>NC_141394.1:13317500-14785000 GCF_034619465.1 Leptosomus discolor | reverse complement strand
CATACATTTGGTTTGCACAGTAATAAGGTCTACATTCCCTACTCCAAGCCAATTAAACTACAAATCTGATTTAGTGAATAACAACTTTTCCTGGAACTAAGAATGACAGGATCCTGATGCTGAGATACCTAATCTTTTGTAGAGTTAAAGAAAAATCTTATCCCTTATTAATGGATATGTAAATTATATCTGAAGTCAGTGCACAAATCCCAGAACAAAACAAGAGACACTGGGATGATGTTGTAGCTTTACATTCTGCATTTAAATTTTAAATATATTAATATTTTAAAAGGCTTTTTAAGTGTGACTACCCCACAAGTAATTTTCAACCTGATTCCTCCTTGAATTAAAGCTTGCACTATGTATGGGGGTTTTTTGTCTAGAAATATTATTTTTTGTTATGTCTGTTAATTAATTTGTTTCCTGAAGAAACAAAACCTGCAGTCATTCTATCTGTCTGTCTTGATGTCCCTCTGCAATAACTTTTCAACCCAAGAACACATTCTGACCAACTGCAATGGGCAGATAAATCTCCCCGTGATATAGCATTCCCACAGACTTAGGAAAATGGGTGGCCAGAGAGAAGAGAGAGAGAGAGTGCCTCTGTCATTGCCCCAGTAGAGATCAAAGCTGCAACATAAACTCACCATCAGGGACTCCAATGCTCTTGGACTCCTTTCAGAGACTCCACACAGAAGCACATTCTTGAGAGACAGACCCACACAGAGCCAGACTTTATCACCTCCCCTGTTAAAGAAACTGCTTGTTCTGACAGTAGTAACCCTAAATTACTTCTACACCCAAAGAACTGTAGTTACAGAAAACAGACGAGGAGGTGGAGGGATCAAATGACTTTCACTTGGAAATGATATATTGCTAGGTTGATTTCCACTGCACTAATGGTGAGCCCATTTGCATTACAAGGCACTTTCACACTGATGTCAAGGAGCTGAAAAAAATGAAAATCGGAATAATCCAACAGAAAAATTCACTGTGCACATTCTGGCTTTCCTGGCTATATTCGAGCAGAAGCTACCCGATCACATTAATGCCATGTTCTACCCACTTGATCTAAGTACTAGGTGCCAAAAACCTCGATAGCAAGAAGAGGGCTCTCAGGGTCACTGCAGAACTGCTTTTGTCAAAGGTAGTTTAGCACAAGATCATTTAAGTATGCATTGCATTGGCAAAGTTTGTGATGTAGAAACAAATGTGGGGTTTTTTCCTCTATAGTCACAGCTTCAGTCTTGAAACCAGCTCCGCCCAAGCTTTCTCTGAGTCTCCAGCAGATCTTTGCTGAAGTCAGCAGAGTTCTGCGTAGGAGATGGCAGTTCATCTTGGACTGCAAGACTGGGACTGAATCTCAGGGAAAGTATGAGAGAAAAATAGTGACTCTTAAAACATGTGATTAAGTCTAAGCATTTACTGGATAATAAATTATTTGTTAAAACTCTAAGACGAACTGGAGCCTTATCATGATTTTACTGTTAATTCAATCATTCTGGAGTTCTTTATGTTAAGTTAATTAATTGTTGTTGCCATAATTATAAAATATCTTCAGTTTTATAATGGGTATAAAGTTCTGAAATATAAATTGAAGATACCTCACATTTTTAATAGTTGTTCCTTAACCTTTAAGGCATTTAGTTTTGTGTGGTCAATGAAGTCAATGAAGTCAAAATGAGCATTTTTCTGTTACATAGAGGACATTATCTGAGATATTATTTATCAGGCAAGTGAATGGGCAGAGTTCTGTGTTCTCACTTTTCTCTATTTGTCCCTCTGTGATGCTTCATACCGCACAGACATCTATCAGTCATAGATCATCCCATTCTGACACTCAGCAGATATACCAAGTATGGTGTCCATATACTCCATTTTCCCCTTTTTCAGCTTATGTAGAGTAACCTTTCATAGAAGCTGCAGGATGACTGCCACACAGTGGTCCAGGAGATGCAGTGGCCTCATTCCAAACACATGCCACAACATCGTCTAAATAGGCTACTGCAAACTGACAGAGATTATATAAACCCTTATTCCAATAACACCTACAAGCTAGAGGAATCATGCTAGAACAAAACAGGATAATGATGCTGTTGATCTTGCCTCTGTGGCCATTACAACCCACCTCAGCTTAGTTATAACTCTGCTACTCTCTTCAGCGTGCCCTCTATCTTGCTAGGAAGGCACAGGCAGCCAGCTGCATCACCCAGGTGCCTCTTTCCCAAACTGTTGCAATAGTGCCTTACCAGAAAGTAGTCAGATTGACTTCCAGGTGGTTATGTGGTCTTGCTAACAGCTCAGTAGTGGTTAGAGAACTGAATGTATCTCTCTCAGTGCTTTCTACTAGATGTCACTTTATTCTTGCTGTGGTTGCACCAATACCAGAAGGATGTCCTCAAAAGTCAATCATTATGGATGTGTCTCCCAAAAAAACCCCAATGTCTACACCTTGCAATGACCACACTGGGGTTCAGAGACATTCTTCCCACTCTCCTTCCACAAATGATGATGCTACAGTAAATATTTCTCCATGAGCAGATCATTATCCCGAAATAACTCAGAGCATTCTCCCTAAACAACTCAGAGCATTTCCAACTTCCAGCTTTATTGGGAGGCACTCCACAACTATTTGGGGATCCATCCTTGTTTCTGGAAATCTTACCACTATAATGCCACACATCCTGAAGGAATTGCTTTTCAAGGAGGATGGGAAGCTGAAATGTTTCTAAAAAACATGGAATCATATTGGGTACCAAGAAACCTGGAGATAGGAGTAGAACATGAATTAATGGGACCACAAGCTCAAAGAAATACTTTTTCACAGTAAGTGAGAAATTATTTTGCAATAACCAGCGATTCTGGGGGTTGGTTTCTCTGCTTCTCCTGTTCCTATCAGCCAGCAGAATGTCAGATAAAACTAATTCTCAAGGTGTTTCTCGCCCTGCACCTTTCAGATAATAAATCACATCTTTGGGATCCTTTCCCAAAACGTATACTGTTCTAGGGATAAACTCTCCCCAATGTGATCCCTGAGAGCTACATTCAGAGCTCAGCTTCTCCCTCAAGGGTTTCCTGTAATCCATAAGCTTGCTGCTTAATTGAAAAGTAATGAAGATATCCACGTTTAGCATTTCCCCCAAGACTGTTGACTGCTACAAGTCAAGGTTTTTCCTAGACATGTAAAGAATGCTTAAAATTGTTCATGTCCCTTGGGTGTTGCCAGGCAGCTTTGTTTACTGGTTGTCTGGGAAATAACTCTATCAGTTAGGGGTGGCTACAGAATCTAAAGACCTAAGTACCTGGTTGGTACTTCAGTTGACTGTAAAAAAAATTATTTATCCGTTCTCCCTTCAGACCAGCAAGGAAGGATTTAACTGTCAGCTCAACATATGACCAGAAAAAAATCACATTTTATACAATCATGTAAAATAGAGCAATGAACACAGCTCATTACTAGTTTTTGACAGGGCTTAGTACATCAGCAACAAAATCAATGTGAGTATTATAACATTTTGGAGTAAAAGACACCAAAATCTGTCTGCATAGATTTGAAAGGAAGTGCACTACAACGTAACACAAAAAATTAGGTCCCTATGAGAAGCTGCAAGATTAAAAATAATTAAATTTCATAGTAGGTCCTAGTAGCATCACCCTCACTGCTTAACTTCAGCAAGACAACGTCTCTGCACTTCTTAACCAGAACATGCAAAAGAGTCCACCGAGATTTCTCACCCATTCCTGTTGCTCAGTGGGCAGAGACACCTTCCAGTAGACCAGGTTGCTCCAAGGCCCATTCAACCTGGCCCTGAACACTTCCAGGGAGGGGGCAACCACAGCTTCTCTGGGCAACCCATTCTGGTGCCTCACCACCCTCACAGTAAAGAATTTCTTCCTAAGTAATATTGAATCTAAATCTACCGTCTTTCAGTTTGAAACCATTACCCCTTGTCCTATCACGACAGTCTCTGACCAAGAGTCCCTCCCCGATCAAGAGTCCCTCCCCACCTTTCCTGCAGGCCCCCTTTAAGTACTTGAAGGCAGCTGTAAGGTCTCCCCAGAGCCTTCTCTTCTCCAGGCTGAACAACCCCAACTCTCCCGGCTTTTTCTCACAGGGGAGGTGCTCCAGCCCCCTGGTCATCTTCGTGGCCCTCCTCTGGACCTGCTCAAGCAGGTCCATGTGTTTTTTGTGCTGGGGGCCCCAGAGCTGAACACAGCACTGCAGGTGGGGTCTCACGAAAGCAGAGTAGAAGTGGTGTTTCAGAAGTATAGCTGAACCTGCTTGGGGCAGAAGAATGCACAAGACTGTTTTCAATGGTCCCTTCTGCCCTGTTTTTACACAGTTTCTGTGGTCAGTTCAGGAATGTAGCTGGAGTAAAAATCATGGCAGTGAAAGGGGGAAATCCTGCGCCTTTTTTAATGAAGGAATCTGCAGGTGCACCTGTGCCCCTGTACTGTGCCTGTTTTGTGCAGAGGAATGACACTATAAACAAAGTCTAGCAAGGCCTAACAACGTTAATATGTTTTCTTAAACTTGAGAGAATAAGCCATTCAAATTTGGATGCCAAATGCTCCCCCTGGTTTATTTCAAATATTCTACTGGAAACTGTATAGCTTCTTAGCAGAGACGATTTCAGCTTATAACCTATGCAGAAAAAGGCAAGTTGGGAATGGATACACATCAGGATGATTTGATATACCCTGGGACACAGGCAGCTAGGTGAAACCCCTCTTTTCAGCAGGCCACATTCAGACAAAGAGGACTGCAGAGGTTTGTTTCACCAGAGGAGGTAACCTTGGCTATATAACCTGTTCTGTGCACCATATTGCACGTTGTGATACATCTTGCTCATGGACAGCTCTACAGGAGCTTCACTGTTACTTCATTTGGAAATTTGTTTTGCATTACGAGTCCCAAGGCTGCAGCAGAGATGTTAGCTCTCAGAAGTGCCAGAAGGGCAAAGGTAAGATTAGTTTTGATTGATGTGCAGCCATTTATAGTTTTCTCACGCAATGATTGCACAACCACTTGCTCAGGTTTTGCATGTATTTTCTGGGTTGTAAATAGCTCAGTGAAAGAACTATCTCTAGCCTTGTATTTGTACAGCACCTAGCACAACACTGCTCAGACCATAACTAGCTTCTCCATAATAATCTTTAATAGAAATGTAAGATACCAAGCTAAGTAAAGAAGCAAGCATTTAAAGGAAACCTGTGTGGCTGCCAGAAGCTGTAGTTTGATAGTATATACATTTAATGCTCTGTACATTTAGTAGTCCATGTTTTCTGAGGCAAATCACTGGCAAAAGAAGTTCGGGGACCCATATGAAGCCCTTTTTGGGGCTAAGTCAAAGAAACAAGTCAGGCAACAAAAAAATCTCCTCTACAGGAAATGTTTATTAAAACCTCTTTGAGTAGACTAAAGGGCCCATTTTATGAGGCTTCCAGTTCAAGGCTCAGAAGGGCAGCAAATTTTTAAAATGCTAAGTAGGCAGAGTTGTCCATTTGACTATTTGGTTCAAGAAAGTTCAGAGGTTGCTCTTGTGACGCACTAAGCTGAGGCTATCATGGAAATCATGATAAATGTGTTTTCCAATGTACTGACCTGGATGTTAGCATATTTTTTTGCTGAACATTATGGGGTACTTCGCCTACTACATAATTGATTTTCCAGTAAAGCTTAGACTCCTTTCTGATTCCAATAGAGATCTGCAAACCATTTTCTTCATTATTATCATCCAGCACTCGAGGGGGGGGGGGGGGGGGGGGGGGCAGGAGAAGATTATGAAAATCCAGCAGTGTTGCAGAGTGCTTTTTAGTAGCTCTCAGAATAACTTGTCGAATTCTTTGTGTGCATGTGCACACGCTCATATATTCACATAAACAAGGACATCTGCAAAGCCCTAGAAGTCTTTGAAAGCACAATAATTCTTAAGCAACTGGATGTGCCCCCAGCACTTATTCAAGTATTCAAAGACATTGGGATGAGACTTGGTAAAAACTCACAGCTGGTACTTTTTTTTCTGTTCTATGTGTGTTAGTTTTTCCCCTTCATCCTCTTACCTTCAGCACAAGTATTTTTTCTCAATTTTGAGAATCCTTCTGCACGAAGCTATTTTATTATTCCTCCCAAGTTCTTCCCCAAATTGAACCCAAACTATCAAAGTCTCCTAATAGTAAAAAAAAAAAAAAAAATTAAAAAAAAATAATAATCAAGGAACGTTGGTCTGTTTATTTGCTTTTGAAACATATGAAAGATCTAATCTGGAAAAAGATCTCACGGCACACAATAGAGGAAGCTAGTGTGTACAATCCAACATATATAACAAAATGCCACATACAGTATGCAGTGGACCACTCGCCTGTAATTAGATCATCTACCACATGTGAAATTTCCCATATAATATATACCATAGCTTAGGTCACACTGGCAAAAAAACTCTGTCTCTTCTCCTACTTGATATATTTGGGCTGCAGAATTTGTCGTTTCAAGAGTATTTTCGCCCAAAGCACTAATATGTATATTCACTCTGCTGCCCTTTCAGGGCAACTGCCTTCTCCAGGCATTCAGAGAGGACTTAAGACTGTCTGCCAAACCAAAGGAAGGGTGCTAGGTGTGCCATCAGCCTGTAAGTACTTGGATTTCTTTGCAAACCGTCATCAAGAGCCAACTGGCTGCCTCCTGGTCTCACATATACGTCCCTCTGCTCATATAAGCCCACATTATCATTTCTTTGACAGTATCTAGATATGCAAGGCTGCCCCTTTCTAGGACAGGGACAGAGTGCTGGACAAGGAAGTAGCCCTCAGTGCTCAGTGAAGGCTTGCTTGTCACTGCTAGTAGCACACCATTAGCATGATGGGAGCCATGTAGCATACAGGTGAAATGCAGCTGTTTTGCACTCTTATTCCTTCAGAGGCGGGTCCAAGTACAGCACTTAAAATACAGCCTGCAGGAAGTAAACCACAGGCACTAACACTAAAACTGCCATAGGGGTACACAGTGTTAGCCTGCTCAACCCTCAGGCTGACCCACCCATGTTAACTGATGCTCTTTTCCAGGACAGTTTGAATTAAAACTATCCCCCAATATAAAAGCCCGCAACCATTTTGACTCCTTTTCCCTCTATAATAATTTACTTTGCAAGCATGCTTTCCTCCAAAAGATCACAATGTACAGGGGAAAAAATGAGTGCATGAACAGCAGTAATATGTGAAGAAGGCAGGAAGAACCAACCAGATGCATCAGTGCATCCACAGGCTTGCCAGAGCCCCGTTTCTTTTAGAAAGGTTCATGATATTCCGGCAGCGATAGCTTTGACTGCTTTAATTCAGCAGTACGTGTCCAGGGGCTAAGGCTGCCTTGTCATTGATACACTTGACTGGCAGGCATGGATCTTCCCTGTCAAAATACCCAAGTGTTTAAGTAATGACTAGTGCCACTTGAGTGGAAAAAACTAGGCGAGCTGTCAATACAATGGGTGTCAGAAGCACATTGTTACTCATCCTAATCACAGTAATTGTACACAGGGACAGGCAGGGAAGAAAAGGAAATTAATGCCTATCTGCTGGCAACAATGCAACTTCATTTAACCTTAACAGACCAGGCATTGATATCATTTCTTCCTGGCACTCTCTGAGATCCTGATGTCAAAACAGCTTCTCATTTGCAATGTATGACAATTTCCTCACATCTGAAAAGACACTGCTGCAAGTCAATAGACTATAAATTGCACTTGGAAATGGGATCATCTTAACTAAAGCCTGTCTGCTTTCCCCAGGAGGCCCAAGCCAGCTCCCCCCGCCTTTTAATAATTTGTGTGTTTAGGTGTTCGGTCAATTTACTCTACACTTGTAATGTCTTATAGCCAAGACTATCAATCAGATTCGGTGTGACAAAAATATCCTGCTACGATATTACAGGTTATTAAAGGGATGATGGGAGAAGGCTGCATGCATTTACTGCGCCCCTTTTTTCTCATCTCAGGAAACCTGTCACAGACCTAAGCTGGTGATTCATCTTATCTTCACTATCAACAGGTTGCAGCCAAGAGTGGACTTCAATGAGCTGCTTTCACTACTCTTTTCTCCCCACCCTCTATCCTCCTCTAGCTGCCCTCCCGCTCCTGTCCCCACATCGCCCCCACATTTTTCCCCACTCCTGGGAGAATGCATGGCCCAATTGCTCTTGTGAAGCCCAAATGGGTAATTAGCTTACAGATTCCAAAAGAGCCAGTGAAGAGTCCCAGGAAAGTTCAGTGTCCATTGAACGGCTTTCAGGAAGGGGCCCTTCAGAGCCTGGAGCACTGTATTTTTTCAGGGAGCCAGATTCACCCTGCAAATATTTTGTATAAAACTTGCTGATGAAATGCTACCATTCAGATACTCTTCTTAAATCAAAAATAAGCTAGGTTATACATAATATTCTTACACACAATGAAATATATAGTTTTACTTATTAGGACTCACACCATTTTCTCTGATCTTTACAGCCTAGGGCAAAGGGCGTGGAGTGGAAGGGCAACAGCTCAGTCCCTGATTTCCCAGGCTACTAACTGTCTGCACGCAGGGTGTCTATTTATGACACTGCACATCGCCACCAGAGCCACATGTCAATCCCAAAATTGAAAAAGAAAGGGCTGAAATAAAGTAATAAGCACAAAGAACAACGTGAGGCCTACACACTACCCTGGGATTTCTACAAGTGACAGCCTGGGTCAGCAAGGGTCTGAAAGGATGCAGCAGCCAGCGCACAAACACTGAACAGGGATATGTGATCTCTCTTCTTATGTTTAGTTCAGTGTAAGAGAGTGTCACCCTGACTAGTTGTGATATTCCAGCAGTCTCAACATTTTAAGCCAAGGGTATAATTCCAGTATTGTAACATTTCCTGTCTTCCTTTGGAATAAAGATAATACCATACACCTGACCCATAACATCAGTGAAGCACCTCCACGCTGGCAGATCTGACACACAGTGAATCTCTGGGAAAAACAGATACATATTTTCTGCACCACATCTGTGCAGTAGTCATGAATGGGGACAATAAAATACATGCCTGAATGGTGAAGCTCTGCTGAAAAACAAGATATGCACGGCCCATCTGACCTGTGTACTGAAGTATGTTTGTTATGTACATACAGAAATATCTAAGTTACAGATCGACTCAGGCTCCATCACCGTTCCTCATGCTTTGCCATATTCTGTTCTTCTTTAACACCCTCAGGCTCCCATCAACTGATCACACACAAAATCTCCATGCTACAAAGAAAGAATGACAGGCTGCATCCAGTGAATGACAGAACTGCAGAAATCCAAGTGAGACACACTGGTACTAGTCCTCCAGCCTTGTTTGGGACTAAGTCTTTAGCAAGACACTATTTAAAAGAACTCTGTCATCATACTATCTGACTGAGATACTACCTGACTTTCAGTACCTAGGAAACACAGTAGGCAATCAGAGACTACAGTCTTTTTGGGCCTTTCTGGGATGTGGTGTCTATTAAATGGTTGCCAGTTTCTGAGAGGGAGCTAACAGAGTGATGCCATGATCCTTAAAATCCTGCATTCCTCTCTCATATAATATTTAAAAAGAAAGCCAGGGCTGCTTTTGGAAGTTAATTATATCTTGCATGTAATTTAGTCATTGTTGTCTATTTTAATTTATTTAAGTCCCCTCTTTTTAAAGTCAGTTTATCTATCTGGGTTGTTTTTTAGCACTAGCTGCCCTGCAAATGTGCAGAAATGTTTGGGGAACATATACAGCATTAACCCCAAAGACTTCCACTGCACTTCTGACCGCTGGCTAATATGCCATATTTCTCTGGCTGTGAACATTTCATCAGGTGACATGACTGCACTCAGCTGAACCTGTGGCAGGAAATGTGGATTGCCATGGATTGGTCTGCTGGTTATTCATGTTTTCAAGAGGCAGGTGCCTATCTATAGCAGGAAATGAATGTAAGAAAACAATGAAGCATGTTTACAATATCATTTCATCGCATTTAATCCTTTCAGTCTCAGATGGCTGTTTTACTACGTGCCCATTACTCAGACTCCTCCACAGATGGTATTGTCTGTGTAAGAAACAGGGTACTGGACTAGACCCTGAGGAAGATATGTCCCTGCGCTCCCACCCTGTGTGCAGGTTGAAAACCTGCTAGTCAGCCTGCCCTGAAATGCAATTTCCCACCAATAAAAGACAAGGAAACATTGGAAACATTTTTCCTGGGCTATGCAGGGCTGGGAGGACTTTTACGTGGTCTAATATGGACTAAGACGATGACCACATCATTAGACAGAACAGTTAACAGTTTGCCTTCAAAGAGATGGAACAATCAGTCCCAGAGAGGCCATTAAACAAGTAATGCACAAGTGTTTAAATTTCATCTAAAGCTTTATGTGGAATGAGTGAGGAAGTAAAGACTGGAAAAAAGCATCAGTTGCTGGAAAAACCACAGGGCTCTGCTGATGGCTTTGGGAAGGAGGTGATAGTGCACTCTTACCTTGAAGAAGCTGTTTCAGTCATGGGACAGCAGCTACATCCCATGCCGTGAGCTGGCCGTACGGGCAGCGGAGGCCCTGCAAGACTTCCACAGGCGGGCAGGCAGGGTGGTGGTCACAGCACAGGGGGCCTCCAAACCAACAGCTTGGGCTGGCTTCTTGTACGTTATTGATGACTGATGTCGGCAAAGTTTTAGTTTCCAGAGTGGAAAAACGTAACAGTATGACAGGCAACAAGGAAAGAAAAGTATGACTAGAGCTAAAAACTGATGGAGCCACAGGCTTATGTTCTTGCCTGGATGCCTGTTTCTGCTGAGGCTGCCCAGTGTGAGCTCCCTCCTCTCCTCCTGAAGTTAACTGCCAGCATGCTAAGGCGCATGGACCAGCTCCCACATATCCCAGACACATCATCACGACTTAGGGTGCCTAGGAAGAGCTGTGAGAAAATCCGTAGAGGGATAGGAAAGGTGAACAAATCCCAAACAGAGGCAGGACTGTTAAAAGACGGGATACAAGAGGAAGAACTGCAACACAAAAAGGTGTGTAACACTAGAGGAAAAAAGCCCATGGAGACTGGCAAGGCAGGTGGGTTCAACCAGGACTGGCCTTAGAGGGCCATGTGCTGACAGCAGTCTCCTTTGCCTGCCCCAGGCCCGCCAGGCCAGCAGTGCCCTTCAGGGGCATCTGCCAGCTGGTATGTTTTGCCTTGTGAGCCGGTTTTGGTGGCTACATGGTGTGGAGGTCCTGCAAGGAGGACGCTTCCCCCATCCTTCCTCCCTGACTGGCAAAGCCACCTGCTAATCCAGCTGTGCTTTCACACTTACATACTTTCCTCTTTCTTCCATATTCACAACATCATCATTATCAAAACATGTTATTTGTTACTGTGTTTTTTAAGAGAGCAATTTTAAGCATGGTTGACTTTTGTATACTGTTTAGTAAGAGAAAAGGTCACAGCAATCTTGCTTTGCAAGCCATTAAGAAGGATATTCATAAGTCTCAGGTCCTCAGCACAAATTAATATAGCCCTCAAACAGCCCTGGGCTTCACAGTTTGCTTTTCCTTAGCACCAATCTTTCTGTAATTTAGGCAGCCCCACAAGAGGGCTGCAGGGCAACAGTCTTATGTGGAAGGCTGAAGAGGAGGGGGATGAATTTAATGAAAGCAATTTTTTTTGAGCAGTGATGAATTTAAAAGGACCAAAATAGCATTCCCAAAATTACAGGGAATTTCACTAATTTACTATTATCTAGTGTAGCAGAATTTTGACAGCAACGGCCATAGTGTGAGTTACTGTGAGGCGCGTTGTAAGATGCTGTGATCTTTGCACAGCCAGCGCATTTTTTTATATTGAACCTTGAACACACGGTAGCGTCTGCGCCTGTGGAGAGATGGCCCAGGAAACAGCTAGAATATTAAGTACCCAGTTATATGTCTCCCAAAGGAGGCTGCTGCTAATATCATACATTACAACAACATTGCCTGAATGGTTTATTAATGGTAGCAAAACAGAGTGAATATGACATACAATGATAATAACAATAAATGTTATTTATACGGTGCCTATCTGCAACAGTGCTCTAGAGGCCTCACAAAAATACACTTAAAATGCTAGCATTGCAGTATTAAAATGTGCCCAAAGCTTCAACAAATAAAATGGATTTGACGTTTAAAATGTGATTTACTTATACACAGTGCCCTTAGCAGCAAATTTACATTTTAGATGGACAGATAGACATTTCTAAAATTACTGACGGTTGTGTTTTCCCAAATGTTTGGAAGCCAACTTAAGCTGGTATAAAGTTTCTCAGCCCAAGCCATCTGCAGGTTCCTTTCAGGATTCAGAGCAGATTACATGGAAAGAGAAGCTCCTGAAGCAACTAGTAACACTGGGTTATGTGTGCATGCAGTTATAACTGCAAGGTAAATATCAATGAACTTGGTTTTAAAATGTAGATAGAGTGCGAGGCAGCCAAGCCAAACCAAAATGCCCCTGGAGTCTTTGATCCTCCTTTTATGTTGCTGGATAAACAGTGCTGCGTATTTGACAGTCCTTCTCTACTTCCCATGCGTTTCCAGCTTTGGAAACAGCTTTCTCAGAGCTTATTACGTGTATTGGGATTTACCTCCTCGAGCAGCCTGCTGCTCCTTGTGCAGACAAGGCTGTGCTGGAGCATGCAGTGACTGCCTCCTGCCCTCTCAGCCCAGCCTGGCTCTCCACAAGGGGTTGGAGCTGGTATACTATCTCATACCTGCACCACCCCAGTTCTTCTTCCAGTATCCAAAGCCTCTCCTCAACACGCTGACACTAACCTCATGCACATAAAACACAGCAGGTTCTCAGGTGCTGGCATCAGTGTCAAAATAAACAATGTTTAGAGGAGCAGCAAGTGCCAAACTGCAAAGTCAACAATTTCCAGGGCTTACATCCCCTCCAGGATTACAGGGTCTTTCTTTTCAATACCTGTAACTTCAAAAGTTACCAGTGAAGAATGAATGCTAGAGCTACCAGAAAGCTCTGCAGACTAGCCTGGGGAAAGCAGCTGGGCCGTAGGGGACAGAGACTTTAAGTTAAAGCATTTATTTGTAGCTGGTGATGATAGCTGGGGTAACTGGCAAATCCAAACCTCTTCATTCTAAAATGCTGTATCTGATCAAATAGCCAAAATCACATTCCACCGTTGTGCCTGAGATGCAATTACAGAGCCATCTTCTAGTTCTTTGTTTTACGAAGTGTTGCATAGCCTGGAGATACCTGACCACGTTTGAAAGGTTTATTAAGAAATAATAACAAGACTTTGACCAATGCCCTGTTTATCTGCTAAAAACCTTTCCATATGCACTTCTAACAGCATCACGGCATAGCTAAAAGGAGCATGAGATCATCGTTCTGCCTGAAGATTTCTTGCATTGAACATTCTGAATTAGGAACCAAAACACGCACATTCCCTCACCTCAGCTTCCCACACCCAATAAATTCAAAATGGAAAACACTGAATATGTAAGGAATGTGTGCAGCATAACCCAGGGGCACACAGTGCTCATCAAATGGTATTTTACAAAAGTTCATTTTTATATGTGTGTGTGTGTGTGTGTGTCTGTGTATACACACACAAACTTATTTATCCCCGTGCAGTTTTCTCAAACAACTGTTGTTAGACCACAGAGATCACACTTTGGTCCAGATTTACAGTGCACAAGGCACAACTGCGAGGAAAATCCACTAGTTTGGCCTTAAAGTTGCCATCGATAAATAAAGGTTATTAACATTTATATACTTTAAACATACTTAATTGTATGGTTTTATTTTTCTGGAAAAAATAAAAATCTGAGGTCACTTACAGGGGAAAGATGTTAAGAGTCCATGGAACAGAATCTGGCAAATTGGCACAACCAGAGGGTAAAAAAAAAAATTTAAAAATCTGTTAGTAAAATTTCAGTGGATTGAAATCAACAGCAGCATTTTAAACCACCAGAAAACTTGCCCCCAAACTCTCCATAGAAGGTATATAAACAATTACAGTAAAACTGTTCTTAGTCCCAGAGCTTCTCTGTGACCACACAAGGACCTTCTTCCATCCCTCTGCACGTAAAAGCACAACCTTTTTCTTTAACTGTGAACAATGACAATTTCTCCATTATTGAAGAACCCAGGGGAGAAAAATCATCTTGTCTTTGCATAAAACACCACTCGTTTTTATGCTTTATATAAAACAATAATGAATGTGGAAGGATCGCTAAGTTCCAAATCAATCACAGTCTTTTGATGTTATTATTAACTGCACATACTCTATTCTTGTGGTTTATGGTATCATCAGAACCCCTCAATTGATTTATACCCTGGTGATCTAGTTGTCTCTATTCATTATCCCATATTTAATTAATATATGCCTCAGAAGGAGTTGTCAAAAGACAAAGTTAATTATAGCAGGAAAAAAAATCTAGTTGAAATCACGTTATATTTTACTTTGGTGACAGCTCCCACAAAAGAACATTTTAGCTGCTTCTGTGTTTTTTCTGCTTCTCTGAATAAATACTATTGTCTTTTCCCACCCAAGTAATAAAGATGACTTGTCTCTACTATTTACAAGGTACTTTATAGCACAAAAAGATTTCTTACATAATTAATCTTTTACTAAATATTTGCAATTTTTGAGCTACACTTAAAAACATGATTCTGAAGAATGGAGAATTTGGCAACAGATTATTAATCTTATTCATCAGGCTCAAATAGCACCCTTTGTGAGGGGAAGGTATTGTACAAACTGTAGGTAAATACATCAGAATTTTTATTCTAAATTATTCCAGCTGTGTGGTCAACCTTTTTTGAGATGCTTTCACCGTGTTCAAACAAATGACTCCTTCTGGAAGAATGTTTGCAGAACCAGTACATGGAAAATATTGATATAAAATGAACATTTTAAGTCTTAAGTATAAATATTCACTGTGGGAATTTGATTCAAAGCTTTACACTCACCCAATCAGAGGTGTGAGGCTCACATATCCAACGAAAGCTATCCTGTTGGTCTTGACTTAGGTATATTTAAAATTATATCTGTCAGCCCACTTACAAATAATACTGATTTTAAGACACATTTGCAGAATTTTAGTGAATTATTTTGAATTATGAGTATGTTGAGAAAATCCTATCTGTTCCCAGGTATAACTTATCAAAAGAAATAAAAAATATTAGTCTTAGCTGGGAATGAATGCTGCTATGTACATAGCACTTGCACTCTTTATATTACATATGCTGACACAGGAAACTATTAAGCTGATATTTTTAATACTTGTTGTTTAGAATTCTTTTCTCATATATCTGTGTTCATTTTCTACTGATCTATTACTCTAGGTCTAACAGTAAAATCTCAGAGGGATGCCAAATTTAGAAATATAAAACAACATCTCAAAAAATTATCTAAAACTATTCCACCCTTTTAAAATGCCCTTATTCCATATGTTCATACCTTCCATTACACAGAATATATAGCACCCACCATTTCCTTTATAGAAATCCCTTTATGGGACTTCACCACACAGCTCATGTCCCTTTACTACAAAGATTCCCAGATATTTTAGACTGATGATGACTGTCACCCCCTGTCACCTCCCAAATTTTCTCCACTGCCAGCACTGCTGCTTAGAAATCTGTGATTATATAAATGTTACTCCAGGTTACAGGTCTGCAGACCTGTCACAGACCACTTATCACAACCTCATGGACCACAGGTTACAATTTGGGAAACAGCTTTGAGACTCAACTTCTGTGCAGGTTCACACAGGGTCCACCAACTGTGCATAAGAGACATCTATGGAATAAATGGTATTGCTGCAAAGCATTCAAGAACAGCCACATTAAGAGGCATAACTCTGCTCTTGATTACAGCGCTGTATATATAAAACCACTACAACACATCTATTTTATTTCCTGAAGCCTTTCAGGGGGATTTTTCGTCATCAGCAGATTCTTAAAGTGGAATGTCAGACTTCAGTTTTTCCCAATCAGATTTGAATACAGTGTTTCTGGCTGCCATTCTGCAATGCTGCCATTCTGGGGTAAGCCAATCCTTCCCTTGGAGTCCCAAAATTTTCAAAACTCTTCTGAACGCTCTTTCTGATTTGGAACCTGTAACATTAGCATCCATGACAGTCATAGTGCGCTAGAATGTAAAACTGAAAAATATCTGTATCTGCGGGCAACAGTAATAATTAGCCCATCAAGTAGGAAAACAAATCCTAGCATCGTCATTGTCCTCTGCAAGACTAGCACTGCTTCATGAGCCACCTGGACGTTAGCAGCACATCCCAAACAGAGACGTGGCAAGCACAGTTATGCCCTTCTCTAGAAAACAGTACTATTAATGAAGACCTGACATCCCACAGCCCCTACAGCTAATATTTTCAAAACTGGGTGGACAAAACTGTATTCCTTGGTCAACATTTCAATGTTTGGTGTTTTGATCTTGCAAAACACGTACTCATATTCTTTTCTGTGTGGCAGGTTTTTTCACCTCAAGAGGGCCACTGCTCCACAAATTGGTCACAGTTTTCAATGCTTTGATAAATTTCCAAAAACTGATCTGAGGATACCACAGCAGGAGGTCTGTCCAGGACCCACAGAGCCTCCATCCAGCTCTCTTTTGTTACAGTGTACCTAAAGGCATCAGCCTCCACATCCCCCACCACACACAGACCCCAGGGGATGCAATTTCTGGAGGAACTATGAATGTCTAACAGAGCTGGTCGATTTATTCTTTGTAAGTTATCCAGCAAACTGAGTGACATTATTTCTGAGCAGATTTCAACTTTTTACCTATTCATTTACTGTTCGTAGCCATCTAGCACAGCTAATACAAGCAAGTTTTAGCAAGCAGAGAAAACATCTAAGCCTCACTGATCATTTAAATTTCTTGAATATGTGACTTAAAACATTTGAAATAATAAACACAAATAAAGAACATCAAGTCTACAATATAAATCTGGATACATATTATATAAAATACTGTTTATATAACTAAAATAAATATTAAAATATTGTTTATATAACTAAAAGAATATCAATATACAAAAATAACACAATTATATATACAAATACAAACAAAGAACACTAAAAAAAGGAACATAAAAGTCATGCTAGACCCTATAAGTACCAAAAAAGGAGACGCATCATAAACAAGTAATTCAAACAGGGAATATACTTTTGCAGCATTTGCAATAGTTGACCCATTATGATTTCTAAGAGCAAGATTGACCATAGAACACCACCGTTTATAACCATTCAAGCTATATAAATCAATTTATTGACTTTCAAGTTTCTCTCTTAGTTTTTACCCTCGCTCAATACTTTTTCTCCTTAATATGCATGCATTCGCAGGTTTGGGATTTTGTAATAACAGCAGTTTAGGCTGGCTTATTGACATATATCAGTGAACAAACCATTGTACCCTCAGCTAGGACAGCATAGGGACCAGAATCAGAGACCTTCTCTGTCAGGGTGGAGAGCAAACATCATCTCCTATCACCTTCTCAGAGGCACTCGCTGCTCCAGCGACTCTACATTTAAGGTTAGAATACGATTTCCTTGCGGTACTCTTTCCAAGTAACGCATGAATACACGCTGGCACTCAGGTACAGCAATAATGGATACAGGCTGAAGAAAAAAAGGAAAACAAACTTGTATATGATGGAGGGTATCGATATTCTTTCGTCAATACAAGGACACTAAAAACACATTTAAAAAAGCTTCATCAGACCGCCTGTGTGCATTCCTGCCACAAATCACCACTGTCCTCATGAATTTACAGAGGAACCTAGTAAGTAAATACCTCTTCTTCACTTGTATAGTAAAAATGGAGGGAAAAAAAAAGGTTGTGAAGTGTCTGCTTGGGAGTATATACAAACTAAATCAAAGGTATTGTTCAAAATTTACAGCAGGTCATCTCTTCTTTTTTTCGTATTTCTTTTCAATATCGAATGAAGCACTGACCAGCAAGGTCAAACTTTCCTTATTAATGAGGCATTGCTAGAGCTTTGTCTCATTAGGGCACTCAGAACTATGCATTTACTGCAATTTGCAGCACTTAATAGAGAAAGGTCAGAGCGGGTTACGTTCAATTTCCACTTGGCAGAGGGAGGAAAAATGGAAGCAATTCATTTGCACAAATTTGAATAATTCTTCTCAGTCTCCTTTTCTTTATCTATGTCTAGATAATCCCTGCATCTTAGCCTGCTCACAATCATCCCAAACCTGCCAACAGCCGGCTTTCTATGAAGGCTGTAATGGAGCTGACAGATTCTATGAATCCAGGTGTCAAAATAAAGCCATTCGGCTCCCCCCGTCCCTATCTCACAACAGGGAATAGGAGCTGCCTCTAGTGAGCTCTTAAACTTATCATAAATGTATCAAGATTGCTGTGGGCCATGAAACAGCTGTAGACAATTAATCTTTCCACAATCCTTCGGCATAAGAATTGCTTTCCCCGCAAAGTAACATCTGCCATGCTGAGGTGATTATTCATGGGCAATGGGCGCCACCACAGTTTTATGCATAGAGCCATCAGTGGCAATGAAGCAAAATTTATAGTTTTCCCTGGTTCAGTAAAAATAACATTTCAGCTGCATTAAAATGTCATCCATCAGCATTGTCCCGGAGCACAGAGCCCCATCTCATCCAGAGAAATTAAAAAGTATTCATTCTAATGGTAACTTGCGAAGCTTGCAGTGACATGGCTTTTTTTTCCCCCCTCTTTTTTTGTAGGCAATATTGAGGAGGAGGAGGACTGAAGGAAAAGGTTATGTGGTGCAGCAAAGCTGAGGATTAAATGTGCTACTAGGGAGTAATGATATACCAATTACTGGGCTGCTGGTTCTTATTTATTCATAACCCCTGAACGCTTAATCAAAAATCCTTGAATCAAATTGAACAACTAAAGAAGGAAAGTTATTTCACAGAGATAATGTAATTCTTCAACTCAAAAAAAAAAAAAAAAGAAAAAAAAAAGAAAGAGACAGAGAGAGTGCCAAATGGATATAAAGGCAAGACGTGGCTCTTGCCAGAGTGGTAGGCTTAGTCTTTTAAAACATTAGCTTAAAGGAGTAGGGAAATTTAAGCCGGAAATGTAGCGGTCGTAATTTACAAGCAAGTTTCTATTCTAACTCCTAGAGTAAAGCTGATTAATGTCTGCTTTGGCAGCACGCTCCAGGGAGAGAAGTGTGCAAAAACTGACTGTGTGAGTTTAAAGTGCTCCGTGTTACTCATGTGTCATGGGTAGATCGCAACCATTTGGCTATTCAGGTAGCACCTTGCTCTGGCAAGCACGGACAAGTCAAGGACTGCTTAGGAACCGAGGTACCATTCACGTGAGCAAAGATAACTCATTCCGGACTTAAGACTACTTGGATACTTACATGCGTGAAAGACATTTTTCCTTAGTGACTGAAACAAAGAACGGACCACATCTGCACCTTTTGGAACTGGACCTGGACTGTACAGGCTCCACAGCCCAAAGGCAGGGGAGAGCTGCAGTGGGTCCAATTCGCACTTCTCAGCTACTACTAATGTTCCTGATTTATTTTAGGGTGAAAGAAACAGTGTTTAGAGTAGGATATTATGTAAGGAAAAGGTTTCAAAATCTTCAAGAGCTGAATCTAAGTATTTTATTAAAATTTTCAGGAAAATTAAGATGATACTTCATTTCTAAAGCATGTTAGTTCCACAGTGGTAGCAATCTGCACATGCAAAGTCTTTTGGAATGAGAATTAGAAGGTATCTTTTCTTAGCCTTACAGGATAGACTCCTTACAAAGGCACATCGGCAGTGAGATACTAGATGAAGCACAGCACCGAAGGAAGAGCTTCACCACTAGAGCAGACTTGGCTCTGGGCACACGCGGAGCAAGTTTTGTCTTTACCCAGTAGGTTTACCTCAAGGTGTCCATAGACTGATTTTATTGATCAGTTTTAGAGTTGTACTTCTACCCACTATGAGTTTTTTCCATAACATTTCTGTAGAGATAAGTTGTCCCTGAGGGTTCAAATCCTCGGTGTTTTGTGTTTCTCTCTCTTATAATCCACCTCATTACGACATGAATGCCCAAAACAGAAGTTCAGGCTTGGAGCAGGAGACAGATCTCAAATCCTTCAGAAAGTTAAGTGACACTAAAATACATGCTGCTGAGTCTGGAACAGCTCTAATTTCGGTAAAACAACCATAGCAGGTGGATGGAGTTTTATTACACTACCTAATTCTGAAAGTACAGCTTGCTGTAAGAAAAATACCTCCTTCTCTCTTCTGAGAATCTCTTAAAAATGCCAAATGCAGAGTGAGACAAATTCCCTGTCTAGTGCCTTCATCCAAGAAGGCAATTAATTATGGTCTAAAAGAAAAAATACATTCCCTTAAGTGAGGAGGCCGGCTCTCATGAACTGAGTGGTGGTGAGGGACTCCAATGAGGAACAAGCAGGCTTGTGATAAATTGTTACTTAAAATGTTTGGGTTTAGCTTCATTCTGCTGTTTCCAATGCAGTAGGAGGACTGACTCAAGGCCCACATCTAGGATGAAGGAGGTTTGAGCTCATCTTTAATGGACCCTACACTTTTTATTGTTTGCTGTGGAAAAAAAAACAACTTGTGATGATATGAAATCTATCCCCAACACGGGAAGAAACAGAATAATTTTGACGGTTTGCATAAATTCTTTCAATCCCACTGCTGATTCATTGGAAAGGACAGGTTCAGCTCTTGGGTCCTGACTGACCTCACTTAAATTATGGGGGCCTTGCCTGGAAGAAATATTACTGTTGGCAAGATCAGAAAACAGCAACAGTGCTTGCCAGTCCCTCTTGAGACTTCAGCGATCAGCTTAAGTGGCACACTGAAGGACACAAGACTCAAGAGCAAAGAAAATACTGAAGGTGAATTGCAAGTAACAAATGTTGTATGGATTCAGAGAGAGAAGGTAACAGCTAGTGAGAAATTATCTAAGAAATAAATTTGACTTAAGGAGAAAATACAAATCAACTCCTCGTGTGGAAAGGAAAAGACATCCAATGTTTACTAGACTCCTTTGCTGAGTGAGAAAGATGAAGTCTAAAGAGGCAAAAAAAAGTCTCTGAGAAGAAGCCAGAGAATGAAAGCAGCTGGAAAAGCTCTGGGGAAGTTGGGAAGGTAAAGTATAAAATTAGAAAAAAAAAAAAAAAAATTCATGTGAAGGAGAATGACAAAGATTTAAAAAGTAGCAGAGAAAGCAGGCACCTGATACCACGAATTTCCAGCAGTCAAGGCTCCACCGCCTGCAACTTTATACTCAGCTTGTGAAATTCCATCTAGGGAACACTGATCGAGATCCCTCTCAATTTCCACACACAATCTAAACTTTCCTGGATTCAGCCTATGCACAGAAATAGCAACCTTTGGGTCCTGATGTAGCTGAGAAAGCAGAGTAATCCAGAGAAAGTACACACTTTGCTTTCCCATAAAGATTTTACTTTCATCTGATCTTGGACTGCATTCCTTCATCTTAAAAAATATGGGGTTTGGCTTATGAATATGCAGCTCTTTATGAGCAGAAAAAGTCCACAGGCTGAGCATGACTAGCTTTAAAAAAAAAAAAAAAACAACCAAACTCTTCCTCTTTTATTTTTTTTTTTTTTTCAGTCAGAGAGGCCAGAAACTTGAACAAACAACCCAGAAACTTGAACAAACAAAAAAAAAGCCTTCTAAATTTCATTTGCTTAACTCTGGGAATGAAAACAAAGTAACATTTATTTCGTGTGCTATGAAGTTACCTGGAGGCTTATATCAAACTATTTTAGTTGTAAGGTAAGAATTGGGTTTCACAAGCACTAAGAACGGACTCAAGATCCAATCACTACTGCACCTATCTCTGACAGCTACAAGTAGCAGACTCTTCAGGAAACTACATAAGATCAAGACAGATCATCTGTTCTCCTGGGTGTTATTCCCAGTTTCTAGCAATGAATGTTTCAGGGGTCTCTTGAGCCAGAGGCTGCTTCTTCCACATCACTTGTAAAACCCAAACCTCCTCAACAGTGTAATTGTGCTTTTGGTGAACTAACAGTTTCAAGCAGCTCTGGAGAGCTGCCCTTAACTCTGTACCTACATCTACCCCTTCCCGCTACCATCCATCTCTGGAGAAGGGCATTAAGATAGATGTTGGCCAGTGCTACTGGCAATGGCCCAGGCGGAAGAGCATCATGTGAAGGGCTCATGGAGAGGTTGGCCTTCCTTGGCAATAACCCACCTTGAGCTCTCCCACTTGTCCCAACAGCTACCAGGGTATTTGCCTTCCTAGGAGGCCAGGTGTTCTGTGCATTCAGAGGAGAGACAGAACTCCTCCACATGACCCATTTGAGTCTCAGGAGGGGAAATTGGCTGAGGTGTTCAAGTAGGTGAACTGTTTTCTGGAAGTTAGCAATACAAGCATGATTTGGCTTTCAATTTTAAAATGTTTCAACTCAAATGGTAAGCAACGAGGCTTTTAAAATTTGGCTCTTTTTTAAGCTGTACAATTACCCTTCCCAAGAAATGTTAGACAAGACAATTAACCATGTTATTGATTTTCTAAAATAGCAATCTTACTGTGACTTCATCATGAAATCTGCTGATGTCGGGCTGTAACTGCACTCACTGGCCACACCAAGCCATCTTTTCCAACTGGGAAGGTGTCTCTCACCTTGAAGATGTCTGTGTTTCACCATGACACAGGTTGAATACTTTGAGGGATTCAGGAAGAGCTTTGAACTACCATTTATTCTCTGAGGCCCAAAAACCTCAATGGAAGCTCATGCTTATAATACAGATCTGCACGACGTTATCCAACATCCCCGCACTAACTCACTCTAACAGAGTAAAAATGCGTAGGGAAGCGCCAGTCTCCTATGTTGCATCATATCCTACCATCCTGGGTATGTCCCTAGCATCGCCAGGGAATCTGCATCTGAGTCACTCCACCAGGATGACAACGAACCTCTGTGTCCTCCCATCCAAGGTCAATCAGGCATTGGATTTAACTCACCAGGTTCCATACAAGTACAGCTGTACTCTCCTTTTGCTGGGCAAACATACCAGTGTAACTAAGAACGGTGTGTCAGCTCCAGCCAGAAAAGTTCCTCACAGGCAAAAAAAGAATAGGAAAACCTTGGTAGATAAGTCCTCTGTTAGCTGCTTGACAGTTGAGGTGATGAGGAGATTACAGCTGATCTGCTTAAAGTTATGTGAGACTGCAACCAGCCTGGGAACTGTCCTCAGATCTGCAGTCACACTCATCTGTCAAGTACTCCTTCATACTCATCTTTCTTCTTTGTACATGGCAAGATGAACTACCATCCAGCAATTTCTCAGCAGCAAGACCCATGAGCACTGAAAGAAGCAATTAAAGGAGAGCTGAGGGTCTTCTGTTAATTTAGCAAACCACCATTTTTTCTATCCTACCAAAGTCACCGCAAGGAGAGAATCTGCAGTGAGAAGAAACGACATGTTTCTGCAACATCAGCTCTCAGCCAACAGCACCTATTCATTCACTGTCTAGTAATAACAGAATATATGAGGTGTTCACACTTGGAGCCAAGGAGAGATCAAATTATGTCTTTTCTCATATTCTTCCCATAGAGCTAAACACCTTTTTTTTTTTAAATATGGTTATTTACTATAACTTTACTTCATTAGTGTTAAAGACATTATCTCATGTGAAATGTTGTGGGTCTTTTAAAATAGGACACGCTGGGAAAAAATAGAGGGCTGCTTTATCAAACGCATTAAACTCTATCTGATTTTAAAAAATTGTGAAGCACAAATTATCCGGAGCTTAGCACTCAGTGTCTCTTCCTTGGCCTATAAAGTCAACAGTTATGGTGTTAAAGTTTAATCAATCCCATAAAATGTTACTCAGAAAGTGACCCTGGTGTTATGGCTGAAGTACATCTCCTACATTAAAAAGCACTTTCGTGGAAGCCAGAGCAGTGTTATTGAAAGAGAGAGCTAATAGGTATCTAGATGAGGTTATGAAAGGGAGGTGGAAATAAAGGAGAGCACTGGGAAAGGCAGTGGAAGGAGGAAAGTAAGAGGAGAGGGAGAAGAAAATCCCTCTTTTCCAAGTGGTTCCCCACAGAGCTAAACATAAATATGTGAATGTTCAGGTTGGAAGGATAAAAAGCTCTTTTGACAGTTGCTCAAAATCAGAGTTCTTCATGAATTTCATAGTAAAGCCAGATGCAATTTTCGCAGTCAACACAGGAAGATTACAGCAAACAAGACCGATGGTAACAGCACTGTAGACAGATGACAGGGCATGACTGACTCCTGTGAAGAACAGGCTTATAAATATTGTTAAGATAAGGTTAGTTAAACTACAACTTCATCAGAATGTTATAGTTGTTGGCAAAAAAGTAAAGCCAGAAGATCACTGATTATGATCCGTGTACATTATTTTTGATCATTATCATCCTGGCTATTGATTAATTTCCTAACATCCAGCTATCTTCCACTGCAACATGCAGGCACTAGATAGGATACACTAGGCCTTGCCACATACTCTACTTCATAAATGTTTTGGGTTAGAACAGCCAGTATCCTTTGATATTTATATCACAGTACATGAAAATTCTGTTTGGATATTGCCATCAGTGAAAACGATGAAAGCACATAAACACATCTGAGGGAGGCAATATGGCTTAGAATCAAAACAGTTAAGGCTACCAAGAAGTTCAAAACTGCAGAGCTTGCTGCCAAATCTCTGTATTTCACCCAGCAGAATTTAGACTCCACCATTCACCAAGCGATTCACAAAAGTCTGCCAGATTTCATGTCAAGTTTATTAACTATGCTGAACCTTTGGTGCAATGTATCATGTCTTCCAGACCCATGTCCAAGAATATGCAAACCAGTAAGATTATCATAGGCATTCAGAAACTACTTAAGTTAGTACCTTACCAGAAACTGTCCCCTGTGTTAGATGCTATGCAGGAAGAACTAAACAGAGAGTCTGAGGATGACTCAGTTTTAAGAAGCAGCTGAACAAAAACTATTTTAAGATGGAAAAAAAAATTCTCTTTCAAAGGCCTCTGTCACCAAACTACCCATCAGCAATTAGCAGAGTATTCCCAAACCTTAAAGAAAACAACATTTATTTGCTTACTACCTATAACAAATTTCAAGTTACTGTATTCTCAGGGCTATGGATGAGGAGAGGGCCATATTGTAGAGATTATTTCAAGTTAGCTATACCTTAAAGTGAGAATGTCATCTGCAGCATCGTAACATAGTAAGGTGTAGTGTTTCAGCCTATTTTAACCAAGGTAGGTAGCACTTGCTATTTTATTAAAAGATTATACAAGCATGATCTGGGATAGATTCCAGTACTGCTATTCCAGACCATCTTTGACTGCAGTAGGGATTTTCTTGTAGTTTTGAAGAGGAAAACAAGAAATCTCTCATCTTAGGGAAAGAAAAACAAAATATTGTAAGAATCACCGTTGCAAAATTTACAGAGAAAAAAACGCTGGACAGCTCCCTCAGCCTGCCGGGCCCTCCAAGACGGACTCCGCGGCAGACAGCCTTCCTTCCGCGGCTGTTCTCCAGAATCTGCTACAGCACCCAAAAGGAAACATTCCCCAAACTAAGTTGAGTTACATCTCAAATAACTATATATTCATTATCAAGAGAATAATTTACAAGGAAGCAGATACCTGTGATGACTCAAATAGAAGACAAGTAGTGGCTCTGAGGGCTTTGCAGACTAGACTGCATATCAGAAATAAGAACACAACCTAAAAAATAAATTATGACAGGTTATTCACAATTCTTACATGTCTGCATTCTGCACAAGCTAATCTGTAAAGGCTATTTTATGCTAGAACTCAGCTGAACAAACTTGAATGTACAAAGGCATCAAAATGTATCGTCCAGGCTCATATCAAATTATATTAATCTGAATTTCACTTTGAACCTCTCAGTTCACACAATTTGGAATTCCTCCAAGTTGAGAGCCAAGATTTTGACTAGTTTAATCTTGAAATGCATGGCAATTCAAGAAATATTTCAATAAATGTAATTCTTTAATCAGAAGGGAAATCATAGTAAGAATTGAGTTATTTCTAAGCAGCACTCACGACTCAAATACTGAGGAATTCTGTACAGTGTTTATACCTAACTACACCAAAACTTGTCTTTGACATTCCTGTTCTGACTGCGAGGCAAAGGTATTGAACAAAATTATGAGGAAATCCACCTTATTAACTCAAAGACTCTGCATTGTTCAGGTGAATTTGCAAACATGCAGAAGTTGACATCAATGAACACAACTTCTAAAGTCCTCAACTTGCTAATGGGTCCAGATCTCCACAATGACCAAAGCTGCAAGCACAAAAGACTGATTAACTTATTGTATTCATCCTCCAGTCCGCCGGGGCAGTTCATACGCTTTTTTTTTTTTTTTTTTTTGCCCCCTAGGCTATCTTTAAAAAGCTTTAACCACAGGTTTTCCTCCCTACTGAGAGCCTACTGCAAAGCCATGACTGCCACCACCAAAGCTTTCCTTCAATATTTAAGCTAAACATTTTGCCCTCCTTTTCTTCTTGCTATTCTAAATGTTCATGTCCTATATATAATAAGTAATTCTTTCCCCTTTTTAAATTTTTTTCCTGATGAAAAATATTTCTTGTTCAAAATGGAGATGTTTGTAAGGCAAATAGTAAATCATTCATCTCCCTGCTATGTCTCAGAAGAGCAAAAATCAAAGTGAAGTTCTCTTTAAATAATTTCACACCAAAGTAAAGCTCTTTATCATCATCTCAACTAGGAACATATTGCTAGTGAACACGTATATCATCTCCAACAGGAGGAAAGTCTAGTATTTAGCAGAGATGCAATGAATTATGGATAAATAAATGTAAGTATGCTTTCACTACAAAATTTAGATACAGATTAGTGTTTGAATCTCCCCAGCACAGAGGGAGGGTTGCTATTTCAGTATTCTTCTGATCAGTCTATTCAAATTATGAGCTAAAAAGGCCTCCTTTTTTTGTTCCCTTAAATAATTTATTAGTTAAAAGGATGTGAATTAACTTAGAATGAATGTTCAATTCATATAGTAGAATCGCCATCATCATTATTACAGGAAGCTCTAATCATTACGCAGCCACTAATATAAGACATTCTGCTAGCTTGCCTTTAATGAACATGACTCACATTTCACTTCAACAATTCCTACACCCGTGTCTCCTCTGCGTCTCCTCCTTCTACCTAACCATGGGGGAAGGGTGGCCTACATAGCTTTTTAAAGATAAAAGTCTACCTTTTAAGAAGGGAGTCACTTCCAGTACCTCTATTCTATAGGAGCTCACACTGCAAAGCCCTGGAGAAATCTGAAGTCCAGAAGGTACTCAGAGCCATCTCCTTTCAAGGAGTCTCCAACATGGCCACCCAAAATGGTGGCACAAAAAAGGAGTGATCTCCTCAAGGAGGCTGAACTGTCTGCACCATTTCCTCCAGAAAAGCCACCTTCTCATCTTGCTCAGTCAACTCACTATTTTCTACAAGAGAACGCAGCAGCTTAAGCAGAGCAGAGCTCACAGGGCAGGGACTTGCAGAGGTGGCAATACAGAGATGCAAGTGCATTGCATTAAGGACACACAATCCAAATAGCCTGTAGGAATATTCCAAAAAGAAACCCAGCACCTCACACCCTCCTTTCTCACACAAATCTAGCCCCACTGTAAAAATCAGGTATTGAGATACTGAAGCTTCAGATGCCTGATACATTCCACATGGTCCACTTACCTCCATCTCCTAGGGTCTTAAATATCTTCACAACATAGACCATTTTTCAAAAAATCCACCTCAATCAATCAGATCACAGTCAGAAATATTTCTGTAGCAATCCTAAACTACTGTTTTAGAGGCATTACTGATAACAGCCAGGGATAAGCACAAAGTTAGGTCTTCATGTGTCGCTACATAAAAAAACTACCTAACTGCATTCATGGAATGAGGGATAAATAGAACTGCTAATTTTTGCAGGACTTCCATTAGATTCTTTAAACTGTTGTTGCCAGTAACTACACAATTGAACTGCGGAATTAGTTTCACTACAAAGCCCATCATTTAAACAGAATCCTACTCCTACTAACCTACCTACTAGAGGTAATTCTATGCCATGTGTTATCACAGCCTTCCCAAAGGATAAGACTAATAGTTCAGCACAGTCAGGTTCTGGTTTTATGGGTGGTGCTTACAGGTGTAAATAAATTACTTCTTTTCACACCAACAAATTCTCTATTGCACTCCTCAGTCAAATAGACTAAAACATTCTACAGCATTCCTGGGAAACAGACAAAGGAAAATCAGAGACAACTTCACCAAAGCTCCCTCACATCCATCCCATCTAGGTGTGGTGTCTGGCGCATAACCACAAAGCGGCCAGCCACCCGAGGCCAGGGCTGAACAATACTACAGCCAATTAAAACAGTGGCATTACTCTAGGGGGGAACGATGTCATTACTAAAACTAGTTCAAAAGTTTAACATTACAGTTTGCTTCCCTTTATTTAGTAGTCTTTAATTTTTTTCTTAACTTTTACACACTCCTTTCCTCTCGTCATTACATTTAGAGAGGCTGGCAAAGTTAAATCTCACTAACTTTCTTAAGTTACTTTAATTGCCCAGAAGCTGTTTAATATCCAGTCTTACAGGCAGCACTGTATAGGAATGAGGTTTAGTCCACTCCTGACTTAGAGGCTCAAAAATATGGCTGTCATTCAAACTCCACAGGGTGCTTCTAGCAAGGGACAGGGATGGGGACCAGAGCGCAGTTCCCACGTCAAGAGACTTGTCTGCAAGCAGGGGACATATAATATCTCTGGAACAGCATAGGGAGCAAAAGAGGTCTCTGATCCTGCACTAAAGCAACAAGGGATCCTCTCCTAATTACTCAAGAATGACAAGAGACTGCCCTTTCCCCTACACTCTTTGGCTGCCACTATATGTGACATTTATGCCCATGCTCAGCACCCCAGTTTCATTCATTATCAGTTTACAGCACATCCCTTTATGCCCAGTGCTCTTAAGAGATGCAGGACTCTCTTCCGTTTTGGTTTTGGAAGAACATTATTTCCTATATAGCTATTATTTCAAGCATGCAGCTCTTCTGCAGTTGCTTCCTATTACTCCTTAAAACTACACAACAACCTTTTTTCACTCTTTGGTCTACAGCACACAAGGATTTGTGGGATCACAGCTGAACTATTCCTGGAAATGCTAAACATCTCATGCCCCAAATTCATCTGTGGTGTAGTTCAGCAGCTCAATCCATCATCGCTGAATTTGGCCTAACATGTTCGAATAGTTTTGGAACAGGAATGGAACAATGAAGTCAGGTAAAGCAACATTTCTGGTATGAAATGTTGCCCAGAGCTTTTAGTGATCCCAGAACAAAATCGTTTCCTTTTTGGTTTTGATGATAACAAAATTAAGACCCTCTCCCCAGTACTCACTTGTTGCTGTCATCCTGCTTCACATCTATTACAACCAAGAACAGAAGCAGAACTGCTGATTATCATCAGAAAGACTGTTTTCTAGGCTGACCGACAAAACGAAAAAACAGTTAACCCAGAAGAAAACGCAGTAGAAGTTCAGAAGCCTGCAAAACCAACCCAAGGTACCCAGCCATTGTCCACACAAAGTCCCTGAGTCTTTCAGGCCAAATTCAGGCATTTCAGCTGGTGATGAATAGCATCTTTCTCAAGCGGCTGCACAACAAGTGACAGTGAGCCCTTGAGTTAGACTCTGACCCTCACAGGCTTATTCAAGTTCGCAATTATCCCAAAATGTATTCCTGTCAACAACACACAATTTTCAATACATCACTTGCTTTTTGAGTTAAATTAACACTTCACAATCAGATTCTGCTTCCTAGACAACTTTTCCTAATTGAGACATCCATGATTTTATTTCAAGAGAGAGCAAGAGCTTTCACTTGTGATTTTAGCTGCAGGCACAGATAGATAATGAACTGTGTAGTTTTCTCCAGACAAAATATCACGTCCCCTGAATGCAGCTACCTGACAAAAGACATTAGACTACAGGAGCTGGGACTGTGCTTAAGCTCAGACATGTATTGTTAAATGTGACATGCTCAATTTATCATTAGTTATGAAGTGAAAACGGATGAATACACATTCAATTTAGTTCAGCTGCTTTCTTCATTTATCACACTCTTTCATCATCCATCATTCTTCCCCGTCACCCTTTTGATTTGAACAAATAACACACTTTCATAAGTTTAATCTAATTAATCATAATTGTAAGGTAATGTTCCCTTAATGAAGCGTATATTGGGCTTTATAAAGTTTGTTGCAATTTTAATAAAATCTGTTGCAGATAAAATCTACAAATGTTTTCAATGGAGCTAAAACCAGCCCTATCTCTCTCCCACTCATTACTAAGGTTGATGATGATGTATCAGTACAAACAGTTGCTCAAGCATATTGTTCTCTTATAGAACCACTGTTTCAATAAACTGGAAAGCGTTCATCATTTTATGAGACAAGACATGCAGTTAAAAAAGTTAATTGAAGTAGAAACAAATTAGAAAACCAACCTAAAAGATTTTTCACACATTATTGCTATGAAATATACAATACTTGATATCTTCTGAGGGCATCTCGCATGGCAAAGATGGTATAAAGAAGTTGCTTCTTAGCAGCAGAAGTGGTGTACAGAGTTACTAAGTTTTGTATCAGTTCTCCAACTGCAGTTAACCCAGAAGAAAGCCACTTTCTAGCAACCCCAGTGAACATGTATCTTCATGCATCAGACCAAGTCAAGAAATCTCAGTTCTTCTCAGGACAACTTGGCTTTGTTCACTGAAAGTTTTCGAGTCATTATGACGCCAGATTTCATTTCCCACCATCACTGCCTATGCTAGAAAAAATTTACCTCATCTTGCTGTGATTTTCAAAGGTTCATAAAGCATTTTGGAGCACCTTAGTGGGAAGTGTTGTGGAGATAAATATTACTTATGATGATAATTAATGAGCAATTTTATTTGATCATTATTAGCACACATGGACTCTTCATACTAAGATTAACATAACCTCCCTTTGTTAACACCATAGCGTACTCATTTGTATCTGTTTCCGTTCTTATATTGGCAATTATTTCTAACTTGCAAAAGCAGAAACAGTACATTAGGAAATGGACTTATTTTCCCACCGACAGAATTTCACATCCCTGGGACACTAAATACAGATGTCAGTCCTTTTCAAAATCTAGTTGAAAGCTGTACTGCTTTGCCCTAGTCAGTAACCTGGTCACAAATATTGCTGCAAAAGTATTGGCAAGTTCATGCTCCACCCATCCAACCATTTATCCACAATGTAATGTCCGTATTTTCATTATCAAGTACAGTATTACTAGCTTTACTTCAGCCTTTTTCCAAACTAGTGAGAAATTTCAGCAAGAGGAACAATTCTAACCATTATATGCTACTATCACCACCTTCAAAGTTGAAGGTTCGCCTGGCAAGATGACAGGTGAACAACCCAGAAAACACTTATTCCAGGATCTTATTCTGACACGAGTCATTATAGGATCCTTTCTCCTTTCATCAGGAAGGAGGAAAGACAATGTAGTTCTACAGCTTGTTCCCTGATTTACATTGAGAAGTTGCAGAGCTTTTTCCTTCCACTTTGTGAAATGAATGTGTGATGGTTTCTGGCAGACTGTTAGACAAAATGTGATTGTGACTTTCCCTCGTTGCACACAAGATTAGAGCTACACAGCTGCCAGTGCTCCCTTTAGACCTAGCAAGTTATTTTACATACCACACAAACAGTAGCGGAAAATAGGGATTTACTGGTTACAAAGACAAAGGCAACACTAACAGGAACTAACTTCATGTCTAACATGGTCTTACTGTGGCCGATTGCCTCTTTTAACAGCCACTTATTTCTGTAATTCACCCCTTGAAACACAGGAGTACAGGGCTTAATAGTCCACTACAGACACAGAACACCTAAGCAGTAAAGCCAGGAAGAGGAAATGACACAACAGCGGTAACAAGCCCTTGTAGCTGGAGCTCACTGCAATAAATTAATTTGTAAAGGAGCAGCTGCCCAGAAGAGATGCCTTGGTCGGCTTCTTTCTAGATAGAGGCTGGTACAGCAAATTACATGAGAGAGAAACTTCAGACATTTAACTTAATTCTGTGTTCTTCTGAAAAGAGAAAAATTGAGGTCTTGGCTGGTAAGGAAGAAGGATGCAATGCCAGCTCTTCTCTCCAGACAGAGGAAGTTTCCACATCTTCCCAGATGCGAGCATTCCTGTTGTAGTCCCTTTCCCAGCTCTTTCCCTTACTTTCATTTTACCACAACAATTACGTGGGCCAGTGAGGTGGCACTTTCTGTTCCTTATCCTATGTCCCTTCACTTTTTTTTTTTATTTTTAACTCAGAATTAGTATATTGTCTAAGGCTAAGTTGCTACAGCAGCCAGTCCAGCCAAAGCACTGCTACCAATTAAGCTAAGTACAAAGTATGAGATCAATTAATCATTCATTATCTTTACAATGCAATAGCTGAAGCTCCAGTGTAGGCAGTCCAATAATCCTTAAAACCCCCAAGGTGCTCATCTTCTCCTAAGCTGATCATTCATTATCCAGAGCATATCAGCATAGAAAAATCTTCATTTTTCAAGGCAATCAGTCTAGTCTTTGAACATCAATCTAGTCTAGTCTTTGAAGAAATCAATCAAGTCTTTGAAGCTCTATTTCACCTTAAACACATGAAGTTTAAGAGGCCTGTAAACACATGTTTAATCTTAAACAGGTTTAAAGCCTCATCCGGCTTTCAGTGAAAGCAAAGGGAAAACACTTACCGAGCACTTGGAATTCAGGTTGATTTCACAATGCTGGCAAAACAAGGTAACCTTTACAAATGCAATGCTCTGCCCTACGCACTATCCCTGTACTAAGGCAGAAATATATAAGAATTCAATCCAAGAGATGCATATACCATGAAGAAAGCTGCCTTCGGTAAACTGAATGTAGGCAAGAAGTGCCTTCAGGCTTCTGGTGTATGGAAGCTAGAAAGCACATGTGCAAAATATCCCAGCTCCTGCCTTCCTTGCTCTGAAATGACCAGTGACCTCTGACGCAGAGAAAACAGCAAGAGGGCAGCACAAACCACATGAACCCCAGGAGGTACACACGTAAGTTAATTCCCTACTAGAAAATATTCAGATGTAAAGTGATGCTAATTCTCTTGTGGTATGGTGCACGCATTCACTTTTTTAGCAAAAAGGTACTTTACAATAAAACCATCTCAACTTTGCAGAGGAAGATTCTGCATGGAAAAAGGTAATGTAATGCACCTCTGCTCCTTAAAACAGGTCAGTAACAAAGAGAAGAGAAAAAACAACTCTGCGGAAATGGTGAAGCCTATGACCTTAAGCTCTCAGAACACTGCCAAAAAGAGAATAACTGTGATGATGTAATGGGAGTGTCCAATTGAAGGGAACATGCTGGTCAGCACAGACTTTGATTTACCACCACAAGATCACACAGCTCTCTCTCCCTACTTCCTTTTGCCCCCAAAACCTTCTTTCTTTCAGGCCCCAACCTGCAAGGCCTCCCACATAACCTTGTATCCCAGTCAAAGCATAGTTCCTAACATGGAAGTTGCTGTACAGGTGTCAAGGTTTAACCATGCTGCTACTCACTCACTCCTCCCTGCCCCCCATGGGATGGAGACGATAATCGAAAACAAGTAAAACTCATAGGTTGAGATAAGAACAGTTTAATAACTGAAATGATAATAATAAAAATCAACAGTAGTAATAATAATAATAGTAATCGTAATGAAAAGGAAGATAAAAAGAGTGAAATAAAACCCAAGAAAGACAAGTGATGCACAATGCAATTGCTCACCCCCTGCTGCCCAATGCCCAGCCAGTCCTCGAGCAGCGATGTGCCCCTCCTGGCCAACTCCCTCCAGTTTATATATTGGGCATGTTGTCATATGGTATGGAATAGCCTTTTGGCCAGTTTGGGTCAGCTGTCCTGGCTGTGTTCTCTCCCAACTTCTTGCGCCTCTCCAGTCTTCTCACTGGCAGGGCATGAGAAGCTGAAAAATCCTTGACAGTATAAACACTACTTAACAACAACTGAAAACATCAGTGTGTTATCAACATTATTCTCAGACTAAATCCAAAGCACAGCACTGTATCAGCCTGCTACTAGGAAGAAAATTAACTCTATCCCAGCCAAAACCAGGACAACAGGCCACTAAACAACAAGAGGGTCTGGGACCCTTCATGCCAGCGAAAAGCAGGCATCAGGGTGGTGTGGTGGTGGTGGTGTGTCTGTGTAGTCCATAAGCACCAGCTGTGGTTAAATGATTTAACCAAAAACCGAGGCAGCAAGCAAGGAAACAAGAGCATTTTCAGTGCTGGGGAGCATAGACAGCTCATAGACCTGCAGGGGCAGTAGGGCTTTGAGAAGGGGGTTTACACACTACCCAGAGATGGCTACTCACCCCAGCAGTATACAGAAGAGTTTACACAGCCAACTAAGTGCCCTGGATCCTATGCAGCTACTACCTAGCTGTGACTTTGCCACAGTTTTGGAAACTTTTCAGATGGAGGATGGCATTCAAAGTCCACTCAGACATCAGTTTAAAGAACCTTGCCTCCAGTCTTTTCCCTGTCTCTGTGGGACCTCCTTCCATACAGTAGAACTAAAGAAGATTGCTCACATCTGGGAAATGTAAATGAGTAGGAATGATATTCCCCAAACTGTTAAAGAAATGTGGTCCAACTTTTCTAAATAAGACATGTCCCATGCAAAAAAAACGCCTTTCTTCTTCCAAAATGAAAAAATACAACAAATCCTCAGAATCTACTTGCTTTCTATCTTTTCATAATTTTTTGAAGGAAACTGATGAGTGGGAAGAAGATTTTTCTGTGTATCAAAATGTTTCTCCTCCTGCTTTTCCTTGGAAATGAAAGGGAAAGAAAGGAGAAAATGAGTTCTGACACAGTATTTTTGCTAAAATACTTCCAAATTCAATTCTTTCTTTCCTGCAAAGCACATAAGAAAAGGAACTTGGCAGTTTTTCCATGGCAGTTTCAGTAAGATTTCCATCAGCTCTCACGCAAAGAGGTAACATTCCCAGAGCAAACTGCATCCCTTTGAACATATCCAAGCTAAAGGTCTAGATGCACCTTTTCCATCAGAACAAGAATACTCCCTATGCGTCCTCAAAAGAAATTGTTGCAGCAGTGCTGCTTCTCTTCCAGTACAGCAGGCAGCAAGCGGGCAGGAGCTAGCCTTTGACTTCACCTGCCCAGCAGAGACTAGAGCTGCTGGATGGTTTCCCTCAGAGCTAGACTTGGCCCTTTACTTGGAGCCAGTGGCCAAGACAACCTCACCCCCTATTATTTTTTCAGTGATTTTCTCTTGCAGTTTTCCCACCCCTACAACTCACATACCACAAAGGACTTGAAACCACTCAGGGGTTGTGTCCTACCTACTATTGGCAATTGTGTCCATTTCAGTGCACTCATTGAGTCAGAAGGCTTCATCCAGTGAAGCTGGTAGAAGACCCTTCTATTTAAGAACTAATTTATTACAAAGAACAATCTCTTGCATTTGGTTGTTGTTTGTCCATGGAGTTCCTTTGTCATTTACTTGCTTGGTACAAGGTATTTACTAAGCACCACATTCTTGGCAGCAGCACAGAAACTGCTTGGACTCAATTCATTCGCATTTAATATTATATTCATAATAAGATCCACCACTTAAAAAGCCCTAGGAAATGTTGCCACTGTATTATGCTGCAAGCACAAGATAAGAAGAGCAGAAAATGTACTAATCATCATCTTTGTTACATATCTGCCAATGCTAGCTTTGCTGCATGTGGCCATCATAACCTTGCTTTCAACTTTACTGAAACAGCTCATAAAACCTGCCTCAGCTGTACAGTACTGTCTATTCACACAGTGCTAATGTTTAATTAAATTGATACTTCATAAGAAAAGCACAAGGAAGGACAAGTACCCTTCCAGTTTCAGCAAGACCATAACTCGCTCACACACAAACTTATCCACTGTTTCAAGTTTATGAGTGTATAACAGCACACAATCACACACCCCAGCTCCTGAGCTATGCAGATATATTTGTTCAACACCTATATTAAACACAAGAACGCATTTCATTTGGGCAAGAGCTTGATTAAAAAAATAAATAAATAAAAATCATAAACACCTTAACAGCATGTTACCATCCAAATTTTCTTAAGTAATTATTTTTTCTTTTGTTTTCCAACTTTTGGTTAAAAAGGTGTTTTCTTGGAATTCTTTAAAAGAAAATTGCCAGGGAATGGAGCTGATCAATTAAGACCAGGAAAGAAGAATTACATGCACATGGATAAGCAGGGAGGAAGCACAGGGAGAAAAAGAAGTGGTAACGAAGGGATAGAGAGGGAAACAAGTTGAGTTTTCCCGTGAACTGTCTTCCTTATGTTGGCATCTTAACCCAGCTTTTAAAAGGAGAGACAGAGTCTAGAGAGAAAATTCAGCAGTGTCTACTTGAAAGGTAAGAGTAAACTCAGACCCTGACAATTACTAAATAAGAACATAATTAATTATTTCTTCAACTGAATAGTCCTGAATCCTACCACAAATCAATCATCTCTTCTTGCCTAAGAAGCTTTGACTCTATTTTAGCTCAATGAAAACAAAATCAATGAAGGCCAATTATAGCCCATCTCGTTAGAGTATGCAAATGGGCACCACGTAGACGAGCTGCTATTGCTCCGGGCACTGCTGAGGAAGACGCTTGTCAGGCAAATGCAAACGTGAGCTGGTGCTGGCCCCTAGCTGCGTGTGCTGTAAAACACCAGCTCCTCTCCGATTTATTTGAAGGGCGTGCAAAAGTAGCAGAAACCAAATGTGCCCAATAGCAGGTCTTCATCGGCTTCCGACTCAGTAATTTCAGGTGCGGAAAGCCCACCAATGTGTCTCAGAAAGTATATTCAAGGTTAGTCACAAGAAAATGTGCATGCAAAGCTACAGAAAACTGAGCAAGCCTGCCTCCCTTTCATCATCTTCCATCAAGAAGAAAAGGCACTTTAAGAAGCAGATAATTATATTGCAAGGAAAGGATTTCATCCAACTGCCACCTACATCAATTAAATATATTACCCTCTCGAATGACAACTGAGAGCTGAGTCCCTAGAACAGATTTCTGACTACCAACATAGACAGTAGTATACATCCACCCTGCAAGCACTCTAATCTGAGCCTGCTTTTCTCCTCACCAAACCAAAACCAATATTGTAGCATCTCAGGAAGCTTTGTCCTCTTCCCTATGAAAATTCAAAATGGGAAGGAAAAGGGAGGAAAAGGAAAGTTGCCAAAATTTTCACACATGCAATGTACGGTCCATAGCTGTCTGGAGACACAAGGCTATTGCACAATGAAGTGTTTTGAGTTGAACCTTATTTTCCTGCCAGTGCTCCGCAGCTCCGCGTACCCCAGCCACACGGGAGCATTGACACAGCAGATTGTGACTGTATGCACATCCTTGCAGCGTGCATGCAGTGGGCATGCGCCTGCCAGACCATAAGATCCAATTTCATACACCCACAAGAACCTGGTCATCCTGACCGATTTTGCCATAGTTTGCTCACAACAGAGAGGTTTATTCGTTTCAAGGAGTCACCTGTAGGGACTGAGTTTCCCAGTTCTCTGGCTACAGCCCAAGTACATTTTTGGCCAAAAGCCTCCTGCACCATGGCTTTCTGCCCATGTAGTGGGACTCTACACTTGGCTTTACAGACAAATTTGAGAGACAATTTCATCTCTCCATTGGTTACCTAAAAATTATGACGTAATACTTACTTTACTGCCACACTTGTCAGTGTTGCCAGGGCTTGCAGTAAACTATGTAACAGCAGCTACAGAAGGACTTAAAATGAAATATGTGACTTTTGCAAGATCAGGGTGCCTCCAATTTTGTTTGTGATGTTGAAACTCTGATGTCACAGCATAGCCCAGGCTTTTGGGTTGTGTGTGGGGGCTTTGCATTTGTCTTTGTGTTGTTTTTTTTTCTCTTATTGTTATTTTTATGCTAGTCATACTATAGCTAGGGAAGTTTTTTTAAGCACCTTGAAAATGAACATAATTATCATGTATTTGAATCATGGAAGAAAAACCATTACTTCTTTTAACACTGAATCTTGACACACACACCTAAGAGATGTGAGAAGCCTAACCTGGGGGTTCAACTGCTTCAAACACAGTTGACCCTTGCTCCCATTGCATATCGGCTGGTAAATCTGAGCTAAATCCGGACACTAGCATTTTTGCCATTAAAAAAAAATCTTCATATTTAAATACTGTACATCTCTAACTTCAAGAACCGAAAGCATTAGAACTGAAACCTTTAGAGCAAAAGAGTGGAGAAAAAAGAATTGTTCATTACTTTATAAGCAGGTATATGCAATAAAAAGCATCCTCTTCAGACAGCTTTGAAAACAATGAGCAAACCCTTGTGCAAAGTAACATGTTGCTCTATAGCATGATAGCCTGCTTGAAACAGTATCTGTAAGAGTTTACTACCTTTCAGCAGAAAGAGAATAGTGCAAAATAACTGCTCTCATTTCAGGACACACACATAAATGCACACAATCAGAAGACTATCTGAGACACTGCAGTAAGGGAATTCTATAAGCTGTAACAAGGTCTGCTGGAATTGTCATCACATACCCATGAAAAAAATTTCAGGGCTATCAAGGGCGTTCTTGAGACAGCACTTCTCCTGTCGCAGCCTGGGATGTATTTCTGCTTTCTCTCTGGGTCACAACCAATTGAAATAGTAATTTTCTTAATGGCTGAGAGTTTTACTCCCGACAGAGTCCATCTTCTTAAAGAACCACAGTGACATATACAAGCAACCTTATTCTTTATCTATCTACTAATCTATCCCTCTCTCTTTTTTTTAAGCCTACAGGAAAAGAAGGTCCACAAACAGCCGGAACATAACAGCAGACAAGATGACGAAGGCTTCTAAGCTTACTGAAGGAAAATCCCAAGGACAGCAACAAGCCCAGAGAACTGGCAGAAGTAACATATCTTGCTGTGAGGAAGGCAGCCCTATGTAGAGGGAGCTAAAATGCAACACCATGCAAGCCTCAGCAGTGGGCTCTTTTACACAGATTCCATCTTTGCCCAATTGCATTTCAGTTGGGATGTAGCAAGGCAAAAAAAGCTATCTCAAGCAAAGATTAATCCAGTTTAAGGTCTTAAATTATTAAGCCCCTTCAACTCCACAAAGCTGGGCAGTACAGATTTAAGTAAATAATTTTATCTTTTTGAAAATAAGCCTGTACTTGGCAAGCTTCCTAAACCAGATTTCTGTATGTCCTGGTTTTGGCTGGGATAGAGTTAATTTTCTTCCTAGTAGCTGGTTCAGTGCTGTGTTTTGGATTTAGTGTGAGAATAATGCTGATAACACACTGATGTTTTAGTTGTTGCTAAGCAGTGCTTACCCTAAGTTAGGGATTTTTCAATTTCCCATGCTCTGCCAGTGAGCAGATGCACAAGAAGCTGGGAGGTGAGCATGGCCAGGGCAGCTGATCCAAACTAGCCAAAGGGATCTTCCATACCATAGAACGTCATGCTCAGTACATAAACGGGGGGAGGGGGGGGCTGGCCAGGAGGGGCAGATCAATGCTTGGGCATCAGTCAGTGGGTGGTGAGCAACTGCATTGTGCATCACTTGTCTTTTCTTGGGTTTTATTTCTCTCTCTTTTTGTTAAATTCCTTTTCATTACAATTATTATTATTATATTTTTATTATTGATATTACTACTTTTTATTTTAGTCATTAAACTGTTCTTATCTCAATCCACAAGTTTTCTTTTTTCCAATTCTCCTCATCCCACTGGGAGTTGGGAGGTGTGAGTGAGTGGCTGCGTGGTGTTTAGTTCCTGGCTGGGGTTAGTCCACGACACTATAGGAAGAGTTTACTATGATTTAGCCAGATCAAACTCAAACTGTATGTGAGAAGCTCATGTGTATTTCTGCCAGGAGGAGACAAACGGTCTTATTTCTCTTACAAAGCAAAGCCCAAAGTGAGAGTAGCAGTATCCCTAAAGCAGCACAGTTACCAGTTCCTGGTGCTGCCATCAGCAATGACTGTAAAACTCTCCCGCCCCATGCAGAGCTCATCAGAGAAGCAAGGTCTGATTTGCTACATACAGATTTGAATAACACAGGAATACGAAAATCCCCATTTCACTTTGTATCTGATCCTCTTCAATACTACTTGCACCTTTGTTGTCTTTAAATTATTGGTATACACAATGGTGGGGTTGGGGGTTTGGAGGCGGTTTTTTGTTACTCTAAAGCCTGAAGAGATTCCAGTGCAAATTAGGAATCTGAATGTCATTGGCATAAATGTTGAGGCCACATGTGGATCTGTTTTTATGAAATTACATGCAAGTGTTTTATTCTTTTTCAAGAAAATTTACAACTAATCATGTCCCCAAAACTTGCCTACCTAAAAAGCTGGAAGAGTTACTAATGAACCTCAATGGTTACATTAACTTGGGAATTTCCTTTATCTAGGAGTGCTATCAGAACATGAGGTAACACAGATTTCCAGGAGCTTTTTGCCAAGCAATCAGGCAAGATGTGAAAGGGGAGCCTGGTCATTGTACACCATGCACATGATGGTATTTATGTCAAAGGCATATTCATTTTTCATGAAACGTGGAGGATTCAAAGGGGTAAAACTTATCTACACAGTTCATGGTCTGAGATTTTACCAATGGATTCTGGCAGTATTTTGGGTTCATAGCCATTCTAGGCTGTGTGAAATAGATAGAGATCAATAAGTGGAACTCGAAACATACATGTATGTACATATATATAAAAATGCCAGACACTCACTGTCCTGTTGGAAGATGCAGTATCTGAAAAGAACCTAAAATGAGGAGTATATGCAGTTTAAAAGGATGTGAAATTCATTTGACAGAAATGTAGTTATGCCAGAGGCTGATTATTGTATAAAAATTATAACAGTCATTTAAAGAAAGTAACAGCATGCCCTAATTTTGGCAATCAAAGATGGCACCTGTAGTGGTAATTAAATAAGCCAGGCTGGTTAGTACTTGCTAGTGAGCACACACATGGATCTAACAATCTTTACACTATATATAGTAACATGACAGTGATGCCACTCTGGGTAAAAGTTAACTCTCAGTCTTAGCCCTTAGCACAAACCTTAGCCCTTTTGCCAAACCACTCCAGCCCTCCCAGTGCGCTTTGAAAACCTCTGCAAATACTGCAGCAAACACCCTGTTCAAATAACTGAAGGACCAGAAATCCACATGTCTATGGAAATCAGAAATAGCATTGAGATAGCACTGATTATCAACTATCCATGAGTTTTCTTGAAGAGATAAATGAGTGCATGTGATTTCAAGGGAGAAGCGGGATGCAAGACAAACACTGCTGCTGTCCTCGAGGTTTATTTCGAGCTCCTTTGAAACACAGTAAATCCTGTACTGATTGAAGTGGAGGCATGGATTACTCCCAACCAAAACACGTTCAAAACTGTGAGGACATCCCAAGTTTGAACACGAGCAAAGGTTTTGCCCCTTTGGTGCATGAAGAGGTGGTTGCTAGATTGCCCAGCACAGCTCCAAAAGATACTGAGATGAGTACAAAACCTAAGGATGCAGTCTGGCTTGAGTACTACATTTTCTGAGCAGCCAGTTATTTCAAAAGTCATAACTGCATTCCCTCCCCAGTCACATCCTCTTTTTAATTCATGTGTTACCTGTAGTTTCACTGAACTACAGTCCGAGCCTGTGCTACTTACAAACTTACTAAGGTTGAAGGCTTACCTTTCTGCACTACCTTTTTCAAGGTGCCAGGGAAAATTTCCGAAGATCTTTTGGCACCTGAAGATTAAGATAGAAGGTTTTAGGCATCCCAAGATAGCATCTAATACCCACCAGGCACTTAACAACCCTAGAAGCTAAGTACCCTCTCTTACTCCCCAACTCCTCCCCAAAACCCCAGACAAAATGTTTAACTTCTACCTTAAGCCAGTCCAGCTAAATAAACAGTTGGCTTTGGGACTTCAGTTGATCACTGATTTCTTCATATGGCTAACTTGGGGATTGACTACCTCCTAAACAAGATTCTTCCTCTCCAACAGGTATCATCATTATTATTGTTGAGCCAGACAAGGAAGAAATTTCTGCTGCTGACAAGAGACCATGCTTCTGATTTCCCGTTCCTTCCCCTAAGCACGAACACAGCATTAGGAGTGAGGTGCATGAGTGGAAGTTTGATTGCAGTTGTTGGAAAGGATTAATCCCTGCCCAGGCAGCCAACTTCCGCGGTGCAATAATTAAGTGGAACCATTGCACAAGATGAAGCATAAAGAAGAAAATTAGAGTATGCCGTGCAAGGGTTGTTTGTGCTAGAGCTGTCCCCACATGGGTTTGCACTCCACCATGCTCATTTTATGCAATACTCTCAAGCATCTGAACTAATCCATTATCCGAGGATGAAGTGAGGAGAACACAGGGCCAATCTCATTGTTCTTCTATGTAACTAATTGCAGGAGACAGTAACTTGCTAGTGTATGGGAATGGAGTTAGAGAGACAGAGCCCACAGGCAAACAATATGAGAAAATCAGAACTGAAAGTACATACAGACATCATTCTTCAGTGACAAAACCTGTGCCTTCCTTTTGAAAAAAAAAAAAAAAAAATCAGGCATGAAATTGCACAGCCAGGGAACATATAAAAAAACAAAAACACTGTTACAACAAACACATGACAAAAAGTATGGAAAGGTGGGAAGTCCCGACGAACAAAGCACACATAAAACCCCACCACTGTTCAGTAAAGTTCAGACTCACGTCAACAAGTCACTTCAGAGGCAGAAGGTCTTGGCATGTCTACCCTAACACCGTCACAGGGCCCCAAACTGTAGGTGGCAGAGCTCTGGTAAGAATCCCCTTTACTTGAAAACTCCAAGAGCATCAAGGAAGACTTACTCGTAAAAGGCATGAGTGCCCTGCTACCATCACAGCTCAGTGCCAGGTCATCCCCAAAGTCCCCTTCACTACCCAAAGCAAGAACATTTCCACTGTTTTGTAGAAAGATAAGGTTATCCCAGCCAACTCATTGTACAAGGATGTAACTTGTGGGAAAAAAAAAAAAAAAACAAACACAAAACCCAATAAACCTTCACACAACCTTTCAGTTGTCAGCTGAAAGACAGGATTGTTTGGCAAGGAAGTCTCTTTACTGCAATGTATTCAGTATGTGGCAGGATTAAGGCGACAGCCTCAAGGTTCCAAAGCAAATTTCCTTTAGAATTCTGTGCAACTTGCTTTTGCTGGAATTATCAGGACTTAAAAGCTTAAGCACTAAAACAGGACATACATTCAAGGTATCACTAAAAACCTCACTCCTGAGATCCATTCTTGTTTTAAACCAATGTGACTCGAGTAAAATGAACCAAGTTACGCTGGTGGAATAGCGTGAAGACATCACATGGCAGAGCAATTCACAGAAGTTAAAGGTTATTAATCTCTCACACTCTCTCTGAGATTAAAATCCCTACAAAGTTAGGTCTCCCAAACATGCTGTACACACAGAACATCATCTGGTGTGTGAGAAAAAAAAAATTGGCTACAGTCCAGCCTGTGGGTTATACTCTACCATGGCATAAGGACACGACAATCACTGCCACTGACAGGAGTGCTGGAAACATCCCGGAATTTGGTGGGGCCGGGGCCATGTCCAGGCCAGTTGGCCCTTCCCACCACAGAGATGCATAAACTGCAACCTGGCTACGTCTAGATGAGTTTCCACCCCCGTGCCATGCCTGGCCTCTAGAGGAGAGGTAGGATGCTAGCAGGGAGATTTCGCTGTGCCTTATCAGCATGTTGCGAGACAGCTCTGCTGAAGCTCAGATATGGACAATTCCATGCCCCAAAAGTGATTCCATCACTTGTCTGTAATTTGGAAAACAGCCAAGCACTTGCCCATCCCATGCTATTTAACAGAAATACAGGTCTTACCCATGGAACTAGCATGTCTTGTGTCTGTCTTGTATTTAAAAACAATACCATTTTTCTAGCCAAAGGGTAAGAAGAGGTTACACAAACTGTTACAGAGCCTAAAAGCCAGATATGAATTTTGAAAGACTGTAATAGCTTCAGGATCTGTGCGGGAAAAAAAAAAAAAAAAATCACCGCCATTGTAGATGATGTCTTACATGCACTGGCTTCTCTGTAAAATTAATTTACCTTTTCATTATTATTTACTGACTGTGCTTGTATTTCATTTGTATGGATTTTGTCCAGCAAATCAGGGTGAAAAAAACAGCCTCAGAAAATTTAATAAAAAGATGGAGACAGTGAACAATCATTGGAGTCTGTATTTTTACTCTTGAGGTCATATTTCTGCCTTTTTTATGATGTTCATTTCAGGGAAACAAAAAAACATTCTGGATAGGAACAAATCAGAGCTGGTAATGGCATGGACACATTGTTCAGGAGCAACAGTGCCAAAAAGCACAGCTGTGACAAAATTGAGAGTTCATCCCCACTGTTAGGCTTGAACAGCTAGTTTGCTATCCAAATCAATATTAAAAATCCCCAAGACTTTTTAGCAGCTTCCTAGTCCAACTGTATATGCTCACGCACGGCTAATTCAAAAACAGTGTTTTGCAGCTCATACTGGCCTACTTCCATGCTCCAAGTGGTGTCTGCTGTGTTGCGACCAGTACAGTTCAATGTCTTCATAGATGACATAGGGGGATTGAGTGCATCCTCAGCAAATTTGCTGATGACAACAAACTTGGGTGATGCTGTTGACACACCTGAGGGACAGGATGCCATCCAGAGGGACCTGGACAAGCTTGAGAAGTGGACACATGTGAACCTCACAAGGTTCAACAAGGCCAAGTGCAAGGTCCTGCACCTGGGTCAGGGCAATCCCCAGTATGCATAGAGGCTGGCGGATGAGTGGATTGAGAGCAGCCCTGCAGAGGAGGACTTGGGTGTGTTGGTGGATGAAAAACTGGATGTGAGCTGGCAATGTGCGCTCACAGTCCAGAAAGCCAACTGTATCCTGTGCTGCATCAAAAGAAGTGTGGCCAGCCGGTCGAGGGAGGTAATTCTGGCCCTCTGCTCTACTCTGGTGAGATCCCACCTGGGGTACTGTGTTTAGCTCTGGAGTTCTCAGTACAGGAAAGACATGGACCTGTTGGAGTGGGTCCAGAGGAGGGCTACAAAAATGTTCAGGGGGATGGAACATCTCTCCAATGAGCAGAGGCTGAGAGAGTTGGTGTTGTTCAACCTGGAGAAGAGAACGCTCTGAGGACACCTCATTGCAGCCTCCCAGTACATAAAGGGGGCTTATAAGAAAGATGAGGACAGACTTTTTGGTAGGGCCTGTAGCAATAGGACAAGGGGTAATGGTTTTAAACCAAACCAAACCAAGTTTTTTTACAGTGAGGGTAGTGAAACACTGGAACAGGTTGCCCAGAGAGGTGGTAGAAGCCTTATCCCTGGAAACATTCAAGGTCAGGTTGGATGGGGCTCTGAGCAACCTGATCTGGTTAAAGATGTCTCTGCTCATTGCAGGGGGGTTGGACTAGATGACCTTTAGAAGTCCCTTCCAACCCAGACCATTCTATGATTCTACGAAAACACTGTATTATACCACAATTTCAGTTAGAGCTTCCAGTCTAAGTTGAGACACAACTGCATTCAGAATCGGGCTCCCTTAGTGCTAGCATTGATAATTTTTTTGTTTATCCAGCAGCTACTTAATGTCCAACACCCACAAAAACAAATGAGTAACTAAGAACTTCCTTCTAGGGCATTAGTACTAGTACTAGCCCTGGACAAGGCTTCATAGCTGAAGTCTGCTTGCATCTTAGCTATACGTCTTTAGGGTGTTCTTTGGGCCTTTCCTTAGATACCTCAATACTGCTTAAAATCCTTTCCATTTCTCAAGAAAGAATCTGCAGATTGGATAATATCTGGACTGTTCAATTCTTGAGAAGTGCTAGTCAAAACAAAGAGCAGCAGGAATACATCCTATTTGCCAGCTTGGTGCTTAAAGTCTTCTACAAGATTTATCAGATCAATATTGGGGGCAGGAGGGGAAGATCTAAATCTTAACCAGAAACCTCTATCAATCCATTCAGTAGCAGAGGACAAGGACATTTTTAAGTACCTTAAATCTCAGGGTAAAACATAGTTTAGATTTTTGGCCCAGGAGCTTCCAGAGCCAACACCACGTTTTTTATAACGAGTTTCCAAGGACTCTCAATTTTTGAGGGTTTTCATTAGTCTCCTTCATATCAAGCATGAGTTTTCTATAATGACAGCCTGCACATGTTTAATGTATTAGAGGCAGAGCAACTTAACAGGATACAAACAGAACCCTTGGCTATACTCACTGCGCTCAAGGTAGAAATAAAATGTAGATTTTGGCAGTAGGAAAAGAATTAATGACATTTGAATGGGATTCTGTCATCACCTTTAAAACCAACTACCTGTTTTTTTTTCCTAAAGTCAGTGAGGAACACACATTTTGTCAGAGCTTGAAAGGGGTGACTCCTTCTCTAAATTCAAAGGTCTTCCTCGAAATCTAAACAGAAATATGTACTTCGGTCCTTAAATAAGAATCTATGCCCTATGTGCCCAGCACTAGGACGTAAGACTTCAACTGCTGCATGGCTTTCTTGAGCTGTCTCTACTGAGCCAACACAATTCAGTTGCAACATTTCCCAGATCTGCCAGGTGAAAAGGAAAAAATGGAACAAAAAGTTTTCCAAAGGCAGTAGAAAGAAGAGAGTAGCTTAACTGGCATTGAGTCAAGTGATATCTTGTATTCACTGTCCTTCTGCTATCAGCCATCGTGGTATACATTGCTGCCCTATAAAAACACTTCTCCAAAGTTAACAGACTCATTTCCAGACCACTCAATGTGGATCTCCTGTCTGTTACACATTTGGGATATGGTCCTGAACCGTCTGAGTCACCACCAGCCTCCCTGAATACACATTTTCAGAGAGATACAAGAACTCTAGGGATACAACATCAAAAACCTATCAAGTCTTACCAGGAATGGAGTCAAAGAACAAGCAAGATGACATCTTGCTTAGTAAAGATGTATAAGCAACTGCAGGCCCAAGAAAACTCATCAGCTTACTCATTCACCTACATCTTCTCCACTCATGCAGCAATTAAGAGCTGAGTGATGCCTCTTGTCATGGCCATACAGATATACTCTAATCATGCAGTCCCTAGTGCCACTCATACAGCTGATCTAGATTTTTTCTTGATCAATTCTCTCCAAAATAAGGCAGAGTTTGTTTAACAAGCTCACTACAGGCTATTTGTAAAGCTGTTGAAGTCACAGATTCTAAAAATGTCACTAAACTCCATTTGGCTTGCCAGACAAAAATTCACTACAATGTTATTATATTACCTTATTGTCATCACCCTTTGACTTAGCAGGGCATTTTGCCTCAGAAGCCAGTTTTACCCTAAGCAAGAAGCAAACAGCAGTCTTTGGCACTTCTCCCAAAGCTCACAATCCTGTTGCTGTAAGCACGTACACCTAACGGCATCCCAGAGAGCACATGCAGGACTTCAAAAACCACTGCAGTTCAATTACTGATGATCAGCTCCAAAAGCCAGAAGAAAACAGAGGGACATCAGCCCATATAAGGACTATGAAGATTCTCTTGGGAATCATCTATTTAAGCCTTCACCAAAACAATCCTTGTTCCATCTACAGGCAAATACATCACAATCTATACCTTAGGAGAAATAATATATATATAATATAAACAACCTGTGGTGGATTGGGGTCTGGCACAGTTTTGGTAGCAGGGGAGGGGGCTACAGAGGTGGCTCCTGTAAGAAGCTTCGAGAAGCTCCCTCGGCTCCAATTTCGAACCCGCCTCTGGCCAAGGCCAGGCCAATGGCGCCTCTGTGAATAACTGTGTAAGAGTGAAAGAAGCGGCTGACTGCTGTCTTTGTTTTATTGGTTTGTGCTGGTGAGTGGGTGAGAGAAGGGGGGTGGGAGAGAGACACCCCTGCGGACACCCCGGTCAGTGAGGCAGGAGAGGGGGAGCTGTGCCGGGGCAGGGGTTCCCCTGCGGCCCGCGGGGGGGTGGCGGCTGAGCCCCTGCAGCCCCTGGAGCCCAGCGGTGGCCCAGAGGTCGCCCTGCAGCCCGCGGAGGGCCCCGGGCCGGAGGAGCAGGGACCGGGCCCGGAGCAGCCGCGACTGCGGCCGCGCTGGAGCCGCCCGTCGGTGGGAGGGCGGCAGCCCCGGGAGGGACCCGCGCTGGGGGGTTCTGGGGAGCTGCGGCCCCGCGGGAAGGACTCGCGTTGGGGCAGCGGGAGGAGGAATGTCTGCCGGGAGAGGGACCCCGCGGTGGGGCAGGGGAGGGCTGCGAGGGCCCCTCTCCCTGAGGGGGAAGGAGCAGCGGGGACACCTTGTGCCGGCCGGGCTGTGACCCCCATTCCCTGCCCCCTGCGCTGCTGGGGGGGAAGAGGGAGCAGAGCTGAGCCCGGGAAGACCGGAGGGGTGGGGGTGAGGTGTGTTGTATGTAAGACCTGGTTGTTTCTCTCATTCTCCTTGATGGTGGTGGTTGTGTGTTGTTATCCCCAAGTCGAGTCTGTCTTTTGCTGGTGACCATAACTGGTGAGTGAGCCCTCCCTGTCCTTTGTCTCGACCCTCAAGCCTTTTTGGTTACATTTTCTCCTCCCCCTCCCTCAGGTGACCAGGTAAGAGGTGAGGGAGCTGCTGCGTGGTGCCTTTGTTGCCGCTAGGTAGGCTCAAACCGTGACAACACCCCACAATGTTTATACATAATGACTTTTAAATGTGTTATCTAAATTGTGTTTTATGTACATATGCATGTGCACACATGCAGGCATTTTTTAAAAAGGTAAGTTGTCCTTACAAAGCTTCCTACCATGAGTGCAATCCAAGAAAGCCCAAGCTCACACCTAATATCATAAATTAAGACACAAACACTCATTAGTCCAAAGCTTGCATGACCAGTTCATCTTAATAATATAATTCAGTTCAAAAGTTGAACTAGCTTCACATTAAGCAAAAAACCTTTGCTGTATCTCACTTGTCTTACCCCTCTGCCCCTTTTAATATAAACAATTTTGTTCTTAAAGGCCTGAAAACATTTCTGTAAGAGCCCCGTCCCAATGTTTTCTTTCAAGGCCACATACCTCCAAGAGGCTTCATGTCCAGATTTCCAAGACAAAGCAAGATATGCTGTATTCCTATTTAATATTGTTCATAATTCAACAAATATAAGCCCTTTTCTGGGAGATTATGTTCTAACATATTTTTAAACTTGATTATCAGCTGTGGAACAATAATTTTTTTCCCCAGCATTAAGCTAAAAATCTCTTTGCTACAGGAAAACACTATTTACAAATTAACCCAGTTTGTTACAAATTTAGAAGCTCATAGCTATGTTCCAGTTAATTATAGATTCATTAGCTGAGTTTCCCTGATGTGACCTCATATTAAAATTTCACGTTTAGTCAGCCCTATGAATTACTCCTGCTTTAGAAAGGATAAACACTGAGCCATATATGTTCCTTGAAGTCCAAGGAGGGGGGAGGAATAAAAAGGAAAACAATCAAGTTAGAAATCAGGGAAGAGCTGAACTACAATTAGTCCTTTATGCTACAGCGACCATGACCCTAATTTTAAGTTTTCAGGAAGTATAACTTTTATTTACACACCTTTAGGGAAGAGTGTAAGTGCCACACAAGACCCATTAGAAATATAGAATTTATTTCTCTTTACATTCAGACAGCAATATATTGCAGATTTGAACATGCCACATCTTGTATCATAGGTGACTTATGGATCCTATGTTTATAGTTGTGATAGCTATTGCTAGCCTGGATCAACACAAAATGTGTTTCTGGAGTGGCTCTCTTGAGATCTTTAAGCCATTAGCAGCAATTTTCGCAGAAGGGTAGTCTTGAAAACCCCCTTCATAAAAATTCATCTGTCATAGCCTACATTATCCAGCTGCTTACTGTATCTTACCTTTACAGCTCCAGATCAAGAAAGCAATTTCAACAGTAGTGGACAGGAAAATTGAGGACTTTGCTTCCCTCAGGTAGCAGTTCTCAATAAAGGCAATACCATGTTATAAGGCCACCAAATTCCTCATGGTCCATGAACTGTGCTTTGGACAGGGCAGTTCCTTTCCCATCCTTCAGGGTCTGCAGCCTTTGCTTCCCTTCCCCCCTTGCACATCCAGGTGCAAGCTAATCCAAAAGAGTCAATCTTACAGTTCTGACAACATGCTAAAACATGTTAAGTCCTCTACAACTAAAAGTCTGTGAACAACAGGAAGAGACAAAATTGTTACGTTTAAAGCTTCAAAGTACCATGAACAAGAGGTACCCGTGTCCTGACAGCATCTGTTCAGTGTACTTCCCTTCATCCTTACAAACTCAGAAAACGGTGGTGCTTTTTTCCTTTTGTCTCTTAACTCCCCACACATTCAGCTCAAGAATACCAAGAGCTGCAGTGCATCATTACATGAAGATGGGGAGGGGCAGTGGAATGAGAAGAGTGAAAAGGGAGGGAGAGACACTGCCCTTGGCAGGCTCTGCACCAGCCATACAGACAATATGCATACATGTGATGAGGGATTTTGCTGTTCCAGTTTGTGTTTTGTTTGGTTGTTGGTTGTTTGGGGGGGGGCGATGTTTGTTTTTAAATCAAAAAACATTATTCCTGCTAAGGCTGGTTGTGCAAAATTAGTTTTCAAGAACCACTATTCAGTCTGACTCTGCTCCTGTAGACAGACTTCCTATTGATCCATTTCTCACTAGCATCTTGCTGTAGTTTTTCTGCTGTTCTTCTTTGAAAGTATCTTTGACTTTTGCTCGTTTCAGACCTCCATCCCTGGAACAGAGCAAGAGAGAGAAGTAGCCCATCACAATAGTTAATATAATACCAAGTTTGATAAAAACAGTGTAACAATCTTAGTCAACTCTAGAGTCTTAATCAAAAAGGTTACTAAGAAGGCTTTTCTTTAGAACTTCTAGAACACATGTTTATTAAAACATTTACCTTAAGCCATAATGCTGATGCAGTCCGAATTTTGAGTTTAGCCCATTAGAGCACAGCATGAGTAGGCTAACAGGTTGCAACTACCATAGAAATGTTTGCCGGTCTGGGATGCTATTTCCCTAGGCTCTAGAGGCAATCTTGTGCAGCACCACAGCTGTCTCTTGCCTTACATCATTCAGAGGGTCAGCTGGGCCTCAGTTGAATCTGTTTGCCTACTCTCTTCATCTTACTTTCAAGTTTGTGTTATACACTCCTATGAAATGTAGGCATTATGCTGCCACTTACTGAGGTAGGACATAAGAGTCAGAGCAGAAAGCCTCAAGACCTATGTTTTACTTTTTGTTGTTAGTCGGTTTTGCCAAGTAACTTCACTTCTGCTCCTTACTCTCAGCATGATGAGTCTCAACACAATGAGTCTCAACATGGGAAACAAGGGGCCCTCTTCAAAAGCATCAAGCTTTTAGGTGAAACTCAGTGTGAGAGCTACATGTTCCAAAGACTTTATGCACCTTCCTTGGCTTTTACTTTCACGTACACATATGTGCATGTGAAGTTACTCCCTCATTTTCTCCTGAGTGCAATAAAGTTATGCTGAATGTCACAAAGCTAAGGGAGTAAGCACCTCTCTAACAACACATAATCCATGAAGTCTAACAAGGATGGCATCACTCACCAGGGAAGTTCAGTCAGTCCTCCTTGGCGAGCAATGGCTGACCTCACTCTGTTGGCAAACTGAACAGCATCTTCACCTTCCTTCAAGGGTCATAAATTCAACATAATCAAAGCGGAGAGAAGTAAATTGAAACAGACTTCCACAACACTTTATCTGCCGCCACCTCAAATTAGCTCACTGACAAGCAGATCCGTCCCTTACCATGCCAACACAATCTGATGTTCCAATGTGATACTAATTTAGCTAATTTTTCCCCTTAAGTGTTGAAATTAGGCAAAAATTTTGCTCCAACAGGATGGAACATTAACAGCATTGCTACTGTGAATAGCACTGTATTTACTGCTACCCTCTGCATATTTGATGCACTGCTGATGGTACCAAGCTGCACCAGGAAATGCTAATTCCAATCATACAAAGTCAACACTAACAAAAGTCCAGTATAAAACTCTAATTTGGAGACATGGGGTGAGTAGGGGTTTTGGGGAGGGGGGGGAAGTAAAGAGGCACTTTCAGACACAGTCAGGTTCTTAAATAGTGGTCAACGAGATGCTAGATTAGATTACCTTTCTAACCATTGGTGGCATGTACCACACGTTGCAAACAATGGCCCAGCTGGTCATTATTCGCAGCAGATAGCTCACGATGTTATATTTGCTGCTGTTCCAGAATGCATCTCCAAACTGAGGATCATACTGTGAGGAATCACAAAACACAAATGACAAAACCCATTCCCCAGAGACCATCACAGCCTGTCTCAGATCCAAGAGGGATGCTTTCAGTCACATGCCAGAGTAAGAGAAAATTCACAACTGACATGTTTGCTTAGAAAGAGGCTTTAGAAAAATTAGCCTGTGCTTATTAGTGCTGGTTGTGATTACATGACAGAACCAGCAGCAGATGTCACCCATTTGCCCAAACAGCCAAAAGAACTAAGTCTGCTGCAAGCCACATGCTTCTCTTCCCTTCAGCACTAGGAAGGACTAGTTGGATCTCCCTCCCTTCCAGCTTTCTGGAGGAAGAAGCTGACCCCACCAGGTCCTACCAGCCAGGCTCCATAGGTTGAGGGACTTCACTTTCTTATTTCAGCCACTTATACGCTAGGAGTCATCCACAGCACGTAGCTAATTGCCAGAGCTACTGTGCTTTCATTAGCAGCTATGCTGAGACAGCTTCACAGCACCCTGACAAAAACAGATCCCAAACTTTGGAATTCAGCAACCAGCTATTTCCACTTACTTTGATTGCAACAGGATAGATTGTCCCTCCTATTTCAAAGCTTCCCTTCTTGAACATCATCACAGATGTATTGTTTATGCAGGTGCCTGTTCAGAAGAGAAACTGAAGTTATTACTTCACACAGCCTACCTTCAGTAGCAACACTACATCAACGTACAAGTCTTACACTCACTGAGGAGCAAATGCAGGCCCTTTATGGGTAAGTTAAGCATCCCTCCCCTGCTTGCTTTCATTCTTTGCCTTGTGACTGACTCCCTGAATAAAGCCAGAGCACGCGAGACAAAAAGCATGAGGCTGAGGTTAGATCTGTAGCATAGTGAATTGATATTCACAGGGCAAAACAATCTTCCCATTCTTCTGCCTACTGCTTCTGCCAGGAGACCAAACAGCCAGGGACAGTATTGTGTTGTCTTCCTGTAACCTCATATTAAAGATGAAAAATAGGAATAGCAATGCCCTAATAAAATCTAAGTCAGAGGTGAAGATACATTTGAGCACCAGAAGCCATGAAAGGAGAACAGGGATGACATCTACACTGAATGGAGAGAAGGAATAGTTCAGCTTCTTACCTTCTGGAAAAATTAAGATCGGGAGCTTGCTTTTATCTGCCACATGTTCCCTGAGTCTGTGGAAGCAGAAGGAAAGCTTAAAAATCAGCTCCTTTCCACTCCTCTTTCCCCAGGCAGATGCATTAAAAATATCTTTACATATAACATTTGTTTGAAAGCAAAGCCTTCTACTGGACACTAATTTGTACTTGCATTTCTGTTTCTGACAAACCTGAAGCTTTGTGAAAACCATCCCTTAGGCCCCTGGTGTATTTACACTAAGGCAACATCCTGTTTTCTTTCCTCCATATTATTTTATTAATGACTATCAGGGAAGCCAACAAGTGTATGCCATTAAGTCAGTCCAGTTAACTCTGATCAACTCAACCTGCAAGAAATCACCTACATAAGAAAGTCTTGTGCAGTGGTTCTTCCAGGCTTTGCTTACTTAACAGCAGATTGCTTAAGAGGACTCCTAAATGCCTACAGCTCACACTACTTGAATAAGACTTGGAAGACTTGGCAAAGCTGTCCTGCTGCACAGAGGCCAGTGAGGCGGTGAAGAAGCTAACCTGTCAAAATTAACCTAGAAGTTCTTTAAAAATTAGGAAGAATTTCTATCACTGTACCACAGTGTTCATCTGTATGCCTTTGGTAACATTCTACAGAAAGCTGCCTTTGTAAGCAGCTCAGTTTTATAACTGGACACATTTTTGCCCCTCATCCAAACAAGTAAAGCCTGTTATTTCCAGTGGCTCACAATTTCGAATGAAGTAGAGACAGTTTGTGTCACATAAAGCCCATTTTTTAATCAGTATCACTTTTCAACAGAATGTCCCAGAATTTGAAGTATCTTCACACCCTTTCAAAATATCTATCTGAATTCAGACCTTAGCTATTATGCTGATGGCTACCCAAATGAGATGTTTTGTGACACTCCACTACAATCCAGACCTTACCAGAACCTTTGGTCTGAACTGTTCACCCCGTATAAACTTTTCAAGCCTTCTTTGGTGACCTGGGAACCTGATATTTTGACTACAGTCTGCTGTACCAAAGCTCACACAAGCAAGCATATTTGGGTTATTCTGTATGAGTTTGCTGCATACCACCCCTCCAACTTACTCCAAGAACTGCTGTTGAGCCACTCCTATACTAATTGCTTCCACTCCTACCTACACCTACGGATTTGCAATACCTTGCATCATTCCAGCCTACAGTAATGTGGAATTACACATACCTCTTCTCTCCGCGATTACCATTTATAAGCAGCAGTCATCATTTGGAATAAGACAACTAGACATGGCTCTTGCTAAAAGGAGATGCTTTCACAAGTACGCCTTTTGCCCTCTTGAGATCCCAAGGTTCCAAGTTCCCAGTTTCCCATTGCAAACCCATCAGCTTCCTGGGCTTGTGTCTTTCCAAAGCTTTAATTCCTCATTTGCGTTTTTGATTGCTCAACTGCTCTTCGGGGATCGCGTACCCGGGCGTGGCCTCTCAGGCTCTGGTGGGGACCAGAGTCACACTAGCCCTGCAATCCCCGGCTCCAACCCACACCTCACCTTTTTGTCACTAGATGGCGGTCTTTGATCTCCGACCGTTCGAACCAGACGTGAGGACAGGCCTTGACTGTGGCTCTCTGAATAACTCCCATTAGTCCACCGTGAACCTGGCCAACCTGCAAGTCCAATAAAGCACATCAGCATAAGAGACACTTGAAAAGCAGAACTTCCTCTTCTGCATCCCGCTCAAAAAAACCCAAACACACCGAAGACTGCAAACCAGGACTGGGCAGTGCCCACAAAAACAATTAAAATGCACTCACTTGAAAGGACCTAGACACATGCATGGAAGCGTATCTCAAATATTTTACCAGATGAAGAGCCTAGCATTGACACTGCCATGGCAGCTTCACTAGCACGTAACTTGTAGACCAACTTCAACACAATTCGTACTTTTCCCCACTAACTAGTGCTCAAGTGAACATCTGTACTGTGAAAACTAAGTCCTGAACTCCACAACCAATACCCCACAATCTTTTCCCTTTCCTGGTCTCTCTCCCTCTGCTGTGGTCATCATGGATGTCCTCATACCATTGCATAGCATCCATCATTTGTCAAAATGATCGCGTCTATTGGTGATGTGTGGTTGGCAACACAAATTCCTCCTTTCTGAGGTTTGTTTTCCCTGCAATTACATAATTTTTGTTAGACTACTAGTGCACTAAGCACCACATTACACACACAACAGTTCCATAACGCTGTCAGGTGAGTCAGCATCCAGCATGACATTAACCTGCAGGTCTGGAAAGAGCCACGGCATTTCAAACAGGATACTCACATATAGAAGTATACATACACTTTTGCTATCATATCATCAGCTCACTCACTTGTTATGGTAATGGATAGTACCAGACAGAGCTCTGACAAGGATGCGGGAGCATGTGAGGTGGACCACTTCACTCAGATAGTTTTTCACACTGAAAGAAATCACAGGCATCTGGAGCATCCTAGAAAACAGCTAGACACACACACAATATTCTCCAGCCTACTCAGTGCAACTCAGGGCTGAAATTTTCCTGGTACTTTGGAGCAGAGGGATATTCCCAGCCCTACCACTCACTTGCCACAGCAGCTCAGCCAAAGCATGTCATACCCTTGGTCTCACCTAGGCAAGGCTATCATCTCCTCACTGGGTGTTTTTTATCCCAGCACTGTTATCTCCCCTACAACACCCCCTTTGAGCCTCTCATGACAGCAAGAGGAGCCCATCAGAAATCACCGACCCCAGTGCCAAACCTGGCAAGAAGCCAACCTCAGCCCAAGTTCAAAACGCCACTAAAGGCAAGGCCACAACTTTATGGATGGAGTGAGCTACCAGTAGTCTATCATCTGTAAAATCTGTCCAGTCCTAATGTGTGCATTAATGCAACTTGGCAAATTTATCCCTCATACACCACACAGTACCTACCTGCTGTTTGGCAGCTGTCCTACCATTGTTGTGCCCACAATCATTGAGGTAATCCCAATGGCAGCAAGGGTAAAGCTATAGACAAAATAGACATTAAATCAAAAAAGTAGTTCTGCTCATTTTAATATCACTTTCCCCTTTAAAATAGAAAGGGATTGCAGGAATTCAATTATTCATCAAATAGTTGACACATCCAGATCTCTAACTCAGTAATTCCCTCAAACATTGCTCAAAATCATGGTCTAGCAAGGCAGCAGATTCAGATACCCCAATGCATATAGAGTCAGGGAGCACATCCAAGTTACACTTATGTTGCCAATACACATTGACTTATGGGAAGCATTCACAAAAAAGATGACCACTAGCCCTAATCTACTCTCCACAGTAAATGCCAAGACAAAAGTGGTCTGAATGGCTTCTTAACCATTCAAAGTTTAAGCGGGTTCATCTTCAGTATCTGCTAATGCTGCTTTTGGATTAAAAAAGCTGAGATGATGCTTCCCCAGAAAACACACATTTACGTGTTCCCAGACTGACAAAATCCCTCAGCGTTCATGAGCTTACCGTAGGGGCAGCAGGAAACAATACCGCACTATAACTCCAATAACCCACACAACAGTCAGCCTCAGGCTGATGTAGTGGAAGTTGACATTAGTCCTTGTGAGGAGATTCCAGGAAACCAGTTCTTCAGAGGAAAACCTTTGAGTAACTTCATCTTCCACAATGGCCTCAAACCCTTTTCTGCAGAAGTAGAATATGTCAGAGAATTCAAAGTCCACTCGATGCAGACGTGCAATTTCTTTCTCCATAGGCGTTTCATCTCTTTCAATGATACCTTGGGAAGGAAAGGATAACCATATGAAGAAATAATTCTATACAGTAACAGTCATCTTCCAAATCACTCGCCACTCTTACTCAAGGAGACAAATTTTACTGTCAGAGCCCCTCCTACAATAGCAAATCAGATCGGTAGTTGAACACAGCATACTCTTTAGTAGGCCAGTTCTAGCTCCCCTTCCTTACAAACACCTTGAGCAGCACATATATCAAGTTCTGTTGCCTACTGAAGGTGAAACAAGAAGGCAAACCTTTTCCCACCATCTGACCAGCAACTTTATCCACAACCATCTTATGCTTCCAGAGGAAACCAAGTGAGATCTTGGCCTTTCTATTCCCTTCTCCTATTGCTGAGTATTTAATGGCATTCAGCCTCCACCATAGAGGCTTCCCTGTTCCCTAGGCCCATCCCTTGTCAGGCATTCTGGCATCCCACAGCCACATTCAGCTGAGATGTGCTCTACTGCTACCTGCCACCCCAGACCGCAACAGCTACCTGACGTCTGTGCATGGACCAGCTTTGAACCAAACACATCTCCCTCCCTTGACAGTGCAAATCTTCTCCATAAGCACAGAGGCCCACACTATTTTTTATTTTAGTTTAAATCAAACAAAGAAAAATACTCAAAAAACCCATGAAGTTGTGCCTAGAGGTGCCTTGATATAATTTAGCTTGGCACGAGCAATTGTGTTATAGTTGAACTCTGCCCACATAATGACTGGCAATAGAAAAGAAGGCTGGAGAGTTCAGAATTGCGCTACAAATAGCAAGTATTCCCTCTCCTACCCCCTTTTTGGTTTTTATACTTATGCTCCAATAAGCACTAGAGCTTTCAAAGGCAAGGACAAATTGTGTAAGCCAAATATAAAGATCAAGTAGCTGCCTTCTGGTAAGCAAGTCTGGCTCCAGAAATTGATGACTGAAGAAATCCAGAATAACATTTAACCAGAACAACCATCCCCTGAGACACTCAGCTGGGATTACAGAGGTCCAAGTTCAGGTTGCTACTCTGTCAGACACCCTCTGTCAAATTGCATAATCTCTGTGCTTCCACGTTGAGATTAAAAAAAAAAAATGGAAAAGGAAGAAGCACCCAACTGTTTCAAGCTACTAGGCACTTTCCCACAAATACACATCCCACAATGTAGAAATCTGCATCTCAAGGAAGTCTTGTCAGCAGAAACACTCTGTGAATATATTTGCTGTGCAAATCACATGCAACATTCAAATTACAAGCAAGATGGAAAATCTTTGTATTGCACTGTAGCATACATATGGGATAACATAAGAAGCTCCAAGATACACATCCCACTAAAGAAAAACATGCAAGAGAGACATCGCACTGCAACAAAACCTATTAGCACCTTCAGCTTCAGCTTTGAACTTGACAGCCACAACTTGCAATTCCACCAGGGGACCATCTCAGTGCATTGTCCTATCTCTAGCCTATAAATATAAATTGTTAATATGGCACACACAAACACCCACATGCCCTTCAGGATCTAAATTATACAAACATGCATCACATCAAATACTCTGCAGGATGGACTACACTTCTGTCTTTATTTTAAACCCAAACCCAAGCTCTAGTCTGTGGTTCAATTTTTCTCTCAGCCAGTCCCTTGAACCTCCAAGCTGTGAAACACCCAGAACTGTAGCCAAGTCAGCCCAACCTCTGCTCCATGCTGCTGCTGGGGTAGGAGACAGGTCACAGCCAAGAAACTGGTCACGGGAACTCTCCAGCCCATCACACAAGTACCACTCTTCTCTCCAGTTCCGACGAGAGCTAGGAATGCTTCCTCCTTATCCAGCCCCCGGTTTAGCATCAGCCAAGCAGCTGGCTCCCCTGGCTCCCACTTCTTGGCTGAAAACAGCCCAGGGTTCAGGTTTAACACACTGCTGGCACAGCCAAAGATAGCATGGCTGTAATAGCTTGTCTCACCAGCCTGCACTGTCATTGTCACATGAGACCCCCCATGCACAAGCTGCCTTGCAGCCTTGAAACAAGCTATTCCAAGCCAAGATCTCAGAAGCACCTGTAGGTATTATGAATAGAATTAACACACATGCTGCTTAGGTGATGTACTTAGCCTTCTTGTAATCAAAAGTAACATTTAATGACCTTTAATCCCTTGGCCATGGACAGAGCTGAGTTCACCAAAGACCACTAAAAGGTGGCATTATACAGAAGCACAGAAAATGTTACTCTCAACCAAAAAAAAAACACAAACCAAAGCCACTGCGTTACTCAGTATCACAACACAAGTCCCAAGCCTTTGAGCTCACATACTCTAGTCAGCTAATTATACCAGGCTCAAATTCGATACTATCTACTTACACTCACATTACTTGTATAAGCTGTTCTTTTAGTGGATGTCACTTTCAAAATTCTGACTAAACAGCTTGCTTTTTTTTTTTTAACCCACCAATTTGAAGAGTACTGCTGAAAGCTGGTTATTCAGCTGCAATGAGATAGACATCTAGCCTCCAAGAATCTGCTCAGCCAGGAGCTACCATGGGGCCTGGCACATAAAAGCACTACCCTTTAACACTGAGGGACCTTGAGATGACAGGTACTTTCCCATGCAGCAACTACACCAGACAACATTTTTCTTGGGACTATTCCTTACCACACCACCATCGCAGGGGCACTGGCTGCCACTTCTGTCAACAGATGTGAATATACCGGATTTGGTATGGCAGAGAAAGGTGGTGTCTCCTCAGTCATGCTCTCTCCTGTCTTTCATATTTAGGGACAATAGATTTTAAGGTCTTTAGGCAGGAAAACCTTTGCTCTGCCAGGGAACATGAAAACTTGCCACTACACATGTATCTGCAATGCTCCCTTCTGTCCTGACCACCCTCCTAGTGAGGACTGGACAGTGAGGAAAGATGGAAGAAGAGCTACACATTCCCCTTCAGCACTTAACACGAATATGTGTACAGACACTTACCTTTACCCTGTTTTAATCAGCTATTCTGTAATTCATTATCACCAGGAATTTCTCCTCCCTCAGCAAATATTGTGTAATGCAATTCGGCCTCTCCACCTGCTCATGTTCTGTCACTTCAGAGGATGCAAACTTATGTACTGCACTGTTAGATCTACACCTGCCCTGGCCCTCAAGTACCTTCATCCACATACAGGAACCCAGACTCCTAATCACAAGTCAGTTAGTCCCATGTTTAAAAAGCTCCCAAGAGCAATACACAGAGCACAGACTGACACTACAGAACCCACATCTCCCCTGCTCCCTATACCTTCTCAAGTAAGATTCCAGTTTACTGCAGTAAGAGCCACCTCCAGTGGGGAAACTTTAATTTTAATTTCAAATATAAAAAGGACATTAAAAAGTGTGCTTCAGGCCACCATTGCAATTGTGTATCCCCACCCATAAGACCGCTTGAACATAGCCTGCATGCTAATTATTATCATCTACATGAATTACCTCAGGCCATTTTTACCAACTATCACTAATGCTCCAGACCACAGAGTGCAGTCCGATTAGTCTAGGTTCTGAACTACAGCACATATTAGCACTATATACCCCTCAAGTCACCCATACAGGGGGAATAAATACTTGTAGTTTTATAGAAAGATAGCTCATAGAACATAGTCTACTAGCTGGGTCCTCTCTTCCTTTACCTTTCTCTTCTAGAGAAGAAAAAACTATGTGCCAGAACGATCAGATTTCTAGGAAGACAAGAGCTCCTACTGTATGGTTAAAGCAGCACAGTTGGATCTCTTGCCCTCCCACTGACCCATGACATGGTAGGACACTATCACCCTTACAAGAAGAAAAAGGGTATCTTGCTGCATCACTGACAACCTGTGAAACAGATAGCAGGGCACTGACATTATTTGAAAGGATCACTCACCTTGCCTTCCCACCACCCCAAAAATACCACCACTACCACCTTTCAGGACACCAATCAGTGATAGGGGACATACTTTCTCTCAGCCGCTTTAAAGTCAGCAATTAAATACGACAAATTTTAGCCTGTTTTAAGAGCTGCTGTGCACTACCTCCAGTTTATTATTACAGGTGCTAACTGACAGTTGGGTCTGCTACCATCAGAGCCTGTTTCTTGCCTGGCCTGCAGACAATATAATACCAGTGTTTACAGTATAGACAAGGACACTTCTTTGGAAATTAAATGCACACAACCAGTTCGGCAGTTCAGTTCCCATTACTGTATCAAGTTTGTATGAGCTAATTCATAGAGTCAGGTAACAATTAACTTGTCTACTAACTGGCAAGCTGGTCCTGTTTCCAGCTGTGCTGCCTAGCAAGGGAGCACAGAAAAAAATGCTGACACTGCTGTGAAAAACGAGCAAATCAATAGCAATATCGAGGCAGTTAGGAACCAGGAAAAAAACAAGCACTGGCTGCAATACCCTGTTCAGCCTTCTCCTATTTCCTGGGCAAACTCAGACTGTTCTCACTGTGTTTACAGCTCCAAAGTCTTACAGCCAACTCTGACCTAGTACAGCCTACCATGACACATACAGTATGGGTTAAGATATAGTAAGAGAACCAATTTCAAAATTAGGCTAAAGGAAGAAATACGAAGCAACTTTTCAGCTGCCTTTCTACAGATAATAAGCGTAAGAAATTTGTCTGGCAAACACAGTGGTAACTCCAGGGGGCAAAAGATGAATAGGAGCAGACTGAAAAAAGGGAACAAGTATAACACCACACACTTCCATCCAGCAGTCCTACAACAGAAAAAGCACCGAGCCTGGGAAAGAAAAGTGCTGTCCACTAAACATTCATATCTCCTCAGAGATTATCAAGTGTACTCTGATGCTGTTAGGACTGAGATAGTTAGCCAGCAGCCCTGCAAGCAGTGACCTCAAGACAGATTTCAAGACGACAAAAAAAAAAATCAAGCTCATATCATAACTCAAAAATTTCCCTCAACTGAGGACAGTCTTCATCTTAAGCTCTACTTTGTTTTGCTAAACAATGTTATTTCATACCCTTCATTTCGTCATCCCCTGACTTTTGAGCCATTCAGTACAAGCCAGCAAAAGAAGCATTTCATTCTGCAGAAACCATTCTTGTGCCGGTAGCATTGCAAAACAGTTAGCTCGTAACCACCCCACCTTTTCTCCAGTTCTCTCATGCACACATCTAACTTCTTCATTTGAAAAGGACTCAGTTCTCCTACCTTAGAACATTAGTCTTATCAATTTGACTTTACCCCAAGCTCTCACCATTAGCAGCAGGAGTCTTTAGCATCTGTGGCTGTGGCTTTTTGACACCTTTTTCGATCCGTATAGTGGCCCACTGTTGAAGAGAAAGAAAACATTAATTTCACAAATGTAGTATTCACTTTAATAAGTCACCTAGAAAAGCAACAGTTAATCAAAGACAGTTGCGATTTTCAAAGAATATCTTCACCAGGTAATCATCACTAATCATTCCATCAGATGTGTCAACAAACCCACACACAGTTCCTCTGAGGAAATACTGCCTTAACGTATTTAATAATTGAAAACACCACTCAGTGCTAGTGAAGTGCTTCTCAACTCTGCTTGCCAGTCTTTGGAGAACCAACTCGGTGCTTCACAGATGTTTCAGTTCCAGTTCAGCTTCACAGCCACCAAGAGCCTGATAGGCCTCTGTCAGTCTTGCTGCTTGCAAGAGTCATGGCCACATGGGAAGCTCCAGGAGCTGAGCTAAACAACAGCCCCTGAGCACACAGCACAAGTTCACAGAGCTGACAGACACATCTCAACTCAGCTTTCAGCGTAGTTTCACCACACTGAAGCAAAAAACCTGAAAGTCCTAGCTGGGTTAAGTCAAACTGAGGCCTGCACACACACTCCTCTAAAAACCAAAACAGCATTTGCAGTCATAAGAAATCTCATCTAAGTTCAGTCTCAGCCAAAGTGGATTGCACCCAAGATTTTTTCCATACTGAACAAAACTGAAATTGCCCCCAAGTCTGCAAGTGCTCGTTTCTTGGCATTTTAGAGCTCTGAGCAGCAGTGAAACAGGCCAAATCACTGCCTCTAGCGCACGGCTGCAGATAGTCCCTTCCTCTGCCCTTGAGAAGGGCTGCCAGCTCACAGGGATTAACTTAGTCTTTTCTAGGGGGTGGGCTGAAAGAATGAGGTTGAAATAGGTGATAAAGTAAGCTCTGCTCTCCAGCAAGTGTCAAAGCTTCCCAGCAACTCTGTTCCCTGCAAACCCCTGTGGCAGAACCACACTGGCATCAGGAGACTTCCTCTCATGTCCAGGCGTGATGGGGCTGGAACCAGTTTAACGGGTTCTCAGGCCCAAAGGCTTTCCTGACTTTCAGCTGACACTGTTCCACACAATGCTTTTAAATAGTCCTTCTATCTCCTACATCAGGCTTCATTTTCACTGGGTTAACAATTACAACCCCTTTGCCACCCCAAAACCTGCCCATGATGACAGTAGCTCTTCTGGCCTGGATCCTTCCTTTCCCTACATGGCAGCTTTGTGAAGGGATGGAAAGCTCAGCCAAAGAGGACAGACTTTGTGGCTCCCCATTATGCACATTAATTCCTCCCCCACAAAACTTAATCCTATTTCCAGGAATACTGTTGTAATAGGCATTTCCAAGACAGACAGGTGACCAGGCAGATATCAAAAGATCAGGATATTATCCTGTTCAAACTTTGACAACTTAAGCAGTATCAAAGGCATACTTTAAGAGCATACAGATGGTCCTCGCTGGTCTGCACAGAAAGGACCCAGACCAATGCTAAACCATACAGTTTCCACCTCTCCCCTCCAACAGAGCTGTGGGGCATTTGGGGATCCAGTTCCCTTTTGAAGGGTCAGTATCCTGATTCATGGCATCATCTCTACCACATAACTTCCCAGGAACAGCCAAAACTACTTACCGTATCAGGTCTTGCACACCCTACCTTTCCCATATATTCACTTGTTTTCTCAGTTCTGCTGCTGCTAAGGCAATAGCTGTTCCAGGAACTAATATTACCTGCAGGAATACCTCAGTACTTTCCAGCTACACATCATCCTTGGCAGTGCTAGGGCTATAAAAATTCTAGGAAATACCAAAATGAAACATCGTTCAATGAATAAACTATTCACAATACCTACCTTTCTACATTTCTTCTACCAAAAGGATTTGGGGGCTACAGGCAGACCAGCAAATACATTGACACAATCATTCTCTAACCAGACTTGAACCACTGTATTAAACAAATTAAAATCTCCATAAACAGGTAAGTCACTTATTACATAGACAAGTATGTTCTTACTCTTCTAATGGTCTCAGCCATATGCACTAGCTGAGAAAATAAGTTTTCATCTTTAAATCCTCTCAAATGGGTAATCAAAACCTAGCGCTGCCACCTTCTGCTTTGCAAAACCTGGAAGAACAGTTTCTGTCTGCTTAGAAAGAGCATGCAACGCTCCCTTCACAATGCTCTTGCTACAGAAATCCTGCAATTACAATCTTGTGCTAGACAACGTCAAAAAGTTTGAGCCTCAGCACAAGCCATGAAGACAGAGGCTATTGAGACATACCTTTGTAATGCTCAAAAGCTTTCAACATCCTACTGTACTGCAGTATCTTTTGACATTTTGCTATGCAAAGGAGGCAGCAGACTCTTCCCAAAGCAGACAGAAATTGCAGGGTCATGTAACCCAAGCAAGTTTCTACTGCTTAGGTGCATTTATCTACCCCATTCAGCAAAGTACATTCCTGCTTCGAAAGCAGTCTGACCTTTGGTCTACAGGTTCATCTGACTCCAGAAAGCTACAGCACCGCACCTAGGGGATGTCAGGGACAGGGGCAAAGAGAAAGGCTGGCGAGGGTAGTTCCCTTTGCCCTCTGCCCTTGCCTTCCCCGGAGAGGGGAGCACCACCACAAACTTGACACCAGCATGGCATCTTGTACAAAGGTTGCACAAGCATTCCAGGGGACAGCTGACTTGTGCTCCACAAGTAAATAGTTGAGGCAGTTTTACTTTTGGTGCCAGATCTCCCAGGGAACGTAAGCATACTTCATAAAACCAGTAAGGATGGGACCAGCTCCCCATCTTGCTCTCCTCTTGGCCAGGAGCCTTTGGGCATTCCTAAGGGCCCGTATCTACCAGACGCTACAACAAACCAGTTTTAAGTCCTCTACGTCTGCGTTCTACTTTCCTCAATCCATCATATTTCCAAAAACTATGCATGTTCCAGCAACCAAGCAGCAAAACGTTTTTACTTAGTCTAATCCTTCCACTTATTCTCAGGCACCTGAAACAAAGGCAGCATCATCAAAGACAAAATTTGAACTTTGATCAAGAGAAAAACTTTATATCCAGTTTGGAAAACAAAAGAGACACCACATGCAGCAGCAATGTGAGTAATTTCCCTTCCTTCCTGCTAGCTAGAGCCATTTCAGCTAGTTCCTATGGTAAGGAACAGCTTTATGCTACCAAGAGAATCACAGAATCATTAGGTTGGAATAGACCTCTGAGATCACCAAGTCCAACCATTGAGCTAATATCACCATGCCCACTAAACCATGTCTAGAAGTGCCACATCTACATGTTTTTTGAACACCCCCAGGGACAGTGACTCCACCACTTCCCTGGGCAGCCTGTTCCAATGTTTGCCCACTCTTTCAGGGAAGAAATTTTTCCTAATGTCCAATCTAAACCTCCCCTGGTGCAAATGAAGGCCATTTCCTTTTGTCCTATCACTTGTTACTTGGGAGAACAGACCAACCCCCACCTCACTACAACCTCCTTTCAGGTAGTTGTAGAGAGCAATAAGGTCTCCCCTCAGCCTCCTCTTCTCCAGACTAAACAACCCCAGTTCCCTCAGCTCCTCCTCATAAGACCTGTTCTCCAGATCCTTAACCAGCTTCGTTGCCCTTCTCTGGACACACTCCAGCACCTCAATGTCTTTCTTGTAGTGAGGGGCCCAAAACTACACACAGGATTCAAGATGCGGCCTCACCAGTGCCGAGTACAGGGGCACAATCACCTCCCTGCTCCTGCTGACAACCCTATTCCTGATACAGGCCAGGATGCTCTTGGCCTTCTTGGCCACCTGGGCACACTGCTGGCTCATGTTCAGCTGGCTGTCGACCAACACCCCCAGGTCCTTTTCTGCCAGGCAGCTTTCCAGTCACTCATCCCCAAGCCTGTAGTGCTGCACACGGCTGTTGTGACCCAAGTGCAGGACCCAACACTTGGCCTCGTGGAGCCTCATAGCATTGACCTCAGCCCATCGATCCAGCCTGTCCAGACCCCTCTGCAGAGCCTTCCTACCCTCAAGCAGATCAACAATCTCACCCAATTTAGTGTCATCTGCAAACTTACTGAGGGAGCACTCAATCCCCACATCTAGATCATCAATAAAGATGTTAAACAAGACTGGCCCAAATACTGGCCCCTTGGAGACACTGCCTGTGACCGGCCACCAGCTGGATTTAACTCCATTCACCACCACTCTCTGCGCTCTGTCATCCAGCCAGATTTTAACCCAGCTTAGTGTGCACCTACCTAGGCCATGAGCCACCAGCTTTCTTGGGAGATGGGGTCAAAGGCTCTAGTAAAGTCCAGGTAGATAACATCTACAGCCTTCTCCTCATCGACTAGGCAGGTCACCTGGTCATAGAAGGAGATCAGGCTGGTTAAGCAGGACCTGCCCTTCATGAACCCATGCTGGCTGGGCCCAAGTCCCTGGTTTTCTTGCACCTGCCACATAAGCGTCCTCAAGATGAACCATTCTATAATCTTCCTCAGCACCTATGTCAGGCTGACAATCCTGAAGTTCCCTAGATCCTTCTTCCAGCCCTTCTCGTAGATAGGCATCACATGGGCAAGTCTCCAGTTGTCTGGGACCCCCCATGTTGACCGGGACTCCTGATAAATGACGGAAAGTCATTTGGCCAGCTCCTCCGCCAGCTCCCTCATCACTCTCCAGTGGATCCCATCCAGCCCCGTAGACTTGTGGATGTCCAGGTGGCAAAGCAGGTCTTTAACTGCTTCCTCTTGAATTACAGGGTTTTTTTTTCTGCTCTTGATCCCCATCTTGCAGCTCAGGGGGCTGATTTCCTTGAGGATAGCTTGTCTGACTATTAGAGACTGAGGCAAAGGTGGCATTAAGTACTTCAGTCTTTTCCTCACCCTTGGTGACAATGTTCCCCTCTGCATCCAACAGAGGATGGAGATTCTCCTTTGTTTTCTTTTTGTGCTTAATGTATTTGTAGAAACATTTTTTGTTGTCTCTCACAGTGGCCAGCCTTAGTTCTAGTTGGGTTTTTGCCTCTATTTTTCCCTCTGCATGACCTAACAAGCTCCCTATGCTGTTCCTGAGTTACCTGCCCTTTCTTCCAAGGGTAGTAAACCCTCCTTTTTTCCCCCCTGAGTTCCAGCAAAAGCTCCCTGTTCAACCAGGCCAGTCGTCTTCCTTGCCGGTTCGTCTTCCAGCACACAGGGACAGCCTGCTCCTGCATCCTTAAGATTTCCTCCTTGAAGAATGTCCAGCCTTCCTGGACCCCCTTGCCCTTTAGGACTGCCTCCCAAGAGCTATCACAATGTAAGCTGATCAATCCCACAGAGGGTAAAATAATGTGTTTGTGTATTAGAGATCAAAAAGCATGAAGAGCTATAAACCATAGCCTCCATTCTACTCAGGAGATGAACAAAAAGCAAACTGGAAGGTCTTTTGGATTTATCACTTACCAGTAACATTGACATAAATCTAAGTGGCTCCTCCCAGCTTGCAAGCTGGTGCTGAGCAGGCAGTCTCAAGTACCTTGGTGCAGACCTAAGTCTTCAGCAGGGATTCCTGAAGCAATTTTGGGGAATAAGTATAAAACACCAGGATCCTGAACAGATTAAAAATAGTTCTGCAGCTGGGCTACTCACTGAACTAACACAGAAAGTTAGAAAGCAGCATGACCACAGAAGCTACACAAACACCATCACAGGTCTGATTTTGAAATTTCAGTATTCTTACTGCTCAGTAGCTTGGATGCCTTAATCACACAAGGCACATTCTAAAGATACCACATTTCACTAGGCAAGGAAAACATATCAATCTTTCCCTGAGAAGGTTTCCCTCCTCACCCCCATAGGAAAAAGCTAGTTTATCAGCACCTTAAAAAACCCTCAAACACACAGCAAGTCAACAGCCTCCACAAAATGCTCAAAGGACCAGTTTCACTTATGCATCACTAAGCAATCGCCACATCTATAGTACCTATGCAGTACTTGAGAAAGATCATCAGACCTCAGAGGCAAAACACACATATTTACAAGAGATGTCAAAAAGACTATGTCCAGATAAGATAGTTACCAGATAGGCAACTATCTCCAAATCCAAGCTTGACATGTTTCATGAAAGCACATCTAGGGATTATTAGGATCAACCACAAGTCAAGTTATCAGACATACCTCAGGAACTTCCCTGTTTCCCTAACAGAGGGAGCTTTGCCTTTCACCCAGTTTATCACCTTGACATCACCTCTGGCTTAATAGCAATGCTTGACAATGACTGAAATGCACAGTCATATGGAGTTAGATCACTGGTGTTCCCCTATTTAGAGGCACTGCCAGGTCATGTTCCCAGCAAAAGTTTATACGCTAGTTTAGGCCAGCACTCCTCCTTGGAGGCTCTCCAAACCTCAATAACAACAGGAAGACTTCATAGCACCTCCCAGACAATGCTATGTTGTTTAACGCGGCAAAATCTGCATGCCAATTATTGGGTTGTTTTGTGTGAGGAGAAGAGGAAAATACCACCACCAACAGGAGCATCCACCTCTGACTGAGGGCAAAAGATCCTCTGTGGTCTCCCATGCCATCTTTTCCTCATTCTGATGGGACATCCTTGTCACTGCCTCCAAGCAGCTTTCCAAATTCTTCTGCACATGAGTTGTATAGCAAGTCCTTCCTGGTGGACAGGTATCCAAAGAATAAAGAGTCCAGCTTTACAGAAAACACCAAGGGCAGCAGCAACAGAAATGCCAAGCAGCTTCTTTTACACCAGCTTCACAACCTGTTACTTTAAGGCAAGCTCTGAACACAGCTGCTGTTATCTTTTTTTAACAGCATTTGCTTATCAACAGTATCAGCAATCTCAGTGTTCACATGCTGTGAAATTGACAGCAGTTTCAAATCGGGCTTGTTAACGAAAAACAGCAGAGGGTAGTCCCCAGCTCTGCCAACCTTACTTGTGTGCAAGGAGCCTTGATTATTAAATCTGTGGAATACATACATAACAGCCTTCCTAGGACTGGGATCTAGGTTACTACAGCTCAGGGATTTACTTTAAGATTATGCAGCAGATTGACTAAAATACTATTCCAAAAGTCAGCCCAATCCCTGTAAACAAGTGTGTGTCATTCACATCAGGCACATCTCCAGGACACACTTCTTAACATCTGAGCTGGCAGCCTTCAGAGTTACTCCCTCACTTCAGAGCCCTCCATTTCTCCTCTGCCCAGCAGTCCTTGAAGGATACCAATCACATAGATAGAGGCCTTCATTGACACTGCGCAATGACATTACTCAGCAAAGCTTGCTTCAGAGGCCAGTCAGTTAAGAAACAATCAAAACCCCACAATGATTCACCTATTTATTAGCTTACACATTCTCCTTTTCCCTTCCGTACCCTTATACTCAGCACCACATGCAATCCTGATGGTGGTTCATGGCAAGAAGCTACAGCCTGGCGTACCTGGGACAGGACATAACAGCCCATCCCACCCACCCTGCACAGCCACAACCTACAGTTTGACTACAGGCACCAAAAGGTCCTTCTTTCCCTCCACAGGCATATTATTCTCAAGTTTAGGTCCATTCACATTGCCAGGGTCATCTGCAACACAAGTACCTTTGGCTTCACCTCCTAGCTACCAAACATTACACGCTTGTTCAGCGAAAGCGTGTTCCCTGCAGGGCAGCATAATAAGCTATTAGAAATTGCTTCAGTTACAAGGGGTCACTATCAAATCTAGATGGATCAGTTAGAGGACATGAAAAACATCTATGACTTCAAGCATCTGTTGTGCATTACAGCACAACCAGCAAAACCAACCACCCAAGAAATACTTTCTCTGCTAACTGCAAGCCCCACAATCAAAGAGCCTCAAGAGATCGGGGGGGAGGAGAGGGTGCATTCAAAGTGCTTGCAACCATCAACAAAACATCAGACCAAAAATACACAGTAACATGATGTTAGTTTATAGCTAGGCTGTTTCTTAACACAAGCGTGACCTAATAATTTCACTTCCCTTAGGCTAGCTCATTTCTCAGTATTTCACAAGGAACATGCACCACATAGTTTAAAAACACAAGAAATGTTTTCCCATTAGAAAAAGCAAGCAGGGCAGTCTGTACATGTGTTGCTGACAGGTCAATCCTACTGCCTCAGGCAGCAAGGCACACCCCAAAAAAAAAAAAAAACCACAACAGAGTATTGGAATTAGTTCTTAACAAGGTGAGCTGCAATCTGTCAAGCAGAGATCATTACTCAGGGGGGCCGATCGCTACTGCCAAAATATAGACACACAGTCTAAACTACCCCTCCAGATTTTCTACAAACTGAGGGAAATAGGGAAACAGAGAAACAGATTGCTCTGGGGTAGTGGCTGCTTTATGGGCCTTAATGAAAGACAAATCACATTCTGAAGGCTGGATTTCCCCACTGCTTGGGAAAAGAGCTTGAACAGCATGCTTGCAGGGGCCTTATCAGCCTCAACTCATAGTAGTTTATAAAAGAGGCAACGGATTAAGAGTAAAAATGAGACCAAGAGGTAAAGACACACTAAATTTAAAATTGGAAGCTACCTGATGACATTTAAAAAAAAAAAAAAACAGGGAGAAACACAGCATACTATGATGATCACAAGAGGCAGTTCTCAGCGTTTCAGCAATAGGAAAGTTTTCTGTGGCAAGTGATTTCACAGTCATCAGCATGGCAGGTGACTAGCCCAGACTAGCTCCCCATAGGAAAGAAAAGCTGGTGGAGATGTTTTTGTAGCAGTAACCCAACATTTTAAAAAAAAAAAAGAAAGCCAACACGGTACCAGAGATCCTTCTATTAACACTGAAAGGGAAGCCATAGGCAGAAATGAGCGGTTCTCTAAAAGTTTTCTTAGCTTGGTAAGGCAATTCAGAAGCAAATTAATGTACTTTTGTGATGGGAGAAGCAGATTTTCTAATAGCAAGTAGTCTGCCCGCTGTACTGCATTCCTCTGGTATTAGCATAGCTGGTCATGCTTTTCTGCTCTTTTTCCCCTTATCACATAGAAAAAAAAAATATGTATTCCATATAAAGCTGGTCATCCCTAGTGCTGTACTTAAGGGTCAAATATAACCCACAGCACAACCCAACAGAAGCACATCCTCAACACTGCTGCCTGCACATGCTGCATTTCGCTTAGGAGCATGTGCCTTGCTGAGGCAGCCCAGGACAGAGAAAAAGCTATTGTGCACCCACTGATCCCCCTTGTCAGTAACGTCAGATAGTCAAAGTACAAGAACACTTTGTTCCTAAAAGGTGCTTTTCCCCTCCTTTTCTTGGGCCATGCTTGCAGCACTGGGAACAAGCTTCTCCCCTCCTGAAACAAGCAGGAACAGATTTATTTTTATTGGCAGGAAAAAATTCAAGCAGAAGTCCAGTATAATCCTCAACTTGCTCCATACCACAGCCTAGATGACAACTGAACACCAGACGCATTTTTACGTGCCTTGTTTCATCTGGCATGACAGTGGACCAGCAGACATACCACAGCTAACTGCAGACCCTCCGTCTATTTAGTCCCTGGACTACAGTGCTCAAGCTGACAAACTTGGACCCTCACAACAGATTAGCTTTAATAAAGCACATGTTGTTACCTGACAATATATGCTGTGTAGGAAACAAACTGCATTAGGCACCGTGTCCTCCCACTTTGTCAACATGTGGGATACAAACAGGCAAAGTCAGAGAACAGCTCACTATTAAGCTGGGGTGCACAAACAGCCACCACTTTGCAAACAGTTCATGCGATCTAGCCCGTCAGAGGCAACAAAAGCAGTAGCAGCAGCACCATCCTGACTGAGCACTCTGCAGGCCTAAGGGCCTGCTCTCCTACAACAAGGCAAGGGAGACCACCTGGGAGATCCAGTGCTGGAGGCCAAAGAGGAAGCTTAAGGAAGCTAGTAAGTTAACCACTGTGCTGAAAAAGGTCTCAGCCATCAGAGACTGCAGCATCTTACAACTCAACATAGCCATAAAAGAGACTACTGCTGCTCAGGAGAAAGCCTGCATACTCAATTCAACAGCCCAGGAAGTTTCAGACACCGAGGCAACTGTGCAAGGCTAGCAGCTATCTATTTAACACTTTCCATTGCCAACACGATTTTTGGCAGGGAAAAGTCAGGTGCCACAACACATTTTCAGGGGCTCTTGCAGGTGCTCCTTAGAACCGGCTGGCAGACTATCTGCCTGTCTCTGTCAGGCTGCTAACCAAGACAGACTTGTGAGCCAAGGAACAGAAGACATTTCACAACAAAACACTTTCTTTCAGAGATTATCCCTACACAGGTATTCTGAGGGCATAAAGAATTCACAGGTAAAGCAAGGCCAAGTTGACCTAAGTGGACTACCTAGGTGGATTGAGCTTCTTCACTCTCCTGCAGCAAGTCCAACTTACTAAACTCTTCTCCCCCGAACACTTCCCAATCTGTCATTGGCTCTTCTTTTAGATATTTATGTACAATATAATTACATATTAATAAGATGTATTTTTAACATAATGAATAGCATGTAATTCCAGAAACCATTTAACACAAAAAGTAATGGCAATTCTCAGGGTGAGTCATTATTTCACAGAATGGTAGGGGTTGGAACGGACCTCTGGAGTTCATCTAGTCCGACCCCCCTGTCAAAGCAGGTTCACCTACAGCATGTTGCGCAGGACTGTGTCCAGGCAGGCTTTGAATATCTCCAGAGAAGAAGACTCCACAACCTCTCTGGGCAGCCTGTTCCAGTGCTCTGTCATCCTCAAAGTAAAAAAGTTTTTCCTCATGTTCAGGTGGAACTTCCTGTGTTTGTTTGTGTCCATTGTCCCTTGTCCTGCCACTGGGCACCACTGAAAAAAGCCTGGCCCCATCCTGTTGACACCCACCCCTTAGATACTTGTGTTGATAAGGTCCCCTCTCAGTCTTCTCTTCTTCAGGCTAAAGAGCCACAGGTCTCTCAGCCTCTCCTCATAAGAGATGCTCTAGCCCCCTAATCATCTTCATAGCCCTCTGCTGGACTCTCTCCAGTAGTTCCCTGTCCCTCAAACTGGGGGGCCCAGAACTGGACACAGTGCTCCAGATGTGGCCTCACCAGGGCAGAGCAGAGGCAGAGGAGAACCTCCCTCGACCTGCTGGTCACATTCTTCTTAATGCACCCTGGGATACCGCTGGCCTTCTTGGCCACAAGGGCACATTGCTGGCTCATGGTCAACTTGCTGTCTGCCAGAACTCCCAGGTCCTTCTCCGTAGAGCTGCTCTCCAGCAGGTCGACCCCCAGCCTGCTCTGGTGCATGGGGTTATTCCTCCCCCAGGGCAGGACCCTACACTTGGTCTTATTGAATCTCATTAGGTTCCTCCCAGCACAGCCTTCTGGTGTATCAGCCACTCTTTCAGTTTTGTGTCGTCAGCAAACTTGCCGAAGGTACACTCTGTCCCTTCATCCAAGTCATTGAGGAATATGTTGGATTTCCTCCCTTAGGCATCAGAACAGCTCTTACAAGCCACCATCATCAGTATGTCATCAGCTGCTTCTCCATACTTCTCCCCAAGACATATTGAGTCACCTCTTATCATAATATTTGATGACAGTAAAAAATAATGATTAATGATCTAAGAATAAAGAATGTAAATTGTGGTTAATCCCAGGTGAAGGCAAGTCATCCAAACAAGACTACCTTAATAGACCATCTAGATTGCTCCCTCAGGCCAGTGAGACCTTCACCTCCTCAGCTTCTATCCAAAATTTTTTTTCCAGTAGCAACTGCATCTTCTACCCTTAACAGTTATCTTCATACCATTCAAGGCCCCAGAAAGTACTTCAAGCATGTTCATTCTCACAAGAAGCCTTAAAACATTTTAACTTAAGATGCATTTAACAGATCCCATTTTTATTAGGTGGCTGGTGGGTTTTTTAGCCAAGTATAAAGGATCTTGAAGGCACTGAAGGACATGAGCAAGGTTTGACTGAAAATCTTACAGAACAAGATGAAATTAGACAAAAACCTACTTTCCATAATCACATACTGATGTATATTGCATTGCCACAGACTGCCTTGCATCATTTCACTCTTCCTCCTTACAAGTGTTGTGTTGGTTTGGGTTCCCCTCCTCCTTGGAAAAAGCATAATAAAGATTTAAGCCAGATCATTTCCACCAGCCATTTTAAAACACTCTTTCACCACCACTGTGAGCTTCAGGAGTGTTTTCACACCCATATGAGCTATGTCCCATCCAGAAAGCAGTTCCTTCGCAAGAAACTTGCTTTCTCAGGGAATTTGGGGGGAAATGGCAACTCAGGAGCTAGACACGCTTGACTCGGATGGGAGTCTGCATCTCTGAGCGTCAGCACTCCTGGCACTTGCTGTCACAAGCACTGGGCACACTGCCAGACATTTATACCCTCCAAGAGCATGACCAGGCACTGTTTCACTCAGGTGGGGAACAGCTGACACCAAGCCGAGACAACCGCGCCCAGGACACGGTACAGCCTTAGGCAGCAAGGTTTATTTCGCACTCCTGCAGGTTCAAGGAGCACACACCAAAGTCTGCACAACCACAAAATTCATACAGAGTTAGGTTTCTGCCTAAGGGTTTGAACTCCAAAACTACAAACGGACACTGATGACGCAGACAGCATGTAACCTACCTCCCTCTCCTCCACAGCCCTCGCTCCCCAAGAGACACTTCTCTGGGCTCCCCCAGCCCCGCGCAGGGCCTCACGGGCAGGAACGGCCATCCCCATCCCCTCACCACCTGCCCGCCCGCGCCGGGGCCCCCGCCACCACCCAGGGCGCGGCTGGAAGCGGCGGCGGAGCACTTACGCTTCCTCCGGCCGGAGGGAGCCGTGCCCGGCCAGCGGAGCCCGCCGGGTCTTCTCAGGACGAGGCACAAGTGCGCCGGCGCCACTGGCCGAAGGGGCGCCGTCGTAGAGAAGCAGCCCAGGCCGGGGGAAAGAGAGAAAGGCCCAGCCCCTCCGGGGTGCCCTCCGCCGCACGCCGGCCCCGGGCGACATCTCACCGGGGGCGCCATTTTGGAGTCCCCCGGGGCGGCAGGACAGGCCCCGCGGGCCGCCCCCGCTCCCCGCGACCCGGCGTGTGCGGGAGCGCCCCGGGCTGAGGGGCCGGCGGCCCCCGCCTACCTCCAGCGTCTTCACCAGGACCCACATGTAGGCCTCGGAAATGCCCAGCGAGATGCCCAGCGCCGAGGGCAGCACGATGAGGGCGAGAACCAGCGCTAGCCACACAGCACCGACCCGCGCCGCCGCCGACCCCACGTCCTCCATCACGGGCAGCGCCCGACAACGCCGCTGCCACCGCCCTAAAGGCCCGCGGCCGCCCCCGGCCCGCCCCCGGCCCGCCCCGTTCCGCCCGCCCGGGGCCGGGCAAGGGCAGCGGCGGGGCTGCCAGCGCCGTCGTGCTGCTGCGTGAAGTTGAAGGAGGCTATAGGCGGTTTATTTAAGTAGATGCTTCCACAGCGAGTGTCTTCTTGTAAACGGGAACAGAAGGTGCTCCTTGCCGGACACATCCTTTTGAAAACACAGCTCTAGGGAGATGGGGCTTCGCCTTGGGAGGTGATGCCTGGGGGACAGAACGCAGCTAAAAACAGGCCACGCCTGCACTAAAGAACACCTAGAGTAGGAAAAACGGCTCCAACCGAGCTGGACGGGAGGGCGGCAGTACTGACAGAGTGTGCTGTTGTGCTTCATCGCAGGTGCATGGGCAGGAAAGCCGTAGGAAGCTCGAAAGTAGAAGCTCAGAAAGTAAAAGAGAAAAGAAAATTTGGGGAAAGCTCCTGTATCTAGTAAAGTAGATAAGGACAATTAAAAAAAAAAAAAAAAAAAAAGAGGGACAAGGTCTGCACTTCAGCCAGCAGCATACCTGATCTGCCTGTGTTGTGTCTCGTGCCTTGAGCTGGGAAGAGGGATTCACTGAGGGACCAGCCCCAAGGGTACCTAGCCAGGCACTAGGCACATGCCAAGAGAAATTAAACTTTGTGGAAAACGGCTAGAGAGGGGTTTATCTGCCCAGTTCTGTACACAGCAGTCATATGGCACTTGACATGACACAATCTATACCAAGAAAGTTGTGTAGACAGAAAGAGATTGAAGTAGAAGAGGGATGACAGCCTTGCAGAAGCATCCTGGGGGAAAGGGAAGAACATTTTCCTCCAGGAAAAAGGCCTTCATCCTAGTGTCCGCATGCATCTTTCATAGGTGTTTCCTATAAATGGGACATTTGAATTCCCTCTCCATATTCATCAGGTCAGAAACATACCTAAGAGTCAAGTGCTTGGGATCCAAGGAAAAACCTGAATTAGACTCCAAGGCCTTAAGAACTATTTCCAGGAGAGTCATGTGGACAAGGGCATTGGATTCTACCTCCTATTTTCGGCTCTGGCACTGTGTCGCCTTGGACAAGACCTCTGCTCTCGGCACGTCACCTCTCCACCCACTCCTTGGCCCATCCTAGATAGATAATTTCTCTGAGGCAAAGACAGGATGATCCCTGGTGAAGCCTTTGGCTACAACAACCACAGAAACATCTGCCCAGCTACCTCTGAAATTGCCAACCAGCGCTTCAGTGTTTTCATCCCTTTAAGTGTTTAGTTGTGATCATGCCCAAAAGGGCCAGTTAGGACTGAATGCAGTAGCCTATCAGTGCCGTATACACATTAATGCAAGAGTCACCGCTCCAAAGAGCTGTACTACAAGGGATTTTCAAATGTTACAGGGGTAACCTGTAACCTTGAAAACTGAAAATAAAGAATTTATTTAGCTTAGTTCACATGCTTGTCAACCTCTGCTTTAGTAGAATGCAAAAAAGTCTTGCCACAGCACAGTGTATGTCAAATTTTGTGGCATATGGCAAGTTCCTGAGTCTCAGAGGGCTGAAATCCATCGGTGTTCCTGAAGTAGCAAAAGCAAATTCTGGAGACCTCTACTTGTAACATTCATGACGTGGAATCAAGACATCGCTTTTCTGCTGCAGTAGCCTGGCTATTAGACCTACTGCCACTGTCCACAGGCTCCATAAACAAATAGAAGGAAATGATGAGTCGAGTCGCTGCCAACGTTTGTATTTTAGAGCAGGGGAAGGTGACTGGTTTGGTTCCTGCTGTCAGTACACACCACTAGGGAAAGAATGCTGGCAAAAAGGTATTTTGATGGGAGGCAGTTCTAGGCACAGGCAGCCATTCTGTATAAGCTGAACAGAAGCAGGGCAGAGGCAAGATTCACACGTAAACAGAAACTCTTATTTTGTTGCATTCCCCTCCATGCTTGCACAAATAATTCACAAAGCGTTAATGTTAAATTGGAAAAAAATCAATTCTGTTCTTGAGTTACCTGAAGAACCACCTTCTCTGCCTGGGACAGCAGGGAGGATAAACGTGCCTGCTAACCTGACAGCCTCCTCCTAGTGACTGAGCTGCTGTCAAAGTCCTATCATGAACGTGCTGAAGTTCATCCTTTGAATGTATCTTGCACTCCCATCCAACAATAGCTGGCTGTTAACTGCCAAAACTCAAACAGCTTGCTTTCTTTGCCAAGTGGCCTTTGTTTTTAAAAAATATATAGCTATTATAAACCACTGATCACCTATCTACTGATATATTTGTTTCAAATTAATTCCATCATTACATTTTATTTGTTTGCTCTGTAGCCTGTGAGAACATGCAATTTCTCTGCTTCACTTTTACCAGTGTGCCTGAGCCTGTTTTCCTGAGAGAGGAGGACTTTTTTCTTTCAAGAACTAGGACCATACTTTCAGCATATGTAAGACAGCATGATTCCACTGAAGACATGGAAAGAGTGTTAGTTTTAACAATTTTCCATGCTTTCATTTTTTGAAGGCTTGTTTTATGTACAAAGGCTACATGTAGTCATGCTTTCTAATGGAGTACTTTTGAGTAAAAAATGCAAACCAGGAGAAAAAAAAATATTCCATGGGAATATATCAGAGTTGATAAACTTGGAAGAAAACATTTTCATATATCCCTATTTTTCAGTTTATTTCACAAAGTACAACGCATACAAAAAAAAAAAAAGCTTTAGTTGAAATTATATGCTTCAAGTTTATCTAAACAACGTGCTCCAAATGGATCAAAAAAGTTTTCATTTGTTTTTTATGTCTGTAGTAAGAATGCATTTACATTTATTTCCTTAATATGCACAGCTATGTAATATAATGCATGGTTTTAACAGGGGGTTAGATTGAATCAAAGACTGAGGAAAAGCACATGTAAAAGTCTCATGAGTCTTACCACAGTGTTTTTCTGAATGATTTATTTTTATGTTCCTTTGGCTACACTTATTTTATCCTGCTTAATTATCGGAGCTATCAAGTTTTGGCAGTGCGGGGCATGGCTGCAATCTTCGTTTCCAGGATGAGGGAAGTCTTGTTGAATTGACTCAGGAAGAGGGCCCGGACGGTGTCACCTCATATGGCAGTCACACTCTCCCTTTGCTAAGTTATGGCACTCGTTATTGGCTTCTGGTAGGTCAGATCTAATAAAAAGTAGCTTTTCATTTGTCTCCTGTCACTGGAGCCGGGCAGATTCAGAATATCAAACAGTTTCATCTCATGTAAATATCTGTATTTCATTGGAAATAAATAGGGTCAGGGTAGTTATCCTAGTACTGCCTTTTATCTTCTGCCATTGAGGAATGGCAGGTAGCCAGCAAACCACTCAGGGGAATACTGCGCTCTCTCGTCTGTCTTCTGGCTGCAGGCAGGTCATACTTTCTCTCCACTGCTGTGTTTGCTATAACTCACTGTAAAAATGGATGCCCTTTATACAAGGAGTCAGATGTTTTCAGCTTCATTTCGTATCTGGGAACCTAAGTGTAATTTTACCTTCTGCTGTCAGGGATCTCCAACTCTTATTACACTGAAAATAAATACACATGTCCTGGCTTCTACGTACCCTTTAAGCCTAGCAGTGTGTTTTGACAGAGATGCAGCCTTGTGTGTTGTCTCTAGCAAGGATGAGGGCTCATACACGCTGTGCGCTTCATAAACACAGCACTCGGGCATGCCCCACCTCAAAAAATTTAACTTTCATAACTTCGAAATTTAGGTTTCTAGTAGTTCAGCAATCCAGCTACAATTAAAACCCTGTTAAAAGCCCCGAGCTTACTTTCTCCTTACGAGCTGGAAAATGTGAACGCCCAAGAAGGACATTAACAGAAGCAAGCAGAAGCGGCAGGGATTCCAGCTAGAACAGCTAGGAAACACACTGCAGTGGAGACAACTGCAGGCGACAGAAACTGCACACATGTCCCACGCAACCTCGAGTGTCTCAGAGTTGCCTATGCTGAGGTGACTCGGTGAGAAAGTGAGTCTTTGATGCTGGAGGGGTAAGAGGGAGGAGAGAGATCATCTCTAATGCAATAGTCGTATGAATAAACCCCAGGGGCAAATGTTCCCAGGGGTTCAGCATCCAACACTTTTCAGTTGGATACCCTAAGCACAAGCTTTGTGGTCATTTGGCCTCTTGTCTACAGCAGGATTTTAGCACTTGGAGCATAGCAGCCGAGAGTCCCCGTCAGTCTTGGAAACAGGACCTTGAGACTATTCTAGCAAGCAACACACTTGCACATTTTTCAGTGAGACATCTCAGTGCTTGCTCCTGGAAGTTGCTAAATATGCTGGCCTTTATACAACAAAATATTTAAGTGCATACTTAAAAGCTTGGTTCTGTAGCAGTAGAGGAGCATCAGAAGGCAATTCAGCAATGGTCTTCCCTTCATGACCTTAAAAGCATCTGCACTCAACCGACCAAACCGCCTAGAAGCTTTGACCACTGTGTTAACATGGAAGGGATTTTGTGAGTATCTGAGTGGTTCTATGCATCAAGCACAGGAGGAGATGCAGACACCATCTTCAGAGCAAAAATGCTACAAACAGACAACCCAGCAGACATGAGAGAATCTGCAGCATCAACATAAGGAGCACGCCACAAGGATGGCACCTCCATTTACTGTCCACCATGACCTGAGGCCTTTCCATGGCACTTGGAGAGGAGAAATGGTGAAGAAAAAATATAGATGTGTTACTCCAGAACTTCACAATCTCCTTAATTACTTAAACCTCCAATATAACAAAACTGCCACTTAAAATGATACCGTACTTTTCTGTTCATGCCAGTATTTTAAGGAAGGACAAAACATGCTGATATCCAGTAAATTAACTTTTCTTTTTTTTTTTTCTTGAGTGATATTAAGGCTTGTACTTCTCGAAAGAGTTATTGCCAAGGTTATAGACCTCACAGCAGTGTTGGACACGCATACAGTGCTGCCACCTCCTGGTCCCACAGCAAGAGCGACCCGTCCCCGTTTGAAACGCAGCAGACTGTGCAGTGTAATGTGCGCGCTTGATGCACCCACCAGATTCCCGTGTCACACGCACGATGCAAAGGGTGAGGGTATGACATGCAAAGCCCAAACGTGAAGACAGCATCTGGATAGAAATTAGCCTCAGCTCAAATCTAACATAAATGTATTTTTTACGTAGATATCTCTCCTTCTAATCCCTTGTAGGTGTATTTTATAAAATTATATTAACAAAACACAAGACAAATGGAGCAGCTATTTGAAGTATAACGTACAGATTATTTTATTGAACGTGCATACATACTTACATCTTATGTAAATTTATAAATTATATTAGTAAAAGAGACTGACCATAGCCATATATGATGAGCATTTAAAAAAAAAACAATTATGTAATTGATAAACACAGTATTTAATGTATGAACAACTGAATACTTATGACATAGTTACAAAATAAGCTGTTTAATTGACTCTGTATAAACTTAAAAGATAGTATTTAATAGCTATCCCATATAAAAAGAAGAAATATACCTAAATTATCTAATAACCTTTTTCTTAAAAGTCTGATATGCAAGGATATAGTATTTCCCCCAATATTATTCTATTTAATATCAACCATGTAGATTATTAAATGTGTTTCACCACATGCATCTTTCGTACAGTCAAATACAAATACCAAGGGATATCAACTGATGTCAATAATCCACAATTGCACACAAATCATGACTAGTGATTAGTAAAGCAATTATCATATTAAAAGAGTTCAACAGGGCTCAACATACTGTAAAATTAGAAATCAGTCAATACCACGGCCATTATATAGAACATCATTGATTGGATGTACGAGATGCTAGCCTTGATGACAATTGATCACGATGAACCCTGCTCACAAAGGAGTCTGGTACATTAATTGAGGCAGCATTGTTAAACAGAATAATAAATGGAGGAGAAGGAGGAGGGGAGAGGCGAAATGGTTACAAAGCTAAGGTCCTTCCTGTCTGTACAACAACAACAAAAAAGCAAAGACCCAGGAAGGCCGCTACCTGTCATATGTCCACTAACTTCTAAGCCCACTTTTCCAAAACCAAGTGAATGTGTGAACCCCTCGCAGGTCATGTCCACAATCTGTGCCACAGCTGGGAAACATGCTCAAAAGAGCCTGAGCACCAGGTATATTACCTCAGCACAAAAGCAAATCCCACAGAGAGGCTAGAAAACCCAGAGGTCCTATACATAATGCATCTGTGACCATCTCCATCAGCCTACTTGAAATCAGTCCTCAAACTGCACACATAACCAAAATAGGTTCCTTAGAGCCCCTTGAGGCTAAAAAAACCCACCAGTTGACAAGCTGCCCAGGCTGCTTCCTCACTTTCATTCAGGGCACGCTGCACAAGGAAGAGTTTGAGTAACACCGAGTTGTCAAATTTGGCACTAACTGCTTGCTATTCTCACTACAGCTCAAAGAAACATGTGCTGGTAGAAAACAAGTCCAGAACATCTGCCTTATTATTCCAAAATCATGTTTTCTTCTGAAAGTGTCCCCAGTCCCAGATTGGAAGCAAAGATTATCAAGGTACTGAAGAAACTCATCACAGCAAATGCAAGTGTCATACTGCCTTCTGGAACACCCCAGGCTTGCTGCCTCTACTGAATTTTAAAATAAAAATAAAAGCTCAGGGGTTAGACCCATGCCTGATTTTGGCTCAAAGGACAGAAGTATTTCTGATTTTGGTTTGTCACAGCAAAGAGCCTGGGGAAACCCCACACAACCTAGGCTGCTGAAACTTAGAACAAGCACAAGCTTTGCTGGTAAGTACACCATGACCAATAATCAAAGACCTGGTGTTTGGGGTATGCAGAGTTATTTCTACATTTTCATGGCTTCCTAGAAATGCAGGAGAAATAACAGGCTCATTCATCAGCTTTTAGGGCAACTCTGTATTAAATGAAACATTGAGAAGGCTGTGCAAGGGAGAGTTTGCTATCACTCAGTAGATGCCACTAGATGGGAACCTTTGCACGTTTCATACAATACATGTATGTACAGTTACTGAAACACAACTTAAAACAACAGCAAGCCAGGAAAAAGAGGTGTCTCCAGTAACACAGAGCAGGTCAGCAGAAGTCAGAGACAGACTAGCATTTCAAATGTTCCCAAAGATAAGACACAGCTATAGAAAAAGACATTCGGAGCCAAGAGAATAAAAGACTCTGGCTACATCAGTCAGTCTTAACATGCAGGTACATTCCAGTGAAAGATTATTAGATGTTTTAGCAAACTCCAGTTCAGTTCTCACAGAGTACAAGAGGTCACTAAGTTACTTATCACTACATCTTCTAATAATCTATAACGTTTCTGTTGTTATAATTAACCCATGTTTCTCATATCCATGCTATGCTCCTAATAGATAGTATGCACAGGGGCATCCCCTCATATACATACAGAGCGTGTGTATATATATATATAATCCCAGACACAGAGAAAAAAAAAAGTGATGTATATTTTTATATGTAAAAAAGAGATCTCAAAACTTTTGGTCCCATCTTGTATTTGAGTCACATAAGTTCTTGGAGGCCCAGGAGATATAGAGAACCTGTCTAAAAAACTGGCTCAAATACACTAAAGCAACAATGGCCATTTACACAGAAACTTACCTTACACTGCTTTAACACTGCACAGTTACAACCTTTTTCAGATTGCTTTACACTTTTAGCAGAGCAGCACGATATACTTTTAAACACGAATAGTGGTAACATCCAAATAAACTTCTCTTAGTCCAGAGACAAAAACCCAGAAATATGAGCCAGATGCTAAAACTACTTCGGTCCGCACATTTAGGTTAAAGGGGTCAAAGCATAAATCATCTTTAGTTCTACTCCCAACCAAAGGAAACTTATGTAATAGTAATGCGAACATCCAAAAAGATGCTTTCAGAGTGCTGCTTCTCAAGCTCTGGTTTTGGAAGCCTACCTGATGAAGGAGAGGCATGTTAGACACAGTGACCCAGCCTGTATGGGATTCTGAGAGTTGCCCTTACTTATTCAAGGCTTCAGGATTCTAAATACAGGAGACACAGCTCCAGCCCAGTGCAGAAGTAGGATAGTGCCCAAGTGGCTTAAGGTCCTAGACCACCCCAGGACCCACGCTGTGCACAAAGATTCTGCACTGCGCCTTGGACATGCTGTACAGATTTTACTAAGGATCTAAAGGTGGAGTTTATTAGATATATCTAGTTTTCCATCCACACAGCTGATCAAATAGTGATGTCTTCAACAGTTAGCATAAGCAGCTATTTTGATTCTCCGTCTCACCCACATAGTAAGAGGGCCTGATTTTATTCACTCATTCCAATATACATTTGCTTTCAATCCATGGCCTGCTGTCTTAGGCATCTCAGAAGTTCAGGATGAATGCACCTAGGACTGCTTTTGTTGGTTTCAGTTTCATCAACATGATACGTTAGTACCATAACAACAATTAGCATCACTTAGATGCATCATGTGTAGCTATTAGCTAGCAGCACCAGATTGCAAGGCAAGGCTGTGTAGGTCTTCCCTACAATGATTAGCTGTATCAGAAGAACCTCATATGTTATTTGAAGGAGAGGCCACCCAGTCAATTAATAGTGCATGGTTCATTGGGTAAGGAGCTGAAGGGCAAATAGATTAAAAGGAAAATAATAGAGGAAGTTTGTGCTCTTGAGGAAGACTGAGACACAGGCTTTTCCAAGATGATGATACATCTTGTCTATGTAGCACACACAGTCAGCAAATAAAAAAAAAAAAACCACCAAAAACATTACTTACACTGAATGATTGTTTTTAAGGTTTTGTTGTTGGGGTTTTGTTGTGGGTTTTTTCGGGGTTTTGTGGGTTTTTTGTTTGGGTTTTTTGTTTTTTTTTTTTTTTTTTTTTTTTTTTTAAGTGCCTGATCCACTAAAATATTCCTTCTCTTCCATCTAAGCCTACTAGGTCACACAAATTCGCACACGACCATGCTACCCTTGATCCTGCAAAGGCAGAGCGTTAAAAAGGAGCACAAACAGTGTAGAAGCCCCGTTCCTGCAAGACCCGTGGAAGACAAGCAAAGAGGAGTAACACAAGTGTGAGCTCCTCGATCATGAAAAATAAGCTGCAGTTTACCAGCTTCCCACTCACACGTTATCATGAGAACTTGTTCTTTTTACTGTTACTATGCCCTCCTGCTGTAGTGTCCTCTTGGAAAACAATCAATTCCCCCACAGCCTCAGCACTCTAAGGACAGTATACAATTTCAGTGAAAAGCAATTGCCAAGGCCACTGCTGATAAATGCAAATGAAATACAGAATATCATGAGAAAGGAAAAGGGGTGATGGAAGGTAGGTAAAGAAAGCGCCACCAAAACCCAGGAACTTTTCTTCAAAGCAGGGCAAGACAAAGTTAATTCCCTATTTCAAGTCAGGTTGGCATTTTTACTGGCAGCTAACAAATCACACCGCACCCTTGTCATCCACAAGTTCTTACGTTCATTGTTTGCTTTAAATTTCCTTGTTCTAGGTATGTTCCTTGTACCTACTTCACAGAGTTCTTAGCTTCTTTTGTAAAGACAGCCAAAAAATGGCAGAGAAAATATAGACAACCACACTGCTCCTCCCACAGCTCAACAGGTGACGTGCAATACTTGTACATTCAGAGGTCTGAGATATACTTTTACAAGACTTGGTGTCATAACCATAATGAGGATTACACATCCAAGGGCTCTTCTCTTGGTGAGCTGGGAAGTGTTGCGGGACAGGAAAAAAGGCACATCATCTCCTAATGTCTTACAGAAGCAGAGCCCAAATAAGAAAGTTTCTGTTCCAACAGTTGTTCTCTTTTTCCTGTCTCTGGCCCCTCTTTTCACCTGTTCTGTCTCCCCTTTTACCTCTGAACAGAAAGGCACACAGTAGCAGGAAGGACGGTCCCAACACTTGCCTTAATCCCTTGCATACAATTGCAGTCTCTGTTAGTGACTCTCAGACATCAGTCACACAGAAGGAAAAACTCCCAATTTTAAACTCTGGCATATTGAAGAGATTAAACATTTATCAGGATAGTCTGTCATGTTTCTTCATATTTTTTTATACTGAGAAACTGTATCAACAGCTTCAACAGCTTACTACAGTCAGGAGCAAGCAGACTTCTTTGACAATAGGAGAGCCTAAAGCGATTTTCCTCTGTAGATCTACTGCTAGCACTCTCCCTGCCTGGGTGGTTAATAGCTTTTAAAAGGGCAGTTTCTCCTACTGCTTGCCTATGACACCAAAATTTGGACTGACTGATCCACCAAGAGAATTCACATACCTGTAGCAACTAAACCCAGGGATGATATGCCAGGCCAGGCCACAGACGAGGAGAGCTGAGTTCTATGCTATTTCTGTGCCGTGCAGCCTCAGGACAGTTATCACCTGTGTTAGACCCTCCCCCAAATTAGTTTTATAGACTCCCCAGGGCTGGGAAGTGTTCTATCTAGGCACATATCTTTCTGTAGGGTATATTTGTGCTCACTACTCAGGTTCTCCATCTCTGCTGAGACCTCAGTCAACAGGCTGCTGTCACGTAAATTTTATTAACTGTCCTTACTGACTCATCTGTCTTAAAGCAACTTGGGGAAAATAACCCCTATTCATGTGTGCCTCATTAGTGACGTTCAGATCATTAAAGAAGCCAGATCCTTCCACGTGGGAGTTACTTAACAGGACAGCAAATATCTTATACAAAAAAACACTATAGGTGATGGAAATATTTCCATCTCAGATTCCTTAGGTGCACTTGCTGTATTTATTTCTTCAGGGTGGGCTTGTCAGGAAGCAAATCGGTAGCCTTCATATCAAGCAGTAACACAAGCAGGTGGCTATCCAGAAGTAATTATAACAGGGGATAACAGAGATCACATCACAGGTTTTCTTTTATTTGTGTAATGCATACAGACAGACACAGAAAGGGATATAGCAAAATCAGAAGACACAATATAATTTAAAAATACAATATATTTTTCTATGACATTGTCCTTGGCTATTTTATCCCAGTATCACACATCCAGGCATCAGGAATGCACTGCCCTGGACACTGTTCTGCTGTTTGTCAGTGAGACCCTGGAAAACTTCCCTCGGTGCCATCCCTGGTCTTGTGACATGGAGGGGAAAGTCAGCACCTGCCTCTTGCCCTCTGACATCCAACACTTCCTCTCCAACTTGCAATTCACAAAACATATTTTGGTGAACTGCTTAAATGTCTCCTGGTATCAGGAGATCTATCTCTACAGCAATAGAGTGACTGTGGCTCACAGGAAAACTACTAATCCAAGTCATTGATAGAGGCTAGGAGTACAGAGGTGTTCTATTACAAGTTAAGGAGTTACCATTTAAGCCTTCAGGGTAACTCAAAGATTTTTTTTAAATGGTGTTTTAATGAACCTAAGTACTTTTATTGCAGATTCTTCTCACACAACAGAGAGAATTTTACTAATATATTGTAAGTCTTCCTATTTATAAAATTATATCCTTATTTAATACAAAATACTGTCTCTTTATGGCTTCCCTGCTGTGTCATATGCAAAGTATCTTACAGAGACATAAGCAAAATATGTTTGTTTTAGTATAAAAAATAGCCCCTTTCCTGGTGGACATAAGTCATGGAAAAAGGAGATGAAATAAATACCATTTAACAAACATTTCTGTTTCCCACAGATTCATTTTCTATTACTATCTGGCAATATTTTTTCTGTTGCTCTTCCTTGAAAGACTCTTTGACCTTTTTCCTTTTCAGTCCCCCATCCCTGAAAGATACAGAAAAGAAACAGCCTTCAGCTCACTTCAGGATCAAGGCAGGAAAATATTACAATATTTAGACTACATAGTGAAAGCAGTTTTCACCCTAACATTGTACTGCAAAAGACAACGTTTAAGTGATCTGTACTGCCAAGGCTTTCCACTCAATACAAACAATGCCTTTCTTTTAATCCAGGCAAATAATTCATTTTCACCAAATACTACCTCCTGGCTAGGTCCACCTGTCTCCTCTGTTTCTCTTTTTATAGTATATTAGTCTACTTATTCTAGTGGAACTGTTCAAGGAATAAAGTAGTATTTTCTGACTAGGAGTCACTAAGGGTGATGGACTACAGCCCAAGGAAAGCAAATCTGGAAGAAGTTTTAAAAGATTCCAGGGTAACATTTCAGAATACAGATCACCTAAATACGCTTTAAACCCAACCTCAGAGGTGTTGCTTCTTACCAAGGAAGCACAGACATTCCTCCTTGAGCAGCAATAACGGCCTTAACTCTATTGGCAAAGTGAACAGGGTCTTCTTCTTCCTGAGAAAAGGAAATAAAAAAAGTAGGTGAATGATTTGCTTTACAACTGAAACATTTCCTCCATGTCTCACTTAAGAGATCCTTTTTGTCAGACAGCAGGCACGTTGGTTTATGATAGGCCCACAAGCCAAATGTGACCCACAGGGCAGTTCCAGCCGGTCCTGAGGAACGCCACCTGGTTTGCCACTATTTGGTACCAAAAAGAACTAAGTGGGAGGCTTAGTGATTTCTGGGGCAAATCTCAAACAACACACAGCATGAGGTCACAGGTCTGGCCAGAGCAGGGGATGCATCTGCTCCCAGTACTTCAGTGTCAGTCTGAAGCTCAGAACACACCAACAGGATCACCTTGTAAAAGATGGGATGCCTTGAACAGGGTTGGAGCCTGGTGCATTCCAGATCAGTGAATTATTGTGAGTTCACAGGAGTCTGTCTGCCTGAACTGCAGAGGACTGAAGATACATGGAACCAGGCTAAGGGGCAGGACTCCTGCAGCATAAACCCACATTTTAACAGCTTTTCTAGTCTCTAGGAGCAGAAGAAAGCAAGGCAGCTGCATCCAAGTAAAGAAGTATTTGAGAGCAATAGAGAGCATGGTGCAGAAATGCCTGAATTTCTGCAAACGTAGTTTTTACTTGAAGTTAACTAACCTGTACAAATCTGTGCTCACTTAATTTTAACACTACAGTGTTGCTTTCTGGCCTTTGTCCGTTAAGTTGTCAATAAAGACTCGCAAACATAATGCCAACACACCATGCATAGTAATGCAGACTTTCTCCCAGACATTTGATGAGCATTTTCAAAACATACAAAAGTGTATGTACCTCTTTGACCATCGGTGGCAGGTACCACACATCACAGACAATAGCCCAGCTGGTGATCACATTAAAACCATAGGTCATAATGGAATACTTTGCACTGTTCCAGAATGCATCTCCAAAGCGAGGGTCATACTGGAAGACAAGAAGAATAAGCAAAAGGGCATGATCTGCTACCTTAGCCTAAATCACATAACATGCTCTTTTTTGGCCATGAAGTCACAGTTCAACTTGTTAAATCAGGGGCAAATCTAATCACACCTCCTAAAAGCAGCAGTAAATTCAGAGTAAAGCAAATTTCAACATTATTACAAGTTTATAACTGTTAACCTCTACAAGCAATGCAGGACCCCAAACTGTGACAGACCTATTGAAACACATCTCAGCTATAACCAGATAGAACTACTCAAAATGCAAAGACTTGTCATCTACAGATATGCCGACTGCAAAGGTTTCCTTGCAAAAGGTCACACCAGTTTTAACAATTTCTGTAAGATTAGGCAACATTATAGTTCCAGAAAAAGTAATTAACATATCTAGAGCTAGGGTGACTTGGCTAAAGCTACTCAAGAAAGCCTTGGAAGTGCCAAGAAAAGTGCCTTTACCCCCAGGGTACTCAAGAGCCAGGAGCCCTAGAACAGAAGGAGCAGGCAGAACCCAACACAAAACATAGCAATTGCAAACTGTGCTTTTCAGGTTGCTCCTAACCAGTTGTAAAGACACTCAGTGAAACATTTCCAATTCTGCACTGAACTGCAAGACATAGCGCATCATGAAAAGATCTGTTTTCTCAGGGCTTATTTAGTACCTTACTCAGAGAAAAAAAGCCTTTTTAAGGTTTACACATGATCAGCTTCTCTGACATGAGACAGTTCTGCAAATAATCCCTCAATGTTTCCAAAACTGCAGATACATTACCTTGATTGCTACCGGATGGATGGTCCCTCCCACCTCAAAGCTTCCCTTCTTAAACATCATTACTGATGTGTTGTTTACGCAGGTACCTGGCCAGAATTAAAACAGATGAAGAGTTTAATCCACTCGAAGAAAAGTATCAGCAAATGAATCCTAAACTGTCTTAAGCAGACTTAAATTGCTAAAAGAGAAAGTGAGCTTTAGTTCTGAAACATAGTTCTCTCTTCCATTATGCTATACGCTAAAGAAAACATACTGTCATAAAACTGTTATAAAAGTATTCAAAACTGACTTTTAATATCCCACAAGAGCGAATTAATTCTACAGACTAAAACCAAACACCTCACTTGTAAAGACTGGGTATAATAAACTGCAGTCGGTGGCAAGAAGTGAGAGGAGCAATAAAATCAATATAGTTGTTTCCTACCTTCTGGGAAAATTAAAATGGGTAATTTGGCCTTATCTGCAATGTGTTCTCTAAGTCTGTGGAGAGAAAATAAAATTTCAGTGTATACTTCATTTGTGTATTAGACTCGTATTTGTATTTGGCCAAGAATTTAAACATCCATTACCTCTTATAAGAAAAGTTCTTGCCCAATTACCCTTTACCAGTCAGTAGCCTCAGCCTGGATGTTTGCTAGTTTCAGGCCTTTATCTCAGAGGTTCTCTCTTGCTAATTGCAAAAGTAGGTTTTCTACAAAACTGTATATAGTTTTATTTCACCATTTTAATCCAATTAACACAAAGCCAGAGAGCAGTGGTATTTGAAGCGTGTAAAAATCACTTCCCATTTATCTTTAACAGGTTCCAGCTATGAAAACAAACTTTTCATTTGACTGAAGTATATTCCATATTTCATGTCTTCTAAGTCCATAACATCAGTTTTATATGTATCTAATGATTCTCTGCCTCTAGTTAAAAGATAGGCCACTATTTTACTACACTTGCTGCATCACTTAAAAATAAATGTATTTAAGCAGACTACTGACACAAAATCTATTGTCTTCTGAGACACCTGTCTTTCCCATGACTCAAGAGCGTGCCGTTCCTCTCCAGTCTGCATTAAAGGCACCAAAAGAAGGAGAGAACGATCCAGCATGGGGGTACCTTCTCCATTTTTCTAAGGACAAACTGTCATAGACACTTAATATTACATGTTACTGCATCCTATTTCACTAAGGCCAAGAACAGTCTCTGTAAACACCTGAGAATATAAAAACCACCGTACTGAGTCAAATCCTATTCATGTCCTTCAAGTCCAACATGCTGTCTCTGCCAGGAATCAATACTGCAGGCCTGGAGAACAGTACAGGCATTAAGCAAACATATGACACTTCTCCAGAATACTCTTCCAGCAGCTAGGTGGTAACTTAGTCTATTTTTTTTTGTGCTATGATCAGCCTCCCTTTATCCTGTACTCACAGCAGATTAACTGGCTTTGATACTCAGAGCTGATAAAAAATGTACCAGGGCAAGGCACGATCTGGGAAGCAGATGTGCTGACAGAACTCAGGTTTCTGTCCTGATATCCCAAATCAGTCTCAAAATTGAATGCACAGGCTCCTGCCTGCAGCAGGCAGGGTGATTGTGGCAATGTGGAAATTCCCAGAGGTTACAGGGCAAATGATCAAAAGTTCAGTAGACAATCGCTATGCCCTGCACCTTCATTGATGGAGCAATTCCAAACCTTACACTGATGACAACCCACAGCTGCCCACCAAAGAGAGATGTAAGGTGAGAACAGTCTCAGCTCGTGCTTGGACCTCAATTACTAGACCTGATGGGACAATGAAGCAAACATCTCACTACCTTACTTTTTCCTCACCAGATGACGGTCTTTCATTTCTGAGCGTTCAAATAAAAAATGCTGACTGGTTTGCATGCAAGATTTTTGAATAAGCCCCAGAAGCCCTCCGTGCACCTGGCCAACCTGCAAGCCCAAAAGAAACTGGTTACTATGCAAACACACACACTTAAGTGATAAAAGTCTGAACACAGATGCATCAGCTTCTAAGCTCGTGCACAAGTGACACCAACCCTCTTGGTCGAAAGTATGCACACGCTTGCCTATGTCTATTATATTGCAGTCCTGAATGTGAGTTTGAATGCTATCAAATCCCACTCTTTTTACCCGTAAATTTATCCTCTTACTCCAGACTACATCTATAGGCATCTCAACATTCCCAATATTTACCGACTCTCTTGTTCATACCAAGGAATAGCACCCATCACTGGCCAGGATTAGAACATCTAATGGAGATGTGTGGTTGGCTACACAGATGCCTCCTTCCTGCGGTCTGTTTTCCCTGCAGTGACAAACATAAAAGTAATTACTTAATGTTTATCCTCCAGACTACAGGCCCCATAAGGTGACCCATCCAGTAAGCATACATCCATAACTGAGACTTTCAGTGGCAAAAATATTTCAGGCACGCAGCTTGCCTGCAGGTCCATAGAAAGCAGAACACAAAACATTTTAAAATATTAGTATTACTATGATATACGTTAAAACTTCTGGTAGGACACTAAAGCAGGTAAGTCATCTTTCCTCATACTTTCAAGAGTCCCTTCGCATTTCAGTAGTTTTTACATGTCACCAAAACCAGTTTGCTTTTAGCTCAGAATACAAGACTTCATTGGAGTAGGCATTTTAGCTGCACACATTACCATTCATAGAGGTATATATCAAAGACTACTCGGACACTAAAACTCTAAAAGCAAAGACACTAGAGCATGATTTTGCTAATTTTTCTAAAGCGCAAACAGAAAACATTTCAGAAGCCTCCATTACATAAATCTCCACCACTAAGCAAGCAAGATATCACAAAAACTTACAGGAATACCATCCATGACTTACTTTAGGAGAGATCATGAAGAATTATTTACCAAATAAATCGACTAATAGAACAGTCCAACATTCTATGGCGATGTTCTTGCATATGATTTTAACACATCCATGGCAAACATTGAGGAAATCTCTAAGTGTATATTTAATCAAGAACACAGTACTACTCCACCTTCGCACACCCTGCCAATACACAACAGAAAACACACTAGGACATGCAACATCTTGACTGAGTCTAGATAATCTAAACAGCTTCTTGGATCAAATTGTACCACCATAGTACCTGTGCAATAGTGGAATAAGAATCCTGCTCTGAAACTTGAGACATTGAGTACTGTAAGAAACCAATACCAAACCAACGAGAGCAGGGTGGCACCACTCACCTGTTGTGGAAATGAACAAGACCACTTAGACATCGGACACCTAATGAGGCACATATCATCTGAACCTGGTTGCTCAGCCAGCATTTAACTCTGAAAGAAATGAAGCCATACATACGTTTCCAGTTCTGCGTAGTCACTCCTAGAACAATGTAACATAAACTCTCCAAATTATTCCCAATAGCTATTATTATAAAGACCATACCAAGAAGATTCAAGTGCACTAACAGTGCCAAGCAGGAGGAGCTTATCAGGTATCAGACATATTCTTTGTCCATTCTGCTACTGTAATCTATTCTAAATCCACCAGATTCAGAGAAGGGTTTGTTTTGTTTGTTGTTGTGGTTTTGGTTTTTTTGTGGGTTTTTTTTTTTTAATAGCAGTTGCTTACTGAGAAAATCTGTGACTCATACATTAACTAAATATAAAAAAAATTCAGCTAGTGAATCATGTTTGAGGGGTTTTTGTGCTGACAACATAACTGTCTCACAGTATTAATATGTAATTGGTTCAAGTAGAGCACACTTTAATTTTCCACTCTAAGACATGCTTCAATCAGAACCTATCTGGCTTACGTTGCATGTCCACTTTGAGATGCCATTGCCGTATTCTCTTCTCATAGTGCTCTATGAGTTCACAGTAGAGAAAAAAAAGCACCTCACAATAGTTCACATTAATCCTCCAGACTCCAGCAGATTTGTATTCCACCACACTAATTCAAATCCTTAAAGAAATAAAAAAAGAAATGGAAAGAGCCCTCAGCAAACACCTACCTGCCATTTGGAAACTGTCCTACTACTGTAGTGGCCAAGATCAGCAAGAGGATGTTGAAAACACCCAAGCAGAGACTGCAAAGTAAAATAATCTTAATTAAATGCTAAAAAGCAGAACTGGAAAAGCAAGCAAGAAAACCTTTTATTTAACCCTTTGATCCATTTCACAATGCTTCCCTCAACTACTAATTGCATCTAATTAGCAATACAAACCAGTTAAGGCCAACAGGATAACATGAGCACATTTTCACTCAATCCTGCACTGGGTACAAAACGTTGCGCTGCCTGGAGCCTACCCTTGCACCACACCTTGATGTGAAGCTATCACATGGTGAAGAAGTCATGTTCAAAGAGGATGGTGAGTAGCAGCTAGTGTTCTTTAATGCAGGTGAGATTTAACAGTGCCAAAAGGGACCCATCATCCTATTTCTAAAAACCTACCCAGAAATGTCAGTATATATCTCTACTCCAAGCAGTAGCTACTACATATTCATGAAAATTAAATATCATTCATTCCTAATGGCTGAGCAAAACCAATACTGAAGCCATTTCTACATAAACGTTGTCATCTTAAGCTGCATATCTAAGTTCACACAGAGGCATATGTGCTCTGCTATGTGATTGACTTCTATGACATCCCTCTATGCACTGCAGCTATGTTTTGACTATACTGTGCTCCAATCAAAGAAATTTTAAAAGCTCCTGCTCTTCATAAGAACACATGAATATTTGTAACTGTTTGGTCATATGATAAAAGGCTGGTTTTGCTTAACAGAAGAGTTTAAAAGTCCGAAAAATTTAATACATTCCAACTAGATATCTTTTTTTTTCCTCCATCCAGCCCTGTGCTCCCAGAACATTGGGTCTGCTTCAAATCCCAAGGATTCAGCATACAGTCTCCCGCTCTCTTATTCAGACGGGTAAAGCCCGATTCTTTCAATTGAAAGAGTTGTTACTTTACATAACCAAAGATCTCCAGGTCGTTTCTATACAGTTTTGCCAGATTTTAAAAACAAATTAATTACTATTAAAATGTATGGAACATCAGAAGTGTACATCTTCAGCAACTTTTTTTTTTATACACACACTTTTGGGATGTTTGAGTTTCAAAGGCATCTTGGAAAACGGAGTCATGCTAGGTTCTCCTTTCTGCACTAGTCAACAGCATATTATTTCACATCTTTTGTAAAAAGTAATATAAAAAAACTGATCCCAGCAAATTACATCTGGCTCACCGAAAAGGCAACAGGAGACAATAGCGAACTAGGATCCCAGTGACCCACACGACACTCAACTGCCAGCTGACACAGTGCAAGTTGGCATTGGTTCTGCTGAGGAGATTCCAGGACACCAGCTCCTCAGAAGAGAACCGTCGGGTGACTTCATCTTCTGCAATAGCCTCACACCCCTTCTTGGAAAAGTACATAACATCAGCAAGGTTGAAGCATCCTCGGCGCTGGCCAGCAATCTCCTCTTCCATGGAGGTTTCCTCTCTCTGGATGACCCCTGCATGAGGAAGTGAGTCTTCCTTTGACACAGCGGAATGGACAGTATGATTCCAAAAAGAGTAAAATACGCATGCTTTTTAGAAATAGCTCTCCTCCTACTCCAAGTACCATGATTGCATTGTTATGCCTCATTTATGTACTGGCATTTAGTTCCACAAGTTACTTCCCTAATCCTATCCCACATAACACCACTAAAATGTTGAAGAAAAGAGAAAAGCATTCAGAGCAAGCTCCAAATAAAACCTTCAGCACCCCACCTACTTCATTGTCACTTACCAAAAAAAACCATACGTACATGCACCTAGAAAGGTCAACAGTGAACTGCCAAGACTGCAGGCCCGTCCCTGGTGCCTCGAGTCAAATTCGGGCAGTGTTTGCATAGTTCTTGTTCTTGCTGCTGTTGTTTACTTTTACTTTTCCCCAGCTGTAACAAACACATTGCTCTGATATTTTTTCCTCAGAGCCTTCTCTCTTCCCCCATCCGTTCTCCTTTAAGAGTCGCTTAACTACCAAGAAACTTCAAAGCATCTAGATTTGTCCCCTGAGATATACATAGTGTAACACAGAAGCACGCACAGGAAGAATGAGAACACATTCACACTCCGCATCTGTATAATTATGCCTCATAGGATGGCCACACAGCAAGTCTCAGTGATGTTTGCTGTGGTCACTCTGAGACCAGATTCTTATCTGGATGGTTACAGTGACTAAAATTGTATTGATTCATACCAGCTAACACTTGGCTGTTTTGTTTGTCTTTTTTTTGGGGGGGGGGGGGATGGGGGGGCAGATGGATATATTTCATTTATCTTAATGAACATACTAACCCCTGATCAGAATCACAAAGCTTTCCTCCAGCTGCACTTCAGTCAAACCTTCAACACCCAAGAAAATCATCAGACCTGAAATTCATTAGCTGACAAACCAGTCTATATGACTAATAACTAAAAGTAGCATTAAAGTAAAAGGATTATTATAAGAACTTAACCCAGTCCCTTTCAGTCAAAGAAGAACAGAAAAATAGTTGGAAAGAGAAAAAAAAAAAAAACCTACTCCCTCACATTTTATCCCCATGCCTAGAGAAGAATGCAAATTGTAACTGATCCATAGGATGGTATAGCTCCTTTACTTGAGAGACCCTGGCATTTTGCATGCTAGAAGCAAGAGGTAATCGATACAGAGCAATGTCAAGGGCACAGAATACTCATTCCTCCTTGTAAAGACAGAGCTGATTGATTCAGAAAGTACAAAATACTGATGAAAACAGGAACAGCTTCACAAATGCTTATCAGCAATATCTTTCACTACCCACACTAGTCTCTAACATCTTTTATTCAGAAGACTCAATCACTCACAGAATATCTTGCTTATAACACACTTAAGGTCTCTTTTGTAGATTTGGAACTTCAGCAGTTATTTGCCCATCAAAATCCATTTTGGCCATTCCAGTTTTCTTACTTAACTATGAGATGCAGTTTATGTTTCTGTTTATGCTTTTCTAGATAAGATATTAAAATAGTTGCCTTTTTACAAGATGAATAGTGATATGTCACCTTCATTCAGAGATCTTACCAGTGGAGATTAAATTTTCAAGTGCCAGTGCCTTCTGCTTTTTTACTCCCTCCTCAATTTGCAGCGTGGCCCACTGTTCCCAAAACAAGAAAAGTAGATGTTGATGGTTTTCATTTCATCATTTCCAGGCATTCTGTAATCACCTTAGGTGAACACTCTGAGCCTCTTTTATTGAAGCCAGGTCTTAGATTTTCATTTTTCAAATTCAGCCTGAAGGCTGTCCTGCATGCCTCCTGTTTCATCTGTTACTCAGACTTCTTTTTGCCATTGTCAGTAAAAATAGTTTGTCTCAAATCTCTTTTCAGGACACAGGCAGTTGTTTTTTTCCTGGGGCTTTTTGTTGCTTTGTTTTTGTTTGTTTGTTTTTAAACAAACAAACAACCCACCCCCAACACTCACACCCCACCCCCCCAATTACTGAGCTACCTAAGAGACTGAGGACCATGGGTCCAAAAACTCTCTTCCCCAGTCAGCTTCAGGCAACAGAGAAAATCAAAATACTGTCACTAACATTAGAGATATGCTGGAAAAAAATAGATCAAAAATGGATTTTTAAAGAATAAAACAGATTACCTCAGCTTTAGGACATTCATGCAGTTTTTGTTAAAAGACAGAGGAGGGACCATTTTATACCCACAGTATTTTGGAGTAGTAGTTTTGATAATGAGCTTTCACCCTTCACAAAAAGGTAAAGGTTTTTATCTTTTTGAGCTAAACCAAGTTTCTCCACCCTATGCAGAGCAGCATAAAACTCCCCCATTAGCAAAATCAAATATACCAATATGCCTAATCTTTGAAGTTTTCATATTTTTGAATATTTTCATCATATATACACACATATAAATTTCAGCTCTCATGAAGACTAGATCTTCCCGTATTTACATCAAGATATCTGGCCGAACAAAGGACACAGGATGCTTGTGTGTAGGCTCTGCTCACTATTAAGGAATCAATGACCCATTCAACTTATGGCCTCACCTGCTATTAAGGCTTCCCACCTACAACATATAAGGTCACATCCTTCTGCTTCAGGACAAACTCTTGCTAAACAGTTTATTCCACTCTTACTGACATGTACAGCCATTTATGTCATCGTGAAGCTTGATCTCAAATAATCTTCACCACACTACAATGTGCTGCACGTGCCAACAACATCAACTATCTTTTTGTCATCCTTAAGTTTTGCATGCTCACTGCCAGCTCTTTCTGTAGCTATTGAAGTTTAAGTCAATAACGAAAAAAGGGACACTATCACAGCACAAATAGGATATTTTAGTTACATTTAGCTGACTTTTTTTACCAGCCATCTTAAAAGAAAATAAGAAAAAGAGAACGCAAAATGGGCAATATGATATTTTAAACTCCATGCAAACCATCTGTTATAACACCAAAAAAAAAAAACCCCAAAAAACACAAAACACCACAGTCCTTCAGTCCTTCACCTTGTCTATACTTTCCAGTTATTCCCTAAGAAAAGTAAGCTGGTACATCATCTGTCTCAACATCATCAATCTTTTGCAATATATGGAGACTCATTCGGGACTGGGGAGCCAGAGTATGTCAAAAAAGGTGGCAGCCCACACATTGAGAAATGAAAGAATATATGGCACAGGAACAAGAACATTGCAAAAGAGAGTAAAGGCAAACATGCGGTGAACTAACCTCATAACGTACTGCTGGTCCTCACCCCTTCCCCAATATCCTTTAGAGCAGTTGTATGGCATGAGGGAGGAAAACAATAAAAATCACCTAGCTTGTCAAATAAAGCCCTTTGCCTCATCTCTGCTTTCCTCTCTGTCTTGCCTATCACAGCCCTCCTACAGGAACCAGTACCTGCTGGTTGGCAAGCACTGCCTGAAATGAGCTTGCTCATACTGCCTTGAAGGATTTGGAATACCTGAAGGAGGCTGGCTTTTTAATGTCAGGTAGAAAAAGGGTGATGATCACTGACCAAGCTAACACACAAAAATACGTTAACTAATTCAAATGAGCAAGACAAGTCAAAACCAAACAAGTATTTAAGAAGTCGACTAGTAAAGCATAAAGTCCTGCCAGGCTATTACCTAGTGCCTCATAGCAGAGAAACAGTGGGACAAAAGTGGCAGCCTGTAATTAAACAGTCAGCCAAGGCTACAAAGGCAGAGGACTAGGCAGATGAGGAAGAGTTTTCAATAGGCAAGTGGTTACACAGGACTTGTAGCTCAGAAAAGAATTGGCTGAGACAGCATATGACAGAGGGCTACAAAGTCTGGGCTGGCACAGAGCAGGTGCATAAGGAACAGTTATCCATTTTCTCTTCTAATACAAGAACTAGGGAGCATCATATGCAAGCATTGGGCATGGCGTATGAGCAAGGAAAAGGTAACATATTTCCACAAAACACAGTTAAGTTGTGGAGTTCATTGTCAAAGACATATTGCCAGAGATCAACTGAAATGGGAGCAGTTTCATAAAAACATGGATGAAAATCATCATGGGACACAAAACTTTCAGAAATCATGAGCCAGCATGAGAGGCTGAAGCAATAAGCAGCTGGGAAGGTAATCCTGGCAATATGGCCATACAATCATAGGTTTTTCATCAGGCAGTTGAGTTGATGCCTGTCAAAGCCAGGTTATCTGTCTGGGTCAAACTCTGGACTGACCCAGCAGAGTAGATTCTATGTTCTTCTGCATTTGGTGGTATCTGTACATTTAATTTGTTTTTAAAATATGAAATTAGGCTCTATGATCACCTTTGTTTTGCACAGTATTGAGACAGAGCTGTCACACTGGTCTTTGTTGCAAAACAGTAATGAAAGGATGTTTCAAATACCTTACAAAAACACAGATGTTGCAACTAACATTGCAACTAACACAGAATTTACGTGTTAAATGGAGCAACTTCATTCCTAAGTTTGTTGACTGCATGAGAACTCGGGTGCTACGCTTTCCTCCCTCTCATTTCTGAAGTGATGAGGACACAAGGAGATCAAGCATCCAGTGGGTGATCCTGGCTGGAATACTGAGAACTTGACAGCTTAACTCCAACAGCCCATTTGTTTGAGCCTTCCTATAATTACATTCTGAACAAAGTAAGGGTGCCTAATACTTCATTAGATTAATCACTTTCTTCATAGCACATGACATGAAAAGCTACACAATATGGAATGTTCATTTTTAAAATATCACATCTTGTGTGTTTTCCTCCCTTTTTCCTTTTAAGTACAGTTCAGTACTCCATTTTTCCATACTGTGTAATAATTAATTTTTGCCTCTCTTCCTCTACTTTCCCATATTTTGATACCTCTTCTCCCATGTTCTCACAAAAGCTTTTTCTAATCACTCATTCCACCAGCTTTTTACAATCCTTTTCTTGGCTTTGTTCTCAGCTGTGACAAAGGTCTCAGGGCAATTACTCCACATAAAGTCTTCCGGTTACAAAGAGAAAATCAGTAGGTTTTTAGTGCAAGCCAAAAATCACCATCTAAGATCAAGCACTTATGACTTTTTTCATCCAACAGTCCTTTCTGTCTGGCCCCATTTCCCCATTCGCATTCCAAACAAGAACCCAGACCAAATGATCTGTGTATTACATTGCATGTCTGAGAGGATATGCAAGCAGTGACCATCCACAATCAGACACAAAAAGCACTTGCAAATCTAGCTGCTCTAGCGAGGGCAGATTAAATAGATTGAGAAGGGTCACAAATATTTGTTTGGGATAAAAGCACAAGTATCGTTTCTTTATTTTTTGATGTAGTGGCTAGCTCAGGATAATCATGTATTTGAAAGCACAGCAATGAGCTTCTTCCACTAGCTTAGGTGTCTGCAACATCTGCCCATACTCCACTGGGAGTTTATAGCATATTAGCTACCGCAATATACAAATGAACTATCAAGTCAAAGAATATCCACAATTATTAGCTGGCCGATGTCTTTCCTACACATGAGTATTTCTCAAGAAACAACAATACTCCAATTTCACACAGAAGCTCAGATCTCATAAAACACCAGAAGATTGTTGGCAAATGGAGCTACAGCTGTTTAACTGTTTATTTGACTCTCCACAGGACTGCAAGAACATGGTCTCGATTTCATTCTAGCAAATACATTTTCTTTTGCAGCTGCCACATTAAAAAGCTGGAATAATGTCCCTAGCATAGCTTTGCCAGTATTGTCATTTCCACCAAAGCCCATCACAGAGAAGCAAACACAAAGCTTAGAGAAAACATATTATTTCACAAATAAAAGCTTGCAAGCACATAGGAAAGAATAACCCTATTGGAAACCAAACCAAATTAATCTTTTACATTTCCAGAAATATTTTAAGAATAAATGAATGGTAATAATAGTAATTATGGGCTAACAGTTATGCAATTGAGAAATTACCAGCCTGGAAGTCTTTTACTATTATACTGTCTATATATCCTCAAACAAAAAAATGAAAAAACAACCCACAAACACAAAAAAAAACCCCACACTAACAAAAACAATCTCTCCCCAAATTTTAAAACCTTGACTCTTGCCTTTCTAAAAAGGTTTGTTTTGTTTCTAAAAAAACAAGTACCTACATTCCTTGATGGAGCAGCAGCAAAGGGTAAGAATTCTTTTCATACATAGATTACATCTTGCCCAGTTGTTCCAGTCACTGTTCACACTGCTAACACACTTCAGTGAAGTCAGGAAATCAAAATCACTCGTCATATGCCACCATTACTCATTGCTTAGGATAAAGCCGGAATTTGCAGATCTATTACTAAAACACCTAGGGCTCCTAGCAAGTTCAGTAAGGGCTACAGATATGCTTCCTTTGAAAACATAACTTTTAAAGTCAAAAGATACTTTTTTCAAGTCCTTGATTTCAATCTCTACTCATTTTTCTCAAATTGACAAAACTTGAAGGAAAATAAAACATGTTTTCCCTCTGCCTCCAAATTTGCATAGTTATTTACAGCTGTAAGAAACAAATAAAGTGTTCTTAGCTAAGAAGTTTTCTATTGATTTTGCTGGTCTACATAACAGACTAAGTCAAATACAACACAACGGAGAAGCCAGTCATAGTGCTTAAGGGTAGATTTTTGGTGAAACATCAACCAGTTATTTGGTACTTCCTAGAGCACAGATATTCGTGCAATATAGTCAGCAGTGTGCTAATACACGACTAAGCACCTGCTTTCAGCATTTTCAGCGCAGCTATCTGACAAGCCATCCTATTTCACCATCCACGCTAGCAACAGGAACCAAGGATGGTCTTTGTGCATTACCCCGTTAGCAAGATCGCGGGTAGATAACGTCACAGCTAGAAACAAGTTGACACTTCACTAGACTATCAACGTCAAGTTTTTGACATTTTTGAACAAAGGGCACATATAAGCCTGCTTTAGAGCTAACTATAGCCCAAGCAGAAATCTCAGCCATATGCTGGTGAATAATCCCCAGGACTCCCAGAAGAGGCCCAGCAATTCAATGCACAAGCTTTAACCCAGCATTTCCCAGCCCTAACCTTACTTCCGAAGAGCCAAGAGGGCCATAGCACAAGCAAAGGAGACCTAACATGCATTCCATCCTCTCTCCCTCCCATTTTCCCACCAAGATAGCTCTTCATTACTCTTTTGGCACAATGAGAAGCGTTTGAACTATTCTTCAAAGAAAACAGCTGAAATTAATCATAAGATGAAAACAGAGGAAACTCCTTTTTTGCCCACAGGACAATAAGGGAACAACTTTCAACTAAAGAACAAACAAGCCAGCCTGAACTGTAGTACAGGGAGCTGTGCTCTTCCTGTTATTAGCTGCTGCAGCAATGGGGAACTAGACATAAATTATTTTAATGTCTGACAACTCCAGCAGCAAAGCTGTCCAAAGCCCTCCTCAGGTCTGTGTTTGATACAAGAGAGTCTGATGAAATAAATTCCAAGTGCCATGAGCCTCTTACTCAGGGTACCAGTAAGAACTTAATTAGCATACCACTGGCTGATAAAAAAAAAAAAAAGTCACATATAAAAGCCAATATTACATGTATCCACTGCAGACAGTCTTTTCCCATTGACATCAGTATCTGAAAAAATAAGTAACCCCTAAAGTTTGCAGTCATGTCCTTATGCTAAAGGATGTTGATGCAGCTGAAGACAGTCCCTGCCCAAGAGCTCTTAATCAGTAGTAAAAAAAAAAAAAGAAGAATGAAATAAGACAGAATCGGCAAGGTAAGACAGAGGCAGTCATGGCATTAACTGTAACAATACTAGTAATAAGTTTTTTGCCACAAATAGTAAGCATATTCATGAAAAGCAGGTTTATGCCAGAAAGACAAAGTTAATGTACTAGAAAATGGAAATGCTTCACTGTTCAGTATGATGAATTCACAGCACCTACTTTTGGCCACTGATGGTTATGAAAAGTCGGACTTGAAAAATTATATGCAATTCTGGCTTATTAAAAGCCCCAGAAAAACTTTTACAGATATCAGCAAAATCAGGATCTTAGCCATGACCTGTTTATCTCTAGAAAAATTACACTTTTACAAGGTTGCATGGATTCCTCGAGGCTAACACAGCAGAACTTGTGACTGCTGGATTCCCCAGATTTACAACTGAAAGAAGCAAATACACACAGTCAGTACTTTTTCCTAAAACAGTACTCATTAATACCATGTAATTAAAATAATCCAGATAAAACCACTGGAACTTACGTACATCTAAAATACATGTTCTTGTAACTTATCAACTACCATAAATTAAGATATCTTTTTACTTATATTTGACTTGTCATGAGCATGAAGTATTCTAACCAGCTTGAACTAGAAGCAATATCATAGAATCTCTACTTTAACCCAAGAAAACATCAAACCAGTACCAGATTATAACCCAGCACATAACTAGTTATCATTAATGACACCATTCAAGAGAAATAACATGTAAGCTAAAGATGCAAACAACACATTCAAGTTAATGGAATTCTTTCTGCTGCCTTTTATAGCATCTATAGCGAATGTACAGATTTTTTTTTTATTAAACATGTCCTGTAGCAAACATATATCTTATTAACCCAATTCTCAACTTACCTCTAATATTTTTGTTACAATTTTCACGTAGAAATGAGAAATTCCCAGTGACACTCTAAATACCGAAGGCAACAAAACTAACACTATAAACAAACCCATCCAGATTGACAAAATCTTGCCCTCTCCAAGGCCACAGCTCTCTCTATTTTCTTCCATGCTTGCTCCTTCAAAATACCAGCCCACTGTCTTTCTGAGAATACAGCACTCATCTGTAGCGCAGAATCCAGCAAGCTTTGAAGGACAGAGACAAATAAAAACTATACATTCTAAGAGCCAAAGCTATCTCCAGGAGAAGGCTGCTACCTTCTGAAGCCCAACAGCACAAATGCTCTCAATGATAAGGGAATTTCTACCCCGTGTCCCGCCCTAACTCCACCTACTTCCTTTTAATTGATAAGCATTTACTCACCAGATATAATACAGGGGAGAAGAAAGAAAAAAACATGGTAAATAATAATATATGTTAGGTAATAAGATACCGCCAATAAGGAAGCTTGTCAATACATCAACTAGCTTTCACAAGGTGTCCCACAAATAAATTACAACACAAAATTAAGTAGGTGTGGTTTTCAGACTGCCTAAAATCTATTCTTCTAAAACTCATTTAATGCATATGAAGCACTTCAACTAACATTTGCTCAAATTAGTGACTTATTTAGTTAGACTTTCTACTTCATGGTGAAATGACTGCCTCATTTTGGTATTTGACCAAAGGAACTAAACTGATACTTGAGGTGCAAGTCAGGCTTTTTTATTTTACTTTTGAATAACACCTGTGAAATAAAGATGCACACTTCAGCAGGCAGGAGTTGACAAAGTAATAAAACCTGCTCCCTCCCCTGCTCTAAAAAAATTAGCCAAACTGTATTACAGGGTTACAAAATGCACCATGGTGAAGTAAAGTCACCTACCTTTGCATCTATTTGACTACAGAATTTAAATACAATAGATAAGCAGGTTTCTCTTCCTATCCTATCAAATGCCAATAATTTAATTCAGTATTTTTTAGGAAAGACCCAGTTCAGCCCCTTACACCAACGCCCTCTCCTGCCTTTTTGTATCTGTATCACAGAAGAAACATGTCAATAACTGTATTTCTAGAACCTAAGAGGAGCCCAGCAGCTGCTCAGAATCACACAATAAATTAACTAACCTTGGTGGAATGAGCATTTAGGATAACTTCCAAGATAGTGATACGCTCATCCATGGAAGATCTTTCCTTAGTACATGATTACATTAGCATGTCTGTCTGAAGCTGGAGATGTCCTTTTAAAATATCCCCATATACCGTTGTTTCATTTGTGTTGTGGAGCAGCCTTGGTACACACAAACTGGATTCCTTAGAAATGAAAGCAGACTCAAAGATCCTCTGTAGAAAGTGCACCCAATACTCTCCATTCAGTATCAGAAGCACAGACATCAGTGGGCTGACCACCACTAAGTCCTCTAGTTTATACCCTGCACCCAGGACCAACAAGCAGGCTGACATGTTACAAGCTGACATGATACCATGACATTATTCTTGTACCATATGATGAGCCAAGTAGCTTTTGTATCTTCAGACTTGCTGCTGAATGCCATCCCTCAGGTCTTTGTAACTGCATCACATCTTCTTCAGCAATCTAACTTTTCTTTTACATCTTCTTTTCATTATTTACCTGCTTTACTTTCTCTTCCCTTTTGTATCTTCTGCAAAACCTCACTGGTTTCTGCCTTCCCATTGCTCTTTCTCTTAATGGCAACCTCAAGCCCCTCACTCTCCCACTACAATGCTGCTGCCAGTCACATCATTATCCACTATTCCTCACCTGCCTCACCAAAAGGGTCTAGAACTAGGCTTCTCTAGGAACAATGTTTCATTGTTTGTAAACCAGCTTTGCTGCCCCATTTCTGTTTAGCTACCATTCCTCACATTCTCATTTCTGGTCTCTTCCTCAGGTGGCTTGCCCTGCTAAGACACATTCCCTAGGGTGGCATACGGTAGAGAGCTGGATGAGCAGGCATTGATCCTCTGGCACAACACAGTGCATCTCTGAATACCTGCCTTCAGCCTCTGCGCAGGGGATTGGTATGCATGTCGTCTGGGAGCTAAAATCTTTGTGGGTGTGAGGGTGGAGGTAGTTTCTGGGACCTGATTTGCGGCAGGAAATGTGGGTCAAATGAAGTATTGATAGTGCTCCAGGAAGTAACAGGAAGGTGTGGTGACTCTTTTAACAGGATGCCTCAGCAATAAGCCTAGGCACACAAAGAGGGATCATTTCTTAAAAGGAGAGAGGGAAAGAGACTTCCCTACCCTCGGGGGAGGAAGAGGTTTCCTCTCCAGAATGAGGGAGAATTGTTTTCCATCCTGTGAGACCTTATCATTTGCACTGCCTGTCTAACCCTTACAAAGTCATATACCCTGCCACACCAGAAGCACAGACACTGTAATCCTTCCCTGCCACCTTCTAAAAAAACAGAGAGCTGGCAACCCCTCCCACGCTCATCCCTCCATCAAGCTGAATGACAGAACTGCAGCCCTTTGTCAGCTATAATTTTCCCTGGCAAACCACTCAGTCCAAGACACATGAAGTTTTCTGGGGACTGCTGAGACAGCTGTCACAGCCTTACCAAAATTTTTAAAAAAAAAAAAGAAAAAGAAAAAGAACAAGTTTGGAAGGGGAACAAATAAAACAGAGAGGCTTTAGCACTCTCTTGCTTTTCACCCAACATGTCACATTTGCCACACACCAAAAGACAATTACTACACCCATTCCACTCAGCTTGCTCCTGGACAACCCACTGCAGTGAAATTATCACCTTGAATTCATGGGCCAGCCTGGGAGCCCCAGCCCCTTGCAGGATTGTGAAACAGGAGGCCATAGCAATGGCACTCACATATAAAGTGAAATAAGATGAAGAGTTGCTAGTAGCCTCTCTACCGAGGTGGTCAAACTACCTAGGTCACAGGCACCACAAGATCGATATGGACAGGTCTCTTCCTATCTTCATTCTTTGCTTTATCTGCTTTGTACCTCCCGAAATCATGCAAAACATTTCAGTGTTCTTACTGTTCTACTGCAAACCTTTAATGTCACAAGGTTTGGAGGGTAAAAAACCAAAACAAAATCCAAACACCAAAACCACCCAAACTGGGAACAACACCAAAATCAAGTGCCTCTACATCTACCTATTAACAGTACAGAATAAAAAATCCAATGCAACAGAAAATTGTCCCAAAAAGCACTAAAGGACGTGCTTGAGTACTGCAATTGGTCCACTCATGACCAAGGGTTTCAGTCTTGGTTAATTTTCTGCCAAAAGTGGCTGGCAAAGCTTCTAAAGCATCTTTCTGCTCTTGGGATCATGAGCATGGAAACAGCTGAGACATGGTGGTCAAAGCAGGTCTACTTCTTAACTCCAAAGCACTTGGGATTACTGTAGAAGTAAATCTGGACTTGAATTGTATCTCTGCCTTGTATGATGCACTTGCTTGTGATGTGAAGAAGAAAGGAATTCTTTATATGTCCAGGCAATTTATAACACAGCTTCCTATTTTCCAGTCAGAAAGTTGCCATAGCTTGTTGCACTCCCATCATTCCTGTGCCCTTCTTGCATTTATCCCCCTTACCAACAGCCAGCCTGCTGCAATCATGTCCATTTTGAAGCTGGAAGAGGTACTTTATCCAGAAGTATGAAGGTATTGCAAATAATTCAAATAAACATGCAGCAACAGAATGTAGTTTCACTCATTTGTAAGGTCCAGTAAATAAGAGCTGATGAATTCATACCAAACAACTACAAGCACTTATTTATGATGAAGTACCCTGTATCTCAGGAAAAGTCACAAGGCACTTATGTGCAAAGCTCTTTGTTCATTTGGAAGAATGAAATGCAACTTAGAAGAAAGAGATGCTGGTGACACAGGAGGAATTCAAAAGCAAAGCTCCCTTTAATTCAATGGATCTCAGATCAACACCTGCAAAGAAATTAACTTGAAACAACGAAGATATTCCTGGTCTCCTAGGGAAATGAGAAGGAGATGGAGTGGGTGTCAGCTGTCTGCTCTTGGCTCTTCATCCTTGAGGTCATTCTACTAATTTCTTATTATTAGGGAAAGTTTTGCAATTGTCTGATGGAATCGGAATTATGACCCATTGATTTTTTCACTGCAAGGAGAAGCAAAACCAGCGCTGACCTCTGCCTATCTGTAGCGCCTCGTACGGAAGGGTTAAATCCAGTATAAACAGCCTTTTCCTGCACAGGAGTGGCTATACAGCAGCCATCTTCCAAGCAGGTGCACGTACACCTTGAACAGCTAAAAACTGCAAAAGGACATCAGAGCTTTCAAAGAGCACTGCTGTGGTTTTGTCCCTCCTCTGATACGTTACCTGCTGCAGATACAGACTAGAACGAACACTGGGCATAGTCTCTGAAGAGAAGGAATCACAGAAATTTTGGGAACCGCTCTTTCCAGGTGTGCCTCCTTCCTGTCCAATAGTAACTATTCCAGCGACTCCAAAATGGCACTCCCACATAAAGTGAATGGCATCCAAAAGATGCCATTGAGGAGAGTTTGCAACCAATACCAGCTGCCTTTCTTTTAATATCTTTCTTATCAGACTACCAGAACATCGTATATCCCTGTCGTGGTTTAAGCCTACGCAGCTGGCTCCAAAAGCACCAGGCAGCTGCTCACTCAGCCCTACCCCGTCCCCTGAGGGATGGGGAGGAGAAAATGCAATCAAAAGGGCTTGAGGGTCGAGACAAAGGACAGGGAGGGCTCACTCACCAGTTATGGTCACCAGCAAAAGACAGACTCGACTTGGGGATAACAACACACATTTAATACAAAACAATCACCTCCATCAAAGAGAATGAGAGAAACAACCAGGTCTTAAATACAACACAACTCCCCGCCCCCAACCCCTCCAGTCTTCCCGGGCTCAGCTCTGCTCCCTCTTCCCCCCCAGCAGCGCAGGGGCAGGGAATGGGGGTCACAGTCCGGCCGGCACAAGGGGTCTCCGCTGCTCCTTCCCCCTCAGGGAGAGGGGCCCTCGCAGCCCTCCCCTGCCCCACTGCGGGGTCCCTCTCCCGGCAGACATTCCTCCTCCCGCTGCCCCAACGCGAGTCCTTCCCGCGGGGCCGCAGCTCCCCAGAACCCCCCAGCGCGGGTCCCTCCCGGCGCTGCCGCCCTCCCACCGACGGGCGGCTCCAGCGCGGCCGCAGTCGCGGCTGCTCCGGGCCCGGTCCCTGCTCCTCCGGCCCGGGGCCCTCCGCGGGCTGCAGGGCGACCTCTGGGCCACCGCTGGGCTCCAGGGGCTGCAGGGGCTCAGCCGCCACCCCCCCGCGGGCCGCAGGGGAACCCCTGCCCCGGCACAGCTCCCCCTCTCCTGCCTCACTGACCGGGGTGTCCGCAGGGATGTCTCTCTCCCACCGCTCTTCTCTCACCAACACAAACAGAACAGAAAGACAGCAGTCAACCGCTTCTTTCACTCTTACATAGTTATTCGCAGAGGCACCATTGGTCTGGCCTTGGCCAGAGGTGAGTCCAAAATTGGAGCCGGGGGAGCTTCTCGAAACCTCTTAGAGGAGCCACCTCTGTAGCCCCCTTTCCCACTGCCAAAACCCCACCAGACACCAAATCACCGCAGACCCTAGCAGATAGCATTCCGAAAGCACGCTGACACATAACTTCAGCCAGGTGGTGCTTCAGATGTTGATGCAATCGATTCCCTACAGGCTAAGAAAGAGATATTTCTGTCTGAGGCATATAACAATAGGATCCAGGACTATCAATCATGGTTAATCTTCTCTCAGTTGATCTTTTTTAAAGTAAATATATAGGGTATATTGTTTGCCTGTTTTGAGCTGCAACATAATCAGAAGTTGCTTACATCTAGAAGTACACCCTAGTATTGTCATTAGGCACATGAAGGTGTTACTATTGCTAAAAGTGTTCCTCTGACTTTGGTTGTAGGGCTCCCTGGTATTTCTGTGCAAGTGTTGCCGTGCTACAAAGACAGCAAAGCAGACTGATCTACTTAGAAAAGCCCTGTAAGTCAGTAACACAAAGTCAGAACAGCAAGCTGTTTTCCCAGCACCTCCTAACATCCAGGAGTACCAGGATTATGTTTTGCAGCATAAGAAAGACTTTCAAACAGGACTGACCAGAGCATTCTACAATCCAGTAATTCTGATGTGTGTACTCGCACATAAAATCTACTAAGAATATCTCTTTTCTGATCAAACTTATAACAGCTACAAGAAAAAAAAAAAAAAAGGTCCTTTTGGTTTTTGCTTATGTCTTCTCAATATTTCAACCTTACATTCAGCATACTCCTCATCTGTTTGCCACTCGAGCAAAATAATCTCTGGTAGTTCTGTTTCAATTTTTATCAAGACTGGGCTTCATGCTTCATTTTTGAAATATCCTCCAAAGGCCAGAATAACCTTAAAGATCACCTATTGCATGGTAAGCAATGTCAGGTGTAATATTTATTTATGGAAACCACACAGTCTTCATGCACTAAAGTTCAAATATCCACTCCTCTGCATTTGTACTCTAACTGATCTAGGTCTGCTGCTCTTTAGATCTGCACAGATGCCATGGACACCACTAACCAGATGTGTGTTTATATCTGACCGCAGTAAGACTGTGCTATTTGTGGTTTATCTCTGGCCATCAACAGCTGAATTATGAAAACACTGAAGAAGTATGTTTAAGTGTTGTATCCGTCATTAGGATGACTGTATCATATTTAGCTCTGACCACACAAGCCCTACCATTTCCACACAAGATAAATGCAACAATTAGAGAACCTTATTTATCATACCCTGTAGCTTACAAGAGGCTTGTGTCTTTGTATCACGGAAGTGGGAAGTCCACTCCACGTTCAGTTTTGTTTGCCTCAGCAACGTATAGATACCCATCAGATGTGTGGGCATTACATGACTGTCAACACATATCTCATATATTGTCAATTATACGCGTATGATTTGCATATCATCGATACTGAATGCAATAGAACAATTTGTCAATGCCCAACATTTATTACATTGATTAAATGCATAAAAATTTTTCACAGCTCTGGTTTAGGAGTGACTGCAATCACGGTACAGGGTCCTTTGGGGCAATTTCTGAAAGATGTCACCTTTCATCATTTTTCTCCACAAACGGCTATGGAAGCTGGTCACATCCATCTGTTCTTGCTGCCTCCACCGTGGCAACGTGGTCCATAATAGAGTCATTTGTTGCAATGTATCGCTTCAGTTGTGTTGTACTTACTGCCCATTTGTTTAATACCACGTGGCTTGCATTGGAAGAAATGCATACTAACTCTTTCCCATTCACCTCATCAATCATTCTGTATCATCTGGAGACTCGTCATTCCCTTATTCAGAGATCTAGATCATTTATGAGTGTGTTGAGAAATAAGTCTTAGCTGGTCCCTCTCTCCACTGTGACAACTGGTAAAAATCACATTTTTCCTCTTCTAAATATTGGCACCATTACCATTTTAAATAGGACTTAAGGAATTTTATTGAAACGTAACTATGTCAGAACTAACCATTCTCCTTCTAAATCTTGCCAACAACTTTTAAGGAAAAAGAAATTCCACTAAAAAGGTTAGTTTTATATGCAACTAAAAAATACATGGGTGACAACCCAAAATCATGGAAACACCTCTTGAAAGACTACAGGAGCATACATCCTATTTCATTCAGGAAAAGAATGTCTAAGGCTAAGAACATGCTTACCCATAGTCCTGGTGAGGAATGAAATCAAACATTTGCTGTCCTGAAGGGCAAAATCTCCTGCGGCCTTTAGGCTGGATCTATAATCGTGTTTCAAACAACACTGTCACTTTTAACTATCCCTTCCTGAAATTTTTTTCTAGAGCTTTCTTCTGGCTGATACGGTCAGGAACACCTGCTAGAATGTGAAAATAATATGTTACAAAAATATTAAAAAGAAGTAAAATGTCACCATTGAAAAAAGACAAAACATATTCTGCAAGATCAGTTTGTATCTTAGGAAGAAGTGGTAAAATTTACTGCTGTCAGATCATTGTTTAGCATCATTTTATTACTTCCTTACCACAGTTTATTAGGTTGTTAACTCAGAAGACTCTCACCACGATCCTGAACAGTACAGTGCACCTTCGGACATACTCACAGCTGCATGACCTGTTTCAAAAGGTACAACCTTGTTATACACAGGAGCTCAGCCACCGCCATGCCCTTTCATATTGCAGGCTGGCATGACACAATCCTCCCATGCTGAAGACATGAATACAGCTTCCTCCACCCACACTCCCAGCTGCATGATGTGGGACAGACAGATGGGTTGAAATGCTGTTTTGATGCTTTGCTAAAGCAGGCGGTTCTGTAAGTGCAGATCCTGACTTTCGGCCTGGAGCGGTGTCAGGTCCCGGAGCCTGCAGGCAGGTGACCTGCAGGCATCAGAGAAGCCGGGACACCTCACCTTGCCCTCGGGAGCAAGCCCTTGCCGCTGGCACCTGCAGTCCTTCGCTCCAGAAGCCATCCGTGAGACGCAGGGGGGCTGAACACCCTTCCTAAATCGGAGGAGGCCTGTTTCACCTTAAGGGTAAAAACAAAGCAGGAATTTAGACTTTAAGCATTACACCGTTTAGGGCAAACCGAAAGGGCTGGTTTTGAAGCAAGCCTCGCCGGGCAGGGGGCGGGAAGAGGCCGGGAAAGCGAGGGAGGATTGAAGCGGGCGCGGAGGCGGTGAGTGCTGACGCAGTGCGGGGAGGGCGGCGGCGGAGAACCCCCGCCCCGCCGCCGGAGCGGCCCAGGACAGGTCGCTGCCCGGCCCCCGCACGCCTCCTCCTCCCTCTCCCCCTGCCCTTGCTCACGGGCTGGGATGTGCCCGATCGGGCCCTGCCCTGCCGCCGGCGGCCGCTGGGGGCTCCCGCCGCCGCGCCACAGCCCGCCATTGTCGGGGGCATGGAGGGCGAGAGCACCTCGGCGCTGCTCTCAGGCTTCGTCTTCGGCGCCCTCGCCTTCCAGCACCTCAGCACCGACTCGGACACGGTGAGTGCCGCGGGCCCCGGCGCCGGGAGCGGCTCGAGGGGGCGGGGCGGGCCGGGCGGGGGGACATCGCGGGCCGGTGAAGGGGGGAGCGGAAGGGAGGAGGGAGGGAGGGGCGGCCGTTGGCCGCGCGGGCAGCCCGCCGCCGCCGCCATGGCGGAGCCGCCGCCGGGCCTGCCCGTCCCCGTCCGGAGGGCGCGCTGCCTCCCGCCGCAGGCCGCCGCGACGGGCCCCGTGGACAGCCGGGGCCTCCCTGCGTGCCGCGCTGCAACGAGGTTTGTGCAGCGTATTCCCTCCCCGCTGCAACGGAGGTTGCTTTCCGTACCGACTAATGCAGGGAATTTTTTTTTTTTCCTTTTCTTTTAAAACGTGGAGGTGTGGGACACCGAACGCCCGGTGTGGCAGCGGCAGCACCGCGCCCCCAAAGGCTGACTGCGATGCCGGTCAGGCCTTCTGGCCTCAGCCCTGGAGGTGGGCATCACCGGTACAGCCACAAACTGTTCACTTGTGAATGAAAACGTGGAATCATAGAATCACAGAATGTATTGGGTTGGAAGGGACCTCCAAAGGCCACCTAGTCCAACCCCCCTACAATAAGCAGGAACATCTCTAACTTGGTCAGGTTGCTCAGAGTCCCATCAAGCCTGACCCTGAATGTCTCCAGGGATGGGGCTTCCACTACCTCTCTGAGCAACCTGTTCCAGTGATCCACCACTCTCATATTAAAGAACTTTTTTCTAACGACCAACCTAAATCTACCCTTTTCTAGCTTAAAACCATTACCCCGCATCCTATTGCTACAGACCCGTGTGAACAGTTCTTCCCCTGCCTTCTTATACACCCCTTTCAGGTATTGGAAGGCCACTCTAAGGTCTCCCCGGAGCCTTCTTTTCTCCAGGCTGAACAACTCCAGCTCTCTCAGCCTGTCCTCATAGGAGGGGTGCTCGAGCCCTCTGATCACCTTCGTGGCCCTCCTCCGGACCCACTCCAACAGGTCCATGTCCTTCTTGTGCTGGGGGCTCCAGAGCTGGATGCAGTACTCCAGGTGAGGTCTCACCAGGGCAGAGTAGAAGGACAGAACCAACTCTCTCCATCTGCTGGCCACACTTCTTTTGATGAAGCCCAGGGTGCAAGCAGCTTCTGAGCTGCAATTGTGCACTGGTGGCTCATGTCCAGCTCTTCATCCTCCAGTACCCCCAAGTCTTTTTCTACAGGACTGCTCTCTAGCATGTCTTTTCCCAGCCTGTATTGATAGCAGTGGTGGTCCCGGCCCAGGTGCAGGACCCTGCACTTGGCCTTGTTGAACCTCATGAGGCTCACCTGGGCCCATCTTTCCAACCTGTCCAGGTCCCTCTGGATGGCATCCTGTCCCTCTGGCATATTGACTGCACCACCAGCTTGGTGTCATCGGCAAATGTGCTGAGGGTGCACTCAATGCCACTGTCAATATCATTAATGAAAATATTAAACAGCACTGGTCCCAGTATGGACCCCTGAGGGACACCACTTGTCACCATTTTCCATCTGGACATTGAACCATTGACCTCTACTCTCTGGATGTGACCATCCAGCTAATTCCTTATCCACTGAATGGTCCACCCATCGAACCCGTATCTCTCCAACTTAGAGAGAAGGATGTTGGGGGGGACTATGTCAAAGGCCTTGCAGAATTCCAGATAGATGACATCCATAGCTCTTCCCTTGTCCACTGATGCAGTCACTCCATTGTAGAAAGCCACTAGGTTCATCAGGCAGGACTTGCCCCTAGTAAAGCCATGCTGACTGTCTTGAACCACCTCCCTGTCCTCCATGTGCCTTAGCATATCTTCTAGGAGGATCTGTTCCATGATCTTCCCAGGCACAGAGGTGAGGCTGACAGGTTGGTAGTTCCCAGGGTCCTACTTTCTACCCTTTTAAAAATGTGACTTCCAGTCACTAGGGTCTTCGCCTGATTACCATGACTTCAAATATCATGGAGAGTGGCTTGGCAACTGCATCAGACAATTCCCTCAGGACTCTGGGATGCATCTCACCAAGTTCCATGGACTTGTGTATGTTCAGGTTCCTCAGATGGTCACGAACCTTGTCTTCACTTACAGTGGGAGGGACTTTGTCTCCCTGGTCCCCATCTTGTAGGCCATTAACTTGAGAGCTGTGAGGAGAGAGGTTGCCAGTGAAAACTGAGGCAAAAAAGTTGTTGAGAACCTCAGCCTTCTCCTCATCTGTTGTTACTGGTTCACCATTGCTGCTCATCAGGGGGATACGCTTTCTTTGACTTTCCTTTTCTGGTTTACGTACCTGTAGAAGCCCTTTTTGTTTTTCTTTGCATCCCTTGCCAAGTTCAGCTCCAGCCGTGCCTTGGCCTTCCTCACCTTGTCCCTACACAACTGGGCAACGTCCCTGTACTCTTCCCAGGATACCTGTCCCTGCTTTCACTGCCTGTGCCATTCCATCTTGCCTTTTAGTTTGACCAGCAGATCTCAACTCAGCCATGCTGGTCTCTTGCCCTCCTTGCCTGATGTCTTATACCTGGGGATCGAGAGCTTTTGTGCTGTATGGAAAGCATCCTTAAAGATCTGGCAGCTCTGCTCTGCTCCCTTGTCCCTGAGGGCTGTTTCCCAGGGGGTCCTATTGACTAACTCCTTGAAGAGCTGGAGGTTTGCTTTCCTAAAATTTAAGGTCCTGACTATGCTTTTCATCTGTTTCATACCCCTTAGGGCAGTGAACTGCACTAGTGCATGATCACTGCAGCCCAGGCTGCCTCCAGTCTTGACACCCCTGATGACTTCACATGCATTTGTGACCATCAGGTCCAATATCGCATCCCCTCGGGTAGGGCTGTCTGTTTCTTGCCTTAAGAAGTTCTCATCTAGGCACACCAGGAGTCTCCTGGATTGCCTACAGCTTGCCATGCCACTTTTCTAACAGATGTCGGGGCGGTCGAATCCCCCAGCAGGACAAGAGCCTGTGTGCGTGATGTCTTCTGGAGCTGGAGTAAGAAGGCTTCATCAATAGGTTCCCTTTGATCAAGTGGCCTGTAGTAGACATCAACCACAAGGCTCCCTTTATTGTCTTTATCCCTAGTTCTTATCCGTAGCTTTTGACCTTCTCAAGACTGTTCTTTAGGGACAACTCTTGACGCTCTATCCATTTCTTAACATAGAGGGCAACACCTCCATCCCTTCTTCCACTCGTGTCCCTTCTGAACAGCCTGTAGCCATCAATAGTCACACTCCAGTCATAGGATTCATCCCACCAAGTTTCAGTAATGGTCACTATGTCGTAGCCTTCCTGTAGCACGGTAGCTTCCAATTTCTCCTGTTTGCTGCCCATGCTGCATGCATTGGTGTAGAGGCACTTCAGCTGGGCTGCTGGCCATGTCACCTTTTTAGAGAGACACTCCTTTATACCCCCAAGGTGTTTCATGGATGCTACCCTGTTGGCTCCTATTTCCTCAGGAGCCCCTGGCTCATCTCTATAAGACTTTGCCTGTGATGCAGTGTCCACAACATGCCTCAGGGCAGCAGGTTGAAGGCCCTTATTATCACCCCATCCCTCCAACCCTGGTGTGTCATCCTGCTGCTTGTCACAGATAATCTTGATATTATTATCCCCCTCCCCCTTCCCATCTAGTTTAAAGCCCTGTCAATCAGCCTCGCAATCTCTTGGGCAAAGACCCTCTTCCCCCTTTGAGAAAGGTGTCTCCCATTTGATGTCAGCATTCCTGGTACTGCCATCCCATTATCAAAAAACCCCAAAACTGTGGCAGTGACACCAGCCACAGAGCCGTGTGTTGATATGAAAACATAAGGAACGGAGAACAGCTGAGTACACATTCCAGTTTTTTAAACAGGGACAGGTACTGAAAAACGAGTGAGAATCTACTGTGTTTTTAAAAAAAACAGTTCATTTTGACAGCTTTTTTTCCTCTCCCAAAGACACCATTTACACTGTCAATACTACACAGAGAGCAAGTCCTGTTCGATGCTGCTGTTAATATGAGCTTTTTTTTCTCTCCCCCTATAAAGGAAGGTTTTCTCCTTGGAGATGTGAAAGGTGAAGCCAAGAACAGCATTACTGACTCACAAATGGATGATGTTGAAGTTGTTTATACAATAGGTTAGTCTGTCCACATTTTTAAAACTATGCTTGGTTTCAGGCACTGTACAACTGCTTACAGTTTTGAATGAGGGCAGTCAACACCTTACAGCAACATCAAAGCTGCTAGATCCTGGGGTCCACATTGACATTAAAAAAAAAAACACACGGAAGGGTTATTTTGTAACATCTTAATTGCTAAAAAAATTACAGTTTTAATGTAGAAAATACAGTAATTTAACAGAAATATGTTACTATTTCTGTTATTATTAATTCCTCGAATGGCTGCTCTTTGCCAAATACCTTGTCACATTAAATGTAATTTAGGGCTTAGACTCCTCCATCTTGGCCACATCACAAACTCTCCAAGACTACAGCTGCCCTGTAAAAACTCTGCCTGTTTCAATGATGTGAACTGTAATGTGTTAGCATCTAATTTGGAGCTTATAAAATACTGTGTGTGAAAGCTGCAAACTACTTAATGTATTTCATTAAGCAGATGCCAGAAGCATTTTTCTTTATAGTCTTCATGGGACTGGAGGGGATGTGCATTTTATACTAGCCCTTAACAAAAAACATTTGTATACATGAACATGCACACACATTTAACCCATTCCTTTAAAATGCAGTTACAGAAAAAAAGAAAAAGGTAAAACAGTATGTGCCTTCTTTCCAGTCTTTCTGAAAATATGGTAGGGAGAAATTGCATCCCAATTAAGGTGTAATGCTTTCCTCCACTAAGTCTCACAGCTGAACCAATCATGTGGGGCATGTTTTCTGGTGGCATTGATCAAGTTACCCAGAATCTCATCATCACATTCTCATAGGCAGAGTTAGTTTCTCCAAAGTTTGGTGGTTTTTTTCAGTTAACTTGTGAAAATAAAAGTAGTGGAGAATTTAGGAAAAGGATTTAGAATGCCATTAGATCACCTACTGTGTTTTTTTTTCTGGTAGTCAGTCTTCCAGTTATCATCTACTCTATGGATTTCTACTCTCCAGCCTCATCTTTCATACTAACAGCATCCACACTTGCTGCAGAGTAACTCAAGTGAAATCTTTCATGCTACATACTAGTCCTGTACTCAGCAGAAGGGAGGTAAAAATAAAGTGTCCAGTTTGATTTTTCACTTGACAAAACAGAAGAATGTGTAAAAAATGCAGTTTATATAAGTGGTTCCCTCTACATTTGAAAAATATTTAAAAAAATATTCTAATTCATTTATTTTCTTAACCTTATTTAAATGTTAATGCATTTCATTTTAAGAAATTATATTATATAGAATTCTTTCTTTGTTCTTCTACCTCTTTAATTCTGATCGTAGCATACAGAAGAATATACATCTTTGCACAGTTTGAGGCTGGGCCGGCCACTAATGAATGACAGATGCTCTCTACTAACCCCTCTCCCCTCCCAAAAGGGAAAAGGAGAGAGAACAAGGGAGAGAGACTTTATGGTTTGGAAAAGAAAACTAAAACAGCTTTAATGAAACAATAACAATAAAAGAAAAGATAATAATAAGAATAAGGAAAAAATGAAATATATACAATATGTACAAATAGATACAAACCCAATACCAAACCCAACTCCCCCCCACCCTGATGACAATACGTCACCACCACACTGCAGGGCTGGCACTGGGGCAGTCCCAGGCTGGACTCGGCAGCAGACAGGGACGGGATACAGGAGCTGGACTCAGGCACTGGATTCAGGGATGCACGGATCAGTCCTCCTCAGATGTCGGCCATCGAAGAAGAGAGGAAGAGACGAAGAGAGAGACGAGACCCTCATGATCTCTCAGCTTTATACTGAATATGACGTATATGGGATGGAATACTCTGTTGGTCAGGTTTGGGTCACCTGTCCGGTTCGCTCCTCCCTGTAGGTGCGACCCTTTTCACTCCTGGCACCCCAACATCGAGTACAAGATTTAGCAGTGACCTTGGTCGCCATAAGAACAAGTATAAGCAAGGGCCTCTCTGCATCCCATTCCTTGGTACTGACTATAAACATCAGGCCTTATCACTGCTGGGAGCAGTCACTGTCTGGAAAAACAGGCTGCTGTTTCAGAAAATGCCGTTAGTTAGAGGAGACTTAACTGAAAAGTTAAAAGCACTAAAACAGAATTAGTTCTGATTTAGCCCAAACCAGGACAATCTTGAACTGATGAACCCAGAGTAATATTACCTTCTCTTTCCAGATATACAGAAGCATATTCCATGCTACCAGTTGTTCAGGTAAGAATCTTAAGTAAACAGATATACAAAAGTTAAAATTAACCCTAACTTAAATTCTTCAAGAGTTAAACAGGTATTACATTACTGAGAAAATCATCCAGCTATAACTACAGTGGCCATATCAACCCCTTGGAATTACAGATGCAAAATGCCTTATGTTACTCCTATTTTAGTTCTTCATGTACTTTTTTGGTGTTTGTACAGCATACTGAACCTTCTGGTGAGCTATGATACCATATAAACTACAGAATAATGTCAACATACTAGAAAAAACAACATTGCTTTTCTAAAAGCATACACTCCTTTCCCTCACCCTCAAAAAGAAAAAAAAAAAGAAATTAAAAGGTAGCATCAGCTATAGGCTTCTAAGCAGGTCAAAAAAGAAACACTTGTTAGCCCCATGGCAGGAGTAGTTTCAAGGACTAGTATTTAGAGTTCCATTACAGATGGGAACATAGCTATGCAGGTTTGCACACCTGTAAGGGAAGAATCACATAATTTCCTTCACAAATTTTTCTGAAAAGTAACAGATCCAGATGTTATTAGAAAGGCACTTCATATCAAATTGAAGGCATCTCACTATTTTGTAGTTTAGATAATATAGATGCTACCTTTCACTTGTGTCCCAGTAGCACTGATGCCAGAACAGCATCTGGGCTGTACAAGACTGCCTACATAGCTATTTCAGTAATGAAGTTAACTGCGCTGCCCTAGCAGAGAAGCTGTGTCAGCATATTTTTATATTTACCATGGGAAAAAAAGCTATTAAAGTGAGATGACTGCCAGACTGCTTGAGAATAATTATTTCTACAGTAGCATTTTTTATCTCTAATTGTTCTAATTTTCTTCTAGCTTTTATAATTCTGCAGGAGAACTGAATGAACTTGCCCTGAAGAAAATTCTATCAGGCTGTAAGAAGGTATCTTATTTTCAAACCTAAATCATACCAAGGAGCTTGCTCAGATTTGGGGGACCATTCTTGTATCAAGCTTTTTTTTTTTTCCCCTCTCTCCTTTTTTTTTTTAAATCTTGTCTCTAGTCCCTCACGCTGCTGGTCAAGGCAGCTGCATCATCTTTTCCCCTTGAAAGATGAGGTTATTTTTAGTAGGGTTTGCCTACATATATGTCACAACTTTATTTTTTCTTATTCATTTCTCAAGAAAACAGTTCAAATATCCCAAAGGAATTCTATGATTTCTGGCTTATGATCAGCTGAGGTCAGCTCACCCAAGAGGCTAAGCATCACTTGACCAAAAAAATCTACAATCTTCTCTACAGAAGAAAGTAGAAGCTGGAAGGAGACAAAGAGCAAAATAGGAGATCAAAGTTTGCTGAGTTTCAGCTTGAGCACAAGCTCAGAAAAACAGGCTGGTTCAACACATGGTTTTGAAGGAAAGAGAGAAGTTGTGATACTCGAATTAGGCTTAGATGTTTTAAGGGTTTCAAGTTAACTAACTGCTTGAATACATACACATCACCAAAAAATTCAGATTCATAACTTCGTACTGAATCCTCTAACTTGCTTCAGTATGACACAGGGACAGCGATTTAACAGTAATCATGAATTTTCTTCTGCCTGCAGAGTGTAATAGGATGGTACAAATTCAGACGTAACACGGACCAGACCATGACATTCCGGGAAAGACTTCTTCATAAGAATTTACAGTCACACCTATCAAATCAGGGCCTTGTATTCCTTTTATTAACCTCTACCGTGATGACAGAAAGTTGTTCTACTTACAGACTGGAACACGCTTTACATCGGCCACAAGAAGGGTAATTGGTTTGTTCTCTAGTTTTAATACAGCAGTAGCACAGCATGCACTAGAACTTTGAACAGTTTGGGTTTACTTTGTTGCACAGGAATTAACACTGTTTTACCCATGAAACTTACACATTAAGTAAGGGTATTCCTTATATTGCTAAAGCCCAGTTGAAATCTTACCCTGGAGTTCTCTTCAGGGATTTGCCTTTATAACGATCTGTAGTGCCAGTGTCAACAGGCAGGCACTGTCAGGTCATTTATGCACATAATTTGGTTTTGTGTATAGGACTTCAGCTATGCATGGTGTTCATCTTTCCGTATCATTGAAATGCTTAAGTTGGTGGTAATTTTTAGAGTCATGCTGCCTGTAGGCTAGGCTTAACAAGCAATTTTATTGTGTGACTCGTACCCAGAAAGAGGGGAAAAAACTAGAGACATTGCTCAGTCTTGTTGCTCTTGCAGTTCACCTTTTGCCATAAGTTGTCATCTATGTGTGACATTGTACATCTAGCAAGAACTAACTGTATTGTAAACCTCCATCTGGGATGCTTAATAGTCAAGAACCTTTAACTATCAAAGAGAAGCCTTTGGATGTTAATAAATCATGTTCTCATACTTCTTTTTAAGTCTTTTCCAGAAGGTTCCTTTGGTGGTTACCAACTTGGGTATGGCAGAACAGCAAGGTTACAGAACAGTGTCTGGTTCCTGCGTATCTTCTGGTTTTGTGAGAGCAGTAAGACAACACAGGTACAATATATGCCATATTTACTGATTGATAACTGTAGCTTTCAGTTAAGAGAAGTATAGTTATCTTTCTATTAAAGTATTTTAAGTGCTTTTGCAAATGCTACAGCCATACCCTACTCGCTTGTTGAGGTGTTTCCTGCAATTATTCACCTTTCCAAGGTACTTGAAAAATCAGTCAAGTCCTATACTGTGCCATGAGAGGAGCTGTCTGTCTCAACATAGGCACCTAGTGTTGAAGCTCAAAATGCTCCTTTATTTATTATACCTCCTACTAAGTGCTGTGATCATTAATTCACAATTATACGATTATATTCTTGGTCCACAGGTCAGAATTCTTTTACACCGATGGATCCTTACAAGAGGTTCATAAGATAAATGAGATGTATGCCACCTTGCAGGAGGAACTGAAGGTAAGTCAGGCATCCCTGCCGGTAAGGTTACTTCCAGCAGTACCACAAAACCAAGTCAAGCAAAGGGTACACTGCCTTGCACTGAATGAGGAACAAAGCTGTGTCTTGGATGCACATATTGAAAGATCAGGGAGTTCCATTTACTGTTAGTAGCTGCACACTAAGCTCTCAAAGTTGAAGACTTTAAGTTTCCATTTGATCAGAAGTACACTGATAAATTCTCACAAGAGGGCTATTTTGAAGGAGCACCATCTATGGCTCGTCAGAGCTCTTTTACAAGTAAAACATTTTGCACCTCATTCAACACAAGGTTTAGAGATAACTTAGCTCTAAAGTCCACCTCAAGCTCATTACTTGAGCTTTTTAATACTTTGTCCAACTTTCAAAATCATGAGTACCTTTAAGGATTTTTGCAACAGTGTTCAAGTCAGCTTCTGTGAATACGGTTAATTCTGACAAATGCTCTTTTCCTTGCAGAAAATATGCTCTACAGTAGAAGCCAGTGAACGATCTGTAGAGAAACTCTTAGCAGAGGTGAGGCAATTAAAAGAAGAAATAAAGAGGAAAAAGCAACAACGTTGTTCAGGTAAGTTAAATAAACCGCAATCCCACTCTTAGTAAGGCTTCCAAAGTTGATTCAAATGGCAGAAGCACAAAACACTTCTGAACTTGACACAGCCAAAACAGCAGTGGTAGAAGTGTGCAAGAGGGACTGTAACTCTAGCTTTTCTTTTTTTTTCAGAAGACAGAGATTTCCCAGGAGAGCCAAAGGAGAATGTCCTCCTGTGTCAGGCACTGCAAACATTTTTCCCCAATTCTGGACTTCAGACATGTATTGTTTCCTTCAAGGGCCAACAGATATCCAAGAACTGCTGTAACATTGACCATAACATTAATGTCATGGACAAACTGACTCTCATGGTAGAGGAAAGAGACTTCACTGAAGCTGAAACAAGACACTTAACCAAGCGTAAAGTCAGAGGGACCACAGCAGGATCAAAGTCATTCAAGAAATCCAGATCACTGCAGCTTCACCAAAAATTACTTCGAGACCAAGAGGACAGTGACCAGGAAAGGAAGCTTACACTGAGTAGCACTGAAACAGATGAGGATGTGTTTGAAAAAATTAGAGACACAAGTGAATACCCACACTCTCCTACTTTCTGATCTGTTAATGATTTGTCGAGATGACTTGGCACCAAAAGGTACTGCCAGCACATTCAAGTGACATATCAATTTATAGCACTGCAGCGATAAAATAACAGTGCATTTTTACAAGACCTATGGGTTTGGTGGGTTTTTTCCCAATGCATGAATCGTGTTTGGCACAGAGGTAAGTCCAGATGACATTCCTTCATTCTGCCTTGCAGAGTTAAATCTGTATTTGCTCTCTCAGGGTTTAAAGACTATGCTAGCAGTATGTTAGCAGTCATATAACTATGTCACGTACTGCTTCAGAGTAATAGAACCTCAGGCTGCTCTCGAAGAACCAGTACTACCCCCTTCCCTCAGCAGAAGCTGAGGCAGGGAGCATCAAATGAACACAGGTAGCGTGCTTAACAGAATTAGCTGTCTACAGAAATTGCCACAATTTAAATACTTTATCCTTAGCTATCCACTACTTGTTAATTTTTCCCTCCTTTCCAATCCAGCAAGGGAAAAAGGAGCCACCTGAACTTTACCAAAACCTGTGAGCAGAGGAAGTGGTCCATAGAGTTGTCCATTTCCCCGACTGCTTTCATCTTTTATACTTCCTTCAGCCAATTTTAGAGATGTGACACTTCCTAAAAAGCAACTGACATCCACCCTTCAGTCAGCGATGCGTAATGCTAGTCAACAACATTTCCAGTAAACAAGTGTATAAACATCAAAATTAGTTTTATTGTTTATTCCTTTATAGTACATTATTCTGGATACTTGACATTACATATCTTGGGGTCTGTGAGAAATGATGGGTTCTTAAACATAACTGGCATAAATCCTGTAAAAAGATAAGATGGAGGGGTTTTTAATAGGAAAGTAGGCTTGACTTGCAAAACTCAAAAGCACAGTCATACTTACCAAATACATGAGCTCTTTTAATGGCTTTTGTAATTTCCTTCTGCTTCTTGTTGCACAAGCCTAAAAAGAAATCATTTTCAGTCTCTTAAGTCAAGAATAACCAAACCATTAGTTTAAAGGGTGAAAGTGGTGGTGTTACTGACACTTCCCCTAGCTTTGTCTAAGTCTTCCTAGAAAAATGTATGTGTGCTTATACTGTTAAATACAAAAAGCCCCATGCAATTAAGGAATATTTTCAGTCCTTGATGAAGGCTACCAAGTCAGAGGAATACCATTACAAAGTGCATAAGGTTGGCAGTAGTTACTTCTGGAAAGATAGCTAATATACAGTTACTTGGAGTCACATTAATATTAACTAGTAAATTATTTAATATAATGGCTCACATACCTGTTATATGCCTGCCATAAATGCAGCCAGTATGCGGAGAAACAAACTGGGAAAGAAGCTATTTAAAATTAAGAGATCCAAAGTCAGTTTAAGAACTTTTTTTTAGAGAGCTTTAGTTTATCTTGCTACTTGCATTGCATTTTCCATTTTTTGATCTGTTTTTACATAACTCAGTTTTCTACCTGGAGACAAGAAAAAGTATAGCTTGGAGTCAGACAGCATTTTACACACCGTAACATTTAAACTCTGTAACAGTGCAGTTAGAATTGAGGACTCTAGTTGGTAAAGAACAAAGTTGTAACATCTGCACGTACAACTAGCAGACTGAACAGCTTATCACAACTGCAGTATTTGACCCTTATCTGCACACATTCTTACTCTTCAAGTGTTAAACCCCTAACATACAAATTAATTTTTCATTTTTTATCCTTGTGGGCTTCCTACACATGTGTGTAAAAACAGTAAACTGGTTACCTTCATCTAAAGACAGGAATTTTCAAACTCACCTGCACATTCTTGTAGTCCACATTTATTCCACATAAGACACATTTTTTAGGAGGCTCTTTATAGGGGTTCTCCATTTGTATGGGCTGGAATTAGAGAATTAACATCTGTAAGCTTCACAAGAACTTAAGACAAAACATGCCTTGAAGCCAAAAATGCATCGCTGAAGTTTTTCAGTAACTTTCTTACCTCTGTTTCTCTAACACACTAATTGGTACCTAGCAATCTGAAAGACTTCTCACAGCCACACAGCCATTTATATCTTGATTATAATGACAATTAACAAGTTATGTAAAGCCGTAAGGTTGTGCTTACACCCTTCACTTAGAAGGCAGTATCAGCAGAAGCTGGGAGGAAGGTAGGTCTGTCCGGTAAGAGACTTTTTTTGAAAATAATTTCAAAGCAAATGGCCTGAGAGCGCTCCTGTCAGCTCACACACTTTAACAGAGATTTCCAAATATCTCCCAAACCCTGAAGGGCTCCTTAAGCTTCAAAAAAACCCCACACCCAGCACCAAATCCTTGGAAGATGTGAATTAAAGGAGGAACTTCATTTTTGCATAGCCAGAATTTGGGCACAGAAGGAATAGTTTTAAAAGTTTTTGCCAGTACTAGACAACACATTTCTGACACAACAGCCACCCCTAGTGCATTCCCCTAAGTCTTCTTCTCAGGTACATACAGGAAATCAGCGCTACCAAAGGTTCGGCTCCGCATCCGGGTTACTGAGACAGCCGTGACCACAGCCAAGCCACCGGACTACAGATCCTTAACGGCAGCACCCTGTGACCCCCCTCAGCGCGGGGGTCCCGCTCCGCAACACGCAAAGAGTCCCAGAGTTCAGGCAGTTTAGGAGCCCGAGCTACAAGGACCGACACGTCTTCGGGCCCCCCCCCCGCTGCCTGAGCGGAGCCCCTCCTGACGAGGGCGGCAGCGACCCGAGAGCCGGCAGGAACAGCGCTGGCCGCGGGCTGCACTCCGGGAAGCCTCACCTGGTCGTCCCGCCCGGGCTGCCCGTCGTGCTGCCAGCGGCAAGGCCGCGCCCACAGCGCCGCTGCAAGGGAAGGAGCGGCAGGATTAGCGGCGAGAGAGACACCCCCCGCAGGCCCCGCGGCCGCTGGGGCCCAGCTGCCTCCCTCGAAGGGGAGGGGGACGGGAAAGGAGAGAGAACCCACCGGGCACCAGCCGCCGCCACGGCCTAGCCGCCACCGCCACGGCCACGGCCTGCGCCGCCATACTGCCTCCCAGAGCGCACCGCCCACAAGCGACGCTACTTCCGTCTATGTGCCCCTACCGCCTGTACAACTACTAGTCGCTGGCCAATGGGGTCGCGCCCTGCCCTCCTTAAGGCAGGCGATTGGCCGCTGCCTGATGACGATCTCTTTATTTCCTCAGCTCGCTGACGGAAGTGATGCTGAGGGAAGCGGCGGTTGGTTCTCTTCGCTTCATGGCGGTCCTATCTTCCCGTGGCGGTTCTCCTGCCTCCCCCTCCCGCCGTGCCCTGCTGCGGCCGTGACGGTCCCCGCAGCCCCGGTCTCAGGGCGGAGGCTGATACCCGCCCGCTCCGGCTCCGCGGGGCGGCGGTGATGGCCGAGCACGGCCTCGCCGTGCGGAGGAAGGGCCGCCCCGGCTCTGCCCGCAAGCGGAGCCGGGCCCCCGTGCAGCCCAGCGCCGTCTGCTCGCCGGTGGCTCGCAAGAGATCTGGCTCCGGTGGCGAGGCGCCGCCGGCGGAGGCCCAGGTACGGGGATGGCGGGGTGCGGGCAGGCTTCTCGGGCTGGGTATTGGGGCGGGGGCCCCGTCGGGGAGGGTGGCTTGGCACAGACGGAGCCTACCTGACCTTGATCGGGGAGGGCCCTGCTTTGGGTGAGAAGGGATGCCGTTTGTGTTTAACCTTAAAAAGATTCATTACCACTAAGTCGCTACACAGGCATCATGTGTACTTGTAGGTTAAGTGTCACTGAGTTAAAGCATGTATTCCTTTAGAAGGCAAGCAAGGTTTTCCTCATAAACATCAGAAAAGCACTTAACTTTCTTGTCAAGTTCGGGAGGACTGAAATGACTTGCATTTGATGTGTCTGCTGTACAAGTTATGCTGCCTTTTTTGGTGTTGCTTTGGAGTATTAATACTCATTATGTTTTTACAGTGTGGTAATGATAGTGAAGAAGATATGTTTGGTGACTATGACAGCTTTTATGGAAATGATTCTTTGTTAGCTCAAGTTGATATTCTAGACCTCAAATGCCTGCAGGATAAAAATATGGATATTAAAGCAGCTGGAGAAATCACACCTGGAAGTCTTCAGTCAGGAATTCACCAGAAAAAACAAGATAACTTTTCTGCTTCAGAAAATTTGATTGTTCTTAAAGCTGACAAAGAGGATGCTTTCCAGATGAATGAAAATGACCCGGTGGATAGCAACCAAGAACTGACTGAATCTATTTTAGATGACTTGCCATCATCACAACTTTTGTATTTTGAGAAAATGGATGAACTTCCTTCTGGTTCTAGAGTATCTTCAATCTCAGAAAGGAAGAATAAATGTTTGAATGCCTCCTTGGACAAAATTGGGAGTCTGTCATCTTTTTGTCCTGATGCTGAACACGGGAACATACCTACTGACTTTTCCTCAGACTCTAAGTGTGATTTGGTTAAAACTGAGAGTCTTAGAGATCATCTGAAAAGTGCTATGACTGGAAATGCCAAAGCCCAGACTCTGCAGGTCTCTAAGACCAAACAGCTTAAAGAAGCTGTTTTGTCTGAAGAGATTTGTGTTGCTAGGAAAACTATTGAATCTTCTTCTGTTGATATAGGCCCTTTTTATGGATTACCTAGCAAAGTTAAAGATCTTTTCAGACAATATCGAGGGATTGAAATGCTTTATGGTAATGTAACTAATGGTTTGTTTAAAAGAAAAAAATTGTTAGTGAAGTGTTACCCATTTTACCCATTACCCTGTAAAAATATTTAAGTTAAGGTAGAATTTAATGTAAACCATGTTGGAAAGTGATTGTCTTAAGTGGTTATTTTGGGTTTTTAGATGGGTGGGAAAGGTTGATATGGCTTATAGAATACCTTGGAAGGCTCAATCACTGGAAGCTTTTAGCAGTTTATTGAAGAAAAGCTAGGCTTAAAATATTGTATGCAAAACGTAAGTATTTTGATATTGGTTAACGTGCCCCTGGGGGTTGCTTGTAATTTTTTTTTAATTTTACAGAATGGCAGCATGATTGCTTAATGTTAGAATCTCTACAGCAAAGAAAGAATTTAATATATTCATTGCCAACCAGTGGTGGAAAAACACTTGTAGCTGAAATAATAATTCTCCAAGAATTACTCTGCAGGCAGAAGGATGTTCTGATGATCCTGCCATATGTTGCCATTGTCCAAGAAAAGGTCTGGTCTGAATACAGTGTTTCTTATACTGCTTGTCTTTTCTTATATGCCATGTTACTTGTCTGGTTTTAACACTAATTTTAGCAAACTCCATGATTGTCATAAATATGTGGTGGGAAGTGAGTGAATTCTTTCCTAAATGCTGCTCTGAGGGTCAGTAGTCTCATAGTAAAAGAGACTTAAATTGAGATGAAGATGCTGACTTATAAAGTAAAATGTGCTGAATTTGAAATAATAGCTTCTTGCAATGTTATGTATAGTTCTGCAGCCTTAGAGCTGTATTGCCCACCTTGCTAAAGAAATGGTCTTGAAATAAAAACTAATAATTTTTTGATATAAAGGAGAAGTTAATTTTACAGAGCAGATGTAACCCAAGATTGGTAACACTTGTAAACACTTCAGCTTTGCAATTGGAAAATGTAGGCATAGCTAATATGTTTTGACTAATTCAAACAGTTGATTGTGGTGCGGGTTGGCTATATGCATGATTTTAAGACAGCTCTGAAATCCAAAAATGAGCATGAATTTGTTCTGTAATTGATTTTTTACAGGTTAGGGGTTTATCAAGTTTTGGGATAGAATTGGGTTTCCTGGTTGAAGAATATGCAGGAAGTAAAGGAAGATTTCCACCAATCAAGAGGAGAATAAAAAAATCTCTTTATATTGCTACTATAGAAAAAGGACATGCTCTAGTGAATTCCTTAATTGAAACAAAAAGAATTGATGACCTTGGTCTGGTTGTAGTAGATGAGGTATGCTATATTTATGATACACAAGTATTAGGAAAGAGCAATTTTTGATTACTTGGTTTTGCTTTGAGTGTTTGTCATGAAAGTATTACTACTTAACTAAGTTTTTTCTTCATTGGTACGTAGTTCTGTAATATTGAAAGTTATTTTTCTTTAACTGAAGCATTTGTTGCTGTATCAGGACAATAGATTCCATAGTGAGAGATCTGCTGTGTAGCAGTTGATGGTGAAGTACTTAGTACCTGCTTATCAATTAGACATCTCTAATGGATTAGAAAAAACATAAATAATTTTAACTGTATGGAATGTATTTTATGTATCATAGAATCATTAGGTTAGAATAGACCTCTAAGATCATCAGGTCCAACCATTGACCTGACACCACTGTGCCCCCTAAACCATGTCTAGAAGTGCTACATAAACAAGTTTCTTGAACACCTCCAGGGATGGTGACTCCACCACTTCCCTGGGCAGCCTGTTCCAATGTTTGACAACCTGTTCAGTAAATTTTTTCGTAATGTCCAATCTAAACCTCTCCTGGTGCAACTGGAGGCCATTTCCTCTTGTCCTATCACTTCTTACTTAGGAGAAGAGACCAACCCCCACCTCACTGCAACCTCACTACAAGGTAGTGGTAGAGAGCGATAAGGTCTCCCCTCAGCCTCCTCTTCTCCAGACTAAACAACCTCAGTTCCCTCAGCCGCTCCTCATGAGACTTGTGCTCCAGACCCTTCACCAGCTTCGTTGCCCTTCTCTGGACATGCTCCAGCACATCAATGTCTGTCTTGTAGTGAGGGGCCCAAAACTGCACACCGCATTCAAGGTGCGGCCTCACCAGTGCTGAGTACAGGGGCACGATCACCTCCCTGCTCCTGCTGGCCACACTATTGCGGATACAGGCCAGGATGCTGTTGGCCTTCTTGGCTGGTTCATGTTCGGCCACCTGTCAACCAGCACCCCCAGGTCCTTTTCTGCTGGGCAGCTTTCCAGCCACTCATCCCCCAGCCTGTAGCGCTACACGGGGTTGTTGTGACCCAAGTGCAGGACCCAACACTTGGCCTTGTTAAACCTCATAGCATTGGCCTCAGCCCATTGATCCAGCCTGTCCAGACCCCTCTGCAGAGCCTTCCTACCCTCGAGCAGAACAACAATCCCACCCAATTTAGTGTCATCTGCAAACTTACTGAGGGAGCACTAGATCCCCACATCTAGATCATCAATAAAGAAGTTAAACAAGACCAGCCCCAATACTGAGCCCTAGGGGACACCACTTGTGACCAACCACCAGCTGGATTTGACTCCATTCACCACCACTCTGTGCTCTGCCATCCAGCCAGATTTTAACCCAGCTTAGTGTGCACCTGCCTAGGCCATGAGCCACCAGCTTTCTTGGGAGATGGTGTCAAAGGCTCTAGTAAAGTCCAGGTAGATAACATCTACAGCCTTCCCCTCATTGACTAGGTGGGTCACCTGGTCATAGAAGGAGATCAGGCTGGTTAAGCAGGACCTGCCCTTCATGAACCCATGCTGGCTGGGCCTGAGTCCCTGGTTGTCCTGCACTTGCCATGTGAGCGTCCTCAAGATGAACCATCCCATAACTTTCCCTGGCACTAAGGTCAGGCTGACAGGCCTGAAGTTCCCCAGATCCTCCTTCCAGCCCTTCTTGTAGATGGATGTCACATGGGCAAGTCTGCAATTGTCTGGGACCTCCCCTGTTGACCAGGACTCCTGATAAATGATGGAAAGTCATTTGGCCAGCTCCCTCAGCACTCTCTGGTGGATCCCATCCAGCCTCATAGACTTGTGGATGTCCAGGTGGCAAAGCAGGTCATTAACAATTATGGGGTTTTTTTTCTGCTCTTGATCCCCATCTTGCAGCTCAGGGGGCTGATTTCCTAGAGGATAGCTTGTCTGACTATTAGAGACTGAGGCAAAGGCGGCATTAAGTACCTCAGCCTTTTCCTCATCCTTGGTGGCGATGTTCCCCTCTGCATCCAATAGAGGATAGAGATTCTCCTTGGCTCTTTTTTTGTGGTTAATGTATTTGTAGAAACATTTTTTTGTTTTCTTTCACAACAGTGGCCAGCCTTAGTTCTAGTTGGGTTTTTGCCTCTCTAATTTTCCCTCTGCATGACCTAACAAGCTCTCTATACTCTTCTTGAGTTGCCCACCCTTTCTTCCAAGAGTGGTAAACCTCCTTTTTTCCCTGAGTTCCAGCAAAAGCTCCCTGTTCAACCAGGCCAGTCATCTTCCCCGCCGATTTGTCTTTGCCTGCTCCTGCGTCCTTAAGACTTCTGCCTTGAAGAATTGTCAGCCTTCCTGGACCCCCTTGTCCTTCAGGACTGCCTCCCAAGGGACTCTCTCAACCAGTGTTGTGGACAGCCCAAAGTCAGCTCTCCGCAAGTCCATGGTTGTGGTGTTGTGGTTTGACTGTCTCTCCTCCTAACTTGACCTAACTTCTTATCATTTCATGGTCACTAAGCCCAAGACTGCCTCCAACCACCACATCTCCCACCAGTTCTTCTCTGTTTGTAAGCAGTAGGTCAAGCAAGGCACCTCCCCTGTTAGGCTCCCTTGCACACTCCAGGAACCTCCTAGACTGTTTCCTCTCTGCTGTGTTGTATTTCCAGCAGACATCTGGTCAGTTGAAGTCCCCCACGAGGACAAGGGCTGACGATTGTGAGAATCCTGCCAGCTGCTTGCAGAATGCCTCATCATCCTGGTTGGGTGGTCTATAACAGACTCCCAGCAGGATATCTGCCTCGTTGGCCTTCCCCCCTCATCCTTACCCATAAGCACTCAGCCTTGTCCTCACAATCATCAAGTTCTACACAATTAAACCACTTTCTAACATAGAAGGTCGCCCCACTGCCTCTCCTTCCTTGCCTGTCCCTTCTGAAGAGCTTATAGCCATCCATTGCAGCACTAGAACTAGAACACATAAATGTGAAACCATGAGACTTTGTTTCTGGTGAAACCATGTGACTTTGAAACCATGAGGCTTTGTGTCTGGTATTAATAATGACTCAAGTATTAAAAAAAGAAAATACCAAGTAACATTTGACAGTCAGAATTGCCCCTTATTCTGCTTTTTAGTGGTGTGGCTGAGTTGTGCTACTAAAGGTTGATTGTAGGGTTGAATCACATGTATAACATCTAACAGGGATGTTTAATTCGTGGAATGCTTCAGGCTGACTGACCTTACTTTAACACAGTAGCTTCTAAACAGAAGGCAGCTTAAGAATTAACTTCTACTGTTTCTGGAAGTTGCTGGCTGATAGAAAAAAAGTTATATTAACTGCCACTGTAAGTGTTGTTTAAAATGTGGTTTGTTTAAAATAGCTTTAGGCTGGTGAATACAAAGATCTCCACATCGACTGTTTACTGTCAGGACTTAACTGTTTGTGTCAGTTATGGTCTAGTTAAGTGGAACGTAAATCTTGTTATCTACATCTGCTCTTGGGTCTGTTCTTCTCTGATTCTTAAACATTGTTTTAGTGAAGCTATACTTCTGGAAGGAGCTTAGCAGACAAAATTTACCAGGGGGCTATCATGAGGAAGTCCAACAAAGACATTCCTGTAATATTTGTTCAGGACTACATAATTTGGGGTTTTTGTAGTAATACTCTTAACTCGGTGATGATCTTTCATTCTTCTTTTTCCCCTCTGTGCACAGTTGCATATGCTTGGTGAGGGAAGTCGTGGAGCAACACTGGAAATTACTCTTGCGAAAATCCTTTACACTAACAGTAAGTCACGGCCACAGTTAATGTTATTAAAACATTGTAGTGATGGCATCTCTAGAGAGAAGTCATACTTTTGCTTTCTGTATTTGTGTTCTGGTGGCTTTTGGAAAACGTGGCATGACTCCATGCAGTAACTGCGTTTACTCATCTAAGTGTTAGTTGACCCTGTAATGATGGGCTGGATGTTTTTGCAGCTTTTTTGATGCTACTCTTAGAAATCCTGAGTATTGTCAAATGCCTTCCATTTCTTCATAGGAGCCTCTTAGCCATTCCGATTAAAGGCTTCTATAGAGAAGGATTCCTTTTTATGTTTACATCTCAGGTAATATTTCTTAGCTGCTACTAAACTGCTACTATTTCAAAGCTGCTGCTTTGGCATTTAAAAGGACTAACAATGAAGAAGCAGGCTCATGAATTAAATACTGAGCAGAAGTGTTAAAAATTGTGAATGTGGCAATAAATTCATCTCAACTTCTGTTTTACAGAAAACACACAAATAGTTGGAATGAGTGCAACTTTGAATAATGTTGGAGACCTGCAGAAGTTCCTGCAAGCAGAATACTATACTAATAATTTTAGACCGGTCTGTATACAAGATACCATAAACTAGCAAAGAAGATATTTGGCTTTAAAATTATAACAAATCTGTTTAGGATCCTGTCGCAGCTTTTGCGCTTAATTTCACTGTGTAATGTAATATAATGCCTGCTACTGCTTGTAATTGTAGCAGTATAATAAATCGCACTATGCACTTGTAAATGCAAGTTCCTTTATATTGTTGTTAAGCTATTTGTGTCATTTTAACGAAACCAATTTCTAAATTACAGCTGCTGTGATTAAATCATTAGGGTCATTTGATATAACTAGAATCCATACCTGAATGTGGTCATGACAATGGTTTATGAATAGTTCATGGGATCCAACATTTGTCATATTCTTTGTTATAATTAGACACTTTCTCAAGTGTCTCATAATTAAAATAATTAACTTTTTAAAAAACTCTTTGATGGCATAGAGTGTGTGCTTATGTGCATGCAAGTATGTATATGAAATGCGATGCTTAGAAAAAAACATTAGCTGAACATCAGTAATAGCTTAATCTTTAGAGAAGACTTGGTAATTTAACTAAAGTTTCTGTTTATGGCTTTTATCTTCATAGGTAGAATTAAAGGAATACGTAAAGATACGAGACACCATTTACACAGTTGACAGCAGAACAGAAAAGGGCTTTACTTTTTCACGTCTTCTTAATTTCAAGGTAAAAACAAAGTACTTATGGTTTCTTTGAACTACAGTTATGAAATGTATTATTTTACACTGATTTGTTTACACAGCTTTTAACAAAGAAATTACTTAAACATGATAATTCATTTGTAATACTTAGGAGAAATAAACTGGCAGGCTTTGGGGAGGAAAAAGGCTTTTAAAATACTGAATGCTTAACTTGATTTTTCACTTTTTTACTGCTCTTTAAGGTAGAGATTTCTTCAGCATTTTGATGTGTGAAGAGCAATGGGTTTGAATATTCTGCTTACTCAATGCTTTTTGGTTTTGGGTAGATTTTCTCAACAGTTAATCACTCTTAGATACTGAAAGACATCTTTTTTTGGGTTTTGTCAGCTTATTACTGACTTGTAGGGATTAATTTCAACCTATAAAAAGAAAAACACATGTTATGGTAGACTGCCAGTAGCACAAGAAACATCATTATGGTGTCACTGAAAGAAACTGCAGCATTAAGGGGAAAAAGCAGAGCATTTGATACTTACATCCCTCCGTTCAATCTAGATGTATTAATAAACTCTTTCAAGTGAGGACTGGAAGAAAAGTTTATTCTACAACTTCTTGCAATTATGTCACATTAAAGCAAATGGGAGTGTTCTAGCTAGTTGAGAACAAGTACTGAGTACTTAGTTTATGACTAAGTTTAAATGTTTGTCAGTCTGTGTTTGTGATAGTATTCTAGTAATCTGGAGAAAGAAGATCCTGACCACATCGTTGCACTGGTTACTGAAGTTATTCCTAAATATTCCTGCCTAATCTTTTGTCCCACTAAAAAGAACTGTGAAAATGTGGCTTCAATGGTATGCAAATACCTCAAGAAGTAAGTTTCTGTCATGATTTTTTAATTATATATGAAATAATTGGTCAGAACTTAGGATTTATCTTCACTAGTTTGCAAGTGGCTTTCCCTGGTGATCAGAAGTAAATACTTTGAATACGGGATCTCGCTAACAGCATAAATGATAGCAAACTGCTCAAGGCTCGTTAAGGAAATGTTTTACCAAAAAAAAAAAGATTTTTTTTACACAAACTGGTTGAAAAAATGGTTATTGGAGGACAAATAATAAAGAAAAAAGGAAAAGCATACTAAATTAATCTAACTTTGTGTCCCTTTGGCACTGATATCTGCAAGCTTAGAAAAAACATTTTCTCTGCAGCCCAGTGTTTGGTAATGTATGTTACCATGTGTGTTACTAGTCAGTTGAGTATCTCTGCTCCATACCTACTTTGGAAATGTAATTTGTAAAATCCAAGCCAGGCTTCATTAATAAAGAAAAAAAGACTTAACCTTTGGTGTCATTTAAATGTGATTTGATCACCTCATAATGGTCTAGCAAAACTAAATTTTATGTAGGAAGAAATTACATGAAAATAAACAAATCCCCTCCTTTGCTGTCAAAATTGGAACCATTTTTGACATAGCTATAATCTTCATTACGAGCTGACATTGGCCCTATTTCCTTTCTTCAGCACACTCGATACCCACACCCAGTCAGTATTTGATCCCTTCTGTACCTGTGCTTACAAACAAAAAGAGTTCTATTGCAGCTTACCCAGTCTCCTGTGTATTGCTGTTCAAAAGTTACTGGAAATAACTATTTCTGCAACCTAGGTGTTCGAGGGATTGTTAATGAACAAAAATAGACAGTAAGCTTGTCTCTTGATTTTTTTATGTAGTCAATGGTTGATCAACATCTAAAGAAATGCTTTTCCTCCTCTAAGAGAATTTAGAGCTCACAGGGAGAAAGAGAAACAAGATCTCATCAAGAACCTAAAGAATATTGGAAATGGAAGTGTCTGTCCTGTTCTGAAGCAAACAATCCCTTTTGGTATTGCCTATCACCATAGTGGCCTTACCAATGATGAAAGAAAAAGTATAGAGGAAGCATATTCTACAGGTGTCCTGTGTTTACTTGCTTGCACAGCTACTTTAGCTGCTGGAGTCAACCTGCCAGCTAGAAGGTTAGTAACTGAAACATATTTCATTGCTGCGTTGGTTTTTTGCTTTGTAAAATATAGCTTTAATAAACTGGAAATATTGGTGCTATTTAAAGTATGTTTCTGCTTTTGCTAGCAAATTGAAAGCATAAGGGCATTTGTGTTCAACTCAGGACACAAGACTGCAAAGTTTTTTACTTGGGAAATGCAAATCAGTAGCAAGTCCCTCAGAATGCATAGCTGAAGAGCACTTATCCAAATGGATTAAGGAAATTTTAATAAATTCAGGAAGTGCTTCAGTATTTTAGTGATGTTATACAGAAGAATAAGGAATTCTTGGTGGTTTCTTTAGATATTGTCTGAAAAACAGTGTTTAAATTGTAAAATAAATCTTTTCTGAGGAGGTATAGTTTGAATATGTTTTAACACAAAAATGTGTTATCTTTTCTTACACAAGTAAGACACTGATGATATGACTGCCGTGCTCTGTATGACCAAAGACTGTCTGCTAAGAATTCAGTTTGTGTGCATGTATGTTGGAATAATGCATCTGAGGGAAGAAAAAAATTTCATACAGACAGGTGTTGTTTTTCTAGCATAACTGATGTATGGTCAGTGTAGCTTATGGTTTTTTAGTAGGGTCTACTTTATATCGCAGTGATTTTCACTTTTAAACGCAGGCCTTTGAGCAGATGTAAAGACTAGTTCCAAAGGTTTCACAAAACATAATGAACTTGGCTTATCATTCAATAAACCTTAAACTGTTAAATGTTTTCCTGGTTGATTTACACATCTGTTCAAACTGGTGCATTTAGTTTTATTAGTTACTAAGCAAGGGACATATATAAATAATGCATTTGTAAAATTTTATTGCTGCTTTAGTAATTTTAATATTAAAGCATAACTAAAGACTTCTTTACAGGGTTATTCTCAGAGCTCCTTATGTTGCTAATGACTTCTTGAAGAAGAACCAGTATAAACAAATGATTGGCAGAGCTGGTCGAGCTGGTATTGACAGTGCTGGAGAAAGTATTCTCATAGTGCAAGAAAGAGACAAACACTTGGTAATGTTTACAAAGCTGTTGATAATTTAAATTGAGCTGGTGGGATAAGCAGGAGGAGCTGAGCTGCCTAGCTTAATTTTTGTTCACTTAACATTGCACTTGTTTGACTTTACTTTGTAGGTATTATATACTAATACCTATAAACCACCTTTATGTAGATTGTTTGCAGATGTGAACTGTAAACTTTATACATCTATCTACGCTTATTTCCATTGTAAGCTGAATCGTGTGGAACAGTATTTGTAAAAGTGTAAAACTAGTGCATAAATATTTTCCCTAAACTAGTATATTTCTTGCTCTTTTTAGGTTCAGGATTTAGTTAACAGTCCTTTGGAGAACTGTTACAGCAATCTTCTGCTGGAGTTGACCAAGGGAATGCAGAGCTTGTTGTTATCTTTGGTCGGACTGCAGGTATCAGTTAACTCTTCTCTGCAAGTAACTTAAGTGCTTGGGAATGCAAAGAAAACTTTATCTGTTGATCCTATAGAAAAAAACAAACTTTTCAAACAGGTTGGCTCACAAGTTCAGAATAGCTCCTAATCAGATAAGACAGACAAAGATTTGAGAGGTCTTTTTTTTAACTCAGTTGTCAAGTAATCACATAACGTGACAATTTCCTAATGTGTGAAAGTCAAAATTTTATCTACCTTACGATACATTACAGTGTTAATAACAATTTCTGATACTTGATTTAAAATACAAATAGAAACAGTAGAAACAAATTAGCGTGACGCAGTAGCTAGAAAAATAGAACAGATGGATAGCGATCCCATCAGATTTGTTGTAGACTGTCTATCATTCTATTTGTTGTCATCTATTTATATAGAAACACATTACCAGGCTATCAAACTGCTTCTCTAGTCAGTAAATTTTTTCATATAGCTTATGAAATGTGTTATGTGAAATGACACCTTTAAACATGCTAATCACTTGCAAAACTGATGCAGATAGCAGTTACCCGTGAAGAAGTCACCAATTTTATGTGCAGTACATTGCTGGGTGTTCAGCAGCAGCTGCTGTCTAAAGAGAAGAGCCTGTCAAAGATCATTAAAGATGGGCTAGAAAATCTAATAGAAAAAGGACTCCTAAAACGAAGAATATCAGAGAAGGACCACAATTCCAAATGTACACTAGCAATCACACCGTTGGGTAAAGCTACATACAAAGGTAAGACTTTTGTATTCTTGTTATAATCTTCATTTCAACAAGCCCTTTCATCTCAGCCTTATCTCAGCTTGATATGTTTTCCCATCTTCAGTCTGAAACTGCAATGAAAAACGAGTTGTAGAAATCAGTTTTGATTACTACATGATGTGCTGGATTGAAAATGTGAATGAACAAAGTAGTGCATGACTGAACAAGGTGGGAATGAAGTGTAGTAACATTGGCCCAACGGGAATAAAACCAGAACTCTACCCCCCAAAAAAATGATTTAAAGATTTGATTCAGTAATTGTAATCAAAATGGCTCATGATCTTGTTTTATAATTCATTTTTATGCACAGGTATTGTGAACAGGGGTATTTCTTGACCTAGAGGGAAGCTTAAGAGGGAAAGGAAGCATATGACATGTAGACCAGTTATAATAAAGAAGAGAGTATATCAGGAAGTTCTGTTTTCCTTTCATAGCATAAAGATAGAGAGTATGGAACACAATTGGAATAGGATGAATCTCTGAAAGATTCCTTCAACTTACAAGACTGTTTCATGATTTCATTAAAGCCAAGGCAATTCACAGACACTCCAAAACCACACAGAGAGCAGACATACATGGAAATAGGTGACTGCCTTTCTTCTGTTCCATTTCACTGCTTGTGTTAGGTTAGAGCACTTATTTGGGTTACAGTTATTTCTCTTCACTTCAGACGGCATAACAAGGTTTTGGGGAAGATAAAGGAAATGCTGACTTTATGTTAAAATCTATTTCACTTAACTCTACCTGTTTAAAATTGCAATACATTGTGTGCTTATTATAGGGTCTATAGACTTGGCATACTGCAATCTTCTTTACAGAGAATTGAAGAAAGGTTTGGAAGGGCTGGTGCTTGAGAGCAACCTTCATCTTCTGTATCTGGCAACTCCGTATGATATGACTTCTAACTGTAGCCCGGATTGGATGATATACTTGAGACAGGTGAGAATTTACTAGCAAACATGCGTTGGGGCATATAATAATCCTGCTTGTTACATTTTAAGTAAGTTCATACGCACAGGAAATGTAGATAGTGGGGTAATGATTTGATGAAAAGTTAAGATATGCTGTCTTATTTTCAGTCACAGGGCAGAAATGCTTTCCTGTGTTGCATAAAAACCTAAGTTCTCATTTGCACCTATAATATTTGACCCTGTTTGGGGAAACAGTGGCATGAAACACATTTGATTTGCGAGTACTCCAAATCCTGACTCTAACCTTGGTGCTAGCCTTGCCGTCGCCAGAGCCTGGTTAATCTTGCACAAGACTTTCCTATAAACTAGTTATATGTAACCGCATCATTGTAGTCTTGCAAGAAAACCACTATGAAATTAATCAAGAGCCATATTTACCTTCTGTGATGCTTGTTCATTTAATCTTTGTTTGATATCTGAGTCTACTGTGTAACTCCAGCCATGACTGCAGCTATACCTGTGATCAATACCTTCCTACAGACTGCTATGCTTATGTCAGCCTTAGCAGCACAGCCCTTATCCTAGTCTTAGACACTCTGTAAAATCCACCCATAATTCAACTACTCCCTTATCTGTAAAGGGGTGTATACTAGAGGCAGCACTAAAATCTATTTTGATGAAATGTGGCATTCAGAGATGGACAGCTACAGGTAATTCAAAGTAGGCAAAGAAGCTGCAGATCTGACTGTCTAGTGATGATAGTACTGGTCTGGTGACTAAGTACTATGTAGAGATATTGAAAAACGTTTCACTTTGAATAATAGACTTGTGTTTTCTATAATATTAAGAGAACGAAATATCTGAAAATTCTTTATAAAATCTTACTTTAGTTCAACCAGCTAAGTGCAGCAGAGCAAAAAGTAGTGGATATTGTGGGAGTACCTGAAAGCTTTATTACAAAAAAGGCTTCTGGTCAAGCCATCAGAAAGGTAGGCTGGAGGTTTCTCATACCTAAGATGACAATTTAGTAACTTCATTTAATCATTTACAAATTCTAGATTGTTTTTCTGCTAGTGTTCTTTATTTCTATATTTATAAATACATAAATAAATACGTGTGTGTGTATATTTATAAATAAATAAACAAATATTTACGTTATCTTTATATCTATTATAATATATATAAATAAATATCTATTTATTTGTATATATTATTATTATAAATGTTCTACTTATTAAGGTTCTTTTAACCTCATTGGTTCATTTTCTTAATGTTGTTTAATGCCTTTGGGTACAATATAGATATGTTTTAGAGATGTGAAGGAGTAGAGTTGAAAAGAATTTCCTTGTAGCACTATCTTGAATGTGATATTGGCTCTGAATTCTAACTTGCTTTATTCCTAGAATGTGGACAGTGCTGTGGTAAACAGGCTGTACCTGACATTTGTCCTTTATACCCTGCTGAAAGAGACCAATATATGGAGCATTTCAGAGAAATTTAATATGTCCCGAGGATATGTGCAAAATCTCCTTAATTCTGCTGCCTCATTCGCCTCCTGTGTTCTACGTTTCTGTGAGGTAGTGTGTTAAGTGAATTCCAATAAATTCTTTGGGATTGGTTTTGCAAAATCTGGAGTTTTGGTTTTTTACATTTGAACCAAACACAGGTGTTATATTTCACCTTCCCTGTGCAAAACTATTTTTTCACCTTTCCTGTTCAAAATTATTTTTCCTGGTTAGAAAAGCATGCTTGTATGGTGGTATTTCTTGTATTAAAAGTAAGCTTTATGCACTGAGAATGTGAAAATATACAAATTGTACAGGGTATTGATCAGTGTCAGTGCTGTTGGGGAAATAATTGACAGTTTTACCTTTCTCTTGGAAATAAGGCCATCTGGTTGTGGAATGTCATCTTGGGAAAACAGCTGACTTGTTCTCTCCGTTTTTTCCTCTATTGAAATAATGCATTGCCTTCAGAACTTCCCTAACTTTGGGATGTTCAGCTGAAGAGTGCTGAATACAACTCTGCAACTAGCTGAAAGGATAACTAGAAATAATAGTACTTCCTCTGTCTAAAAGCCAAATAGACTCTCGTTGCTCAGCAGAGCTCTTATCAGTCGTACCCCCCAAATACAGAACTTAGGATCTGTTTTTTAATGATCTTTGTCTCTGCAGGAATTGGAAGAATTCTGGGTTTATAAAGCCTTGCTGACAGAACTTACAAAGCGGTTGACATACTGTGTTAAGACAGAACTCATCCCTCTAATGGAGGTAGCAGGGGTTCTGGAGGTTAGTAAACCTGGCTTTCTGAGATTTTTCGATGTAAACTTGTATGCTAAATGTTAGTGGGCCTTTCCAGTAAACCGAGAACACCAAGCTAGTTTTTTATTGAGAATTTGGCATAGAGCAGGTATCCCACAACAGTCCTGGAGACTGGGGAAAAAGTGGTCTGTTGATGAAATGTGAGCTGGAGCCGATAACGATTTTCTTCCAGCTGCTGCCACAGCAACACTGAAAATGCTGTATTTGAACAATAATTTTGCTGTATCCTCAGCTGGAAAAGAGAATCCAGGTTTATTTTGCGATAAGGATTCTTCAGTTCATAGGAGTAAAGAGCAATAAAAATTTACATGTTTAAGTTAGAAGATTCTCGCGAAAATATGTGAAGTCCTATTGGGAACTTAGGCTTTTACAATCACTTGCAGTGCTGCACGTATTCTAAATAATAAACGTTAACTGGTCTCTGAATCAAAGACTCCTATTAAAGTAGGAAATCTTTTTGGATTTCAGTGCAAGGTTATAAGTAATTGCTGGACTTCTCTGCAAAATGATCAAACTTGCCCGTCCAGCCTATTGTAGAATCAGTTTGTTGGCAAACCATTTAATTTAGTGGCGCTAAGGTTTTATTCTGAGAAGCTAAACAATTATGAAGACTTAAGAGCCTAATGTGGGTTTTTTTGTATGTCAAATTTTCTGAATTGGATGCAAAAGATAGGTCACTCAATGTGGGAGCATTTCTGTGTAAGGGCAAAACCAGCCTGGACAGCATGATTCTGCTAAAGTTGTGTTTTAAAGATGACTCTTCAAAATTACTTCTATAACCAAGGTACTTCTGCACTGGAGTTAAAACTATACCGACAGCTGATATTTGTAGCAGGTAGACTGTCTTCCTGAACAGATGTGATGTGCTTAGATTTCTTAAGAATCAATCTTAAGGTTACTGTAGTGAAAGAGAAAATTACTTTTTGCGCATTTACTTGCACAGTTTTCGAAGAGCAATCTAAAACTTTTTTGTGAGATTTAAGTCATTAGTGGGGAAACATTCTGCATCATCAGTCATACTGTGCATATAACAGCCAGATTGAGCACAGAAAATATTTGCTGGCAATCAGTTATTATATTTGGTGAAACTAATGACACCTACTTCACATCAATGAACATGCGTAGTTCTGTTACCATGGAGGAAGATAATATATTGTAGGCTGTTAGCTGTTGGGTGCTAAAAAACCCCGTATATGCCGTCAAATAAATGCCTTTCTATTCCTTGTTGTCTTTAAAAGAGGAGGGGGAGGGGAACAAAAGGTAATTGACCAAATGTTTGGAGGTGTAACACTTGTTCATCGAATGGGTATTATTTCATAACTGAGGATACTAAAGCCTTGAGTATACTAAATTACTCCACTACAGTGTAGAAATGCATTTTAACTTAAACTTTGTAAAGTTCTAGCAGCATTTGTTTTGCAAAAGAAATGTTTGCCCGGAGACCCTCTGTTAGGCAGGTACTGCTTGGCTACCTTACATAGGAACAGGCTCAAACCAAGTTAAGAGAAGCAGATAATGCATACCCCCTTACATACACTGGTGATAATCAAATTCCAGAGAACCTCTCCTGTGATGTGTATCTCTGCTGTAGACGTGAGCTCACAGCCATGACTTCACACAAAACTAGAAAAATAAAAAGGATACTGTGATACTAAAGGAAAAATTATTTATAAGCTTGGAACAGGACAGTGTAGTGTTTTCTGGAATTTTGTGAAAGCTCTGTTCTGTGAAAGTTCTGTGAAAAAAAAAAAGCTGTTATAAAACTGGCCACCCTTTCACTTAGACACCTCCAAAGAATGTGACAGCGATTCCTGTCACTGACAGCGAATGGAGAAAACATAATGACAAAAGAGGATGACAGAGTCTGTGTCGGGTAGGCTCAGAGAAAATAGTGACAAATGGGTTCCTAAGAGCTGGGTAAGAGCTGGGAAGTAAATCTTGTAGCTGTATTTTTAGGGAAGTAAAGATTCTTGGTGAATATTCATGTTCTTAGAAAGATGAAGAGACTTGGATTGATATGCAAAGATGAAATGTTTGAGGTTGCTGGCACTTAATGGTAATTCTTATTGCCTGTTCTAAAAACCTAACATGATTTTTGGACTTGCAGGCACGAGCAAAACAGCTTTATAATGCAGGCTACAAAACTTTAGCACATTTGGCTAATGCAAATCCAGAAACTCTGGTCAGGATGATTGAACACTTGTCACGACGTCAAGCCAAACAAATTGTTTCATCTGCAAAGGTAAGTTAAAAACAAAGTTAAAAAAACCTGCTTCAGAACTTCAATATGTCAAAAGTGGATGTTTGAATGACATTAAAAGTGAAGGATTCAGTTTACTAGTAAAGACATTAGTGGATATTTGTGATTCAGATATTGATCTGTATTAAGAATATATTGAAATATTTTCTCGATGGTATCATTTCTCTGAGATGGTTAAAATGAATTGAGCAGTTGCTGACCTTGATGCTCCTGAACGACAGGCAAACTTAATTTTTTCTTAAAACAATTTGTTATGTACAGGATAGTGGAAAGTTGTGGTCTTTTTCAGAGGGGAAGCAAAGGGCGAAAAAGTTTGACAGCTTGTCTGATGAAATGCGGCAGTTAAATGACTACATGATCTCTGTGCTGAGTCGTCATAACTGAAAAGGCTCAATTCTGCCAATACCTCTGGACTTACTGTACAGAAATTCTAGTGGTAGTTGTGATAAAAGAACAGGATTTTCAGGATTGCAGAAATGGAAGCCAACAAGGTATAGGGGTAACCTCACCTATTTAGGTTGCTTTGTCGTACCCTGTTATTCTTTTCTTTCTAATTGTTTTCCATTTTGAATATGCATCATTAGAAGGGCCTCCATCTAATATCTGCCTCCGGGGCACACTTAATGCCTTAGCACACATAAGTAGTCCAAGGGAAAGGATCTGTAGCAAACATTGATTTGTGCCTAAACAAAAACATACAGGAAGTATTTTATTTATCAAGTGGTAGTATTTTCTCTCCTCAGTCTCTATTAGTCATCTGCTGTTGGAATGGCATCAGTTTCATGTTGGATTCTGCTGAAACAGCAAGCTTTTGGTAAAGGGAGTGCCTAGAATAAATAAATGCATGATTGGTGTGAAAAATGACGCAGTCAATAACAGAGTCTTGATTTGTATGTTCTCACAGGGTAGCTCGCACTTTGAGGTTTATGTGCTTAAAAAGAGGTCACGGCCATTTAATGGTGTAGGCTCCTTACTGCTTTTTTTGCTGCTGTGTGAGCCAAGAGAAAGGGATGTATGCAGATTCCTCATCTGCGTCAGCGCCAAATCCAGCAAGCTAGTTTACCCTCATGCTCAGACGTTAAACTGGTGGGGTTTTCTCTAACTGGGAAGTTACAAGAGTGCCTGAATGTGTTATGCTACACGTGCTGCTGGCGGACTGTTACTCTGCCACTGCCAGCAATGAACAGTTCAGGGCAGTGGGTTAGACAGTTGCTAATATCGGCGTCCTGTATGTCTGTTGTAAAATGCTGTAGTAAGAAATTTCTCATTAAGCAGGAAATTGGCAACTTGGCAGGGACAACTTACGAATGTTTATTCCAACGTGGAAAATAAATGTTTACGTTTAAAAATGCTCTTGTTAACAGTTCTAGACAAAACTGTTTATGTTCTGTTAAATTTTGTGTATTGTGTGATGGCAGAACTGAGAAAACCAGCTGTGCACTGTATGAATTTTTGTGTTAGTGTTTTTCATATGGGAATACACTAAACAGTAAAAAATATTGGTGGTAGTACTTGTGAAAATGTTAGTCCTTTGTGGCAAAAGTACTGCGGTCCTGTGGTCAGCAGCAGAGGTTTTCTTACAGACCAGGTGCAAGTTTAGAAAGAAACATTGGTGGTTTAACCTGTCTAACAGTTACAGCTAATGCTTGTATTAATTTTTCTAATGGTTTGGTGTTTTTTCCACTATAGATGCTGCTGAGTGAAAAAGCTGAGGCTTTACAAGAAGAAGTTGAGGTACTCTTAAAGGTGCCTACAGATATCCCAGGGACCTACTGACCAACTGTCATGAAGAAAAATCATGAATCAAAAAATTGGGATATTTTAAAATTTTTAAATTTCTGGTGTAAAGCTGCTGTAATTATAATAAATATTTAATGTCTTTTGTATACCTGAATTTTGTGTGAGTTCTGAGTTCAGAGTGTTTCTTGGAAAGTTAACTTCATTTGAAGGTTTTCATTATGAACCTCTTGAGCATTAGGCTAGAATCAAAATAATTCTTAATTCTTAAAAAAAATAATTAAATAAAATCTTAATTCGTTCCTGTTTTTAGATATACCCCTGGGAGGGCTTTGGGGACTGGACTAACTGCCTGGTGTGTACTTCTGCCTAGAGCTTAGGTTTATAGCTGACTTAAATGATGCCTTTACATTGGATCTTCCCTTCAGGCCACGTGTGCTTGAGTGAGCTACTCCAAAACTCCTGCTTGCAGGAATCTCTGTACTCTAGGTGTAGCTAATGGAAGGAGAGAAACAGAGTAGCAATTCATAACAAAGAAGTTGTCCCAGAGTTGTGTAAGAAATTAGAAATGATGCCTAGTTTAAGCCTTTCTATAAGATACGAATATCAAATTTTTAGTCAGTCTCCATCAATTCCCCGAGAGAGCATTCTTTCAGGATGTTTCTGTAGCAGTCTTCCAAACAGAAAGTTTGTGGTTTCTTTAATGTTTTTAAATTTTTTGCTTAAATGTGAAGACTAATAAAGATGAAGGCTTGAAGAACTGGTGTTTTGAGAAGCCATATCAAGTTCTGAGACTCCATGGGCATGTGTCAGTCACTAGTCACACTGGCAAAAAGTTAGACTTCACGAAAGTCATTTTGAAGATGCCTGAAACTTCTTCAGTTGTGATACAGCAAACTCCTTTTCAAAGCTGGTGTGTAGTACGTGACAATGTTAGAGCACTGCACATTAAGAAGGACTTGAAAGCTGTGACAGACTGCTGGGTTAACTCATGGCAGCCAGTATACTGACATACTTAAATATGGCATTTCTGTGTATAATCAAGTGTCCCTTCTCAGTAAAGGAAAAGTAAGATTAAACCTTAATTCAGCTGTCTGTTTTATTCAACTTAGGTTAGTTGGGTTTTGATTCTAGAGGTGAACAGGAATTTTTTTAAATCCAGTGGTGTCGTTAGAAGTTGAACACCTGACTGAAAGGGGTTATGGTGAAAAAATGATGAAAAGGCTAGTATTTTACTGCTCATTCTGTTGTTGCATTAGAGAAATCATAGGTAGCAATTGAATAAATTCCTTATAAGCCTTCATTTAGCAGAAACCTGCCTCAAAGAAAGACCATAATTTTGATATGTCATAGCGGCTTACAAAGTTCAGATAAGCGAAATATTTAAGCGCATCCAGTGTTAAACCAGGTCAAGAATTCAAAACCAGCACTTCTCAGAGGCAGCATGATTCACTTCCACTGCTAAGTTCAGTGTCCACAAGGGAATCACGTTATGGATGCTTAAGTGCCTAAGGCACAAATGGGTTTGGAAGCATGAGAACACATCAAGTTGGCCCTAATAATGTATAACTCGTCCTCAAGTGCAGAAGAAATGTTTGCCGTGGCTTGGTTATCTAGGTCTGTCCCTTAATGCCTTACCCTTAATTAATTGAGTTTTTGACCAAATAAGATATAATATGAAACTCTCTATTGGTTTATTTGCATTATCTTCAAAAGACAGACGATGCTCATTCCAGCATAAATGTGAGTGCATATCCAAGCGGTTGATGTAGCATGCGTGTAGGAAAATGTTAGTGATGCCTCTTAGGCCTAACCGGTTGCTCTAAAGGTTTACAGGTGCTTGACGGTGTTCCTCCAACGTTTGAAAGAGTCTTGCCTGGATTTGGGAGGGGAATTACTGTAAAATTATTCATTCTGAATACTGAGTTATTGCAATAACTGATGTTGTGGAAATAATCCATTAATTGCTGCTTTAACTACCAGACTAGTTAATGAGCCATTAACCTCTGTCACAATACTTTCCGTTATATTTGTACTTGTATGCTAATTTTAAAAATTGTAGGGTTTTATGTTGTGGAGGGGAACAGCAGGGAAAGATTATTTCTGGCAGCTGTCTGTTGTTGGGTCACTGGCTGCCTGTCCTCATACTTGTGCATCACCGTAACAAGCAGCACTATTGCAAGATCAGGTTTTAGTGAGATGTGTGTTCAGGAAAGAAGTCCTATAAACTCTGGAGCCCCTTTGAAAACGGTAGCAAAAGCTGGTTTGAAACAAGCGAGTGGATTCAGGTCTGCATGAAGCTGGTCCGGAAAGAAAATGCTCTCTGCTGCTCTGTTTATACAGGCTGTGCTTTGTCAGATGGATGAGTGCAGCTCCCCTAAGGCTTTCTCTGTGACCTTTGATAACATCAGAAGTGAAATGAATGAAACTGCAGTGATTTGCACTAGAACTTTGCTATATGTAGCTTCTCTTATTTTTCTGAAATCAAACCTCAGTCAAGGCAGTACCCATCTTTCACACTGCTTTTTCTTTCTACAGTATGTATTAATGTATGATTAAATGCTTTTCACAGGAAGCTTTTTTAACTGGGCTTTTCCCCTGGGTGGAGATGGGAGAAGGAAAAAAAACTGTACAACAGATGCTGGTCACAGTGGTTTTGTGCTGCTGGATGATGCTGAGGTACTTAGGTGACAAGTACAGTCCTGGGCTCATAAATCGCACCATAACGTGCAGGTGTCAGAATGGGTGTACATCGGTTTGGCAAATGTCTGTTACGAGCGGTTGTGCCATCGGAAAGCTTGTGCTAAGGATGGGTTCAGGATGTTTTGGAAGGCAAAGATTTCTCACTTGTTTCGATGGGACATTTATATTCTAAAGCCTGCGTCAAAGGGAAAAAGCAACAATGATTAGCTTATCTATGTGAAAGAACGATAGATGCTTCAAAGCCAAAGTAGGTCACAAAAAATACGCTCTTTAGGATGTTCCTGCCAATTTCTTCATAACCCACAGTAAACTGGATGAGAGGTATGGTGTGCGTTAGTCTGAACAAGTAGTGCAGATCAAGTGTTCTGACCAAAAACCTTGGGGCGTATTTCTCAGTCTTTATGCCTGTTCACTCCCCTTTCCAACTTGCCCACATAGACCAGTTCCTGTGTTTGTGCGATTCCCTTCCCTTCCTTCCCTTGACTTCGTAATTCTGTACTTTCAGGAATCCCTGTGCCTAACTTGCTGAAAACTATCTCTCTGGAAGGACAGGTAAGAGGGTCAGGCTTACGTTAACGTTTAGCTGTTAATTTTCATTGTGTGAAGGAGACCTATTGTGTTCCTGTGTTCTGGAAAGCCGCTTCCATGTGAGCTAGTCCTGCCTAGGCAGCTCTCACTTTGTCCTTCCTTTTAAAGCTTCATTTCATCTCTTTCAGCATGGTGGTCCAGCACTGAGTATCAGTTGCAATGAGAGCCAAATAGTATCACTTAAAAGCTTGGTTTGGATTAGAAGGGAGGCTGAGTGATTTCACGGTGCTCTGTTTGGTGTGCTGGAGCCCAGCAGCTCCCGCGGTACCTGAATTTGTCAGCTGCCCTCAGTGGAAACAAAATCTTTTAGCAATATCTATAAAGCTGTGTGCACTTCAAAGAGAACTGCTAAAAACTAGACCCAAAGTGTCATTTCCACCTCAATAAACAGAGCGGGTGCCGTCTGAGAGTCTCGTAACCAGCTGCGTTCAGAAATAAAACCAGCTGGGAGTGCTGAGAGCTGTGTGCTGTGTCAGGTCAAGGTCTGGCTGGGGGTTTGAGGGCAGGGAGTAAGGATAGCTTACAAAAACACCTTGATAGGCATCTCTGTGTTTTTACAGTTTCTTGGCACCAGCTTAGTCTTAGTTCCATCTTACTGAGGCTTCTTACATAGAAACATGGATTAATTGCTATTCTAATACGAGTCAGCATCCTCCCAAATGCTGCTGTGTCACAAGAATTGTTTGCCTTGTGTAGGGACAACTCTTCCCTTCTGAATTCCCTTAATACCCACAGGTAAAGCAGTGACTTAGATATATATATAAATATAGATATCTGTTCTCGACTCTTGCCCAGGAACAGCAGGGGGTCCCTGTTAGCAATACCACAGTGCTGCTGCTGTGGACGGTTGAAATTCCTGTAAAGTTTTATTTTTAGTTCTTCTTAGTTGTAAAAACCTACTTGGCACAGTGTGTCTGTTAATGGCACCGCTGCCATGGGAGAAGCAGAACTGCCTGATAGAGCTGTATAACCAAAGCATTTGAATACATAAGGCAGGGTCTAGGCTTTCTGTGGAGTGAGGAAGCTGGATGGGGTGCTGGTATGGAGCTGGCTTCAAACAACATGCAAGTAGGTTGAACTCTAGTTCCGGTTCTTATCCCCTCCCCTTGTATCTCACAGGGCATCACTCAAATTCTGCTCTAATTTCCATGAGATTCCAAATACCTCTGTATTGATCTCACCTACTTTGCAATATTTAAAAATGGGTATAATACAATGTGAAAAATGCCCAGGCAAAAGCTACCAATTCCCGTTTAATACCTGTAGCTCTTCCAGGTAGTAATGCTGGAAGGCATTCTTTTCCAGCTACAAGGTTTTGCAGGCTGCTAAAAGCATAACATGTGCTAGACCTTCCATATGCCCATCTGCATGCAGCAACTGAACCCAAAACGTAGCATTTACCATTTGAAATACATACCTTGTGCCCCTGCTGTGAGAAACACAGTGCGGTGGCAAGCAACTCAAAGCGCCTCTTTCTAAAGCAGCACAGTGAGGGAATTAAGGGAGAAGCAGTGAATTCCAACTGAAAAAAATTGTGCGCAGGCTGCATCTCACCTGATGGCTATTAACATTTTCCGTACCTGTAGTAATGACCTTAACCTGGTTTGCAGCAATGATTTGTCATGCGCCAAGCTGCATTCTTAAATCCTTGGTTCACTTGTGGGGCTTGGCAGTTTGGGTAGCGCTCCAATCATCTGCTGATAGATGAATTATTCCTCTGGCAGATAGTCATCCCAGCCCTTCCTGCGGGCGTAAGCATATAATCGGTGGTGCACCCCCGAAATGGGAAGTGTTACACTGACTAAGATACGGAGACAGTCAGGAGTGTCACTGATGTTTCCTTTCTGGCAGAGCCATGGATGTCTTTATCAAAAACAGAGTTAACTTGGTCTAGTTCTTCTTGTTCTGGTGGCAAGTTACTTAACAGTACAAAAATGTAGAGCAAGCAGGAACAGGAAGGGCCAGGCAGGCGAGCGCTTGAGCCACACTGATTAATGCCCTGCCTGTGGTGTGCGTGAGAAGCGCTGCACCCAAATAAAGTAACAGATAAGGACTGGGCAATGTGGAGTGTGTTCCAGCAGGCAAGCGTTTTGAAGACAAACTTAGTAAAAAACACGGATGCTTCAGGATGAACTGACGCAGATGGGAAATGTAATGGTAACGTTAAGTGTAATTGTTTAAAAACTCTGCAAAAGTTTCAATAGCGTGCATATTAAGCGATACCTGCCCCGTGGCTGTAGCTGGCTGTTTCCTGACAGGGCTCCCCACCAAGACTAGCAGTTGCCGAAGAAGGAGGAGTTTTCGCACAGGCTGGACTCTGCAGGGAGCACCCGGAGGGGCAGACCCAGAGCGTGCTCGGGTCTTGTTTTGCAACAGCAATTCCAAGTCGCCTGTTGGCTGTAATTAAGAAATACGCTTGTTCCAGCGCAGGGAAGGTGGGTTTCAGCCTGAAGCGGTAGGTTCACCCATTGGCACTTGGCACAGGCTCGCTGCCTGCTGCTGTGACTTGGTGCCCCGCAGCGGGGGCCCGTGGCCGGGATGTCCGGCTGGCATCTCGCCCCTCGAGCAGCAGCGGGGGGCAGCGCTCGGCGTGCAGGGGCTCTCCGCCCCGCCGCAGGGCGCCAGGGGCACGGCGGAAAGCGGCAGGCGTTGGCCGGTCGGCTGCAGCGTGCTGCGACGCTGGAACGATTTGAGCAGGCAAGGAACCGGCTCGAAACCCGGGTTCATTTTGTAACGGTGGAGGCCGTTGGGGAGCAGCCCCCGGCTTCAGGGCGTGAGGCGCCGCGCGGTGGCGGGGCTCGAAGAGCGGGCCTGCGGCCCAGGGGCGCTATCGCAGCCCGAAGCCCCTTTCAGACGGTAAGGAGGGTCTCGGAGCTGGCTGCTCGCCACAGCCCTGTCCTTCCCAGCGGGGAGGGGAGGGCTGCACCCCGGGCCGGGCCCGCCCTCCGCGGGGGTGGTGCCGGCGGCGCGGCGGGCCGGGAGAGAGGATGCTGCCGCCGCCGCTGCTGCCGCTGCTGCCGCCGCTGCTGCTGCTGCTGCTGCTGCCGCCGCCGCTGGCAGAGGGGCGGCGGGTGGCAGGGCTGCGGCTGGGGCTGCGGGGCAGCCCCCGCAAGGAGGTGAGCCCGGCTTTCCTCTCCCTCACCCTGGACGCCAGCCTGGCCCGCGACCCGCGCTATGTCGCCTTGCTCAGGTGAGCTGCTTCCCTCCCCTCTTGGGCAAAGGACCCGGGGCGGGGGGGGAGAGGGGGAGTGGGGGCAGGCAACAGAAGGGTCCCCCAGAGCGGGCGGGAGAGGTCCCCGGCAGGCAGAGAGGTCCGCAGCCGCGGGGAGGGGAGCCCGGGCATCCCGGCGGGAAGGCGGCAGAGGCGCCGGTGCCCGGCGGGCTCCGGAGGGGCCGGGCAGGGGAGCGAGCTGGGGGGAACGGGGAGACCCCATCCCTGGAGCTGGGGCCGGGAGGGTGCTGCTGGATCCCCTCTGCTTCGGGATTCACCGAGTTCATCCTCCCGGGGCGGCAAGGGGGGACCTGCCGCGGGCACCTGCTGGGGGCATGAGCGGCAGGGCCGGGTGGCCGGAGGGAAGGCGCAGCTCGGGCGGCGCTCGCTGGAAGCAGCGCGGGGATAAATGTGGGAGAGGAGCTGCTCTGCGAGCAGCAAAAAAGAAAAGAAGGAAACTGCCGAGCAGAAGGGTTGCATGTGGCCGGGCTGGGGGCTGCTAGCCCTGCCTCTCCGCGAGATCGAAATCATCTGAGTCCTCGGGGAGCTTTGCAGACACTTGCTAGGGCACTGTCAAGGTAAAGTCAAATAAATGCTGAGGAAGGGCTGTCACTATCAAAGCTGAATCAAGAGATTCTAAAAATGAAGCCTTTTTTCCCCCTTGGATAGCACTGGACGACACTGGACTGCCAAGTGATGGTGTTCCCTGGCTGTTTTTTGGCTCTGACCTCTCTTGCCTTTCTTTCCCCACCTTTGCTCTATTTTTTTGTACTCTATTCCTTTTGATTCTACCTTTTCCGGAGGCTTTCTTAATTCTTTCTTTTTCATCTGTCTAATCCTATTTTTCAGCCCCACGGGCTATTTCTCTAGTCCTGATTTTTCCCTCCTCCCACCATTTCCATCTTTTCCTGCTCACCAAGGTGGGGAGAAAGGTGACACCAGCTTTACTGGAAAGTGCTCAGGTCTCCAACCTCAACTGCACACCTTGGGGTTCAGTCTGGGTCTAGCCCTGCCACCAAGAGGAGCAGGAAGTATTTGGTGGCCTCTAATCTGCTGTGTGTCACCACCGAGCAGATAGTGCTTGTGTGGCTGCCATCCTCTGATGCTTCACAATTTCTCCCAGTGAAGGCCGGGTGTTGGTGCCGCACATCCTGCACAGTGAGTGCTCAAGCTGTAGAAGTAGACCTTACGTTATTTTATAAACCTGCTTTGCTAAAGCTAACGAATGTTTTTCCCAGCGTGGAATATTAATCTCTTTTGGTATAAAAGGCATCACTTTGGGTGTCCTTCATGGAAATTGGGACTGATGGTGTAAAGTAAGTTTGATGTCCACCTTCTCAGGGGATTGGTATGTTAGTTTTGTATAAACAAACTCAAAAAATCTAGGGGCAAAGGATGCTTAGGACAAAAAAATACCTGTTTCAAAGTATTTCCTTACTTTGCCCCCAGGATTTATCTCCCTGTCCATGAGCATCTTCCCTGGGACACATCTTCCCCTTGCTGTCTCACCGACACTCTCCTGGCCCACTTAGCCAGCAGTGTCTCTGTTGCATAGGGCAGAGAGCTGCGGCGCAGGTCCAGCGAGGGGTCAGGAGTGCCCTGAGGCTACTGGGTAGCCTCAGGTCACCTACTGCATCATGTCCCTCTGAGCACTTGCCGTGACACCAAAGCCATAGTCTGCATGAACACAGTGTTTCTTCTGTTTCTTGATGTCCCTTCCTCAGCAATCCCAAACTGCGTGCCCTGGCGACGGCCCTGTCCCCAGGCTTCCTGAGGTTCGGTGGCACTGAGACGGATTTTCTCATCTTTGATCCCAACAAGGATTCAACTTTGGAAGAAAAGATCCTCTGGGAACTTCAGGCCCAGCAAGGTAAAACAGGCATCAACGTGTTAGAGTTGAAACCACCCTGGGTTTAGGAGGTGGCTTTGGTGCAGGCTGGGGATGCCACAAGGGCACAGCACTGCACTGAGGGTCCTCCATGGGGTCAGCATTGCTCTCCTCCGTGGAGGGGAGATCCATGGACCTTCAGCACCCTCTGAGGAGCTGTGCCAGCTGTGGGAAAGCCAGGAAGGGCGCAGGAGACCTCATGTCCAACTTGGCATCTGCAGGGCCTTTCTCTTTGCCTCTCTGTGTTTCCCATGCTCCCTGCAGCAGCCTTGGGAGCTCTCCTGCTGCCTGGGAGGCAGTCAAGGTCAGTTCAAATGTTGTGGTTTCATTGTAAAAATTAAGTAACAGATGGAAGAAATAGTCTGATGAGAACAGAGTGTCTGTTTTCTCTATCTTGGCCAAAACTAGAGCTAGGCAGCAGGCACAGACTTGCCCTCCTGTCACTTCAACAGGGCAGGTGCAAACCCACCGGACTGCTGCCAGTTGCTTGAGCTTGGTCCTCATGCATGAGATTCCCCACTGCATTAAAGTCCATTTCCTTTTTAAACTTAGCAGAAGCACGCAAACCTTTCTAGAGGTGTTTCAGATGAAAAAAAATCCTGTCTATTCCTGTGGTAGAGAGCATAACAGTGCAATCATATGTCACTGTACAACCAGCGATACTCGGTTTTGAAGTCTAGTGGTGCTTTACCCTCTGTACCACTTTGCTGAGCAGCTGCCTCCTCTCTGGGTAACTGTGAGTCCAGCTGATGCCTTTCTCTCTGGTTATGGTTTGTTCCTGGTTCGCATGCTGAGAAAAAACATGAGCTTTGGAAAAAAAAGTGTCTTATGACTCCTGCCAGTGTTGCTGTTGGAGTCGTGTGGGGCAGTCACCGCTTTCCCCTGCACAAGATGGGCAGTGCAGGAAGCATTGCCCTCTATCTGCCCACAGCAAGGCAAGCCATGAACCCTGCCATACCGCTGCACGCCAGAGTGGCTTATCTGCTCCTCAGGCTCCTCAGCCCGCACTTTGTCAGATCATGGGAACGAGGGTTTCCGGATGGTGCTCCAGCTAAAATAGCTTATTGGGGTGTGACCACCACGATACCAGCCTCCAGAAGCACAGCTCAATCTACCCCCCCCCCCCCAACTCCATCACCTTAAATTGGAAATATACATTATATACATAATATATATTTATGCATTAAGCCATCCCTCTTTTTCTGTGTGGTTAACGTTGTGAAAGTAGGGGTGCATTTCACAGAAGTGCACAACTGGCTATCAGCTTGGCACCAAGCGGTTGTGTTTCCTCCTGAGGGATGCCGCCCTTTGCATGCTGGACCCTGGCTGTGAAGATGAGGATTTAATTGCTGTCATCCTTCTTCTGCCCTACAGAGGCTTGTGGCTTCAGGCCTGCATTTGCTGCTGTTGAGAAGCTACTACTGGCCCAGTGGCCCAGCCAGGAGAAGCTGATTCTTGCAGAGCATAACTGGAAAAAGCACAAAAACACCACCATTACAAGTAAGACTTCAATGGATTTTTCTGCTGGGGTTTATGATCAGGGGGCTGCAAATCTCTGCCCCGCAGTAAAAGGGTCGTAGGCTGTTAGGAGCTGAAAACATCAAAAATGAGTATTTTCCCAAGTGGAAAAATATTTTTCTACTGTCTGCCACCTCATATATAATAGTATTCAGCTGCTGCAGGAGTTGGGAGGATCTCAACACCTTGCAGGATGGTGTGTAGCAAGGTCTGGGATCTTCTGTCTGCTGGGAGAGCTTGGCACATCTGCAGCGTCAAGCTAAAGAAATACAGGCAGTAAAGACTGTCACTTGGCCGGAGCTCAACTAGTATACCATAACCTTGAGATAAACACCCTCCCTTTCTCTTTCGCGCAGGAAATACTCTGGATATTCTTTACAGCTTTGCAAATTGCTCAGGGTTTCACCTGATCTTTGGACTCAATGCCTTGCTGCGGAAAGACGGCTTGCAGTGGGACAGCTCAAATGCCCAGGCACTGCTGAACTACTGCACCTCGCGGGGGTACAACATCTCCTGGGAGCTTGGGAATGGTAAGTGTGAAGCCTGCTTGTGGGCCAGGCCAGCAGTCACTTGGAAAGGTACCACCACAGGGTATGGGCTGGTAATTTTGGATGTTTTGGATGATGGCCTGTAAGAGCAAAGTGATGTTTTATTGGGAAACAGTAAAGTCTTAATTTACAAGGAGGGATTTCACAGAAGGCCCAATAAATGAGCAAATTCAGATGATATTGCTGCTCCTACCAAGGCTCTGAGATGAGGTGAACGACGCCCTGCGAGGTGCAGGATATCACCTATGGGGACTGGCCAGGACAAAGTGCTGGAGAGCAGCACGATTCATCACCCAGGCTTTTGAGTTCATGCTCATAAGCTTCAAATATCTCACCCGTACCATGCCAGATCACGTGAAGCCATAGGGTGTAGGTGCTCGAGCTGCCCTACTTTGTGCCCTGAAACCAGAATGGGGTGCTGATGTGCCTGTGTCTTCCCTAGAGCCCAATAGCTTCAGGAAGAAATCTGGCATCTACATCGACGGCTTCCAGCTGGGGCAAGATTTTATTCACTTACGCCAGCTTCTGAGTAACTATACCCTCTACCGGCATGCAAAGCTCTATGGTCCCGACGTCGGGCAGCCCCGAAAGCACACGCAGAGGCTGCTGAGAAGGTAGGGGTGTGGGGCCCAGCAGCACCCCATGGGGTGGGCAGGCGTGGGTAGCAGTGGCTCATCTGCACCCAGATGCAGGGAGCGTGAGGAGACATCTGGGCAGAGTTTTAAGGATTTTCTGCTCCAAATCAATAGTAAGGATGTACAAATGGATATATCCAGTCAATCTGAGAACTAATTTCTTGCATTTTTCCTTAAACTAAAAACATGTAAATTTTTTTCTTGACTGGCGGTGACTGAAATGTTATCTGCGTGCATAAGCTCAGGGTGTGTTTACTCAGACAGTTGAAACTAAGACGCTAGCAGTACTTCAGTGATCTTTGCAAACTTTCAGTTGGGCACTGACTCTAGTGCTGTATTAACAAGGGCTTTTCTCCTAGAAATCTCCGCGTGTTACGCAAGCATTAATTCATCCTCCCAGCAACCCGCTGAGGCAGCTGGGCTGCCCAAAGCCTGTTTAAAAGCCATCGCAAGCGTACCCCCAAAGGGGTTCACCGTCACTACTGCCAGCTGGGGGGAGAGGGGAGGGCTGTGTGTAGCAGCTTGCTTGGGGGGGGGGCAGAACCCACCACCAGTACCCACTAACCCCCGGCTCTTCACTGCATCCCCTCTGGTTGCAGCTTCCTGAAATCAGGAGGGAAGGTGATCGACTCTGTCACGTGGCACCAGTAAGTACCGCTCGGGTACTATTGTCACTCTGCTTACTGCCTGTTTGCTTTACAAAGCGTCAATTTGAACTTGTCAACAGGAGGGAGAGGGTGAAATACCCCTTTCAGCAGTTCCTTGGGTGCCTCTCTGCAAACTGCTCTGCTCAGAATAAGAGACGAATTGAGGGAGCCTGTTACAGAAGTGCAGGTCTCCAAACAGGCTACTTGGTGCAGAGACCCAAAAGCAGTGGTGGGGGTTTGTAACATAGGCACAGCAGCAGAGAACGAACGCATGCAAGGCAGTCATTTTGCTTGCTAAATATGTGCACTGAGAAAAACAGAAGTGTGGAGAAAAAGATGGCACAGCAGCTTTGCTGCTCAGAAGAGTGCAAGGGGGTAGGTCACAGCTCTTCCCCCGCACGAGGAGAGTTTCTGCAACTGTTGAGCCTTTTTGCACATGCCATGTTTCAACATGTAGCGAAAGCTAGTGGCAACTAAGCAGCAGCCCAGGCTGTTTCAAAGCTCCAAGTTGCCAGCCTCTGCAAATAAAATGCACTTTCCCATGGGAAGAAGGGTGCATTGTATAAAAGGAAAAGAAGGTAGCTCGGACTTACTCAGCAGAGATGCCTCTGCTGGACTTTTGCAAGAGCAGAAGGTTTTTAACATAAGGTTTTAAACAACGCGTGGGGTGTCAGTACCCCTGACATTGGTGCTCTTCCTGGCGTTAGAAAGGCTGAATCTGCTTGAGTGAAGGCTTCACTCCCTAAAAGCTAATTCAGGGAGTCACTGATGACCCTGCTGACAAATGCACCCAACTCCTTGTAAAATATGCAGCAGAAGCCTTGTTAAATTTGTGGTATGTGCTGCCTTTTTTCTCTATTTATGTCTATTTGATATAAACAAAAAGCCCTGCAGGTCTGGCTGACCCTTACCCATAGAGAAGTGCTAGCAGCTTCCTCTGCTCTCTCACTTTTGCTCTCCAGGTCAGCTCAGGCTGTGTGTGTGGGTAACCCACCCTCAGATCCCACCCGCTGTGCAAACAGCACCGGCACAGTCCCAGCCCTTTGCTCTTGTGCCATGGCTTAGAGTTGCAGTCTTAAAGTGCTGAGGTGGGCAGTGGGGTAAGTCAGCCCCAGGGCATCTGCCATGAATTCCATGTGTTTGAAAGTGACTTCCATGTGAAGGTGGTTTTCTTTCCAGAGTCGAATGCAGCATGGTGACATGCAGCAGTCAGGTAACAGTGGGAAAAGATGCATATGCTTACGTTATATATATGCATACATATATGACTTACGTACGTATTTTCAGCTGCTAGCAAGGCATAAAACATGTCCTTTCCCCTTCCTGGGCTGTTCTTGCCCTGCGGCTGCCTTTGCTTTAAATGGGCATGCATTATTTTCTTCACTAATTTAGGATTATCGGGTTTTAGCTTCCTCTTGTGGCTGGAAGACTTCAGCTACTTCTGGTAGGACTGAGTGACAGCGTGATGAAATGCAAAAATCACAGGGATCCCAATTTCCTGTTCTTCATTCAAACAAACCAGACTTAAAAGCTCTTCTGCTTATGGTGGAGTGCAACCTTCATCCCATAGGGATGCCTCCATCCCATTCCACTCCAGATGGCCAAAATACTCCAACAGAGGAACAGAAGCTGGGATCTGATATTTTTTAATATATAACTTGATACAGTAAAGCAAGTGATCGTAGAGGAGTGTCAGACTCCTCAGCAAGAGGAGATTTACAGAAGCTGGCTCTTATTCAGTGATGTTTTCTTTGTTCTAAATAAGTAGATGCAAAAAAACCCCTACTATGTCTGTTGATGAACATTTTTATGATATCCTGCCTCCATCAAGGTAATTATACCTGATAGTCCCTTAATTACAAACAACGTACACATTTGGGAAACAAAAAAAAAAGAAAAAGAACTAGACAGAAAAATAGTGCTGTGGGTAAGTATATCAAGCAATGGAGTACTTTCAGTGATGTTTTGTGGTGGTATTTTGCCTTAATTTTGGCTATGTGGGTTTTTTTTTTTTTCTATTTCCAGTTACTATGTGAATGGTAGAAGTGCAACGAGGAAGGATTTCTTGAGCCCTGACGTGCTGGATACCTTTGCCACAGCTGTACACGAAGTCCTGGAGGTGTCTTGTCCTGTTCAATCGTTCCCACGTTCAGTTTCCAGGGGGTTATCAGAGAATCTGGAATAAAGTACAATTTCTCACTAGCAATAAGCAGGGATCCTCAAAGCTTGGGTGCTGCTGTCATTGTAAATTAAAAAAAAAAAAAAAGTTAACAATACTAATAATAAATGAGCTCCAATAATTCGCCATGCAGCAAGCATGGTGCCAGATACATCACAAACCTACAGCATTCTCACTTATCAATGTAGTCATTAATCAGGGATGTAACTTATGGTCATACCCCCCACCTCTTTTGTATTTTGAGAGCCTGACAACAGTATAACTTAGAGCATACAACTACTTAGCACAAGAAGAATTACAGGGCCTGTCTTTTAGTGATGTTCTCCTCGTTCTGCTTGCGTAGATGTAATTTTTTGGAGGGGGGAAGTAAATCCTCTTCTAGTCCTTTTGATCAAAATTTCTGTGACATCCCACCTTGGGTGGTGTTAAATGCAAACGTCGTACGTAGGCATTTGGCTAAAGCACAAAATTTTGATTGTCCATTAATTTCAGTAGCCAAAAAACTTAACTATTGTCTTTTTCTCTTCTTCCCTACACCACACTGGCCAGACTGTTGGTGGGACTGTGCCCGACAAGAAGGTCTGGCTAGGAGAGACGAGCTCTGCCTACGGAGGGGGAGCTCCTAGGCTGTCCAACACTTACGTTGCTGGCTTTATGTGAGTACCATGTCACAGGTATGGGGAAATTACACATTTTACCAGCTGAAGGGGGTTGTGTACGTGCCCTGTAGGAGGAACATCTCCCTCAGGCTTCCCGGGAACACAGGCAACGGGTGGGTTGATGATCAGTCGTAACCCTCCCACCGCTCCCTCTGTGCTTACCCTGTGCTTGAGGTTTGAGGTAGGCCCAGGTAATGGCAGATTCCTATGGGAAACGGGGGATGAGAAGCATGAGAAAGTTGTATTTTTGCCCTTGAATCTGCAATGCTAACTCCGTCCTTTTGTGAGGATGGAAAGTCATTCCGGAGATGGGTGTCCTTTTCCGACGTCATTCTTTGACCACCATGAAATAATTAACCAAAGGGAAAGTAAGTCATGAAAATAATTTTCTGCAAGGACTCTAATTGTAGCATTTTGTTGAAATAAAAGAATTCAGGCTTTTCTTAGCACTTTGATCGGTTTATAGATTCAGGGAGATAAAATTGCAAGGGAATGTGTGGTTCACACTTTGAAAATTTACCGAAAACGTGGTTGCAATATTTTTTTTCCCCTCCTATAAGGCATGATGATCTTTTCATCAGGGCCTGGTGGGTCAGCAAGACAAAGCCTAGCAATGGCAAGCAACCTTGTTATTGGTGTGATGATTTCTCTCAGCCTTCAGGCCCTTGGCCAGTTCAGGAGCATCTGCTGCTGCTCCTGGTTTCCACCACCTGCAAACAGGGGAGTGGAGCAACTGTTCCACCAACTCGGACCTCCAGAGGTGGCCTGAAATTATTTTTTAAGATAATCTCAATGCAAGACTTGAATTGAAATTAGTTGTGTGATTTTAAGGGAGTCAGCATCATGCCCTAATTCTTGCTTTCTTACTTCCCGAGCTGGTTGGAGAGGGGCAACGGTGTACAGTTGAGGTCAGCAAATTCATCTGCATATTATTTGCTCGTTTTTTGGCAGGTGGTTGGACAAACTCGGGCTTTCAGCCAGGCAAGGGATCGACGTGGTGATGAGACAGGTTTTCTTCGGGGCAGGGACCTATCACCTGGTGGATGCCAACTTTGAGCCTTTGCCAGTACGTATGCAACCCCGCTAACACCATCTGAATGCTGCATCTATTTCTGCACAGGCAACGCTGGATGTGGAGATACAAGTCAGCTATTTTAACAATGCAAGATAGCAACAGATTTTGTAGAACAGTTGCAGTTAGCCTTGCACCTAAAATTAGCTCACGTTTCATTATGGGTTCATGTATTATATATAGCTACATACAAGATATTTACTGCAACGGCAGGGATGCAGCTATTCTTCAGCACAGCAGAGACTGATTTCTGGGGCATGAGGCTCTGATTTGTAAGCAGACACTTCTGGAGTTCACAGGGCTTTTCTGGATAGACTGTTTTGTTTTGAGTCCTCCTCAGCTAAGGGATGAATAGCTTTTAAACAGAAGTGATACGAGGTATTAAAATAAATTATATCCTGAGTGAAAACCAAACCAACATGAAGTCAAGACTCAAGCATTTCTCACGTCATAAGCATCTTTAGGCTTCAGTAGTGGCTGAAGGATAATTAAATGAAAACATGCATTTCATATAGCTTGATTTATTAGGAAATAACATTCTGCTGTGACACAACATCATTATTTGAACTATACATTGTCCTTGTACATTTCTTTGTGCTGATAGCACTTACCTTGGGGTGAGAGGATAGGGTCTTTCTTTTTAGTTTTCCTCTCATTTTTCTGCTTCCAAGCTGTGGTTTTCACAGGCTCATAGAGACCATCTGAGAGGAAACCCAGCATATAGGGATTTTCTGTCCTGCTTGTTCAGCTGGTCTCTATGCCAGGGGCTGCGTTGTCAGGCTTGTAGCTTTAGAGATTTTATTCCATCATTTAAAATAGATTTAAGTTGGACTGAAAGGATGTCCCTTGTTCCTCACCTACAGGCAGTACAGATGTTATTCAAGCTAATAATGCTTTAGAGGCAGGGAAATCCAAACCCAGGTCCACCAGTTTTAGTAAGCATGGAAATGAAGAAACACAGCAGTGTCAGAAGGTTGCATCTCCTTGCAGAGGAGCTGAGCATACAGGCCAACAGGAAAAGTCACTTCCCGGGCCCGTGGTGAGTCAGAGGAGAAGCACAACCGTTTTCTTTCTAGGAAAACCTCAGAGACAGACAGATGAGGTGGGAGAAGCCCTCTGTAACCCACCAGCCGGAGCACATCCTTCCCTGGGGCTGCGCTCAAAAAAGCTATGCTGCAAAATGCAGCCTGCCTGCAGCTTCCTAGTCCCAAAACACATCCACACAGGCTGTGCGCTCTCTTTCGTACAGTCATGGACTTCACAGAGGAAAAGCAGCAGCCAAGATGCAAGAAAAAGCAGACCTGGAAAAAATGAAGAGTCTGCACTGGGCATCACCCTGCTCTCCGGCATTGTCCTGGGCTGTCAGAGGATTTGCTTGACTGCCATTCAAAACTTAATCCTGAGACTGGTTCAAAAGCACCGTGTTAGTGAAAGATATAAAAGTTGTTGGGGGCTTCTTCCTGACCTTACGCCTGTGGATTGGGCACAGGCTTTCTTCCAGGAAGCGTAGCTCATTGCCCTCAGGTTCAGCCCTGAGGTGCTCTGTGCCCAGCAGAAGGGTGTTTCCAAAGTGCAAACAGTCTCTTCCCCCACAGAAAGAGCTCTGAGATTTGCATATGAAGGGGAAAATTATTCTGAGGTACCTTGTAAACACAGCTGCTGAGCAGCTTGGAGGCAGGGTTTTCTCTTTAGCTATGCTGTTAGTGGGAATTTAAATAGATACAGTGAAAAACGGTAAAGCAAAAAATTATAGGGAAAAACCCCCTGAAATTGCCAGCAAAATGAATGTTATGTTAAGCACCATGTGGAGTACCTGGCATGTGCGCAAGTGCTTACCTGTGTTTTTGTGCCTCCCAGGACTACTGGCTGTCACTGCTCTACAAGAAGCTGGTGGGTACCAAGGTGCTGCAGGTTGGCTTGTCGGGAGCCGATGAGAGAAAGCTCCGTGTCTACCTCCACTGCACGAACGCCCTCCAGTAAGCCTCCAGAAAGGGCAAAATATCCCAGAAACTGAGCCCACGGCCACCCCCAGGCCAACAAAAGCAATCTGGGACAGTGCGAGGATGCACGTTATTTCTGTGAAACCTCTTTCTCTCCTGATCCTCACCATCATTTTCTCTTGCCTTGCAGCCCAAAGTACAGAGAAGGGGACGTGACGCTGTTTGCCTTAAACCTCTACAATATTACCCAACATTTGCAGCTACCGAATTACTTATCGAGCAAGCACGTGGATCAGTACCTCTTACTGCCTCATGGCAAAGAGAACATACTTTCCAGGTAAGGGTGCAATTCCTCCTGCCTCTGTAGAAAGGTTTGTGAGTAAAGTTAGATGGCCTCTAAAACCTCATCTTGTTCAATTTGCAAGGTGAGGAGGGGGGAAGAGGTTGCCATTCAGTCATCTGGGGTTTTTTTCAGTAAGGACTGACTGCGGTTAAATGAGTTCTCTTAAAATCAGGCTGCTGAAAGCTTGCTAAGGTGTGAGGACCCTTGTTTGATGCTAATTGGGAAGCTTTTTCCCAGCAGCCTTCAGGGCTCTGGACCAGCTGCTAAAGTCCTTTTTTCTTTTGCACAAGCACAGGTATATTGCTTTCCCAAATGCTGGCTCCTGATTTACAGCAACGTGTTCAGGCTTTGTATGGTTTCTTTTGTTGTTACTGCTAATGCATCCTCACAGGAAGGATCTGCTCTGTGGGCATAGAAGATATCTTAATATCTGCAGGAGGAAAAACAATTAAAATTCGTACTGTCCCACAGCCTGTCCCACTGTTAACCTCACTAGAAGAGTAAGAAACACGTACTTTTCAACTTGCTTGTGCTACCACTCTAAAGGAGTCCTTCCAGAGGGAGTGCAGCAGGTGCTTTGTGCGTGTGCCTCCCTCAAGGGAAGTTTAGTTTGGCTTTGGGCTGAGTTTATGTTTACACTCAGGTCCAGAACTGTTTGTGCTCAATGGCAAACAGAGCACAGCTGCCCAAACAGTCTCTCTGTCCCTCTCCAGGTCTATCGAGCTGAACGGACACGTGCTGCGTATGGTGGATGACAAAACACTGCCAGAGCTCATCGAAAAACCCCTTGGTCCCGGCAGCATACTTGGCCTTCCAGCCTTCTCTTATGGCTTTTATGTTATCAAAAATGCCAAAGCTATTGCTTGCATTTAAATGGTTAGTGCACATGCCCAGGATAAATGTAAAGCACTTGGATGGTAGGGAAGTTTAATCCTAGAAATTCACACTTCTACCATGAGATTTAATTCTGGCAAGGGATGCAAATGTGGCTGCACTGGTACAATCTGTGGGCTGGGGAAGACACGAGGTCCTGCTGGGTAATTTGTACATAACAGATGCTCGTTAAGCTCCGGGGAGAATTATCCAGGTAAAGCAAGACCAGACAGGGGCTGGTTTTGCTCTCTGTGCAGCCTGGGTCACTGCGCTCAAGCACGAGGCCCTTCTCCACGCCACATGCACAGCAGCATCAACTTCTCACGCTGCGCTTGGGGCTCTGCCAGCCACGAACTGCAACCTCCCCTCGCCTTCTCATTTCTGCAAGCACAGCTCTTAAAGCAGTTCCTTCGAAAGCTTGCCTTCAGAAAGGATGAGCAGGGGGTTTATCTTAGCTGTACAGCTGTGATTTTGCCTGCACCATGTGGGAAAGCCTGAGGAGGGGTTGTGGTTGCTGAGGGCATCTCAGGGTGGAAAGCAGACACACGCCGAGGTTGGGGTGCCTGCAGGGGAAAACGCCTTGTTGAGAAACCGGGTCCTCCGTGGGATCTGAGGCAGCACTGCTCGTTTTTCCCAGGCTAGGAGAGTTCAGTCACAAGATGGAGCTGTGGCCACGTGCTTTCCAAAGGCGAGTTTTTGACACACGAAATGCAGGCTGCTCCTGCCGAGTGGTCTGCCTCTGCCCTCCCACACATCATCCCTTGGAGGAAAGGAGAGGAGCCCACCAGCACCCCGGCAAACCCCACGGCGAGGGCTCGCAACTCCTCCACCTTCACCGTCCTGCTGATGGTTCATCTGGAAAAGACTTCCCTGAACCTGTCTGCAGGTGAAGCTCTGCTTTATGCTCCCTAACTTGCTCAAGTCTCTTCTGTCCTTGAGGAAACAGGCGAGTAAAGAGACTGAGCAAACCACCCACCCCTTCACCATCAGAGGGACGTTAGTGGCCTTAGAGCATCCTGGGGACAAACCTGCCTGGCCAGGCTGATATCCCTCCTGCTTGGGGAAAAGCTATTTTGGGCAGAAATCTGTATTGGCAGTGGCTTTTCCCCCTGTATGCATGCTGCTGCAGTTTGGTGGGCCACTGGCTGCTTTCCTCTGGCACACGGGCTGCCGGTCTGCAGGGTAGCAAAACGCCTCAGAGAATACCTGTGGTCTCCCACACTGAAACAAGTGTGTATTTGCATCTACTTTTCTTGAAGATCTATAACCCACGCCGCTGTCAATGCCTTACGATATTTTGAGCGCAGCGGGGGCAAACACCACCACTGCACCCCTCTACTTCCCTTTTTAAGCCCTAAAAGGATGCTACCAGCTACACGGTGTTTCAAAGCGGGGGGGGGGAGGGAACTTTTTAATGAGAAGTCTTTAAAAACAGATGTACTTTCAAAGCTGTGATGAAAAATTGCAAAATAAGAAGGTTATATTTAAGTTCAGCGTGTCAAAGCAGTGTTTCAATCCACAGCACAGATGCATTCTGTGAAGAGGGTAATATAGATCAGCAATGAGACTAAGGAAGGCTAAGTTTGTTTACATTGTCCAAGTTCAATAAAAGAAGTAAAGAGAGCATAAAATGGAGTGAAAAGCCTTACATACTGGCAACATAAAGTTAATAACATTATTATTATATGTTACAACTAAGACATCGCAGTTATTGTGTGCCTGGTAGCTTCTTTTTAGAACTTTTCTAACAGTTCTGTTTATTCCAATGCTTGTGACTTTTATATTTGAAGATTTTAATTAAAGTGATTTATACCTGGTTTGGGCAATCTTCCTTTTTTTTTTTTTTTTCTTTTTTTTTCTTTTTTTTTTTTTTTCTTTTTTTTTTTTTTTTTTTAAGATTCCTTTTTGGCATACTGATACCCCAAAACTCCCTACATTTCTTTTAGTCATGCATCACCTGCACTTCGTATGATTCCCAACAAGAGTACCCAAGTAAATAAAAATGAAAGAAAGCATATCCAGGTTGGTGTGTTTTGACTGTAGTTGGCCACCAGTTCAGAAGCTTTCTGCCCCACTGTCTTGACTCTGACACAATACATGGGCTGATGACTGGCACGCAGAAACTGCCAGGAAGGGTACAGGGATGGTCTGGGTGTGCAAATGACAGCTGCTCTCGCTTCACCTCCCAGTCACGTCTCCTCCTCTGAGCACACGGCCTGGTTCTTCACATGGCGGGGTGATGAGAGGCGTGAGTTACAGCTCACATAACCACTTTCAACTTAAAAAGCTCTACACCCAGATAACTTCTCTTTACACACTGTTGTACATTAAGCTGATAGCTACTGTTAGCTCTGTACAAACAAAGCAGGAAGGAAAGAAGTGTAGGAAAGGTGATGTGGGATCCCAGCACACCAAGACAGGTACGGTCAGAACCAGAGGAGAACATCGCCCTCCTGAGACCCTGCAGCAGCAATGCTTGCCACACAGGCACCTTATCTCAAGGGCTTTCTTTCCTCTGTGAATGTTGTAATATATATATATATGTGTATATATATATATATATATATATATATATATATGTATATATATATATATATATATGTGTGTATATATATATATATATATATATATATATATTTATACACACACACACACCTATCTGAGACCAGGAAGAACGATTACACCTTGCACAAGTTCCAATTTACTTTTGCATTTTTGACTCCTGAGCTTGGATTACTCCCTTTGGATTTACTGTAAATCAGTTCCTCGAAGGTGGAGTAAGTTGCGTCCTAAGAACTTTGTACGAGGGATCATTTAATGTCTGTGAAAATAAGGAAACTGATAGTCTCCTTAGAATCAGGAGGAATTTGACCATCAACGCAGATTTGTGTCAAAAAAGACAGTGAGGCTGTAATAGCTTTTGGTGATTTTTCTAAGTCTGAAATGTGATGTTTTTTTTTTCAGCAAGGGGCCAGACCACCTTATATTGAATATAAATCTAGTGATAAAAGTTTGCTTTTCTGCTTTACTTTCATGAGCTCCTTAAAAATTGTATGCAGACGGTCCAAGGTTTGCTTACCACATCACGCATAAAAAAACTAAACCCAAAACACACACAGCATCTGCACAGCAGCAGCTACCCGGTGAAAATTGGAGTATTGGAGTTCCTAGGGAGACAGCAGGCAGAAAGGCTGTGGGCGCTCGTTGGACTTGCTCCCTGCCCTTCAGGATGCACTGTTCAAACACGCCTCAGGCACTCGTCAGTGCCTGAATAAAGCCATTGATGACAGCGTCAGTGCGAAACAGAGCCAAGGCCCCCCTCAAAAAAATTTTACTAACATCAGAGTTGAGCAACCGTTTTCTTTATGGTCCTGTGCAAATCATTTTATTGCTTATTAAAACAGTGAATGGAAAACTGTGAAAGTTACTTCTCCACCATGTTGGTTTTTTACTTCCTCCTGGTAGTCAACATTTTGTGAGATCAAATTTTCCCTTGTTTTTTAACAGTTTGTCAGTTGATCAACCTGAAGGAAGTGTGGAATGAGACAGAAATTATATGCTACAGAGACAGTAGCAAATCTGGGGACTGAATTAAAATCACTGAAACCATGCTTTGCAAGATAAAGTTTATGGCTCTGTCCAAAGCTCCCCTCCCTCCCTTGTTTAGCCGATAACTCACGTAAGATGGTAGGAGAACCGAGCGAATGACGACAGAGATCCAAACGCCACGTATGTTATCAGAAATTTTTATTATCTAGTCTGGAAACGTTTGGGAGATGAGACATATGCTGATGCATGAACACGTATGTCTTGATGACGGTATGTTTCACTGACACACAGTCACCTACGGGATTTCAACAAACAGCATGGAAGGCTCTGAAGAAACTCAGGAGCGAACCCAGCACACATGCTTTCAGTGAGGTGCTGAGGTACAGCAGCTAAACATTACAGAAGTTACTAAATCTGTGCAACCTGTTGTTTTGCCACCGGTCCCCCTCGGGTGCTCTGGCAGTCAATAGCCACTGCTCGAAGCCGATGCCAGGCAAAGCTCCAAGCCCCCTCACACAAGCCAGGAACCTTGGCTGCCGTCTTCCGTACCCGGGCCAGGCCCACGGCAGATCGACTCCTGCTGATACCCTGCCAGGCCCCGCGGCCTACGAGGGAACGGCTGCTCCGGCGCCGCCGGGGCGGGCAGTTTCGATTCCCGGGAGTGAAGGACCAGGCGCCACACAGCAGCCGGGCGAGGAGCGGTGACACCCGCCCCGGTGACCCGGAAGCGGGGACGCCCAAACCCAGGCCCCGGCCCCGGCCCCGGCCCCGGCCCCGCTCCCGCTCCCTCCGACGGGGAGGACAGGGCCGCCGCGCATGCGCCGCGCCTGGAGACACGGCCGCGCCGGAAGCGCGGTGGCAAGATGGCGGCGCTCCTGGTGCGGCTCCGTCGGGGCGCCTCCGGCCTCCGCGCCGCCCGCCTGCCCCTCGCCGCCGCCGCCCTGCCGCCGCTACGCCGCCCCTCCGCGCCGCCCGGACCCCCGCGGCCGCTCAGCTTTTCGGCGGCCGAGCTGGTGCGCGCCGCGCCGGGCCCGCTGCGGCCCTACCTGCGCCTCATGCGGCTGCACCAGCCCGCCGGTGAGCGGGGCGGGGCCGTAGCCGTGGCGGCGCGGCAGCCTTGGGGGCGCGGTAGCCACGGCGACGCGGTAACCACGGCGATGCGGCAACCATGGCGATGCGGCAGCCATGGCGACGCGCAGGGCTGCGGCGGCCGCTGCCGGTCCGGGCGCGCCGCTGGTGCCGGCGCCGACGGGCGGCCGGGGGTGCGGCGGGGAGCGCGTGGGGGGTCCCGTGCCGGTGCCCGTAGCACCCCGCCCCGGGCACAGCCGCCCTCGCTTTGGGCAGAGCGTTTTGCCAAAGCAGCGTGTGCTTGCTCGGCGGTGCCGTTACTCGGCAGCAGCTGCCGTCCGGCCCTGCCGCCGCCCGCTCCTTGTTTCCCCCTCACCGCACCCGCGGATTTTGTCTCCCCTCAGGGACGTGGCTGCTGTACCTGCCGTGCACCTGGAGCATCGGCTTGGCGGCCGAGCCGGGCTGCCTCCCGGACTGGCACATGCTGTCCCTGTTCGGCGTCGGAGCGGTGCTCATGCGCGGAGCCGGCTGCACGATCAATGACATGTGGGATCGTGACTACGACAAAAAGGTACAGAAGCCCCCGTGGGCTCCCGAAGACCCACGGAAGTGAATTGCCGGTGAATCAACCAAGTACAAGTCCGCTCATCTCCAGCAGCATCCTTGCTGAGTGCAGGCTTTTATCAGAGATGTGTGCAATTAGTTTGTCTATGTTTCCTGGAATAGTAGAAATAATTTTATCTTGTGTAACGTTTTTCTGTCTAGGACTGTAATGAGTCTTCTAAAGTACGTACCTCTGCGTAAGATAAAAATAGGTTGGTGTCAGCTGTGGGCAGTACAAGTTTATTTTTCAACTTTGTTTTGCATGACAACAAAATAAATAACACACTTTTGCTATAATTCCTAGTTATGATCTACCCAAGAACACTTTTTTTTTTTTTTTTTTTAAATTTTCAGGAGCAGGGTTTCCTCGAGTATTCTTAATTTCTTCATGAGAATGGCTGTTGAGAGTATCATGCCCAACCCTGAGCTAATCCTCTTCTATTATGTCATAGTTTTCATCTTCATTTTGTTCAGAAGAGGGAAATAAGCAAAAGGCAGTGCCCAGTGTTGGATGTTGAAATGTGCACAGGTACAGGCTTGGAGGGGTGTATCCTGGTGATGTGTTACTGTTTGCATTGCCTGTTTTCTGTACCTGTATTGTTCTGCTGGTTTTGGGTTTTGGTGCTGGCAAGAGACAGGATAATGAGCCAATCTGATACATGAAGTTCTTTTTTACAACGCTTGTATTTGTGCTGTTGAGAATCCAATGAATCAGTACAGGTTTTGGGTGGTTTAGGGTTTGGTGGTTATTAACAACGACAGATGCTAAAATACTTGACAGGGCGGGATGCGTGATTGGTAAGATGGTATTTTCAATATAAGGAGTTTGTTTATGCATTAATGTGATGTGGTTAGATGTAAAATTAAAAAAATTTCCATCGCAGCTCTTTCTTACATACCTTTAGAGGATATCTTCAAAACAAGTGTGATAGAGGCCAGGTCAGTAGCAGGATGTTGACTTGTGTTGGTGATGGTGGTTTGGGGTGTTAGATTTTATGCTACTGATTGTTTGGTAAATGTTTTCTTTTCTTTAAATGAAACATCCCATGTTTGGTTATGGTGTGCGGTGGAATTGGTTGCAGATATGTTAAGTGCGTGCTTAAACTGCAACAGCAGTATTTGGCATTTAACGTAACCTGATGGCGGGGACGCGGAGAACAAACTGAAAGAGCTTATTTAAATTCACATTAATAAGGCATATGCAGAATGCTTTATACATACATAGTATTCTGTAAAAAGTTGGCTTTTGAACGTCTTCAGATAGACTTTACGCCATTTTCATCAACATGCAAAACTTTTGTCTTTTTTTCTCTTTTGGCAAGGGTCACCTTGGGCAAGTAATTCACCATACATTTCAGTTCAACTTTTTTTCTTCTTTCAGTTTGCCTTGTATGAGCTCCGGTTCCAGACAGAGTTTCTAAACTCCATTGCATCCCAACTAGGATTAAGTTAATTGTCCTTTTGCGGTTATTAACGAAGGTTATGTGTGCTCGAGGAGCCCTGCATCTTTGTGATATTGTACACGGTAATCACTTCAAAGCATTTAAGCACAGATGTGCTGCTCAAAATCAGGATAGTTAGCTCACAACTTTTTACGTCTGATTTTTTTTCTTAAGGTAATAAAATTTGTATGCAAGATGGCTACAGTGTTTCTAATCAGCCTCATTGCACACAAGAGGCGTTTTATTTCTGCTTTAGTTTTTAAAGCCTGCGTGCTTCTATTATAAGTGTTGCTGCTTAGAAGTACAGCTCACATCCGTGATGATATACTAGGTTTGTATTGTGGAAGAACCCCGTCTCATATATTCTGTGACCTGTTTCTGTTTACTTTTCTGCTTATATGCCAATGGTGTGACTTTTTAGTTTTAAGATACATTGGAACGCATCGTGTTGGATCTGATATTAGCATTATTCTTTCCATTTTTAGGTTGCGAGAACAGCAAGTAGGCCCCTGGCAGCTGGAGATATCTCTACTTTTCAGTCCTTCATTTTTCTTGGGGGACAACTTAGCTTGGCGCTTTGTGTGCTTCTCTGTCTGAATTACTATAGGTGACGTATAAGTTATCTTTTGTTTTTAAAAATGTGATTCTGGGTCCAGACTTAAGCACAGAAATTTTCAGTAGAAAAGATGTTGGAGGCAAAGGGAGGAGATTGTTAGTCATGGAACTGTATTTGAAAGGAAAAGAATTAGTTTGGTGCTATGTGCAGCTGCTGTAATGCTGCACTAGATCTTGTGATCTTTAGACTGGCAAACAATAAACCTCTTGGTACTTTTTACAGTATTGTTCTGGGAGCAGCCTCTTTGTCTCTTGTGATCACCTACCCTCTGATGAAGAGAATAACATACTGGCCACAGTTAGTTTTGGGTGAGCTGGAAATATTTTTACTATTTTTTTCTTCAGATGTAGTTTTTGAGGTTTTTTTATAAATTAGTAATTGAACTTCAGCAAATAAAAATACCTTCTAGACAAAGTTCTGATGTGCCACAGGCTTCTTAAACAATTTATAACACATGTAAGAATTGTTTGGGTCTGGGGTTTCTTTGGTTAAAAAATCAGTTCATTATTTTGACAGGGGGAGGGGAGGGAGAAAATATGTGTCATTTGAGAAGCAGCTTTAGTTTTGGAGTTATCTTGAAACCTTTCTTAAACATACATTTGTCCTGCATTTCAGTCTTCAGCCTCTAAAATAAGTCCTGTGCCGAAACCGATGGTGCTTGTATTTCAGATTGAGCTACTAAAACCTGTCTTTGTATCTGGGCCTTCACGTTCCAGCTGCCTTCAGCTTTTTCAACCAAAATTGTCATTTTCAGCCTTGAAGTACCATAGAGGGGTGCTGTGCATTCTTTTGCAGTCAGTTATACTGACATCTTTTGTTATACTGATGTCTGTTGTTTGAGTACACTGGAATAGTGCTGTGCAAATGATTCGCTACGCTAATGAAGTCAGATTTAAATTGGGGGAAAATGCATGACTGTACGTATTTCTCCTTGTATGTCCAGAGTATTTAATGTCAAATTACTTGTATTTATTACCTGCCTGAAAATAACTGGTAGTAAAATAGAGATGCCAGTATTGTACAAAAAGCTGCTGATACAATATACACTTGAACAAATGACATTTAATTCTGTACATTTAACTTAGATTCCTCTTGGCAATCTTGTAACTTTTTTTCTTTCTTTTACTCTCTTTGTGGTTTTAGGACTTACATTTAATTGGGGAGCCCTTCTTGGCTGGTCTGCCATCAAAGGGTCGTGTGAGTGGTCTGTGTGTTTGCCCTTGTACTTCGCAGGAGTAATGTGGACGCTGGTGTATGATACCATTTATGCACATCAGGTAGAGTAACAGTGGGAAATTTCAGGTATATATGTATGTTTGTGTGATTAATTTACAACTTTCTTGTCAAACAGCAATACTGTCTATTGCAGTTCTTTACCCTTTGCTGAACTAAAACAGCACCAAAGAAACTGCAGCCCTTGCACCTTTTATTGCTGTTTGCAAATGTTTTACGTATCAGGTAGAAAGCTGGAAGTATAATCTACTTTGTGTGCTTATGCATTTGCATTGTGTAAATAACTTTGATGCTGGTATTAGCTCTTGGCTGCTAAAGCAGCTCTAAGGACCAGCCTTCTAATTTAAATTTTAATGTAGGGACCTACAAATGCACTTAAATTGGGTTCCTAATAAGAAGCATTGGAAACTTAAGCTGGGCCTCCCTTCTCATTTCCCTTGTGAAGTGGCAGTTGGATTGTGGATTTTTTGCTAATTCATCCTTTCATCCTAGGATAAGAGGGACGACATCATTATCGGTGTGAAGTCAACAGCATTACAGTTCAAGGAGGACACGAAGCAGTGGCTCAGTGGCTTCAGCCTTGCAATGCTCCTGAGTTTGTGCGTGGCAGGAATGAATTGTAACCAGACGCTCCCGTATTACTCAGCTGTGGCTGCCATAGGGACTCACCTAGCGCACCAGGTCTGATGGATTTATTTATACTTTTTCCATGTGGAAGGTCTTGATAAGAAATCAGAGTGCTTTTCAATCCCCATCAATTCGCTAATGACATAAAAAAAAATTCCTGTAGAGAGAACTGAAGTCTTCTGACAATAAGCTTGCTTCTCTTAAGTACCTTTTGCAGACCTTTTGTTTGAAGAGGCCTCCAGTGGTCCGCAGACTGTAGAGCACTGTTTTTCAACCTGTGCCTAACCAAAAGAACTGCCTCACATTAAGCTGTGATCTCAAGGGAATGGTTTTCTTCTTGTTTCGAGTAGCTATAGCTAGATCCACCTCGGTATCCTGCAAGACTGTGCACTTTTGACTGTTCTGACACAGCTCTTGTTAGGTCTGGCGCATATGATCTGAGACTGCAAGTGATACATGTTATGATCGTTCACTTACTTTAAAAGATTATATGGTCTACAGTATCAAGGACATATGCAGACCCTTTTTTTTTTTTATATATAACATGCTGTACAGTAGCTATATGAAAATGAATGTTGCATGTTCTGTCTCTCATAGATGGTTAATTTTACATCTAAATAATTATTCTATGCTGTGGTCTGGAGCTTCAGTCTGGGATCTGACAGTATAACAAAATTTTCTGTGGCTTGTTCACTACTACTTGTAGCAGATGTTAATATTATAATTTTATGGTAGTTGACAGTTATAATTCATAGTTCTTTTTATAGCAGAGAACAATCCAATTCAGTCTTGTAGTTGTGTTAGTTTAGAAATGTTAGTGAATAACAGAAAGAAAGAAATTAGCTTTGTCAGTAAAGGAACCAGATAGGATCTTGTTACCCTGTTCTTTCTGAATCTTAACAACTGTGTTGCCAGTCTTGTAGCACAAGTGAGTCTGTATGAAACTTAAATTGCTCGTCTTAATGGGTGAGTGATAGCAAAGAGGTTTGTGTGTTGCAAGTAGTAAAGTAGTCTGAGCAGTTAAGTCTGTGGTTAACATGAAACTTTTTAAAACGCATTAGACTTATGTTACACTTTAACGGGGGGAGCTCGTGCAGGTGATGGATATACCTCAGAGTAAGAGGATTCTTGCGATGTTGTAGTCTGGTGCTTGTCAGCCGCTGCTCTTCATAGCAGTTGTGCTTGGAAATCTATGAGGGAAAGAATACTACATTCTGCTGCATAATAATTTGCAGTTTGAATTGTCAGAGAGGCCTTACATTGTAGTTTGGCACAAATGGAATTTACTTCCCTGCAGGGTGGGGTTTTATAAGTGAGAATGGAGACCCATGGAATGCAAGTGGTGAAGCGTGCACAGCAATAGTGTAGATTGCCAAAGTCACAAGAGCGGTTCTGTGTACTACAGAGTAGCTTCTTTTTGAGTGATTGTTTTAATGTCAGTTTTGCCTAAACGTTCTCGTGCTTATCTTCTTGTTCAAGATTTCTGAACATGTGCTTAACTGAGTGTAGAAAGCTGGGTAAGCCACATAAGGGGTAGGTTTTCCTTAACTCATTGAATTTGTGCCTGAGACAGAGGAATTTGTGTCATGAAGATGTCAGATTTCTATCCCACATAAGAAGTTCACCAATAGAAAAATAACATCTTTTATTTGCTTTGCATTTCTGAAGGTGTGTCTCGTGGCTTAGCTGCGTTGAGTTGTATTTGACAGTTCAGTGGTTTTAGTTCCCCGTGCTTGAGGGACTGACAGGTTTTCAAGGGTGTAGATAACATCATGTCTTAGAAGCTTGTGGATATTTCAGATTATTTGATCAGAACCCAGCCCTGTCACCTCTGTACAACTGTAAATAGCAGAGGAACAGGTTTCCCAGGGAAGGTTTCAGTTCTTTTAGTTGGGTACATTTTGGTTTGACTTCTTCAGAGGCTGAATTGCAAGGTTCGAGTTTGGGCGGGGGGGTACTTTTCTATTAATCCTTTCACTTGTTTTGCTTAACATTTCCTCTTGTCATCCTTCTCAAGACTTCTGCACCCAGTTTTGTTTCCGGGAATATTTTTCAGTAACTTTGCTGTTGCTGCAATGTGTGGGGTTTTTTCACCTTCAGTTGTGACTCACAGCAGACAGCTGCCAAGCTGGGCAAGCCTTGCTTCTGGCTGTTGTGGCGGGTGTCCTGGTTCTTTTTTTTGCAAGAGTTGAACGGACTGGCTAAGAGTGACTGGACTAAACCACCTCTGTGTGACTGGGCAGGGGCAGGCACCTTCCTTTGTGTTCCGGTTAGTCCGGTTCACTGCTGGCTCACCAGTGCCTTGTCTCTACTGAAACACGGAGCAACACCTTGCAGCAGAGATTTAAAGGTGCAGGCAGGTTTTGGGCGTTTTGTTGTTATTTAAATTTCCCACTGAAGGTAGCTACCTGCTGAGGAAAATCCCCAAAAGACTTCTTTACATGCGCAGGTATTTTTACATTTTTAAATGTCAAAGCAGACACATGAGTATCCAGGCTGTTTATATGGTCCTTCATTGAGAGGGTCCAGGAATTGTGTTCGTATATGATACTTGACTTTTCCACTGTATGTTAAATAAATCTGTCAAGTAAACATAGGTGCCAGTTATGCACAAAATCCCTTGTAAGCACAGAGTATTCCTGTTTATTGTGGAGGTACGGGTAGACTTTAGATTTTGAGATTCCGTTTTTGAAGGTACAGACCTTTTTGTGTCCTTTTGTGATGTGTCAAATATTTACAAGCCTGTAGAATAATAATACTAGAATGTTATACTGTACTTCTGCAGATTTACACTTTGAACATAGACAAACCTGAAGACTGTTGGAAGAAATTTGCTTCAAATCGTACTGTAGGAGTTCTGCTCTTCACAGGGATTGTGCTTGGAAATCTGTGGAAACAAAAAGACTCAAAAAACGTGGAAGAGCCTTTAGAAAACAGGTAGTTGAGATTACTGTAAAGACTGATATTTTAGTCCAGGTAAAATGTAAGTACTGTAAGAAGGAAAACACTTTTGACATAACTGTAGCTGCTTTACACTGTTTATTTATAAAAGCTGTTGAAAACTTTCTTGTTTCTAAAAACACGCAAATGAGATTATCCTACAATGTAAATTTTGATTATCCCTAAAAGACTTCAACCTCTGTAGAAGCTTCAACAAGTGAAGCTGCTCTGCTGGTCCTGTCTGGTACAAGCAAACTTCTATCAAGCTCTCAAGACTGTGAGCCCAAGATTTTATATGAAAGAGATGTCTCTTAGTGACAGTATGTGGGAAAATACAAAGTGATCTCAGGCTGTAAATAAAATCTGGCTGTGCATGTTGGGTGTTCTGATTTATTACATCAGTAATTTTCAGTTTGAGTTGGAGCTTGTTGCGTGGAAGAATTGCAATAAGAATTTTTATTCTGAGATGTCTAGAAGTACTGTCCTGGTTTCAACTGTGATAGAGCTAATTTTCCTTCTTAGTAGCTAGAACAGTGCTGTGTTTTGGATTCAGTATGGGAATTGGTGTGAGAAGAATGTTGATACTATACTGATGTTTTTAGCTGTTGCTAGGAAATCGAGGACTTTTTCAACTTCCCGTGTTTTGCTAGTGTGCAGGTGCACAAGAAGCTGCGAGGGAGCATGGCCAGGGCAGCTGACCCAAACTAGCCAAAGGGATCTTCCATACCATAGAACGTCATTCCCAGTATATAAACTGGGGGGGGCTGGCAGGAGGGGGAAGGGGGTGGATCACTGCTTCGGCATCGTTCAGCGGGGGGTGAGCCGTTGCATTGTGCATCACTTGTCTTTTCTTGGGTTTTATTTCTCTCTCTTTTCATTACATTCCTTTTCATTACAATTACTATTATTATTATTGTCATGCTTTATTATTATCGTTAATATTTTATTTTACTTTAGTTATTAAACTGTTCTTATCTCAATCCACGAGTTTGGGGGTTGGGATTTTTTTGTCCAGTTTTCCTCCCCATCCCACTGGGACGGGAGAGGAGTGAGTGAGCGGCTGCATGGTGTTTGGTTGGTGGCTGGGGTTGAACCACAACAAGCAGTCGGGACTCTGTGAGTGTGTAAGGTCCAGAATAAGAAGTCAATAGAGAAGTATTTAAAATTACCTTTTGCCCTTGCTGTGATCGCTGGCAGTGGTTCCTTTTCACATGAAAAGAACATGCTTCTGCTAAGTTGCCAGCACAGAGTGAGCTGAGCTTGTTTATCAAGAATGGTTTGAACACAGACTACTGACTTAAAGCAAAAACAGAGCAGCCCAGAGCTTCCTTGGTTGACTCAGCTCCGTATTCATCATGCAGAGTGATCCTCAGTGATCCTCTTTTTTTTTATTTTTTATTTTTTTTAAAATTCTGTTCATTTTGACTTATGTCTACTGGGTTTATTTGTGATCTAACAATAACTTGTTCATAGGAGGATGCCTGTAAGCAATAAAAATAGCAATTGCAGGCTAACAATTACATTGCTCCAAACCATTCGTGTTTTCAACCGGTTTATGCTCTCTCAGTTACATGATTTGCCTGGTAGTTAACCTTTTCTGTGACTCATGGTGTTAAAGAGCTTGTATGACACATTCTGGAATTTATTTCTGTGGAAGAAGCAACAGACATGCCTGTACCAGGAAAGTGATAGGGTGGTGTTTACCTCTGTTTACTTCCTGGCGGGCAGGGCAAGCACGCTGTTCTCCACAGGTGGCTTTGCGTACGCCTGCTTGCGGGGCTGTGCTTCAGTGGTGCAGAGCGTTCAGTTGCCAAACTCACTATGGTATTCCGACAAACTTTCCTAGTGTCTGCTCAGCTCCTTGAGTGGTGGGGACGACTGTGCGTGCAGTCGCACCAAACCCAGGGCTGCGTACTGCTCTAGCTCTGAAGATGGGTATCATATTTTAAGGTTGTTTAAACAAATATGGCCAAGAGACATTGCAGTCCAGAGCCATGCGTTCAGGGTTTGCTAACTGTGGTTTTGCGTTACCAATGATGGTCAACAGGCAAAGAAGTTGCAGGGAAATGAGAAAGCATGTAATGAGTCAATGGCTTTGGTCACAGAAGATCCCTTTTGGGGCTGGAACAGACTTCTGTGGGTTCTGAACACTTATTTTTAATATGTACCCTGTAAAGCTGGGTTTTTTTCTTTTACTATTTAAACAAGTGATGTCAAATATATTTTGACCAAATTAGAAAAAGCAGATTTTTCAGCCTGTCTGCATATAAGATGGAAATATATGAAAATGTTAGGAAGTGTAACTGCTTTTAGGGCCTCCTTAGTCCTTACACAGAAGTTGTTCTTAGATAGGATTTATAATTTTGGGATGGAGGAAGTATTAAGTTGAAGAAAACCAGTTTAAAAACGAAGAATAACAAGTTTCTGAACAATTATGTGACAAAGTTACATTTTGTAGAGGGAGAACTGGATGCATCCAACTTCATGTTGAACTTTGGTTATAAGGCATTTTCTGGTAATAAAAAGGTCTCGTGATGTAATTAGTGTGGATCAGTTTCTTAATACTGTGGCAAAAATTATTAATCCATTTTTAACATATTGAAGTATCTTTAAGTAGCTTAGATTTGGGAAAAGCTCACATTTTGTATTGCCTTTGAACCTACTAGTGTCCTTTGTCTGATGACAACTTGTTACAAGCGAGCGTTTGTCTTGTAATGAGAGGAAGAAGAAGGTGTAGAGTAAAAATTCAATTTTCAAAACAGTCCTTGTGTCCTAAACTTGAAAATCATTTCATGTTTTCTGTGGGAGTTTTCCCAATTAATCTCAAGATGCATTTTACAAAGATAAGCCATGGCTATATTTTAGGTTTATTGCCTGAAAAAATGAAGAAAAGTTTATGTTCTAGGCTGTAATACTGAGAGTATTGTGCGTGTGAGCATTTTATGATTAGTACACAGAAATAAGAACTTTCTAAGTGCAAAAGAGACAAAGGCTGAACTACTTCCTGGCTAAAACCCTGTTTGTTTCTGCTGCCAGGTACATGTGCCTATCTTCTCTTCCTCTTCCATTCCCAAGCTATTCTATTCCAAATCTTCATGAAGACACTCTCTGCTGTATTTAGATAAAGACTGTTAAAAAATTCTCAAATACACTTATCTCTAAGCAGCAGCTTCCTTACTGGCTAGCGTGCTTTTGCACAAATAAACAGGGTCCTCTGGAAGTTTCTCCTCCAGTGTGAAACATTGCATTTCTCCTCCCCTTCCTTTTCCAAATGGTCCTCCACAGGATGTTGAGATAACAAATATTTTTGGAGGCAGCGGGAGGGTCAAGTGTGCCTTGTAAAGATAAACTTGAAACTCTGGCAGTTGCTCAGTGAAACAGAAAACGCTGTAACCAACACAAACACTAGCCTTTGTGTGCTCCCATTGTACTTTGTAGAAAGATGTATCAAAGCAACACCAGCTCTTTGTCCAGGAGTAACCGTTGGTACGTAGGGATGCTAGTTCCTGCAGGGGTACGGGGCGGGGTTGCCAAGGCATTGGCAGCCTTCGTGGTGGGGCTGATCTTTAACTTGGAAGCCCACTTGGGACAGTGGCACATGGGAGCTTTCACACTCACTTTGCCAGGGGAAGGACTCACCATAGGGTCATCCAAGGCAAATTGTGTCAGGATATTGCTACTCATGTATTTCTTGGTAAATATGGTATCATGAATGCAAGGGGGTCAGATTTTTCCCTCCCTCTAATTTCAGGACAGCATGCTCTTGCAGGCACTTAGCTCAGGACCTGTGGTGTGCAAACAGCGTGGACCAGAGGACGTGGGACAGCCAGCGTGGCTGGAAGGCAGTCCGGTTGCAGCGCGTCACCAGATCAGTAGGTCAGGCGCAGCACCAGCCACTGGTAGCTTAATGTGGGAATGAAAAGGCCAGAAAGTCAGAAAGGGGTGTCAGCGTGTGGAAAAAGATTAGAGCATGCTGTGGGCTGAAGTCACTAAAAAGCTGGATGAAAATGAAGGTAACCCGTCACCTGAGCCAGCACAGCGTTGTGGTTAGCCGGTATTCAAGGAAGACATGGAAAGCACAACTGTTGTGATGAAGGACTGGTGTGGTAAACAGAAGCAGGACAGTGTATGTTGTGGGTGCTTCCTTTTTTTTTACTTTTTGGCGAAAGCAGGGAAAGGGCCATTAATTTGTTTCTAAACACATTGCAGTGCGAGAGAGAAGGTCTGTTTAAGCTTTGAAAGAAAGCTGACAAGAAAGAATGTGGATGTTAACCAGCCAGGGATAATGCAAAGTTTTGGTACTAGCTGGAGGCTCCTGCCATACTGGAGAGCTGAGTTTCCTGCAGCACCTCCCTGTAGTTTATGAGAGGCAAAAGGCCAGAGCAAATTTTAACACAGAATCACAAAGGAAATTGCAAAAAACCTTGTTGGTTTTACAGCACTTTTATTTTCCTGGATGGTGATGTTTAAAAAACAACACGCCCCTACCCCCAGCCAGGCAGCTGTACACACATGGTTTTGTCTGAACTAAGCAGGAAGAAGTCTAATACAATTAAAACCCAAACAAAACCAACAACAAAAAGCAATGTTCAAATGCCAAGTTCAAAACTTTTAAAAATACAGCTTTAATTTCTGGAATAGTGATCGCCCTGCCCTAATGAAAAAAAAAAAAACCACAAAACCCACCCCTGAAGGTGTACACCAGCAGAACACGATTCCTCCAAATTGCAGAGCTTTTTGGCTTTTTGGCTATGACAGATAGAGTAACAAGGAGAAATAAAATACGTTAACTTGAACTGTACAAAGAACAGAACCAAGCCTGTAACAAGCTGTGAGGGTGGGGAAGCAACTGCATGCCCATTCCGCAGTACCTTGGTTTTTTTCCTCAACTGGCATTGAAGTAGTGAATTTAATGCAGAAGCTCTGAATTAAAAGTATATAGAAGGGAAATAATTTTATCTCTAAGTTAACACTGCAGGCAACAGCACATGCATAGCATGAGGGGACTATTTTGAGGAGGAACTTCAAGTGTTAAGTGGCTGCTTAACAGAAAGACCTATGCATTTTGTGGTGGCTGTCATGGTGTAGCATGGCCAAGTATTTGTCAAAACAGACTTTCCAGCTTCATCAGAGCTTATTTTCCCCCAAGTGCTGTCATGCTATAAACCACTTTTTCAGGAAATATATAAATGGAAACAAAAGTACTTGAGAGAATCGTGAAGGAAAACACAGATTTATGTACACCATCATGTGTTTTTTGGCAATACCTGCATTAATGTTGTGCTTTATTTAAGCACTGGTTGGAAGGAACCTTAAATAATTTATTTACTTAGTGTTGACATGATGCTTTCCCCCCCCCAACTTCCATGTGCATGACAGCACACATGGATGCAGTAATGCAATAAATGAATGCAGTGGTTTAACCTCAGCTGGCAACTAAGCACCACGCAGCAGCTCCCTTACTCCCTTAGGACCAGACCATCGGGTTTAACATGGTAACGAGCTCCTCCCCTTGCCCCTGCTCCGGCTTGGACTTACGCACAGACTGCAGTCCCTTAGGGGTGTACCTGCTCCAAGTGGAGCCTTATCTATGAGCTGGTGTCTCTTCAGGGGTGTAATTGCTGTGGCACAGACTTATCCACAGCTGTAGTTGCTTTGAGGTGCGCTTGTTCCAGCATGGCCTTCTCCATGGGCCACAAGCCCTTCAGAGGTATACCTGCTGTGGCACAGACATAACCACGGCCACAGATGCTTTGAGATGTACCTGCTCTGGCATCGGCTTATCCATGGCCACAGGTGCTTCGGGGTGTCCTGCTCCCATGTGGACTCATCCACAGGTCACAGTCCCCTTGACTCTAGTTCACGCTGGAGTTCCAGCCTGTCCAGTTGTGGTGATTTGGTGTCTGGTGGAGTTTTGGCGCAGTTTTGGTAGCGGGGGAGGGCGCTACAGAGGTGGCTTAAAGAAGCTCCCCCTGCTCCAATTTCGGACCCACTTCTGGCCAGGGAAATGGGCACCTCTGCGAATATCTAAGAGTGAAAGAACCTGTTGAGAAGTTCTTTGTTCATCTGTCTTTGTTGGTGAGCTTAAGAGAGAAGGAGGGTGGGAGAGAGACACCCCTGCGGACACCCCGGTCAGTGAGGCAGGAGAGGGGGAGCTGTGCCGGGGCAGGGGTTCCCCTGCGGCCCGCGGGGGGGTGGCGGCTGAGCCCCTGCAGCCCCTGGAGCCCAGCGGTGGCCCAGAGGTCGCCCTGCAGCCCGCGGAGGGCCCCGGGCCGGAGGAGCAGGGACCGGGCCCGGAGCAGCCGCGACTGCGGCCGCGCTGGAGCCGCCCGTCGGTGGGAGGGCGGCAGCCCCGGGAGGGACCCGCGCTGGGGGGTTCTGGGGAGCTGCGGCCCCGCGGGAAGGACTCGCGTTGGGGCAGCGGGAGGAGGAATGTCTGCCGGGAGAGGGACCCCGCGGTGGGGCAGGGGAGGGCTGCGAGGGCCCCTCTCCCTGAGGGGGAAGGAGAGTATGATGATGAGTACAGCAAGCAGCAGCAGCAAAAGGCAGCCACTAATGAGCACTAGACTCTAATATATAGTAAGGCGAGCAAGCCCCATGGCAAGCACAGGAGCCTGCTGATTAATAGCTAAACAGCAAAACCACCTATAAATTCTATCTAGCGTTCCAATCCAACCTGTTGTTATCTCAAGGCTTTCAAGCCCTATGTTGGGTGCAAAAAAGGACTGTTGTGGTTTAATCTAAGCCTGCAACTAAGTACGACGCGGCAGCTCGCTCCCTCCCCCCGGATGGGATGGGAAAGAGACCTGGAAGAGTAAAAGTGAGAAAACTTGTGGGTTGAGATAAAGGCAGTTTAAGAGGTAAAGCGTAAGTCATGTGCACAAGCACAACAAAACAAGGAATTCATTCAGTCCTTCCCATCGGCAGGCGGGTGTTCGGCCATCTCCAGGAAAGCAGGGCTCCATCACGTGTAATGGTTACTTGGGAAGACAAACATCATCACTCCGAATGTCCCCCCTTCCCTCTTCTTCCCCCAGCTTTATATGCTGAGCATGACGTCATATGGTATAGAACATCCCTTTGGTCAGTTGGGGTCAGCTGTCCCAGCTTTGTCCCCTCCCAAATTCTTGTGCACCCCCAGCCTACTCGCTGGTGGGGTGGTGTGAGGAACAGAAAAGGCCTTGACTTTGTGTAAGCCCTGCTCAGCAACAGCTAAAACATACCTGAATTCTTTATGCTGTTTCCAGCACAAATCCAAAACATAGCCCCATACCAGCTACTATGAAGGAAATTAATGCTACCCCAGCCAAAACCAGCACAACATGGAGACTGCCATCAAACTGGAGGTGAGCAAAGCTCTCTGAAGAAGACTTGTGGTCTCGTGCGTGCAGCAGGGTGGAGCCATGCAGCTTCCCACTCTTGATCATCATCTCTCCCAGTCCACTTCTCTCTCAGATTGCCTTCTCCCATCTGTCTTAAAAAGCATATTTGTTATTAAGTAGTAAAGGCCCTTTTTAATCAACAGTACTTACTCTACTAAGTAACATCAATAAATTTAAAACGTACTTGTCACATGTCAAATTCTGTTGCAAAGTGTGCTGGACATCATTCCACCAATACCTTGGTTAATGTTGGATTAACTTCATGATGCACCACACGTGGCTGTTTGCTCAGCTCCTGCTCAAGTGTTTGCCTTAACATGCCACTCCTCATGTACACTGGGAGCAGCGCCATTGGGTTAAAGCAAGAGCATCACGCATGCTGGAGACAAGGGACAAGACAAGGTAAGGTCCATCATCCCTCGCAGCATGGTGGCAGCAGCTGGCAGTTTTATTGCAGAAATCACCAGATTTAGGATTTTAGGATACTGCTTGGAAGTCCCCTTACTTTTCCTATCTTGATTTGAATATCAAGAATTCTAATTAGTGGATATTAGTAGGAGAGACTAATGATTATTTTGGGAAAATAAGTCTCAAATGGAATAAATGATCAAGTATAAAATAAAATCTGTATTGCCAATGCTGCCAGCATACCACTGTAAAGTCCCAAACCTAAGGTATTTATTAACCAATGATCTATTAGTGGTTAGAAACAGGCTAATATGTTATAGTCCAAGATGTCTGCTAGATAGGATTTATTATGGTACTCATTGCGTGTAATCTTTGAATCGTGACCATGATCTGTGAAAGAACTCCGCAATCCGAGTTGATTGTGAAGCAGGTGTGTTTATTACAGCTCTGCAGCGCTGGGTGCAGCGAGGGTCCGGTGCCCTCAGGATGCTTGCACCCCGAGCCGTGGTAATTGCCTCCTATTTAAAGCAACAAAACTTACATATTTACATATTTATCACTCTGTCCCGCTTCGGATGTAAATTAGATCTCCTCCCCCTTGCGCAGGCGCAGTCTTCCCCTTCGAGGGTCTTTTGGTGGTCTTGGGGAGGAAGTAAGAGTTCCTCGATAGTCTTCATCATGATTGTCGTTTTGAACCCATCCTCCGGAGTGCGCAGTCCAGGGACAGCTGGGCAGTGTCTCCCCACTCCACCCCCCACTCCACACACCCCACACCCCTGCTCTTGGTCACGGTCTGTTGCACAAATACAATTCCTCCCCCATCCCCATCTCACCTAAAACAATGAAGCAGGCCTTCGAGTGACCAGGACCCTACTTGAGCACACTGAAGCAGGCCTTCGAGTGATCAAGACCCTACTTAAGCCCTGCCAAGGGCAGGGGGTTACGCTCTTGTTTACCAAAGACAAGGCTGGCTAGCTGATATTGCAGAGACTAAAGCATATCACGTATTTCAAAAAGAATATTTTCAGATATTTTCTATTTTCCCATATCAATCAAAGTAGGTACGAGCCAAGAGCCTACGAGCCAAGGACATGTTCCTTGACCATACATGATCAATTCAAGGAATGGTCGAGACCCACGGACCACCTACCCAAATTATACCACCTACTCAAAAGAGAACAATAGAAGACTACAACAAAGGCTGTGCGCTAATTGGCATCAGAAGCGAGAAGAGAAGAACAAATGATTGAGAGAATGATAACAAATATGCATTGTATAGACTGAATATGTATGAATTTAATATATACATATTTGTTATTACAACGTGCAGGCGGACATCTTTGGGAAGGATCCCATGTCCCCGGTGCGCATGGCACACATCGTTAATAAAGGACATCTCTACTTATCTAACTTTGTGTAGATAAGTTTTTCTTACCACTGCAGATTTGCAACAGTTCGGGATGAAACTCTTGGGAGGCTGTAGAAATGGCACAGAGCACACGTCCAAGCTGGAAGGTAGACACAGGTCAGCTTACCCAAAAAAGCCTCTGGAGCTGGCTCAAGAGCAGCTGGACTGCTGAGGTTCTCCCGCTTCCCACCACTGCGTAGGGACAGGGATAGGGACAGGAAGGCCAGCACTTGCACCCTTGGTGATACAAAATTTGGAGCTTCCAAACCCCCTTGCTTTCTAATGCTCCTCACCAAGGTGGGAGGCTCGGTGCGGCTGGGTAAGGATTCCAAGATGAAAACTCAATAACAACAGGGTGTTACTAAGCAGGCATTCTTTATTGCAGCGCTGGGCAGCACTGGGGTTCGTTCCACCATGAGTGCTCCTATGGGTTAGCAAAACACATCAGTTCATATACACAAAAATCATACATATTCATCAGATTTCCTGAGAAGGGCAGTCTTACGGTGATGAGATCCTGGAATTCATTTACATAGTCCAAGGATGCGCAGTAAATTTAGGGTTAGGGTCTTTTCACCCTCTGGTGGTCGCTCATAGTCTTCCTCATGCTGTCCTGTAGTTGAATCCTCCTTCTTGAGCACAAGCCAGGGCCCCTTTTCTGTGCAACCTCTTGTTGCATCAGTCCTGTACTAGACGGGTCTCCTTAATGTCTGGAGCTTTGTCTCCTTGATGTCAGGCAGATGTTATCTATTTATCAACTTTGCTCAGCAAATAGTTAAAACCATCCTTGTGGGGGAAGGAAAACTCAAGAAAACAAAGAAGCAAGTGAAACTAAACAAAAATATGCAAGTAAAGCCTTAGTCAGGGATTGTCAGGATTTAGCTCTTTCACTGGTAGCTCTTCTGCTTGTGTATGGGTGCTAGTAAATTTGTGAGTTAGGGAATTAATGAAGTGGCAGATTACAAAATTAACGAGTTGGACTGGTCTGTTACAAGGGGATTGCTTTGATTGTTGAATTTTACCTTAGTTTTTTTTTACTTTGTGGGCTCCTGAGAGGAAGTTTTATTCCCAGAGGGCATTGTCCTGTAAATCTGAGTGACCCAGAGCGGCGCCACTGAAAGGATGGTGAGAAAGAACAGACTACAAGTGCAGGAAGCAGAAGCTTGGGCAGGCTGCATGAAGCATCTTGTGACAAACCTTTGCCCAAGCCAGCACACGACCCTAGATGGATGTGAAACCACTTCTGCTTTCCTTTGGGTCGGATGCATTGTGGCTTCGACCTGCTGCAAAGCAGGTGATGCCCTTGGCCCCACCTGTGAGCTCCCTGCCATGTGCTGGGGCCTCATCTTTGGGGGTCTGTGGCACGAGGGGTCTGGGCAGCTTGTCCAGGTGGCAATGCACCCCCCCAGCCATAACCGCAGTGTCCTTTTTTCTCTGATCAGCCAGCCGAGTGGATCCACGCCACTGTGTGCGGTGTCCCTGGAGTGGGAGGGACAACAGACACGCAAAAGTGGGCAGGGAACAGCTCTCTTCCTATGCCAACTGCAGTCACTTTGGTTTCGGTGAAATGGGAACCTGACCCTTAGCTGGATTTTCAAAGGCTCTGAAAATTTCCCCTAGCACTTGCTCATCTCCTTTCCCCTCCAACTTTTAGAACTGCGGGGATTTTCCTTTCACCTAAGTCATTCAAAGTTGTAGGAAGGAGGCAAGGTTTGGTGCAGAGGTGCTCTTCCATTGAACCAACTGAGACGTCTGGGGACAAAAAAAGTTTCAGACACAGAAGCCCTTCTGCATGTCTGAAACAAAACCCAGTTGAAACCCTGAGGTAACCCAAGATGTTACTCTGAATCTTGAAAGGGCTGGTGAGACCAGAGCTTTGGAGAGAGGCCCCCAGGCACCCTCCTCCTCCAGGCAGGCCCCCTGACCTGCACAAAGCGGACCCTCTGTAAACAAACCCACTTCTCACCACTCGAGACACCAGGGTTTGTGTAGCTAGGAGTACGAGGCAGTGTATTGGGGAAGGTGGCTTTGCTCATTTGTGGTAGTGTTTTAAGTTGCATGATGGAGTTGTTTCAAATGCTATAGAGAACAGGTGGGAACTTTTGCATGTGGATGGCATCATCGTGGAATGGAATAATCTAGATTCTGGTTGCCACTTCTCTGTAAAATACAATGGTAGACCATGTAATTTACACTTTGTTCTTTACAGAGAAAGCAAAAACATGTTCAGAGAGGTTTTTTTAATCTGTACTCCTGAATCTTTATTGAAATTGCATTTACTGTAATACATGTTAAGTTGGTGAATATTAATTTCAGCTGATTTTTTCCATTGTCTGCTTGGAAATAATCTTTCATGCTTCCTACATGGAGAAAGGCACTACAGGTTTGGTTTTGTTAGACATTTCCTTTCTTCCTAGCTACTGAGACATTTTGCTCTTTCTTGTCTTGCTGTGGCTAAGAGAAGCATACTTTGCAGCTGACTGCCCATCTTCCTGCAGTGCCACTTCACGGACCTGGAGAAGCCACACAGGAAGGGGACCGCGGCCGGCAGCCATGTGCAGAGCCCCAGCCAGGCCCTGTGATGAGCTCCCGTCAGAAACCATGGCAGCTGCAATGGGAGGCAACAGGCGCTTCTGGGTGGTGCTGAGCAAGGGTAATGCTCTTCCTGCGAGTTTCAGGAGTTCGTGTTTTGGTCTCGCTGGTGAGATTTTTTGCAGGGCTTTTTGTCCGACTTAAATGCCAGGTGAAGGTAATAAGCTGAGGTAAGTGTTTATGGTGGTGTTTTCTCAGGGTGCAAAGGGCAGTTACACTTTGATGCACTAGGATTGCAGGTAGAAGTGGGCTGCTTTTCTGTGGAAGAAAAGCACTTGCAGGGCCTGGTTGCTCAGACAGTCAGTGTCACCCCAGCTCTGAACAGAGGACAGACTGTTAAAATCCTTAAAATGTTGCTGATGAGCTTTTTTTCTTAATGTGATACCGACCGTGCATTTCAGCTTCCCATTTCCCTCCCACCCCAGCAGACTCCTAGCCTAGCTGCCATTTTGCATGAGCCTAGTCTAGCCAGCTGGTGGGGTGTCAGGTATCTCCTCTTCTAGAAAGCATTTGCTGAACTACAACTTTTTGCAAACCTCAATTCCTGTGGCCTCTTCCAAGGTTGTTTTTTTTTTTTAAAAAAAAAAAAGGTGTATGATCCAGGCAAGGGTCAGCCAGGCAGCCCTGTCATAAAGCAGGGTGAGCCACAGTTAAACTTTGGAGCTGTGGGAAGCCAAACGTAACATTTCAGGTCAGGGTGCGGCTCACTGTTATCTCAGCAGTACTAGTGGTAAAAGGCTGGGCTTAAAGCACCATAAATCCCAGCCTGTTGACAAAGTGGGAAATTGCAGTTTAACCTGAACTCTCCTTCCCCTACTCTTGTCAATGGCGAGAGAGAACATACCATCAGCACTTCATGTGGAATGCATTGCTCCTGGGTAAGCAGCCATTCACACCGAGTCTGTGCTTCTGCACACTGTGTGCGTCAGGGTGGGGAAGAGAAACTGCTGTCCTGGTGTCAGGGTGTAATAAAGAATAAGGCCGGTTTGTAATGAAGTATGCGTATGTATGTACTCATTGCTGACTAACTAACTAGCCTTTAGAGCTAAGAAGGAAGCAAAGTTAGCCAAATGAAGGACACCAGGTGGATTCCTCCAGTCAGACTGCGGGGCTCAAGGAACACAAAGGATTGAGCAGGAGAGATAAGGAGGGCAGCTAGCAAGAGCTGGTTCTGCAGTTTGGAAAAGACCCAGGATGGTACAGAGCATTCGCCACAGGACAAGTTCAAGAGTTTAACCATGAGGAAGACTCAGGTCTTCATCCCCAATGACCACCAACAACCACCAATGGAGGCATAACTTGGGTGGACTGAGGTGGGACTATGGGAGGAAACTATGTTAATGAATTCCTGAAAAATTATTAGAATAACCTGACCTTTTCTTAGAAATGTAATAAATATGTATAAAAGCTGCAAATACAAGACAAGAATCCTAACGCTTGCGTGTGCACGTATGGAAGGAGCCATCCCCCATGCTGCCCGGCGCCGCAATAAAGAATACCTGCTTAATAACACTTAGTTGTTATTGAATTTTCTTCAATTCAACTGCTTCTCTACGAAATGTGGAAGTGCATCCAAAACTGTCAGTGACTTGCACAGGGCTTGAGCGGTTAAATATTTGGAACAGGGTAGTACCTCATAGAGGGAAAGAGATGCGTCTAGGGTAAGGATTCAGGTAATTTTACAATAGCTGGTCTACGTGGCTTCTGACAAGCACTTGGAGAATCTCCCTAAGAAGGAGCAGGGATCACACTTGCTGCAGATGGAGAAGAGAATTAAAAGCAAAGATACCATCGTGTCTTGCTGCCTCCTTATCTGGGGCTGCATGAAAATGGAGGAGAACAGTGAGGGCTGGAGTCCCTCCATCACAGTGTCATGGCACAGGGTTCTGACCCACAGGGAGCCACCCCCTGATGCAGATGCCTTTAGCTGTTGCTGGCTTTGACTGAGAGCATCCCGTTTTGCCCGCTGCGCCAGTGGGCTGGGGCACGGGCTGTTCTGGGTGTCTCAGGGATGTTTCAGCCACCCAGGAGCCCCTGCCACGGCCCCCTTTCACCACCACACTGCTCACCTGCCATTGCCCAAGCCTGGTTGTGAAAACAAGCAGATCGGCTCAACTCCTTTTGCTGAAGCCTTTTCATTGAGGAAAGGGAAAAGGTCAGAGTGAAGCACCCTGAGGCGCTCTTCATTTAGTCTGGTCTGGGATCCGAGAAGTATGTTTTTTCTTTGGGGAAGAATGTTGGAAAAATGTCTATCCCAATGAATGCACATCATTCAGAGCTGTTCTCCCCCAAAAAGCAACCACATGTGCATGGAGTTAAGGGAATAAGACAGTATACATGCAACCATTTTTTTAAAAGATGAATAGCAGTCTACGATTTAATTCTGGGAAAAGGAAAAAAAAAAAAATGTTCTGCTCTGCACATGTGTTAAGCCTGTAGTCATGCCGACAGGGCACAGCTCCTGACCTCCCCCTCCAGTTACTGTTACCTCCCACCATTATACTTGCTCACTGCTGTCTGCCAATAAGAATCTCCAAGAGTGAGAAAGTTCAGTTTCGCCTTCCCCAGAGCCTCTCTGTGCAGGGTCCCAGTCAGCAAGGAAGCTTGCGCTGACAGAGGCTGCTCATCAGCAGGTTGGTTCTCTTAAAGTATGGAAACAGTAAAAACTCATTAGCCTGGGAAGAGTGGGATAATAGTGCAAAAGTAGATTTTTATTTCTTTTCTTCCTGCTCAGCATGTAATTTAAAGCAAACTATATGGCAAATCCTACTTGGGGAAGGGGGGAGGCTTTTAAAAAGCTATGCACAAAAACTGGACTATGGAAAGGTTACTTCTTTGCTGCTTTCTCCTGCTTTATAAATGCAGTTATATAATTGCATTAAAGGAATCTGGCTGGTACTTTGCTTTCTGTTTAAATTGGGCTCTCTCTTGTCTGTATGTATGCTCAAGAACAAATTCCTCTTAGCAAGGCTGCTTAGCTCTATGTCTTTTCTGGTAGGCTCTGAGGATGTGCTGGATGTAGCTGCTGTCCTGCCAGAAGCTTGGATGTCAGTCACTTTTATATGTTGCTGCCTGGTCTCCCTCGGTATTTGCTGTCCTTTTCAATGGCGTGTGCTATTGGTGGCGAGAACATCTTAATGTAGCAATCTCTGCATAACTGTTTGCAGCTAAGAGAGAAGAAAGTATGTGAATATTACTCATATACAGAATACTGTGCATTTGTAAAAGTCTAGAAAGTACAGAAATTTACCATGGGTCGGTAGTATTGCTGTGGGTCAGCAGAGGGTGCCCCCCACCCGCATTGCCCACTTAATTTCAGTTTCTGTTCTGGCTTCTGAGCTCAGGAGCTGTGCAGGGAGGAGCCTAACCACCCAGGAGCATGGTTCTACGTTTGCCACAATGCTATTTCTAAGAAGAAAAAAAAACCAAACCACAAAACACCCTGCAACATCAATTTGGAGCAAAAAGTCTCAACAAATGTGAGCAGGCAGTTTATCTTAGTTTTTTTTCTTTCCCCTTTCTTCTATTTGTGCATAACTAGAAGAACTTGGCCTCAGGGCAAAACTTTCTTTTGATTGTTGTCTGAGAATGTTTTGTGCTGTCTTTTACTTGTCTGGAAAAATAGAAACTCAGAGATTTTTGTGGGTTTTTTTTTTAGACTGGAGGCTTACTGGTTTTCAAGGTTTCCTTGCTTCCTTAATCACAGGAAGGCAAGGACTGGGGTTCAGACTTGGGACATAGCATTGAGTTTCTGCCTTTCTGGCTCTCTATGACAAGAAACCAGAGATACCTGTTTTCTAGTATCTTTCCTGCGTGGAGTGCACCTTCCCTACAAGGCAGTGCGGGACGACGGCTACTTCCCGCATGCTTTGTACCCATGCCAAAGCGATCTTCTATAAAATATGCCAAGTTCAACAACCAAAATGCCTGAGTCACTGGCTTTAGCCTAGGTTCACTGCCCAGCCCTGCTTGGCACAAGGGAAATCGGTGAACTGTGTCTAAGCACTAGCGAAGACTTTCTGGGGTGGAATGGGGAACGTCAATGGTTCCCTGATGCTATTTTGAAGGCTGGATAAAATGGCAGAAAACACAAAAACCTTGAAAAGACACAAATACAGGTAAGATACGGTTATGCTTCATCACATCCAGCAACAGCAAGGGAGCTGGGCGGAAGTCCACCGGCTGAAGAGCGATGTCAAGTGGCTTGGTTGGGGGATCGGAATGACCGCAGTTTTTTCACTAACTGTCCTGTTCCCCTCCTGTCTCTTTCAGAATAGCAACTAGAAATGGCTGCCCAGTCCGTCGTGACAATCCAGCCGCAGTATGGCATCGTCGTGCCCACTGTCTCAAGGAACGTGTGGCAGACAGGGCTGATGGACTGTTGCGCCGACTGCAGCGTCTGTGAGTGCCTCAGGGGGTCCTGTCTCTCAGCCGTCAGCAGTGACATGCTGTGGTCGGTCCCACGCCCTCTCGGGACACTTTTCTCACCCCTGCCACTTGGGTCGGTGGTGCGGTAGCTACAGCCACGTAGTCAGGTCCTCTCAGTTCCTCCCCTGATGCCAGCGATGCTGGGCGGGCAGGCAGAGCCTCACCCACTGCTGCGTTTCTTCCCCTGCCAGGCTGCTGCGGGTTGTTCTGCTTTCCCTGCCTCGCCTGCCAAGTGGCCGGGGACATGAATGAGTGCTGCCTGTGTGGGACAAGTGTTGCCATGAGGACCCTTTACCGCACCAGATACAACATCCCGGTCAGTGGTTAACCCGCCTGCTCACCGTGCTGGGAGGCTGAAAGATGAGGTGCCCCCAAGGCCCCTCTCTTCACACATCAGGGACAAGCATGGGACAGCAGCACTTTCTACTCACCTTTTTTCACTTTCCTATCCTGCATGATGCCAGGAGGAGAGGACAGGGGTTGGGATGCTCTCAGCCCTGCTGTTCCCTGGGCTGGTGTCCAACAACGCATATTAATTGGACTCAGCTCCTTCCCACCACCCTTACATGTCCTGCCTTCAGCTGCTGCCGACCACAGCAGCTCACAGAGCCTCAGCTGCTGCTTCCCTATGCCATCCCCAGTCTTTGAAAGATGGGAAAGATTTGAGATAATTGTGGGCAGACTTAAAGAATAGGTTGTCAATTGCACAGATAAAGATCTGTAATCAGATGCAGGAGAACGGTGGACGTTCGGACACAGTACATATGTGAAATGGTTTCTTCCCACCGGAGGTTAGTTCTGTCCCCAGTGCAAACCATGGTGACCCAAGTCCCGTTTGCCCAAATTGTGTCTTTCTGTGTATGTCTTTCCCTCAAGTCATCTTTCCCTCAAGTCTTAACCTTGGAAGCCAAAAGATAAGTAGCCATCTGCAGCCTGCAGAAAGGGCTCCCTCCTTCCTTTCCATGGTGTTGGGGTGTCTGGTACTCTGCTGCAGCCAGCTAGGAGACAAAGGGAACACAATGTGGAATGTGATTAACCTTTTCTTGGCCAAAACATGGCTTTTGGGAAGCCTACATCCCTAACCTATTTCTTCCTAACAGGGGTCGATTTGCTCTGACTCCTGTATTACCACTTGGTGCCTTGTGTGTTCTGTTTGCCAAATTAAGAGAGACATCAACCGGAGGAAGGAGCTGGGCATATTCTGGTAAGCTGGGTGTGCTGGCTCTGGTTTATGAAGCTGCCACTGCATGCAGCCAAGCGGCTTCCTGGGGTCTCTCCTTCTGCCGACACCTGATGTAAGACACAGGATTGCTGCAGTGGGGAAATGGCCATGGACAGGTGACAAGAGCAACCTGTCCTGCAGCAAAATGTTGCTGGCAACCTCGTGCAGGACAGAGGGCGAAGGAATGGGGGGACACCATACCTGGTGTGGTGAGGCACAGCCCTGCTCCCTGACCCTCCTCTCCTGTTCCATTGCAGATGTTGCCATCCTTGTTGTGACCTGCAGAGATGTTGTGGGCAGGAGTCGTCGCTGCCCTGGCCCTTGGGAAACGCACCACAGAGGATTTGCCTTGATTACAGTTGATCCCCCCTTCCCTGAGTAGTATGAATAAACAGCAGAGTTCTCCTTCCTGCCTCTGTGTGTGCCCCTCTTGCATGGCCTGAGAGCCCCTGTCCTTTTCCAGCTCCATCCATCTCAGCTGCCCCTGGTGCCGCTGAGATTTCCCTGCGCCTACTGCAGAGAAAGATTTTCACTATTATTTTGTTATTTGCTCAGCTTTTAGTGTTTAATACATAGGAGGAGTTGTTGTTGCTCATCCAAGTTGTAAAATTTGGAAAAGTGACTTCTGCTCCAGGGCAGAGCTGGGGCTTCCCACAGGCAGGTGATGGCTGCAGGCCACTGAGTGCTGAGTTGCCCCTGCTGTGGTGGCCCAGGTGGCCGTCCAGGGCTGCTGGCCAGTCCCACCTTTCTGAACATAAAGCTGTGGGGATTTTTGGTTGCCTGGCACCAGCCCACCTCCTGCATTGCACAGACATACTCCCCTACGGACCCTCAGCATGAATTCCCATCTGTCTGCGATTAAAAACCTGGTTGGGTCATGTGTTGGCCAAGTCATCTCCATGGGCAAACCCTGCCTGCGCTGGGCTGTTCGTGATATGCTCTTCTTCCAAAAGGTGGAGGTTACATCCATCCTCTCTCCATCACTCTCGGAGAGATGCTAAAGGATTTTTGATCCCTACAAATCTCCCCCAGCTTCACTCTAAGGAAAACAGGATATTTTTTTTTCACCTCTGCCTTCACCTTCAGCACAAACATTGTGAAGGGCAGGTAGAGGCTTTGTCAGTGCTGTGGGGTGGGTCTGTGCAGCAGGATTCCCACCTGCCTAAACCCCAGATGGCCCAGGCAGTCCAGTGGATGATCCCTGGAAATACAGAAAACTGCATTTTTAGCCTAAGAGAGGCAAAAGCCAGGAATGTGGAGAGGGGGAGAGAAGAAATACCATGCTGCCATCTCATCCCAGCACAGCGTGGTATGATTTTGTAGCTGTACCTCGAGGCAACATCTGTGTCACCCAGTGGAGTTACAGTTCGTTCTTGCTGATGGTCAGGCTTAATGAAGGGAAGGCACTGCACCTCCAGCAGCAGATGGCTAAAGGCAGCACAGGAGCCTGAATGCAAACTGTCCTCTGAAAACATCTACTAAAAGCGACATGTCCCATCGGGGCTCTGGGCCTGCAGGATGCTGGGGTGGGGGAAGACGAGGAGTGGGGCAGCAGGAGACCGGTAGAGGCGGCAGCAAGCTGGCAGCCAGTTGCCTTCGGCAGGGAAGCTGTAATTGCGCAAACCAACACCTAAGCTTGCGTCTAGTCTGTCAGTCAGAGGGAGCAGAGGTCGTTTGCCAGGGAGCACACAGAATATATAAAGGACGAGAACCAGGAAAAGGACACATATCTCCCAGGACAAGGGCGTCTCAACAGGTATGTACAGCTTGGCTTTATTTTCATACCAGAAACTGCTCATGGCTGAAGTGGTGTTGCAGGGGAAGGAGTGGAAGCAGATGTGAAGTTTTCTGCCTGGAAAACTACTTTAGAGCTAAACCAGAGAGTGCTGGGTGCTGCTGATGGGCATCTTGACAGAAGTGGGCAGCAGAGGTAAAGGATGGAAGCTTTTGCACTCTATTGTTCATTTGTGCACATATACATGTGCCTATACATAACAAAATGCTGCTTGGTTATTGGTGAAATGTGGCTGCACGCACCTCAAGATCCCTTTCCTATCGGCTGTTCCAACACCTCTGGTGGTGCCACAGAGCTGTAGATTTGGGGGCACCCGTGATGATATGCTGGGTGTTCGGGGCACGGACCACCTCTCAGAAGATGAGCGTGCAGCGGAGGCTTCTCCACACCGCAGTCTCTGTCTGAGCAGAGATGTGGTGTGTTTGTACTTAAGGAGAGGAAGGCAAAGTCTGTGATCATCCCTGCCTGCAAAGGGCACAGTGTGTGTGTGGCGGTCAGCACTGCTCGGCTGCATTTTCACCACACGCTGCTATTAATCTCGTTATCTGGCAGGTGGGTGAGCCTGGCGGGGTCCTGCCCCTAAACCTTCTGCTGCTCCTCCCATGCACACTTCTCCCCGTGGTCCCTGCCATGCTGCCTGCTGCTGGGCATCCCTGTCCCTGCGTAGGACCCCTGTGCTGTCTCTGCTTGGTATCCCCTCCACACGGCTGTCTGTGGTCTGCCCCCTCCCTTGTTCCTCCTCCGTGGTTCTTGCTTCTTAAATCATCCCTCGCCCAGGCTCCCTGTGAAAGGGAGAAAAAAACAGCTCCCTGCTGTTTTGGCGTGCTGTGGGGTGTTCCATCAGCTGCAGAGGTGGTGGGAATTTCCCGGGACCTCGTTCAAGCAAGGACAGCTGGCTGGGGCAGTGGCAGGAGATGTCCAGCGAGGGATGATGGGTGCCGTGGCCCCGCTGCACCCATGGGTGATGGGGTTTGCCTGTGCTTGCTCTTAAAGTCCCTGCCAACAGCCAGGTGACTTGCTCCAGAGAGGGCACAGCAGGATATTTACTGCTCAGCAGCCCCGTTCAGTAGCAGCAGGAAAGCACCCTTGTGTATTAACCCCCGACAGGGGCTGGTGACAAAGGCAATCTCGCAGGCTAGCGGTTCGCCCTTCAAGGCCACTCATCACCTAATGGGAGCAGATATCAGTGCCTCAGATAGGGTCAGTCACGCTTCTGTTGCCTGCAGAAAGCTGCAAAAAGTCATGAGCAAATCACGTGGAGACTTTTTACAAGCTTTCTTCCCTCTTACTGCGTAATGCAACATCCGTTTTTGTCTCCAGGTACTAGCAGGGTACAAGGGTCGGCCATAAGGCAACAGGCTGTGCCTGACAGCAGAGAAGTGTTCGGGCCAGCCCATAAGTGATGGGGAGCCATAGGAGCTGCCAGCAGAGCCACTGACCCCTTTGCTGCCTGTTGACATCAGTCAATACAAATGCAGTGCCACAGCTTGTATCTCTCTAGTGTCAGACATGGGTAATGCACTTGGTGGCATCATCTGAGTGCATATATTTATTCCAGCATATTCCTTATGTTTAATACTTAATTTCTGTGTAAATGTGTAATTCTGACATGAAAACAATCCCATTCCCTTTATGGTGTTTAAACAGAATTTACGGGGATTAATGCCATCATCCCTTGCTTCAAAACATAAATGCTTCCCCTGTTTTTCTTTTTGCTCTTCCCAGTGTCTCAAAACATAGGCAGTCCCTTGTCACACAAGGGCGGGGGGTCATTGGCTGCTTAGGGGGCACCCCCCTGGCCATCACCCAGACATGCAGTGGTGCTGCCTGCGCAGGCAGGACAAACATGTCAAAGCTGGGCAGGGACAGGCAGGACACAAACTGAAGGTGCTCTGTTAAACACCCGTAACACCCATTGCAGAAACGGCCATGGGCTGTGTGAGGATGTGGCGGCTGGAGAGGATCTCCCCAGGACCTGCCTTGGGACCCTTCCCAAGCAAAGGAGCAGCAGCCCACGGTTATGAGGTCCAGAGCTCAGGCTGCTTTCCCGCTACTATTTCTTTGCTGAGGATGTGTGGCTGTGCGCTGGGAGTGGGCAAGAGCCCTTGTAAGAGCTGTAAGAGCACTAGAGCCTTTGCATCTCATCCCTGTGCTGCTTAACAGAGCAGTGCTGAGCTTGGGCACAGGTCAGGGAGTGTGTCTGCATGGGACTTTCTACAGGAGCATCCTCTATTTTTTTTTATTTTTAATTAAAGCTCCAAAGCTGAAGTGAGAATGGCAGAGGGTGGTGCCATGCTTTGCAGGGGTTGGCGGGGAAGGGAAGGGACCACAGGTGGAGATGGAGGTGGGGATGGGGATGGAGATGGAGAAAAATGGAATTGTTACATGGGTCAGGTGGGTTTGGGGATAGTGCTGTGGAGCAGGAGCTCTGCTGCTCTCAAAGGCTGCAGCCTCTTGCTGGGGAAGGATGGGCAGGAGCAGGGCTCCAGGGGCCTTGGTGGCCCCAGGAAACTGAGGAAGAAGAGGATGAGGCACTGGCACAGACAGGCAAGTGGAGAAGAGATGGGAACTGGTGGCTGGGCTTGGGGTGATGGAAAGGGACAAGGAAAACCCAGTGCCTGGAAGCCTGCTAAGGCAAGCAGGTGAGGAAGGAAGGGAGGGGGGAGGTGAACAGGATCAGGGAACAAAGGAAAGATTAAGGTGACAACTGAGAGCTTGAGAAAGCTAGGACTGAGCTGTAGTAGCTTTGGGACACTGGGAACATAAAACACCCCCAACATTTTAAGCAGATAATGATGAAAGATGAACTGGGGATGAGAAGACAGGATTGAAGTGTTGAAGCACTGAGGCTCTGAAGGAGAAGGACCTCTGTTTTTACATTATTTAATTTACATAAAAATATTTACATATTTTACTTTATTTGCATGGGCAGGAGGGCGAGATGCTGCTGCTTTTGGTGGGGCCTGGTTTTGGGCAGAGCTTTGCTGCAAAGGACAGTGGCAGCTCTTGGAAGAGCTGTGCCCTCCACTTTGAGGTGGGGGTGGCAGTGCCCTGGCAGCGGGGACCCTCAAGTACCTGGGCTGCCCTCTCTGTCTTTGAATGCAGCAGCCTGAGCAAGACACCCACTTCAGAAACACCTGCAGCATTTTTCTCTGATGGCTTTTTCTTCCAGATCACGAACTGCCTGGAGGGACCCGATCCCACATCGTCAATGGCCTCTCACCATTTAGTCACAGTCCAACCCCAATTTTCGGCTGTCTCGCAGACAGGCAAGTGGCAGTCGGGGCTTCTGGACTGCTGCTCGGACTTCAGCGTGTGTGAGTACACATATACCCCTCATTCCTGGTGTTGGCTCACAAGGTGCTTCTGGTATTTTCCCTGCTCCTTCTGCAGCAATGCCCCTGCTGCAAACCCCACTTTTGTGGGTACCAGTGGTGGGCCAGCTCTTGTCTGAGGTCAGGAGTCATGGCTCTCACAGCCGCATCCCTGTCCAGCTTTTCCCCCTTTCCTCTTTCTTTGCACAGCTCAGCCAAGCCTGTGTCTCGTCCCACAGGTATTTGCGGAACCTTCTGCCTCGGCTGCCTGGGGTGCCAAGTGGCCAGGGACATGGACGAGTGCTGCCTGTGTGGCCCCAGCGTGGCCATGAGGACACTCTACCGCACCAGATACAACATCCCGGTCAGTGACCAGCTGCGGGGCCTGCCCTGCTGGCAGTGACAGCCACTCACTGGGTGCTGGGGTGGGGCTCAGGGAAGGAGAAGGGGGTGCCGGAGGGGAAGAGCAGCGGTGGGGAGTTGCATGGGCAGCCCTGCAGGCAGGGAGACAGGGACACACCTGCATCCCTGCTGTGAGCCGGAGGTAATCCCATTGCACACCACCTCATCCCAGTCCTCTCTGGGCATAAGCGACAGTGTGCTGCAGTGCAAGGGTGAGCTGCCCGGGGGTGTTGACAATGAAAAATAGGAAAACTTAAAAGCTGATGTGGAATTCAATCATACAATGTCCCTTGCTCCACAGGGCTCCATTCTGCAAGACTGGGCCACCATGATGTGCCTCCCTATGTGTGGGCTCTGCCAGCTGAAGAGAGACATCAACCGAAGGAAGGAGCTGGGCATATTCTGGTAAGCTGGGCGTGCTGGCACTGGTTTATAAAGTCACTGCTGCACAGAACCGAGCAGGTTCTCAGAGTCTCCCTTTCCACTGATGCCTGACTTAAGACAGGGTGTTGCTGCGGTGCCCAAACAGCAATGGCCAGGTGAAAGGGTTATCTGTCCTGCAGCAAAATGTTGCTGGGAACTTGCAGGATGGGGGATCTCCTCAGGGCCCATCACCTGGGTCCGGCAACACCCACCCACCACCCACACACAAATAGTGTGGCGAGGCACGGCCCCGCTCCCTGACCCTCCTCTCCTGTTCTGTTGCAGATGCCACCATCCTCACTGTGCTCTGCGGAGCCGCTGTGGGCAGGAGTCACCACAGCCCTGGTCTTCAGGAAACATACCGTGGGGGGTTTGCCTCGATTGTGGTTGATTCCCCCTTCCCTGGGTAACACCAGCAATAAAGAGAGTTTGTCTTCCTGCCTGCGTGTTGTTATTTATTTCTCTGTGCCCTCCTGCAGCACCAGAGGACAGCTTTGTACTTTTGTATGCTGTGTTGTCAGAGCAATGCTGAGGTTTTCAGATAAAGGAGACTTTCTCATGCAGACCCACACTGGGATGAGGCCAGACCATGAAGTTCAGTGGGAAGATAAAAGCTGTCCAAGCCTGCTGTGGACAGCTCAGCTTCTCTGTTGACACTGGCAGCGCGCAGAGCTGGTGACAGCATCACCCTGCGCTCGGAGAGGTTCGAGGGCACTGAACGCATCCCTGTTTCTGCCTGGACCGACCCCAGCACCGAGACACAGAAAGCAGCACTGGGAGAGTGATAGTGATGATGTGGGGATTGCAGACTCGCTCAGCTTCCTCTGCACAAACCTTGTTAGGAGCCTGTTGCATGGGAGCTGTTTCTCTGTGGGGTAAGACCCCTGCAGCTGTGGGTGTTGGGTGTCATGTGCTGCGGTGGAAGAGCTGGGTCAATCTGCACCTCGCTGGGGCTTGGGGGTGCAGGCGTTTATCCATTACCTGCCATGGCAAAGAACAGGGAAGAGGTAACCCTGGGCCTGGGGTTGCTCTGCAGCCAGCCACCAGGCACTGGCTCAGGTTGGTTTAAGCTTCGTTGCTTTTAACAGAAAATGGTGCTTTTTGCCCAGAGCAGGAAGTGGGCTGGGACTGCATGGGGCCCTCGGGCTCTGGCACACCTGTGCTTCTGCCCTGGCACCTTCAGAACAGTAGTGGGTTTTATTCAAAAATACTTTTCCCACCCTCACAGTTTCCCCACTGCAATGCCCATTGCATTTTCCTCAGTGGCCTCAGCACTACCGCATCCCTGGCATGAAGGGGTGAGGCTGCGCCCCTGCTGACAGCACATACGTGTGTGTTTGCACACATGGAACACGTGCATAGAGAAGCAGGAGAAGGTGGTTGTGGCATGGTGACAGCTTGAGCTGGGAGTTGACAAGTGTGTGTGTCTGCTGTGGGGACAGATGTCACTGTGCTGGTCTATGCATGCCCCACAGGCATGCTGGGTCACCTCTGCTCACTCCGGGCTGCTGGTCCCAAATCCCCATCACCTGCAGCCCACCAGGCATGGAGCAGGGGGATGGGTCTGAGCCTCCCCTCGTGGCACAGGCAGCTGTGTGATTTGGGGTGGCCAGCTGAGCAACAGCCCTGCTGCTCCAGGAGCTCATGGATGAACTGAGAGCACCTGAGGTCAAGGTCTTCAAGGCCGCCAAACCATGAGTGCTAGGGTCCCCCCTTTCCAGTGACAGGTGAGCCCTGTGTCCCCAGCATGAGGCTCCTGCAGACTCCCCTGCCCACATCTCCCCTCCCACTATGATGGTTGTTATGGGATCCCTTAGTCATTGGGGGCGCTTCTACCCCTTGGCCCATCCTGGCAGGGGCTGCCAGGACCCCATGGCTTTGCCCATCCCAGATCATGGGGTCTCCTTTCCAGGGGTGTTTCTACCCCAACACACGCTGGATTTGGGCCATTGGGACCCAGAGCTTGGGGGAGGGGCACCAGTGCCCACCTCACCTGAGGAGCGTAGAGGGACGCAGGAGCTGCAGGCGATGCCTGGTGAGTGCCTGAAGTGGTGACCGGACAGCCCTGCACCTGACTGCACCATCAAGGCTGAGCTGGAGGGACTCGTGCTGCTGGCTGCGGCACAGGGGTCCTGGGGTCACGTACCAGGAGAGGTGCTGTGCCATAGGGGTGGGAGGCGGGCAGCGCTGCGCCCACAGCAGAGCCCCGTGTGCTGAGGCTGTGTCCAGCTGTTGCTCAAGAAAACCCTGCTGTGGGCGGTGGTGTCGGTTGTTGCATCTCACCCAGACGCGGAGCGGTCTGACTGTTGCTGGGGGCTGTGGTGCCCATCCCTGGGCTGGGCTGGGGGCTGTGTGGGGTGGTGGGAGGTCTGCGGCACCACATGGCGCGTTGCTGTGGGCGTTCCGGTGTGCCTTCCCCTGGGCTGGCTGGTGCTGAGCACCACAGGGAGCTGCCATGGGCAGGTTTCTCCCTTCTCTGAGGGTGGTTTCTGTGCGCAGAGCTGGCCCTGCTGGGGATCCCCTCCTCTGTGCAGGGGCTGTGGGGTGTGCATGGCTGCACCAGGCTGAGCTGGGTGATGCCAGTTCGGGGCCTGTGTCCCTGTCCCCGTGGGAGCCCCAGGCCAAGCTGATTTGGCTGCACAAGTGTCACTGACACAACCTATGAGGGTGACATGACCCTCAGGTGTGTGAAGGTTGCAACAGCGGGTTTGTCGGATGCAGTAGTACACAAGGACACAGAGGCTTTGTTCCTGTGAATTTATTCCAAGTTACTAAAAATCACGACTAGTAAAGCAAGTACATACTTGTGATCACTTACATATAGGTGCACCTCTAGGTATTATTTGAGGCATTACCAGCCTGATGCTTCCCAAGATGCTGCCAGGTGTGGGGATGATGGAAAAGCTTTATCACAGGTGATCTGCATCATGGAGTCAGGAGTCAGCCAGGCATCCCTGCCAAGCAACCATCCGTCGGGGAGATCTCTGCAGAGCAGCTCTCACAGAGAAGCTCATCTTGGGTAGGTACCATGTTACTTCTAAACCTTTTTGGTGTAGACATGTTAAGTGAGTGAAGGACAGCACTTGACAGAGCAGCTGTTGCTGGAATGTTAGCTCGTTGTCATCACAGTTTGTGCATCGTGGCTCACAGGGAGGTCTCATCAGGGATGCCTGGGGCTCCCAGTTCAGCACTTGTCCCTCTTGACCAGTCCATTACTGGGTCACCTCTGTGGCTGCTCCTGCAGCTGGGCTGAGGGACTGCTGGAGCAGGGCTGGCTGGGCCAGGGGGATGCACACACTCCACAAACATGGGGGTGGGGCAGGCAATGCCGAAGGGGAGTCAGCGCTGTGTAGGAGCTCCCGCAGCCCCCCAGCCAAAGCCTCTCCTCAGTAGTTTTTGCCTCATGTTTGAGGGGCTGGGAGCTGTGAAAGGAGTTCAGGAAAGGTGGAACCAGAACTGTCAAGGTCTGACCCAGCTGTACCCCGTTGGTAGCCCCAGTGCTGCTCTCAGTTGCTTTGTGCTGTGCTGAAATGCACCCCGTTTAGCAGAGGGGTTTGAGCAAGATGCTTTTTCTCACCTGCTCTTCTGGGGAGAAATGTGACTCTTCTGGCTGAGGAGGGGGACAGGCATCTCCTGTGGGGTCTCTGGGGCTCGGCTGCATAGCCAGTAGCTCTTAACTGGTTTTTTCTCCCCTTCACAGGGAGAGAGGATACTCTGCTGCTTCGCGCTGCTGCCTCACCTGCACCCTGTGACCCTCGCAGCAGGGCTGCCCCAGGACAGCGGGGGGACCCCCACCTCACTTCTGCCCTTGAGAACAGGACCGGGAGAGACCCTCCACACAGAAAGGGGCACATGGCACGAATTTAATCTCTGAGGGAAGAGGCTGGGCTTCCCACTCACAGAAAGATGGCTTGCCTCCCTGCTGGGGAGAGCCCTGCCTGTGCCCACCTGGCTCCTGGCTGACAGCCCTGTTACAGGGCTCCTGGCTCCCCGGCTTGTTACAGCTCCAGCTACTCAATGCTCTGGATAAGAGATGCTCCTGGTTCTTACAGCTACAGGTATTGTTATTTCAGCTCCTGCTCCAGATAACAGCTCTGGCTACTGCAGAGTTGGGATATGAGATTCTCCACCTCTGGCTAATAGAGGCTCCAGCTATACTGCAGCTCCAACAGGTGGATGCTTGGGCTTCCCCAAGTTTCAGGTAGTTCCAGCTTTCTGCTCCTGGATGCTCCAGACACGAGGTGGCTTGTTACAGCTCTGGCTGATGGACACTTGTATTTCATGTAATTTCAGCTCCAAACTGTAGCTGGATAAGAGATGCTCCTGCTGCTTCCAGCTACAGATTGTAGAAGCTCCTTCTTGATATCAGCTAACTGAAGCTCTGCCTAACTACAGCTATGGCTTAATAACTGCTCGTTCTTGTTAAAAGCTACTTAAAGCAGTCCGGGCTTTTGGCAAAGCTGTAAATCAATCATTTTTGTAACTTGAATATTAACTGTCATAATTGTACGTTGTCGAAAAATATTGCTTATTTAATAACTGTTCTAGTGGTTATACAAACCTTGACTAAAGAGTTAGAGAAAAGCAGCTTTCACCCCAGAGACCAGCTCAGATGTTGAGCTTGGCCTGATGCATGCCAGCTTCCTAACTTGGAGAATCACCACGACCAGATCTGCACCTCTGGGGGGGTGGGGCATGCACCCTGCTCACCCTCCTTTGTGCTCACCTTGCCCCCAATGTGCTCCCATTCCACTGCCTCACCTGCCTGAAGTCCTCCCAAGCCTCTGTTTTGGGGGCTGAAAACTGCCAAATGAGCCTCCATTTCCAAGCCCCCAAACCACACAACCTAAGTCTTTTTCTGAGCTTCAGAAACACAAGGCTCTGCCCCTGCTTTTGAGACCGAAAACCAGTTGGCAGAAATTGTTTCCAAGGCCTCAAAACACAGCATCATCTCTGTGTTCAAGCAATGAAAATGTAGGACTTTTAGTCTCTATTTTCAGTATCTGAACACAGCATCTAAGGCTTTTTTTCTGAACCCTAAACCACCGAACTATATCTCTGCTTTCATGTTCTGAAAACATAGGACTTTTAATCGATTTTTTGAGCTTAAGAAATGCAGGACTCCTGCTCTAGTTTTCAGCCCCCAAAATGCAGCACTTAATCTCTGTTATGGGGGCTGAAACCCCTGCACTGAACTTTTGTTTTCCACCTGCGTGTGATATGGGAAAGTAGAAAATATCTGAAAATATTCTTTTTGAAATACGTGATATGCTTTAGTCTCTGCAATATCAGCTAGCCAGCCTTGTCTTTGGTAAACAAGAGTGTAACCCCCTGCCCTTGGCAGGGCTCAAGTAGGGTCTTGGTCACTCGAAGGCCTGCTTCATTGTGCTCAAGTAGGGTCTTGGTCACTCGAAGGCCTGCTTCATTGTTTTAGGTGAGATGGGGACGGGGGAGGAATTGTATTTGTGCAACAGACCGTGACCACGGAGGGGGATGTTGCCTTGAGCCGTGGTCGCAGGGGCAGACACTGCCCAGCTGTCCCTGAACTGCGCACTCTGGAGGATGGGTTCAAAACGACAATCATGATGAAGACTATCGAGGAACTCTTACTTCCTCCCCAAGACCACCAAAAGACCCCCGAAGGGGAAGACTGCGCCTGCGCAAGGGGGAGGAGATCTAATTTACATCCGAAGCGGGACAGAGCGATAAATATGTAAATATGTAAGTTTTGTTGCTTTAAATAGGAGGCAATTACCGCGGCTCGGGGTGCAAGCATCCTGAGGGCACCGGACCCTCGCTGCACCCAGCGCTGCAGAGCTGTAATAAACATACCTGCTTCACAATCAACTTGGATTGCGGAGTTCTTTCGCAGATCACGTGTGTGAGGTGTTGTCAGTGGGCAAGGGGAGTGTAGCCGCCCCCATGCAGATTCAGGGAGTGCTTGGCAACTGGCGGGGGACGTGACAGTGCAGGGTAAGCCCGGCCCCATGTCTCTGTGGGGTAAAGCACCAGCAGCAGCCGGAGCGAGCGGGCACCGGTACCCGTCCTGGCCACAAGCGCCTCCCGAGCCGCCACTGCTCGACCCGCGCCGGCGGGGGGCGGCCGGGCCCTGCTGCTGCCCCGGCGGACACGGCCACAGCCCCAACAAGAGCACGCCCCGCCCTGGGATACGGCTTCGGTTTCCTCCGACTCAGTTCTTGCCCGGGGGTCCCGGCCAGGTCCGCTCCTGCCGCCGCCGCCGGAGCCGCGGCCCCAGGAGCAGAGCGCGGCCCCGCCCGCGCGGACGGGGGCTCCCGCCGAGACCGACCTGCGGGCAAGGGGGACGCCGCGGGCGAACAGCGCTCCCCGCGGCCCCACTGCCGCTCTCCCCGGCCCGGCCCGGCCCGGCCCGGCCCGGCCCCAGCCGCTGGCCACCGCCCCCCCAGCACCAACCATCCCCCCGCACTGCCAGGGACTGCGGCGGCCGCCAGCCCGCGCACGCGCTCTGTGCACCCAGCCAGCCCCGCCCCGCCCCCACCCGTTCCCCACCCGTCAATCCAGCCCCGGGGGGCGGGACGGGGGAAGCGGCAGCGGCCGGAGCGCCGTGGCGCCCCGTGGCGGGAGGTGTCACCCTCTGCCACCCTGGGCCAGCCCGTCCCATGGCGGCTGTGGCTGCGGGCTGAAAGCCGTGCGCCGTGCTGCTGCTCCTGAGCTACCACGGGGCGTCCTGCGGCCGCATACTGCATACGTTTACAGTTGTTATACATCTATGTAATACGTACCTACCTAATATGTGTTTTTATCTCATATACTATATTTCCGTATTTCTATTCATGTAAGACACATGCAGTATAGGTTGTAAATTAATGTGTCTATGCTCACATATGACCACTTCCTGGTCAAAAGGGCACAGGCAGCCAATCACAGAGCTGATTTGGATCACGATGTCAACAGATGGCGGCTCCCTGGCCTAGCAATGTCAGCCGCCTGGCGCAAAATGGCGGCTCCCTGTCACAAACAGGCAGCCAAAACAAAATGGCGGCAAGGAATGGGGTTGTCCCATTGCTGCCAGGCAATGAGAGCGGGGGACAGAACAAGAACAATGGACCGACTCCTGTAGGCAATGGCCGCTGTGGCTGCTGGGAGAGGGCGGGGTTTCCACCGGAAGGGGGTTGGACAACATGGGTGGCAGTGGTACCTGTGCAGCCACTGCGTGCTGTGGCACCTCCAGTGACACAGGAGCACCACCAACCTTGGACGGTAGAACCTCCACAGTGACACTACAGTACCACCAAGCCCGGATGGTACTGCGTGCCCAGAGACATGGCAGCACCGCCAAACTTGCCTGTAGAACCTCCCCGCTGACATGACAGTACCACCAAACCCTGCCTGTAGAACCTCCCCGCTGACACGGCAGTACCACCAAACCCTGCCTGTAGAACCTCCCTGCTGGCATGGCAGTACCACCAAATTCAGACTGTAAAAGCACCACAGGCACTCTGCAATACCAACCAGCCCCAACTCTTATACAGCCTGCAGTACCACGAAAATACTGCCCTAATATTGCTTGACAGGAATATTACCATCTCCTCCCCGTAAAACCTCCATGGTGACATTGCAGTGCTACCAAACTCCTACCAGAAGACCTCCTCTGCAGTACTGCAATGTCACCAAACTCCTGTCTGGAAGACACCTCACGATCCCTGAGGTTCCACTTGGAAGCATGCAGGACAAATATACAACAGCCTCAATGACTGCCACAACTGCAACTGGGGTTGCACAGTTACAATAATGTGTGTACTGCAATTTTATTGACATGAGTTACAGCAAAATTTGGTATGCAAGTTGCTATATGTGTGACACAGAGTCTGGAAACGCATTTTATTGGGTACCCACGAATAACACGTTGTGCTTACTCATGCCTCACGGTTCCTCACTATGCCTCTTCCATCTTCTGCACCAGCTGCTGCAAATGAAGGAGGATACGGTTAGAGCTGGGAAACTCTGTTCCTCTGCTTGAAGGGGACAGAGGAAGTTTGCTGATGACACGAAACTGGGAGGAGTGGCTGACACACCAGAAGGCTGTGCTGCCATTCAGAGAGACCTAGACAGGCTGGAGAGCTGGGCGGGGAGAAATTTAATGAAATACAACAAGGGCAAGTGTAGAGTCTTGCATCTGGGAAGGAACAACCCCATGTACCAGTATAGGTTGGTGACTGGGCTGTTAGAGAGTAGCGTAGGAGAAAGGGACCTGGGGGTCCTTGTGGACAGCAGGATGACCATGAGCCAGCAATGTGCCCTTGTGGCTGAGAAGGCCAATGGCATCCCCGGGTGTATTAGAAGGGGTGTGGTAAGTAGATGGAGAGAGGTTTTTCCTTCCCCTCTACTCTGCCCTGGTGAGACTGCATCTGGAATGTTGTGTCCAGTTCTGGGCCCCTCAGTTCCAGAAGGACAGGGAACTGCTTGAAAGAGTCCAGCACAGAGCCACAAAGATGATTAAGGGGGTGGAACATCTCCCTTATGATGGAAGGCTGAGGGAGCTGGGTCTCTTTAGCTCAGAGGACACTGAGGGGTGACCTCATTGATGTTTATAAATATGTAAAGGGTGAGTGTCAGGAGGATGGAGCTGGGCTCTTCTCGGTGATGGGCAATGACAGGACAAGGGGCAATGGGTGCAAGCTGGAGCGTAGGAGGTTCCACATAAACATAAGGAGAAACTTTTTGACTGTGAGGGTGGCAGAGCACTGGAACAGGCTGCCCAGAAAGGCTGTGGAGTCTCCTTCTCTGGAGACATTCAAAACCTGCCTGCACGCGTTCCTGTGTGATCTGCTGTAGGTGGTCCTGCTCTGGCAGCGGGGTTGAACTAGATGGTCTTTTGAGGTCCCTTCCAACTCCTAACATTCTGTGATTCTGTGAATGCTGTGTCCCATATTGGTCCTAAGGGTACAGACCAAGCTGTAGGCCAGAATTCCAGCAGCACTGATAGGAGGTTTGCTTTATGGTTTCTGTAAAGTTGTCCACGGGTTTCTAGTGCTGTACGTTGCACCAGTGTTCTTGGGCAGGAGCCATCATTTTATTCTTGTCATTCCACAGAACATCACAAAGTGACACCACACATATATAACCTGGTTTTCCCTTGAGTACAACCGTGCGATTGTCGTACACTGAGTCTAGATAACAAGTACCTGAGGATGTATCACTGGAACATGTGCCATTACTAAATACTCAGGGCAGTACCATTCATCATTTCCCCATTGTTCACATCCATGGGTATCAGTTAGAGTGCCTTGGTCACCCACCCGTTTGCACCCTTGAACTGGTGCCCTAGTTCTGTTAACTGCAAGGATGGGAAGTGAGGTATAGTGGTAATTGGTTCTTCTTTAATTTTCTCACTCACTGTGCAGTGATAGATCCACTTAACAGGTTAGTTTCACTTCCTACGTCTGAGTGTACAGTTCTGAGGAACTGAGATTTTCAGTCCTGACACCAATTTAATAATAGGGCCCCTAACACAGCAGGATTTCCTCTATGGACCCAATTGGCTTGTTGTTCATGTTCATTTATAGCATAGTAACACATGCAACGGCACCGCCAATGTTAGAAACATAATTGTGAACACCAACGTACGCGTCTTTCAAAATCCGTTCACACTTTTTCTATGGGTTAAGAATAAGTGTAAGGGTTTTAGTAGTTGTTTCTATCGCCTTTACCATATCCATGTTCTGACCAATTATAGCTTGTTTGCTTAATTGTCCTAGCCTGGACACTTCATTGTTAACAGTCTCTGAGTCCATAGAATTTAACACTCCTGTGCCCAAGCCAGCAGCTCCCAATCCTGTTGAAAGATCTCAGCTGTGCAGATTTTCCTGTGAGACTTAAGACATCGATTATATATAGGTATATATATTGGTATATATATAGGTATATATATAGGTATTGTCTGTTGTGCACAGTTTGGTTATGTTTTACTAATATTAACATTGTTCCCAGCAGATCTTAAAATAAAACTCATATACTTTGGAAGTAAAAACTGCAAATCTTTCAGGAAAGCCTTGAACAACTGTTACTGGTGGTGTAGTACTGGTAGTGGGAATCAGGGAAACATCAAATCGCATAATGCCCGCTGTGGCACATGAACCATGACCTCAACGGTTAATTGGCACAAACTCCCATAATGAATCCCAACGGCTCCATTTCCAGCAGGCATTGCCATCCCTTGTTGGGTTTATCCGATATTGTTACATGTGAGTAATTGTGTCAAAGGACAAACTTAATAGGTCCTTCAGTGGTATCGTGATCATATTGTAGGGCAGTGTCCCCACCCATAATGCAAGTATTACTGTCTCCAACCCAAGTCCAGATTCCTGGATATGGACTACTAATGCTTAAGCAAGAGATAAGGCTGATGTGTGTGGTCAGGTGGATACCTTGGTTCTTGCTGTCCCACTGCATTAAGGCAGAGGTTACCAGCTTCTGTGGCTTTGCTTGATTATTTCATTGTGCATCTACATTTCTGTGATAGAATGCCGGATTCCTCAATGGGAGGATTAGAATTGTACAATACATGAAAGTTCCTGTCTTTTTAGGTGTTAACTTTCTTTACAGTGATGAAGGTTCCTGTCTTTTAGATGTTGACATTCTTTCCAGTGATAGCACTTTACCATAGAGAGTATTAACAAAGTTCCAGGGAATACTCAGTGTACTTTCTAGATGGATGCTTTCCACAGCATGCAGGTTTAACGACAGCTTTTCACTTATTTGTCCAGGAGTTCAACAGTTCCTAGGGAGAGAGAAAGACGACTGAGGTGTTGGATCATATCCAGGCCTCAGTAATGATTACTTTCACTCCAACAGCATGCCATATTCCCATATTACTTTCCTTTGAAAGTGTTGCAAAGTGACTCAGCATTTTCCAAGTGATCACTCACCTGATCTCCTGGATGCCACACAGAGATATTCAAACCATCCTGCTGGTGTTGGTTCAGCGCAGGGGATTATTCATAACCTACATATAGTGGACTGCCAGTAGGAGTCTGCCATCAAGTTCAGTGCACGGATGGCTTCCCTTAAGTTCCTCCTCCAATTAGCATTACTGTTTTGCCATTTGAGCTGTTGTTTAAGCAACTCATTCCATATTTCTACCATACCATTACTCCATCCCCTCTGAGTTACTTCAGGATTCCCCCAAAAATGTCACTCTGTCCCTTCTAAGTTACCCCAGCTTTTCCCCCCAGAATTTCCTCTCTGAGTTACCTCAGCTTTTCACCGCAAAAAGTCCCCTTTAAGTAACTTCAACTTTTCCCCGAAAAAGTCACCTCTATTCCCTCTATGCTACCTCAGCTTCCCCCCCCCCCCAAATATCCTATCTGTCCCCTCAAAGTTACCTCAGCTTTTCCCAAAACCGTCCCCTGTGTCCCTTCTCAATTGCCCCAGGTTTCCCCTAAATTTTTCCCCTGAAGCACCGTGTTGTGCTCTGAGGAAACTGCCTAGTCCACTGTCCAGTACGCCCCCTCTGTGCCCTCCGTAATAGCCCAAAAACCTCCTCAGTGACACCCAGGACACCCAAAATCCCTTGGTAAAGCACAAAGCACACAGAAACCCCATCAGTGACATGTGGGGCGCCTGGAGGCACACCAGGGCTCTCCCAATCACAGCTGCGGGGCACATACCACAGCTTGCTGCCTGAGACCTGCCCAGCTGCATGCCAGCTCCAGCCAGCTCCTGCCCCTCCATCCCGGCACGGCCCTTGCCCATCCTATCCCCACATGAGGCCCGCATGGCCTCATCTCCAACCAGAACCCCAGCCTCAGCACCCAATGGTGCTGGGCACCTTTGCCACACCGGGCAGCCTGCAGCTCCCCCAAGCTCAGCTTGAGGCCAGAAGCCCCCTCACTTCCTTCAATTCCTTCAATTGTCTTTTTTTTTTTTTTTTTTTTTTTTTTTTTTAAATTAACACTAGCATTTTGTGCTCTGATGTGATTTCCCCAGGGTTTCAACCACATGCACCCACTTGAGGTGATTGTTACTAAAAACACTCCATTTAATTTTTCTCACGTTCGCATTGTCAGTTCACAGGCCAGGCGCTCCAGCAGCATCACTTCTCTGCCTGCACTCTGCAGCTGTGCCCTGTCCCGCACGGGTGCGAGTGGCCAGGAAGAGCTATGGAGGTGAGGAAAATAAGGCTCTTCCTTGCATGTTTTTCAGGATTTATTTCACAGATCTTGCAGACATTTACAGCTGTGCAGGGGCTGCCATTAGTAGCAGGAAAATGGGCATTTTCTCTTAATCCAGGTCAGATTACAGCCCTTTCCAGCACCTCTTGACTCCCTCGCGCCATATTGCGGCACAACCAAAACTTACGTCTGGCTCCTGGGAAACTACTTATAGGGATCCCAGCTGCCCTCCCTGTGTATGGGGCAGGAGCCCCCACTGGCAGCACTTGAGGGGCCATTATCAGCACACAGGTGCAGCCCAGCCTGGTTTCTTGAGCAAACCCAGTGGCCCTTGCATGTGTGCCATCCTGGCGCTGAAGTCTAAACAAAGTGTTTTAGATCCCTTACATGCAAAAGTATTGTCCCGTATTGTGCAGGACCAGTATTGTGCTGTTCGGCAGCAGTGTCCTAGGTGTGTTTAGAAACCCAGGTTCTGAAGAACCCCCTCTTCTCTGCCCTTCCTGTCAATAAAATGTGGAAAAAAAAGATTGGTGCTCTCCCATTCCAGCCCTGCCTCTGACCCTGCGCCCTGCCCCTCCCTGTGCCTGGGCTGTGCCTGTCATTGCTGTGGTTGTCCTGGCTGCACAGCCCGGCCAGCCCGACGGCCACCGTGCCCCCCGGGACGGCCAGAGCCCGCCCCTCCGCGGCACCGCGGGGCAACGGGCCCCTCTCCCCGCCCGCCCTGCCCCGCCCCCATGCCTCCGCCCCGCCCCCATGCCTCCGCCCCGCCTCCCTTCCGCCTGTCCCCGCCCCCGCCCGCCCTTTCGCTGCGCCCCGCCCTCCCGGGACCCTCGCCACGCCCTTCCCCGCCCCTCACTCACTCCGCCCGTCCCCGCCCCTTGCCCCTCGCCGCGGCTATTTAGTCCCCGGCCGCCGTGCTCTGGCCCTGCCCTGCCCTGCCGGCCTCAGCTGCTGTGGTCGTAGGTCTGTGCTCCGGCCCTTCCCGGAGCCATGCTGCCCGCAGGCCGGGAAACTCCGGCAGCAGAGCCCCAGTCGCGGGCCTGTTATCCTTCCTCACCCTTAAATCTTGCTCCTCTGCGGTCCTGGGGGCGGTGGGGTACAGGGGATCCCCCAGGCCTCAGGGGTTGTATGTCGCTTGAGCGTGCATGTCCTTGGAGCTGGGGGTATGTGTCTCAGGGATGTGGGCTGAGGGGGTACAAGAGATGGGGGGGGGGGGGGGGGGGGGGGGAAGAGGTGGCTGGGGCAGATGTCCAAGGGGTGGCTTGGGGTTCTGCTTTGCTGTCACTGGTGCTGCTGCAGCCCCCAGCACTGTCCTGCTGTTGTGGGGCCACCGGAGAGGCTGGCCAGCGCTGTGGGTGTCAAGGTGACAGTGACACTCTCCAGGTTCCTGATGGGGAGACCATCCTGGGAAGCATCAGTGGTGAGTGGTGCTGGTGTACGCGTGGCTGCTGGCCGGGACGCCACTGGCTCTGGCACAGGGCTAGCAGGGGTGGCACAGGGCTAGCAGGGCTGTTTCCTCTGTAGGTGGGCTTTGAGGGTGTGTGTGGCCATTCCATGCTGGTCCTGGTGCAACCTGTCTCTGCCAGACCACCCCCCCCCCCCGCCTGAGTGGTTGCTGTTGCGTGGCTCAGTGAATTGCTCTGAGTGTTTCATCCTCTCCACATCAATGAGAGACGTGGCAAGCTTCTCTTTCCAGAGTGATCTCATTTCTCCTCCAGGATCCCTGCAGGCTGGGGTGGGAGATGACACCAGCTGCTAAATGCAGTGCTGTGTGCTAGGACTCAGCACTGCTGCAGCTGCCCTGACCCAGATCCACCATGGCCCTCAGCCTGAGCACCATCAGGACTGGCTGACTGGGGCAGCAGCATGTCCCAGGGACATCAAGGGACATGGATGTGCCCAACAGTACCCCCAGGTGAGGCACCTTGGTGGCAGGAAGCCCCTGTCAGAGCCAGCCCTGCCCCAGCAGCAGTCCTTGTGCCCCACGGCTGCATGCAGCATGAACAACGACTGGGACAGGGATATTTTTCTAGTCCTGATGTGTTTCTGGTAGTGGTGTTAAACCTTCTCTGTGTGGCCAGGTGAACCCCAAACTCAAGGGGTTCTGCACCCTGTTTCCTCACCATTCTTCAGGCCACCACCAGCCTGCTGGGGCAAGGATCGTTGTGGTTTGCATGTGGATCCTCCCTTGAGCCCAAACCAGCAGTGGGTGACGCAGCATGCTCCCAGCACACCAGGACATGGATGTGGCCGCTCCGTTAGTGGGATAATGGCTACAGCCTCACAACCAGTGGAAACAGGTAGAGGCATTTGTTATTCTCATTGTCGCAGTAAAGACCAAGGTGTGCGTCTGTTGCCACCGAGGGAATGGGGTTTCTCCTCTCTAGGGGGAACTGATCTTGTTAACTGTCATCTATCAGTCTTAAATACCTTAATTAGTCCATAACTTTCTCCTGTTTTCTCCCTGAGCCCTCAGCCATGGCCATCACCCTGTCCAAGAGAAAGAGCAAGCATCCCACCTTTCCTGTTTCACCCAGGCAGATGTGGCAGTAAAACCCCAACAGCCAGAGTGGAGCAGAGCTGCTCACACCCTGGCACAGGCCTTACTTCCATTCCCAGGCTGCCACATTCCTCCCTGGGGCCTTTTGGGTGACACTGTGAGGCTACTGAAGTGAGTTTTTGTTTGCTTAGTTGACCCAGTCTTTTGGCTAAGAGATTTTTAGCAGCTCTTCCCCAGTCTTTGGTCTGTGCTTGTTATCTGCTGGTTCTGCTTTTTCTTTTAAAGCAAACATGAAAATTTGTGTTTTAGCTGAAAGCTGGAGGAGGTGCCTCTTGGCAGTGATCTGTGCTGGCTGTACTCACACTGCTGCTCTCAGACACCCCCATCCCATGGCCTGGGATGTTATGGGGAACAGCGGGCAGGTATGGGGCTTGAGCTGGGGATGTCTCCACCAGGAAAACTTTGCTGGTGCTGAGCTGGGTACTTGACACAGCTTTGTACTTGTGTCCTCATGGGGCTCTTTTTTACACAGCCAATGTTGTGGCGGTGCAGCGGGAAGCCAGGAGCAGCCAGCCTTGAGCCTGGGTGAGGGACACCGGCACCCACCTTGTCTGAGGAGTGTTGGGGAATGCACTAGCTGCAGGCGATGCCCAGTCAGTGCCCAAAGTGGTGACCAAACAGCCCTGCACCCAACCATGCTGTCAGGGCAGAGTTGGGGTCCGGGGTTCTCTTCCTGCTGGCCAGGGTGGGAGATGCCCAGTGCAACCAAGGGCATGGAGGTCTCGGGGGACGCACCACAGGGGTAGAAGCTGCTGGGGTTAAACCACGGCATCAGGGCTGCAGGCAGAGCAAGCTGCTCCCCCTGACCCGTGTGTTCTCTGGGGCTGGGCTGTGCCAGGGCTGTGGCTGGCAACCCTCTGGACATGGAGCGGGGGGGGGGGGGGGGGGGGCAGCACGCAGAGTTACGGCACCGGCTCCCTGAGCCGCTTGTACACCCCAGACACCCGCACTTACCCACAGCTGCATGTCCGCGGGGGGGCCCAACCCTCCGCAACGCCGCGGGCTCCTGACCCACCTGGGAAGGGGGATAAAAAAAAAGAGTTTTCAGACACGAAGCGCGGCTGCTCCCTCCACCGGAACCTCCCCGGTTGGGCGCAGCCTGGCTGTGCGGGGACCAGTGCCACTGTCACCCCTCTGCTGCCCACCAGAGCCAGGGACGAACACGTCTCTGCTTTCCTCCAGCAACGCTCCCACCTCCGCGTTCCCAGGCAGGTGGAAGCACCCAGGTTTGACTGATGGCGACCTGTCCCTGACACCAGAAATAAAGTCTGAGGCGGGTGTATGCAAACAGTCTGAGGGGTTCCCAGAAACGGGAGACATCCCGCCAGGTGTGTGCTCTGGCCACTGGCAAAGCACACGGACAGGGGTGGCTAACTGGTCCTGGCCGCTGCGGTGGTGGTTAAGAACCCGGCTGCACACACAGGGCCTCCTGTGCGGCTTGGGGGGACCTGGAAGCATCTCCCCATACACCGTGTGCTTGCATGCACAGCCTGCGCCATGCTGCTGGCACTGCCCCGCACCCTGAAGCTGGCAAAGCATCAGTAAGAACACACAAAGATGCTGCAAATGGAGTCTGGAGAGGCTCCATTTCAGACAGGGGAGTTGCATACGGCCTCCACAAGGTCACCCCACAGAGCAGCCGCGCACACCCGCAAACACACAGAGCCACTGCACAGGAGGGGATTTTCTAGGTAGTGCTGGAGGAAGAGCCTCATCTGGCACCAGAGGCAGGAGTGCTGCAGGTCACGATGCAACTGCTTAGCCAGGCTGCAGGCAAGATGTGTCCCCGTGCAGGCAGAGCGGCCAGGGGAAGGAGAGCAACCTGTCCCAGGGCACACCACCTTTCCCTCAGGGACACGGGAAGCTGCAGGGCACAACCTGCTGCTCAGGCTCAGTTCTGTTCGGGCGGTCTCTTAATTCAAAGCTAATGCACTGTGACTCTGAATATGCTGGATGGTGGCAAAATTGCAGCTAATGCAAGCCCCTCGTGGAACAGTCTTACTGCATTTCCAGAGAGGTTCCCTAGATTTTCAAGAAGCACTTTTGCCATTCCTTCATTTTTGTTTCACCCAGGGCAAAGTAGTGGTGGTGTGCCTGCATGAAGTACAGGAAACTAAACCTAGTTTCACATCCCACACTGTTAATAATAGACAAACTCAATCCTACTTGTTTTCTCCCCCTGGGCTTGGCCTCTAATCACAGAATCATAGAACAGTTTGGGTTGGAAGGGACCTCAAAGATCATCTAGTTCCACCCTGCCCTGCCATGGGCAGGATCACCTTCCACTAGACCAGATTGCTCAAAGCCCCATCCAACCTGGCCTTGAACACTGCCAGGGAGGTGGCAGTCACAGCTTCTCTGGGCAACCTGTGCCAGTGTCTCACCACCCTTGTAGTGAAGAATTTCTTCCTAACATCTAATCTAAATCTCCCCTCTTTCAGTCTGAAACCATTACACCTCATCCTATTGTAAGCTAAAAGAGTGAAATAGATAACAAGAACAGAATAAGACCTGGAAGCAATCCCTAGAATTACACAAACACAGATTGAGGATAGCAGGAGGATGGCACTACTGTGAAGTGAAGGAAACTTGAAGATAGGGAAGTAATAAATATGACAAATAAGAACTTGTCTCTGGAGGTAAATGGAGCAGGACCAGAACAAACTGTTCTGATGAGCAAAGGTGGTGTGCAAGCCAGCTAGAAGACTCCTGTGAGCATGCGTGAGTACTGAGGTCAACCAGTGGATACGGTGAGGAAGACTATCAACGACCACTGGAGGACCCCTTAAGACCACCACTCACCACGAATACGCATGTGGGAGGGACTTGTAACTATATTAATGAGTTCCAGGAAAAAACAATGCATACGTTAATCACTTCTCAGGGAAAATAATGAATATATATAATTTCACTGTATATAGAATGCCACTCCCTGCTTTGGGCCGTGCTCACCTTTACAAAGCAATTCGCGAGTGTGCCCAGCGCTGCAATGAAAGAATGCCTTGCTTTCTAACACCTACAAATCGGTCTTACAGAGTTATAGATCCGATATTTTGGTAAAGCTATCACTACGCTCCCTGATAAAAGAGTCCCTCCCCACCTTTCCTGCAGGCCCCCTTTAAGTACTGGAAGGCCACTATAAGGTCTCCCTGGAGCCTTCTTTTCTCCAGGCTGAACAACCCCAGCTCTCTCAGCCTGTCCTCATAGGGGAGGTGCTCCAGCCCCCTGATCATCTTTGTGGCCCTCCTCTGGAGCCACTCAAGCAGGTCCATGTCTTTCTTGTGCCGGGGGCTCCCGAGCTGAACACAGTACTGCAGGTGGGGTCTCACCAGAGCAGAGTAGAGGGACAGAATCACCTCCCTCGACCTGCTGGCCACCCTTCTTTTGATGCAGCCCAGGATGCGATTTGCTTTCTGGGCTGCGAGCGCACACTGCTGGCTCATGTTCAGTTTTTCATCCCCCAGCACCCCCAAGTGCTTTTCCGCAGGGCTGCTCCCAATCCACTCGTTGCCCAGCCTGTCTCTGTGCTTGGGATTGCCCCGTGTAGGACTTTGCACTTGGCCTTGTTGAACTAAGCAGCTCTGTATTTTAGAAATCCTCTATGCAGAATGAGCTGGGAGAGCAGTGTCAGTCACTAGAGGGCATCAGGGAGGAAGGATGCTAAAGAGGTCCACTTGCTTGCCTGCTTAAGATATGGAGGAGAAAGAGTTCTCCAGAAATGCCCCTGTTGCTGATGCTGTTCGCCCACAGGCAGTTCCTCCCTGACAGGACATTTCTGTGCAGACACACAGTCGCAGCAATTTAACAGTGGGAAGGAAACATGTCAGTCCCTGGTACATATTAGAACAGCAATGAATGGATGTAAAAACTCTGAGTGTAAATATCAAGTTGTCTTTGCCCCTCTCCTCATCTATGTTTGTGACATTTCACAGTCGCTGCAATGCTTGCCATCTATGATGCTTCAACTCCCTCCCTGGGACTTGCTGTCTCAAAGAAGTCAGACAGCTGGAAGGCAAAGTATGACAGCATACATGGAGTGGGGTCGTTGTTAGAAGGAGCTCATGTGAGAGGCCACTCGGATAAAGAAACAGCACTTTTACACAGAACAACAGGTAGAGTAACTTCTCCTCCTGCCCATATTGTCCACTTCCCCATTTCCAGTGTGGCTAGCAAACGGGATTACATGTGTATCGGGCCCTTTGGCATCTCTTTTCTCTCCCCAGCTGTGGACAATTCCTGAGGACTGTTTTCTCCCCAGGGTGGTGGGAATGCACACCACTGAGTGAGCACGAGGGAATCATAGTCTGCTGGACGAACAGTTCTGTGAGACACTCATCTTCCCCAAGTGCCACCACAACCAGCATGCTGGCACAACCGAAGGGTGGCTATGTGCTATTTCACTGCCATGGGTGGTAGCACCTCTACGAACTGTTGTGTTCACTGGTAGGAAAGAGAGGTCTTACATACTTCCTAGGTATGTTTTCAAGTATGCAAGACTTTGGTTTCAAAAGCAGAGGCGAGACACTTGTAAGACAAAGGATGGCTGGGCCATGGAGGACTATAGGTCTGAGCCTACATTCAGGAGGAGGGAACACATCAGTGAAACACAGCCCACTCCAAGCAGCAGGGAACCCACTGGGAAACCTGCCACTCTAGTAAAACATGTGATGTTAACATCACGGTGATTTAACTGGTACTTTTCTGGTGCGTGGATGAAGTCATTTGATGTGTGAATGTTGAGCCTTACACGGAAAAGGCCCATCATGTTATTTTTCAGGGCTAATGGGACAGAGCAAAGGGACTCCTGAGAGATTTGTATCTGACAGCAAGCTGTAAGTACTGTATGGTACCATGCCAGACTGATCTGCAGCTCAGGAGTAACTCCAGGTGAGTATCCTATTGAGCAACATTAGGTTCAGGCTCCACAGCCCTTCCTAGTGTTCATCACGTCAAGTCTTTTAATAGCAATTAGTCATACAAAATATGTTCTCTTCTCCTCTTCTTAATAAATTATTATTACGTTTTTTCAAACATTGCCTCCAAGTGCTGGGGTGAAGGTGCAGAGCCCTTTTCGCCTCTGAACAAAGAAGGCACAGACTCAGGGACCTCATCGTGGTTGGCATGGCGGCTGCACAGATTCCAGCTTCCGTCCTGTTTAATGGACAGCGAGGGTGGTGACCTTCTGCCAGATTTAATATTAAACAGCACATGCATAAGCTAGAAGCATTGTCTGATAAGGCTATACCCCACTCGTGATGTGATAACATCTCAGGGTTTATATACTGTGAACTGACCAAAGGTCAGTTGTGCGATATGGGTGTGTCACACACCCATCTGAGCACAAAACACAAGTCTCCACGTTAAACTCCACGTTTAATCACTAATTTAAGTATTTTTGTATATATGGCCACAGGCTGGTCCAGACATAGATGAAAAAAGCTTTACGAAGACTTGTCATGCGTTCTCATCTGACAAATAAGCAGCCAGGGCAGGCATGGCCTTGAAAACAGTGAGATAAGAAAGATTTATTAGGGTGGTGTTAAAGAAGCGCAGTCCTAACCCTATGTTTCCGGAAGCAGAGTTTCAGGCATCGAATCCTACACAAATAAATGATTTAATAGAATGGTACAGCAGCAGGGTCAGCACAATCTGGGGTGCCTCTGGAGAGGAACCCCAAACAAAGAAATCTCTGGGCATTTATACCCTTACAACTGTGCATCCACCCTTCATGTGATCTTCACGCGCCTCTCACGTGCCCTTTGGTCCAACGGTGATTCTGTCCTCAGATCCTCTGACATCTTCTGACTCTGTATTGGATTCCTTCACTGTTTCCAGGCAGGCCGTGACCCTGACTAGTTGATAGTGGAGGTCTTGTCTTGCTTGAATAGATACAAGTTCTGTACATGTTCAGTAAATCTAGGTGAAAGTTTACCGCTTGCGGCCTAAGGCTTCAGCAAATCTAGCTACTCATGATAAGTCAGTAAAGCTAAGCAATCAGCATACTAGATCACACAACGTTATAACTCTGATTCATTCCATTTAAAACTTACGTATTTAAGCTAAACAACTAATATGTCTTAACAGTCCTCTCTTTGTTTTTATTAAACATTCCTGCCAATATTTCAAAAGGAGCTCTTGAAGTCTTTTCAAGGCGATTGCTGCCCACAGGACTCCCAATCTTGTCCCTGTGATACCAGTTACATGTCTTTTCATTCAACTCAAGGAGGTAAGGATTCGCCTCTGTACCCGTGTTAACCATCCTAAATAGGATGTACTTAGAAATGGCATGCAGGTCGGTTTGATTGCAAAAACATTAACTTGCATCAGCAGTTCTACCTGTTTCAATGACCCTGAGGGATTAAATAACACTTGTTGCCCCACATGTTTGATAGCATATGGTCCAATTTCCAATATCTCTGGGATCAACTTCTCTCTTATTAGCAGAGTTGAAGTTGGATTCATTGTGATAGTTGATATTGGGTCAATTCTCTACCCAGTTACATTAGTTTGCACAAAGCCAGTTTTACCGCTAATCGTCATGCAACACTTGGAATTAAGCATTAAACAGCAACTGGTATCATTGGGACAGTGAGACTTATTTTTCCTTGCCACCTCTGTCACCAGTAGTTCATATGCCTTATCTAATGCACAACAAAAAATGAGAGTCCCTTTAGGTTTTTCAAGAATCGGGAAATCAGATCCTGTATAGGTATTTAGGTAGATTTTTCTTCTTTTCAAATTCATCTCCTTTCCACCATGCTGGATCATCCATACTTTTTAATTTTATACTCAGTCATGCTGTAGCAGTCACCACAGTTGTCAGTATCAAGTGTAGTGAAACATTGCCGCTCATCTTTTGCTGATTTTCAGGAACCTGTTACCCATCAGCTGGTTGGCTATTCACTACTCATTTGACATAAGAATGGTGTATCCAATTTTCTTTTCCTAGAACTTTAACAGCAAAATAAGAACACAATAAGACAATGTATGGCCTTTTTTGGGTTCCAATTTTTATTTTTGTGCAAATAATTTAATTAAGACTTTGTCTCCACGTTGTATATCATGTACCTGGATCTCAGGTGGTGTGGCATATTCGATTTGGCATATTTCCTTTTGTTTTCAAACCCTTTCTGCATATGTAAAGTGTACTGGGTCAACCGTTCATCTCCATCTGAGGCTGGTCCTAAAATAGACAAAGGTACCCAGTACAGCTGAGTGCCTGCCAACCCCTATTTCTGTTGGTGACAGCCCTAGAGGTTGGTGAGGGGTATTTCCAATATCCAACAACACTATTCTTAAAAATTTAGATTCTTTCAAACCTGCCTGATTACGAGCTTGAGTAATTTTATTTTTGAGAGTCTAATTCATTCCTTCAACCTGCTCCGAGGACTACGGATGATACAGAACATTTAGTTGCTATGTTCGTAGACTTTTATAGCTACTGTTCAGTATTTCCACCAGGGTAAGGAACCCTAGTTCTTTCCATAACATACCTGTCGCATGACACACTCCAAAAGCATGTTTAGAGTTAGAATAAATGGTTACTCACTGATTGCATCCCCACCAGGCTCTTCTTGTTATTGTGATTAATTCAGACCCGTGGGCACTCACCGAGGGTTGTAAAGGTTCTGCTTCAAGTACCTCTGAGTTTCTCACCACTGTATAGCCTGTATGTTGTCTTCCATTCACATAGTATAATGATCCATTGGTGAAAAGGCTTAGATTCAAGCGCTCTAGAGGTTAATACTGCAGATCTTCCCATAGGTGGCTTGAGTGAAACACTATACGCATATAGTCATGATCAGAGGGAACAGGCACTAAAGTTGCTGGATTTAAAACATTACATCTTTTTAAAGGAATATTATCTGCATTCAAAATCTTTAGTTCATAGTGATGTGCTCTTTGTAGGGACAACACTTGTGTAGCTTGTTGCTTAAGAATTCGATCTGCTTCATGTGGGACATACACAGTTGTCGGGTGACCCAGGACCATGCTTTGCTTTTTCTCTATAATAGCCATTGTTGCGGCTATTGCTTTACACGGGAATTATTCTCCACTGCTACAGGATCCAGCTGAGTTGAGTAATAAACCACAGGGTGGCGCAGATCTAGTTTCTGAGTAAGGGCTCTGCTGGCCAATCCTTTGCTCTCACGCACAAATATTTCAAAAGACTTGGAATAATCTGGTAGTCCCAGTACTGGAGCAAAAGCTACATACCTTGGAAAGCCTTTTCTCTCTCTGGACCCCACTGTATAGGCTCCACTGTCTTGGCCTTAGTAGTTTCTGTCAATGGCTTACTTAACTCCCCTAGCCCTGGTATATTTCTACAACAGTCTGGACTTGTTCTGGATCTACTAATATTTCTTTCAATACAAATCCTAAATATTTTACTTTATATTGACACAGCTGAAGCTTAGAAAGAGATGTACGTGACCTTTGTCTACTGCTAAGCAGTACATAGACAAATAGTATCTCTCAAACTAGCAAGTAACAAATCATCCACATACTGTACAAGAGTTACTCACATATTAAAAAACTCCAATCCTTCTAGCCCCTCCTTGAGATCCTCAGGGTCCCCTTCCTCTAGTCATTGTGATTGCAGGTCTTCCCCAGCAGTTCTCTCCAGTGATAGTTTCCTTGTCTTGTCTTTTCCTGTGGCCAGAGTGGGCATTCCTTTTACAGGTGTACTAAATTTCCACAATAATAACACTCCCTTCCAGCGTTCCTTCTTCATCCACTATTCTTTACTCCTGGTCTTAGTCCAGACACTATGTCTGGACTAAGTCTCTTCCTTCCCCAGCCCTTATCTCCCACTGATAAATTCCTTGCTAAAGCCACCACCAGTAAATCTGCTTCTTGTTCTTTTGCTTTTTTCCTTTCTTTAATCCGCCTTTCCTCATGCCCATCATACACATATGTTGCAACACTCAAAATCTTTTGCAAAGTCTCTCCCTACCACCCAGGTACATGCTTTTTAAAGCACTTCTGTCTATCAGGAGACACCTGACCCACATAGACACTAATCGCAAGACTCACTAAAATTCTCCAGTGTCATCATCCCTCTGTATTTTAGCAGTGCTGGCCGGAGCTGTTCCCAAAATCACTAGGGTGCTCATCATGTTTCTGCCTGCATTCTTGTACTTTACTCCAGTTTACACCTTGTTCCCCGCATGCTCTGATAGCTTCTACTAAATTTCAGAGTCCTGTCCCACAAGTGGCTCAATCGTCTGCATTATTATAGTCCCAGTTTGGATCATTTGCTAGCCAGGGTTTTCCGTCCTCTTCTGCCTGTTGAGCTAATTCAGCATCCTTAATAATTTTTTTTTCTCTCTCATCAAGTCAGAATAATTCCCTCAACAACACCTGGGTATCTCCCCAATTTGGTCTGTACCCAGTGCATATGATAGAAAATAATTGAGCACATTTCTCAGCATCTTCCCTCAATCTTGGCATTTTACTTTCTCATAGAGCCAAATCACTAGGATTCCAAGGCTGATTAGTATACACATGCAATACAGGTCAGGGGGGCTTGCCCGCTGCCCCAGCAACCCCCGGTTGCATAGCAGCAGGATTAGGCAAAACATTAGAAATCATAGGATACAGTCCGGCAGCCAGCTGAGCAGAATCAGAAGGCAAAGAAAGAGCATTAGGCATATAAGGTGGGGCAGATGCAGTCAGGGCATTATCTGAGGCTTGTCGAGGGCAGCAGCCTCCACTACTGCAAGCGTTACCTTTGACAGTGCCTTTCTTATCCCATGCCACCGACTTGGGTATTTTCTCTCCCACATCCAATCATCCCAAACATACTAGTAATCCATTTGTCTCAAGGCCCTATCCTCTAAGCGGTGTTGCAGAAAAGTAAGTCTGGTCAAAGGTTCCTTGCGGAGGCCACCGTTTCCATCTCTAGTTATAAATGGCCAGTCTTCTTGGCATAAAGTAATTACGCACTTTTTGGATAAATCTGCTGTACTATGAACTCTTTTCCAATTTTCCAAATACCTCGGCCAAGGGTGTCCCCTTCTCTGTGCCAGGTGGGTTTCCCACCCATTTTCAGTTACCAAGAGGGACTCAAGCCCCCTTCTCCATGTGCCTCACTCTGATCAGGCTGCGCATCCATAAGCAAGCTGCAGCAGCAGAGGGACTCGAACCAACCCCGACATTGAGAAGGACTCAAACTCACTACAGTATCTCCACCAAATCTGCTCAGGGAAATTTAACACTCACCCTTTGATGCTTCCTGCTCCAAAGATCCCAGGTGAACTCACCTGATGCCAGCAGTTGGATGTTTGGAGATGAGAGGATCTGAAGGTGGCGGCCTAGGTTTCCACCTGGGTGGCCACACTGTTAAAGAAGTGCAGTCCAAACTCGTCATTTCCTGAAGCAAAGTGTCAGGCATCAAATCCTACACAAATCAATAATTTAATAGAATGGTACAGCGCAAGCTGGGGTGTCTCTGGAGAGGAACCCCAAACAAAGAAATCTCTGGGCATTTATACCCTTACAACTGTGCATCCACCCTTCATGTGATCTTCACGCACCTCTCACGTGCTTTTTGGTCCAACACTGATTCTGACCTCAGATCCTCCGACACTTTCTGACTCCGTATTGGATTCCTTCACTGTCTCCAGGCAGGCTGGTATCTTGACTGGTTGCAGCTGCTGTCGATGGTTGTAGCCTTGAAGACTCCTGATTTACACTGGTTCTGGAGGTCTTGTCTTGCTTGAATAGATACAAGTTCTGTACATGTTCAGTAAATCCAGGTGAAAGTTTACCGCTTGCAGCCTAAGGCTTCAGCAAATCTAGTTACTCATGCTAAGTCAGTTAAAGCTAAGCAATCAGCATACTAAATCACACAACGTTATAACTCTAAGTGATTCATTCCCTTTTAAAACTTACGTATTTAAGCTAAACAACTAATACATCAGAATTTATTAGCAAGTTTTGCTCTCACTTCTGTGGGGGCAGATTTCGAGCCATGCAGCAGTACATGAGCCCTGGGTTCACCTTATCCCCTTGGGAGCCCTGCAGTAACAAAGCTGATGAGATGGCAGAGTCTGCACTGCCCTTCTCCGATGAAATCTAGTCTTATCACTGAGTAATCATGTTCCTACAGTGTCTTTCGTTTATTACTAATTTTAATGTAAATAGCTCTGTACTATCTTTATACAAGACAATCAAGCATCTCAGCAGCTAGCAGAGTTGATAACCCAGTCCTAGCAGCCTCACTAGCACATGTACTCTAAGAAAGAAAACTTCTCAGTGAACTTAAGCAGCTCCTGGCCACCTCCCAAAACTGCAGGAAGACAGGCTGAGTACCTTTCACTCAATGTTTCAGACTGTAATGCAAGCACGAGCTGTGGCTTTTCTTTAGATAGTCTACTTCATGTCTGAGGACAGGAATAACTGTGTATTGACCCATTCGGAAATGATCTTAAGGATACCGGTGCGCACAACTAAAAAAGAAAAAAAAATCATATTGGGTTTTAACAGTACTGCAAATATCTGTGAGAACAAAACAACTATAATTTTTCCATCTTCATTGTTGTTGAGTTGTTTTGTTTCAGCAGGAGTGCTAGTCATGCTGAGAGTGATAGCCGCCTCTGACTGCATCCTTGCACAAATGCTCTGTTTTTTCCGACTCGCCTGGGAATAGCTCAGATCTGATATTACGAATGGTCTGCTGAGGTTTCTGGCCAGACTGCAGATTTGCTCCCTGAATGAGGTATCAGTATTTTTGCATCTCTTTGGTCATATGTGCATCTTCTCAAATGCTACTGGGACTATGCAATGCTCTTCACTAGCTGCTAGGATGCTTATAAGTCTTGTATAAATATGGTATGGAGTTAATAATGATAAAAATACTGATAAAGGAAAGAACAAGATCCCATGAGCATGATTCCTGAATGATGAGATACTTACCCATCCTGGGTTACAGCCAGATAAAAAAGCTGGCCTGGTGCTGTTCTGACCCAGACAGCTCTTACAGGCAGCCTTGGTGTTTACTTATTAGTGATGAGTCTTGCTAGGAAACAAGAGCATAAGGCTCATGCTTTTAACTGGAAACCATCTGTAATGTGTGCTCTTCTGTGTGCCTCTGCGAAGGAGAATGATTGCGACCACAGGGATTCATGCTCTTGTCAAAGCTCTGGCAGAGCCCTCCCACAGAATGGTGCCTGGGATGCTGGTCAAGTGCAGGCAGCCAAGCTGAACTGAAGAGTTCCTTCAGCATTCCCCAGAGCTTGGCTGACCTCATCCATGGGGTTAGCCTCTGGACTCAGAAGCTACAGCTGTTCTGGCAAGCAAAACCATGTCAGGGAGCGAACAGAAGTGGAGTGCCCATCATCGGTGCTGCTCCAGATGATAATGCAGCTCCTGGAAAGCTGCAGCCTGCGCCGCGCCGCAGGCCCAGCCAGGCAGACAGCATGTCCCAGGGACCAATGACCCTACCTTACATAATGCAGGCTGCCTCGGCTTTGGTTCACTCCATAGCATCAATTACACGCTGTGAAAATCCTGCTCTGACGGGCTCAGTACAGACTTTGCATTATTGCAGGTATTTTGAACTGAAGGAAAACATACCAAGGTAGTGTCTGCAGGCTGCTGGGGGAGAAGACTTCACAACCACCTGTGCCTTGTCTGACATGCCATGCTGGCATTCATCACACCCTGCCAGCTTTGTCAGACTCAGCCATTGCTGTGAGCCTCTGGCAGGTGGAGATGCCATACTTCATTCAAATGTCACCACTACTGACGCAGTTGGTTTGGGGCAGCTCCCAACGAGGTGCTGCGCTGCAGCTTGCTTATGACTTGTTCAGATAAAAGAAAAAAAAAGGTGAAAGTTGTGGCTTGTCCTGGCCCTGCCCTCCCCACGAAACCCTCTGGCTTTCCCAGCATGCAGGGAGAGGGTGGAGACTCCTCAGGGTGACGGACCCAGCTCCTGGCTTGCTACTGTTTTGCAGCAGATGTGATGACATGGGTGGGACTGCCCTGCCCTGCAAGCTGAGCGAGCCATCGGGGCTGTGTTCCTACACACCACGCTCTTCTTTTCTCTGGCTCCTGCTTTCCTTCCACCGCCTCTGCCACCTCTTCAGCAGTCCTGCAGCGCTGACCTAGACCTGCTGCTGGTAAGTGAGTCAGTAGCAGCAGTTCAGCATTTTTAGTGAGATAGATTTAATTCATGTAGTGGTTTGCTTCCCCGTCCATGAATTGCTTATTCTGCCATTGCTAAGGAATTAGATTCAGCACCTGTTTTCCTCCAACAGCCAAGGAAAGACAGAGAAATGCTTGCCTACCTTTTCCCAGCTTTTCAAGGGATTTTATTGAGAAATTTGTCAACAAATTCATGAAAATACATTTTATAAATGGGGGACGAAAGCTTCAAGGCTTGAAGTAAAATGGTGAAAAGTTAGAACATTTTGCAGCAACTGTCATACTCGGAGTTTGCCCATGCACTGCAGGTAACATGCGTGCAAATGTCTGCATGCACAGGGCACTGCTTACTTGGTACCAACTTAACACACAGGGCTCTTTTCACAGAAGGTAGGTTACAAATCCCTAGTAAATCGGTTGGCAATTAACTTACAGATTGCCTGAATCGCATTATCCTTATTTACTCAAATGGTTTTAATTTCCTATGCGTGTTCTTGAGAAAGAGGACTGTATGGTCCTGGGCTGGCAGTACTAGGCTGTACTGCCCTCTTTGCATGTCCACATCCATTCTGTGTCCAGTCTACACTCCTGTAAATGCATGCGACTAAACAGGAAAAAAAGGTATGATTACAACTTCTGTGAATTTATATGTATCCAAAGTCTAAAAAGCACATTTGTAGCACATACTGCGCTGTTTCAGCTTGCAGGTTGCAAGACTAAACTTTGTACCCATTAAAAGAAGAGAAGTAAGAGCTCACTTAATTGTGGGTTCTCTGGCAGGTTCAAGTATCCAGGAAAAAGAGAACATTGGGTTTTTAAAGGGTTTGAGCTTTCCTTAGAAAACTGCTGAAAGCTGTTGTAGCTCTAAAACTTCCTCCTTAAGTAATTTCAATGCTTATTCTCTATAGAGATAAATTACTTTGAATAACTGGCTGTATTTTAAAAATCGATTAAAATGCACTTCTGAAATTTGGTGTTCAAAATTTCACTACCAGTCCTATAGTGTTGTTTTATGTATTTGCACTGCAAATCTCTCTGGGGCCAAAAGCTTTGCAGGAAGACTGACAGGAATGGATGTTACTTAAGTTTTTTTATAGACAATGTATCTTAAGGCATACAAATAGGCTTACTGAAATTGCTTGAAAGACCCCAGGTATGGTACTGCTGTGGTTGAAGTAGGTTTAAGTCAATGGAACTTTGTAGTACATTTTGTTTCTGTTCTATGTTTTTGTTTACTGCCTCTGTGTATATAGGGAAAATGAGACTTTTTACTTTACAAGTCAGAAGAATACACAGGAAAGTGTACTGAGAGTTTAATTTTCTGTGCATCGAAACAGTGGGCAAAGAGATTTCATGATAGTTTTTAAGAAAGTAGTTACATTTTGCCATTAATAAAAAGTTAAGTCTCCAGATCCAGTACTTTGCCTCCTGACAAATTTTTCTAAGACTAAATATCTCTGAAGAAAAGATTTTTCTATTAGACTTGAACTGAAATTGATGCTGAAATCAGTGGCAATAAAAACATTTTAGAAAGATTAGTGAAAAAAAAAAAGAAATTTGTAAAATTCTCAGAGTTCATAACTTTTGTATTTAGCTGATGCAAAAATAATGTATTATACCCAGAGTTGATAGGATGAGGATATAAAACACTTTATCATATTAACGAATATTTCTGAATACAGCAGACAGTACATATTGTCATTAAATCTCCTGCTTATTTCTGATTTAAAGTAGATATTTGTAAGCCATTGGTAATGAATTCTAGGAAATCTCATTTAGGGAATTCTAGTTTGCATAGAAATTGATTTGATTAACATTTATCATGGTTATTTCTTTGTCTGGCACATGCTCTGACAAAATGTTTCATAGCTGTATGTCACATTAAAAGCAGTAAATAATTTTTTAAACAAGGCCTAAAGCAGTATTTAAAATCCATTCCTAAGGAGCAATTGCAAACAGCTGACAATTACATTACCTATAACGGAGCATGCCTCTGTATTCCTATGGTAAAGTTTATTGCTAGATGAGAAATGGAAAAGTGGGTCTGTAAAATACCAAACTGTTTATCTCACTGCAAGCACTTACACCCCACAGTGAAAAAAAAAAAGATCTCCAAAGAGGAAAAGCAAATCAAAAGCCTAACTCTAGGACACAGACATTATTTCTGCTGTTAGCACTTCATCTTCTCTCAGCATACTGTTAGCTGAGATACAAATGGCCACTGTTGGAGGTTTACACGAGTCACCCAGGCAAAGCCACGGTTGCCCCGATCTCGTGTTTAGAGACGGTCCCGCTTGGAGAGCGAAGCTGGATTATGGGACTTCCCAAGGCCACTTCCCACCAGCATGTCCAGAACTCTAATTTTGTCATCCCAAGGAGCTGCTGTGACTGAGTCCTTGCAGCGGTTACGGTCCTTTGAGAAGAGAGATGGCTAACACAAATTTCATAGAGCAATGGATAAATAACCATTCAAGTTTTAAGCAAATGAGTATTCTGCAGTTTCTTTCTGCAATAAATTCTAGTAGCTTTTAAAGTGTAAAATGCTATTTTTAGTATTAACATAACACCTGAAGTAGATTTTTTTTTCACTTTGATAAATGGCATATGCCCACAAATACACCCTTCCCTGAAGGGGCAGCCATCAGGAGGAACAGCACATAGACAAATCTGTCTTCCACCTACAGCATCCCACCCTGTAACTGCAAGTAGCACAAGCGCACTGCAGCCGTGAATGGCCATGCCAATTTACACCAGAGGTCCAGCTAGACCTGAATCCAGCCTCTACTCATAGCTGCCAGTAACTAATGCCTTTGCAAGGGACAACATCAAAGAACACTATTTTCCTCTGGCAGATTTGGGCAATCAGTGGGCTTGGACCTTCCTGATCTGGAGGTTTCTGGCCGATAGCCATATTAAATAGCTATTGAGGGACTGTCTGCTGTGGATATGTCTAATCCTTCTTGTAACTGATCTATTTATCTGGCTTCTGCAATGTTCTTTGCAAAGATGTGTACAACCTAATCATAACTCAACTAGTAAATGAAATTTAACTTCAACGTACTTTCTGTTCTTAAGAATGACTCTGTGAAAGTAGTGTGATCCTGTATTTATGAAAACAGTTTCTGATCCTGTGTTTCTTGTCTGCCAGTCAAGTTCAGTTTGGAAGACTGAATCCATTTCATAGCATCTCTGAAATTTCAGTGCAAGTGCTGAGTTAGGTTTTTATGCTGGTCTTTGGAAAAAAACAACAAACCCAAATGAAACAAAAAATTTAACTATTCTGTTGATAATGCCCAAGGTCAGACTCCACTTCACTCTCACTCATTTCCTTATAACATTACATCAGTAATACTGAAACTTTAAGCTGAGAAAAATATCTGATCAAATAAAATGCTGATCTAGATACCTTATAGATGCAGTTGATATATCAAGGTCAGAGTCACACTGTCTTCTGAAGAAACCTGCACTCACATCATGCTGTTGGTATGCTACCGTTCAAGGGATTTTGTAATGTCTGTCCGTGGTGTTGACTCTGTGGTTCAATGCTTGGTACCTTGCTCGGCATGCTAGCAAACATCTGCTCAGCGTACGGTGAGACTTTAAGTGAAAATTTCCCACTGTGGTTCTGAATGTACATCTCTACTTCACCAAAGCATCCTTTCAAATGGCGATGGTTGATGTCCAGCCAGGTTAGCCTAGAAACTACTATATAAATGGCCTCATAAAATTAGCTGCCCTCCTGCAGGTAGAGAAGTCTTCTCTGGCACGAGTAGTTAAGAATGTAGGGAGTTCATCAATAAAAGGCCTCCAGACTTTAATTGTTGTACATTTAATTGATGTTCAACTTACTGAAAATGCATTTTAGCTTAAATTAAAGCTAGTCTTATTATAATTATATTTGGAACAAAGTTTCTTTTAATTGTAGGAAAACTGGGCCAAGATTACTGATTACTAAAACATTAAGAACTTATATTTTTACCAGCACAGAAGACTGCAGTTTTGTCAGAAAAGGCAAACTTCGGCTAGTTTTGGGATAGCATTGTTGGGAGACAGATGAACCAGCCTTTACATGCAGATAGGCCTGTTGCTGAAAGTAGGGTTTCACTGCACTGATAGCCACAAAAGAGAGTTCAGCTGTCTGTCAAGCAACCTTAACAAACTGACAAGATAAGGTCTTGGGTTTTTATGTGACCATATGACTGTGTTAGATTAAATGGCTTTTTTTTGTGAGGCTCATTTTATTAACTGCTCTCAAATTAATTCAGTGTGTCTGAAATGGTCTCATAATTTGCCTTCTTCTTTGCTGCAAGCAGTATAGCTGTGCTGAGGTATGTGACTGATCATCCCAGAGCTCCTAGCTTCTCATCTCCCCTCTTGGTTGATGAACTGCTGCATTACTAACATTTCCCCTAGTGACAACTAAAGTCATTAGACTGATGAGTCAACATGATACATAAGGAGAGGGCAGATTCTGCCTCCCACCTAAATGACCCTGTGCCACTTAGGAAGCACAAAGGGGACAAAGGTTTGCATGCCCCAGGGACAGCTGGGCATGCCGCCATGGTGCAGGTGGATCGCTCACAGGCAGGAGCCTGGCTGACAAGGGAGGGGCAATAATTTTAATTATTCCACAACTACCTTCTAGTTTTTACATGGAAAGCAAATCCAAGAAAGAGAATTGCTTGACAGCAGTGTCAGTTTCCATGTTGCTATACTCCTGGCAAAATTATTTTTATTGAAACAACCAACAAACAATTTTTAGATTTTGTTACCATTGCACAGGAGTGCTACAGGTAGGAGGAGTATCTTTACTTTCAAACCACCCCTTTAAAAGAGTATCTAATTGGCAAACTCTAAGCACGTTCAAAACTAGAAAGAAGTCTGATGAAGTGGACGGGCAGAACGCCAGGTCCTTTTGGACCTCAATAATTTTGAGCCGATATTTTGTTGAGTCATCTGTTGTACCTGTGGTTTCCAACAAGCGTGCAGTTTATGTACAGACCTGTCTGCCAGGGGCAGCCCTCCAGAAAGTGTGTAATGTCATGCTAGTGGAGCAGAGATTCACCTGAGAGGGCATCTGGGTGGGCACCTGGTGGCCAGCCAAGGTCAACCCACCACAACCACCCTCAGGGTGGAGGGAGACACTTCTATCTCCATAACACAGCATGTGGTGTGAAGCAACATGTCAGACCCAGCTCCCCATCAGCTCCATGTCATCTCAAGGTCTGAGCCCACAGGACCCAAACTTCCTGTCTGAGAGACCTAGATGGACATCTGCAAGGCCCACAGTAGGTCCGATGCTAAACATTGGACCTAAAAGACACATCTTTCCTCTCCATACCTAACAGAACCTTTCCCCTTCCTGTTTTTTCATTTATAGAGGAAAAATGGCAGAAGGCCAGCCACACCTAAGTATTCAGATGTCGGACTCAAATACAAATGGCGTCCCCAGCAGAAAGCAGTCCTTTCCAGACTTAGCCAGCAGGGGAGGAAGCATACTAACCTTCCACAACATCTGCTACCATGTGAAGATGAAGACTGGGTTCCTGTGTTGTAAAAAAACAGCTGATAAAGAAGTTCTGAGAGATGTTAAGTATGTATTTAAACAGCTCTTTAGAGTATTTGTGTGTTTTATTTCTGTCTGGACAGCTGAGTCCACTCATGTCACTGAGCCACTAAGCACAATATACAGAATTTGATCAAGATTTAGAAAAATTATAGGTATGTATGGTTGCTTTGTGTTTGCTATTAACTGAGCTTAAGCTTCCTGCTGGGCCCCAGTGGTCCTCGGTCATTAGAGCTGAGCCCGTACAGCAGAAAGCTCCCGCTGCTGGGCGCCATCTTCCCTGGCCCCAGGGAGGGACAGCCTTCCTGGCTGCTATCAGCACCGGGGCACACGAGCCGGCTGTGATCGTTTTACACTACCTGGCAAGTCTCCCACTGTGCCATGGTGTTTAACTGAGATACCAACAGCCTGTCCTTGATGTTTGCATCTCCTTCCCTAAGGTGGCCTTTGGGAAGGTTAATTTTGGGGGTTTTAACTTAAGACAGTTTAAGACAGTAATATAAACGAGGCTTAGGTTAACTTTCAAGAGATGTAAAGTTTTATCTTTTTTTTGGTTTGGTTTTTTTTTTCCAACATTGAGCACTACTGCAGTAAAGGAACCACGTCATTACAGCCTTTGTTCAATAATTTATGCATGAAGTTTGCCCATTCACAGTTCAGTAGTTAAGTTAAGTGGCAAGTACAAGATACCATTCCAAGTGACCTGTGACTTTCAGCTCCCTAACTCTTAATTTCTATCATAAATATTCACCCTTTTGTGCAGCTTTGGCAGTCCTGCTCTTAGCCATGCAATTTCCACACCTCCTAAACACGAGCTCTTAAAATCTTTCCTGTTCTCCTCAAGAGCTGTATGTTATGGTAACTCAATTGAAGGACATTGGTCACTTGCAATACTGTGAGCAGAAGGCCCCTCTTGAGGTGTATTGTAAAAGACCAATGTTTAACACACATTATGCTTTTCCGTTTTAGAAAATATATCATCTGCATTTGTTTTATTACATATTGGGGTTTTTTGTGTTAAAATCACATACAACGTAACATAATGTATGTATAATGTGTATGCTTCTTAATCTGGGGAACCATAAATTTCCAACAATAAGAAGCTGAAGGAAATAAATATGCATCAGGCAGAGCAAAATGAAGCCTCCTAGGCTGCATGTCATTAGACCCTAAGAACAGCTGTACTGGGCCAGACCCACAGCCAAGTACTCAGATCGCTGATACCTGGATTGCTGATAACAACCTGTACCAGATTGCAGTTCAAAATAAACCTGGTATCATAACATACAAACAGGCATTTGTATAAGCAGTGTGATTCTTGTGTACACCAAAGTTTGTTGAGCGCAGATTTTAGGGGCTAGACAGGAAAAATAGCAGCAATGCCTTCACGTGCTCCAGTAAAAACACACAAAAATGGCAGCAGTATTTCCATATACTGTATCATTTCCCCCAAATACTTAAAAATCTTTTCTGTCTGGCTTTTGAGCTTCATGTGGCTTAAAATCAGATACAGAGAAACTGTCAGCTGCAGCTTCTGTAAGTACAGACAAATACCTAGTATGTTCTGTCTGCAGGGACCATTATTCCCTCTGCCAAGAGAATAATACCATTAGAACTGAATGTGGTTGAAGCAAGTTCACCTCTAGAGATCCATGGGGGAAAAGGATCTGTACAGGTTTGGCTACATTTTACTCAAGTTTCTGTGTTGTCTTCATTATATGAAGATTAGTTCTTATTGAATTAGGAATAAAAATTAAGCTGAGTTTGACTGACCATATTGTTTGTGATCAGGCAGCTTCATTAATTCAAAAATTAACAGGATGCAGAAGGTAGTTCTACAGATAATTTACCCTAGCCTACCAGATGAAAAGTGAGAGAGATAAAAACACCCGATCTATTTTGTAAAACCTGTCTGTTTTGTCTTACAGTGGCATCATGAGACCAGGACTGAATGCAATTTTGGGACCTACTGGCAGTGGTAAATCTTCGTAAGTGCCCTACACAAAAATTACACCTAAGAGAAAATGAACTTGGACATATTTAGCAGTAATGGACAATTCTTTCAGGGAAAGATTTTGTTTCCATTTAGGTCTGTGCAAATCTCACTGGTTTCTGAATTCAAAAAAGACAGTCAGCTTACATGATAAGGATGGAATTAAATTTTAGTCCACACTTTCCTGATACATGATCTTACGTATCATTCTAGGTTAAGCTCATATAATGGAATGAATGGACACAAATGCACTATGAAATTGCACAAATCTCATTTCCTTAGGAAACCAGGACGAAAGAAACTCATCCCTTGGAAGTTACTGGGGGGTTTCTAAATAGCAAATGTTTTAACATGGGATGCTTTTACGTAGCTACTTTTTCCATGAACTGAGTTTGTGGTTCAGAGAGTTTACCTTCTGCACACTTATCTGACAAACTAACCAACTTTTCCCCTAGTCTACTCGACATTTTGGCTGCAAGGAAGGATCCCCATGGGCTTTCTGGTGACATTTTGATCAATGGAGCTCCTCAGCCTGCCAACTTTAAATGTACCTCTGGATATGTAGTACAGGTAAATAATTTTTATCACTCTTCGGATTTTATTGGTCCCTTCTGACTGCAGTTGTAAGAAGTTGCTGCAGTGTTGCAAGTACCGTGCCTTGATCCAAGAACCAAGGCTGGTGCAGCAGCAACACTCCACAAGCCCACCCTCGCTGGAAAGAGACTGCTTTGTATTTGAGTCTCTTTCCGTAATGCTCTACAGTCAATGGGAGCGGAGGCTTTGTGCTCCATTTGGGGCAACAGCTGTAGGCTACCAATATGCATGGCGTATTTTCCAAGTATGATGCTTTCTGGTAATATACAGTTTGTACCTCCTCTTGCCCTGGGACAATGTCACTAAGTCCTATTCTGAGAAAACCTTTCTCCTGCCAGGGTGGCCTGGGCAGAAAGACATATGAAGGACAAAAGAGGGAAAACTGCATCCCTCTTTTCATTTCTTTCCCCTCCCCACTACTCGCGCTCAGCAGCATGCCTGCAGTTTATCAAGACCTGAAGAGGTGCATCTATGAAAACCCCTTATAAAAGTATGGTCAACACATTACAGAAAGGTAGTCTCTCCAAGTACACATAACTCTCCGAACTTCCTACATCTGACAGATTCCTTTTGCAAGAGACAAGCAGCTAATATCTAAAAAAGCTACTCTCCTTCTTGCTTTGCTGAAACAAGGCCAGAAAACCTTCACCCCACCCCACATGGACCCAGCCTCTCTTTTCCTTCCTCCTCTTCTCCCTGCTCTTACTTGCGGTGGACTGAGGCTGCGTTAACAAATGGACGATGATAGCGACCTGAGCTGCAGCTGCTCCTTAGGTCCCTTTAGCCCTTCAGTATCTAATTCAACACCTCCAAACAGCTGAATAAGATAAGAATACATGAGGGATAGTTTTGGATGTGTTGCTATTTGTGCAACATGCGTGATGGAGGATGTTACCATAGTGCACTGCTTTATGAATAAAGGCGAATATTATTACGTGCATGAAATCAATTCTCTGCTATGACATAGGCATTGAAGATGCACCTTACTGTATGTTCTAGCATTTGCTACTGTCCCTTTGCATGCAAGGACAACATAAAACATGGGTAGATGCAGTTCTCAGAGGAAGAAACAGAAATTGCTAAGTGACCATAAAGTATCTACTTTTTTTTTTTTTTAAATAAAGGATGATGTGGTGATGGGAACCCTGACTGTAAGAGAAAATTTGAAGTTCTCAGCAGCACTCCGTTTGCCAAAGTCAGTGAAGGAATGCGAAAAAAATGAACGAGTGAATCAGATCATCAAGGAACTGGGTTTAAGCAAAGTGGCAGATTCCAAGGTAAGGCCTGTAAATACGGTGCTTAAATCATGAACAAACATCAAGTGATTTATTTAATTAACACAATGGCTCAGCATGGCAAGTAAAAAACAAGTAAAATTAAACAGACTATTTTGGTAATAGAATAATTAATAGCATTTCTGTATGGCCATCTGTACAGACTGCACTGATACTGCCATATGCTGTTACACTGTGGGGAAGAGGAAAGGCAGCCTGTGGTTGGAGAAAAAGAAAACACCTCAAATAATACTAATGTTAAGAAACGGCCTATGTCTGAGGTAACAGCTACATCTGTACCTGAGAGTAGGATCAAAATTTCTCACAATTCTTCCCAAATGCTGCCATGTCGGTAGGATGCTCTTCCCTCAAATATTTGTTATCAGGCCAAATGAGACAAGTTTCTTGTTTTGTGGCAGGTTGGCACCCAGTTCACTCGTGGGGTGTCTGGAGGAGAGCGGAAAAGGACCAATATTGGGATGGAGCTCATCACAGATCCTGCCATCTTGTTTTTGGATGAGCCAACTACGGGACTCGATGCCAGCACTGCTAACGCTGTCCTGCTGCTACTGAAAAGGTTACGGCACTGGAAACAGCTTCCGGTTTTCAGCACTCAACTCTGCTACATTTCAGTTGTATTTCACTTAAATTACAATTAGAATGAGCAGACAGGGAAATCAGACATGTAATTGTTTGGGGTAGGAAAAAGGATGTATGAACTCTATCACTCCAAAGCAGCTGCTCACAGCAATACACAAAGCACCTTGCACAAAGTGTGTGCATGCCAGGACTACAATTTGTCCATGATAGCTGTCACAAACAGCTTCATTTATTTTCACATCTACCTGGGCCAGAAAAGCCACAAAAATGCCTGTTGTACAGTCTGGTAAGGTGACTGATTTTAATACGGACCATAGTAAGACACAGCTAGCTGTTTCCCCATCACAAAATCTCAGGCCTAGCTTTGGGAAAACAAGCACAACACACCCGCTATTTGCAAATTTTACATTTACTACAAGCGAAGAGGACCCAAAGGCCTCTCTACAGAGCTTTCTGTTTGCATCAAAATCTTGCCAGGACCTTCCCTTCCAACAACATTCCCAGTGAGAGGGAACTCTCTTTTCTCATACAGACACTATAAATATGACCCAAATATTTTTTTTTTTTTTTTCCCCCCCTCCCCCCTCCGGCACACCAAGTTAATTAAACTTAACCAAGGCTTAACTGAACTTGCAGTTTCTCTTACCTAAATGCTGAATCAACTTACAAAGCTAACATCTCTGTTGTTCTTCACTTCACATTCAGGATGGCAAAACAAGGAAAAACAATAATCTTCTCCATCCACCAGCCTCGGTACTCTATATTCCGACTGTTTGACAGCCTGACACTGCTGGCCACGGGAAGAGTGCTGTACCACGGGCCCGCTCAGCATGCCATCGAGTACTTCCAGTCTATTGGTGAGCAAACTCATAGCAGGGCCAACTGCACCAACATCTTTAGTTTGCACTAACTTGAATAAAATGCCAACAGCACTTGATCAGAGTTGGACATAGTGTGTTTTAGCAAGCCTTGGATTTTAACAGGCTAAGCATTTCGCTTGGCGTTTCACCTATTGACCTGCATGTGGGTATGGATGACAGGGCTGACTTCTAATCAGCTGTTCCTGGGCACATCTTAATTAGACAAAGCCCAAGCTAGAGTTGAGAAGGGCACATTGTCACCTGTCTTTCACTGATAGAGCTGTCTGGGCAGTGCCGTTCAGCTCTTGGGTAAGCATGGACCTCTTGAAGCCTGCAGGGCTTATGGTGCAGGCTGCTCAATAGGCCCAATGGCGTGGCTGTGTTCCTGATGGCCGCGCACAGCCTTCTGCCAATCACACAACCATCGCTGAAGGCTTGTATTGCTGTCACTGCAGGCTACCAGTGTGAGCCATACAACAACCCTGCCGACTTTTTCCTAGACATCATTAATGGAGACTCCACTGCAGTGGCAATGAGCAAGACTGATGAAACTAACACAGGTATGAAACCCAGAGCTGAGTGAAATTACCATAACATGTATTTTGCCAGAAGGTATCCAGCAGAACACAGAAAAATCACTTACAGTTGTCCAATAACTGTGTTGTATAAGTGTACAGTTACTCGTGTGCATGAGAGTATTATGTGCTACTCATCCATGTTGTTTTAAAGGGAAAAAAACCCCCTACACCATTCCTAAATCCTTTCTGTCTATATGTCGAAAAAGACTAGCATAACCTGAAATAAGTACCAATAAGTACAGCCCTACTATATAAAATATTCCTGTCTATGCAAGAATAGTTTGCCTCTCATAAATAGGTATTTATTAATTTATCATTGCTATCCATTGTTTCATCAACTGACCTGTATACTTTTGTGTGACACTTAAATTATGAGCTGTTAAAGGTGAAAGAATATTTTCCTGTGTTGAAGTTATAATATCTGGGAATATAAGAAACTGTTTTGTTACCTCTCAACACAGAGAAAGAGCTTCTTTCATCTTTGAGACCAACCAGCTGATGTCCTCCAGAAGCAAAGATGATAAACCAGGAGAGTTGTTCCAGTTAGGGACACAATTTGATGCAGTTACGACTTGTATTTTCTACCTAATGGAACAGTTTATCTGTTATGAAATTACTGTTTTCCTTCCTTTGAGTAGAGTGGGAAGAGAGGGTAGAGATAAGGGACCAGTGTTCTCCTGATGCTTTCCTGAAGTTGTGGTAAGGCAGAAATTACCCCCAAACTAACAAATCAAATCCCACCTACATTCAGTAGTCTGATTTTTCATCGTGTCTGTTCCTACTCATTAACAGCACACTCTCTTTTACCATGAATGAAAAGGGAAATGAAGTAACGGATATACTATCTGCTCAAAACCACAGTTTCGTTGTATCTTTACCAAAGAAGCAACCAGCATTTTACAAAAATGCTCATTGTGTTCAGGGTCTAACTAATATTAAAGCTGGCAACACACGTTGTATTTGTCATTGGAAAAGCACATACTGGACTACAGTTGAGAAAAAAAGGAGCTCCATCTGAAATTCCTTTATGACAGACTCAAAAGTTTTACTGAAGTAGACAGATGCAAGATTATCTGGATCTAAAAGTCTGGGAAGTCTAGGATTATCTTAACAGATCTGCGAAACAGAAACCTGGGGGGGGGGGAATCACTTTTTTTATTGAAAGTCAGACTGTTGCTAGTCTGAAACTTCACTGGCAGACAAGGGTATACCTAGTCAGTCTGCTGTGAAGCTGCTGCCTGTGGGACAGGTTGCACAGACAAACACAGAGGTTTGGTCTTATTTATACTGACTCTTTTGAATTGCATGCTATGAGACTGAGTGCAATGAATCACTGGAACTAAATGTGCATATTCATTCTTCTGGTTCGTTAGTAACTCTCCCAACCTAACACAACTCTCCTGGCATAACTCCTAAACAATCTTCCCATTCTTTACAGAAACAGCCATATTCTTTTTTAATCTCTTCAGCAGAGAGCACTGAAGAACACACTGAATATGATAAAACCTTGGCTGAGAAGCTAGCAGAAAAATACTCCAACTCTGCCTACTACCAAGAAACAAAAGCAGTATTAGAGAATATTTCTTTGGGAAATCAAAAGAAAACAAAAGCAGTCTTCCGACAAATCACGTATGCCAATTCTTTCCTTCATCAACTGAAATGGGTGTCCAAGCGCACATTTAAAAATCTGGTAGGAAACCCTCAAGCTTCCATAGCTCAGGTAATGCTATTTGTATCTATCCTTTTGTGGTATATGTTGAATTTATTCCACCCCGTATTAGATAAGTCATTGGGATGGTTTTGCCTCTTGATATTTTGACTGTGTAAGCATCTGAGTGTTCAAGGTCCAGAAAACCTGATTCACTAGAAGGTGTCCTGAAGGCTACCAAATCAGCAGCATGAGGGACTGTTCAGTAATTAATTTTGGACTACTGAAAGACTTTGGGATACCCTTTTTCAACAGGGTATTCTGCTGCTCCCAGCCAGGAGCAGGTTAACTTCCAAGTAGTTTCACACATTTGCTCAAGAACATTCTTCAGACTCGACTCTAATTGTCCAGGCTTGGCATTGTGGGGTTTGACCTCAGATTGTGGGGTTTCTCCCCGACTAGGGAAAGTTAACAGACCACACTTGCATGCTTAATTAAACTTCAGCACACAATAAAGTGCTGGCAGTTGGCTCAAGTGTAAAAATATTTTCACAGTCCCGTAATGTGTGTGTCATTTGCTCATTCGATTGTTCATAATGGCAATGATGTCTTCTGCAGAAGATGTGATGAAGACCACAATAGGGTCTAACACCTGCCACGGAAGATGAGGATGTTCTATGTGACTGGCCCTGTTAGTGCTGCTTTTTCAGAAGAATCAACACCAGAAGTGTTGATTTCTTCAAAGCTGCACATCACGTTCAAAAATAAAGAATGCTTGGCTGACCTCTGCAGAACGACTAATCCTCAGGAATCCTCTAATTCATGAGCCAAACTCTGCAGTACCAGCACCAGCAAAAGTCCCACTGCAATTCTCAGCAGTTCTAGAGAAGCCAATAGAAAAACTTGTCCCAAGCCAGAGGTATAATTATCTTCATCACGATTTATACAGTTCATGAACAAGTGGCCAGTGTGGAGGGAAAATGAGTCCGGAATCCCCAAGGTTAAAAGGCTTTGAGTATGTGTGTGTGTCTGTATGTTGATACTATGGAGATCCTTAATAATTGCTTTGTAAAAGCTTGACCTTGTGACAAGAATTAGACTCTCAAGGATCTCGTAATACCCCAAGGTTAATGGTCCTGACTTGTTTCTCACAATCTTTTCTATCTCCCCACCCTCATTAGGGACAGATTTTACGAGCATTCTTTCAGGAGTACATGGTTCATTAAGCCTTTTTTCATTAATCTGCTCCAAATTGGTCTTGATATGATGCCTGTTTTCCGCTGCAATTGGCTTAGGAGCTGAATTATCCCTGACATTTGCTCCTTTCGGCAGGATCTTAGCGATAGGGTACCATGGATCAAGGGGTTTATGGTTTTACGATTCATGCAATCCTCACGCTTTAAAATGACAGGACTGCCTGATACCATCAGTTTTGCTGAGATTGTTGTCATGTGCATTTAGCATTTAAAAAGTGTGATGTACACACTTCAGTCTTTTAAATTATATCCCTGAGGCAGCTGGTATCTTTGCTATTCAAATTGTGTTACAGACTGCAAATACCAGTACATCTATAGCCTGATCGTAGTATCTTGCTCATGTTAAAAACAACGCTGTGAATAAGATGTGTGAGAGAGCCCAGCAATTACACGCTGTGAAGCATGGAAATAAACTGTCATCCCTAACGCGGCAGTCAGGAAAGACTGCTTTTGGTTATTGGTTGCCAAGTTCAAAGTAGCATTGAGATGGCTCCAGAACCCCCCCCCCCCCAGAAGCACGGCACTGAAGAGCTGTGGTTAGCCCTAGAGCTGAAGTTATCCTTGTCACTGGCAGCAGATGGGGAGTCACTGACTGTCACAAGGAGGATGAATGGTAGAGAGTATCAGTAGGGAGAGAGAAGCGATGTTGCAATACATCACCAATTAACTTAATCATGACATCTAACAATGGTGAAAACAGTGAAACAGTGATGGAGGAAAAGAACTTGGCTGAGGTGCACGTGATGCTGGGGTTCCTCTGGGGAAAGGTGTTCTTCCCTCCTTCTATCTTGCCCCACCAAGCCCCTGCTATCTCCTCTCATCGCTGGTGCTAGCACCCTCCTGGGCACTCCCAGAGCTGTTCCCTCAGGTCATAGATCTGGCCCAGCAGGAGGTCTGGGAAGAGCTGGGATACTGCTGCAGGAATGTGCTTCCTGCCAGTGCCACCATAGAAGAGTGAGCAGCAGCTGAAGCTCCTGTACTGTCCCTCCTTTCTAGCCATCCCAGTGCCTTGGCCACATGAGGCAGCAGCGGCTGGCTGCCCACCAGGGCAGGTGGCACTGGGGAGCTGCTGTGTCTCACAGAGACCTCTCAAAAGATACTGTGCTGCAAGGGTCAAAGTAATGCTGTGCTGCAGGTTGCTAACTGCCCCACCAACTCCCTTCCCAGCTTGGATAGCTTTTCTGCTTTCTGAAAACGCTTCCTGTCAATCTACACTCACCTGCTACAGATTTTTTTTAAAAAAATACTGAAGCTGTGAAAGCAATGAGAATACTACTTTTCATCTTCTGTTCTTTTTTACTTTTAGCTGTGCGTTACGGCTGTCCTGGGACTGGTTGTAGGTGCCATTTTCTTTGGACTTAAAGAGGACTCCGCTGGACTACAGAACAGGTTAGTCAGTTTAGGTAATGGATATCCAAAAATTTTATAAAGCTCCCGCATCATTGTGATAGGACAATGAACAGCTTGGAGGCTGAGAAGGAACCCACAAGCACTTTATGAAATATATCTACCTCTTTAAAGCAAATGCTTCCCTTCACATCAGTAGGTAAGGCCAAGCCTACGTTAGTAACTTTGAAGTGAGGATGTTCTTCTGCCTCTAGGAAGGTCCCTGCAGAACTGAGAGGTGGATGCAGTTCTGCCCTGCTATGCTGTAACCTGGACAAGCAGTCCAAATGAAGTGAGTAACGCTGCTTCTGTAGCATGACGTTTTTCAGTGCCAGTCAGGTTGCTGAAAATGCTCAACAGCAGACATCATATTAAAAAGGCCTAATTCAGCATGGCAGCGTTTTAACCTCTTTTCTGCAGATTTCCCCAAGATAAAAAGATTAAAAAATATACAGACTTGGCTACAAAAACCTGGGTAACTAAAGCTTTGATCTTACAACTGCTTCTGCATACGCACTTGAGTTTACCAGCAGTAAGTCAGAAGGTGCCGCTCAAGCTAGATTTTTCAATTATTCTGGTCTATGTATCATGACAAATGGGTTTGCAACTAAGAAAGCTCTGGGTTTTCAGTCCTGAAACAACTCACATAATTTACTTAAAAATGGCCCAGGTTTAAATTGGATATGAAAGTGTAAAAGCAAAGCCTTAAATTTTAGTGGAAAAGGTGAAAACAACTTCTCACATCGCTTATTCAGTTCCTCACAGTTTGCATCAGACAAATGCTTCACAGACTGAGAATTTTTAACATGTCAAGTAATTACACAAAAAAACTACAAGGAAATCAGTTAATTTTCTATCCTTTGACCGCATCAGAGAATGTACTATCCTTGCATGCAAATAACAAATACTGCCTGTACCACGTTGACTTGAGGCTCGTTACTGACTCAGACTTATAGCCAAGCCTTTTCCCGTGGAATTTGGGATGGGAGGTCAGATACTGCTGAGCTCCAGGCACTACAGTTGGATTTACATATGCTGTAGTGGAAACACTACATTTACATCACATTTTTAACAAGAGCTTGCTGTTTTGCTTTTTGTAGAGTGGGTGCAATGTTCTTTCTGACCACCAACCAGTGTTTCAGCAGCATCTCAGCTATTGAACTCTTCGTTGTGGAAAAAAAGACATTTATGTAAGTAAAACATACAAAAAGGTTATCTGGGACTACTGTTACAGAGTTTGTTCGTTTGCCCTGCTGTAGCCAATTGTCATTAAAGTACACCCAGCGCAGAGCTTTCAAATTATTTCACTGTTAGCGCTCATTTCAAATGTACCCTTTCAGCCTGTTAGTGAGTTGCCTGCAAATCCCCAAAATGGTACCTACAATTGCAAACGGCTCAGAGTTCAAAATTATTAACATATGTAGGGAAAAAGCCCTGAATAATCCATTTAGGTATTGATTAATAAGTTTGTGACTTGCTAGTGAGGACTATAAATACTATATAACTGGATTCTTTAAAGCTATACAGTTTACACTGTACAGAAAAGGAAAATTACTTAAGCTTAAACCTCTCTCTGTTTTGATGACATGACACATACGTTTACTAAAAATTACCTGCACAAGTATCCATATTCATTTGCACATGAAAATGCCACCATTACTATAGTCTGTGGCTTACCGGACATTTGTGTCACAGCCTAACCATGAAAGAACTTTTCTTCCCATTTGAGCTAGAATTTGTCTCCAGGTGAAAATAATCTTACTGGTTTTAGTGATTAACTTTGTAATATCTCTGTGTTCCAGACATGAATATATCAGTGGGTACTACAGAACATCTGCATATTTCATCTCAAAGCTCATGGCTGATTTAATACCCATGAGGACTATACCAAGCATCATCTTCACCTGTATAGTTTACTTCATGTTAGGCAAGTATGGTGTCCCACAGTCCCATTACAATCCCCTCAATAAATCAACAAGGCACTTGCATTTTATGCATGTGCATGTATACTTGCATATTTATACAGGCTAAAGCACTACATCAGCATGGCAGTGGTTATTGCACTTGCTTTTAGCATACCATTCTGTTTACAGAAAAAACGTGCTTTTAAAGATTTAAGAGTTCATGTCAGAATCTGTGACACGTCTCATCTCCACCGCCCCTAGAAGGAAGCGTGCCATAACCATTACTGCATAGGTTTGATTTATTCCTTTTCATTTATGGCCACCTTAGCTTCTGGTGACTTTTACAAGATACTTTTTCCATCCTTGCAAGAACACCTATTGAAGAAAAAGTTTTGTTTTAAGAACCTGATATTGTATGAATTAATATCAGCTTGTTGGTTTTGATGAAATGCCTTCTGGTTAGTGAGCAGACTTTGAAAATTGCTGACACCAACTTTTACAACCCTAGAACACCTTCAAACGTCATCCTCAAAACAGGTCCCAAGCAGACCATTTTCCTAGGGTAAGGTTTCAGATCATTACATCCTTTTGCGATGCCCCAAAAGTTTGAAAGTGCAAGCAAAGTTTAAAAATAATCACAGTTTGCTTTGGTCTGAGTTTTTTTTTTTTCCCTAAGGAATAAGAAACAAGGCCACATCAGCAAGAGGCTCTCAGACTGAGAAACGAGTGAGATAGACTTTGCTACCAAATCCATAGCCACCCAAAGGCCACTAGATCCATTAGGAAAGCTCTCTGCTGGAAACAAGTGAAACGCCGTACAACTGCTGCTCATGGAAGTGCACTAGAAATTTCTCCTTTTGTAGACAACTTGAAGCCTCAGTGAAACTGGACTGTGTGGAGTACAGTACCGTAACTTCTACCCATTCTGCTCTCTCCAGTGTTACTGCAGTGACAGGCACACTACTTACTCATCTTGTGCCCCGTTGACAGGGCATACATATATGTCACAAGGCCCACTGCAGTCTTGGGTCTCACTGGCATAGCCTGTGCTGTCAGACAAAATGTATTCTGTAGGCAGGATACACTACATAAGTCAGGATAGTGTTCAGGTTATGGTAGAGCTTTCGGCGGGATCATACTGAAATGCTTCTTGTTCTGATCTTTAAGGTTTGAAACCAACAGTAGAAGCCTTCTTTACAATGATGTTTACCCTTATGATGGTGTCCTACACAGCCACTTCTATGTCACTAGCCATTGCAGCAGGACAGAGCGTGGTCGCTGTAGCAAACCTGCTCATGACTATCACATTTGTTTTTATGATTGTGAGTAGCATTATTCAGTTTTCTAGACTGAATCCTGAAATCCTAGAAATGCTGAAACCTAGAAATACTACCAGCACAGAGTTCAGCTGAATTCTGCAAAAAGACTGTGGGGTCGAGCATGTCAAATATGCTGATTTGTCTGATTTGAATATTCCGATACCGTGGGGTTGAATATTCTGATTTGTCCTTTTAAGAAGAACCAGGGGACCAGGGGCTGGGTGTGAGAGGGAGGGACAGTGGTTCCTCTGCCCTCTTCTCTGTGGCCCTGGCAGCCAGCATACTGCCTGGAAAGCAGAAAAGTGGCCTAGAGCTACGTTTCGTTCACTCTCCTTTAGCTTTGCCAAAGACAAATTTGGCTGGCTAAGGACGTGACCTACAGCCTCCTGCTCTCTGAGACCGCTACCATAGTTGTCCTCCTCAGCTGCAGAGCCAACCATTGGGCATGTTAGAACTAGACAACACACAAACAACTACAGTTAGAAGACAGGCACCATAAACAATGAATTTGGCTGAATCAACAGCCAAAACCCATGTTGCCTCAGATTTGGGGCACACAAGTGAAACCGAGCGCACACTTCCAGCAGCTCCACACACCCGAGTAACAACAGGTGGTTCATGTGAACCCATATGGGATCCACAGGCAGGAAGCATCTGGGTTTAATGCGTGGGTGAAAGCATTCCCTGTTACTCATTTCAGGAGAAGGACCACATGGGGTTATGGCCCAAAGCTGGGCAACAGAAATTACTCCTTCCCCCTCCCCTGTTCTTCCACTGGAAGAGTTTCTTCCTCTAGAAATGCCTTCCCACTTGTTTTTAATCCGAAGAAGCAGAGACAAGAGCTAGAGAAGAACACATGGTAAAGCAACGTAATTTGTAATTTGGTTTTTTTTGTTGTTGTTGTTGGGGCTTTTTTGTATTCCTTGCCTCTAGATTTTCTCTGGGTTGCTGGTCAATCTCACAAGCGTCATGTCCTGGCTCTCCTGGCTCAAATACTTTAGCATCCCTCGATATGGAATGACAGTAAGTGCTGTATTTTTCTGTGTACAGACTTGGAAAAGATTTGCTAGAGAGAAATGTCTTTACGATAAAGAAAATGCATTTGGACAAAACTGATACAGAGTAAAGAACAATGTTATCCCTAAAAAGCAATTCTTCTCTTTTCCATAAATTAAACAAAACCCTGTCAAGCTAAAACTTTCCTCCTAAATTTTGATAATTTAAGCCAGGGTGACGTTTTGCAGATAAGTTTGGGCTTCAATATGCCTGTGCAGAAATAGTCCAGCCTGGGGGAGGTGTTAAAGCCTCGAAGCCTAGTGATGCGCACGCATTACAGGGTGTGGACTGTGTACATTCCTCTCTTAAAAGGAAAAGAACCATGCTGCTCAGTTAAAAAATGGGGTTTTGGCTAACATAATAAATAGTGATAGTGACACGTTTTTAGAATAAATTTGAATTGAATTATATCTCATTTTGTTAATGTATCATTCCTTGACCTACTAATTTTTGTTGTCATTGTTTCTTTTACTTTAAAAGGCTTTACAAATCAATGAATTGACTGGTTTGAACTTTTGCAGCAGCAGTAACTACACAAATTTAATCAGCAACAATAACTATCGACAGATAAGCCAGGTGTAAGTATTTTGGTACATTAAAATGAATCCCGCCACAAGTAACTTACAAAGTCCTAGACCATTAGTCTGTTTGTGAGATACTGATGACCAGCAGAATCTCTGAGTTTTTCATATGGAAAATGAAGTTTTGACTGGGTTTTTGCATTCTGTCTGCAGAGAACATTCTGATTATTGTCATATTTAGTATTTGTAACACTACAAATATCTAGCATTATGTTTCTCACTTTTCTTTAAACTGCATTTACTGGAATACATACACACACACTGCAATTACACAGCCTCACAAAATCCACATCAGCTTTCTACAGGAAACTGATTTTAGCTACAAGAAAAACAAATTTACAAACAGAAAACAAAACTAACACATAGCTGGTGTTTGCCTGGCCTACTATAGACCCAAAATCATACTACAGCTTCTAGGGATCTTCCTAGATACTTCAAACTAAGTTGATAAATGTGTGTTTATTCGTAGGTGCACTACAGGAGAGGAATATCTGAAAAATCAAGGCATTGATGCGAGTAGCTGGGGCCTGTGGCAGAACCACCTGGCTCTTGCTTGCATGACAGTAATATTCCTTACCATTGCATACCTGAAACTGCACTTCATGAAGAAGTTCTCTTAAAACCAGACTGAAAAATGCAATTCCCAGTGTTCAGTAGTTTGATAAACTGACTGTGCAACTGACTTGATTCTTAGTATTAATGTACTTTGCTGAAATGTCTAGCATTGTCTTTGCCATAAAAAGTATATATTCATTTCTTCAGGAGACTATTCAGTCTTTCTGCATGTTAGCTATGAATTTGTTAAACAATTAAACCAATATTTAATGGCTCAACCTGAAAAACCCATGATGGTTCCATACTTTAATTAGCATCTATATTCACTGGCAAGTAATTCAACCCAAAGTAATGCTTATCAGGACACCAATGCAGCCTCGATTGCTAATGTGGTCACAGTCTACGTGAGACACTGACAAAAACATCCTCTCCATCTCAGTGCACGTCTCATGCCCTTTTCTATTTGGGAATCATTACTGCTCTCGAGTGTACTCGATTGATGCCATCTTTTTTTCTTGTGGAGCTCGAGTGGTAGAAACGCTATTTTTAAAATAAAGGTGGCTGTACCTTCTTACTCTGCCAGTTTGCATAATCCTGGTACTGAAATTTGCATTTTCTCTGTGTAACTGCAAGTCATCTTCATAGTCCTGTTACTGCTGCCATTGTGAGTTCTTTGGTCTTTTTTATGGTGACCAATTTCAAGCGTACAGCTAATCAGGATTGTACCACATTTGTAAGAGTTCATAAGCTGCAGTAACCCTGCTTTTCCCTGGCCACATGCAGCAATGGTAGTTCGTCTCCTTCCACTTGTTACAGATGCAGCAGCACTTCCAACAAGGATCTCTGCCCTCACCACTCCCCATTATTATTTCATGCAACAAAATTTGCTCTGTTTTAAAGATCTGTTGCTTAATTTTGGCTGTGGTCTACAGATCCCTCAACAGTCATCCCCCCTCTTGAGTTTATTTAGGAAGCAAATGTCCAGTACAGTAACATTATGGGGGGACACTTGCATAGCTGTGCTACTTCACCAGTGTACCTGCCATCTTAGAATCATAGAATCATTAGGTTGGAAAAGACCTCTGAGATCATCAAGTCCAACCCAACACCACCATGCCACTAAACCATGTCCTGAAGTGTCACACCTACATGTTTTTTGAACACCTCCAGGGACAGTGACTCCACCACTTCCCTGGGCAGCCTGTTCCAATGTTTGTCTGCTCTTTCAGGGAAAAAATTTTTCCTAATGTCCAATCTAAACCTCCCCTTGTGCAACTGGAGGCCAATTCCTCTCTTACTATCACTAGTTACTTAGAAGAGACAGATCCCCACCTCACTACAACCTCCTTTCAGGTAGTTGCAGAGAGCGATCAGGCCTCCCCTCAGCCTCCTCTTCTCCAGACTAAACAACCCCAGTTCCTCAGCTGCTCCTCACAAGACCTGTTCTCCAGACCCCTCACCAGCTTTGTTGCCCTTCTCTGGACACGCTCCAGCACCTCAATGTCTTTCTTGTAGTGACGGGCCCAAAACTGCACACAGCACTCGAGGTGTGGCCGCACCAGTGCCGAGTACAGGGGCACAATCACCTCTCTGCTCCTGCTGGCCACACTATTGCTGATACAGGCCAGGATGCTGTTGGCCTTCTTGGCCACCTGGGCACACTGCTGGCTCAAGGTCAGCTGGCTGCCGATCAGCACCCCCAGGTCCTTTTCTGCCGGGCAGCTTTCCAGCCACTCATCCCCCAGCCTGTAGCGCTGCATAGGGTGGTTGTGACCCAAGTGCAGGATCAAAGTGCATCTTCCATGAAAATTCCACATGCACAGCTTATCCTCCACTTTGTAGCTGACCCAGTTTTCCCCTTGTTGCAGTAAAACTACACCAGTGGCCTCGAGCCCAGGTTTTGCCATGTGAGACAAGGGAGAAGGGGATGAGGCACAGCGCACAGCGCTACCGTGCTCCCTCCTCCACCCACACCCTCCCCTTGCTCTCAGTCACAACGTGGTACACAAGGGCTGAGATGCATTAGTGGGTACCGGGCGTAGCGGTTCCCTGAAACGTTTTCAGTTGGTGTCTGTCGTGGTTTGAGCCTACCCAGCCGGCAACAAAAGCACCAGGCAGTCGCTTGCTCACCCCTACCCCGTCCCCTAAGGGATGAGCAGGAGAAAATGCAACCAAAAGGGCTTGAGGGTCGAGACAAAGGACAGGGAGGGCTCACTCACCAGTTATGGTCACCAGCAAAAGACAGACTCGACTTGGGGATAACAACACACATTTAATACAAAACAACCACCACCATCAAGGAGAATGAGAGATACAACCACGTCTTAAATACAACACACCTCCCCACCCCCAACCCCTCCGGTCTTCCCGGGCTCAGCTCTGCTCCCTCTTCCCCCCCAGCAGCGCAGGGGCAGGGAATGGGGGTCACAGCCCGGCCGGCACAAGGGGTCTCCGCTGCTCCTTCCCCCTCAGGGAGAGGGGCCCTCGCAGCCCTCCCCTGCCCCACCGCGGGGTCCCTCTCCCGGCAGACATTCCTCCTCCCGCTGCCCCAACGCGAGTCCTTCCCGCGGGGCCGCAGCTCCCCAGAACCCCCCAGCGCGGGTCCCTCCCGGCGCTGCCGCCCTCCCACCGACGGGCGGCTCCAGCGCGGCCGCAGTCGCGGCTGCTCCGGGCCCGGTCCCTGCTCCTCCGGCCCGGGGCCCTCCGCGGGCTGCAGGGCGACCTCTGGGCCACCGCTGGGCTCCAGGGGCTGCAGGGGCTCAGCCGCCACCCCCCCGCGGGCCGCAGGGGAACCCCTGCCCCGGCACAGCTCCCCCTCTCCTGCCTCACTGACCGGGGTGTCCGCAGGGATGTCTCTCTCCCATCCCCCTTCTCTCACCCACTCACCAACACAAACCAATAAAACAAAGACAGCAGTCAGCCGCTTCTGTCACTCTTAAATAGTTATTTGCGGAGGCGCCATTGGCCTGGCCTTGGCCAGGGGCGGGGCCGAAGTTGGAGCCGGGGGAGCTTCTCGAAGCTTCTTACAGGAGCCACCTCTGTAGCCCCCTCCCCTGCTACCAAAACCCCGCCAGACACCACACCACTACAGCATCTGACATAAGCTACTTGAAAACGGGATGACTGCCGTGCAAAGTCCTTTACCCGCAGAGTTATGCATAAAGTAAATGCATAAAAGTGCATAGAAGACAATTTTGCATCTCACTCTTGGGCTGTTGCCATTAATCTTGTTGCTTCTGCAGTGTTGACCCCAGTTTGTATGGGTCGTACGCAGTCACATTTGGAAATTTCCTAGTTCCGTCTGGCTTTTGTTAGTTTTTATATCGATTGATTTTAACTGGGACAGCTCTTGTGCTAATAGAAAGCATAAAGTTAACCATAAACAAATTATTGTTACATTTTTCTATCTCCAAATTTATTAGCATTGCATTGAAATTACAGTTATTAGGTTACACCCAAGTCAAGTGTGGTGTCCTTCTGACTTTTGCCAATTTTCCTGTGCCTTTTCTCCCTCCGCAGCCATCAGTGAGCTCAGCTCCCGCAGAAGGCAGCGAGTGCTGTAGGTACCCTAGTACGAGCTGCTGTCACAGCCGAGTTCCTTCTGCCTTTTTCTCCCTGTACTTAAGTACTTTTAATCTTTTTCCTTAACCATAAACTTACCTTGTTTTTCTGAGACTTAGACCATTCCTTCCAGGATGGCTGTAGGTTTATGTCGGTTTCAAAAATTATTCAAGGCAGAGTGACTGAACTGGAAAAGCAGCATGAGTCCACACTCTCCTTTTCTGTCAGAAGGACTTGGGTTGGAAGCAGTAGTGCAGACCTGGGGCAAAGGCATGAGGCAGAGGAGTGAGGGCGAAGGAGAACAGAACAGTATCATTGTTCTCCAGCCTCCCTTTGCAAGCCTTGCAATGAGTACCATGGAATGAGGCTTTCTACAACAGTAATCTGTAGCTGTACTCTGAAATATTTCACTGTGAGTTTTGAAACAAGTGACACAGGTCCTGTGGAATAACATTTTAATCACACACTATTAGTCACAGTTGAACTGCATGAGAGGAAACAGACAGCTGTAGAACAGCGTCCCAAAGGCAGCTGCAAGCTGAGTTTTATCATCTTGACAAAGATACATCGCTGGCGTGAAGTCCTTGCTCGGAGTGAAGTTGCAACTCATACTCTCACAGGCTTTTGCTGTAGGCAGCAGCGACTGTTCTCAGCTGTGACGCAGCAGCAGCTTCACCACAGTGGTCAGTTGTTGGAACCCAGCACCAGCAGCTTTCCCACAAGTCTGTCTTCTGCAGTCACACATGGATTTCCTGCAGAAGCTATTGTTACTTCTTTGAATTGTTGAGTGGCATTTGATGTTGTCCAAAAATAGTTGATATTTTAATAGATATCAAGCAGATGTTTTAAAAAACATGTTTCATATCCTTTTTTATTCAGTTTTGTCACAACTCTGCATAAGCATCCAGCAAATGAACAGAAAAGTAAAAGATGAAGTAGTGTAATACAGATAAAACTACAGATTCACAGACAAAACCGCACACACTAAGTTAAATTTTAAATTTCCGTTTTAGCTAGAAAGGGATCTTGTGCAGAAAGGTTTTGACATAAGACCTGAATTTTCAGGAAAAACACATGTGGCTTTAAGAACATGCAGAAATAGAGGAATACACACAAAAAAGATCCTCGGCATTACAAAAACCCCTAAAAAACAGGAAATGAAAAGATTTGTTCAATCATTAATATTTCTGTATGCATTTATTTGAATGTACTCTGTTTTCAGAAAATATGTTATGACACTGTTAAATTTTAAAATCCATCTACCTTACTCTTGTATTACAAAATAGTTCGCTGTTAATTTATACATTGGTAAAATAACTTAAATTTCTGAAAATAAAAATTTCTGCCTCTTAGATTATCAGGAAATGGTCACCTTAAAACTATACTAACAGACAGATTCTCTACATTTACACTGCTATGGCTGAACTATAAGTCTGACCTCATGTATTTCTATGCATGTAACTAACAATTAGAACCAAATATGAATAAAATTATATTTTTGTAGTACTCAGGCCTTTTATTAGTTCTTGACAGATTTTCATTTTACAATATATCAAAATTGACAGACATTCAAATTAACAAAATGAACATGCAAATAGAATCATTTTGGTTTTGTCTTGCAGTGGGATTATGAGACCCAGCCTTATGCAATCTTGGGATGCACTGGCATGGCAAACATTCCTACATGTTCAAGCAGAAGATCTTTTCCACATCAGCTGTATTTACCATCTACGGACATGTCAGCAAGCAGCATGTGACTATATGATTTTGCTATGGGTGAACAGAGGTTACCCTAAGCATTATATATTGCTCCTGTTCAACCGAGAGTTCGGGACATGTACATCCCAATCTTCGTGGCACTTCTTTGCTCAGGTTAGGCACTTTGATGTTCAGTGACATGATTTGTAGAGCAGAAATGTTATTTGTGGTATAAATTTAAGTTCAGGACTTTTGCAAGATGGTACAAAGTTAGAAGAGATGGGCAAAATGAAAACCAGGTTTCTCAAAATGGCTGTTCCAGCTGTAATTAGTGATTGAATAAATTTTTTAACTTTTAAAATTTTTTTCCACTTTATAGTCAGAAGAGAAGCTGGAACTACCTCTGTTAACTAGATAGGCAAGTCAATTTCTATTTTGCTTTTACTTAGTTTCATTTACTTCGCCAGATTCCTTGCAGAATGGTTTTGTTTCTTCTTCGGCTCTTCAATATTTTGGCTGCAAGGGAGGATGCACATGGGTTCTCTGGAAATATTTTGATAAATGTATCTCTGGATATGCAGTAGGAATAAATAACTGCCTTTGCTGTTGATGTCTCCTAAGGGACATATTCTGCGTTAAAATGAACTGAGTCATTCCATGCAGACTAGCACCGAGACGTCAGGTATCAAGCTTACTGTGATAAAACCTCTGTATACTAGTTTCCATATATTGGTATCAATATATGAATATATATTGAATGTATCTCCATATATTGGTATATGGATTATTTATGTACATGGAATTGTTTTCCTACCTCCCATCCCATAATTCCATGGAAAGGATTTGGTTTAGGCTTAAATACCACATCCTTTAGGACAGCCTTGTTGGGTTAGATTTATCTTAAAGTTGTTGCTTATTTGCTTTTTCTTCAAAGTGTCTTTTCTTTGGGACCTTACTTTTTTCCTGTGGGATGTGACCCCACCCAGCTTTCTCTCTGCTTTTAGGATTTAGCCAATCTCTATTTTTATCTGCTTCATTTACATAATTATATATTTGTAAATAAAATATATGATGTTTTAGTAAAGAGATCCCAAATATTTCTGAAAGGAAAAAAAACCCCAGACTAATCAGTATTTTCTACAAGTCTTTCTTGGGACAATATTTATAATGTTATTTTAGCAATCAAACCATTAACAGGATCAAATGTTATTTAGTTACTTGCCAGGAGAGGAATTTATTCTCAAGAAATACCATGTGAGCACTAAATTCTAATCTACTGTTTTGTTCAGATTTTACATATGCATTTAAGGTCAATGGCAATATATTTCATAAAAGCTATTTAAAAGTGGAAAAGATTCATACTGACATGCTTCATACTACTCAGATTTGCACACGTGCACGTTATTAGTTATTCACAGAACAATTTCTCACAGAAGGGAGCAGGGGCAAGGATAAATGCAGAATTTGAATGCCAGTTCTGTATTTTCTTTTCCATTCAGGATGTCGAGGCAAGGGAGGACAATCATCCGCCTCACTATTCCGTATTCAGGGTTTGATAGCAGGCCAGGTGTACCATGGCCCTGCTCATAATGCTTTACAGTACTTCAGATAGATTGGTGAGCTTTCAGCAACTGGGGGTTCTGGTCAGTGACAGGCACTGACTAAAACAGACAAACTTTTCACCTTGCACTATGTTGACTGTGTTTGTAAAGAAAAAAAATTGTTACATTTTCCTTAGAGCCCATTTGGTTATACAAGAGAAATATCCCTTAAATAATCTGTAGCTCCCTCTTACGGTAAGGTTTGAGATGTTACACTGCTGTGTAAAGTGCCTACCGCCAAGCAAGAGGTTCCCGTACAGCTTATGCGGAGTTGCTGCTTTCATTAAAACGCAACAGTACTCTGGATTTAAATGACAACATATTTTTGGTTTATTTAATTCTGACACTCCAGCTCTATTATGAAATGGTTTGCAGGCAACGACTTACCTACATATTCTGGTAGTCGCTCACCGATTCCTGGGGTAGGAAAGGTCCAGTGAACAGTGCTTTGCAGTCAGAATGCCCTGCCTCCATCTTCAAGGTTTAGTAGGACCCTAGTTAGAATTAATGGCCAAAGCACTTAAGTGAGTTGAGGCTCTTGGGAACAGACACATACAGGTACGTTATTCATTGTGTTAATAGTTCGGTTTCTGATCAAGAACCTATTTTAATTTTATTTTTTTTTAAATACATGGGAAGCGTATCATCTCCGCTCATATCTGAACTTGGCAATAACTGAACTATCATCTTTCTAACAGAATGAACGAACATGCTGAAGCTATTTATGAACTTTAAACCTGAAGACTTTGGCCCTTGGCTATTTATGGCAGTGCCGGGGCTTTTTTTGGTTTGTTATGAATAGTACCTGTATTACTGCTCTTTTAAGACTTTTCATAGCATTAGTCTTACAGCATTCTGTACACTTTTATTAAATCTTACCGTAGTCATTTTTGATGCCCAGTTTTGTTTCAGTTTTTTGCAGGTCAGGAATGTGAGCCATACAACAATTCAGATTTTTTTTTTCTGAGTATTACTACTGAAGACTCAAACTGCTGTGGCATTGAAAAATGCAGATGTGACAGTCTTTGCAGCAAGACAAGATGGTTCCTTTATGACAAAAGGACATTTCACAGCTTGAGGATACACAACAATAATACGTTATTTGCAAGATGGTAATCTACTTCCAATAGAATTGTAATAATCAATATTTTGTTAAAAATTTCTGAGGCTAGATAAGTTTTAATGCAAATTTAGAGGGTACTTCTAAAAATCTGTATGAGATTCATGTGGACAGCTGTAAACAAACTGTTACAACAGGCAGGTATTATACATGAAGAGCTGAGAGCTGTTACACAATTCTTTTTGAAGATTTCTCCTCTCCTTTATGTTTGCAAGTGTTTAAAAGCCTTCTAGCACGTCAGCTTCTGCTATCTTTCTCATGAAAAAAGAAAAAATTTGTATTTGATATGTGAAGTTTGACATTTGTATTTGTATTCTCTTCAAAACCCCAATGTTTTTATTAAATTTTGAAAAACTATTCACCTTGCCATTCCAGTATTCCACTGAAATACTGCATAATATTTCAATATATTAAAACATGACTAATTCAATAATTAGGTCAGTCATTATTGAAAGAATTAAACTGAAGCAGATATTCAAGCTTATGATAACAATAATCTTACAAGCTACCACTTTTAAATTTTGCTTTCAGTACAGAAAATGGTTTGTATTTTCAGTGCCAGTAACTGAAAGTAATTCCTTGTTCCATATAAGGAATGCTCCATTTGCTGTAATTGATAGAAGCAGATACAGTATTGCACAGATAGTATTTTTCAAGAAACTCCTAAATTTGTCTTGCTTCATACTGTTCATTTTAACAGTTGACCATCTATCAGAATGTATTTACGCAAAACAAATATTTCTTCCGGCACTGTCCAATACTTTCTATTTCACTCTGCAGAGAAGTTAACATACTGCCTGTTGATTTCATTTCCATTGAAGTGGCCCATGTGACCAGAGCAAATCCCAGAGTTGTTGCCCAGGAACAATTCCTATTCATCTCAATGAAAGCAGAGACTTTGCTGCTCCTAAGTGCATCACTTTTTAGCTTGCAGTGATTTCAGTGAGAATGCCCCCACAGTAATGCATTGACAGCAGCACAATCTAGCCATTCAACTGTGAGCTGAGCTTTGCAACCCTGTAATGAGATTTATAACGTTTTATACCATAGTTGCATGAGCAGAAACTAAAGTAGTAGTCATGTCAGGCTTTACTGTCACACTATAGCTTTTAAATTAAGATTATATTTTTCTCTTTTTATCCAGCATTCTACTTTCCATATACGTCTTGATCAGAAGAAGATAGGAATAATAAATTGCTTGAAGTTGATCGCTCTTGGCAGCCTATTTTCTTGTACTTCAGAAAAATGCAAATTGGCAGTGGGCACTACTGTCAACCTGTCCTCATTCAAAATTAAAGTTAGAACAGCAGGCCCACTACTGCAGAGATAAGAATTTTCCTTTCTTTCTTCATTCCAACGGAGAGGCACACAAATCAACCTGAGAGAAAGGCAGAAGTGAAATAATAAAACCTTGGGTCTCCCCTTTTATTTGGGCACTCACTAGTACAAATAGATTCCTTGCACAAGCCAGGAGATACATCATCTGTACAGGTATTATAACATGTAGCTTTATGAACAAGGAAAGCAGGAAAAAACCAAAGGGGTTAGCAGGTGAAGGGAAATGGGTCCAGAATCCCCAAGGTTAAAAGGCTTTGAGTACGTGTGTGTGTCTTAATAATTGCTTCGTAAAACCTTGACCTTGTGACAAGAATTAGACTCTCAAGGATCTCGTAATACCCCAAGGTTAATGGTCCTGACTTGTTTCTCACAATCTTTTTTAGCTCCTCACCTTCATTAGGGACAGATTTTACGAGCATTCTTTCAGGAGTACACGGTTCATTAAGCCTTTTTTCATTAATCTACTCCAAATTGGTCTTGATATGATGCCTGTTTTCCGCTGCAATTGGCTTAGGAGCGGAATTATCCCTGACATTTGCTCCTTTCGGCAGGATCTTAGCGATAGGGTACCATGGATCAAGTGGTTTATAATGTTAAGACTCATGCATTGCTCAGGCTTAAAAATGACAGGACTGCCTGATACCATTGTTTTCCTGATATTTTTGTCACTTGAACTTAGTCTTAAACAATTGTGATGTACAGAATTTAATCATTCTGATTAGATCACTAACTATTTAAAATGTGGTTTTGTGTATGAAGATTTCAGTTTGCTTACGTTTAACAGTAAGTGACTTAATCAGGACTCTAGGAAACTTCAAAAGACTTACTTATGTTTAGATTTTGTGTGAAATTTTTCAATCTGGTTGAAGATTTTTCTTTTAAAGTAGTTTCTGAGCTACTTTAAAATAATTAAAAATAAATCATGAGGTGAAGGTTGTTACTTTCTAAAAAGGCGCTATAATTCATTTGAATTGGATAGTTCGAAGGAAGCTTTATGATAACAATAATCTTACAAGCTTTTAAATTTTGCTTTCAGTGCAGAAAGTAAGGGGTTTATATTTTCAGTGCCAGCAACTGAAAATAATTCCTTGTTTCTTGTAAGGAATGCTCCATTTGCTGCAATTAATAGCATAGCATTGCTAAATAGGGGTTTTCTGTTTTTACTAACCCTTGTTCCTCCTCAGCAAACCAGGGATCTAGTGGGAAGTGTTTTTTCCCCAAATACCTGCACTTGTCATATGAGGTACTCATTTCTGACTTGCTCTGTTTGAGCATTCTTTTTGTTCGTTACCTCAATTACAACTTTTCCATCTGTGTAACCAGCTGTTACAATTTCCCAGCCATAAATTCTGATACTAGCAAGCACCTGATGTTACTGCTACATAACAGGCCAGAACAGATATTCAGCTGGCTAGATACAGCTAATACTTCCAAGCATGCTGCCCCAGTGCTGCTTGGGAAGCAACTTCCTCCTCTGACTTATATTACAACAAGCAATTGACTGAAGTCCAGTTTTTAAAGTAATTATAGGAAAGACAACCAATTCCAATTAGAATTTTTTTAAATTGAAAACTGCATCTTTTCAAGTGAATTTGAAGTGCTATTTGAAAAATGTATGCGTTTATCAATAAAGATGGGTTTGATATATTATAGCTAAAAAATACTTAATAATCACTAATATTGATATATGGAGCAATTTTGCTGGAATAAAGAGTTATCCCAGTGGAATTTGAAATAGGTTAGTAAGACTGGCAGTAGAACTATTTGAATTGCTTTGATGAAGCAAGTGGAAGACTAGACACTACAGAAAGCAAATTTCTTTTTCAGAATTGCTGCCTTGTTCTCAAAACTGATGTGAGTTGTTTAATTTATTCTGTAAAATATTTACATGCAGTTGGACAACTACATGATATATACTACTGACTTTTCAAACCACATGTCTAAAAAGCCCCTGAGTTATGCTGACTCAGGAATTGGGCCTATTATTTTTCACAGCGTACACAGGCTTTATAAATTATATTGGTTCAAGCAAAAGATTTAACAAGTGCCTAAATGACTCAGTAGTTGTTGCTATGGACTTACGTGTTTTGCTGATGAAGTTGCTACTACTGGCTGGCTGCTTTGGGCTGCATAAGAAGCGTCACCTCCTTTCTTGACTTCTGTGCTGGTAGATACAATAAAAACCTTGTAGGCGATATATTCACTACCTGTGAGGAAAGACATTTTTTTAATTTGGGTTTTCCGTGAGGCACTGAGGGAATCATACTTGTAAAGTAACATCCTACTGAGGTAGAGAATGACAACCCATTCCGCAAGGAATCTGGAGTATGAAGAAGCAGGTAAGCCACTGAAGACAAATCTGGTACAGAACTAGTTAGCTGGCTCCTGTCTGGTTTCAGGATAGAGACACATTTTTACCACAAGACAAAAAAGATCTTTTTGTTATTACCAGTACAGCTACCTCTTATATTTTATTCTAATGTAAATGTGTCCCACTGCAGTACCTTCTGCCTCAGTAAGTAAAAAAAAAAAACAACCCTGCACAATTCGTGGCTTTTACTTGTTCTTTCTTTAGAATCACTGCTTTATTCTTTCTTACTACCAGTGAGTGTACGCTTATCAATCAAAAAATATCAATAAAGAGATTTGTAATTCAGGAGGTTTTTCCAGCACAGAGGAAGGATTACAAAAACATAAATTCTTTGTAGCTTTTATGATATATGTGAGGTAGACACTTGATGTTGACAGCCAATAAAGATAATTTAGAAGAGAATTAATTAAGATAGCAACATCACAAAAATTTTTTTAAAATAATGTATGTCTATCTCTTTTCATCAGAGGGACTAAGTAGTTCTAGATTAAGAGCTCAAAACAACATAGTTTCTTTGCATGGGGGAATGATGAACTGAAGTTTTCTACTTTTGTATGAATTTTGGTTTTGCTAACTGTAACGGGTCTGCGTGGCAAAGTTTTGGTAGCAGTGGGGTTACAGGGGTGGCTTCTGTACGAAGCTGCTCGAAGTTTCCCCTATGTCAGATATAGCCAATGCCAGCCGGCTTTAAGACGGACCCGCCGCTGGCCAAGGCCGAGCCCATCAGCGACAGCGTTTTTCACCTCTGTGATAACGTATTTGAGAGTGAAAAAGTTGTTGGGCAGCAGTAATTGCAGCAAGTGAGAGGACTGAGAGAAACATCCTGCAGACACCAAGGTCAGTGAAGAAGGAGGGGGAGGAGATGCTCCAGGCGCCGGAGCAGCGATTCCCCTGCGGCCTGTGGTGAAGACCATGGTGAGGCAGGCTGTGCCCCTGCAGCCCATGGGCGGGGGAGCAGATGACTGCCTACACCCCGTGGAGGGCCCCCACGCCGGAGTAGGTGGATGCCTGAAGGAAGCTGTGACCCCGTGGGAAGCCTGCACTGGAGCAGGCTCCTGGCAGGACCTGTGGCCCATGGAGAGAGAGAAGCCCACGCTGGAGCAGGTTTGCTGCCAGAGACCCCGTGAGGGGGCTCACGCTGGAGCAGTCGGTTCCTGAAGGACTGCACACCATGGAGGAGACCCACGTTGGAGCAGTTCATGAAGAACTGAACCTGTGGGAAGACTCACGTTGGAGAAGTCATGGAGGACTTTCTCCTGTGAGAGGGACCCCACATTGGAGCAGGGGAAACGTGTGACGAGTCCTCCCCGAGGGGGAAGCAGCGGCAGAAAACAACAGAGTGATGAACTGACCCCAACCCCCATTCCCTCTTTTCCCCCCTGTGCCGCTCGGGGGGAGGAGGGAGGAAAATTGGGATCAAAGTTATGCCCAGGAAAGGAGGGACGGGTGGGGGGGAAGGTGTTTTAAGATTTGGGTTTATTTCTCATTACTCCTCTCTGAGTTAATTGGTAATAAATTACATTTCCTTTCAGTTGAGTCTGTTTTGCCTGTGACGGTAAATGCTGAGTGATCTCCCTGTCCTTATCTCAAGCCCACAAGCCTGTTATTTTTTTTTTTCCTCTCCTCTCTCCTGTCCAGTTAAGGAGGGGGAGTAATAGAGCGGCTTTGGTGGGCACCTGGCATTTTGGCCAGGGTCAACCCACCACACTAACATTTGAATTAGGGGTTGGAAACTATGTGAAACTTTGGGTCATGAAACTCTGCATAGCTTGTTTGCTGATGAAAGAGGAATGTACAGAAACTGCAGGAACCCAGAACAGCAGGAGCTCCCTCAAAGCTATACATACCAGATAGACATCAAGGAGACAAAGCTATCTACACGACAGATGTTAAGGAGACACCTAGCAAACATCTACATAACTGATTGGTACAAAAGGTTGCATCAGAAAAAGGGCCCTGGCTTGTGCTCAAGGAGGATTCAACTAGAGGACATTGTGAGGAAGACTACGGATGACTGCTAGAGACCCTCGAAAGAGAGTTATTGATCTGATATTTCAGTAACAGGAACAGATGGATAAATTCCAGGGCAGCAAGTAGTCTCCGCTAGATATTGTCAGACAAGTATTTTGAAGTACAGAATGTATGGACTACTGTCAAAAGCCAGGAGACAAGAGGAAGAGTCAGGTAATGGAGATAAACATAGCTAAACCAGAAGTTATACAGTTTCTGGAAAGGACAGATTAGTGAAACTTTTTTCAACTGAAAGAACGTAATACATTCTGGAGTCTAAAACATTAGTAAGTCCAAACCACCCTTGTAGAGGAAAAGCATCTCTGTCCAGTTCTTCAGAAACTTAATTTCAAGGCATTCCACAGAAGGTTACAAGGGAAATTAGAAATTGTAGAAAGACAATGTAGCGCCTCAACAGATGGCTAAAAGGAGCAGGACTGAAAACAAATACACAGTTTTAAAAGTGCAAGAGCACCAGTGACAGAATTTGAGGCATGGAAAGGCTATGAGATATAGACAGAACTGACTGGGATGATTTAGTCCCAATGTATTTATTAAACGGTACTAGGAATATATAAATTAATTTTTAAGCTTACCTGGTAGGATCAGTCTCAGCAGTTCTTTTAACAAGTTTTTGATATAGTTGCTGTAATTTTAAAAAATGTTTTAGGATTGGAATCATTCTGTTTCTTCAAGAATCACTGTCCTTGTGTATATAGTATACCTACTTTGCTATTAAAATACAATCCTAACACATGATTATGTTTGTGTTCTAGATATAAAATGTGGATATTACAGAGTGGCTGCTTATTTCTTCTCTAAGATGCTGGCTGATTTAATACCCAGCAGGACTCTGCCAAGCATCACCTTCACATGGGTAAGTTATTTCACAACAGACGAGTATTCTGCAAAAGTAAAATGCATCAATGTAATCCCTAGCTATCCAGCAGACAGTTTTGGGCAACCACCCACTGTTCTAATTACTGTTCCTTACACAAAAGCAGTCCTTCCATTTTTATCTCGTGTCTCAACATGCTTCAGTTAGAATTTTCTGAGCGTAAACAACAAGAATATACAACACTGCCAGCCCAAACAGAAAGCTCTGGCCTGGTGAAAGACCAACTAGTGTTTTTATTTTAAAGGTTTCAAGCCAAAGTTGCAGCCTTCTTCACCACGATGACTCTCATCCTAGTACCTATACAGCCAGTTTGATGGCTCTAGCAAAAGCAACTGGACAAAATACAGTAAGTGCTGCTAATCTCCTGACAAACATTTAGTTTGGTTTTATGATTGTGAGTGCTAAAAGATTATTCTGTTTCTTCCCCTGTATCTCTGATATGACACACAATTAAAATATTTGTAAAAACAGTTTCTAACATATACTTTAAAACAACTCAGTGCAACCCCCTGGAAATTTGCAGTACGTTTACAATATTATTTGGAACAATGTCTGACAACGCTGTCACATTTACTACACTGCAAACCCAATGCCTATAATACTTGAAAAAGAGCATGTCAAAAGGGCAAAGGTACCTTGTGCAGAAGAAAACTTTTATTTGATGCTCAGGCCTAGTTACTGCCTCTGCAGTCTCTGTTATTTTACACTTAGGTCTTTGATGAAAGCACTTCACAACCGTATCACCAAGGCTGCGCAATTTCTGAAGTGCTGCTGTACTGTTGAAAACCATCCTTATCCAAAAGGATAAAGACATTACAAGGAAATGAAATAATGACAAAATGAGGGTAAAAGAAGTCATCGGACATACCGATTAATCTGTACAGCTCATGAACCCAAGAACAGGCCGGTCAAAATGTGTTTATAGAGCCAGATGCTTTCTATCAGTTCTTGCCCCCGATTTGACCACATTCCTGCTGCAGAAACCCAAACATCGCTAATGCCTAGCCCACCTGGTTAAACTAAGCAAATCGTGCTTCTCCAGCTTCGTGTATTGCCTTCGTATTTTGAGAGAAATAATCTTTGCCTCCATAGGGTTTTGAGTCATGCCGCCTAAGCAGACCATTTCATTCCTAAGTAAGCTGCCTTGCCAATGTTCTAGGCAACCTTCTTCAAGGAATACAACGCTGCAATTATTCCCTCACTTCCAGTATTATGAAATAGCCACTTGCCTCCTGTATGGCATTGATTGTATTTCCATTGACATAGTGGGCACAGAGCCAAGGAATTAGGATGCAATACCCTGCTCTGTACGACTGCAGACAGGCATCTCAGGTAACATTACGAAAATTGTTTCTGGACGTGCACTGGCATCAGTCCAAGGTGAGTCAAACCTCTTCAAACAATCCCTGTTATGGATTTGTAGTTACATATTTCCTGCTTGCAGATTTTCTCTGGGATGCTGATAAATATTACAAGTATTCAAATTTTTCTTTCCTGAACAAAAAATTGCAGCATTCCTCACCACAGCCCAATAGTGCTAGGTTTTCTGCATATTTTATTCAAATAATCTTCTATTGGGAAAAAAAAAGGGCAATGATTTTCTAATATTAACTGGTAAATGCTACTTTCATAAACATCAACTTGCTGTCTTTTGAACATTCATTAAAGTGCAATCACTCACTTTGTGTTTAGCTGTGTATTTTTTACACAAAGGGTACAGCACAAGAGTACAATCTGATAATGTAAATAGCAGCAATACCAAAGACTCCTGGAGTTGCTCCCCTGGATCTTTCATGTGACACACTTGTAAATAATGGCTGTCTGTGTGATAATGGTTCTCACAGACATAAGTTCTTTCAATCTAAAGATTTCTCTCCTGTTTTTAGTGAGTTCTCCTTCTGTTGAGCTTACATTCATCTCACTGCTAGTGATCAAAAAAGGGAAAAGTCTTCCGAACATAAATGCTTTTTCTCTCCCAGTCTGAGTCTCTCTCCAATTGCTTGCTGGGCATGAATTAACAGCCAGTTAGACAGTTAAAACCCTTGTCAAACCTGCTTCTCCATCTAATTGTTTTAAACAACTAAGTTAGGAAACCCAACTGGTCTTTACTACACAGCTCTATCATCATAAGAACATTGAAAGCAATGGAAATTTCTTACCAGGAGAAATGCATGACTTATGCAAGGATCCCTTCTCTGCTTTCTGGGGGTTGCAATGACAGAGCAATCATTTTTGGAGGTTCTTGCAAGGGGGACCTGCTGCCTCTTTAGAAAAAGGGGGAGAAGTATCACAAATTTTAGGCAAATTATCTGTGCTCAAGTTTCTAAAGGCATACCTCAGTAAATCCACCTCGGTCCTTGATAAGTGTTACTATGATGAAATGAGTCATACTGGGAAATGAATTCCTGCTAAAGGAATCTCCTTCTCTTGACATTTACCTGGCTTAGCAGGACTAATTGCCAAGCACAGCTGGTATCTTTATAGTAACAGCATTCAAAGCTCAGTAACAGTATTCAAAGCTCAGTAACATAGACAGTATTAACACCAGAACAGCTGCATACCTTTTCTATATGATAAATATGAAAACCTACTTCAGCTGAGCGCTTTTCAGATCTGGGCCTGTCTCCTCCTGCATCAGGAAGTGGTTGGGAGGCAGCAGAGAGGCTAAGGGCTGCCAGCTGGGGAAGAAGACTGCCCAGAAAGCCCCAGCCATGGTGCTTGCTGGAGGCAGCTGTTCCTCTGGGTCTGCAGCAGTGGCCTCCGGCTGCTCACAGCTAAATGCTGAGCATCTCCAACACTCACGGTTCGGCCTTCCTGCAGCTGAAGGTTTCTCACAACTGGAGGGTCAGGGAACTCTGTCTTACAGTGTCCATCTCATCTGCAGGAAAAGCTGATAGTGGTACAAAAGTGTGCTTACCTCAGATGTTGGAATGAACTGGTAATTGCAAGTTTAGCCTGAAAGGAGAGGGTTTTTTTGAGTGTTTCTCGTAGTTTTCATCATACGACTCTCCACACAACAGAAAAGCAGCAGCCTGTGCAGGCACACACAGGCATTTCTGGCAGTCAAGGAACAGTTAAGTATTTAGAAAATACTTTAAATGTGACTTACCTGAAAACAAAGCTCAACTCTTCTCAGTGGAAGGATTTTTTTCAAAAGTAGGTCTCAAAATCTGGACAGCAATTAAATTCTAGCTCTGTAACAGTTTAATATTGTTGATTTGTTTTGCATGAATAGTCTTTCAATGAGCATTTAGTCCCTGCGAGTATCTGCTAATTTTTTTTTTTTTGACTCATTTGAAGGCTTTGCCTTTGAAAGAATTTATCAGTTTAAGCTTTTGTTGAAATGTCACCATCAGTCCTTTGGCAATCTAAGTATTGCATTTATTACTAGTAACTTCTTCAGAGCTACGCAATCCCAGTACACTCCCCGAGTCTCAAGAAACCTCTTGCTTTCTTCCTAGTATCCCACTACTGGTAGGCCTGCTCCAAAATGCCTGAACACCTGGCTGCAGGAAAGCTGCTCTCACACTAAGTCCAAATTCAGGTCTGTTACAACAGGTACAAGTTCGCTGCCTTCAGGCCTGCTCTTTGCATCCTGGGATGTGGTTTCAGTCTCCCTGAGTACTCCTTAGAGTACAAACAAAGCAGAATAGCTGCCAGAATCTCCAGTCCAAGAAAGCATTACTCACACTTAAGCACCAGCATGTTTGTAACAGCCCTTTGAACCAAGCTGGGACCAGTTGAATTTGTGTGTTTATGCATCAGCGTGAGTTGACACATATAAAAGAGACAACTCTTTTGAATGTCAGTCTACCACCTGAACCACGCTTTAGTAAATAATACTTCATTTGTTTACTTGCAATTGAGAACCAATTTTTCTTCCAGCCATCCACAGCATCTTTCAGGTAAAAGTGAGGCATAATCTGAGTTACTACTAAAAAATGTTTTTAGCAAAACAGAAGACAAGTGTGCTTCTGAATTAATTCAGTTTGTGTGCTGAAAGGGAAGAATGGTTTGCGAGCATCAGAATTTCCGCAGTTCAGGACAGAAGAGAGACTGACATGACTTAAGCGTCCCTGAAATGTTAGGCTCTGCCTTCCCTCTTAAAGCAGTGCTGCTCATGTATCTTCCTGCCACCAACTGCCTGTGTTTCCCCTAGGGGGCTCATCGCTGCCCTGGGGAACCCAGCAGGACCAGCCATGTTGTGCAGGGAGGGGCCAGGCACACAAACAGCATAAACCTCGTGAAGGAATGCTTGTGGAACGGACTCTGGAGAAGGACTCCTCCACCTCGCATTGCTATCCTCTTTGCTCACCCCACACATTCTATATAAGCAAGGAACCAAAAAAGCCCCATTGCTGCCTAAATATACAAGTAACAATTGCTTGCAGATGTTTTATCGTAACATTAACTTCTTTCCTTTTTCTCAGTTTTTGTTGTTGTTTAGATTTACTGGAGAAGGGTATTTGAATACACAAGGCATCCAAGTGATGCCCATGGGATATGGAAGAATTACGTGGCTCTTATTCCAAACATGCACCTCAAACTGCACTTCATGAAGAAATTTTCAAAAGTCAGCAACACTATAGCATACACAAAATATTAAATAAAAAAAAGGTTTCCACTTCCCACACACTGTGACTTTTATAGTGCACTAAAGGCTTAATATACTTCATAAACTCAGTATGTATGTATTTAACTACAGACTGAGATGGATTGCATTAAGCACCCAATGTTCATGAATATGGTATACTTTTGACCTGGTGAGACAGCTGCCCAGACAACTATGGGGCTTCTATGTGAGCCTGGGACTTCCAAGGTCCATTCAGCCCAATATATGCAAGATGCTGTAGGATTCCCTGAAACAAAGGGAAAAAAATAAAGGGGAACAGAGAAAAAGAGAAGTTAACTTACACAGCAACTGTGAAGTAATAAAGGGACAGAGCTACTAGCAGTCGGAGCTGCTACCTGAAATAGCAGAAAATAGACCTTTGCATTTGCACAAACGCAAACGTGAAATAAAATGTTAAAAAACGTACTGCTCGGGCGATGATGCACTCGGACCAGCCCCATCCTCTCTGTTCATTTACACCCTGTACTCCCTTTTTACATTATTAGGTAACCTGAGAATAAGGTATGAGATAGAAGTAACGCAAACAAATAAAATGTAGGATTCTTAATGTTCCATTTTAAACAAACCAAGCACATGGCACAATGTTTGCTTCAGATTGTATAAAACGTTTATTAGGAAGTAAAGTGCTCAGTTTTACAGATCAATACATTCTTGATCATTGTAGAAGATTTGCATAATTAACAACCTCCTAATAAGACCAAACACTGTACATTACTATGCAAAAACCTTACCTTTGTAATAAGTGACAAATGATACTATAATCTAAAGTTGAAAAATGAAATAAAAGGTTTGTAACATTTGTCAAGTGGCCGTGCACTTACTGCAAGCAAGGCCTGTTGTCAACACACACGGGTACCCCATGAAAACTTACTGCACTTCAAGATGAAGTTTGTTATTAAGTAACGACACGTTACAGAAATATGCCTCAACAAATACAGCTATAAATGCAAACATTTTCATGATAAACATATACTACAAATTAAAGATGAACTGAGTGATTGCATTTACATTTTGAAAGATACATTTTTACAGGAAACCTATTTAAAACCATACCGATAGCTTTAGCTTTGCTTTCTTTCCCCCCAGGAAGGTCCTGCCTCACCAACAGATGACCACCAAATCACTTCTACATACTCCCCAGTCCCTGCTGCCATAAACCTCAGCGTGCCACACGCTATGCAGGCCACAGGCACAAACCTTAACACAAGGTATTCTTAATACAGTTCCAGCTGATTGCTGGACAACTAAGTTTGGTCATGTCCTCTTGAGCAGGTCCAGAGGAGGGCCACAAAGATGTCCAGGGGGCTGGAGCACCTCCCCTATGAGGACAGGCTGAGAGAGCTGGGGTTGTTCAGCCTGGAGAAGAGAAGGCTCCGGGGAGAACTTATAGTGGCCTTCCAGTACTTAAAGGGGGCCTGCAGGAAAGGTGGGGAGGGACTCTTTTTATCAGGGAGCGTAGTGATAGGACAAGTGGCAATGGTTGCAAACTGGAAGAGGGGAGATTTAGATTAGATGTTAGGAAGAAATTCTTCACTGCAAGGGTGGTGAGACACTGGCACAGGTTGCCCAGAGAAGCTGTCGCTGCCCCCCCCGGCAGTGTTCAAGGCCAGGTTGGATGGGGCTTTGAGCAACCTGGTCTAGTGGAAAGTGTCCCCACGCACGGCAGGGGGGTTGGAACTAGGTGATCTTCAAGGTCTCTTCCAACCCAAACCATTCTATGATTCGGCCAAAGTCATTGATTTTAAGTTCACGGTTATTTAAATACTATCTTAGCATTTAGGTAACCTTCAACCCTAGAAACCAAACATCAATTACGTGTTACACACATGTAAGTAGTTAGCATGCCTCAAAGTTTAAGCTGTAAATCATGTCACATACCAACACACTACACATTTTGGATATGAATAAAGACAAGGCCATGTATATTTAAATTGCTTTGCATGGCATTTTCTATTTTCCTTGCACACCAGCTGGCCATGTGTACAGCTAGTGATTTTTTTTGTCTGGATGTTTAAAGTCAGAAATATCAGTTCAGCACAGAAAAGCTTTCCTCAGGAACATCTGCAAGGTCTGAAAACTTTCAATCAAGGCAAGACAAGAGCTTAATCTGAGCATCTCTCCTTTCACATAATGCCCTAACCACTGTGTGCTGTTTTGGGAAGTTGATGGGGTCTCTTGTGAAAGAGTATGAATTTCTTCCGAGTACAGGACAAAATAACCCACAAGAATCACAACCTGTTTTCCCATGTCGTTCTGTTCTCAAGCCAAAGTTACTAAGAAATTCCGAACTCCACATTGAACTTCCTCCTCCTCCTCCACCTTACATATGTGCATATGGTTTCTTGTAAGCTTAAAAATAAGGAAAGGCACGAAGTCTAGTTTTAGCAAGTTCTCTGGTTAGAGGGGAGGCATTCTGAGTCACTGTACATCCAGGCAATGGCGTTGTAAGAATATATGCAAGATGTAAGCTTTGCCTAAGTAGTACTACCACAAGAATGAGGTGCTAACCTGTCAACAACTGCTTTTTGAAATATGCTACTTATACTTTGTTAAATCCTCTATATACCTTACTAACACCCAAGATGTGTTTGATGATGTAGGTTTTCCATTTTTCCTTCAGACCAACTCTAAGTCTTTAAATACAAGACAACTGCCAACTTTAGGAAAAAAGCACAATTGACAATCTTCCTCCTAAACTGGCATTCCATGTATGGAAACACGTTGCCAGGCAAACTACAAACAGAGCAGAAAAGCATATGTAGAAATAGATCTAATAATTTTACAAGCAGTTCTGTTAAATGTAAATACAGACTACATAGTCAAGACGTGATTAGAACTTGATAGAGCACAAGATCAGATTTTCTCAGCTGTCAGCAACTTCTTTGCCCCCTTCCCTGTCACACCCAAGGAATAGTTAGTGTTTTTCAATTTTGTGTGCTTTTAAATAATGTATTTTCTGCAAAGTAACCATATTTACCTAAGAACCTGTGGAATGTTTATCCCAAGTTAGATCATGAAAATATAGCATTAAAAAATTGGCACTTTGCAACAAAACTGAAAATTACTACCTTAGCTGTGAAGAGGCAGTTATCCAATATTTTGAAATGCTAATGAAATCCAAAACCATGCAATGCATACGGTTTCTATTACAGAGCAATGTGATTTACAGTTGTACAACCTAAGTGCACTTCCTTCTGTTTAAAGAAACATAATATTTCTCAAAAACAGGAAAAAAAATGATCATTTTAAGTTAATTAAAATGTTAGTACACCAAGAATAAGTCAGAAAAATAGGTAGAAACTCAGACTTAAAAAAAAAGCGCGCTGTTTTATCTCTTTGAAAAGTCAGCTGTTATAATGAACGAGACAATGAAGAGACGCCATCTTATTTTAAAAATTGCTTTTAAAAACATTTAAAACCCCCCCCCAACCTTAATTTCCAATCTAAAGCAGAAAACTCAAAACCTTTCATTTCAGTGTTTTAGCTGCAGCACATTATTTTGTCTGAAGCTTTCTGCCCTCATGAAAGTGCTCCCCATAATAATACATGTATGGAACCAAAATTCTGTCCAAGCAGATTTTGTCACACCTGGTTTCCATTCCGTCTCCTGCATTTTTGTTTCCAAGGCTGACAAGTCTCACTGTTGGTAACCTCAACACGACACATGGCTTACATAGGTATGAAAATGCCTTATGAAGAGAATATTTACTTTTGCCCAACAAATTGTCCTTAGTGGTCTGATCAGGATGATCACCTCATGCTGGGAAACAGTGGATTAGTGTATTTGCTGGCTTAATACTGACCTGAAACATGAGAATCACCTACAAAGCTATCCCTACACATGGATGTTATTACCCCCATTTCCTCCTCCCCCATCAATACCATCTGACTGGGAGGAAGATGGCCGAGAGTTCCTCGAACGAGGCTGGCCATTCAGTCCAAGTGGTGTTCCCAACCGATGGCTCATTTGGGATGCCGTATCATCTGATTCCCACCGCTCCAACTCCTCTCGCACAAGTCGCTCCATTTGTTCCCTGTGGATTTCATTGTCACGACCCAGTCTTTCATCCTGAACAGATTAAAAGACACAAGCTGGAAGCGCAGCTTCCAAACTGCAGTTTAAGCAAAACCCTACACAAACATGGGAAATTCTTACACCACTCAAGTATTTCCATAGGCTAGTGAAGAAACACAGCTACTGCAGTAAACTGTTTTCTTTCCAGTGATGCAACTCCCAGGTTGTCACCTTCAGTTATGAAAGCACAATTTGTATTACAGTTTCAAATATTAACATCCACCTCCAGAAATGTAAAATACACCGAGGAGAGCACACCCAGCAGGAAGCCCCATCTCAAGAATCAAGCAGAATTACTGGCTGGAACAACAGTAACAGCCAGGAACACCGTATATGTGATGGGGCAGCTGCAAGTCTGACCTACATAACCCACTAACAAAGTCCATCTCAGTCCCTCTGGCTGTTCTTGCCCCATCAGCAAGCTGACAGGTTTTAGCATCCACAGAAACAATACGTTTGTCCCACTGGCCACTTCCAAAGGGCCCTCAAGAAAGAGATGATGGAAGGGGAGGCAATAGGAGCTAAATAACGCTGGCAACAGAAGTGACCTGCTTCCATCTGCCACACACAATCCCAGAAGCAACATGGGAGAAGAGCAGGGTAACAGACTACTCCGTAAAAAGCTTTGTATAAATCCCAACAGACACCGAGGGACGAATGAGCTGCTTCAGCAACTACCCAACACCACCGCTGTCCATGTCAGGGGTTTAAGCGGTGCTACATTGCATCAGCATGACACAGGTCCCGTGTAAGATTGGTTGTCATATCTGAAACTTGCATCATGTCCCTAACATTTCATGTTTTAAAGTTCACGTTTTCCTAACACGAGACTGAAATCACTTGGCCACTGCCAAAGCACCCACTGTGTCTTTACCACCACTCCTTAACCCTCCCAAGCCAAGCAGTAGGAAGACGTGCTAACAGTAAGCCAGCCATGCAGGTTGTGATCAGACAGGGGAGAGTGGGTTTCTTACCTCTGTCACTCCGTCTAACAGCCTTCCCAATACATCTCTCCTTTTCAGTTTGGCTCTCTCCATTGCTTCAAGCTTCACAATAACCGCATCGATCTTGGAGACAATACTGCCAATAGAATGCTCCATGCGATCAACCCGCCTCATGAGCCTGAGGGCAACAAGTGTGAGCTTCAGTGACCCTGACATTTCAGAGTCAGTATCACTGTAGCACGTCAACACACAGAGCAGATAAGGATGAGACGGCATTTTAATTCAAGCATGCATCTGACTTTCCACAAATGAGTCCTATTGTCCAGGAAAGCACAAGGTACACAAGAACAACAAGATAACACAGGGGTAAAGCAGATGGGAAAAAAGTACATATTCCACTGTTTTCCCTGCTTTTAGGGCATCGTCATCAAAATTTGTTGGTTCTAGTTACTAAAGTTTTTCATCAAGCTAGTGTTGCTTAATTAATTAATATGGAGAGCTATCATTATAGTCAAAATACGCACTTACAAGTAACTTAGTCTTATTAAAAACAACCTCTGAAGTTCTCACTGAACCTACCAACTTCAAGATTTTACTACTAAAAAAACTCAGAAGAGTCTTCTGTCTTTTCAATGACCAAGTTTTAAGGACAGGGGGGTGTTTGTTGAATTTTATTTGTTTGTTTTGATTTAGTTTTGGTTTTCTAATTGATTCCCATGAGCCTCTAAAGTACTTTCAGTTTAGATATTACTTGAAAGCCACTAAAAGGAGTGACTTAAGCACCTTAAAAACGTAACATTTACTTTCATGAATAATTTGATTAATATTCACAATTACAGGAGAGACTACTATATAACTGAAAGAAGAAAACCCACAAGGAAAAAAAAATAAATCAAAACTAAAACAAAAACCCAAGAAAACCCCCAAACAACCAAAAACCACCACACAGATTCATCTTCCTCAGAAGGATAAACTTACACTTGGAACTCTTCATAGGAAACTCCACTAGAGCTGCTGCCCCTCCTCCTGGAGCTGTGTCCGCTGTCTTCATCCTCATCCTCCTCAGAGTCGTCCAAACTCCGGGGGAAGCTGCGGCTGCTCAGAGGACGTGGCAGAGAGCTCCTATCCAGATCCAGATCCTCCTTTGTGAAAGTAAGCCAGAGTCAGAGAAGATGTAAAGACTTTCACCTGTATATGGGGGATGGGGGCATCAAAGTCAAAGACCTCCTGCCCTCCATCAGCTCCCCCTTGTCTTTTTACAGTTCTGCTCAGAGAGCCAGGGATGACAGCAAATGTGAAGGGAAACAAGGATTCTTCTGGGGCAGCAAACCAGCACGGGGAGAAGGCTAGCAGGTGGCACTGGTGGCATACCACTCCTAATGCTGAGCTCACCCTCTCTTTCTCCAGGTCATCTCTCATCTGCTGATGTTCATGCTCTGTCAATTCCTGGTCCCCATCCTGGTCATATTTGGTAAATATTGCTTCAATCTCTGCATCCGTGTGTCCCTTCCTGAACAGGCAGTAAAAACAGTTCCCTTACCTTCCGTTTTTCAGATGCTGAACAAACTTCAAGTATTAGATAAACACTTCACTCCGAACCAACTTCGTCCCCAAGCCAAAGACATGACTGATCCCAGTGCTGCCTATAAATTCACCACTCTAATAACAAAAATCTCAGCCCTCACCTTTTGTTAGTTAATCGCACAAATCTCCCCTAGACTGCACCGTGCTCCTTCACAACCATCCTTTTTATACTTCCTTAATTTGTTCCCTTTCCTTGGACTCCTGCCTGTTCGTAAACTCCTGCAGTGGCTCTGACAGATACATTACCATTTCCTCAAAGGCCTTAGATCTCTGCTTCCTCAGGCCCTTTCTCCTCCACAACAGAGCAACTGAAGGAGGTTGGGCTCCAGAGCGCCAAGTCCTTCCTCCAGTGTGGGATGCTGCCCCACTGCAGCAACACCAGCCATAGTGCAGACTCCAGGGGCTGGATGGAGCTCAGCAGACCTCCTTAGTTAAGGCTTTTCTTTCACCTCAAACTGACCATTCTTTTCCCAATTCTTCCTTCTGCAGTTCCATGCCATAGTTTGAATTTTCCTTTGTGCAATGCCTGCAGACCCATATGCAAATACTGTTTAACCTGTACACATCTGTTGCTTACATAAACCTCCCACCAGACACAGGAAAAGCACATGCTTTGTTACACACTAACCAAAAGAAAAGTACTCGCTGCTGTGTTGTCTGTATTCACATCAGCACACTCTGAGAGAAACTTGCATCAAAGACTTAACACCACATGTCTCCGGGGATACTATTCAAGCTAACAGCTTCCTTACCCTTTTAGATCTTGCCGGAGTTCATCAAAATTTAGTTTTCCCCCACCTTGTCTCAGACTTTCTGAAATGTCATCAACAGTAGTTTTCTTCAACTTAAGTTTGGTCATGGCTTTGTTGTAGCCCTAAAAGAAAAGGCAAAACTTTGTGTTCTACTTGTCATGAAATGTTAACACCTGATTTTTAATAACTTTTTTGATTACAAAAATCAGCTAGTGTACACTATCATTCAGTGTGTTCCAAAAGGCCTGCAAGAATCTGTCTTTTCCTCCCGTTTACCCATCTTTTATGTCAGCATTTAAATGGGCAACATATAAATACCTTTGCAGTTAGAGGAAAGGCTTTCATCATTCAATTTGCACTGCAGGTCAGCAGGAATGCAGTATTTTGTGCCAGTAAGAGACCTTTGGCAGTTACTGACAGTTAAGTGACACTTCTAAATAATGCTGACAAAACAGGTACAACTTTCTGCGGTCATTTTGCTTATCTCTGATTCTTCAGTTGTAGGAATTACTTTTCAAAAAAGTTTTCATCCCAATAAAGTAGCACTTTTCATTTTTTCTCTGCTCTAATAACCAGTTTCCAAGTTTTAAATTCCAAGTTACTGGTCATGCTGAGTATGTGTTTAGAGATTTCTGCCCATGGTACAGCACCGCATCCATGCCAGAGTGTGTGTATGTGCGCATGTTTTTCCTAAACAGGGATTCAGGTCAAGCTCTTAACTTTGTATTCAACAACCTTAACGGCAGCCGCCCCTGGGAGCTCCCAACACATTATCCAAGACTTGCCTCACCTTATTGCCTGAAACAAGGCAATTCTGAATTCTGTGACCAAATCAAACAGCAGTTTAGCTTCATCAGTTCAATATTTCTATATGTACCTAGACAGACAATCCTACATTATATTCAGTAGGCTGATCATTCAATGCAAAGTCTCAGATGGCCAAAATACGTTGTGATGGGAAGTTTCCATTCATTTAATTTACACTCAGCTCAGATTCATTTATTTTAACTGAGATGTGTGTTTTCATCAGCTGCTGCCAGCTTTACTTTGTAGAGTTTGTACAGTGTTTTATGCAGTAAGTTCAGATGCAAGGAATGAGATGTCAAACAAACAAAATGTTACTTTTACCTTTCTGATAAGGTCAGACAGTTCCATTTCTGCCTTCTGTTGTGCCATATCTGATTTGACTTCAGAGTATGTATCATTGATAATGGCCAAAAACATGTTCTGTTCATAAGAGAAATGAGAAAGCCCACTCAAAAATTTCAGTAAGTCTGAGCCCTACTACTCCTACGACTTTCATGTGCAGACCATGTGCCACTTTGTGCAGAAAGGCCGCGTTAACCTCTATTTCCTCATGGACTTAAAAAAACGCTTAGGAGAACAGTCTTCTAGTGCTGTCTCTTTATGCGTTCTTGCCCAACACCAGAGAAGAGGTAACTTGACTACTGTCTACTTTGCTTTCAGCTGCCCGACGTTAAGAGTTGGTGCTTTCTGCCCATCTTCCCCAACTTAGTTTCCAGGTCTCAGACTGGTCTCAAGGAGCTTACAGCAACATTTCACTCCAGCCAGGTGACAGGACGTGCAGGTACGAATAAGTGCACAAATTATAGCAAGTATTTTGGATAACCTGCTGCGCCTTCACACTCTAGTGCTTTCCTGCTACCGCTTAGAAGAAAATATTTCTTTCCTTTGCTGGACACTAGCCTCTGCTCCTCTGGATTTTGTGAGGTACTTAAAAGCAAGTAGGAAACCTGCTTCATGTGCTTCTTTGGCCAGTGATCTGTATGTTATTTTCCAGCTGACTACTGGTCAATCTCACTGAACACTTAAGATTCTCCACTTCCTTATTAATGAACAGCCAAGATGAAGTCTGCTCCCACAAACAATATCCCAGTGCCATTTCTCCTCATCTCAAAGAATAATAAGCCTCATTAAGCACAAGGCTCATTAAATAACTGTAAAAGTTATTATGATACAGGACTGCTGTACCATTTTAAGGTTAGTAAAATCTTGCTTTAAATGCTTGCCACCTTATCAAATCACCAAAGGACACACAGTTTGGGAAATAACCTGAGGATTTCTTGTTCACATAACAGCTTCTGTCTGGTGAGATCATGAGAAACAAAGTTACTAAATATTAATGTTAGTACCAAACTAACTGAAAACTACATCCAGGTAAAGATACTGAGCCTCTTCACTTACATCAACATAAAAAAAAAGTTACTTGGTCTCCTAGGTTTCTAAAAGAAGTCTCCTTTCTCCACTTTGTTATATATATTATTAGTAAGACTAATATGGATTCAAAACTAGTATTAACAGAGAGTATACAAAGGATGAGTACTCACTCACAATATACTCACTGTTTGAATTTATTTGTCAGACAATCATGTCTGCATACTGCCTCTCAGGTAAGTTGAGCTTCTTTTAATACTGTTTGTCAAAAAGTGTACAGGTAATCTGCACTGGGAAGATCAGAAAGACAGGGCCCAACTCTGCCCTGGAGAAGGAAAAGAGGATAGAAAGAGAGGCCTTTGCAAGCAAACCTGCATATCTGAAAGCTGCTGCACTGCTGATGAATTAGGCTCTTCCAGCAGACGAGCTGTGTGTTGTATGCATGAACTAGGCTGTTGCAAACACAGCCAGCCACGCATTACTGCACTTTATAAACTAAGAGCCTGTATGGAACATTACAGCTACTTTTCACCAAAAAGATACGGGCTTGCTGTGTATGCCAACCAGGCACTATTCAAGATTTTAGAAACAAAAATTTATTTATAATGATAAAAAAAATTAAATTAAAAACCCCACAGTGTGGAGCACCATACGGGAATGACAACAAACATACAATGCAAATCTATTTTAAATGAAGAAAAAGTGAAAGAGTGTAGTGGCCAGCCGTGTAACAGTGAGGCCCCTACATGGGCTGCACACTCACCATTATCCAAAAAAGCCCCAAGCAGAAGTGGGAAACAAAGAACAAGAGATATAAAAATGGCCACCTACCCACCCCACATAAACAAAAGCATACATACCAAAAGAATGAAGAACATAAAGAACACAAATGTAGTGAAATAAATTGGTCCCAAAATTCGATTAGCTTCTTCAACCTCTGTGAAGTTGAAGTCTCCCAAAATGATGCGGAACTGAGTAAATCTTAAAAAAAAAAACACATCCAGGAGTTGAAAAAACACCCCAACTTTTGGAGCTGTGCAAGAATTCCCAAACTATTTTACCCTAACAGTCTGACTGACGGGCAGCAGAGAGGCCTGCACTACTGTAATACTTTCAGTCACTGCAACAGTCACTTCCTCAAGCCAATCTGCAGGCATAACCAAACTTGCAGTCAGGTGCGACACACAGAGAACCAAACCAGGGTGGTTACTTCTGGCTTTTGGTCCCAACTGATAACAGGGGGAACAGGAAGCAGAGTGATTACCAGCGATCACCATTGTGAAGCTTTAAAAGCTGCTCCTGTCCCTCTCCTATCCCTTCTGCCTCTCACACACAGTCCCTCTCCTATCCCTTCTGCCTCTCACACACAGTCCCTCTCCTATCCCTTCTGCCTCTCACACACAGTCCCTCTCCTATCCCTTCTGCCTCTCACACACATACAACGCAAACCCTCTCCCTCTAAAGCTGTCTGCACAGTGCCCAGGCTGGAAAAGGCTTGGCAGTGTACAGCACCATTAGCATATTTCAAGTTCCTCTGCTTCTCTACGAGAAATTTTTTTGCAACATTGCCCCAAGGTAAGGCGGCAGGGGGAAATCAGTAACTGAACAACCTGGTAATTACCTCGGTCAGAATCAGGTATGTTGTACCAAATCAATAAAGGAAAAAACTAATTAACAACCCTGTATGAAGTCCTGTCTCTCTCCTGGATTCCAGCAGATACTTACAAATTTACTAGTTGGCTGTCTAAAATTGACTCCATTTGTGAGTCAACCCACTACACATACTATCAGGAACACAGCATTATTATGCATACAACATTTCAGTAAGCATTACAAACATACCTAAGATATAACCATTCAACTGCTGAAGACAGAGTTACTGCTTTGTCTAGGAATGTGACCAACTTATAAAAACCATGTCACTTCCACCAACCAAAACCTGCCATTTTTAGCTCACTGATCTAACTATAATTTATTTTTAATCTCACAGCAAAGACAGTTTTTGAACTAAAAGCGTTATAAAAAACCACATTGGCTACCTAGCTACGTCAACAGTGATGTATCTATAGCTTATCTGTTTAGACAGATGTCATAGGATTTGTTTGGTCTCTGATGAGGCAACCAAATGCATTTGCCAATGTACTGAGATATTCTTTGCATTTCCTATTCTTGTACTTACATGCAGTCCTGGAAAGTGCTGAAGTCATCAATTTGCGTGCCGAAGACAAGATAGGCCAACTGAGCATATGCTAAGAAAATAATAAAAAACATAATAGCAAAGCCAATGATATCTTTGACACAGCGAGACATGGTAGTGGATAACTGACTCATGGTTCTGTTGAAGTTAACAAACTTGAAAAGCTGTTAAAAGAAAAAAAAAAAAGGCAAAAACTGTAAAGACAAGGAGAACAACAATTTCTTTACACAATCACCCTCCAGCCTTTTACACACGAGATATCTTACTGAATTTGACTGGAAACAAAGTCAGTTAATTTATATTTAGATATAGAGCACTTCCTATAAATAACGAGGCTTGAAATCTGAAGACAAACCTATGAGAATGCCAACTTCTTGTTTGGGTGTGGGGTTTTGTTTCTTTGTGGTCTCACTCCTCTATTTGGCACCCTGGCTTCAGAGCAGCGTAACTGAAATGCTTCCAAAAGCCTATTTATTTACCTTTACCTTCAATGAAGATGTTAGCTATGAAGTAGTAAGATGCGAGAAAAGATCATCTCACAAATGCCTTCGCTCTGAGCAGGTGGCTGGACTACAGACTTCCTGAGGTTCCCTCCAACCTGCATTTTTCTGCTACTCCACAGTTTACCGTTATTTCTTATAATGAGCCAATTAATTTCTTAAATCATGACACAAGAGTTAGATGCAACTCTGACTTTTATAAAAGAAAAAGAGATTAGTTAACGTGCTTGATAAACCTAAGCATCAGTTTGGAGTATCAGAGTGGAAATTCACTTATTTGTCTTACATTTTCCCTGATAGATAGTTTATTAACTAAATGTTCCTCTGCAACTTTATACATACAGAGGACATGAAAAGTATGGACATGAAAAGTGTATTATGGAAAAGGAGGCAGTAAAATGGAGAAATTAAGTTTAACTAAAGTAATATATCTAGTTTTCAAGTTAATTGGACTAGCCTTACCAACCCTTCTAATGATTCAGAAGTTTTGAATAGTTAAAATGGGCACAGCTGAACCAGGCTACGAAAAAGCAGTACCCAGTAAGAATTACTGACTTATCAATTCAGGAATAATAAAAACATTTCTTTACACCTCTGCTGTGACAAAGCACTAGCACTGACTTCATCTAGACTTAAACAAGGGCTGACTAAACCTGTGGCAAATTACAACCTTGCTTTTAATCTGCAAGAAGTTACCCTTGTGCTCTGACTTTCTCACATGACGCATTTTAGGAGAAACACTAATAAACCTCAAATAACATATCACACGAAACTCAGAATACTGCTTACGTTCTAATGTTAGAATAAAGATGTGTGTCATGAAGTTACCTTAATCCAGACAAAAAAACCAGTGACTGCAGCAATGTTGTTGAATTGCATTTGCCAGTATGCCAAAGGTTCAAAATTGGGGAACGAGTTTTGATCTTCCAGCACCTTCTTCAGGAGCATATCAACAGTTGACGTCCTATAGATGCTAATTCCTATAGCTACCACAGAGAGCTGAGTACAAAAGAAACATACAAATTCACAAAAGGTGATTAGGGTTATGAAACAACTTGGTTTAGCCACATGTCAGATAAAGTTAAGGTACAAGGAACTTCACGTTATTTAGAGCACTACCATAATGTGAACTTTAAGTAAAAGCAAATATATTGTTTTCAAGGTGTTCTGGCTACAAAGCTAAAGTTTCAAACAGGAAAGTAACAGCTAGGGATTGCACAGAGCCGAGGAAAAAAAGAAATATCACTGATACAAACTTCTCGCAGTCCTTCAGGGTCAACCCTGCTGGTCACTGACCACATTAGTGCTTAGGGCCAGGGAGTTATGGGGGCTGGAGGGGGCCAGGTTTCATCGCCTTTCACTCTGGAGCAGTTTAATGGCCCAGCGGCTACTGTTTGAGATTGGATCCAAACTAGAATTTCGGGACATACCAGGAAATGCATTTCATGACAAAACCATTATAGTCCTAGACTACAGACAAATAGCCTGGGAGTAGAGAAGATTTCTAAATCCTTTCCTTGCCACAGCTGAAGAACAAGATGACAGCAAAGCCCAACGGGCTCAGAAAAATGAAGCTGTCACAGAGAAGGAAATAGAAGAAAGATGACAAATCAAAAAGACAAAGGTGAAAAAATGTAGAGAGCAGAAAGACAAATAACCAAAAATGTACTAGAGTTTCTTCAGAGTACAGACTGACCAGTATTGCCCAGAACAAGCATCACCAGAGAAGCTGTAGTTTTACCATACAGGTAAAGTTCTTGCTTTGACATCTGCAAATGTGCTTTTTGTTAGTGTAAGTGAACATTTCACCATGTATATAGAGTCATAAAGTACCTAATCCTAAATCTAAACAATATCCCTCAGACAAGGCAAAACCATAGAGTTTTGACCCTTTGTGTGATCTGAATTTCACCCTCACACTTAAATACACTGCCCCGACTGTAACAAAGCATCTTATTTCCACACTCGCTGTTAAGTATAACAAATGGCACACAGTTCATGTAAATATCGTCCTAAATGGTCCTTCGTTTACCAAGCACTGTGATGCAAGTATGATTTCTCTAGATTACAGATACAAACCTAAAGAGTTAAACCTTTGATTCATCCAAGCCTGAAGATACAAAACACCCACGGGACTGTAACTGTTTCAGCACTGCTGGCTTTGTATACTTTTGGTTAAGTACAGCTTGATACAAGTTCAGAGATAATTCTATCATGTAGCTTTAAATTCAAAGCTCAGATTTTCTGCTACACCAAGACTACTGATGTGCAACCCTGTCCACTTAACCAAGAAAGCAGCCCTGACAGCTGCTAGCACTCCACAATTTTGCGACACTACTTGGTATTAGCTGGTGAGTATTTTAATACCACAATAAGTCTCTTTGTGGTTCTTTGCAAACACATTCAAATCCCAGTCCCATTCCTCCAAATGCAAATCACTACTGTAATTTTCTTACTTGAAAGCCACTGCAACAGTCTGTATCAGATACGCATGGCTGTGCCTTTCTAAACAAAAACCGTAAAAAAGCATACTGGACAAATACTCTCAACTTTTCATTTGGGCATGAAAGTTGAAACCACTGAAGACAGAACAAGCAAGTCTGCAAAACACATCAACATTACAACACAGACTAAAATTGTCTTATTCAGACTGAACGGCCCAACAGTCTGCAAGTACCCTTCTTAATGATGGCCCTATCCCTTAAACCCACAAGAGGAATACTGAGTCATTACTGTCTCCCACAGATTGCACTTCAAAAAGCAATTTTAGCCTTATTATAAAAATTACTTACCACAATGATAAGGATATCAAGGCAATTCCAGAGACTTCTGAAGTAGCGCAGTCTATGAATGTGAATTTCTAAGATCTCTTCCACCATGTAATAAAGAACAAAAAGACAAAATGCCATTTCACAGGCTGCCAGGAAAAAATCAAAAGTAGAGATGTAGTGAATCAGCCTCACTGGCTGAAACTGCCAAGATGTAACAAGGCCTCCAGTTGCTGGAAACTCCACTAACAACCTGCATTTAAAAAAAGGTAAAGGAAAAAAAAATTCGTTTACACAGTGTTGAAGAAAAGCACTACTAAAAGATACATGGTTTTATTTACATAATAATTTAAACAATGGAAACAGGCAAAAGCCCACATATGATTCAGACAAGACACTACACAGAACAGAAGGTGCAAACCTGACCACTCTCAATTTTGACTAAAACCTGAAGCATTTCAGGAACAGTGAGAAAACAGAGACAGAAAGACCCGCTTTCATCTGCATCTTTTTCATGCTGTCTAACAAAGGCGTTAAACAGCACCTGTCCCAGTACCGACCCCCGAGGAATGCCACTCATCACTGATGTCCAAATGGAAACCAGTGACAAGTGGTGTGCCTCAGGGGTCTGTACTGGGACCGGCACAGTTTAACACCTGCCAGTGACATGGGCAGTGGGACTGAGTGCACCCTCAGCAAGTTTGTGGATGACACCAAGCTGTGTGGTGCAGTGGACAGGCTGGAGGGAAGGGAGGCCATCCAGAGGGACCTTGACAGGCTGGAGAGGTGGGCCTGTGCAAACCTCAGGAAGCTCAACAAGGCCAAGTGCAAGGTCCTGCACCTGGGTCGGGGCAATCCCAAGCAGACACAGGCTGGGTGACAAGTGGATCAAGAGCAGCCCTGTAGAACAGGACTTGGGGGTGCTGGTGGATGAAAAACTGAACATGAGCCAGCAACGTGTGCTCACAGCCCAGAAAACCCCCTGCTCTTGTAAGGCCCCATCTGCAGTACTGCATTCAGCTCTGGGGCCCCAGCGTAAGAAGGACATGGACCTGCTCAAGCAGATCCAAGGAAGGGCCACAAAGATGATCAGGGGGCTGGAGCACCTCCCCTATGAGGACAGGCTGAGAGAGCTGGGGTTGTTCAGCCTGGAGAAGAAAAGGCTCGGGGAGACCTTATAGTGGCCTTCTAGTAGCTAAAGGGGGCCTGCAGGAAAGGTGGGGAGGGACTCTTTATCAGGGAGTGTAGTAATAGGACGAGAGATAACAGTTTCAAACTGAAAGAGGGTAAATTTAATTAGATATTAAGAAGAAATTCTTTACTGTGAGGGAAGTAAGACATTGGAACAGGTTGCCCAGAGAAGCTGTAGATGCCCCCTCCCTGGAAATGTCCAAGGCCAGGTTGGATGGGGCTTTGAGCAACCTGGTCTAGTGGAAGGTGTCCCTGACCATGGCAGCAGGGTTTGAACTAGATGATCTTTAAGGTTCCTTCCAACCCAAACCATTCTATGAGTCTAAACTGAAGACTGATGTTGTATATCCATGTATTTACTTTAAACCAACTCACTAGAGGAGTCGCCTGCAAACTGCACCCAAGCCGCTGTGGCATCAGGAAAGACAGAACTGCCTCCAGATGGCAAGTACAGCCACCATGTGGAGTCCCACTTCTCTGACAGGGTGGCACGCCACTTCATTGTCTGTCTCCTTTACACAAAACATATGTTTACCCATGACCTCAAACCAAAGCAATCACAAGAAAACCCCAAGTCTACAACCTAAACCGCAATCTGAACACTGTCGTGCTTCTGTTCATACCTGACAACACAGAATAGGTTGATGTTTGCATTGTATACGGAGAAATCAATGAAAGCTGCCCTGGTCCCTCTGTCCAGCCACAGGTTCTTCTTAAGGCTAGCAATCTGCACAGCTGTCACTTCTCTGGTCCTTGAGAGGTCTTGGTAATAACCAGCCCCACTATATGTGGCAATCAAGCCCCAGTGACTGCTCCCATTTAAATCCTTCTCATTGGTGTATGTCCAACTAGTTCAGAAGTTAAACAGAGCACATTAGTCTTCCCACTTTCAACTTACAATTAACAAAACAGACACCAACAAAACCACAACCAAAAGAATGTATCAGTTAAAACTGCTTTCATTTAAGAGGTACTTGTAGAAAGTTTGTAAGCTCTTTCTCCAGGGTACATAAAAAGTTCCTTTGACTAACGCAACAAAATTAAGATAGAAAGAAAAGTCACAAGTATATTAGTTGTGAAAAGAGAACACATCAATCCATTCACACAGAATTTCTACCCTCAGAGAAAGAAAGAAAATTGGCATTTACATAGTTAGGTTACACCTCCCAAACCTTTTACAGTTCAACTCGCACATCACCCTCCAAGAGATTCCCATTTTTAGACAGGGAAGACAACTCAAGTGAAACCCATTGCAGTAACACAATCTGGAACTACAGAACAGGTGTTCATGAGTTGCAGTGCTGCACTCAGACCACAGCGTGTCTCTCATGCATAACAGCTAACAATGCCACAATGACTGCACCTAAACTCAAGTGGATCACTACCAGAGTCCTCTCCAAGTTCAGTGAGGTTTCTCCACGAGCAGAATTGGCAGCTGCTCTGGATTTACCTGGCTTTACAGACAGAACACACAGCAAATGGAGAATTGTCTCTGCCAAGTGACTTATTGTGTAATTCAGCATAACCCAGACGAGAAAATCAAACCAAAACAAAAAAGTATGTGTCTACAGAAATACTACGTACGCTGTTCCGTTTCGAAGTCCAAAAGGAGCAGTATCTTCATTAGCTACAGAATAGACATCATAGCAGTCTTTGATTTCATCCTTTAAATCCTCAGGTATTGAGCATGAACCATTTCTCACTTTCAGCTGCCGAATGCGAGGCACCCCTAGGAGCAGGTTCTCATAATAAATGAAGCTTTTGTTTTCTGTCATTGTCTTGTTGTTGTACCACAACTCCCAGTAAAGACCATCCAGCAAAGGACCTTCTGTGAACTGGAGGGGAAGACAGAATTTTAGTTTGCATGCTGCCAGCACTGTTTTTACCGATCTTCATTCCGTAGATGTTAGAATGGCAGTTGATAATTTTTCTGACATAAGGCCTTACTGTTACCTGTCCTCCAAAGACATTCCACAACTTTGCCCTACCCTGCCCCAACAGCATGACCTGGGTTCTAAACCTCACATATTAAAAGGCCTATTTTGTTCCATAGTTTTGACATTGTGCACATAGATCTTCATGCACAATCCCTACCGCATTAGACAAAATATCCTGCAAGTTAAATTCACGGGCCATGCCAGGACAAGCAAATCACAGCAACAGAGAGATAAAAAATTGGTTTTAGATTACCTTCCAGAAGTCGTCCATTGTGGACAAAGTTTTGAAATCAGTTTTCTCCATTTTTGATACAGGAGTTTCCAGGAAGAGCTGCGACATAACCCTTGTGTAATAGTACATACTGGAACTCACTGTCCCATAAGTCACTATAAAAGATTTGTTAAGGAGTGAGAGGTAAAGGGGTCAGGAAAAAAGAAGAGGAAAAAAAGAAAGAAAAAAAAAAAAGGAAAAAAGAAAAAGGAAAAAAGAAAAAAGAAAAAAAAAAGAAAAGAGTACTTTGCTTGGTTTTTTTTAATACATCAGGTTGTATTTGCATAAATTTTGCACTGAGTTTAAGCTTCAGAAAAAAACAAAATCCACACCAAGCAGCATTTGTCTGTCAACTGTGATTAAAATACAAAAACCATTGAAGAACAGACTGATCAATCAGTTTAAAATGCTCAGCTCTCCTTCCCACACCTCATTCTATTATTAATGCTTCTACAAAAGCTAACTTCAGGAAAAACAAAGGCACAACTGAGCAGCCTGAAGAGAAGCTAGTGCCTTTTTAGATGACTTGTGCTACCCAAGGCATCCACAGAGAGCTGGCATGGATGGCACAAGACCTCGGGAGAACTACGCCCTGCTTGAGCAGGTAATGACGGTCAACCACGACATCACAGAGCACTGTGAATGACACTAGCCCCCTATGGTTAGACAACGGAACTCCACCCAAGACATGCAGCGCTTCTACGAGTATCTCCCCATAGAGAAAAGTGACCTTCTTTCCTCACACTGGGCCAAGCATTTGGCCGAGGACCACAGAGCATAAATTAATTATAAAATGACATATAAAGCCAAGATGGCTTGGGAGAACAGTCTCTGGCACCGATACTGTTACTGCTTATAAATACTCAAAACCATGTTACGGATACAACTCAGAGAGGCCTGAAAGATTAAGTCTACACTGAACAACCTCCATCAGTTTTGCCAATTTTATAAAAATATTTTATCACAGGGAAGAAAATGTGTTTTCTTCAGCAACTGGAGAACAAGAACTACTTTTAAGAGACTTCTCATGTGGCACATGGATCATATCACATGACTGGGCAATACCTGGATTCTCTCTAGGTACGTACTCTCACAAATACAAGAGTACAAGAAATGCCCGTAGTGTTTAGCCTGCACCAGAAAGCGCTCTCCCAGGGCATGCCAACCCACAGACCAGTCTGTCCCATACTTATTGCTTACATGTAAAAATAAAAAAGGATAGTACTTAAAAAAATTACTAAGGCATTAGGAGTATCTGTAGATATTTAACATGCTATACTTTTCCTTTATTCTGTTACCAAAAATCTTTTTCTGTAGCAAGACAAATTGTTAACAGCCCGATTAAACCAATTTCACTTTATTTTAATTCAGGTCCCTCACTGCTGCACCTCTCCTGGTGGTACAGCATACCAGCCACAAGCAGTCTTACACTACTTTGGCTGCAAATCTGCACTAAGCATTCTTAAAGGACTCTGTAAGGAAAAAACCCATGATATTTAGCAGATAACCATGCTCGCAGTACAACACCAAAACAGTCGTGTTCATGGTATAAAGTTTGGAATTTTGGGGGTTTTTTAGTAATTCTACTCCAGACAAGCAAGGCAGACCTTCTCTCAGAGCCAGCCTACCAATGTAGTTTGCATTTTCTTCTCCACTCCAGGATTCTCTCTCACAAAAAAATAGAAACATCACCTCGTTCTACTACAACTGATCATAAACAACAACTGAAGCGTCACTGACATTTCAGGCATTTAGACCAGAACTACCCACACTGAAAATCAAGGCTTGAAGCATATCGACTTTCCAAAGACACACTAACATAACACATACAGATTTTGTTGTTATTCTCCCTGATAACCAAATACATCTACTTCACATCTCCATAGTAAGTTCTACTTTGCATTATCTTGCTAATTTTTATGCAAATATATGAACATGCCTTGTTTTGACTATTAACTTAAAATCTTGAAATAGAATTGTATAAGGGCTTGAAGTTCTCAAGGCCAGAAAAGAAGACTGCTCTCAGAAATCAGCCACAGTCATTCACAGTGCTGTGTAAGGCCTGTGATAAACATCCCGTGCTACCCGTGTTCCAGCATCACTAAGGTCCTTCACTCCAAGAAAAGAACAGCAAACTCAGTTCAGGCTGCTTTCTTAAACTCTGTTTGGATCCAGGAATATTACTGTATATGAAGATGGAGATCCATCAAGCTCTTCACTTCTGTACTACATCTGTATGTAGTAGAATCTGCTAATATTATCTTCAGTGTTGATTCTAGAGCACCTACCTCAAAGCAGTCGCCTATTTAAAAGCCAAATAAAATAAATACATAAAGATTATAAAAAAAAAGAGTAGGTTGAACATTACTCTGTTCTGTGTTCTATAGTGTTACAAAACTTCATATACCATATCACAGACAACAAAGCAAATGACACACTTAAATCATGGAAGTCTCCAGCTGTGATCCATACACGCTCGAGTATATATAGGCTGCAGAGGCATTTAAAATGTCCATCATCATGCCAACACAGATTATCAGATATTTCTATGTAGAAGAATAATGATAGAATGTATTTCTATCATTATCTCTGCCTTTCCAGCTGTTATCAAGAACTTTTATTCTTAGAATGATCTGTCCATAAGCTTGGTGATAAATTTGAAACTCAGTGATTTAACCTAACTTTTTGTCCTAGCTGACTAACTCCTACTCTTCACATTTAAGAGTTCTGTTCAGTGATTTCAAAACGCATAGCAAAAGTGTTACACTGCAATGTGGTACTACGTTAAAAAAATGCTCCCTAAAAAGAAAGAATATCATCATCCTGCTTAAAGGTTCAAAATTTGTTAAGGCACAGAAAGCTGCAGAATTTTCAATCTCAAGCAACAATCCATGTGCACAAACAAGAAAAAGATTTAATTCCAAACACTGGCCTACACACCTGCCCATGAATTCTCCCACATCAGTGAAACAATCTCCATTCTGGAATCACAGATAGCAAGCAGAGAGCAGAGAACTGGATGCATTAGTGCTGAACTGTACTTACAGACACACAAGACCACAAGGAAAATCATGTATGTAACCAACTCCCGTAAAACACTTTTCAGGTATCGCTCTCTGCTGGTGTTGCTTTCTTCCATGAGTCTTGTCCCCCACAGACCTTAAAAGGAAAATATATATAATGATGTACACAGATGTCTGATACTAGGTACACAAATGACATATACAAGTTAAGTGGTTTTGAAAGCTTAACCAATGTCATGTCGGCTGCAGGTTCTTCTATGGATTTTAAACTGACCTAAGTTCAAGCAAGGCCTTAGGCTGAATGGGGCCCGAGGAAGTATTAACTACCCACGAGATACCGTAATAATTTTGTAACAGCTCAGCAGAACACTTAACAGAATCTGCTGAAGATTTACCAGATGTGCATACCACATGGTATGAAAACAGATACTCGTATACTGTTTTGGGTTTTTTCAGAATTTGAAAAATATGAATGAAAATGCATGTTCAGCATCGAACCTTTATCAGTAATCTTAACTTTCTACCTGAAAGGAGCATACATCAATCAAACATATTTTTAAAGAAAACAAATCATAACCTTCCTCTCCCAAATAGACAAGGCATGTCCAACAGAGACACAGCATGGATTTTGGTGAGTGTTTCTATGTGATTTCTTTCCATGCACAACAAAGTTATTGAAACATTAGTAGCTGCCGTCTAGCTGTCAAACTGGGCAACTGCACTAGCTGAACTATTTCTGCCTGTTACTATCTTCATATTGTACTTGACATTATCAAGACCACAGTGTAAGAGAAGTTACTGAACTTTGGTGATTCCTTCCAAAAGAGTGACAGAAAAGCAAAAGGATCTTTTAAATGGAGTCTCTAAAAGAAAAAAACATCTGAGAAAGCAGTTAGTAACCATCACACTTATTTCCTGTGCCTAATACAGAACAGAAAAAAAATTGGGAACAGCTGCTGATGCTCAGACCAAAACTCCTACCTTCAAGGAACTTCTCTTCATTTAAGCCCAAATAAAGCAAGGTGATTTGACCTTAGTTTATGGTGGGAGAGGAAGCATATAAAAATAAAAATTTACTCTTACAGAAGTGCACCAAATTTCCACCCCTTTCCTTTTCAGGCATTTTAAAACGGCTAACCTTTTAAAACTTCCTTTACATTCTCAGTAGATGTAGATGAAGTAACCACAAATTCCCTAGGAAAAAATCTTGGATCCATCAAACATACCACAGTAATTTGAAGTCAAATGGAACAGCAACAAGAAATATCCAAAACACCGTATAAAGCTGACAACGAAGCAAGAGTTCAGTTGCTCTGCAACCACTGCTGTAAGATTAAGATGGACAAAGGGCTAATCTACTGTCTGCAGAACTTCATTTGCTCACAAAGAGACAGCAATAAGGAAGCTCTTCCCTCTACCTGCAAACACAAGGTGTATTCAGAAAAAAAAAACAACTGTGTTAAATGTTTTTAGAAGCCTTTCAGCTACCACATCTTTAAGTTGCGACCTAACCACAAAGTCAACCAGGAAACTTCTCTTGCATAGGCACAGCAAGCACTAATAGTCTTAGCATTAACCTCTGTTCACACTCCTTAATTAGCAACTTATAAACTTAACTAGTGTCAGCCCCCAAAACAAGAGAGCTTTTTCAAAGCAGTTCTTTAAGGCAAAGTCTGAAAATTTACAGATAAAGACTGCAACTTTACTACACGGAATGCCAGATCCTCACCATTAGGTCATTGTTGAAGACAGAAACACAAAACCAAGAACATTTACAGATTCACTAATAAAGAACTCGGCAAACCCAGCCTCTAACACAGCAATGTTGCACTAGCAACCCTCATAATAAAGGCAGGAAAACATTACGGAAGAGACGAAGAAAAGGCTGGAACAGACAGGGAGCTAAGCTAGTGAGAGCAGAGAACTGGCTGTCAGCACATTACTCACCAATAAGAAATGTGGTGAGCAAAAAGCTCGCAAGCTCAAATTCTGTCATATTAGAATGCTGTTAGGAGACAGTCAGCAAGGAACAGAAAGTTACATGTGAAGAAAAACAAAACAAAACACAAAAAACCCCCCAAAACACCACCAGAGATCGTACAACGATCTTTGTGTTAAATGAACTCTGGATTTTCCCATCAGCTAGCCTGAAGCTTTCACTAGTTGTCACATTTTTAGAGATAAGTACATTATCCCTCTTTTTGCCTTTACAGTATTGGTTTAGATGCATCAAAAACAGTGGCAGTAAGCCGTGCTGGATTTAAGTTGACGTCTACTGCAAGCGCCAAAACCATTTTGTTTCCAAGCTCAATTAATCATCTTCAGTTCATTCCTTACATAAATATACCATTCATCAACTTTTTGACAGAATCTATGTACTCTTCCATTTATGAAAGAAATCTGCAACCAACAATCCTCTCATACTCATTCTGTAGCCCAAACGGCTTACCCAAAGAGTACACAACCTCAGAAGAGTTATCAAAAAATAATGATCAAATACAAATAAAAAAAAATAGATGAAATTTCATTTTACAATTAAAACGCTAGCTTTTTAGGTAACACAAGAAGTTTTTTTTTTTTGTTTACACATATCTAAAGTGTTATATACATATATATACACGATGAAATATATATAACATTATGTATTTGCATACACAATAATCATAAAGCCAAGTTTATAAGGTACAGAATGCACATAAAGTAATGCAGATTTATGTAAAGGTCTTAAGTTCTGAAAGTGCTCAAGCCAAGATACATACCACTAACTAATCTGCCTACAGAAATTCAGATGCTGGGGAAAGAATGGGGCTGGCTCTGGAAATGGACTTTGCTCTTACCCATCAAAACTTTTGAGGACCTTCTCCTTAACAGATATGAATGGTCTTCCCCTCCTCTCCCTTCAACATCTGGAATGGTTGCTGAAAAGAAGCTAGAGGAAAAAAACTAGAGGGACTAAAGCTACTTCAGAGACTCATGTTAGAACCTGAAAAGAATCCATACAGCAGAACCCAAAACAACCATCTGAAGTAGATGACTTTCTATTCACTTAGTAACTCCTGTTACAGTCTCCCTGACAGTTGCAATTACCAAAATCCCATTACCTTAAATCCTCTCTGCATTTTTATTTCACAACTGATAGCAAGAAAAGCGTAAGCTGTCATTCAATATCCTTCAGCTGATGAGTGGCAACTTGTTTAGCCATGGTAACACTATCACTTTTGATAGCCAAAGGATTAATCCCTCTTGTTGAATTCTGGCTAGCTGTTGTGGTTTTAGCCCAGCCAGCAACTAAGCACCACACGGCCACTTGCTCAGTCCTCCCCCGGGTGAGATGGGGAGGAGAAAATATACAAAAGGCTCATGGGTCTAGACAAGGACAGAGAGAACTCACTCAACAATTATGGTCATGGGCAAAGCAAATTTGACTTGTGAAGAAAAATCAATTTAATTTGTACCAATCAAATTAGAGTAGGACAATGAGAAACCCAACCAAGTCCTTAAAACACCTTCCTCCCACCCCTCCCTGCTTTCCAGGCGCATCTTCACTCCCAATTTCTCTACCTCCTCCCCCACAGCAGCGCAGGAGGACAGGGAACAGGGGTTGTGGTCCGTTCATCACATTGTTTCTGCTGCTCCTTCCTCCTCAGGGGCAGGACTCCTCACACTCTTCCCTTATTCCAGCATAGGGTACCTCCCACGGGAGACAGTCCTCCATGAACTTCTCCAACATGAGTCCTTCCCAAGGGGCTGCAGCAATTCACAAACTGCTCCAGCACAGGTCCCTTGCATGGGCTGCAGTCCTCCAGTGCAGGCTTCCCTTGGAGTCACGGCCTTCTTCAGGTGCAGTCACCTGCTCCTGCGTGGGGTCCTGCACACTGCAGGTGGGCATCTGCTCCACCGTTAACCTCCATGGGCTGCAGGGGTCAGCCTGCCATCTCACCACGGGCTGTATGGGAATCTCTGCTCTGGTGTACCTCCCTCTGTCCTTCCTCACTGACCTGTCTGTCTGCAGAGTTGTTTCTCTTATACCCCACTCCTCTCCACTGCAAGTTTTCCCCCTTCTTAAATATGTTATCACAGAGGTGCTACCACCGTCACCGATTGGCTCAGCCTTGGCCAGAGGTGGGTCTGACTTGGGGCCAGGAAAGCTTCTAGCAGCTTCTCACAAAAGCCACCCCTGTAGCCCCTCCCCCACTACCAAAATCCCGCCACACAAACCCAATACACCAGTGAAATGGAATTTCATTAAATAAATCTATGCTAACTTGCCTCTAGTCATCCTGAAAGAAACTGAGTATGGAGTATGCCATTTTCCAGTCTTCAAAGATCCTCCAATTATCTGTGAAATGTCAAAAGAACTCCTGAGTGCTCTTTCCACTATTAAAATCCCAGTTATCCTTCAAGTGCCCTATATTAATTTCAGGCTTGAAATCAGCCCTTTCGTTGTGTAGCCTGCAATGATCACATTCTTCAGAAAAGGTTAGCTACCTATGCAGCAGGCAAGTACAGCACCCTGCAGTACCTCCACAGCATGAAATGTCACATCTAGCCAGTTATTGTGCCTATGAATTAATGGTAAAATTCTCATGAAAGAGCCAGAAAAGGATCTGTCTACTACAGTAACTTTAACTAGATTTGCCTATAAACACAAAATGTACGCAGGTCAGAAATCAACAGAAACTGTGGATAGTAACCACAGGGATAAATCCACTCCGAACATTCCTAGAACATGAAACCAAGTCTTTTCATTTTACAGCTAAAAATAGAATACTACCAGTGTACACTGTACAGCAAGAGGCGGCTTGGTCCACAGCCATTACTGAAAGTATTTCTTTTTGTTTTCTTGCACTGCAAGAACGTGTAACTGTGCATCATTCTCCACATAGCACAGGCTTAATTAATAGGCTCACACCCAGTAGTGTAAAGAGAATCACACCAGTTGAAAGGATGCTTAATGTTACCACATCAAAGGTAGTCCTCATCTTTCAGCCTGAAAGCAGAAACTAAAAGTTCAAGCTATGGGCATGCATCAGCTCCCAAAGTGATAACTGTAGCCCAAGACACATTGCTTTTAGGCAGCAGGACAGGCAAGGCATCCCTCTACGGGTTATCTGTGAATAATCTGTTTTGAATATTACTGCAGAAACCACAATGGAGACAAAACAGTAGCAACTTATGCCAGGTCATCACAAAGTCACTCTCACACTCACCTCATGTTCAAACACCACTATTTTCCACCACAGTTAAAAGCATATAAAGGAGGTTCCTTCTTGGCAACAACTAGTATGAAAGGAGCATCTGAACAGTCTACTTCAGTAAGAATTTTTATAAAAGGACTTCACTTTCTCCATGCAAAGCAGCCCCTTTCCTAAGCATTTACATATATCAGCAACGGGCTAAACACACCACTGAAGACTCTGAACAGAGTAGCGCCAATTCATGCATAACACATGATTGTAATTGGTATTTTCCCCTGGCCATTCTGGTCTCTTGTTATGAAGTGATTCAGTACATCAAACATGCTCCCAATAAAATCTTCTGAAAAGAAAGCATGCTCTATTCCATATCTCTGCAAGTCTGACAGACACCCAAGTAAAACACTGCAATGATCAAGAGGGATTTATTTTGGTGCAAGACGGCTGAAGTCAAAGAAACCATTATAGCAAATGATTTTTGAATGCACGTGAAAAATCAAGGTGAAGACACACAGGACATGCAATAGCCTAATTTACAAGTCCCTGCTTAAAATCAAGTTCATTTTGACACTTCTGCTAATGCTATGCCAGCCAGTAACAGTATTACCACTTCAGAAAACTCACATTGTAGAAGTAACTTTATTTTCTAAATATGGTTTATTTTCCTGCAGCTTTATAACTATAAAGTTTTTGTCTGACACTTAAACAAATTCTGCGTTTACAACCCCCACGATTTGATGCTGTCATTTTAAGCTTCTCTGAAAAGGAAGGCGGGGTTTCTCACATGTGCACCCACAACCTTGAATCCAAAGAACCATTCGCCATTTTCTCTGCTGTATCAAATCAACCCTGCACAGGGCCGGCTCAGCACAGAGGTAATGCAGTAAGCTTAGAATAACACTCCAAACGCTCATTTGATGTGCTCCCACTTATGCTTCAAACCATGTCCCTGGTCACCAGCTGTGCATCAACAGGCAGCTCTCAACAACCGAGGGCAGCTCCAAGGCACTGCGCAGTATTGCAGAAAAGCAACACCGAATAGAACACCTGCCCAACAACCCCACTCCAAGCACGAATGCCAACCTAACCACCTCTTTTACAGGACACAGGACGCCGAAAAAAAAAGAGGCAAGTATTCTGCTCCAAGTTTCCAAAGACGTCGTGTTGGGTCAGAAAAGCCACATGCATCCAAAAACTACCCGGGACAGCCTCGTACACTGAAAGCATTCAGGACTAAGCCCCGGGGGGCAAAGAGCTCTATGCTCCAGAGGAAAGGAAGGAGAGGGGTGTGTGCTGGTGGGCATAACCAGGACAGAGATCAGAGTATGAACGTGCGTGAAGGGGTGGGCACACAGACAGGGGCAAGCACGGGAGATGGGAAAAGAACACGAGCAGAGGAAAAAGAGGACAGGTAGCAAAGCAGGGGGTGGAAGAAAAGGCAAAAGGGACTACAAACAACTCATAAACGTTCCCCTCGGCGACAGCCTGCAGAAAGAAGCAGCCGAGCTATAGGAGCCCCGAGAGCCTCGGAGCCCGCTCGGGCCGGAGGGGCCCGGGCAGGGGACGGGAGGGAGGGAGGCGAAGACTCTCACCTCGCAGTCGCCGGGCCAGGCGCTTGGCCCAGGCCGCTCTGTGGGGCGCGGCGCCGTCGGGCGGCAGCTGGTGGCGGCTCGGCACCTCCGCCCCGCCGCGCCCCGCGGGGAGCCGCCGCTGCCGCCGCCCGCCGCCGCCCTGACCCGCCGCGCCGCTGCCCAACGACGAGGAAGCGTCGGCCGCGGGGCTGCCCCACTCTACGTCCATCTCCAGCACCGACCCTGCAGCCGCCGCCGCCGCCGCCTCCTCCTCGGGCTCAAAGCCCGGGTTATCCCGACTCCAGGCCTGCCGCGAGCAGGCGGAGAGCGGCGGCGATGGCGGGCAGGAACCAGCCCGCGCCGCTTCGCCCAGCCGCTCCAGCTCCAGCTGCTCCCGCCCGCGCCGGCAGCCCCCGCGGCCCGCCATCAGCCCGCCGCCGCCGCCGCCACCCGGGGCGGGGCGCCGCCGCCTCCGCCCCTTCCCCGCCCTCCGGGTGCCGGCCTGGAAAGCCGGAGGTACGGAGGGAGATGTAGTTGTCCTGCCTCCCTCCTAGCGGGAGCGGCGGCTGGGGCCTCCTTCCCGCCCCGTACCCTCAGAGAGGGGTCCGGCTGTCGGGGCGGCTTGAAGCCCCGAGCCGGGCCGTGAGGGGCGGGAAGCCCTGGGGCGCCTCTCTGGTAGCAGAGCTTCGGCTCCGGGTATTTCGCGTCAGCTCGCCGTCCACCCTCGGTAAAAGGAGAAGGAGGCCCCACGGAGGGGTTCTACCCACTTAATAAATTGTGGGGGAACGGCTATTTCACATAATTTTAAGAAGAAGAGATATTAAAGCTCCTCATGCAGCCAAGAAAGCTCCCCCCGGCCCCAACCCAACGAACAGTAATGCAGCCCACAGGTACGGGGTTTTGTGTTTTTATTTAAATCCAGTTACAGCAAAATACAGGCTGGCAGTACAGAGAGCAGCATGCCAGAGAGGTAATGCACGCTCTGTGCGTCAGGCACCGTTCGTCTGGCTCCGAGGCCGGCGCGACACCCAGCGCGGAGGGCTGGCGCTGCTGGCGGCCGAGGGGAGGCCACCGGGTGAAGAAGCTGCCCCAAACCTAAAAAGGTCACCACGTGCTCTACATTTACAAACAGTTACCCGAAATGAAGCTACTGCCCCCTCCCCTTAGGTAGGGACTGAAAAAGAAGGGAAATATTGCATTTGTCTCCCTTTAAAGGGTGACTTCGTTGTTTTCGATGCTGTGGTGATCTCGAGCATCCTCAGCACTCTCCACCGTTTGATTGCTGTTATCGTCGGGGAACTCAGCTGAAATGTGGACCTGACTTTCCCTGCTTTCAATGCTCTGGTGACTATCCCCTCTGACACCAGCCTTGCTATCATCTCCCGCCTCATGGCTATCGAATTTTTGTCGGCTGTCATTTTCCAAGCTCTGGTCACGCTGCTTGCTGTCCAGCTCACTGCTGTCCTGCCTGTGACTCTTGTCAGCCCATTCCCTGCTGATGGCATGCTTCCCCAGGGAGCGGGGGGCAGCAAGATCCTCCTGGGCCAGCCCCACTTGCTGGCTGTCTGCATCCAGGGCGCCCTCATCCTCCTCGGTGGCATCATGCGCAATGAGCTGTGTTAGAGAGCAAAACAAGAACGAGCCATTGTCACTCCTGAGGAACTGATCTGTCATCAGGTGCTGCCGTACTGCATCAAAGCAAGCTGAATAGGCTGCAGGTACACTCAAAGCCTGCATGATACATGTCTGCCTGGAGACACTGGGGCCATTTATGGAGTTACATGAACACTTCACATTATGAGAAACTCAAGTTTGATCCTGGCCTCAGATTTCATATGCGCAAGTACATCATGATAGTGCAAACTGCAGCACTGCATAGCTTGCAGCAGCAGGCCACTCCTGCCTTGGCACATCGACAGCCATCAATACCCCCTGACTTGAGGTATCCAGAGGAAGAAAATATGTCCCTTCACTGATGCCTATTTTCCCCTCACCAATCCTTTTCAAAACTGACTCCTATAAAATAATATGTCTGTTTTCAAGTTCACTACACTTTTCCAAAAACCTGGGTACCACTGCTCGGGGCTATTTACCTTTTTTGCAGCTTTGCGGAGTTTGCTAGACACCATTGTCGCTTTCGCCCTCACCCTGTAGGCCACGCTGTCGCCTCTGCCGATGTTGTCTCCCCGGGTGAAGGGAGGGAATGGTACAGTTACTGGAATGTCTGTGGGAAAACTCGTGACAACCTCATCGGATTCATCTGTGTCATTAGAATCATTGTCATCATCGTCATCATCCACATCTTCATGGCTCTTGCTTGACACATCAGCAAAGTGCTGGAAAACATTATTATGCATCAGGCAAATGAACATATATGTGAGATGTGCAGACTGGTACCTGTCCTGTTCACAGGACTTATGCTAACTGTTGAGGAGCTATGTGCATGAATTGCTCTGAACTTGCCTCACCCTGCCTGAAGCTTTGTTTTGTTTAGGGAGAGATGTTACCGCAAGAACTGCATTTGATTGAGGAAAATGAGTGCTGCTACACACTGGCTGCCCTGCAGCGCTTAACTGACATTTTGCTGTTCAAAACACTTACCAGTTTTGCTGGGACATCCACGCTCTCTTCAGAAGAGTAAAGAGTCTGCAAACAATATGAAACTCTCTGTTAGCACACAAAGGCATATACAGTAGAGCTGATCAGCTAGTTGACTATTCTTTAAGCACTTAATCCTAATTTGCGAATCTTGGCATTGAAAGATGCTCTGCTTTCTTTTCCACTTAGTCGCCCGTACCTGCTGAGGTGATGCCAGGTCATTCTCTGTGTGCTGCAGACTCTCCCAAGACTGAGAATTCACATGCTGGTGGTGATATCTGTGTGAGTGATGGCCCCTGGCATCCTTCAAAAGATAAAAACCCAGGGTGTTTAATCCACAAAGGAACATAGAGGACAGGCAAAGCTGCCTGCATCACAACCTCTGTTTTCAGGCAGTTGTGGCATCTGCAATACATACTCCTTTTGTACAGGATGTGTCCTCAGCAATTCATTGCAGTAGAGAGAGGACCCAGAACAAGCTGTGATCCCAGATGAACATTATACTCAAATGCTATAATACAGAAGATGTGCCTCTCCCACTGGCAGGACCTGGGGAATTTTGGACAGTTTCTCCAGCTCGTTTGTATCGAGTAAAATCTGGATTTATATCTAACAACCATTGTTTCTGCTAATTCTGAGGTCCTTTTCCCAAAAGTGATTTATCTGCCACATCATGAAGACACTAAACTAAATGCAGTAGCTGATTCTCAGAGCAAAGAATTGATTTTACATGGGTAGTGGCTGGCAATGATAAATCAAATAGCTATATATAAGACTAATACAGTTCACTCATAGCACTCAAAAAATCATGGGAATTGGATTAAAGCGCTCTTCCAACACCAAATACTGTCCTCTGATCCACAGTAATGAATGTGGGTTACAGTAGTTGTGCCGTGCTACAGTCCTTTTCTCTTTTAACTGACACCTTACACATTTTTCATTAAGAAAAAGGGGTTTGTTCTGGTCCATAGATACAACTAAGAAGTCCGCAACCAGGATGCCTAACATGGCAAAAGTCTACTGACATCTTTGGCTACTTTGGCTACCTGAGAAGCTGGCTCATAACAGCCAGATGAGGACATGTTCTGCAAGCAGCTACAGTCATAAAACAAGTATCAGACAATGTGTATTAGAGAAAAAAAAAAACCAAAAAGGATTTATTAAAGAAAATGAATAGAAAGACAAAAGGATCTTACATGTTTTTCTTCGGAGCTGGCAGAAATGGCGTGCTGCTTGGATTTACTCACCTTGAAGGGAGAAAAGAGAAAAAGCATTTGTTCAGTATTAATTTCTTTCTAATATGCAGAGAAAATATGCAAGTGATTGCTGATACCCATTTGTGATTTACTCACTGGCCACGCAGTGGTGATGCTGATAAAGCATAAACACAGAACTGCCACCTTCATTGTGATGTTTTACCTAGAAAATATTTTGGAACAGAGAGTCAACAAGGTAAAATATCACAAAAATGCCATAGGCTTTTTCTTCCTTCTGCTGTACTTCACTGTGCTGAGACCGGCTCTCTGCTAAGGATTCAGCCTGCCCACGCGCATCTTTTTCCTCTGCCCTCCATCACCACCCTGCACCCAGCTGGTTTTGTAATGACATAGCAACAGAAAAGCTACAAGAATCTTAAAACCAGATACTGAGAAATGCTGAGCGGTGGTGAGAGTAGCCACACTGAGAAGGCAAGCAGGCTCATTCTGTCTTCTACTGACTTGCACTGGAAAAGGAAAAGCTTTGTGAAAAACAAAGTGCTATAAAGATCAGCTTTGGTTTAATCTCCATTCATTTAACATTAGTTTGTCAGAAGAGACAGGACAAGACAAACTCAGCTTGGATTCTCTTTTCAGTCATTATAGTTAACTGGAGTCACTGTGAGTAAACTCAGTTTGTATGAACATAATCTGCTTTTATTGATAGACCTTTATTTCCCGCTCCAGAAGTTTGAACAGAATAACCTGTGTTTCCAAGCAAGAGATGAAGTAAAGTATCTGCTTACATTGCAGTTTTAACAATTTAATAAATGAGTGATTCCCGCTGAATTTAGGAGAGTGCTGAGAGACCAATTCCCAGGATCAGCAACATCCCTGAGAAATTAAACTGATTTACTGACGAACAAGAGGCATTTAAAACTTTAGTAAATCATAGCAGGAAAGGAAAGCCTACTAAGGGCACATTTAAAGTACATTAGTAAGGCTGGCCTTGAGACAGGACACTCTATTTAGTGGTGTTGCAATTTCAAGAGTTACATAGAGAAGGGTGATTGTCCGTCCATTCAGTAGCATGCAGCACAAACTGCAAGCCTGCCAGGAGAAATGGAGGCACTGCCAGGTGGTGGTTACATGAGGGAGGAAGCTTTCTGTTTTCAAGTACCATCTTTGAGTTTCCAGCACTTTATACAGTGGCAGGGTTTTCAGTAACCTCCTCCCAACACCTATCAGAACACAGGTTTAAAATGGTGATTACGTATAGTACCTTGCATCGCTAAAGCAACCTTGCTCCTGTAAAAGCACACCTTTTTCCATAGAGAAACATCAAACATCCCTGTGCAGTGAAGCAGTTTTCAAAGATCTCCTGCCCAACTCTTCCTTACTAAAGCTGCAGACAGAATAGCACATGTCAGGTTAAAAAGTGAAAAATTACCTTTTCTGGTGCTGGAGGAGTCAGCTGTGACAAGAGCACTCTTAGTGATCCCAGCAGCAGCTCCAGCCAGTTGGCTCCCAGCAGCTCTGGCTTTCTCCCCTTGTCCCCTGACTGTCTGACATCTCCAACCCCAGGGAATTTAAACCCTGTCCTAGGCATAGCTGCCAATCCCCATGTGGCGGAAAAAGATGAGGTCATAAGGCTCCTGGCCACCATCCTGCCCACGTTCTCCTACACTTCCTCTTTGGCTTTGTGGCTTTTGAAGCAAACAAAAGCTACTCTATGGTTAAAACATTACTTATGGGCAAGATCATTAACCAGCAGGTCTGTTGAATGCACAGCATTTGGTATAGTGTAGGAGGACTTCAGGGCACGTCTGTCCTCCTTTTGTGAAACGGCAGAGCCCAGTTTCCAAGAAACCTTTCGTGCCCTGTTTTGTAGGGGGTAAGAACATGTAACGTGTGCAGGAAGAGAGAGATCTGAACATAAGGCTCACCACAAAGGTGTTAATGTTTCCACAAAGTTGTAGATTTGCTCTCCAGGGTATTCACGTTGCAGTGGAAATCAGTAAGACAGCGTGTATAATATGGCCTTTTGCCTTTTCGGTCAGACCTGGGTCAAAACCCCCCATAATACTACTATGTCTTAATAGACATTCTGCATCCAGAAACTTCTTTGTAAAAGTATACAAGAGCTACTGCTAGTCTAATTAAAGAGGGTTTGTGCAGCATTATCATAAATTCTCACTCCTTTTAATTTGTATCCCTTCTGGGTCTAGAAAGAGTTTCATTCACTCTCTCAGGTGGTTTGGTTGAGTCACCTGCTACAGCTGCCTGCTGCACCAAACCTGCTCCAGAACCCTTTTCAGGGACCAGATGTGAGATATTTTTCAAGCTAAAAAAAGAAAAAGTGGGAGAAAAAAACAGTTTTAGCTCCAGTATGAGTACCCAATGCACTGGGAAGCAAGGGACATCATGGGATGAAATCCATGTCTGTTACGGAGCAGTGCATCATCCCTGCTGATGGGCAACAGATCTATCCTGACAGCTTGGATAGCCATAGTTTTGGGTAGATTCTGCCTCATCTGCGATGTGCTGTGAGACTCTCAGACCCTCTTCCATTTGTCATTTCTTTAAAATTGCAGTGAGGTGTCATTCAAACACAGGAAAACATTCCAAACATCCCTTTCAGAAGGCAGAATATAGCTGTTTCAAAGCTGTTATCTTTCTCCTCGTTTCTGATACCCAACTAATGTTCGTCATGTCCTTAGTCAAGCAGCAAGGAAATAGACACACTGTTGTCTCAGCTCATGTTAGCAGTTATCCTGTGCTTACTAACACTTCTGTGGCATGTATAGAACCACTATGAGAAACTTAACCAAGTTAGCTCAGCAACTGCCTATCACATCATCACAGACCTATCTAACTGTATTTTTGAGCTGAGATCAGCAACAGCTAGAAGTTAAACTTAATCTGCTTAATAGAGTATTCTAATATCCTAAGAAGAGAATTGAATAAAAAGATAGTGTATCATTAATAGTTCTGCATGTTCGTAAACCCGTGTATGCATCCACCTGAATGAGGACTATCCTAGCTTTTATTTTTGGTGCTATGTGACCATTATTATTTACTAATTCAGGAAAGACTTTTCAAGGAAAAAGCCTTCAGTAACTAGGATTTTAGCAACGTGGTGTTCTGCAGATTTAGATAACTTATATCATCTCCCATCACATCGGCAGCTCGGTGCTTCTGGAAACCAGACAGTTTACTGAAGCCCTTGAATGCAGACACAGGACTCAAGCTGTGGGTGCTATTTGTAAGTTTCAGCTTGAGCGTTGTGTAGTAGCTGATACACCCAGATTATAATATATCACTATTACTTAGTAACTAGGACAAAAGGCCACTGCTGTTGACTCCAGGGAACCCCAAACTAAGCCCTTAGGTAGCTGAGTACCTTTGATCCCAAACACCAGGACAAACGAACAGTGCAGCTTGCAGCTCCTCTGACCGGTAAGAAAAGACTATTTCCATCTGACAGAGTGAGAAACTGAGACAAAGACAAGCTGAGTGGCTCACACCACTGAATATGGGACTGGGTATGATGGGTCCTGCTCTCCTGTCCACACCCTGGTTGAAATTTTAAGCCTGCAAAAACCTGCTTTCTCTACCAACCATTCATCAACCATGAACAATGGAAGGTTTTGTTTTGGCCAGACAACAGCTCTAGAGAATATTTCAGTGTAACGTTTTTCAGTTCCGTGTCAACAAAATGGAGAAGGGCAGAGCCATTAGGAACACAGTCTTCATGCAGTTTTGTTAAAGACCTTCTTGTACAGGTCAGGTATCGCTGCGGCTTTTCAAGGCAAATGTTTGTCAAGTACCTGGAGCACTCTGTTTCCCAGCAGAGACACTACATGACCCCCAGGGAGTTGTTTCTGGTGAAAAACTTTCATTGTACTGGGACATGGCAGCATTTCTGAGTGCCGTTGTCAAAGCTATATGGTTGATTTTGTAAGAACTAAGGAACAGTAGTGATGTTTTGCAATAATCCAGAAGCAGGACGTGAAGCGACAGTTATTACTAAATGGCTTCATTTTATGCAAGGTCAGACAGTACAAAGCTGTAGTAAATATAGCACTTGTCTCATGCCCATCATTATGTGGTTATTCATTCTGTAAATCATTTTGTCTAGCTGAGAAATCCTTTGCCTTGGTAGGAGGTAGTGCTTCTCATCCTCTCAGAGGTAAGGAACAAGCAGGGCAGAAAGGGGGGAACTTTCACCGTTTTCACTTCCCACATTAAAATGCCTAATTGTGGAGAGAGCACTTGGCTGGCAGTGGCACAGCAGAAGAAACTTGTTTGAATTTGTACGAGTGGGAGGGTACATGATTTCAGCTTTCAAGAGCTGTCAGGGTCTGTGTGGAGCACAACTGTGGTACGCTGTGATTTACTGCATGTAGGTGACGTTTTCCGCTTGCCTATCCTGTCAAACAAAGATTTTGACCACAATTTCTTCCATCTTGGGCTGTGTTTGAAACATGTGGTTAGGCTGCTATTTCATGTCATCAAGAAGCACTATCAGTGCCTCCCGTGCAACCTCCAGCATGTACCTAGGGTCCTGAGCTGAGACATCAGCGCAATGCCTAGCAATATCTCTGGCCAGTATGGGAAATCCCAGGCTGCCTGCAGCGACTTGTAATGCCCAATCTTTCAGGTGACCTGGCTTTTGTTTAGATTTGTTCACCAAAAAACAGGTTCAGGGGAGACCAGAGCAGCATCTTCTAGGCGGCAAAGACGAAGACTGGGAGAGATAGCCTATGCTCTTCAGCATGCTATCAAGTAAAAGCCCCAAGAAACGCCAGCATGGCAGTGTTCTTAGAAAGGGCTGTTTTGCAACTAGAATGTCCCAAAGAAAAGCAGACTTAGTAAACAGTGGTTTCTGTAAAAAACAGATGAAAACCAAAACTTTCTTGTATTGCTGCCATAAAACACTCATGAAAAGTACCTTGGAAACTCAACATGTCAGCCAATATAATATATCCCAGTAGCCCTTAAATTCTCTCAGTTAAAGCTTCAAAAGTGGGGAAAAGTTTACGTTCAGCAGTTGGTAGGCTTCAAAAATCCTTCTGACTATTAAATAGACTACACAGACCACCAAGGTATCTGTGACCAGGCCTAGGAGAGTACTTCGTAGGCAGCAGGGATACGAGTGTCAGATCTGTTCGAAAAAGAAGTTACCACAGAAATTTGCTCCTTACATGGGTGAGCAGGGCACCTCGATAATGCATGCTGTGCAGCACAACTGTGTATCTTTTGCTTTGCACCACTTAGAGCATTTCCAAAAGAGAGCGGCAATCAAACAAGTTGCAGCAAGTTTCTCCCAAGCAAAACCTCTTGTGAAATGACAGGGCAGTTCGGAGCAATCTGGGGTCCATGACCTTCCAGCCTTCCTGCCACTTCTGATCTGCAGTGCAGCTCAGATGACTAACTGGCAAGGAAAGCTCTATTTAACTCTCATTCAGGCAGTAAAGGGGGTTATGGGATCTGACTTTCACAAAGTTAGCCCTAGCCATTCCGGGGGGCCTATAGAACTGGGCACAACATCAGCCTTAGAGCTGCAGTAGGTGATTGATCTGGACAGAACAGAGACTTTCTGGGAAACAAGTGGAAAGTGTCTTGTAGCACAGTCTTTTGGTCTGTCCTTATCTCCCTCTGCATAAAGAGAGCCCATTCGCTTGTCTCTGACCTCCGAGACTAGTTGCTACCTGTTCACGTTTTCAAATGCCTTTTTAGGAACAGCTTTGGAAACTGAAGGAAAAACCAAATATTTAAGAAAATGCCATACAGCTGTGGCCCACAAATCCTGGATCTGACAGAACAGCCTCAGTCAGATCCCAGCTTTCACAGAGCCAAGTGGCTGCTCCTACTACAGCATAAATACAGTCCAGCTGTCTGTAGCTTCCTAAAATGGAGTCCTACTGATGTTTCCTCCCTTGACTTTTACACCTAGCTAGAAAAAACAAATTTTCCGGATTTTTTTTTTCTGTTGAAATTCATGTTTTTTAATACTGAAGTCCATTGAGCAGCAGCAGCAGGAATTAAACCAGCACAGAAACATTACGTTATTTTCAGATCTTCATAGTTACCAGTGTGAAGAGCAAACTGCCAGATACTCCAGTGCAGGATTTGTGGCTCTGTTCCAGCTCTGAATTGACAGAAAAAGAATTTAATAAATGCAATAATAATCTGAACTACTATTAGAAACGAAAGCAACCAGTGAAAGTACATATGGTGTACATCATGTTTTCATGACTGTGCCATTTTATGATGTATGTAACCCTCAAAAAGCAATTGTTTGGGAATAGGAGGATGAGACTTTCAGCATCTCAACAGGATCTGAGCTCAATCTGCTCCCTTAAGATGCTGGCTCTGAAGCCTGAACACTGCTGCAGAGATAATGCTCCAGGATGAAGGAAAGCACTCAAGATACATGTGCTTAAATCCTCTGTATGCTCCTAGGAAAGTAACCATCGGTTTGACAGCTCAGGACTCACAGTCTGAGTACTGAGGGGAATTTGATGGTAGGAAATAGCTTCACAGAAGATTGCTTTTTTGGACAAGCATTGTATAAACTTTGTGACAAGTTGTTTTCCTCTCTCTCCTCCCTGCTATCTCTGTTCCCTAAGGTCAAAAATAATATTTCCTACTGCAAAATTTTCTCCTCCCAGTGAGAAAGGACACTAATGGAAACGTCTGAATATGCAGAATGGGTATGGAAAGAACAGTATCTTCTTGCTGTGCATTGTGAAACTGTTGGAAAGTCACAAGACGCCTGTTCCACCTAGCGAATGGACTTTTGGCAAGGCACCACAGGAACGATTCTGCACACCCAGCGCCCCTCTGCTTGCATCTTCACTAAGCTGCGCTGGCAAAGCACGAAAAGCCACCCCCTCACTGCAAGAAGCAGAAAAGATGACAGCACAGCATGACAGAGAAGAGGTGGACAGGGAAGATGATGGGCCAACCTCTCCTCTGCAGTCACCCACGCACTGCTTCTGTGCCTAAGTCAGATGAGCACTGCAACCCTATACTGCACAACAAGGGAAGAGTCCTAACTGTGCTCTGGTAATCCTTACCACACAGCAGCCTTGATTTTGCATTCCACGTATGCCGTGTTGAGCTCACATCATGTTTCCACACAACTGCACAAGGCTCACAGCATGAGGAGCAGAGAGTCCAAAAAAGGTTGCTACCAATCCCAGAGTCAAACCTTTTACAAGGCGCACTTTCTGAGAGCCTTCTGGAAGGGACCAGCACAAAGCAGATAATTTGGAGAGGTGCCGGGCATTACGCAACACAGGATCGCAGCCTGCATATCTGTGGTTATCTGTACACAAGGCATCTTTTCTGCAGCCTGCCTTGACTTTTCTATCCCCAGAAGGTCTGGGGAAGGTGAAGCCTGTGCTGTACAAACAGTGCAGGACTGCTAGGATGGGTTGTGACACTGACAGTAAACCTGACCTCAGACCCAGGCTGGGCTACGCACCAGAAATCCTTCAGATTTCACGTGGCTTCAGGTTTTGTTGTGAGCACTTTTCTTAAGTCTAGGGCAGCTGTGGTCTGAGGTGGGACGGATGTGGAACTGAGTCAGCGTGAAAGCAAACATCTGTGTGGAGCGCCTGCTGTGGAGTGGGAGGAAAAAACCATCCATGGGCCCAATGAAGGGAAATTAAAGAGTTTTGGATTGGATTTGGGGAGGAAGTTGTTTGGCCAAGAAGCTGATTTGATTTTGTGGGGAAACCAAAAACCAGCAGGCTCGGGTCAAGGCCTCTGCCATCTTGCCTGAGTCACAGAGAGATTCCCCAGAGTGTGCTCAAGCTTGGAGGTGATGAGTCTGTTTTCCCTCAAAGCCCATCCAGGCAGCAGCTCTGCAGGAACCAGGCTTCCTTAATTGGTTTTGGGGTAGCCACCTTTTGTACGACAAGTACAAACAGAGAACGTCACTCAGACCTACCAATTTCTCCTTGCGTTTTGTGTATTAAAATTGTATTAATCCTTTCCGTTTTTAAAAAAGGGGGTGCGGGTGGTGATGTAATGGGAAGTAGTAGCTCACACCTGACAGGTGTTACCATCAGCAAGTCAAAGGAGATGTTAATTTTCTTAATTATGTATTTTTTCAAGTAAATAGGATAAATTGATATACTGAATAGTTCAGGTGGTGGGTAATACAAGTGTCTGGGAAAAAGTAAAAATGTTTCTTTTCATTAGAAAGGTGGCTTCCACCACCACCCCTGCCCCCCTCCCTGCTCTGCTTCTGTCTTGTTTCGTCAGTTTTCTTTTCCTTTCTGGCCTCCCTTTTAGGGACCTGGAATGCAAAAATATTTTGTTTTGGGAAGTACCTGTGTGCTGTCTGCTGAACTGGCACCTCATGTACACGGGGCAGGTGCTTTTACTCCTCGGATTTGTCACCTCCTGGATTGGCCAGTCCCTGACCCTGCCCAGCACCCAGGACCAGGACCCACCAGCCTGCAATATGAGGGAACTGCGCAGAGGCATGCTGAGCTTGGCTAGGCTTGAGGACAGCCAGCCTGCTAGGTACAGGAGCACAGCAGCACTAACACTTTTGGTAGGCCCCTCCTCTTCTTCCTTGCTTACCAGCTGTCTTTGGAAGGGAGGTGCTTTTTTGGAAATACACAGCTGAGAGATAATCACATCCAGATTTAGGAAATAACATTTTTGTACATAATTCATACTGGCTACCTAGACAGATTATTGGTTGAGCATGTAGCTATAAATTTGACAGAATAAATGGCAAACTGTGGTTGGCATATGAATGCAAAGCAGGAAGCAAACTGCAGCTATACATTAACTAGAGGAAAGGAAAGCCTAAGAAACTGGGTTAATCAGCAGGCTCTGAAGCAAACAGTAAGAAGGGGCAGCTGACAGGGCAACTAACTCTTGAGGAGTATATGCAGCATCAGGGCTGTTTGCATTAGAAAGAACATTACCAGTCAATAAATAACAAGCTAAAACTGCTGTTTTGCTCACTGAGTTTGTTTATCACGAAGAAGTCAAATGACTTCTCCTCACCCATGGAAAATGTGAACACAGAGAATGACAAGCAATTTTGGGAAGAAACATCCGTTTTGTATGGAGAAACTTGATCTGCTATACCCAAAATAACCGATGTTGAAACACAGACTGAATTTCATCTAAGCAATTGATTAGACAAAACGAGGAAGCACGACTGCTTGTTGGAGCTGTGTTGGACTCACCTCAGGCAGCAGGGCAGTAACAGGGCAGAGACACGTGGGTTGAACCAGACTGGAAATCACAGATCTAAGGAGGCAGGTTGTCAACAGATAACTCTGTTCCTTCATTTCCTACTCCTGCACTACCCTAATAGCGCAGGCAACTGCATTTCCTTTCAGCTATGCTACCGAGGCTCCCTGGGCATGCTAAACACAGATAGTGTGGTGGCTACAGCAAAAACCAGAGCTGGCTGCAGGTCAGCGTTCAGCTAGCAAAGCTGATTACACAAATGACTTGTGCAGAATGGGCTCTTTGATATTCACCTTTTGCAAAAAGAAGGTAAATTCCCCTGAGACAAGCTTTGGTACAGAGAGACACCCCAGTGTTTGTCTCCATGCACAATGGAGGCAAGAGAGGAGGCTAGAATTTTGCTGATTGAAAATTGGAGGCACAATTACATCCCAAGCTGAAAGTCGGATCAGAGAAGTCTTCCTGCAGCACTGCTTAACTTCGGCTCAGCCACAGCAATAAACACAAACACACACACAGATGCACATATATACTGACATACATACACACGTGTAGTTAATATTTTAAATTCCACTTTCTGGACCAAATCAAATTCTGGCGTTCCAAGTCACATGGAAGTAACACAAAAACCCACCAAATATCAACAGCAAAAAGAGAGCCGTGGACCACTGAGACTAGGCCAAGCTCTCTGCTTCAGGCTTGAGCAAAAAGAAAGAGGAGGGCTTAATTTCAAAAAATATTCACAGCCATGGATGTCTCCTTTGCCTCTGCCCCAGGCAAAGAAGGCAGGCTGACACACTGGGCATTTTTAGGTATTAACTTCCAATCTTTCAGATTAGTCGATTCATTCATCCTGCCTCTTTGCTAGGTGGCTGCTGTCATGAGAGGGAGCAGAGTAACACAGCGGCAGTCCTATTTGACACAGATTCCTGTCATTCCAAGAGGGAATGCAGGACCAAGTCTCAGAGCAAGGGTGAGAGGAGGTGGCCTGTCCAGGGAACACTCACCATGGCTTTTTTTTGGCCAGTGCCATGACTGTCATTGCTGGGATAACACTGCTGCTTTCACAGGCAAGTTACAAGGCGTGCTCATTGGCTTGTCTGTGGTCTTAAGATGACAGGAATAATGTAGATTTTCCAATGATAACTAAAAAACCAGTAGCATCAAAATAATAAGAAATGCAAACTACCATGGCAAGATTTTTTTGAACTAGTCTTTCGTTTAACTTCATGTCTACCATACCTGTCCTTCCCACGCTGATGTTCTAGCATGTGACTTAAATAATTTTCAGCAAAAATAATATTTGTTGTGGCTCTGATCTTGCAAAGCTACTGTACACAAGCTTTCTCTTATTGATCATACAGTTATCGGGTCCAGTTATTGGGTAAAGACTATTAAATGTATTCAAAAGAAGGAAGCAACTATAAGACTTGATGACCATTTTGTTTATCAGCTCCTGGCTTAACACTGCCCACATATCAGACAAGGCATAGGTGCCTGAGACATACTAAAAATCTCACGCTGAACTCACAATTATGCTAGAATTTCTCTTAACACATTGATTTCCCATCATTATCATCATGGAAAGCAAGGAACAATACATGGGCAAAGTAGCAAAAAAAAAAAAAAAAAAATTAACCTGGCCAAGTAATTGCATTGTCTGGCTGTAGGTTTTAAATATCTTTCTTTAACAGGAAGTCTTCCCTATAGACGTCAGTGGAAACCAACTGTGTTCGCACATACACAGATTGCACATTGGATGCAGGGAAAGAAGGTGGCTTTTTTATCACGTGGGCTACACAAACACTGCAAATTGAAGCTCAAGATAGCAGGGCTGTTCCTCTTTCACCACGATATGGCCTGCCAACAATTAGCCTGTCTGCTTGGGCTGCTCTTCTTCCCTACCCCATCCCTGCATAGCAATTAACAGGGGCAAAAGCAAGCCTGTGTGCTCCCTTGTTACATGTTGGAACAGCTGCTTGGACTTTCCAGGGGGGGTCCAGGTCAATACCAGAAGATCTTTCCTGGAAAGCCGACAACTCTACCAGGCATGAATTTTCAATACAGACAGACTGAAAGAGTCAATTAACAGGGTGTACAGAGGATACGTACCAGAGGGTGAGGATTTTTGAAGCTAAAACAGACCATCTTCTACTTTGACCCCCTGCACAAATGAGACTGAAGGACCAACTCCAGATACTACGGAGTTTAACAGCTTGCATTTGGTCAAATGCAGTTATTCTTCCTGAATTTGGGTTATTCTGTGTTAAAGCCATCTTTGATAAAGTCACGTTAATGAGCGCTAACTACACTGCCCATCCATAATTCTAAGAATTAAATTATGCATATGCTTTCCCATTGTTTTTTTGTGGGTGAGAGGTTATTCATGCCATTTACACAATTCAACCATGACAGCAGCCTGGCTCACAATTATCAGTTGTATTCCAGCCCCTCCATTACTGGTATTAACAAGTTATATTCTGTTTTTAACAGAGATAACCCTGATGGCAATGCTGGTGAGGTTTTTCCAGCACCCTTCTGCTCACAGTGGAGAAAGCCTCCCCAGAGCACTGGTTTCTCACCTTGCTCCCGTTTCAGACTTTGCTGACCAAGAAGTCTTTGTTTAACTGTATGACGAACAGGTCTGTACCCTCTAGGGAAACAGGAGCTCCCACAACTCCATTAGGCTGCACGCACATCTCCTGGCTTTCTGGAAATATGATTTCCCCTCCCAGTGATCAACTCTGAAAGACAGCAAGATGGTCAAAGTAGCAGAGCCACTGATGGGAAAGGAATTAGAAACACACAGGTAAAAAACCCTAGAAATTAGTTATGGAAGTAACCAGTGACAGCATCTCTCCATTCCTCTCTCAATGCAATACAAACTCCCTGTTGTCCACTGTCTTTTTATCCCACTCCAAGTTTTTGTTGTAGAAATCCAGAGGAAAAACTTTTCTGGATTCAATGGAATTAAAGCAGAAGTGTGGGGGAAATCCCCAAATGGAGGATTCTTCCTCCCTGACACCTGGTCAGCGTCTCTGTACGTAGGAAGCAGCGTCACAACTTTTCAGGTTACTCGGTGTGGTGTAACCCAACCGCCCTGTGCAAGGTGCCCACCTCAGTGGAGTCTCACCCATGTGCACACTCCCTTTCAGCAAGGGCCTGGTTGGGTCAGCATCTGTCATGCGGGGGCTACCAACACTGCTGTTTGTTGTCACCAGGCAGGGCCTATGCCCAGCACAAGCAATTCTTTGTGCAGGTTATTCAGCTATTACTGTCCAGGAAATCATCAGCATAGGCCCTACTCTAATAAGCAGCAAGGTGGAAATTAGGCTGTCCAATGAAAACAGCTGTTGGTTTATTTGTTCGGGTTTTTGTTTCGACATAGTAATCTCCCTACAGAATGTTCTAGGAAAGCAAAAGAGAAATGTTTCTTCTGTGAAATGTAATTAACATAGTTTTCTTCCTGTTGCAAAGTGTAATTGCAAATATAAACCGAGGCACAAGAATGGGGTTATTTTGGGTGATGGTTTGTGCATCAAAATACTGTGATGAGTTTGGTTTGTAAAACTGAAGACAGGGCAGACGTCTCTCTCCCTTCCTGTTTAAGCCAGTGGTCTGGGAACGGCTGCTGTAACCTATAATGATGGTTAGCTCACCGAAAGCAACTTGTTTTCCCCAATCTATAAATGCAGTTTTCCAAAGATTGAACATATGCTACAACATGCACATGCTTTGTGATCCTCTTTGACATGGCAAACCCTGTTCTGATCTCAAGTGATATTAAACTTACATAGAAATACTCTGTCTTGACAAACCTGATATATACACTTTCTCATACACAGCTCACATGGAGATGTGGAATATTCCTTCAAAGTCAAACAAATAAGTCAAAATTTCCTCTGCAAAAGCACTTCCTAGCTGTGGAAGAACTCAGCCAAACATGGGACCATTTTCGTATTTTACTGTGTATTTGCGATTGCATTTAATTACGTATACAGCTGAGCCCCAGGAGCTGTTGAGAGAAGCAAAGAGAGGCACGATGTGGCTGCCCAGTCACAGCCTAGGAAAACAGTGGTAAGGTACCTCCTAGCCAGAGGTCATTTCACCCAGATGGGTAATTCCCTGCTACGTGTCCCCAAATGCAAAACATATAATCCAAGACGGAAGCAGAGGACTGAAATAACAAATGTTTTACTTTCCCCTGCTCTCCAAACAAGAACGTTAATCATTGAACAAAAATGCAAAATTACATTCTGTCAGTGGAAAGCCTCCACAGTATATTAGGTATAACACGCTTACTGAACTTGTTTGGATTTGGGCTAAGTAGTCATTACTATAAATCTTTCTGAGCCAATATATCTTAAAAAAAATCAGCTGCTTCATATCTTATTTTCTGGTCACTGCAGGAATTTACAAGTAAATACTTTGGCCTCCTTCCGTAAGATAAGACACTGCAGCACAAGGAGCTTGGCTGAATAAATCACTGGGCAAAAGCAGGCAGCAGCATCACACAAGCAAACTCCTCACATTGTGTGTAGCTCAGGTGAAGTGAAACAAGGCTGGTCTGGCAGCGACCACAAGGGAGCAATACCTGTTTGCTAGAGAGCTGCTCTCCCCTGACGCTTGAACACAGGAGTTCACTGCTGCTGCCCTCTCCTCTCTCTGCAGAGCCTGTCTGGATGTCCCTCTGTGCTGTCAGGACCCGGGGAAACTTGCACATCTTGGCGAAAATGTGCTCAGCCTTCAGCAGCAGCATCACTGCCACTGCCCAGGGAGGTGGCAAAGTGACCTGGGGACATCAAGGGATCCCTCTCTCAACTCCTATAGAAGGCTATAGGAGTGCATGTGACTAAGCAAAGCAGTATATGCACATATTATATATTTTTTAAATTAATGTTCTAGATATCAGAAGTCATCTAGATGTCTATCAGAAGGTATCCCCATCCTACCTGGAAGGTGTTTGTTAAGATATAAACCACATTTTCCAAGACAAGAGGAGCAACACAGGAGATAGAAGGGGAGGTGGAAAGAAGAGTAAATATTTTGATTTCCAGGGAATTGAACAAAGGCCACTGGACAAAACCTGAAGATCTTCTTGAATCAAATTCCTGCTGAAAGCTAGGAACCTGAAAGGTGTCCCCTCACATGCATTTTACAAAGTTTTGATCCATTCAGTCTGATGGCTTACTCTGTCACAATACAACATTAATGGCTATGGCTCAGCAAGGGTTTTCCCAAAGACCTGACACTTCAAGCAAGTACCACATTACTCTTCTAGCCCTGTTTACAGGGCCTGTGACAGGTCTAGCTTTCCATCAGGAGCAGGTATCAAGGACAGAGATGCTGAGACTGTTTCTCTCCACAGCCAATGCATATCTCTACCCTCCCAAAACACCATTAGGGTGCTGCTTCCGGGAGCTGCCCTCCTGCTTACCCTAATTCTGGCCACCTACTGCTGGGCAAGTGCCAGGAGCTCTGCGAGCCTGAGGCATCACACACATTTCACTCTTCCCTGCCAGCAGCAAACCTGCAAGGAAAATCCAATCACAAGAACATAAGTCACTTCCTTCTCTAGCCACAGGCGTGAGACACCAGATCCTAAACCAGCCCCATTACTCAGCAAGGCTTCAAGGTCCTGCTGTGTTTTGCGCTGACACAAGCAGGGTGCTGACAGCAGGGGATGCATCCATAACACCCAGAGCCACTGTGACCTGGGTGGTCCTTGCCTGGTCAAGCAGGTCTGCAGGCAAGCAGATCTGAGGAGGTCGGGGGTGCTGGGCACAGCACGGATTTAGCCTTCATCCCACACTGATAGTGATCACTGGGGTTGCCTCAGGGTCACAATCACAAGCACATCTCTCCTGTGGCCTCTCAGGGTCTACAGAAAGGCTTGGAGGTTTCTTAAGGAAAAACAAGCAGGGAAAGGCAAAGAAGATTTGTCAGGCAAATTACGGAGCCAGCCAGCTCGTGGGGAGGTGGTTTAAGCCAACATGTGTGCATTTGCCAGTGTAAGTGTTCTGCCTCATGCATGGGATGTGAGGAGCTCTGCTTGCTCATGGCCCCCATCCGCAGGTTTTGGTTGCAGGTACACATCTCTCAGACCAAACGTCTGGCTCACCTGCAGGCTTTGGATGAACAACCTGACCGGCAGGAGGAGCTGAGGTCCAAATTGCCCCTTTATATATAAAACACAAAGAAATACAAATCAATTCTAAGCAACTCCAGAGGTGTGACAGATTACTTTGTTTCAGTAACACGTAAAGCTTTTAAACTGGGATTTTCCAGCAGCCTTGCAGGGCCAAGCTGGTGGCTTATGAATCATATTTTGTCTGTCACATCAGCAGTGTGTGTCAATTGCTGCAGCAAAGGGGATTAAAGCTCTCTGCACTGAACAGTGCTTTATTGTCTTCAAGGAAAGAGGAAGGTGCTCAGACCAGCCACAGGACATCTCTCCATACAAGCTTTGTCTTCCTGGTGATCTTTAGTGACAGCATGCCATTACAAGACAAGAACAACACCAAGTAAAAGCCTCTCTCAAGCACACAAACGCTGAATATCCAGCAATGTTAGGAAAACATGAGTAGCTATCAGTAGGAACTTGTGTATGAACTGAATTTAGTTATACTAGCAATTTTCTACCTACACTGCAAACTAATTCCTTTACGGTTTCTGCGAGAAGGGGAGGCAAAAAGAACCTGCTATGCCACATACCTTGAGCAAAGCCTTCTGCTTGTGCCTGGCATGCTGACTGGTCACTGGCCCTTGCTAAGGGTTAGAGGTTGTAGCAGGCTTTGGAAATACAGATCCTACAGGCAGAAAGGGTAAGAAATATGCGACATCACCATTCCCCTTCTGATATAAGTCACACCAAGGGACTAATCCTCCGCTGTCACTAGCCAAGGAGAAAGAAAACAAGTAAAACCTTTTTTTTTTTTTTTTTCAGCTGTTTCTCGTCTTCTGGAAAAGCACATCACAGTAACTGCTCTAGGCTCTAGGTACTTGGGTTGTCACCTGCACACAGATCCAGCTGTCCCACGCTGAGCCATTTACAGCCTCAGAGCTTTATCTCCCCTTGAGGAGGTTAGCTTTTGACCTGTGCCCTTGCACCTCTCACATCTCTGAGCACTTAAAAACGTTTTCCATGGTCCTCATGGCTACTGGAAATCTTCTGCAAACTCTGAGAAGCAGAATAGCTTGAAAACAGCCTGACAGAGCAAGTCCATGCCAGAGCCCTGCACAGCTCTGCCTCCTGAGCCTAGCATCCCTGGGAAGGACCCCCCTTGCTTTCCCCTTTACAGTGCCCTGGATAAGGCCCTGACATGAATTTGAGTACTAATCACTTTGTCCCTGACAGCGTGCTCTACGAACAGGAGAGAAACCGAGACTTACATAAGCTACTGGTGAGGCTTTTGTACCATGGGGCAGAAGTATTTTATTGCTGTCATTAAAAATACAGAGATTTAATCTCCCTGGTGCCTAATGCATACCTTGTTAACTTAATCTCATTTTCTAGTTAGTCATGAACTCTCAGACTGCGGTCATGCCTTTAAATGAACAGGACTTTCAGGGATGAAGTGTGGTGCATAGCTTGCTGCTGCCAAACCCAGCTGGTACCTTCCTCTCCCTTTAGGTGTGCCAGAGCAGACTGCCGAGACAGCACAACTCAGGACAGTGCCTGGCCACAGAGCTCAGTCCCTGGGCCATCGGTGCCTTGATTTCCCCACCCAAGAAGCGGACGCAGTGGCCATGGCTTGCAGCAGAGTGGATGAAAGTTTCTCCCTCACCACAAAACTCTGCCGGATGACACAGACGCCCCCCAGTTCCCCTCCACATGCCTGAGTGGAGAAACACAAGCGCCCACCCCAACAAATGCCTCCACCTACCAACTCGGGGGAGGTTTCTCTAGCTCTGAAATCCCAGATCTGGGCAGTGTTTGAGTTGCATGGAGAAAGGGCCCGGTTTTGTTTTTCCAGTGACCACAGTGATGCTTGTCGGCTCTTTTCTGGGGACTGGCCTTTTGTTTTAAGTGGCCCAGAGCCAGGCAGCGTTAGTTAAGCAATAGCAAAACAGCTCTGGTCTAGCACAGTCCTTGTTAAAATCTTACTTCTGGCACAGCAAACGGGAAACTAAAAATTAACCACCTACCTCGAGCACACCTCCACAAAAGCCCCTTCAGCACACCTATAAGGGCAGGCAGAACAACATGGGGGTGGGAGATGGGAGGAAGCATCCAGGGTTTACAGAGAGGAGCTGTGCAGGGTGGCAACAGGGAGCAGAGACATAATCCTGAGGAGGGAGCTGGGAGAGGGTGAGAACCTGTTAGACCTCATGTATCACAGCATCTCACCTTAAACATGTTTGGTACCCACCACAGCCATGGTTAGTGACAAGGGAAAGGGCACCCACGGGGGACAGAGATCACTTTTTTCCCGGGAGAAAGGCAACATTTCCTGCCACCCATTTCCAGGATGTCTTACTCACTGCTGGGAAGTGCTGAGAGCAAATGCCATCTTGCCCCCAGGCGTGTCAGAGCTGGGTTCCGGTGCCCACGCAAGCTGAGAGGCAGGAGGGCAGTCACTGGGTCCAAACAGGGTGACGAAATGTGGCCCACCTCAAGCAACTTTGCTTCGGGCAATTAGCTTGGAGACCAACATACCTGCCTGTTAGTGATTTACATTCGTAATACCTTAACCTCCATGCATGGGAGCAGCCTGTGAAACCCAGGGAGCCCATCCAGGGAAACAGCCTGAGATGTCCCTTGTTATCTGCAGCACAAGCCGCCTCCTGCTAAGTGGAGACGGGACCTGTGCAAACTACCCTACAGGTCTTCAACATCTGACTTCTCTCATCACCAGTGTAACAGTTATTTACTTTTTTTACAGGTGACCATTTCTCGACAAGAACCATTCCTTTGCACTAATGATCTTGATTCAGATGCATTAATAATAAACAGGAATAAAGGCAAAGATTTTCCAGGCAGCAAGTGAGACGCCACAGATGTCTGCCAGGCCACAGCAGCATTTGGTCTCTTGAGTGTCTGCCACAGCCCTCCCCACAGCATCTCTGTTTCACTCCTGTTTTGGCTCATTTCAAAAAGCAGAAAATGAAGCTTGGAAGCGTAGAAGAACCAGATTCACTGTATAAGCAGGAGACTATTCCACAAAACTGGTATCTACGGAATTTCATTAAGGAATCCCTTGACCTCTGTTTGGCTGGGGATTTTGGACAGCTGGAGCAAGAAGCCAGCACCAGTTTGGTCAGGAGGCAGTAGAGAGAGCAAGCACTGACAGAGGGCAGAGCAGGGAGAAATTAAACACCAGGGTAGAAATGCGTAGCGGAAAAGGCACAGCTGGAGAAACAGAAGTGGAAAAAAGGCTTAAGGGGAAAAATGCAAATAGAGGAGAAAAGTCAGCAGGCTGGCAGGGGAGAAGGCTTGAAGGACAGGTAGCGGAGGAAACTAAGCTGGAAAGGGGGGAGGGAAAGCAAAATATGAAAGAGGAATCCAATCCAAAAAGCAGAACTGGTTAGTCAGAGCCAGAGCTGAAGCAGAGGGAAAGAGCATGGCCGTGAGCCACCCTGTCCTCACCAGCACTACACAGCCTTCTGCACAAGTCTCTGGCAATGGTTCCTGCTGGGGCAGGTCTGCCAGCATCTATACTCCTGCATCAGCTTTGCTTTCATGAGCCTGATCACTTAATTATATGTTAACCTCAGCGAATCAACTTGCAAGCGCTGCCTCCAAGCTTGATGTGATCTGCATAAAAAATTTAGATTGTAAACTTCACTGCTGTTTGTGGCACAAATCTTAGTGTACACTGTCAGCAGGACTCCACTCAAATATGCTGCCAACAGCAACTCTTTTATCCAATTTCTCCCAAGGGGTTTTCCACACATACCAGCACCCCCCATCCTGCTCCTCTGCCCTACGCCAGCAGACTCTGTGCTGGAGCATCCCCTCATTTCTGCACAGGCTCTTGGGGACATGCCACCTTCTGCCAACCCTTCTGGGTGCCCCCAGATGCCCTCGCCTGCCTGAAGGGAGGCAGTCCAGCCCTGCTGTGCTCAGGACACAGCAGTGATCAGCACTTTGCTGCCATTAATGTATGCGTTCAGCTGCTCTAATAGAAAATAAAGAGGAAAGAGTCAAAAGCCGGTGTATTCCTCAGCTACATGACTGATCCTGCCTGAGCATAAGCATCCACTTTCCAGCCAAGTCTCTATTTCCAGCCCCCTCTTTACTTTCAGTGGAGCACGATGCTTTTTTCACTTCTGCTAAATCTTTGGCCTTCAAGAGTTAACACTAAAACTAAAAAACACATATATATTTAATATATATTCCCAAAGTATGCTCCACAACTTAGACAGAAGTCAGGTGTTTAATGCAGGAATTAGTGGCTGCAGGCATGTCAATGCAGTATGTTAGGAAAAATTTTCCTCTTGTGTCCAATCAGAATCTCCCCAGGAGTAACTTGTACCCATTGCCCCTCGTTTTTTCCATGTGACTCCTTGTAAAGAGGGAGTCTCCACCTTCTTTGTAGCCACCCTTTAAATACTGGAACAGGGCAATAAGGTCTCCCCTAAGCCTTCTTTTCTCAAGGCTGAACAAACCCAGTTCTCTCAGCCTTTCCTCGTCTGGCAGGCTTCCCAGTCCCCTGATCATCTTCGTGGCCCTTCTCTGGACTCTTTGCAGCCTGTCCACATCTCTTTTGTATAGCAGGGACAAAAACTGAACACGGTGTTCCAGGTGTGGCCTGGCAAGCGCTGAGTAGAGTGGGATGATGACTTCTTTGTCTCTGATGGTGATGCCACTGTTGAGGCAAACCAGCATCCTGTTGGCTTTCTTTGCCACTGCAGCACGTTGTTCGCTCATATGAAGCTTGTTGCCCACCAGAACCCCCGGGTCCCTTTCCACAGACAGGTAGATCCCAGCCTGTGCTGCACTCCTGGATTATGTTTCCCCAGGTGCAAGACTTTACATTTGTCTTTGTTGCACTTTGTAAGATTCTTGTTAGCCTACTCTTTCAACCTATCCAGGTCTTCCTGCAGGGTGGCTCTCCCTTCTGAAGTGTCCGCTTCCCCACTCAGTTTGGTATCATTGGCAAACTTCATCAGGGTACACTTGATCCCAGCATCCAGATCACTTATGAAGGTATTAAACAGCATTGGGCCCAATATCGATCCCTAGGGGACCCTACTTGTGACAGGCTGCCAGTTTGAAAAGGAGCTATTTACCAGAACCCTCTGGGTACAGCCTGTCAGCCAGTTCCCCACCCACCACAGGGACCACTTGTCTAGACCATAACGCATGTGTCTCTAGGAGGATGCTGTGGGGAGCCATGTCAAAAGCCTTGGAGAAATCCAGGTAGTCAATGTCCACTGCTCACCCCACATCAACCAAAGAGGTTACTTTGTCATAGAAGGCGATCAGGTTTGTCAAGCCTGACTTGCCCTTGGTGAATCTGTGCTGGCTTTTCCCTATACTTTATTTTACTTGTGATAACCCCCAGGAGGATTCATTCCATAACTTTCCCATGGATTGAAGTAAGACTGATGGGCCTATAATTTCATGGGTTCTCCTTTAAGCCCTTCTTGTAGATGGGTGTGACATTAGCCTTCTTCCAGTCCTCTAGGATGTCCCCCCGATCTCCACGACTTTTCAAAGATTATGGAGAGTGGCCCCACAACAACATCAGCCAGCTTTCTTAACACCCTTAGGTGGATATTGTCAGGGCCCATCGATTTGTAGGGGTCAAGCTTCTGTAACAGTTCACATTCCAACTCTTCCTTCACTGATGGTGGGTCTGTGTTTGCATTGACCTGGAATTTTGTTCCCAAGGTCTGGGGCCCATCATTGCTGGTAAAGACAGAGGTGAAGAAAGTGCTGAGAACCTCTGCCTTTTCAGTGTTGTTGGTGACTAATTCACCCCTCCTGTTTAACAGCAGGACAGTATTTTCCTTCTGTTTCTGCTTGTTATTTACATACCTGAAGAACTCCTTCTTGTAGTTTTTGACATCTCTGGCCAATTTCAATTTTAGCTGAGTTTTTGCTTTTCTAACTGCATCCAACAGTTTTAGTAATAGGAAGAGATGCTCCTCAGCAAGGATGTGGGATCATGACCTGACCAAAACAAATTGTGTTTAACATTTGATGTCTGATCCACATCATCGCTTCCTGCAGCAGCATCCCCTGGTCCCTGCCAGACAATCATTACATGCTTTTATTAGATTTCTATATATGCTCTTTTCTGTAAATTTAAAGAGGACCTTCCTTTCCAGTAAATTACAGCTTTCTTTTGGCTTTCAGGCCAGTCTGCAGCTCATGTTTTCATACAGTCTGAGTTGCTCACATTTGGCTTTTCCAAGGCGCTGACTGTGGAGATGGTTAAGCAGTTTAGCGGTTGAGTCGCTGGTACAAAAACAAACCTACAGATTTCTGATCCAGAACACAGACCAAAACAACACGCTATAGAGAAACAACCCAGCTGGAGGCAAGTGTACATGCTGTCGCGTTGCACACCCCCAATGTTTACTTACAAAGCAAGACAAGTAGGACTGCCATCTCTCCAGGTTTTCTTCAACATGTACTTTTCATGCCCAGAAATTGTCCTCGAATCACATTTTTGGTGGGAGGGAGGTGTAAAGTGGACGTGCGTGCAGAACCTGTGGACAGCAGCCTCCTCCAGCTCATCTGCCAAGAGGTGAAACACAGGTCTGCATGGGAGGGCTTGTCCACCTCTGCTGTGGGCTCTGAGATATCCAAGACAACCGTGGATTTTCTGCACCTGCTCTGTGGCTTTCCTCCCAGAGAGCACACCTATCATCCCATCCAGGGGACCTCAATTGTCAGTGCAGAAAAAAAACACCTTTCCAGGGTCTCTGCAGCTTCACACAGCCGCCCTGCACACCACAGTCCACAGGCTGCAGCACTGCACTGAGCTGGGTCAGTGCCCCTGAAATCTATGAGACCATTTACAAGTTTTGAACAGGACCGGTCCAAGGATTGTGAGCACTAGCAAGGGGAGGAAAGTGGTGGCAAAAATGCCCCAAAAAGAGGAATTTCTCCTAAAGGCTGAGGAACTTGGTATCGGTACCTGGAGCTGCATACTGAAGCCTCTGCTTTTTACAGCTTTTTACAGCCTGAATTTTTCTGCTCTCCACACCCACCTTATTAGGGAAAAAGCTCTTTTTTCCCCAAGAGAAGAGGTGGTTTGATTCTCACTCCAGCAGGGCTATACAAGTCACAACGCAAGGAAGATGAAAGCCCTTCACTTTGTAAAAATGCCTCTGTATCCTCTCAGAGCTGAAACAGGGTGGATGTTAATAACCCCATTTCCAAAACCCCACTGACATTCATTTGAGCTATTTGTCCGAGGGCTTAAAGTCCTCTAGACCTACAGCTCCAGGGCAACAGGTTCCTAATTACCTAGGTCAGAGCATCATCACCGAAAGATTAGCAAAGCATTGGGAGGTGACTGAGGCTATGTTACAGATCATGATGGTGAGAAGAGGTGATAATTCACCCAGTGTGCCCAGTTTGGAGAGGATGTCTGTGAGATGCCCATAAGCCCACGGCCACACGAGGTACGGCTGCAGCATTCTAAACACACATGTGGCAGAGCAGCTCGTTTCATCATGTAAGTCCTGATGCAGCCACAAGGCATAAAGCCACAAATAGTAATTACAAAGAGAACTGGTTTTAAGACTTGTAGCAATAGTTTAGTGGGTTTTTTGTCATTCCCTCCTCCCTTCTTTACAGCGAAGGCGCTGGGGAGTCAGCCATGTTCCCAGTCTCTGACCTGCCCAGGTAAAAGCCTGCCCTATGCAGGAGAGCTCAGGAAAAGCAGGGCAGGGCAGGCTGGCCCACCCTTGCTTCCTCTCTGCCCAGCAAACCCAGGGAGACGCAGCCCCGCTCACACCCCACTGCTGGTGTTGGTACCTGCAGTGCTGCCAGCCCTACAGCCGGGAGCGTGAGATGCTGCTCCCATCCCGTTTCAATGGCCTTGGCACCCGCAGTTCCCCGGGCTGGCCTGGGGGTGGGTTTGCAAAGGCACTGGTACCGGTGCCTAGGGCGAGGAGGAGCTTGCAGCCAGCTGCTGCCCTCCTGGAAGAGATAAGGAGGCTTGTTCAAGGGGCTGAATACCCAAAGGCTGGGTTCAGCAGCTTTCCTTAGTGAGGATACTGCTCCAAGACACATCACTGGAAAACCTTAGCAGCTATGTGTGCTTTGGGGAAAGGCCGTGACCTGAGCCTTGCCCAGCTGGCCTGCTGTGGCAATTCCCAGTTAGGGGTCACGGCTCATCCTCCCCTCATGTGGCTAGCTTGATTCACGGGGGGAGCTGATGCCCCTTTCATCCAGTGCCTGCTTTTTCCAGTACTGCTGCATGCGCTGGCCTGCGTGCAAAAGCAATGTTAACAGAAATCCACTTTCACAAAATCCAGCAGGTTTCCACTGCCACAGCTGCTGCAGAAATCCCTCTGCACTTCACATGGGAGGGCTTTTAGGCTCTAGAAAGCAGTGATAACCCACAATAGCAGCATGACATTTACCTGAATAAACAACCATCCATACTCTCCTGGCCACATCCCCACAATTAGCATTTGTAAGGGAAGCTGGGATTTTTAGGGACAATTTCCTCCTGCTTCCATACCCCCAGAAAGTACTTTAGTGTAACATATTGACTCTTCTCTTGGGTTCACTTATAGGATGGGATGAGAGACCCTAAAGCACTTCAGCAATGCCCTCTGCTGTCCCCCACGTGAAGAAACACCTGTTGATAAATCACTGCTGCCCTTCAGTAAAAAAAAAAAAAAATCCCCAAAATAGCACATATGAAGAGGAAGTAAATGCATGTATATTAAAGGTCTAAATTAAAGGTTTCCCCAAAAAGACACAGCTCAGCAGAGCCAAAGGGCCACAGAAGAACACCTCCCAGACCTGTTGGCCACCTCTAGCCCGGTGTATAAACTTGCTGTGGGTGTTGCGGCACAAGGGGTGGCAGCGAACCACCGCATCGGCTCCTACCCTGCCATCACTCATTAGCCCAGACTTCACTGCAGGGAAAAACCTGCTCCCCACTTTGCTCCAATACTCCAGGAAAACCCTTTGCTCGTGAATCTTGTACTTTGTCCATTCAGTGGCTGCTTGTGGTATTTGGCAAGTGAGTTTTGGAAGAGCAGAGCAGACATATCTGTGGTGGTGAGAAGGGGGCTCAGGGTGAGCATCACAAAATGCCACATGCCCCAGGATGTAGAGCCAGCGTCACCACACAAAAATTCTAGTGCTTTAACAGCAGCTGTGCAAGGAGGTAGTGCTGTTTTATGAATATATGCCATTTATACCTGAACTAGCCAGTTTTATACCTGGCCTCTCTGTTCAGGCAGGGTTCCCCAGGAGCTCAAGGAAGCAGAGGGGCAAGAGGGCAGCAGTGCCCATCCAGGCACCAGGCAGAGCTGAGCATCATTCAACAGGCACAAAATGTTCCCAGCAAAAGCCTTTTTATTCCACTAGATGGTGCCCACGCCTTGTTTATGGATGTTGCTTAATGGCATGGTCAAGGATGCAGTCAGGACTGGGAATGGAGATGGCTGGGCACCACACCGGGGTCCCCATGGGCTGCAAACATGCCATTCCCAGCCCTGCCAGCGGCAAGACCCCAAAACCCACCCTCTTCATTTGCCAGGCAACTGCATATGCCAAGCCCAAGCTCCCTGAACCATCGCTGTGGTCCGTCAGACTTGGAGCGTGACATGTCATGGCAATTCTGGGGGCAAGCTGCCCAGCCCAGGCTACCAGCAGCCCTGAAGCCCCTTTTGCTCTGAGCCGGGTGGGCTGGCACAGGAGGTCCCTGACCCTTTGTGGGTCTTGTGGATGCTGGCCCACACCTGGGAAGCTGCAGGCAAACCCCTGCCCCAGGCTGCTTAAACCTCCATGTCTCTGCATCATTGGCACCAAGGCTGCCCGGCATGATTCCCCTGGAAGCACCGGGGCCTGGTGACCTGGTGTGGGGCATAGTGGGTATGTACATTTTTGATCCTTTCTGCTGGAGAGCACAAGTTCTAGCAAGGCAGAGTGCTGGCAGCTGGTGCTGCTCAAAACACGAGTGAGATAAGCAGTATTATCCCAGCATCAATCACCCATGCACAATCCCTAAGAACCAAGTCTATGGCCTGAAATGGGACCTGCCCCTTCCCTGCCTGCGGCTGCGCAGATGTCAGGGGAGCAGGCGCTCTGTGGGTACACCGCTGACATCGTAGCTGCTCCTGCCCTCTCTTCCCACATGGGCACAGAGCCGGTGGGGAGTCCCCTCCCATGCGCGTCTAGGGTGGCACCTCTCCCCTCTCCGATGCTGTTCCCACTGTGCCTTTTGCTCCAGTGTGCTGCTGAGCATGCCCATTTTAGCAGCTTCTCGGACAGAAAAAGCAACCTGCAATTGTATAACCAGTGATTAACTCTGGGCAGCATGGCTCCAGCACGTCGAAGCCCAGCCTGGTTTGCGTGTGGGGGCCGGTGGTGGGAATGGCGGCAGCAAGGCCAGGGCATTACGGTGCTGTTGGAAGGGCATGGGGCCGGCAAGTGCCCCAGCAGTGTGCTGGAGGGCATGATGGGGATTTCTTGCTGTGGGAGGGATGAGCTAATGGGGGTGATGCTCTGTGGGGCTCCCCAGTAAGGACAAACTGCCTGGGGAGGTGGGTGGCTCTGGGCAGGAGCTGGTGGGGTTTGGTACCCCAAGCAAGGGATGTGCAGGGCCAGTTGGCCAGATTGCAGCCCCAGAGGTGATGGCTGGGCCAGGGATGTGCTGAGGACAGAAATCCCTCCGTGCCTGGGGACCAGCCCCTCCACAGCATGCTGCTCGCGGCAAAGCCTGAAGTCCCGCTGCAAACATCAAAGTCAGCAGAGCTTTAGGTACAGAAATGCCTTTATTTCTCCACTAGGCTGGAAGTGAAACTGCAAGGACAGCGGCTTTTTCTCACTGTTTATTTACTCACTTTGCGTCAGTGCATGAACAATGCTACCCTATGCTGTGTAGCATGATTGCTGTTACATGGCTCTCTAGCACAGCAAACCCATGCATCACTGTCGCAGTGCTGGACGCAGCCCCCCTCAAATTAACAGCAGGATCGCATGAACCAGTGATTTTTGGCTCCTGGGCTGCGAAGCACCACGCAGCCCCCAGGAATGTGCAGGGTGTCCCTCACCCAGGCAAGAGCAGTGCCTGCAGCAGGGATGCTGGGGGGGATGACATGTGGACCCCCCCCAAATCCACCACTGGAGCCCTCCGGGGTGGATACTGGCAGGCCTTCAGAAGGCTCCCTGGCTCCAGCGGCTGTGGGGGTGACCTGAGGCTCCCCACCCTGACGGCTGCAGTCCCGTCTGCCGGCTGTCGCTGTGGCTGCCCTGCTCCCCCTCAGAGGACTGGCTGCTGTCGGAACTCCTGAGGCTGGTGTAGGGGCCACGGGGGCCACCCCCTGTCCCGCCAAGGGCATAAAAGGCCCGTTCACGGACGTGGAGCTCGTTGGCACGCTTCACCTGGTCCACCTGCCTGCTGCGGCCCAGTGCTGCAAACACCCCGGACACCCCGGCCCCTGGCCTCCTGCCATGGTGCCCGGGGAGGCGGCCACCTCCAGCCCCCACCACTGCCGCCCCAGCCTTGCCACCTTGCCATGGCTCCTGGCCTTTGCCCGTTACCATGCTGCCCCCGACTTGCCCTGCCAGTGGAGGAGTGCTGCCACCCACTTTGGTGGCATGTGGCCTGCCCCCAGCAGCTCTGCCATGGCTGCCAGCCCTTGTCTGGGCCCCACTCGATGCCCGGCTGCCAGCTTTCCTGTGTGGGGAAGGCACTTTGTCTGTCCTGGGTGTCTTGTCCAGCCCTGCTCCCCCTGGCTGGGTCCTCACCTCCTCCCCAGGCTGTCCCTCCCTGCGGGGCTGGAGAGTGGCTGGCCTCACTTTCCCGCTCCCCCCTTTCCCTGCCACAGCACTCTCGCCTGAGTTATGGCTGCTGGCCATCCCCAGGGTGGTGGTGCAGTCCCCCTTGCTCACCCCTGGGGAGGCCATGGTGGCACCCAGGTGGATGCTGGCCCCCTCCACTGGGACAGAAGCAGCAGCCTCTTCGTCACCCCCCTGGCGGGGGGTGGTGACAGCCAGGTGGCCTGGCCTCCCCTCGAACATCTGCCCCTCACCTCTCACCTCATCATCACTGTTTCCATGGATGCCAGCCCCTGTGGGGACAGTAATATCACCACCAGCGGCCCTCCAGGGGCTGGGAGCCACCGGTCCTTCTCCATCACCAATGGTAGTGGCACCATCCTCATCATCTCCTGTGGGATGTCTATCCCTGGGGCTGCTGGTGATGCTGTCCCCATTGCTTGGAGTGGCTGTGGTGGCCAGTCCTTCAGGCTGCTTGTGAGCAGCCTTGCTGTCATCGCCATTGTGTGCCACAGTGACTCCCAGCCTGGGCAATGGGCTGCTGGTTCCTGCAGTGCGGATGCTATCGTCCCCACTGCCAACAGTGACACTGGCCTGGGTGGTTTCTTGCTCCCCCACGTGGATGTTTGCCCTCCCAATGAAGATGTTGACCTCGTCATCCTTGTCTGGAGAGATCTGGGTGAAGCTGGTGGCCCTTGCTGTGCTGCCCACCTTCCCATGGGTGACGGTGACGCTGCCTGAGTCCGGGATATAAGCGTACTCATCCACACCTTCAGCATCCACTTGGACATCCTCCATCTTCTCGGCCACAGAGGCGAGAGTGGTGCTTCCCGTCCCTATGCCCTGCATGATGCCCTCCTGCCCTTCGCCAGGGACAGTGGCCTCACCACTGCCCTCATCCTCAGCTCCTCTGGTGGCAGGCGCCCTCTCCCTCCCGTCTGTCATGGCCTCCTCTGTTAGAACCCTGCGAGGGGCATCATCGTCCCTGTCCTCACTGCTGACACCAGACCTGTTCCCTGCCATGGCCTTACCAGGGCGTCTGCCCTGGGGGAGAATCGAAACACCACCATCAACTTCAACCACCAAATCCACGTCACCGCTGCCCTCTGAGCTGGCTGGGGTGGGACCTGCAGTGCTGACACCAGCGCGTGCCCGTGTGCTGGTGCCTGGGTGAGGACTGTGAGCATCCCCGCCAATGCCTGGTGCGCTGTGGTTTTCTGGCTTGAGGCTGGTCCTGTTCTCCATTGCATCAGTGCTGTCATTGTCACCTTGCTCTGGGGCTGGCCTGTCCTCCGCTGGCCCCCACCTGGCATTGCCCTCACCCAGCCGGCGGCCAGGGACGGTGCTCTGGCTGTCAGCCTCTTCTTTCTGTGCAGTACACATAAAGGAGAGGTCAGGGCCAGCCCCTGCCAGCTGCGTGGGGTGCTGCAGCCAAGCCGGGGTACTGCTATGCCACCTGGCTGCCTCCTCACCTTTATCTGTGTCTGATTCCTCCGCGTTGAAAACGAGTAGACATATTTGAATACATAGAAGCCATGCTTGGTATTGCAGCCTTTCAGCAGTATCTGGTGGGGAAGAAATAACCCAAACCCATATTTTCTTATTAAATGAGATGGCAGGAGCTTCCCTTGCTGTATTTGCCACCGCAGCAGGGTCCCACCAGCACCCACTGGGGCCCCAGGGCAGGTGGTAGCTCCCGCCACATCATGGCCACCATGGCAGGGACTGGGCAGGATGCGTGTGCTCTCCTCCCAGGCTCCGGGGTTTGGTTTCCCCTTGGGCTCATTTTCTGCTTTTGCTTGCTTTCAGGAGCTGTGGATTTTTTGGGTTCTTTTGCAAGGTAGCTTATGGCTGGACAAACAGCCTGGTTGATGGTCCCATCAGACATGAGTGATGGGACCAACAGCAAACAAAGTGCTGGAATGACAGCAGCTGGCTTCCAATACGCAAAACCAGGCATTTTCTTCCACGCTACTCATCTGAATTTTGCTCCTGATGCATTTTACACTGATATACTTTGAAAAAAAACCCATAGCAACTGGGCCTGGGACTTTTACAACCTCACCTGTAGGTACACCGAGCATTTTTGCTCTGGGGCTGGGCAGTGGCAGAGAAACAGCTGGTGGGAAGAAGCCCTTTCCTCGCCTGAGCACATTGCACCTTTCCCCTCCCCTGCTCTTTGTGAGGGCTGCTCGGATGCGAGGGACCACAGGTCTCCTTTTCTGCAGCTCACTGGGGCTGCCCTCCAAAAGCAGCTTTTTCTCCCTGTGCCTCAGGTGCAGAGAACCCAACAGGCCCTGGATGGGGCAGGGAGGGACATACCCGGTGCTGTCCCACACAGTTCCCGGCAGCTCTCCCAGGCAGAGGCGGTGGCACCTGCAGGCAGCAAAACACAAGCAAGAGCCAAGGTGTCAAACGCTGTCCTGGCATCCAGGTCGCTGCCAACACCTGCTGCTGCCTGCCTGCCCTGCCCAGCATGATGGGCAAGCCGTGGTGTTCAGGGAAGGGCGGGAAAACTGTGTTGATAAGTGAATAAATTCCCAGGCACTACCTGGGGTGCTGGCTTAAAGCCAGCAATAGTAGGAAAGGTCAAAACCCCATTTCCAGCAGCTGAAAAGTATTGCAAATTCTGCTACAGCATGCTTGTATTGCACACTGCTTTTAACAGGATATTGTTGGTCCGCAAATATCCTTTTACTGGATTCTGCTGCAGAGTATTTTTATTGCAGAGCAGTTTTAATACATGGCACCACTACTCACAACACAATGCTCCAACTTACAGTTGGGATCTGACTGCGATGGGAGCCTGGAGCTGGTTAACTGGTGGTGAATCTAAATGTTTACTGGGCAACTGAGCAGCAATGCCTGTGCCCTCACAGCCAGGTTTCTGTACATGCTTGCATGCTTCCAGCTTCCCCTGATTATCCTGGCATCTTTTGGGATGTACTGGCCAGTGCATCCCTCGGGATGAGGGATCTGGAGGTGGGAGCATCCTATGAGCTCCACCAAGACATTTTGAGGCATTCCCTATGTGCCAGACATGGAGATGGACCCATGGAGGGGACCACGCTCCAGTCTCAGCAAAATGAGCTACTGAAGTGCCCCAAGCCCAGCTGAAAGGGGCAGAAACATGCCCCAGAGTATTAAATATTCCCGGGTTATTCCACTGTTTGTGAACAATGTCAAAGGCTGGATTACAGCCCCAGTTACACAGCAGAATATTAATCATCTGTCTTCTGTGCCTCTATCTGAAAAGCACATCTGTGCTGATTTATCGCCTTCCCTGTGCTGCCCTAGAACAGACCCAGTTGTGCAAGCTTGCCCTGGGAGCTGAAGGACAGCTGAGGCCTAACCCTCAGGGAAGATGTGGTTTCCGTCCTCCTTAACCTGCTGGAAAAGCAAGCCTTTGCTAGGAGCAGATTGTCACTCTATCTGTGTATTTAGTATGTTGGGCAAGAGTTATGCAGGACAAAAATGGCTGCTATTATATTTATCTTAGTTTGCCCATTGTTTCAGTTGTATCTGTCTGAATTTCACACTAGGAGTGCTGCAATATAATTGCAGGCACCCCTCCGACCCCTGTTACCCACATGGGTAAGGCAGGCATCCTCCCCACGCCTCCCTTCCTGTGGCTCCGCTCAGGCTGTTCCCAGGCCAAAAGCTCAGGGCAGATCTCAAATCCACAGAAATCTAGCGGAAGAGTTACAGTGACCCAAACTGGCCCTTGCACAGTGCCCTAACTGTTAAGGGCACATGCTCAGACACCTCAGTGCTAATACATATTTTTTCTGCTGGATTCACCTTTGCACCAGCACCTCAAACCCCCTCCCAAGCCCCAGAGGTGCTATATGCAAGTACAACTTCTATTTCCCTGCTGCTGAAGGCGTGCCAGGGTGCACTGGGTGATACACCTCATGCTTTCGGTGGCACAATGGGAAGCCGGGGAGAGCCATACTTACAGGTGTCGAGAGGGCTGTGCTGAGCAGGCACAGGCACAGGCACAAGAGGGCTGTTTGCATCTTGGGCAGCTCCTGGGGGCACAAAGCAAAGCATCACCTGGAGTTTGTCTTCCTGGGACTTGTGCTCTCCAACAGTCCTGGTCAGCAGCAGCCCAAAATCTCCTGCTGTCCCGAAGCCCCCATGGCAGCGGAGTTATCCAGCAACCCCAGCTTTCCCCAGCCTTTGCAGTGGCTCACGGCATTCACTCTGCCTTGCTGCACTCCTTGCAGCAAAGGCAATGCTCTTGCCTTATGCGTGTGGTGGCGTCGTGAAGACGCATGCATGGCCAGCAGCACTCAGTGGGTGCTCTGACACCAGGTCTTAAAGCTTCTTAACTCATTCTGTCAAAGCAGCTTGGATGGGTATTTGTAATAAATGACCACCAAAACTGCTGCAGGCGAAGTCATATAGTCGTAAGTCTGAATTAAGAAACTCTCATGCTGTTTTCAACAGCATTGATAAATGGCAGGAGACAATAGCTCTGTTGGCTCGCAATTCTCATTCACACATCCACCCTGGCTTGGGCTCACAGGTCCAGCCCAGAGACTATTTTCAGCCATGCAAGCATTGCTACAGAAAACATCAGAAGGAAACTCATGCACAAGGATCAGCAGTACAAAGCAACATAGGCTCAAGAGGCTGCGACACAGAGATGCACATAGCCGAGGCTCGGGCCGTCTCCCTGTCCCCACCGTGACTTGCCCAGAGTGAAAGCAGGAGGTGCTCTGCTCAGGGAGGGCAGAACTGAAGGGCTGGGGAGAGACAAGGCAGGCAAACTAGGTAAAAAGATTACCTTTCACCGTCAGAGGCAGGTCCCAGCGGCAGACCGTGGAGACTGTGCCCACTTTGCTGAAATTTAAAGTTGGCCCTGAGCACATGGAGCCAATCAGCTCCTGCCTAGGGACATTTGTCAGAGCTGGCAGCACCCGCAGATAACCAGGGGGAGTAATTTACAGCTAAAAATGTGTTTGTGGTGGAAGACAGCTATCAAATGTTCCACCTGGCTGGATAAACAGAAAGAACCGTTTATAAATATCTGTTCTGAAGGTGAAATTGCTCGATGATTAGTGCAGATTGTAGCATGGCATATATCCAGCCCAGTTATTGATAAGAGGGGGGTGCAACGGGTCATAATAGTATGCTCACCGTGACCGACATGGGAAAGCCATCAGGGCTGCAGAAAGGGAAGGTTGATACACTGAGCCCAGCCTGATCATGGCCACAACCGGCACCACAGGACAGTGCTAGCCAAGCTGAGAGCCCCCGCCATGCTGTAGCCTCCAACATTTGCTTTTTGAGTTTTAACCTCAAACTCCCTGAGAAAAGCCAAGTGCAAGTGCAAAGTAGAAGAGTCATAAAAAAGAAAAAAAAAATATTTTTCATGTATTGCTTGCACAGGTCACTTCGAGCCCACCTTCTTTGCTGTGGGAAGGTGCTACAAGGACATGCACAGCATATGTACTCTCCTCCTGCCCCCCTCTAGCTTTGGTGGGATTGCTGGTCACCTACGCATATGCCCAGGCAGGTTCCCCCTGCTGCGGCCAGCTTGGCTCAGCCACTCACTGTGCTGATGGTGACAACAGCTCCCATCCCACTCGCCACTCTGCCTCAACCCAAACCCTGGGAGCAGGCACGAACACCACATTGAAGCCAGAAATGCTTAAACCATCAGCATCCATCCTCAGTCAGGGACAAACCTTGGAGCCAGGAGGAAACTTGCCCTTTCCCCCCAGCCAGGGAGCCATGGTCAGATGCAGCCCTGCAGGTACTGGGGCAGCCAGCCGGTGCGCCTTGGCTCTGGGAGGCAGAGATTTGGCTGGGTGACGCACATGGGACCGGGCTGGGCACCCCATGGGGGTAGGGCCCGGTCCCTGGCAGCACCAAGGGCCTTTGTCTGTGCTGGTTCCCTGACGTCTTTGGGCACCCCCAGGGGATGTGGACAATTGGCCTCTTGTGTCCCCCTGCCTGCCATGTGCGTGTGCTCCCAGTGCCACCATAGGGATTTAGGCCCAGGGGTGCCCACCCTGCAGGCAGCAGCCCCTGCCACCCTGGCAGCTGCAGCCTGGCTTTGGCACACAGAGGAGGTTTTATACAGTGGCCAGCACCTTGCTGCTGTGAGAATAGAAACTCGTTTTACAGTTGGACCTCTACTGGGAGCTGCTCACAGGTTTCCTTTCCAGGAGAGCGAGGGCAGTGCAGTACCTGCCGTAACCCATGCGTGAGGCCATCAGCTTTCCTAAATGGGGGCACCTGCCTGGAACCCAGCGGGATTTGGTTCTTCCTCATGCCTGGTGCTGATCCCCAGTTGGCTATGGCCACGCTTTTGTGGGGAGGTGACTCTGGGCAGGGATCCTGCAAGCTGGGCATCCCCATCCCTGATGCAGGAGGCAAATGGACGCACTGCTGTCACTGCGACAGCCCTACCTTACCCTGAGGACGAGGCTGTGTGGCAGGGAGAGACATGGACTATTTTGAGCTGCAGTGCAAGTGTCTGAAACACGTCTGAGGTGCCTGGCCACACGTGCCTGGTGCAGGGATGCAAAGCTCTCATTACAGCGGTGTGCATCTACAGCTAGTGATGCACAGAAAGATAAATCACTGTCTTTATCTTTATTAATATTGCCTGGTGTGTGATCAGGCCACAGCAGGCATGCTACCGAGGAGTGGAAGACATGGTAAAGTTATTGTCGCCCACACCTTGCAAATTCACATCAACTCTATATCAGACATAGCAGTAATCCCACAGCAGTAACCCTAACAATACCCTTCCATTCTTTGGAGGGCACTGTAGAAAGGCTTTCTCAGTTACCCTTTCTGTTCCTCCCTTCTTTTGTGTGCATCTGAGCTGGAATAAAGAGATTTAACCCTGAGCTCCTGTAGCCCTTCAGCCCACCAAGCACTGTGCTGCCCCACTGACGCCAGCAAATTCAGCAGCAAAGCCTTCATCACCAACGAGCTCAGTTCGGTTGCTTTATTTTGTTTCACTTTGCAGGATACAAAAAATAACCTGGGACAGAGCCGGTGTCCACCACAAGCTGCCTGGTGTCCCCACTGTAGTGAGCCTTTGGATGCACATTCCTGAGCGGGATGGGGCAGGCGGTGGGCAGCACTGAGGCCACTCTCCAGCCCGCTCACTGGCTGTAGTAGTAATCCTGGCCGTACACATCATAGCCGTGCCCCTTGTAGTAGCCGTACTCATCCTCGTAGGCCCTGTAGCTGTCCCCACGGGTGTACTCGTCCTGCTCCCCGTAGCTGCCATCAGTGGTGCCCTCGTGCCCCTGGCCATGGCCCCCAGCTGTCACCTCATACTCCCACTGGTCCCCAGCTGTGGTAGTGTCCGTGGGTTCCCCATCTCCCACAGTGGTTGCCTGGGACAGGCCCTCTTCACTGGTGGTGCTGGCGATGGTGGTAGCTTCAGTTTCCTCCTCTTCCTCCTCCTCCTCCTCCTCTTCCTCTTCTTCATCCTCCTCCTCTTCCTCCTCCTCCTTGGCCATGCCAGTGCCCTCCTCAGCCACTGAGGTGCCATTGCCATGAGGTCCGTCTGCCCCCTTGGTGGTGTTGGTGCTTGTGCCATTGATGCCATTCTCGTTCTCAGCTACCTCTTCCTCCTCCTCCTCATTCTCATCACTGTCTTCGTTTTCGGAGTCACCCCCCTTGCCAGCAGCACTGTTCCTGCCCCCCTTCAGAGGCCCTTGGCAGCCCTTGTCCTGATGGGGGCGAAATAGCACAGCATTAGTTGGGTGTTGGGAGGTTGCAGCTTTTGGTGCCACATGGCATGGGACAGGCATGGGCACAGCTGGTCATCCTGATCATCCACCCCCCCCTGCATCTTGCATGGCAAGGTTGCCTTTTTGGGGTGCCCCTTCCAACCCTCCTACCAGGTTAATTCCCAGAGCTTGGCCCAGCCATGGGCATCTTGTGCAGCAGACCTCCAAGCAGAAACGGGGTGCAGGGCACCCCCTGGGTGCAAGTAAACATCCAGTGAACACAGTGGGTGCTCCCCTCCAGTCCCCCAAACCACACCTGCTGGGGGGATACGACATCTCCTCCCAGCCCACACTGGGTGTCCTTTGGGGCTGCTCCGGCAGGGTGGCCAGCTGCCTCGGTGCCAGCATGGAATGGCTCCTGCAGGGACAGGGAGAGGACAGGGCAGGTGGTCAGCAGCAGGAACGGAGCCCTCCCAGCAGTGAGGAGGGGCACACAGCATCCCTGCATGGTGTTTGGGCACTGCTCTGAGTTTCCTGCTTTCCCACGGGTCTCATCCCAGGCTGAAATTGAGAAACTGCAGCCAGGGAGCCCGTGCTGTGCAATTAAGTGGTGGTGGCTGGAGTCGGGTGTTCCCATTCTGACTGTGTATTTTGCTTTACAAAGCATCTGAAGATTTGCTTTTGAAGTTACCTCTCCCAGTTTCCAACAAAGAAAGCCACAGGCACACTACATGTGGACACACTACACACCAGGCATAGATAGCTGGCGAGAGGATGATGGCTCAAAGCCATATGTGAGCCCGAACCCCACCAGCAATAAGCCACCAGCACCGCTCAGCCCAGAGACCACTCAGCAGATCAGGTCTCTCAGCGGGGTGCACAGCAGTCTGTGCTGCTAAAAAAGGGCAATGAATAACCCAAATGCAAGCAGAGCCGGGAGCAACCACTGAGGTACTGGTGGGGCAGCTCACCCTGTCCCCAGCCCGGGGAAAAGGAGCACCTCGCCACCAGCAAATGAACCCAGCCATGGTGGGGAGACGCAGGGTCACTGCCGTCCCTGCCCTGGGCCATCGCTGCTGCTCGCACGCCAAGACCAAGGATGCTTACCTTGGCGTTTTGGGCCAACTCGGACACTTAGAATATGGGTGTATCTGATGCCAGAGAAAACCCAGGCTGTTTTCTTCTCCACTGGAGGAGCCACCAAATTGCACGGTGCAGCCCCTGTGCTGATGGGAGCGATGGCCCTATCTAGCAGCCGATATAACAGTGCTCTTTACATACCTGTAACTGACCTTGAGGCCTTTCATCATGATTTTTCTTACTGACTAACTGTTGCCAGCACCCCTGCCTGGGAACGGCCACTGCTCTGGTGCCCTTGAAAAGAGAGGGGCGGCCCAAACAGCAGCCCTGAACAGCAGCTGCATTCCTGCATATCACTTAATTTCTTCCTCTGGAAGGAAATTCCCCCTTTGGCTGTCTCATCCCACTACTCAAAGTTATCTCTAGTGATCAAAGTGTAGGGGAGAGCAACAGGCAGTAAGGGGCAAATTGCAGAAACACATGGGGTCAGGGGCCACCCTATGCTGCACCACAGCCCCAGGCAGGCCTCCAAAAGGGGTTTTAAGAGCAGACATCCGGGCTTACTCTCCTGTTAAAAAGACCTCTGAAATTAGCATTCAAATCATTCAATTTAAAAAAAAAAAAAAAAAAAAAAAAGAGAAAGATGTGACACATAGGTTTCCAAGCATGCTGGATCCCTGTCTCAAAGCACCTGTGTGCCTGAGACCACTGGATTATTTTTGAGCATTTGCAGCCTGGTGAGGCACAAGAGACCTTTGTAATCCCTGATGTTTAATTTTGGACCTGGGTGACTCTCCCAAATGCAGCATTGCCCGAGCTCATATTGACCCAGCAGACAGGAGAAGTGTTACTAGCTGGGCTGGTACAAACATGCATTTCCAAATATAGCATCAGTTTGTGTCCCACCACACGCACGCATGTGGAGCATAACTGTATTTTCCACAGCAATTTTATCAGCACTATGGGGGCAACACCCCCTGAAAGGGGAAGGTAAGAGTGGTCCCTAACAGTGCCTTTTGCCTTGTGGGTGAGCCTCCCTGCTTCTGTCCTTTTGCCAGTTCTGCTCCTTTCTGAGACACTGAAAATGGAAACCCAGAAAGTTTGTCTCAGGGTTATTTGGTGCATCTCCAGCCCATCCTCTTTAAAAAGAAAAAGGAAGAAAAAGGAAAAACTATACAAAAAAAAAATAATAAAATAAAGCCCAGAGTAGAAAATCCAGTTGCATCCAGAGTGCAAGGCAGTGGGCGGTCAGCGGCCACAAATGCTGATGAGCAGAGACTACAAAACCAAAGAAAGTTACCAAATTCCCGTATTTGTTGTGCAGGCTGCTGGTTGCCGTACTCACCCCGCCTTCCTTCTCCTCCTCCGAGCCATCTCCCTCTTCCTCCGATGAGTCACTGCCCTAAGAGAGGCAAAACCAAGCTGCAACTGGGCTGGCAGGTCTCCATTGGTGTCACAAGCATGACAGTCTCAGCCCAGCCCTGCAGGCCAGTGGCAGACGGGGCGCAGACCGTGCCCTCGTCTCATTTGGGCTGATATCTCTGCATCTGGTGGGTGACGAAGCATCAGCAACCCCTCTGAAGCACCCACCTGGTACCATCGCTGCGGGGGATGCACATAGACGTATCTGTACAGGTAATACCGGTGCCTGTTCTTGAACACCTACCAGGAGAAGAAGGATAAATCCCATCAGTCTGGGGGCTTGGGTACAGGAGTGGCTGAAATGTCCTCGTCCTCAAGGCTAGCACTGTGTGGGGCTGGGCATGCAGGGTGGGGGGAGGCCCTACCGCGTTTTCTTCTGAGTCGTCCGACTTGGCTCGCCGCAGCCAGCTCTTGACCTGGGAAAGAGGCTGGGTTGGCATGTGCCCCACACCAGTCCCAGCGAGGCCAGGGTGTCCCCCCATTGCCAGGCACTCACCGAGAAGGCACACGCCATCCCCACCAGGCAGGCCAAGACCAGGGCAGTCCTCATGGCTGTTTTCTCTAGGAACAACAAAAATCGGCGAGGTCTTGCTTTTCAGGTAAGAAAGCACTGTCACTACCTCAAACCATACAGGTGTTTTTGTGCACATAGGTGAGCAGGGAGAAGAAAGGCTGACCCCCAGTCATCTCTTGATAGGGTCACCCAACCCCTCTGGAGACCCAAGTTCTTCTATTGTTTTGACAGATCTGCCTCAATTTCCATGAATACATTTTGTTTTTGCAAGAAGCCACAAAATACCAGAAAGGGAAGTTTCACCTGGTAGTAGACGCATTGCTTTCTCTGAGCAGGACTACTCTCTCCTGGTCCCCATCACCTGCGAGCATGTGGGGAAAACCAGCCCCTGCCGGAGGTGCGACAGGAGCAGCCTGTGGCAGTGCTGCCCACTGCAGCTGCCCTCCCACAGCCCTGCAACCAGCTCAGGCTCTGCCCAGGGAGCAACGCCCCTGGGAGCTACACCACAGAGAGCTTAACCTCATTGAGGAAAAATAAATAAGCAAACAAATAAATGAATATAATCCGCTTCTACAGCCTGCCATTGACTCAAACAGCAGTGGGAAGGCACGAATGCAAGGATCCACCCGTAAGGCATATCCAGGGGGAAGGCTTGGCTCTGGGCAGGTCCAAGCTGCACCTCCTAGGCACCCAAATCTGGCCTGCCCTCCTCCATCCCGGCCCCAGCAAGAAGCACGCACGACCCTTCTGCAGGTCCCAAGCCTCCGGCCAGGGAGGGATGCTCCCAGCATACCCCCGGGTTCAGTCAGGCCCACTAACCTTATTTTTTCCTACCCTTCCTCTGCCTAAACCCACCATCAGCTGTGCTGAGGTTTGGGGAGGAGTTGTTATTATATTTATCTGCACTTGAAGTTTCCCCAGGCTAGAAAACTACTGGCCACAAGGTAGCTTCCCTGGCCATGCAGTCAGGCTCTGGATGCTCATTCCCTCCACCAGAGTACTTCATGGAGCCACAGACCCAGGAAAGGGCTAAAAGCAGCATCCAGCCCCGCCAGCAAGCTGAGCCCCCCACCTCCCCACAAAAAGTAGATGGCAATGCACAACCTGGCTGGGAAAAGCAGCAGCAAGCTTACCCTGCCACAGAACCGATGGCTACCCACGGAGTCAGCCGGCACAGATTTCCTCCTGCTGCTGCCCTGCTGGGATATAAGGTCTATTTTTGCCCCCCCCCCCCCACCCGAAGCCAGTCGCCGCCCTGCCCGGAGTGACGCCAGCCCGCCAGCATGTGCCAGAAAACCCCCAAACTTCAACGCCGGCAGATTTGGTGCACAAACATAGTGCCCCACACCGCTGCCAAACCCGGGGAGGTTTGCACTGCACCGCTTAATTGAGGGTCTGGCCTCAGAGGAACGGCCGGGAGGCCAGAGGGTATAATAACACTCTGGCTTTAAATTAAAATAAATATTGGGAAATCTGTTCTCAGGGGGTGTCTGCCTCCCATTTTGGGAAATTCTGTCACTGTTTTTTCAAGAAAACAAAAAAGACCAACCTCACAGATCTGGCTCTACAGTCACTTGGACATAGTCGTTAGACAAAAAAGGCTAAATCCAAACAAGTCCCTCTCCAGGCTGCCTACAGAGGTGAAACAGGTCTTGGGGAAGGGCAGGGAAAGAAAAGGGGACTCAGACACAGGTGTTAGCAGTCCCCCTTTGAAAGCCATTTCCGCCACAGTGATGCTACAAAATGCATGTCATCTTTGTTTCTCATACCCCCCAAACCACATAGACCCATGCAGGGGCCAAGCTGGCCCCCTGCTCTCCAAAACCAGGTATTCCCTAGCTGAAATCTGTACATGTCCCCAGCAAAGCAGTATAAATGCCTGGGGCAAAAAAACCTTGCAAACCCGCCACCCTCACGGCCACCCAAAACTCAGCGGGAGCCTTGGTGGCAGTATAGGGCCAGTGGTCAGAGCCCGCTCCTCCTGCCCTATGCCTGACGGTGGACTGCCCCCCTGCACCCACATCTGCAGGGACATCCTTTCTCCTTTCCCTATATTTATTGTTTCCTGCTGGGATTTGCCCAGCTCTCCAGTGCACCTCTACTCACTCCCAGATTTTTCTTGCACTCATCAGTGAAGTCCCCTTGGTACTCCTGCACGCGCCCGGGCTTCAGCAGCTCAGGGAAATGACTCCTTGCTGAATGCAGCTTTGTTTCCCACAGTGGCAAGGAGAATTGCAAATCCCACCTGGCAGCTTCAGCCCTACAACCCTCAGAGAGGGCACTGCAGGGCTGGAAAATGCATGCTTTCAAGCAGGTTGATGACGGGCAGAGTAGCTGGTGATAAAACTATGGTTATTTAGGGCAGTAAAATGCGCTCTGCAGTCGAAGACCTGAATGCTCGTGTTTCTGCTTTAAAACCAGGGGAGCCCAGTTTGAGTCTGAATTTGATTGGGAGGCAAAAGATTTCCAGTTAACCAAATTCCCAGGTTAGAACCAGAAAGGCAAAGCTTTTTTGGTTGTTATTATTTTGTCTTCTTGCTCATCACCACATCAACAGGTGCATCATGGGGAGTTGCTAACTGCTGACGAAGTGCCATGCACATCACATGCTTTTGGGAAGGGAGAAGTACCTTGCAGCCCCCCAAAGGTCCAGCAGCCCTGGCAGCAAACTGGGCCACGTGCCCACGGTGCAAACCCCAGGGCTGCAGGGTTCAGCTGCGCCTGCCCCATGGTCTTCAAAGCCTCTTGTGTCACTGTAAGGAGCGATAATTACAAGGGAGGCCTGGAGCTGGCTGTCTAGGGCCAGGAATACCCACACATGAAAAGAAAAGAAAAGAAAAAAAAGCAGCCACGCAGTCTTCCCATGCCAACAGAGCAGCCTCCGCTAAAGAGGGACACTAGCATCGTGAGGGACCCGGTGCGCCCCCCAGCCCCATGGGGCTGGGGCAGCTGGAGTGGCTGCCCTACTGGGGGGTGATGCGGGGGGCACAGGACAGAAACAGCCCTGCTTCCCACTGCCCTGCACTGTCACGGGATGCCCTGCTCAGGAAAGCGGTGAGCACGTGCCCAGCTTCAGGCTTAAATTTCATCAGGGCTGGGGAACAGAGAGGGCTGGTGGGAGGCAATTTTTAATGTAATTAAAGGGCTGCTGCTCCAGGCTGCTTAAAAAAAGAAAACTGACTATAAAAACGCATATTTCACCCAAGATCCCTAAAAAGCAACAGGATAATTAACATGTGCCAAAGTGCCTTGCATGGCCAGCACCTATGTTTAGCTCCTGGCCCAAGGAGCGGGTGCTGCCTGGGGCAGGCCACCAGCAGCAGCAACCTCACAGCACCATGCAGGAAGACCAACAGGGAAGTTGGCCAAATGCATCAGGAATGTTTCCATTTAAAATAATACTAATTATTTAAAAAAATAATTAAAAAAGCATCACACCTCAGGGTTGGAGCATTGGTCTCTTAATGCTTTTGCAAGAACTCCAGCTCTCCAAGGCAGCAGGGCTTGGAGAGGTCACTCATTTGCCCAAACGCAGCGGTTGGTATCTGTTACTAAAAGTGATCACAGGATCTGATAGCTTCATGAAAATAATCTTGCCTTTGTAGATAAACAACTGGAAACAAAACATGGGACAGCTCACCTGTCTCTGGAGGATGTGCCAACAGGTGACAGCAGCAAACCCCCATTTTTCAGGAGCACATTGAGACAAGGAGGCAGGCATGCATTCTGCAGCCCACCTGTGCAAATGCAATGGTTTCCCTTCTGCACACCCATCAGGTTTTTAACATGTACAAGTACAGTGCTGTGTTGCTGATTACATGCTTTGGTGAGAGAGTGGGGGGTTAGTCAGGCAGCCCGCTACCCGGGCCCTGCATGGGTGCATTGCTGCCCTCGCAGAGGATGACAAAACCCGCCAGGCAGCTGCTGCTGCGCCCAAGCCCCACTGTCAGTCCCGTGACCCAGCGCTGGTGGGGTTTGCACCAGCCACTGGCACCAGCTTTGTGCTGCAATGGGGTGGGCTTGCACCCAGCATGGCCTGGCACGGGCATGTGTATGGTTTTGATGTGATTGCCCAAGCCCATGGAGACCTCATGGTCAAAGCGTCCCTGTCTGGCACAGGCTGACATGGCTCCTATGTCCAAATCTAATTATTATTTTTGCAGGGCGGTAAATGAGCAGAGCAGCATGCTCCTGTCCTGCCCGGGTCCACTGCGGGACTGAGGCTGTGGTTGGGGCTGCACCATCCTATTTCTACGCCCTGGAGCTATTCTGGAAAGAAACCTCAGGGCCAAAAATAAGTAAGGAAAACAAACCCAGAAGGACACTTTGAGCATGGTGGGGAGAAGCTGAGGTGCTGCTGCTGCAGCCAGTGAAAGGGGCACCCCTGCCATGCAGCACAGAGGCCAGGGCACCTCCGAAATGTGCGTGGGGGACACCGGAGCCAGCTTGCCCTGGCTTCTACCTCTCCCCATGTGCTGTCAGGGACAGCAGCATGTGTGCCACGGCCACAAACTGGGGAGCAAAGTGATGAGCAAGGAGACGGTGCACCAGCGACAGCATAACAATAAGGTATCCCTCTCTCATCCCCTTTTCCTCCCACTGCTCAAACCCAAATGCAAACCAACATCAGCTGGGCGTGCAGCTTGCTATTTTTTTGCAAGCAAGTTGATTTTAGAATAAAAGTGAGAGGGGAGAACACATAAAATGCACGACGTATCAACCTCAGTTATCAGTACACAACCTTTATATATTGGCCCTCTACAACTAAACATTTCATATGGTTTTCCTTTTTCTCTGAGGCAGGAAAACGGGTCAAGGAAATTGATTCTATTTACACACCCAGCAAAACGTGGGCCACGAGTAATGCAAGCACTTTGAGGCAGCCTGAGCTCTGGCGAACAGAAATCCAGCAAATCACTGAGGCAAGGGCACAGCGTTATCACAAATCCCAGCACCCACCACCATCCAGGTCCTCATGTGTTTGAGCAACAGCTGTGTATCATATTTCCTGGGTTTTTTTGCTTGTTCTGTTTCTTTCAGGAGGAAGAAACTGCATACCAGCCAGGACGAGTTGCCGGGATTGGTCCCACCAGCAGTCTGCTGCCTCCGTCCATGTGTGAGAGCCCCCAAATGCAGTCACGCAACAGAAACAGGAAGAAAAAACCCAAATAAACCTGAAAACAGGCCAAATTTTTGGGACGAGAGCAGGCAGAGAGCCTGGGTTCATTCCAGAGGTACCCACTGACAACCTTGCACACCCAGCTCAGGAACTGAACTCTCTGCCAAAGTCAAATCAGTGTCCCTGGACAGTCAGACACCTGGATGGCGTGGAGGCGTGCTGCTCCCTGCACTGTGCTGGCGATGGCTGCCTACCTCCCCACCACTGCACACCCTGCTTGAACCTGCAAAAAACTCTGCGTTTGAGCTTAAAAATTGCTGTTTGCAGCAGAGGCAGACCACACTGCGTGTGTCAGCAGGGAACTGCTGTGCTTGCACTGTTTATTTGTTATTGTGTACATACGTGAGTTGCACAACACTTGTATATGTATCCATATACACACAGATAAGTACATGTCTGTTGCAATAAATACCTTAACACTCAGTCACTCGTTATTTCTGAAAAAGAAGGCTTTGAAGGTTCTCATCCTGTATGAACCTACTTTTTGCTCTGCAGGTGAAACAGCATCAGGTCTGGGACAGGAGAGGGCAGGTGCTGCCTCCACTCCCCAGCTGCAAGTTCAGCTCCTGTTTTCAGAAACCTGATGCCTCCTACCAAAACAGAACACCAGCTCTTTGCAGCTTTGTATTTCAGAGTGTGAAAACAGAAAAACCTGAACTGTAAGCCACTTGCTCACTCTGCAGCTTTAGGGTCCCCATAGTGAGTTCAGGGGGTGCAGCATAGGTGGATGCTAACACTTGCACTTTACGTGCCATCCCGTGGTGCCCGACTTGTTGGGGGAGTGCTGGGGGGATTACAAAACTCCCAGGACACATCTGAGCCAGGCAGGGGGGAAGTTACTTACCATTGAACTGCATGGCAGCAAAGGGAGCTGGAGGAAAAATTTCCTCAGAGCATTTAAAAGGTTTGTAGTGTTTTGGGGTTTCACTGATGTCAGAGACTGTTTTCCCACAGCCAAGACATTTCTTTTGTTCAGATTGACGGCAGTGGTTATTCCGTCAGAGGTTTTTTCTTCCCATTGAAAAGGGTAGAGAAACACAATCAAACTCTCTCAGCCTCACTCCATGCTCAGCGAGGAGTGGTTCCTGTCACAGAAATCCATCACAGGGGCATAGAAGAGACAAGCCCATCAGACTGTTTCTTCCACAGATATTCCTATTTTGCTGAAGACAATCAGGGGCCAAGGAGAAGCCCTGCAGCTGGCTGTGGCTTTCGGCAACACCATGGAAAGCCCTGGGTGCTTGGCTGCACTCCCAAAAAAGCTGCTGCTGGATGGAGTGGTGCTCTGCAGGTCATGAGGGTCTCTCTGTTTCCCCCACCTAAGCCAGGAAAATAAAAGGGTTGAATAAATGCAACTTGTCTGCTGTGGCCGCCCCAAGTCCAGCTGCTGCAGCCGGGCTCAGCACTGCTGCCTCCCACCACTTCAGCCACACCAGCTACTTATTAAAAATAGATTTTTTTCTTCTTGGAAAGGACAAAAAAACAAACAAGAAACCTTTCTTTTAAGATGATGCAGACTCATGTTTTCACAAACCCAAATGCAGCCAAAAATATCTGCTTTAAACCCTAGTGCTGGCTCCTGGGTAAATCACTGTGTTCAGCTCTAAAGGCCACCCCCAACACACAAAAAATGCCATGCAGGTGGATAAGAAAAATGCATACATTGACGTGGGCATTTTTTTATCCTTGCCTAACCCATCGGGCAAGGTAACCCTTACAACTTCATCGCACAATCAGCCCAAAACAGGGCGCAGGAACACCTCCAGCGGTGGCAGAGCCCATGGCTGACCTACCCAGCTACTCTTCCTGCCTGCCCAACAGCAGAGAGCAGGAGCATTCCCCCTGAATGCTTACCACACACAGGCACATGCTGCAAAAACCAAGCACACGGGATACTGCTGAAAATGCCTGAAAACCCTCAAAGCGAGCATCTTTTGGCCACAGTATTTCTGGCCATCCAAAACCTCTCACCCTGTGAAGCGCTGCCCACCATCAAGCCCCTCTGGATGGCAAGCAGGGTGGTCCCACTCACACATAGATGAACAGCATTTGATGTGGACAGCCCAGTGACATTAGTGTCCCCCAAAACCTGCCTATGTTGCCAGGTGCTGGGCATGCCCCTGCATGGGGCCAACACGAGAGGCTCCCTTCCCGTGGCCAGGCAGGAGGTCTCCCCAGTGAAGGGCTGAGTTTGCCTCTCTGCCCCACCTATGATGCCCAGAAGGGATGGTCCCGTGGGAAGCCATACCAGCAGGCAGCAGCCAGCTCTGGCACTGGCTCCCCAGCCTTTGGGGAGCAGCCAGCCAGCAGGAGGCAAATTTTAGGCTTTGCTGGTGGGGACGTGCATTCAACTGCAGCACGTCCCTGGGAAGGCCCACAAAGGGGAGCCGTATGCAGGGGGAGCGCAGCTGGCTACCCCTCCAGCACAGGGCCCAGCGAGGTGCTGCATGCCCTGCTTGCAAGGCGCATAACCCACCCGCTCAAACTAGAGCCAAATCAACCCAGTTAATTCTTTCCGTGTATGAAACAAGAAGAGGACCAGCACTCACCACCTCCTTTGCAGCTGGGTGAAGGCAGGCGGCCCCCTCCCCAGATGTGCCACGCTGCTGCTCACCCCAGCACCGCTCACCCAAGGATGAGGATGGACAGAGGGTCATGCATAAACTGCGAGAAGCGGTTTCACAGATGCCATTTCATCCCACCTGTCCTGGTTTGAGCTAGAACAGAACCAATTCTCCATCCAGTGATCTTAATTTTCAGCTAAGTTTCTTCTAAGTGGCTGCACTTTCTGAAGTTAATACCATATTTTTTTCAGACAGTGTCTGCTTCTAGCAGTGATAGTGCTTGACGTTTGTAGTTGCTACTAAGGAATGGTACGTAGAAAGGCTCCTGCTTATACTTGCTGCTATAGAAACCAAGGTCACTGCTAAATCTTGTGTGCCATGTTGAAGTGTGGCAAGTAAAAGGTTCATAAGTAAGGAAAAAGATCGCACCTGCGGGGAGAAGCAAACCAGACAGGTGACCCAAAACTGACCAGCTGACTATTCAATCCTATATACATCACACTCAGTATAAAGCTGAGGGACCACGAGGGTCAAGCCCTCTTCTTCTACGACCAGTGTCTGAGGAGAACTCTGTCCGTTCTTCTGCCTTCAATCCCAATCTGTGCATTCCCAAATCCAGTTCCTGAATCCAGTTCCCGTCTGCTGCTGAGTCCAGTCTGGGACTTTCCCAGTGCCTGCCATGCAGCTTCAGTAGTGATGTGATCATCACTGGGGGAGTTTGAGATTGGTTTTGTATATATTTGTAGGTATTTCATTATTTTCTTAATATTATTATATTTTCTTTTTGTTGTTATTGTTTCATCAAAATTGTTTTAGGTATTTTTCCAACCCATAAGTCTCTCTCCCTTATTCTTTTTGTCTTCCCCTTCTGGGAAGGGAGAGTGGTATTAACAGAGAGCATCTGTCATTCATTTAGCATCCAGCCCAGCCTCAACCCTTGATAGTATCTGTGTGACATTTCGGCCATCCTGCTCACGGGCTGGGCTCACCGCAGAGTTGCAGGGCACCGCTCACTTTCCTGGAGGGACCCGAAAAAAACCTCTCCTCCCCATCCCCACCAGCTGTCCCTAAGCAAACACCACTTCTGATGGCCCTGGGCATACCAGCACCCGAACTGTCCGCACTGCCTGAGCAGCAGCACCGCTTGCTGGACACAGGAGAGTTCACAGCAGCATCCTTCCCTGCGTCGCTGTGTAGAGGAGCCAGCAAACACATCATTACTGCAATTTTAAATCAAAGCGACAGCTGTCACCCAGCCCTTTTTGCACCTCTGGGCTGCAGCCAAATCCGTGCTTGCTCTCTTTCACCCCAGCGATGGGGCTGCACACCAGCATTTTGACACCCACAACCCTGACAGGCATCATCACCATCACAGTATCCCCAACTCCTCACACTAATGCAAGGGGTCCAAAATATAAGGGGCAAGTCACAGCCAAAGTATTTACTGTGAAGTGGGGACCAGTGGGGTGGGGGAGGCAAGGTCAGGAAAGAGGCTCGTTCCCAGTGTGGCAGCGTGGGGAAGCTGCACGTTTCAGAGCTGACCTCATACAGAAGTAGAAAAAGCTTACACAGGGTGGAAATTAAAACATAAATTCCACTAAAACCAGGAGCTGTTCAGCTCCCAGATTTTGTAGTTGTGGAAAGACTCTACAAATTAAGGGCAGTTTTGCTATAAGTAGTAAAAAATTATTTTATTTCTTTGCTGGTTCTTGAATTCAGTATTGCAATGCCCAGCAATGACACTGCTGGCCCAAGGCAGCTGAAAGGCACGCACCCACTCACCCTGACCCCTTGGAGACTGTCCTCTGCAGAGCTACAACTCTACACTGCGAAACTGTGCAGCTACACAACAGCCCTTGGCTTCCTCTGTCAGCATCAGTACCAATACTGATACAGCTCATCATACACACGTGAACAAATAAGAACAGCCAGGATGGGATTTTAAACAAATAATGTGTTGTTTACTTGCTTGTTGGTAGGAGAAAAAAATAAATAAAAGGCACACTAAGTAAAAGAGGCTTTAGCCATGATCTAACAGCCCACAATAAGCCCTTTACCCCACTCACCTGCGTCTCTGATGCAGGGGACATGATGCCAGCTGCATAATGCCAGGAGCCACCATTGGCACCCAGAGCTAGTGGTCCAGGACAGTCCCTGTGCCCTAGGGCATCTAATTCCCAGAGACTCAGGAAAAGCAGAACAACCCTTGCCCACATTGCAGCAGGTGATTGCCATAATATAGCAAAGCCCCAGTCCCAGCTCACTGGTGTCACTAGCCACCTTTTCCACCCCACTGCTGGGTCACCCAGGGGCAGGGATGGCCCTTGGAGTGCCTGGAAATAGTGGGGTGAGAACACCCCTCAGCCTCACTCCAGCAATCTGTGGATCCCCGTGCAGAGACTGCCCTTTGCTCCCCACTTGCTCCCGTCTGTCCCCAAATCACAGTACCCTGTGACTGCCCCGGGAGAGAAAAACAGCAACACCTCAAACCGCACCACTGTGGAGTTTGATGGTTTTAATGGTACAGAAATCAACAGGGTACATTTCAGCTTTGAAATACAAGTGCAAAAAGGATACAATATAATGTTTTCTGTACATTTCTTACAAAATATTACATATATCCCATCCTGAAGTGGTACTTCACACACCACTGAGCCCACGCACTGCGTGTACACACCAACTGTACCTTTTCCTCCTGTGCAGGATGCGGAGCTAACTGAAAGCTCCCATTGGCACCTGGCAGCGGTGTCTGCTTTTAGAGCAGTGGTAGGTAAATACAAGGGGTGAACGCAGGGACCTTTCTGCCCAGCATGCCCAGGCGCAGCTCTTGGAGTGCTGAGTGCCCTTGTGGCAAGCGGGCAGCATCGTCCTGCTGGCACTGACAGCTTTTGGCTGTTCTCCAGTTTGTTATAGGAAATGGCTTTTCTCACTGTGGTTTGGTGTTTTCCCTGTGTCTGGCATCACCACCCACTTCACGCTCTATGTAGTGTGCCCAGTTCGAGCCCTGGCGAGCCCGCCTCAATTTTGTCCACAGCATCTTCTCAGGAAGAAATCAATCAGGCTATACAGCAAATAAATTAAACCCCTCCTTCCCCCATACCTCCCCCCCAGCACCGATGAGGCTGTGAGGCACACGTCAGTACCCGTCCTGGCAGTCGTTGTCATCATAATCGGCAGCAGGCTTGTTGCGGTAGGCGCCCGGCCGCCGCTTGCGGCTCCTGCTTTCCAGGCTCTGTGGCGAGCTATCGTCTCCATGACTGCTGGATTCATGGGTGGCATCCTCCTGGGAGTGGCTCTCCTCATTGTCATCTTCATCCTCCTGGGACTCACTGTTGTTGCTCCCTGTGGACCTGCTGTCCTCACCTGCACCATCCTCTTGGCTGCCGTCATCCTCCAGGGATGCACTCTGGCTCTCGGCTGATGTGCTTGGCGTGTCCCCATCAGGGTCGGAGTCATTCTCGTCCTCCTTTGACTCCTCCACAGTGTCCTCTATGGACTGGCTCTGGTCGCCATCATCTTCCCTGGACTTGCTCTGGTCACCCTCGTCTTCCTCAGACTCACTGTCAGGCGCGGATAGTGCACTCCTGTCCTCAGCAGACTCCCGGTCCTCCTGCCCTTCTTGGGACTGGCTGCTGCTGCGCTCGCTTGATGTGCTCACCACATCCTGGGATATGTCCTCTGGGGACTCCCCCAGCTCTTCATCCGACTGGTTGGCGGTGCCCTCCTTGGACTTGCTGCCCTCATCCTCCCTGGAGGGGCTGTCCTCCTCATCCCCATCCTCCCCAGAGCGGCTGGTGCTGTTTTCCTCTGACTGGCTGGTGCCAGTCTCTTCCGACTCACTGTTGTCCTCTGTGGATGGGCTGTCTTCTTCCGAGTCAGCATCCTCCACCTCTGGAGACCTGCTGTGGCCCTCCTCCCAGTGGTGGGAGCCAGCCCCCCAGCCGCTCTCTCGGCTACTCCCTGGGGTGTGGGGGCCAGCACGGCGCCCCTTGTGGCTGCTGCCTGGGCCGTCAAAGACAGAGGGGTCATCACCCTGCATGGCTTCATCCTTGAAGTCGTAGCTCTCCTCCTCCTGGCTGCTGCTGCTGCTGCCCCCTCCTCGCCTGTAGGTCCGCTCATACCGGCTGCTGAGGTAGTTCCTATACCGCCAGTGGTCCACCCCAATGCTCTCACTGCTGCTACTGCTGCTGCTGTCACCGTGCCCTCTGCCAGCCCCCGTGTCCCCATGGCCAGCATCATGGCCATGTTCACCTGTCCCGTCAGCACCAGCCACATAAGTAGGACCTTCACCCCCCTCCTCTTCCCCATTCACATCAAAGGTATCATCCCCACTGTCATCCTCCTCGTCCAGGAGCCCACCGTCGTGGGAGGGAAGCCCATTGACTCCAGTGCCATGGTGCTGTCCATTGTCACCATCATCAGCATCACGTGCATCCTCCTCCTGTGGAGGTGACAAATGGAGACAAATGCAAAGACTTGCAGGTCACAGGCACTATCAGCACTGCTCGCCGTGCAGGCTGAGTGCTGCCCTGATCAACAGCAGATTTGGGGCTAAGCATGCTTTCCCAGTAGAGAAAAACACCCTCCTCTGCTCACTCACCAGGAAACCAAGGCTGTTCCCATCCCGGGCACTTGGGTCCTCGTGGTGCACCTGGTTCAAATGCTGAGCCTCCCCAAGTTTGCTTCCCTTGACTTGGCCACCACGCTCACCCAGCTCCTTGCTCACAGTGTTCCCACCAGTCAGGTCCCTGGCAAGGGCATTGTCTCCCATCTCTGCACTGGCAGGAGGATGTCTGCCATCTCCACCACTCAGGAAGTTGCTCAGCTTGTTGATGTAATCTTCACTTGCTGTGTCCTGGAGGCAAAACATTGCACAGTGCTTTGGTTTATTAAACACCAGTGCACGTTTACTGCTACTGCTGCAGGATGATATATTGCTCCTAAGCCATGCAAGTGCTCAAGCATTTTTCATTGCTCGCATCTCAGCCCTCCAGTTCTTTCTGCTGATGTAAAAAAAAAAAAAAGAGTAGCCGCCAACAAAAGGGCAATCCAGAAAAGCCCAAACCGTGATGGTTCAGAGCACAGAAACTCCTTTTTTGGGACCTACACAGCAGAATACATCAGGTGCACTGGAAGCGTGCACAGGGAGGCGAGGCAAAACCAATCCAGCTTGAAAAGACTGAGGAGACAGGCAAAGCTCAAAGACTAGCAGAAGCAGCAGATCTTCCCCCAGGTGCGTCGTCCAAGGATGCCTGCTCAGGGCTGCCTCCCCATCCCAGACTTGCTCTGTGAGCAGCTGCCACCTGGGGACCAGGACACTTTCTGGCTTACCTCCTGCTGGGCACTGCGGCGGGGGCGAGTGGGCTCACGGTCAGGCACCTAAACATATCCAGGAGACACCCTATCAGTGATCGGTGCACCTTGGCTGGGTGAAATTGCTGGGGTTTGGGGTTTGAGTACCTGTCTAGTGGGTACTTACGGGGTGAGCGCAGGCTACAGCCCAGAGGAGCAGCACCAGGAAAGCAGCCCTCATGTTGGTTGTGGTCTCTGCAGCTGCAACAGGGAGCAAAGTATTTGCACACCACAGCAAAGCATTTGCACGTGACCCTGGCTGTAACTTGGCCCCATGAAGCCCTTCCAACTGATACAGCCTTGCCATCCTGACACATGGTGTTCAGCCTGGCATGTCATCAAACAATCCAAGGATTTGTCTTCATGCCACATTCTGGTACCTCCTGTGCAAGAACTTCCCTTTAGTTTGGGATTTGAAATACCTGGTCATGTTCTTGCAGATTTTTTTGTCCAAGCATCATTAAAGAGCAGGAAAGCTGCTCCAAATTCCCTGTTCCCACAGCAACGTCACCCACCACCCAGCCAAGCTCGGTGGCCGTGGTGGGAGCCGGCACCACAGATGGGCAGCGCTGTGGGACTGTGAGCTGCAGAGCTGTGCCTCCCATCCAGCGCGGTCCCCACAGCCCCGTAAAACCTCCTGCCTCCCCAAAGCAGAGCACCCCGGTAAGATAACCATGGAGCGCTGCATCCCCAGTGGCTGCTGGGTTGGTCTGGCATCCCAGCGGCGCTGTTGCCTGAGCAGGCAGGTAAAGCAGAGGGGATTTCCTCCAGCTCTGCTCTCATTTTCCAAGTCCCTTAAGCAGCCCAACACCTCATCCCCACGGAGCACACTAACTGCTCTGCAAATCACCCTGCACCTGCAATGCACTGGAGCAAAGAGCCGTGCTCCTGATTACTTCCATTATGAAGCAACAGCTACATCCCAGCTTACAAGTCCCTCCTGCTTCCTACCTGCAAGCAAATCTACAGCCCCTGTCCCCAAATGTTGCTGTTTTCACTCCAGGCAATGCTAAAGCAACCCAAAGAAACCAAAACCTTTACCTTGAGTTGTGGTGCAAGGTGGTATGTCCTCAGGTGCTCGAGATGGGACGAGCTGCCTGCCTGTGTTGGGATGCCCCGGGCTGTGTGTCCTGGTCTGGCCGCGCGGGCATTTAACTGCTGGCCGGTGCCGGCCCTGGGCAGGGGGCAGCCAATGGCACTGGCAGGCAGCACTACCACACGTGGAGGTGTCACCGGGAACTGGCCTCCCACGCTTCCTCCAGCCTCCACCAGAACGCCAGCCCTAAAAAAGCTCCTTGTGGTTGCAGGATGACGAGACGGGCTGGCAGTTAATGACCAACGGCGCTGGCCCTGTGTTTTGACTGCTAAATTTATTCCATTCACACACTTCCCACCGTGACGCATACAAGCAACTACGGCGTTGCCCATGTCAAGCACTGGAACTCCGTCCTGGGGACGGCATCCTCCTAACGCGTGCACTTGGGAGCGGCATTTGCTCTGTGCCATGGACCAGGGTGCTGAAACCTGGGTGGGACAATTCCCCTGCCAGGGCTCAGCCTTCCCCTGTGCCTCAGGCCAGGTGCACAAAACGTAGGTCTAGAAGGAGAGGACACGCGTATTTTCACGCCTGCATACACATTTGTGCAAGGGAAAGGAAATACTAAATGGAGGTGTACAGGGAGGATCCCATCCGCTGCATGGAGGGAGTGTAGCACCCCTGGTGCTTCCTCCAGCTGCTGCCCAGGGGATGAAACCTCTTCTCTGGAAAACACAGGCAACAACACATACACACATGTATGGGTATATACATGCAATTATATATATGAATACATATACACGCACCACATATACCCCAGGGTTTCTTGCTGTAGCATGGATTATCTACTCCAAACAACGCAGTAAGCCAGCAGCACAGGTAGTCCCTACTCACTTACAGATAATACGAAAGGGAATTTGCAAACCCCCACGTGTGCACGCATGCACACACCCTGACACAGTCCAGCCGCACCTCTCTGCCCGTGCAAGTTTAGGACAGGACCAGCACACCCCAGCTGTACACCCAGCTTTTCCCTCTGCCCTAGCCTGGGTGGAAGGAAGGCAACTTCCTTGCCTGTATTTGGCAGTTGCTAAATCCTCTGTGCCCATAACACCCCCTCTCTGCTAATAAAAACACGCCGCAAGTGCAATTAGGTTGCTTTGAAGCAGGCTATGGGTCTCTGCTCTGCAAACTGGGTTCTCCCCACAGCCAAGCTGTGGATGATGAGCACAGCCACGAGGCGAGGGAGCCAGAAGGAGGGTACCTATGGGGGGCGGGGAGTGTAAATGGTGGCATTGATGCTCTGTGAGGAGCGCTTGCAAGTCCTCCCTGGGTGGGGAGGAGGTGTTTCTGCTGCCATGGGTAGAAGAAAGAGGCCTTCAGACAGCAGAGCCCTGCTCTGGGAGGGTGGGGGCACAGCCCAGAGGACATGGCAAGGGCTGTAGGTTTACAGGGATTCACAAGAGACACTGGCACTGCTAAATAAGTGACTTAAGGAAACCTGAGCACAGTCAGGATTGAGCCAGGGCTCTGTAAACTGCAGATTATCTGAATTTGCCCAGCTTGTAGCTTCCACAGAGAACAGCATCCAGAGTGCATCCCCTGTGCTGTAACACCACCATGGCTCGACAGAGCATCTTGTGAAACCAGACATGTCAGTCTGCTGTTGTGGATGCCTGCTTAATTTCATCCTCCAAAATCTCCCGCCTTTTCCCCCTATCATTACCAGCCTGGGGACCGAGCGTTGCTGCCCTGTGAGGACTACGCAAGGACCATGCAGGTGCCAAGTGCAACAAGCATCTTTTTTCTCCTTCCTCCTGCACCCTATGCAGGGAGGCCCTGGCACCGCCCTGGCCCCACTGCTTGTCCCACAGCCCCTCGGCCTTGAGATGGGCACCGTTAAGCTGCTCGCTCTGAGGCACATGCACACCTTCAGCAGATGTTTTCTCTCTTCTTCCCTACCTGACCCCTGCTGCAGATCCTGTAGGATGTATTTTCCTCTCAACCTGCAACAAAATTATACCCCTCTCCCCGGCCAGATATGAGTTCACTTTGCCAACCTTTTTCAGGCACCTCGAACAATTACCATGTTTTGGTTTTGGCTTTTTTTTTTAACGTCAAACCAGCATTTAACTCAGCCCCCAAAGACCTGGTGCTGCCTCGTGTCCGAGCACCTCTATGCGAGAAGGGTATAAACACCAAGCTGTGCCTACCTGGCTTTTTTATAACGCCGGTCACTCGCTGCCCCACCAGCTACCTGCCCTGAGGTCACCTCCCTCCCCTCCAGTGGCCCTGAAACACCCTTGGCACCAGTGCACCCAACAGCGCTTGCTGCCAGCTCCCCGACCTGACCCCAAGTCCCTGCGACCTCCAATAGCTCTGGGTCAAAAGACCAAGGTCTGTCTCCCAGATCCCTTCCAGAGAGCATCCCACAACTTCAGCCAGACTGCCCAAGCAGCTCTGCCTTTGTTTTGCAAGGAAAGGAAACCCCAGCCCACACACTGTAACCTTTCAATAAGCCTTTAAAAAACCAACAAAACAGTAACATTTAGGATTGTTGTCGTTACACTAGCGGTGAGAAATGGATAGAGGGTGGGGTAAGTGGCTGTTTGACTGGTGTTTTAAACGCCATTGTGCATTTCCCCAAGTCCTACTCTACCAAGGTGCTTGGTCCCTGGAGATGGTCAGGATGGGAAGCAGTGGGGCAAGGAAGATGGAGGAAACGTGGCCAGGCTAAAGCTGGCACCATCAGGCTGCTGGGGATGAGTGGCTAAGTCAGAGATGAGAAGACTAGCAGGGCTCATAAAAAGATGCAGGAATATCACCTTCCTGATTGAGAAATTGCACTGTGCAGTGTTTATGAGGAGACAGAAGAGATATGAGCGCGGACAGCAGGAGACAGAAAATCAAGATAGAAGTTGGCACTGCAGAGAGCAAGCTGACAGTGGAGGCACATAACAGCTGCTCTCCTCCACCAATTGAGACATCTCAGCATCAAAAACTCAAGAAATTAATATTGCTAAAAATCCCCACTGTTCCCTCTCTTTTTTTTGCAGTCCAAGGTATTTTCATAGTATTTATGTCACTGGTGCACTTCTCTTCTGATTATATCTATGGGTTTTGACAGTAGCATCAAAAGGAAAAGGTTCAATGAATGAACTGGAGCAGCAGAGACCAGGAAGAGAGCAGGACGTTCTTGGCCCTTTCCCAAACACTCAAGACCAGCTCCTGCCATATGCCCAGATCCAGATCCAAATCCAAATCCCTTTGCTGAGCACTTACTGGTGACAGTTCATACCATGCAGTGCTGCGTTTTCAATTGGGAGCAGGCAGGAAAAACCTTGCCTCCTAAACATTTGTTTCCCCTGTATGTGCCATGTAAGCACCAGGAATTACCCAGCGCCCAATCCCAAGGGATTCATTCCCACACTGCTCCTCTAAAAGGGTGCTCAGCCTTGCAAACCAGCCAGGTTCCCACATCGCTATCTGCTTTGCAGGTGGACAGACCACAGCTGGCAGCTGAGAGCACAGCGGGGAGAACCACCCTGGCTTTGGCTCCTCCGCACATGCAAGGGATCTGAGCAAAGGCATTGTGCCTGTTCCCTGAAGTCTGAGTAAATATTACCTGCGTTTCATAGCATTAACGTGGCACATAATGCAGTAGCTAATGATAACATTTTAGGTGTTTGAAAAACAGCATTGATATTTCAATTCCTCTCAGGAGTGAGCATCAAAGTTACAAATGCTGTGATACATGGCAGATGGAAGTTAGCATCATGTTTGTTACAGCGCGGAGGCGTGCACAAGTTTGGTTTATGCTAAGCCTTTAAAATTTGCTATTTCTCCTCACTGGAAAACACACATTACAGGAGCCCAAGTCCTGGAGCTCTGAAATACAGACACACAACAGGCCCCCACTAATGCTAGACCACTGGACAAGACAAACATCCCTCTCCCCTTGCCCCTGACAGCACAGGGGTAGTATCATTAACCCACCCTTAGGTGACTACCATGGAACTTCCTTTACAGCCAGAGAAAACAAGCCCTTTTAAGACACCAATCATTTGCTCTATTTCAGGTACCGATTTCAGGCTGAAATGCATTACAGACTGTTTGAAGTCTCTGTGACACTGCTGAAGGACAGCAACCAGCATGCTGATCTTGTCATACCACAAGATGCACCATGCTCTTTCCCAAAACACATGCAAGGCAAGTTCCTGAAATCCTTCTCTCCCCACCTCCCATGCCAGCCCCACCCTCCCTTCATTTCCATTTCTAGTATTTTTATAACACCTTCCTCTGCACAACAGGCTCCAGGCTCTTCGCAAATGCTTTCCCTCAGAAGAAAATGCCACGTAGCTGCGCTTGTCAAAACTAGACCTCTGTGGCCACCCCCGTCTCTCCTGGAGGCTGCAGGCAGACAGGCTGCTCTGTGCAGAGAGAAGAGATTAAGTCTCAAAATTAAAAACAATTGTGGGAGTAACGATGTGATAACTTTTTCCAGATGCAAGATCTGCTTGCCTAACAGGTGCCAGCTCCGTTTCTTTTATGGGAGCCAACAACACTACTTGTGAATAATTGGGTACACTCCTATTACCAGATGATTTTTGGGGCACACTCAACCATCACATGCAAAATCCCCTTCCCCAATCCCTGCAGCAGCTGGAAAACACAAGTGGAGGCTGCTCAGCTCCTTGCACCTACATTTTTGGGGACAGGACAAGGCTGGTCCTTTTCTAGCCCCCATCCCTCCCCTCCACTGTCTCCAAGCACACAGCTCCAGCCTATTCTGGGCAGGGGAGCCGCAAAATCAGCACCTTGCCTTGATGGTCTGTTTAGACAAAGGCTCACAGATGTTGTACCTGTTCTGTGTTGCTTTGCAGCCTGTGCTTCTACTGCAGCAAAGTGCATGGAGCAATAATTGGTACTTGCATTGTGCCCACTGCAGCTGGAAGTCGTGGCAGGGCAGGTACCTTGTGCCACCTCTGCCAGATGTGTGAGAGACCAATCTCTCAGGTCCTATAAATCCATATTCATCAGCCAACTTGGCTGAATTCGCTAATCTGGGGCCATAACTTCATCAGCTGTGGACCAAGTGCCTAGTTTCTGTCTGGCCACTCTCAGATCTAACACATCTTCCTGCACACAGGCACTACTGCAGCTTGCTGCCCTCAGTCAAAATAAAGGCAAGGACAGACATCCAGCTCTGCTCCACATTGGGGACCAGAGTTGACACTGCTGGCAAGGGCACTGGGCAGCCGCATGCTTGGCACTGACAGCGGTAGTCACAGCAACAGCAATGGGTAATTATAGGTCCTAAAATTTCATTCAGAGTACAGTATCTTCCACAACCATTCCCTGCTCAGAAGTCAGTCCCTTGGGAGGTGACAGCAGTAAGTATTTGTCAATCACAAGCTGGAAACTGAACAATAATAGAGCCTTAATGCGAAAAGCCCTCTCCAGCCATCTGCCTGCACTTGGCCCAGCTCCAACTGGAATTATCATAGAATCATAGAAGAGTTTTGTTTGGAAGAGATCTTCAAGATCATCAAGTCCAACCTTTGTCCTAGGTCTACCAACGCCACTAAACCATGTCCCTAAGTACAACACCTACCTGTCTCTTAAACACCTCCAGGGAGGGTGACTCCACCACCTCCCTGGGCAGGCTGTTCCACTGCCTGACAACCCTTTCAGTAAAGAAATTCTTCCTCATATCCAGCCTGAACCTCCCCTGGTGCAGCTTAAGGCTATTTCCCCTTGTTCTAGCGCTTGTTACTAGGGCAAACAGACTGATCCCTGCCTTGCTACAGCCTCCTTTCCAGTAGTTGTAGAGAGTGATAAGGTCTCCCCTCAGCCTTCTATTCTCCGGGCTAAACAGCCTCAGATCCCTCAGCTGTTCCTCATATGGGACATGCTTTAAAACCTTTACTAGCTTGGCAGCCCGCCTCTGTACCCTCTCCAGCACCTCAACGTCCTTCTTGTAGACAGGGGCCCAAAGCTGCACACAGCACTCGAGGTGCAGCCTCACTGAAGCCAAGTACAGGGGCACAATCACCTCCCTGCTCCTGCTGACAACGCTATTCCCGATACAGACCAGGATGCCATTGGCCTTCTTGGCCACCTGGGCACACTGCTGGCTCATGTTCAGGCGGCTGTCAGTCAACACTCCCAGATCCTTCTCTGCCAGGCAGCTCTCCAGCCACTCCTCCCCAAGCCTGTAACACTGCTGGGGGTTGTTGTGGCCGAAGTGCAGGACCTGGCCCTTGGCCTTACTGAAACTCATGGAATTGGCCTTGGCCCAGTGATCCAGCCTATCCAGATCCCTCTGTAGAACTTCCCTACCCTCAAGCAGTTCGACACTTCCACCCAGCTTGGTGTCATCTGCAAACTTACCAAGGGTGCACTCCGTCCCCTCATCCAAATCATTGATAAAGGTGTTAAACAGGAGTGGACCCAGTACTGAGCCCCTGGGAACACCACTCATGACCGGCCGCCAACCAGATTCAACTCCATGGACCACAACTCTTTGGACTCGGCTGTCCAGCCAGGTTTTCACCCAGCAAAGCGGATGCCCATCCAAGCCAAGAGCAGTCATTTTCTTTAGGAGAACGCTGTGGGAAACAGTGTCAAATGCCTTACTAAAGTCGAGGTAGATGACATCCACAGCCTTTCCCTCATCCAACGAGCGGGTCACCCTGTCATAGAAGGAGAAACAGGACCTGCCCTTCATAAACCCATGCTGACTGGGCCCGATCACCTGGTTGTCCTGCTTGTGCTGCATAACAGAACTCAGGATGATGTGCTCCATCAGCTTTCCCGGCAATTGCAGAGATCTGTGCCAGACACTAGCAAAGCAGTGCCATGTCAGTGCTCTTGGGAAATAAAATATAGCAATGAGCTGAGGCCAGCTTTGCCCTCACATCAGCCTGCAGCTTGGGGTGACCTGCTACAAGTTGCAGGTTTGAAATACAGCCAGCTGCGCTGTGCGTACCTATCAGACGACTACGAATGTTTCACAGTACCCTGATTTCATGTTGGAGGGTAAAAAAACATCAGAAAGAAATGACTGATTGAAATGATTGTATGAAACAGGGACTGCATGAGTGCGAATGGGTGATGCAGAGGCACAGGCTGCCCGGAGTGGGCAGAGAGGTCAAGGCAGGGTTGGCAGATCGAGGGATGAAGACATCTGTACAGAGAAGCCAAATCCTCCTGCTAGAGGGCGGTCAGCACTCCTCTGATTCCTGTATAGTCATTATAGTTCGCTTGGTCTAAATTTATTGCCACTCAGTGTAGCTGGACAGGAAGCATTACCATAGTCCCCTGGGAGCCTGGAAAAGCTGGATAGACGCCATCCATGCAGCCCTGAGCAAGAGACCAGCAGCAATTTCGCTCATACCTCCCAAGGACAGGAGCCAGTTTGCAGTATTTTCTCCACTACAAGCTCCATCCCATGAGGCTCTGAGCAGCTGTGAGCTGGGGCAGCCCAGCCTTCAGCCAGCCTTCATGGTGCACAGAGTGAACAACTCCATCAAAGAACAGCAGAGGAAGATGATCCCCATCACTGACTAAACCCTGCGAGTGGAAAGCCTGCCCCATAGTCAAAACATGATCTATCATGACAAGGTCTGCACACTCCTAGTAGGGGTGTCCTGTGCCAGGCCTGATTGGAAAGAGGGTTACCAGACCCTTGGTCTAGCTTGGGACAATAGATCGTATCTCCAAGTTTGTCCAGTTGGCAATGAACTAAATCCCTAAAATGCTTGAGCTGAGACGTTCTCCCCTAATGCTGACAGAAAGTCTGTCCTTAGCCTTACTCATTTTTTTTTTAATCTTCAAAATGTTAATAACTTTAAAAAAAAAAAGGCCAAAAAAAACCCCAGAACAAAAAAAAACACTGCCAAAACCCAAACAAGCAAAAAACCCAGATAAGTCTCAACTAATACAAACACAGAAAATAAAAGCAAGACAGAAGAAACTACATCTCTGGGACAGCAGAAGCGCTTTCCAACAGTCAAGAAGACCTATTTCTTTTTATGCAAATTTCCTCCTGTCCTTACAATTTAAACCACCATTGTTCAAAACGCAACCCAAGCCCTACTGTAGGGCCACGTCACGCATTGCGTGAGTTTCGCTTTTTGCTGAGCTCATTCAGCACAGCACCCATGGCCATGCACAGCCAAACTGCTCATCCCATGGCAGAGAAGGAAGACAAACCTGCCAGGAAAAGATGCTAAAGGACAGAAGAAGGAGGAGAATAGAAAATCCAAAGTCGCCTGCTTCCTTGGAGTATGAAGGAGAGAGGAGGAGGAGGAACCCAGATGTGTTCTTGCTTACCCATGGACACTCTAGGCAGGCGTGAAGCCTACAGCTTTGCAATAGCTAAGGAGCCCCATCGCTGCCCCTCCACTGTTGTCAGCCAAGAAAGGCACAATGTTTCTCCTATTTGATTCATCAGGAACAACCTCATTTCTGATGCCAAAATGCTTAGCAAACACTAAAGGCATTTCACAAGAGTTTTGGCAAATCCTCTTCACTTAGCTGACGATCTAACTCTTTATTGACTAGTATTACATAAGTCCTATAACCACACCTTTCATGATATTCCATATTGTACAAAGGTCTATACAATAAAAACCGCAAAGAAGTTATTCTACATTATATAGAGTTATCCTACATTATGTAGGCATCTACATGCTTACATTAAACCTCTTTCAGTAAGAAACAACACTAAATCCAGTGAGATGTTTCTTGGTTTTCCTTAGTTCCTAAAAGAGTGTATAAATACTGGGGGGTGGGGTGGGTGGGGACGGGACGGGACGGAACAGGACAGAGGAGAAGCAGTGTTTTGAATGTCAGAGGGACAAAGGAAAATCTGGAATGATTAACTGGGAATACTTCTCCGGAAAACAACACCTGGGGTTGTCGGTAATGAACTCATACAGGCACTCAACCAGCAGCCAAAGTGCTGGTGTGCCTTCCCCAGGTAGGCTGTGCACAGTGCGCTGCCAGTGCACTAAAAGACAGCTCATGAACACCACCCCAGCACTTGACAGCAGCCACCTCCAATCCTGAGCTAGGAATCTGCATTTCTGCTCCACATTCACACGGTCTGCAATAGGAACTGAATCTTACTGTTTTTAAGGCATAGACTTAGTAGACCTTCTATTTATTCATCCCAGGAATCAGTTTACTCAATTCAGATACCCATTATAGGGCTGGATCAACAGTTCACTCTCAACAACATGACAACTTTAACACTTTTCCTTATTTGATCTATTAATGAATAATGTGTTGTTCCACCCACCCACCCCCCAAGTTGTTCTTTGTAATTCTGTACCAATCAACTTCAATGAGCACACTGTAAATGACAGACCGCAGTCTTGCACAACAGACTAATCTTACTGGACAAGTATATTTACACTCTGTTAAACTTACAGCTGAATTCAATGGTACACCTCAAAGGAGTTACATACGTGTGACTGTGCATGCTAATCGCAACCTTTTGACTTTGGCTGTTTCCTCTTCACTAGTCCTGCTAGAAACCCCTCTTGTCACACAATGCTTTTTTTCTGCATGCTGAAGGCATAGAAGAATATTGCACAGGAGATAATACAAGCAGAAATTAAAAAAAAAAAATGCTTGTAAGAAATGAATACTGGATAAGCAGTTACCCTCATGCACAGAATTCACACTTTTGCCTAACCACTCACAAACAAAAAAATGTGGAGATATGTTTGATATGCAAGTAGGGAAGACTGATGCAAACAAATGCAGGCAAGGTGCTGGCTGGGGAAGCAGGGTCAAGAGCTGCTGCCTGTTCCCAACCTGCACGGTCCCACAGCTGGAGCAGGTAAACAACACTCCTCCAAAATTTTTTTTTTTTTTAGCAACTTCAGGGCTCAAGCCATTGACAAAAGCTTTCCTGAGGGTTTCTAGTATTTGTGCCTCAGGTCTGCAAGCTCTCGCACTGCCTGCCTTCTCGAGTCTCGTATGCTAACTGTAAGGTGCCTGTGCTGTGAGAGCAGCCGTGCTCTGCCCAGATGTAATTACACGGTACGCTTCGTGGCTTCCTCTAAGGAAGTGGCATCACCACCTCTGTCTTCCGCCAGGCACCTCTCCAGAACCAGCCCAAGTGGGAATGCAGAGCCATGAAAGGACTTCCTCCATCCGCCCAGCCACATGAGGTGGGAGCAGGAGGATCTCTAGAAGCATCACCCTAGCTGACGTGCCAGGGCACCCTCTGCCTTCAGCGGAGCCTAGGTGCTCCTCACTGAAGAAATTGGGCCAGAATCACAAAAACCGATCCATCTCACTCCTACTCTCAGCATTGTGGGCTTAAGCTGCACTACCCAGGCCATGTTCAAATCTTGCCCACGCCCACAGCTGTCATCTCTTCATATGACTAATGTGCTCCAGCAGATAAGCTCATATCTTTCCATTCCCTCCAACGCCCAGTCACACAACTGAAATATAGAATAAAAAGAGGGTTCAGTTTGATTCTCTTCCCAATTTTTTCTTCCTTTGAATGAAACCAAAACCCAAAATAGCGAGAGCTGGCCAAGCAGGAATGCAAACAGTGCATTCAAACAGTCATTGTCAAAAACCACTCACTTTGGTGAACTTTTCAAGAGAATCAATTTTCCAGCATTGATCTATTAGGAAAATCAGCCCATGCCAGTCACGTGCTGTACCAGCGCAGCCCCGCAGCACAGCATCGCCATTGCTGGCGGCAGCCATAAGCTTTCTGCTGAGCTGGCGCGGGCTGGGGACTGATGTCAGCCAGGCTTGCTCTGTCCGAGTTTCTCCTGACCTGCCTGCAGCACGTGTTGTACTAGGTTTGGCTGTGACAGTCGTTTCTCTAGCTGACCAGGTGCTTACGGCCATGACGCCAATGCAGTGATGAAGCGTAGGGAAATGCTGCTGTGATGGAGGTGCGGGATGCAGCACGGAGGGGCACAGGTGTGGGGGGCAAAAGACGGGCACGTGCTGGGCACTGCAGACCCCTTGGCTATGCACAGCTCACCAACACTCAAGCCTGGAGCTCCTGGCTTTAGGGGTAACAAAGAAACTAGCAAATGTATAGCATTATTGAGAATTTTACACGTAGAAATACTCTAAATCATTATTCTTTCTTTTTCTGTAACGATTAGATCCTGATGCGACGGCCATGGAGATCTTGCTCTACAGTGTGTGGTGCTGCTGACAAGCTGTTTTTTTTCTGGCTATGGACCTCAGGAGCTGAATTTCTGGGGGAAGGCAAGTGACAGTTACAGCTCCCTGCGAGGTGGTGCCTCCGCACGGTGCTCTCTTTACCCCTGGTTTGGGTCCTGCTTCCCTCCAAACAGAGAGACAGGCACCCATGCCCACAAAAGGAAAAGCTGCAGCATCCTTATCCCTCCCACCACCCCATCCCACGGTAAAACTATAATTTGATTCCTCTCCCCACAGCTATTTTTGGATTTTCTGCACTGAATAACTCCTTCAGATAGGAAATCATTGCTACAGCACTAAAGAAGGGTACTTGGAAAGGAATACCAGTCTTTGATTAAAAGACAGATGTCTAAAACCCTTTTCACAAAACATACCGAAACAGATATATAAAAAAGGGCCTGTGAAAAGAATGCTCTACTTCCTTATCCTTACTTCATTTAGGCAAAAGGCAATGGAAACACTTTTAAACAGTACTGTATAATTTACCAAGGAGGTTCTGCAATGGCAAGGAAATGATTGAATGAAGCTCTTTGAAATAAATAAAAATCAAAGTTCTACGATGTGAGACACATCTTTAATGTCCAGAGTAGACACAACCATCTGGAGTTGTCCATGAAGCCTTCACTCAAAAAGTAATTTAGAACCCATACAAGAGAGGAGAGATGGATTTGTGTAAAAATCCAAGGAAATTGACTGAGGACCAGTCAGACACACATCTTAAACCAGCTCAACTACATCGAGGCTTCACTAACCCCAAACCTTTGCCTAAAGGGGAAACCGCCCCATGTAAATGCATTCTGTATTTCTGGAGCTGGGGGAGCTAGAGATGATTGACATCTCATGGCAAGAGTGTTTCTCTCTCCTCACTCTTCCCTTCTCACCAGAAGGCCCCTGTCACCCTGTGACAAGCAAGCTGCCTGCTTATTCCTCTCCCAGCTCACCCCATCTCCTTGCCCCTTTGCTCCCCTCTCCCCAGTACAAATGCAGTGACCTGAGCTACCCCAAAGAGGCATTGGGTCTGTAATGAAAACCACCAGCCACTGTAACTGATGCTGCCTGAGTCCACAAGACATTTATCTCCTTTCAGTGTCCTGTTCCCTTCACGTTTGGTTAATTTTGTTTTGAAATAAACATCCCTTCAAATACGTTTCCCGCCAGAGAACTAAAATGTGCCGGGCGTGGATCGCCTTCTAAAACTGCTCCCATCAGGTAATTCACAAGTGGTATTTTTAAACACATCGCTCACTGAACAACAGACATTACATACACCCACCCACCCACAGACACTTCTTTGTCTTGTGAGAGGCTGTAAGAAACGAGACATCACACACGGAGATGGCAGATTTGATAGAGGCCTGACCTTCATGCTGTCACAAATAACACACGCTCCTCCATACTTATTTCTATTTGAGGAAAAGGCAATTGCACAAAGTTGAGGATGCATGCAGCAAAGGAAAAACCTGAGGGAAGAGAGGAGCTGTCACTCAGGGCAGAAGCCGGGGGCACAATGCTGCAGAGGATACCAAAACCCTTCTATGCCCTGCAAACCCCTCTGAGCAGCTGCCCACTCTAGGGCAACACCTAGATGCCCTCAGCTGAGTGAAAAAACCCCAAGAGCAAGGGAAAAAAACCCCAGCAGTAAGGGAAGCTCCCTGAAAAGCTGCCTTGGAGGCAGGGTAAGAGGGGCCCAGGAGCAGGGCAAGGCTTGTTTAGCTATACAAAACCATACTTGGTTTTTGCCAATTCCTGAGCAAGAGGGAGCCAGCATTAGAGCTGAAATAAGCCACTTACAGGCTATATGGAATATTATCAGTAGACTCAGGCCCATGACAGGAGATGTTGATAATCCACGCTTAAGGCCATGCTCTTCCTCAATCAACAAGGAACAGATTAAGTGCCACACTGCACAATTTTTATGTCTCCTTACAAAGGCTTTGCTGCTTGTCATCATCAAAGATCACAGTACTTATTAAGTAAACAGTCTTGACAAAGTCCTTTGAGAGTCTTGATATGCTTTTTACATCAGCTTCCCCATCACAAGCAGATATGGCTTTTTTCTCCACTTACATTTGTTTCATGATGTTCCCAAACAGCTGCAGAGCCGCTTCGTGTGGCAGTCGAGTTCAATACTGAATGAAACAGCATCTATCTGTAACATGAAATGTATTTGACCCCCTGCCCCAAGACTTAAATCCATCTAAAGAGGCAGTCTTAAGGCAAGTACTCAATGGAACACAGCAACAAGGCAGATGACCCATAACAACATCTGATGCTACTCAGACAGTTGCCTCTGCTGCGTAACTGTCTGCTTCTGTGTTAAGCTGCCCCAAAAGCCTCTAGCTGCACTGTGGGTCTGAAATGATTAAGTGAAATAACCACCAACTCTTGAGCCACACTTGGAGATTGTATGGCTTGTGGAACATGAGTGTTTTCAGCAGAATTGCCTTTAAATACCCACACTGACTTATTAGTGTCTCATTATTAAGGCAAATGCACACTTGAATAATATGGCAAGACAAAATGCATCTCTGCAGCCCTGAACTACAGAAGGGTTCAGGTACAGATAAGACCTTTACAGTTTAGAGCCATGTCTACCTTTTGCTGGTTTAACGACTTTTCCTGTTCTTTTTTTCTTATTCTTTTTAAGAATTTGGTCAACAAAACGTTTTGAACAATATAGACCATTAGATGAGTCTGTCTGGCTGAAGGGCAAAAATAGCCATTCCTCAGTCTGAGCTTTAAAATAGCTCCTCCCCAACGGGAGTCAAATGTTCCCCAGCTGGGAAAGATGTTTATTTCTCTCCCTCTTTTTTAAACATTTAATTTCAGCTTATGTAGCAATGTGGTCAAACATGACACAGCCCAGCTCAGCAGCTCACAGGAGACAGGATGAGAGTCTCTAATACACTAACTGCATCACGCCTCGAAAGACAAAAGCCTGATTTAGCAGCAGCACGTGGTCAGCCTCATCACAGCCTTGGCCTGTTTTGGAGTCAGTTCCTGTGCATTGTAAGTGCAACTCGTGTCCATACGTTTAGGCGACAACAGTCCTGGCTAGCACTTGTTCTCTTCTCAGGCGTCACGAAAATCATACACTTCAGTACAGCATTTAATAAAGACAGATCAAGAAAGAAAGAGCAACAACATTTAAAAAAGCAATATATGGTTTTGACTTCGAGATTGCTGAAGGATTGAAAAATGCCACTTAATAAAGGAGTTATAATATCCAAGTAGACAGAACTTTTGCTATGTGGAATAAAACATTGATGATGGGGGGCTCCTGGGCTAGTGCATAAGATAAACTGTGAAACCATGTAGTCTATATGGCTCTCGAACCTGTTTTTAGACACAGAGCTGACCAAGTAACAGGCTAAAAAGAACATATATGAGGAATTTTAACTTAATCTCTCTGAGATTTTTTAAATGTTTTTAATGATATGCCACATTTTGTTGAGACTTTTCACTGAAAAACCTCTTAGGGGATAGCTCAGTTTCAAAATATTCATCATCAGGTCATATGCATTTATTATTATGCTCCATCTTAAGAGATGCTTGTTAATCTTGAAAGGACTCAGGATATTGCCGATCTCTAATTGAGATGGGCAGCTTTTAAAGTCAAAAATCTGTGCTGAAATTTAATTTTTCCGAGTATAAAAATTTCAGTCCAAAGTCAGTACAAGGAGCCCTCAGAAGGCAGTTGCATTTTCTTCCTTTTGAGGTAAAATAGAAGGAAGGAGTAAAGTACTAATATTACTTAGCCCAAAGGATGTAATATATATGCATATATACACACACACACATATATATGTTATATAAACCTTATAACTGTCAGTGATTTATTTTCAGTAGATAAATTAATTTAGAAAGCAATGCAAGCAAAAACACTTTGGCAAACTTCCCTATCGGAATATTGGTCATAAGAATACTAAAGAGCCACAACTGACCACACCCCAACATACCTAGATATTCTCTTGCCTCCTGAAGAGTAAGGCACAGAAAACCAGTCACGGTATTCCTTTGGTGTAGCACAACTGAAATGAGGTTGAACAGAGCTGGTCAGAGGCACCATCTGCCTTTCTCCAGCATGGTCTCCAACCAGTTTTTCTACCTGGCTAACCCTCAAGAAAACAAAACTTTCCATGAAATGCCTCTGTGGTCTATACCAACCCAAGCAATTATTTCCGATAGGAAAGGACAAGCACTACTTGTCAACGGGGAGCTGCCACAGGCTGAGAATTTAAGCCATTTACATAGGCCATTTCACAGGCTCATGAAAGGCTTCAGATGCACCATTTGGTAAGGAAGTTACATAGAGACTTCCCTTAATTTCCTGATCAGCTGTTAAGTAATAATTAACAGGCAACCAGAGATACGCTTAGAGTCCTAACTACACCATCTGTCAGACTATGATCTGCAACCACCTGGGAAGGCATGGCGCATGCACATCAACAGTGTAATCAGATTGAAACTGTTTCATGTCTGTCTCTTGATTTGTGGTTCTTTTTTTCCCCCTGCAGTAAAAAGAGAAAATGCAGGAACACATAAGCTACATACAATAGCCAGTGTATGTGCACTGTTTCTTTGTCTACTCTAAAACTGCACTTGAATTCCAATTTTCTTACATTTTTTCATTTCAGGGTAAAGCATATTTGATGGAAAAGTCAAACTTTATTTGTGAATCAGAACTAGCACCGAGGTTAAAACATTATTTTACATTTAAAAAGCTGTAAATTGAACCCTCGTACCTGGTATGGAAGTGGGTGGCTCAACACCACTCTCTTGTGGACAGAGATCTGAAGGCCTATGGCTGTACCAAGCATGCAGATGTGCAGACAGCTCCAATAAAAACAAACACCTTTTCAGTCTAACTCCCTCTCCCCCAGAGTCAGTCATACCCACGGACCTTTTCTGCCAGGGAATACAACGCAAGACAGGCATATTAATAAACTTAATGCAAACTTCTATGAACTTTTTCTCTTCTTCCTTTGTTTCAAGTGTCAGTTTAGCAGCTGTCACAGAGACGTGGATAAATCAAACTTTTTCACCTCCCTGTACTCATTTGCCTTCTTTCTTCTGTGTTTAATCTTTATCGTATCTTTCATGTTCTCCCTTTCACTTTCCTCTACATGTAGGTTTTTTCCTTCCAACAGCCATACTCCTCTCTTCCTCACTGCAGGTTGGACTTACTGAAGACCAGCACGTAACATTCACCAGTAAGCACTCATTTTGCCTGAAAATACTCTTAAGGAGAACCCTGTATGTTCAGTTTTCCCACCCTCCTGCTGGATAATGCACAACTTCACTATAACAGCGTAGGCTGCAATTAAAGAGATGAAGTCTAAAATGAAACCGGGCATTTCATGTGAGGTACATCAATAATTGCACAGTACAGCAGACAATCAAAATAGGACCCACTGATGCTCCAGTCACATCAGTGCTTCTCACGCACATGTTGACGGAAGCTGTCATGTTCATTGCTGTCTAACAGCTCTGAAGGGGTCAGACAACTTGGGGAATATCTGGTCTTAACTAATTAAATTGGGGTTTAGTCCAAAGCCTACTGAAATGAGAAAGCATCTCTCCACTGACACGGCTGCTGAGATGCATCCCACATTTTTGTATCCAGCACACAGGCTACAAGCACAGAATTGAAACACAAATGGAAACCAAAGCAAAGATCAAGCCAGGATATCAGGACCTCTGGCGTAATACTGGTATTAAATGAATTCATGCCCTTCTATTGTTGAGCCAGAATTGACGCAGCCGTATACTTCACTAAAAGGTCATCTAGCTGTCAAGCACACTAGTGCTTAAGTCCTTCCTCCTGACTAAAACAGAGGTGGGGACAGGATATAATTATTCTGTTTCCAAACGAAATAACCTAATGAGTCACAACAATAATTTCTAGGTTGCAGTTTTCCAGCACAGCAACTACTCTGCTTCCCCATGCCCTCATACTTTACCATGACGGTACAGCACCTCTTTCCGGTGAGAGAACTATTAATCCATCAACGGAAGAGTTTCCAAAAACTACGCCACCTGACACAGCGGGACTGGCTAGACTTCCTCACTGGTATGACGGCCCTCAGACAAGCTCAAGTGACTGGATGACACTGAGAAAACAACCAGGGATCTTTTCTCGGACAAACCCAGAAATTTTGACTTAATTAAACATTTTGCAAATACGTAACAGCTTCAATAAACAATGTATAATCCTTCAACATCCTCAAAACAAAACATTTCCTCCCCCACTGCCCTGTAAGTCCCAAGAAAGCTCTTTAAACACAGAAACAGGCAAATCTTAAAAATCACATACAGGTTTTCCAGTAATAACTTTCAACCCCCTAAAAATTTCATCTTCAAGTTCCTGCACAGCTCTTCACAGTCTGGCATTTTTTTTGTGAATTAATAATTTCAAAGCAATGTTAACAGCCATTATCTGAAAATCTTATGAGAAAAAGAGCCAAATACTTAGCTAGTGTAAGATTAGCATTGGCGCATTTGTCCTAATTTCTGGGCAGCCACCTGAACATTTTTCTTCTATTAGCTAAGGATCTGTCCATACCTAGAATATTTAAAAATCATAGAAAAACACTTCTCTTTGATCTCCCCCAAAAGCTAATCTGATAGTACAGAGGGATATTCATGGCACACACAATGTTTTGAATAGATAAAACCAATCATCTTTTAGTAATGCACAACAAAAGAAAAAACAAATGGGAAGTTCTGAAATAACACTGCTCCTTTCAGACACCGACTGGCTGACAGACCAGCAGAATTTCAATTCCAATGGGCATGAACTAGTTTCCAGGCAAAGAAGCAGAGATAAAAGGGGAAGGGATTTAAAGAATTTCTCATGGGGTTTTGTTCAAAGTTTTATTTGCTGCCTGGTCTACAGAGAGAGGGCTCAGCTGTGATTTCACCCTTTTTTTTAAAAAAAAAAATAAAAATTATTAACAATAAACTTCACAGCTGACCACATAAAGCATGATGAATTTTTGTACATTTCTCACTGTATCTTATCTAATCACCTTCATAACATCTGTTACCTTTTGGTATGAACAGAGTAAGAAGCTAGTAAAAGTTCAACCTTAAAAAAAAAAGTTAAAACATTATCTAAAATGACTGAATTTTCAGCATTTGCGTTACAGTTCTTACCACTCATACGCTGATTTCATTTTTACTTTGACCTCTCTTCCAATCATGTCAGCACAATATGCAAAGTGTCCTCATAAGACAGACATAATATTGGCAGAGTGGGAAATTGGAGGCCCTGATCTGCTGACTTTACCGCATACGCCACTGGAATTGCCTCTGTTCTCGCATTGGTGCATTTGCTCCACTATTTCTGATCTGAGAACCCCCCAAAAAGTATTCCAGTTCAAGAGATGAATTTTATGGAATAATGAAATGAGGAGAAAAAAAGAAAAGATTGACCCCATTAATATGGAATCATTACAAAACCTAAAGCCGCAAAGCGTCTGTTGCAGGCAGGCACCACTTGTAGAGGTTTCCACACTTACACCAGCTTGCTCTGTACTGTTGCTATCAAACAGACAGCAGAGCCATGGCAACAGCTTCAAAATAGCTAACTCCTAAGAGTTATGCAAGACTCTCCAACCAATTCTATTTTTGACATTTTTAAATTAGAGCTTTGCTCTTCACTCCTCTGCCTTCTTCCTTTTTACAGGCTTACACATACCATGTACAGTTTATTGAAACAACACTGAAAAGTTTAGGAAGGACCAGCATCCTCCGTGCTTTACTTTCACCCAGGCCCACAACGTGACTGCCCTGGCTGATCCCTTAGTTCAGCGTTTCTGAGGCCAGCCAACACAGCAGAAACTATTGCACCTGCTCCCTTTGGCTCCGCTCCCCACAAAAGGCTAAATATGTCCTTCCCACACAATGGCTGAGCTCCACTGGCCCAGAGCCTGTGAACACTGAATGGTCTTTCTGATTCAATTAATTCAGCAGAATTACACTAGCCCACTACCCCCCCGCCTCACCCCATGGAAGCCTAGGAGATTGTTTCCTTCAGTTTTACCAAGAGCCATAGAGTAGCATCTTCCTTCACTGAAGCTTACAGCAAAACACACTTGCTGAGAGAGTCCATATCAGACACCAAAGTATACCACAGGAAAAGCAGCAAGATTTTGCAAGGCTCAAGGATTTCTAATTCATCAGTGGCTAACCAAGAAGGAGCACCTCTTCTACTGCTATGGTACTGTTTCTTCTTTATTTTTAATTAAAACCTTAGAATGCCTTGTATCTAACCCTCTGCAAATTTTTTTCACTTACTGAAGTTTTCATAGAGTATCGTTGTCTGTTTTAAGGATAAATCATTTCAGACATTTATGCCTAGAATGGAAAGAAATGTTCTTTATAAAGAAAACACTGTACAGTTATTGTGTTGAGGAAGACGACCTTTACCTTATTGCTGGGACCGCTATTTTCCCTGTGAACCCGCAAAAAAATAAAGCAATAAGCGATGGCCAACAAGAGTCAAGAAAAATACATGCCTCTTGCAGAAGCATACAATTGTACAGCTGAAAGCCACAGTGCAACCTGATTTCCCAACACTTGTCATCATCTCCTGTAACATCAGTTCAGGAATCTTAATCCAATAGACAAGGCTACAAAAAGCAGATTCACCCTTCTCTTTTCCCGTAATGGAGAGGAAAGACAGAAACTGCAGCCAGTCTTGGAAGAACCTTTCACAAAGGTGTTGGTAGATCTGGTAAAAACCTGTAGCAAATAGTGCACCCATGAAGGAAATTGAAGAAAGATTCTGGGAGATGAAAAACCCCACCAATTGATAATCAAATATAGAAAATAATTCTGTCTACGAAGAAGGTCTCGTTTTGACCCTTCTCATATTAAATCAAAGCAGCCCTTTCTAGCTTGAACTGAACTTAAACTACACAGGGCTCTGAAAAAAACCACAACCCTAAAAACCCAGATCTCAACAAGTAGAAAATAAAATCAAATGGTAGAAGGGAAAAGTAACAGATCAAACAATTACTTTACGTTAATATTAATGGTTTATTTAAAAACTGTTTCAACATGTCTGAAATACTGTTTTGGGGTTTTTTGCATTCAGCCATCAAGGACTTACGGCCAACGGCTTTTGCAGCTGTAAAACTGGTGGCACCAGAGGGATCGATTCTCACTAGCTGCTATTCACTGGTACAGAATGAGTGGAACAGTTTTATGCCTTGGTATTTATTTTCTTATTACAATCTCTTCTTTTACTCTGATCAGATGGCTGCCTCAAACTCTGCCTTTTATTTTTATATATATATATACACATGAACCAGCTTATACACATATATAGCATGTATACACACACGCTCTCACAAGGGCTTTTGAAACAGACCTAGATATAAGAATGTACTGTACCAGTTCCAATTTAAGAGTATCACATATACATCTTGGTTATAGAAAGAGCAGATGCTGCATGGAGAATTCACCGTTTCCACACTCACGAATTTCCCCTCGCACACCAAACTCCATCCAGAGTGCTTAGTCCCACTTAGTGCTCTGATCATCACCTGGCTACAAAGACTACATCTTTACAGCATTTATCAGTGAGGATTCTGCCATCAGCATTTCTTGCTAACAAGCTTGACAGCACCAAGCAGAGACCTTTTACAATAATTACAAGACATTCAATTTTATTGCAGTCCAAAAAAGTTTCAATGGAATGATTTTAAAAAAAAAAATCATCACATTACATGGTTTCTCAACAATACTTTGGGGATATATGAATGAAAGCTTAATTCTGAAACTTCTCTCTCATTGTAATAATCATGAAAATCAGTGTCTTAAAACTTTCACCTGCCTCAAGGGTTTACAAAAGCTTATCACCCAGGTCTCACCTGCATGAAATGAGCATTCATGCCCATTCTACACAATGAGAAACTGAGTTCCAAAGTTGGCCTATCGTCTTCCAGATCTCTTCTAAATGCCAGCCAACATCCACGCTCATTAGCGATGGCAGGGGATTGGGTAACTTCATCTTCTAGAGTTAGGTCTAATGACAAAAGCCTATGCAGAGTTCTCTGCCAGTGCTAGAGCTGAAAGTGGGTCAGTCTGCATGATTTCTTTTGTTAAACATGAGGTATGTGTCACCTTCAGCCACAGCCTTTGTAAGTTAATCACTTCTGAGTAGCATTTCAAAAAGCAAGAGAACCTGATGGGTCACAGCCGCATGAGGTTTGCTATTTCAGTGGCTGACAACAATGCTGAACCAGAAACAAAATAGAGAGACAGCAGGAAAGACAGCACTTGGCATCTCATCTATTCTTGAAATTCTCTCTGATTTTCTATTGAAGATGGAGACTTCCTGCTATGAGCAATGAGAAACAGTGAACCCCAGTGAAATTCCTGGGTGAGCGAACTGGACTGGTGTACAAATTGCATGTGGTACGGCATAGCTGAGAAGGCCAGGCAAGGCCAGCGGGCATGCCGGACGCCATTACTTCAAGCCGTCTAGACAAAAATAATGTAATTGATCAATATTTCAAGTGACTGCTGACAAACTATTAGAATGGCAGCCCATATGCAGCCTTTGTGTCAGGGACAAGCTCACAAGTAGTCTCTTTGATCCCCAAGAGTGCATTCCTTGAGTTTCAGCAAAGATGCCAGCAATTGCAGAATCATGAGGGGTGAAATAACTCCTGAGCAGTAATCTCCACAACTGAAGGGCTGAAGGACACGAGCAGTCATCTCAGCTACAACTTGAACCATTTAGTTATAACCTTTGGGTTTCTAAACAGACAAACAATCATGAACCTTTAAATAGCACCTTTTTTTATGCTGTTATCTTAAGGATAAACTGACATTTAAGTTGTGATCCATTTTTCCACCTCTCCTTACTGGAGGGGAAAGCGTTACTGTTCAAAAGTTCAGCAAGCCAAGTAGATGGATAAGCACACCCTCTTTTAAAACCTACTAATGTATCGGAGTTCTCAGTTACTCCATCATAAGCTTCTATAAGCCTGATCACAGACTGGGACTGATGCTTGCCATGCTCAGCAGGCCCTCAGATACGCATAGAGATGACAATACAGGGCTCTTGCATGCAGCCCATACTCAGAGGCAACTCCCCTTCATAAAGCAACGCTGTTCAAGTCCTGGCAGAGGTGCTCTCAAGCTGGATGTACTTCACCGTGCAGCAGCTGCAGGATCCTACCTTGGAGCTGTCTAACCATGGCCCGCTGCATCTGTGTTCAAAAAACCAAGTGCATCAAAGCACCCTTAGCTCCATCTCAGGTCAGATGGTGTGCACCATCCTCTGAAAAAGCATCATTCAGAGGTTGTTTACTCAGAGCAATTACCACATCCACATCAAGAAAAATACTTTTTTTTTTTTTTTTTTTCCATTTTAAGCTGAGCTACATGTATCCTGCTGGGAACCCGCTGCAACAGAATAAACAGCTCAGAGCTTTTGCCTCCTCCAAGTTTCAGGCAAATCATATTCTACTTTCCAAGCCTGAAAAAGGAGTGGAGGGCCTAGTGTGGTGGGTTGACCCTGGACACCAGGTGCCCAAACCCACTCTATCACTCCCCTCCTCAGCTGGACAGGGGAGAGAAAATATAATGAAAGGCTCATGGGTTGAGATAAGCACAGGGAGATCACCCAGCAATTACCATCCCAGGCAAAATAGACTCAACTTGGGAAAATTAGTTTAATTTATTACCAAACAACTCAGAGTAGGATAATGAGAAACCCAACGAAGTCTTTAAAACACTTTCCTCCCACCCCTCCCTTCTTCCCAGACTTAACTTTTTACTCCAAATTTTCTGTACCTCCTCCCCTCTCAGCAGCACAGGGGGACAGGGGATGGGGTTTACAGTCAGCTCATCACACATTGTCTTTGCTGCTCCTTCCTCCTCACGGGGAGGACTCCTCACACTCTTCCCCTGCTTCAGTGTGGGGTCCCTCTCCTGGGAGACAGTCCTCTATGAAGTTCTCCAACAGGAGTCCTCCCCACAGGGCTGCAGCATTTCACAAACTGCTCCAGCACACGTCCCTTCCACAGGGTGCAGTCCTTCAGGAACAGACTGCTCCAGCGTGGGTCCTCCACAGGGTCACAAGTCCCAACAGCAAACCTGCTCCAGCGTGGGTTCCTCTCACTCCACAGGTCCACAGGTCGTGCCATAAATCTGCTCCAGCACAGACTTCCCACAGGGTCACAGCCTCCTATGGGTGCACACACCTGCTTCAGCATGGGGCCTTGCATGGGGCCCTGCATGGCCTGCAGGCAGATTTCTGCTCCACTGTGAATCTCCATGGGCTGCAGGGGGACTGTCTACCTCACGATGGTCTTCACCACAGGCTGCAAGGGGAACCCCTGCTCTGGCACATGGAGCCCCTCCTCCCCCTCCCTCTTCACTGACCTTGGTGTCTGCAGAGTTTTCTCTCACATATTCTCACTCCTCTCTTCTGCTGCAGTTGCTGCTGTGCAGGTTTTTTTCCCCCCCTTCTTAAATAAGTTATCACAAAGGTGCTACCACTGTTGATGGGCTCAGCCTTGGCCAGTGGCAGGTCCCTCTTGGAGCTGGCTGGCATTGACTCTATCAGACATAAGAAGCTTCGAGCACCTGTAGCCCTCCCACTACCAAAACCTTGCCATGCAAACCCAATACACCTAGCTAGTGTTGCTTTCTCAATACTCCAAACTGAAGTATTGTTAAATTCTTCATTTCCTGGTAAAAGAAAAAAAGAAAAAAAAAAAAAAATCACATTCAAGAAATTTCATGTTCATCTTTTGGCTAAGTTTTCCTACAGATTTTCCTGCAGAATGTAGTGACTGCATTTCTCCAGGGAGATGTCTGCTTGCTTTTAAAGTAGCTTCTTGTCTTTACTGACAGTTCTATTAATCTTACATGTTACAAAAACTACTTCTTAGAAATCCTGTTCTGTAGGACAGATTGGGAAATCAGAGCAAGAACAAGGTGTCATCACATTTAGATTTCAGTGTAAAAAAGTGAATGTCACATTGCAGATCCTTGCATCATATGACAATTAGCTAATGCTTAATTTCTTCCATCACCACCATCTTAATTGCCATACAACCCACAAGAGCTTTCTCATCCCTGCACCTGCTCAGGCTGGCTATTCTATTACTTCAGCAAAAATCACTTTTCCTTTCTAACACTGAAAGACTAAATGAGCAAGTACAAAAATCCCATTGCCATGGGCCACAACCTTTGCAGCAAAAAGGGCTGTAGGCTTGCAGGAAGTGTTTTTTTCCCTTCATTAAGAGCTTTACTCTTCAAGCTGCAAATCCATTGGCTCCTGCTCCAGCAAACCATCTAAAACCCTTCACATGGATTACGTGTAGCAAGCTAAAAAGTTCTCCTGGATTCTGGCAAAGGGTCTTGGCATATTGCACAACCAGGCTCCTGCAGCCTAACCAAACATGGAGTGACGTCAGCAGAAACACTCCTTTCACTCCTGGAGGATGGAAGGGACCACAATACAGTGTACAAAGAATTTTTTCTTCCTGTTGAAGTGGCTGTTGTGATTGACTTTGCAGCTTTTATAACAGTCATCCCAACTTCCCCTACTACCCTCCCTTCATGAGTATCGTCAGCACTGATAAAAATCGTCATGACTATGGCTATTGAACTTTCCAGCAGTTTCCAGCCACCAGTCACAAACAGCTCCCTGTACTGGCTGCACAATGGGACTGGTATCACAGGAAGGAGACAGAATTACACAGTTAACTTAGAGCTACAAGGCACCATCTAAATGCCAAAACTCCTTGCTCTGAAAACAGTGGGAGGACACACTTAACTGCACAGGAATGGTATTTCTGCCATATTCGAAAAGGCAAAACCCAGGAATTAACACTAGCAATACTCGCACATGCATTACAGTTTAACAGTGTATTTTGAAATGCTACTTAATGTTTGGGGCAGATTATCCTACTTGAGGAAATATTATAAATCCTTGCAACTCATTTGGACTATCGTGAGTAGAAAAAAAAAAAAGATACTCAACTAGACTGTGTTCTTATACTCCATTCAAGATCGTCAGACTTCCCCAATTGTTAAAGACTTAAGCTTCCTATGGGCTACTGTGGGCTAGTTACTAAGAGAAAAATACAAGAGCCCTGTCCTGCTACCTTAACTCAGACTTATTCCAACCACTTCTTCATTATTTGGACAAAGGTGTCAAAGGCAAGTTTTACAGCCAGTGACAGAGCCACATTCGAAAAGTGTAATTACAAATAAAATACAACATGCAGAGCTTTTCATTTATAGCTCTCAAACCAGTTTACCAAAACAAATATGACAAATCAGATTTTTGGAAAAAGAAACTCAGTTAAGTGACATGCCCAGAGTTGTGTTGCTCACCAGGAACAGAGAGAAACAGAAATCAAGACTACCTAATTAAAATACTTCTTTCCTCAGTTACTTGCCAGGCCTTCAAAAGCACAGTATAGGGTTTTTAGGGCTATACAAGAAGGTGGATTATGCCCCTGCACTTCTGGCAAGTCGCCTGTATGACCTCAGTCTAACAAAATTTGTCTTGATCTGAAGTGACTGCCCATACACAGTCCAGTGAGGCATTTTGCATGTGCTCATTAATAGCTTTTGTTGTATTCTGTCTTTCCCTCTGAAAACATCTTAACTAATTTTGGACGCCAAAGAGATAATAGATAATTACATAAGAGATAATGTGGGGACTAAAGCAGTTAACTGCAAGAAAAATAGTTTGCATACTAGATATGCCACACTAATGAATTATTTTGCTATTCATTAACTAAAAGATATTGACATTATCTAACGTAAAACACAGGGATCTTCCAAGGTGTACGCTTCAGATCTGAGCACAGCACTAGCCAGAATGTTTTTGCAATCTTCTACACCAAAAATCAATGTAATGCTCAAAGTCCGTACTTCTTGCTTCACCATTCTGGTTCCCATAAACACAAGCTCCCCTGGAATTCTCCTTCTGGGGTTTTAGGTTTGTCCCCAAGAAAAACCATCTGGGTGAACATTTTAAAACCATACATTGAGCCTCATGTGATTGAATACAGTCAATCTAACTGGCTGAAACCACTGCCAGTTTCTTCGTATGCCAGGGAGTTCAACCAGCAAAAGATGTTCTTCAACTAACGACACAGCAATACATGTTTCATTAGGAAAGGGGAAAGCAATGAAAATGGACATACGTTGAGTGGAAAGCAAAAATATTTTAAAGGGCAAGGAGGGGTGAAGACCTAGAAGGCAGTCTTCAAGGAAGAACAGCCAGTAGAATGACAGCAGAAGCAGAGTGAAAATCCTACTGGTTCCATATGAATACAGGAAAAAAGAACAGGAGGAAACTAAAATGAGTAAGAAAAATACAGAAGAAAAAAAAAGAGGGGGAAACAGAAACAATATGACTTGTTTATTTTTGCTTTTCCCAGTGATACAGCTACAGCCATAGAAACTTCCGGTTCATGTGCACTGCAAAAATGAGAAAATATGCTGGTGACATCAGAGGTAAAAATGAGTTGCCCGTCTTTCACTCATGAGTGAAGAAATTCCTGATGCATTGCATATTCTTCCAGCCATCTGTCTCGCACACTACTGCACAGCAGAGTTAGGTTTGCTGCTTCCAAAGCAGGACTGCACCCCTCCATCAAGCGGGCCGGACAGCAATCTGGGCTTTGAGACCTGCTGAGCAGAACTTCACCACTTCCTACTACAGCCACAAAGGAGAGCAGCCAGGAGACTCCTTGGCCATACAGATGCCACAAACAGGCACTGCCTCAGAACTAAATAAAAAGGGACATTTTTTCATAAGGTGGTATCTCAGAAGAGTCGATAAAGACTTACAGGGCTGAACCTATGTACATTCATAACTCTGCCTTTCAGTAACACCACCAGAGTTTGTGAACACAGCACATAGCTCAAGTCCTGTAAAAGAACTAAGACCAAAGTGTCCTCTAGATAAGCTGGTCTAACACCTGAGTTTACATACAACTGGAGACTGTGTGGAAATTTTGTGAGTCTTCAGACTAAGCAAGTTACAGCAACCATTACGTTGCTTCCATCAGTCATTTCTAGCCATTAAACCCAAATCCTAACTTTATTTCTTTTCATGTTGCTTGCAGAAAGGAAACCTCTAAACCCTACCACTGTACCATTAACTCTTGTCCTCTGCAAGATCTGAAAAGCATGAAGGCTGTAGCTCTCTTCATTTGTCTTGTAGGATCAGCTTTTGCTATTCCAGTAAGTCCTCATCATGCTATTATTACTGGGCACTTAATTTCCAATCTGTGAATACTCTATGTTACCAGCTTGACCTACACAAGATTTTTATTTACTCGTAGATATTGAATATCTTTGTCTATTCTAGACCCATCCCGTAAACTACAAACTTGGAACCCATGGACAGAAATCTCCAGAAAAGGTACTTATTCTTCTTGTTCTTTAAATGTTAAAAGGCAACCTATATTATTCATCTGAGATATATAAAACACATTAGCATGTATGTAGTGTCTGGCAAATTGATTCAGGTTAAAAAAAAAATCTGCAGGCCTTCCTCACCAAAGAATTAATACCAAGCATCTCATGCTTCACATACTACATAGCTAGAAACAGAACAGGACAAAATCTAAAGCTCACAATAGAACTTCCACTTATTTGAAAAGACTACCTTAAATGGATCCCCCGCATATAATCATTACACCCATATTCATACAATGAACTCCACTGACAGTCAAACTTGTGGTTATCGCTGCTCCAGTAAACAAGGAGGATGCAATCCTCAATTTGTCACACCAAGTGATCGTATGCAGTCTCAAACATGTAACAATTTTAGCCACCATGTTTCATTATTCACAATACAGAGCATTAGACATAGCTCATCTTAGAAAAGTACACTGGGGCTGACAAGCCAGATACACAGCCCTGACGGTAATGAGCAGGTGACTTCAGCAGCCCTATGCCACATATGCACGCTCTCAATTTTGCATTCATGGCTGACTCAAATTAAAATTCCTTTTTCTTGCACCACTCTGGTGAGCATTTGTGGGTCAGACACAATGGACCTCGGCTCCAAGCCAATGAATGTTTTGGAACAACTAAATGCAGAGCATGCTCTGTAGTAAGAAATGCAAAATCCCAACTCTTATGCTAACGTTTTCTTTCAATTATGAATTGTAACCCACTCTCTGCAGCTTTCCAGCTACATTTCATGCCAATCCAGATGTTGCTCTGCATTATGAAAAGCAAAAATTTTTTTCCTAATGAAGTATCTATCAGAACAAACGATGGTATGAACGCTAGTTTGCAGCCTACAGCTGTCTCCCAAAACAACTGATGCAGAAGATACTTGCATCAAAACAAAGCATTGCAATATCTGAGAAATCATCAGTTCCAAGTGAACATCTGTCACAGGCCAGTTGTCCACTAACAGTAGATAATCACAGCTACCTTGACTGCAATTTGCCATCACATTAAGAGACCCACACTTCACAAACAACCAAGTTCTAAAAGTTTGTTTTATCCTGGCAACAAAGGTATAAGAAAAAAGCAGCAGTTGAAAGCCATATCCAGCACATCTCTACATTGATGTTGTGCCACATAATGAGGCTTCTTGTCAAGACAGGAGCCACATCTTTCTTGAACTAGTGCTTCCAATACAGGCATCCATAATAGACGACATTGATGACTGTTTGGCTTTGTATTTTCTAACTCTACAGAACTGGAAGCCCTTCACAGAAGACTGCTTTTTACTTAAACTTAATGCCATATAATATGTTGTACAGGACAAGGGACAATGGGCACAAGCTGGAACACAGGAAGTTCCGCTTGAACCTGAAGAGGAACTTCTTTACTCTGAGGGTGGCAGAGCACTGGAACAGGCTGCCCAAGGAGGTTGTGGAGTCTCCTTCTCTGGAGGTATTCAAAACCTATCTGGACAAGTTCCTGCACGACCTGCTCTAGGCTGACCTGCTTTGGCAGGGGAGTTGGACCAGATGATCTCCAGAGGTCCCTCCCAACCCCTACCATTCTGTGATTCTGTACACAGCAGTGCCCAAAAACACATGTTAAAACCCCCTGGTTTTGAAATTTAGTTTTCAAATGTTTTCATATCAGCTTGAGATGCTTGCTAACCCATAGATCACTTTTTATAAGGTCTTCAAGAAATGCGCATTTAATCTGGAAAAGCTCTTCAGTCAATCTTTGAGATGTGAGCAAACATACAATCTTTCCCTGAAAAAGAGTTGGAAACAACATAGTGAATGTCTTGCCTAGTACTTTTCCTGCATCAGCAAGTACACCAGGCAAAAGACAAACTTGTAAAACATTCAGATACCAGTTTGACATTAGGAAATAAGATATAGCTGATCAGCCAAGAGCCAAATTAGTATTTCTAATCCTACAACTGTTTTTTCATTTGTATAAATATTTGTTAGTGGAGCGTTTGTTTCCAAACACTGATGACTCTGACCACCATAAAGGAAGTGATACTCCAGCAACCTGGGCACTGAGAAGGTCTCACCTTCCTAAATAAACCCTCCAAAAGCTTTAAGGAAAATCAGAATCAGGTGCTATATTGCAATAAGCAACACTGATCACCCATAGGTGTTGTTCAGAAACACATCAGATGTTGGTGTTACTGGAGGTGTCTGTACTCACCCAGAAGTTGCTGTGATGCTGAAAGGCAATTCCTGCACTAAGAGCTAACAGTCAATTTAGTACCTCCATTCACCTTCAGCATTTGAACCTCTTCCACTGAAATTACTGATTTGACAGCATGCAAAAAAAAAAAAAAAAAAAAGAAGGCCGCTCAGCAAACACCTATGACTCCTGCCAGTGAGCTTACGATACAGTAGTTGCCACCAAATGCAACAGTTCCTAATGAATTCAGCTAGGAAGCAATAATGCATCAGACTCAAAGTAGATGAATATGTTGATTATGACACAGTTAAGATGCAGTCCACTCCTCAGGAATTAATACTAAAACACCCTGTGAAAAGTGCTCTCTCTCCTCCTCCTCCCCATTTTCCCAGGCCTCCCATCTATTTGTGTAGCAAGATAAGTATCACACTCCCTTCTCTGAGGTAAGTTATAACCACTGCAGCCTACGAGCTCCTGAAGCTATGGCACTAAATTACTAATTCAGCATTTTGAGATTTCATACACCCATATGCAACTATCTCCTATGAGATCTTTAACAGAGTTGCATAGACTTCTTCAGAAACTCCAGCAATAAAAGAAGGGAGAGATAAACAAGTTTGCTGAGAAATGGAAATTACATCAGCTGTGAATTTCGTGCTCTGGCCTAGCTGAAGAGCATTTACAAAGAAAACAGTCAGTGTCACGTTTTGCAATACAAGGCAAAAATAACATTGCATTGACTTAAAATAAATTCTAAAATTTATTAATCTACTCTTTTTTTTTTTTTTTTTTTTTAAGACTGAAGATATTCTTCCTGAAGACCCAAAGGAAGAGAATGCAGGGTATGTAGACAAGGGTGATTCGCTGCCCAGTCACAAAAACCTAAAACCAGAGGTATCGGTACCAGATGCTGAACACAGCGATGAGCCCCAGACCACTAGAAAACAAGGAAGAATGGGTAGTGAGCATCAAGTGAAAAACAGCCTAAAAAGCATCAATTTCCTTGCACTGCACAATAAAACAGGTTTGGCTTCTGATAACCAGGACAGTGACTCTGGAAGCAGTGACAGAGAACAGTCCAGCTCTGAGCATTACCAGTTCAGCAGGCTTGAGAAACACAGCAATACGGCCAATCGACACGTCCTGGGCAACGCAGAAAATCCCGTGGATATTCTTAGTCTTGATCATGAGCGTAACACATGGAAATACAGTAAGAATACAGTTGGCGTATCCGAAAATAACAGTGAAAGTGATGAAGAAGAAGGTATGGAAGAGGAGGATAAGGAATGGGATGACGAAACTGACTACAGAGATATGAAGCACAAAGGCCACCATACAAATCAAGGTAACCAACATAAAAGACAGCAAAACGAAAACAGTATGCAGTCCGATGAAATCATGAGAGATTCCAGTCAACCAATCCGGATAACCAAGAGACACACTGAGAAATTTGACCTAGAAGAAAAAGAGAGGGAGAACAGCCAGAAGAAACCCTATAAAGAAGAAATCCCTTTCTCTCAAAAAACCCATAACAAAGATCAGGATGACAAATGGCAAAGCCAAAAGAGGAAAGACAATGTTCAAGTAAATTATCAGAGCGAACATGACACGGGGGCGGAAAGACAAGATACAGAGGACAGTAACGTTAATGACGACGGTCACGACAGTGGTGATGTTGATGGTGAGGAAGATCTCAGCAATACCTGGAGAGAAGGAGCCTATGAGGAAGAGGAGAGAATCCAGAGTAATGACCAGAAGAGCACCAGTACTGAGCAGGAAGGGGAAGGAATGACCAAAGATGACACTGTGGTTCATAGAGAGACTGAGGATGACCAAAATGTCAAGATTAAAGACTTTATACACTCTGAACAAGATGATTACGATCATAAGCCACTTAATTCTGACAGCAAGCAACAACTGGAAATAAGTAGCTCTGTTCAGAGCATGAATTCATTGCAAAGTGAAGATAAGGTAAATTCTCTTTCAAATAAAGTCGGAATACTAGAAAAAGCAGGGCAGGGGCAACCAGTCCCAAACTTAAATTCCTGATGATTGAAAGGGCCTTTTGGAGAAAAACAGGTGTAATAATTTCTTAATATATAGAAGTCTCATCTCCCCTTTTATTCACTATTCATCTGTTTCATGCTATGTCACTTCACATATAACATTTAGATGAATTGTAACAAAAGAAGTGAGCACCACCCATGTAAGAGCTATACACATGATGAGCTGTGTAATGCAACACACAAATAAATACAGATACACAGATACAAGAGCTGGCACGCAGTTTCAAGCCAACTAGGAAAGCCTGTTCATTCCCCTCTCCCAAAGATTTTAAACACTACCACACAAAAGTGAACAGCTTGGAAAGGCAGGGCTAGAGTCCGTGAAAAAATTACCATCCTGGTGGCTGGGGCACTTTCACACAAGATGAAGGATGTGGGCTTTGTCCCTTCAGACAAAGGAGGATGTTGCACCCAGATCTCCCACAGCCCAGTCAGCCATTAGATAACCAGTGGACTATCAGGGGTGTTCTTCAAAAGGAGTGAGTTTTCCTATGGCTGTTAAAAAAACCATCTGTAATATTAAAAAAATGGTAGGAGGCATCTATTTGAAAGAGGGCAGGCACTCCCCCACAGCACCAAAGAAGGGTCAGAACTGAAGACACATCCTTTCCTTCTCCTCCTGCTTCATGTGTCTGGCCCAGCAGCTCAGCTCATGGTGCTGCTACTCCCAGGCACTATTGAGAGTTTATGCTCACTGACCTGGAGGGCCCCAGAGCAAACTAAGACTAGAAGCACCAATTCTGCCAACCTTGAGGCACTACAATGCTCAAGTACTGCAGAACATACAGGTGCCTTACTGAGCTTCTCTTCCTCTCTCTCCACCTCCTACCTTTTTTTAATCACATAACAGAGTGCCTAAATACTACCAGAGTCTTTATGCACTTCTCATGCATTTTGCATAGCAACGTCTTTCTGCTGCAAGCAGAACAAACTGCCTCAGTCAGCTCTAAATTTGTCCCTGAAAAAATCTGTCCAAGTATTTTTTTCTTCCCAAGATTTACTACAGTTTCTGCTTATGTCTCTGTGGCTGTACAGGTTAAGACTACAGGCAGTTCCTATGGTGAGATGGAAAGCGCAAGCAACAGGAGTGAGAAGGCTCTCCTGGGTAAGCCACAAAGCAAAACCATCATGTAACTGCCAACTCTGTGGCTGGGAAATCTGCTGGTCTGCATCTCTTTTCTGCCTTTGGCAGCACACGATTTCACATGACTGAACTGTGCTTGCGCATAATTCTGCATTGCAGTTATGTTCCCACAGAATCCCTTCCATCCGCCCTTGGATTTACTCATTTGTTTGTGAAAAACATTTGTACACAGTGCACAAATTTTTGTGTCAATTATACAGGATGCGAATTACCTTGCATTGAAGTCATTCAGTTTCAGAACAGTAGCTTGAATTCAATTAGGAGTGGGACAAGTGCCAGTGCTGGATTCAGCAAGGACAGATGGGATACGTTTCACCAAAGAAAACTGGAAGTGAATGTCAGTCATTATAGAAGAAATAGTTTTTTTTCTGAGAAATTTATTTCCCCATCCAACTCAAACCTGGGACTGCTAGAAGTCTCACAAAAATCCTCATTTAAAGTTCAGCTTGCTTTATTCAATACAAGATCCAGCTGTATTTTAACAAACTTACAAAAAGCACTTTTATTGAATATTGGGCTGTATTTTGCTTTGACTGTCAGTAGTACCTGACAAACACTTGCCTTCATCTCATCCCCTCTAACGGTCCCTCCTTCTTGCTATGATCACTAGACCCATGTAGGAACTTCCACTGCAAGAGAGGTAAAGTCTGCAGTGCAGACAAACAAGGGAAACCCAGCTGTATTTGCCAAGATCCTGCTGCTTGCCCTGCCACCAAAGACTATGAGCATGTAAGTATTTAATTCAGTGCACAGCATGGGGGAAAGCCATCTAAAATGTTTACAAGATAACACATTCCCTTGCTATTGTTTAGAATAATTCTACCATAAAAAGCATGCAAGTGGGTCTGTGTGATTACAGTAATTGTAAAAGTATAAAGTACCCAAACTCACTGACTATAGTTTGAGAATAGTATGAACACATGTAGCTATGTAGTACCTAAAGTGATTTGCTTCATTTAGTCTTTCAGGGATCATAGCTCCTCCCTGTCACTATAAGTTCTATTTATCCATTTGCTGGTTTAGATCATACACTGAATACTTGTACATACCCAGTGTAATAACCATCTCAGAAACTATATTACTACCCCATAAAAATAAATTCAAGTGTCTCAAAACTGGGTGTGTAAGTACAGACAACTAATCCTTATGTAGGCATATAACAACTACAACTTTCCATTCTTCTGATCACATGTATTCCCTGAGGGTATTCACAACTGCTACACCATATGTTAGCAATATTTTTATTATTGTAATGCCTATATGAGTGATCACAATTTTTCTCAACACAGTGGTGGCGGGTGGTTTTGGTTTTCATTCCTCCTCTAGGTTTGTGGTACAGACAACAAGACTTATGATGGCACATGTCAACTCTTTGGCACCAAATGTCAACTTGAAGGGACAAAAATGGGACGCCAGCTGCACCTAGACTATATGGGCTCCTGCAAATGTAAGGCTTGTTTTTCTATGAAGAATTCACCTGGGTATAAAGAGCCAGTAGCCTTAACTACCAGCCTAAGTTACCTGCTTTCTTCCTGTGCTTTCCCCCTTCTACATCAATTATCTGCTAATTAAGACCTTAAAACCCCTAATATGTCTAAAAAGTTACTTTTTCTATAATTAAGGGTATTAGGCATCTGAATCTTGAAGCATCCCTTCTGTGCTTATAGCAATTAGTTGTCAACTCTGTCTTCCTCCTGCACTGTCTTTCATGTTCCCAGTGCTACAGCGTCTGAAGAGGTTTTTTTAATACCTTGACCAGAAAAACCCCAATATTTACAGCCAGATAATAAATGAAAATGTCAAGTCCAAAAAAGAAAAACAAAACTCAAAAAACTACTCAGATGCCAAATACAGAAGTCTGGATCTAAAAGCCAGAACTGATTTCCAAGCTCCTCAACTGCTGCATACCCTGGGAGGAAAGTGCACTCTCAGCCAGAATATTCCTTTGCTGTTGAGAACTCTGCTGTCGTGCAACTTACTGATTACAGTTTCACTGCACAACTGTGCTCAGAAGCTGCACAGATATATAAAGGTTGTGGCTTGCACAACTGGTTAAGCATGTGCACCAAAGAATCGTAGATCTAGAACTGAACCCATTAGTTGCATTCCCAATTTTATGTATTAACAGCTCCATCAATTTTAAGCTTAACTGGAAGTTTGCTAGTGAGAATCAAATCTAACTTGGGTCAGAAATGCTCCAACAGGGACTTAACAGATCATCTGTTAACAAAAGCTTTCCTGTTTGGCACAGACATCCCCCACTGTACTGATTATGAAGTGGATCAGTTTCCCCTCCGGATGAGAGACTGGCTTAAAAACATCCTTATGCAATACTATGAACGTGATCAGGATACTCCTGGATTTCTAACTGAAAAGCAAAGAAGTAAGGTCAGCAACCCTTTTCAAGTAAGACGATGTAGTTACATGTTAGAGCTGGACTAACAATGTGAAAAAAAGTGATTCACAACTTGCAAGTTCTCCTATTTCCTATGAGCATTCCCTTTCTGGTTAAAGCAATTTAGACTCAGATTCACAAGTTGCAAAATACACTTACACATCTCCTTGCACTCATTTAAGCTGAGACACATTTCTGCTCTTTTCTCCTAGCAAATGCAAGCCAAGTGTATTACTCTGAAGCCAGTGCCTACAGACAAGAGGCAGAAAGGTCAGAATTAGTGCACACCTAGACGAACAGTGTTTGTTTGAGAAGACACAAAACACCATCTGTTCAGGGAAGTGCTTTGTGACAAACCTCTTGGAAAGTTCAACTAATACGTAGATAAGGATGACTCAATTCACAGTCAATGACATTTTCCAAAGGACTAGAGGAAACTAAGCAGCCGTAAGATGGAAGGTTTGGGTATGAATAACTAATTGAAGGACAGAATAAGAGGGAAGAGCTAGCCAAGAGCTCACCTGTGGAGTCCCATGAGTTGAAAGGATTGTGCCATTTAACTTTTTTACCTGAAAATGGACTCAACAGTTAAAGGTATCACTTGCACTTTTTAATCCAGCCATATACACTGTCCATCTACACCATGATATTCAAGGCTATAAAATTACATAAGTCTGATGCTCAGTTTTAAGAGCAAAGAGCTGCTTTCTACCACCCAGCAGACCTGCAGCATCACACTGCATTGGCTTAAAAAAGGAGTAAGCATCTATTACCATTGGGCCTTTTATTTTAGAGAAAGATTTGTGTCAAGTGAATTGGTGACAGTAGTTTGGTTTTGAAGATACAGATGCCGTGAGTGCCTAAAAAGCCATAACTGTTAGAAAATAGTTCAAGTTAAACCAAGACCTAGGCTGCTCTAACTCTGGAGTAGGAGGTCCACGCAGTAGGTCACAGCTTGGGCAACACCAAAGACTACTTACACAGTTACCAAGAGGGACTATGAACTACCTGGAACATCCCATACTAAATGTGGGAATTAAATGATTTCAGAGATTGCTTATTTGACACCAAAAGCTGAGTTGCTTGCCTCAGGACAGAAGATCAAAAACTGTGATAAAATTCATTTCATCTCCTACCAACCCAAGGCTACTGCCCTGTTTAGCTGAGTTTGATGATTAGGCCACAAGAATTTCACTTCCTTTCTAGTTACTAGCAAAGTTGATATGGACAGCAACGAAAACCATCTGGACTACTTGAGGCAAGCTTTTCATGCTGTGTATGGTCACAAACACTAAAACCCATTTCCCCAGTGGTATTTTATCAAGTTTCATTTTTCCAAACCACCACCTTGCTGGATTGTTCTCTTCAGGACAGGTCTTCATCCCTAAGCAAAAAATATCAATTTCTCTGTTGTGTTCAGGTGAAAAAAATCTACCAGAATGACAAGCGCCTCGTGGCTGGTGACCATGCAGTTGAGCTGCTCCTGCACGATTTTGAGAAAAATTATCACATGTATGTGTATCCTGTGCACTGGCAGTTTCATCAGCTTGATCGGCACCCTGTTGACAGGTAAAAAAAAAAAAAATCTTTGTGGGTTCGGTTCCATTTTGTTGTTTAAGCTCAGGCTGTTTTACTTTTCTAAACCACTTGAAGGATTCTCTACATACAGGACCAGTCCCTCAGCTGTTAGAAGCCAGTATCCCCTTCCTTCTAAGAAAGCATTAATCTCTTACACAGAACTTCTTGTATTGTTCTGCTGGAGCCATGTCTTAGGTCAGAATCTGCTATCCTCTTGCCATTCATAATCATCATGTATTACACCTTAAGCTCTACAGTGTCTTAATAGCTACTAATGCCCTGATCCTGGAAGAAAACAAGGCTCATGAGATCCTGTTGTTGCCAAAGCTAAGAGCAACAGACTAAGTACAAGGGGCAGAGACCTGTCAGCAATAATTCACTAGTGAGGTACTCATTGCTTTCAACCAATACAGAAGTCTCTCAGTTTAAGCAACAGATATGGTAAGCCAGCACCAGAGTCACAGTTCAGAGGAAGCCCCTAGCTGCTGAGAACCTGACTCAGTTTTCAGGCTTCTGGTCATGACACTCAGTGGTGGGATCCAAGTTTCAAGGCTGCAGGCCCTCAATACCCCACAGTGATCACATCTACTGTCTTAGGACACAGCTAAGCAGCTTTGTAAGCTTGATCTCCTGAAGATTAACGGCAAAGCTCCACAACTGACAAGTTGTTCAGAAGTCACAGTAACACTTGTTCTAGAAAAAAATGTTAGTGAACAAACAGCAGTTAAAACATTTTCGTTTATCAGGTATTATAGATCATCATAATAATGTGGGACAGATTCACTATAGAAGCACCACAACAGCATCCACTGGGGCATCTGTGTCAAAGCCAGTGCTGTCATCTTCTGGCAGCTTAGATCTTTGATGATCCTGATGATTTATTAATGAAATAGGTCTACATACCTGTTCTTTCTTTCAGATTATTGACACATTCTGAGCTCGCGCCTTTGAGAGCCTCCCTTGTTCCTATGGAACACTGCATAACCCGTTTCTTCCAAGAGTGCGATGGAGATCAAAACAAACTCATTGCTTTGAAGGAATGGTGCCACTGCTTTGGGATTAAGGAAGGTAAACCTAAAACCAGGCAGATGTACAGAACAAAATGTTCCTATCAAGGCTATGCACATTCTCGGACGACAACATACAGGAAAGAGAAATTGTAGCCAGCAGCTCATGGCTACTGTGCACAGAGGCAAATGGAACAGTAATGACAGGAATGCAAAAGGTGCAAGGTTCTGAATTGTTTTATAAAGATACGAAAAAGTTATTTCCATGAGGAAAAATTTGAGAGGTAGTTGGTACTAAATATCAAATCATTCTTGTGTGGTGTCTGAAGCTACATGTTCTGCATGTCTGTCTTTCAAGGCAAAGTGGGCTTGTACTTTGAAATCAGTAGTCAAAGCATATTGATTGAAAACGCATTTAAAGATTTCCAGCCAAGTAGGGAAAACAACCAAAAACTCTCACTGATCAAGTAACTATGCTCACCTCTAGATTACTATATACAACACAAATGCTGTCATCACACTGTAGTTGCAGGCCAAACCATGCATTTTACCTAACCTGTCAAATGCAACACATGCTCAGACAGTGCCCACCAGACGGCATGCATCAGGAGGCTTAGGCAGGGACAGTTTCTGAATCCTAAATGGGCTAGGCATACGTTTGTTCTGCTCAATCCATACTGAGACTTCTCTAGGAAAGCGAGAAGCTAGGTACTACTGTGCTGGTGATGTCTCTAGAATTTGGCAGCAGCAGCTAAACAGAAACTGCCATGATAGCAATTCCAGATTTACACGACTACATTCAACATAGGCATTTCACAATTCACCTTCTTCTGATCTAGCCCTGAGTGACAGCTGAAGAACACTGAAAGCCATTAAGCAAGGGTAGCAACAGCACAGGTTAACCCTAGAACAGTTGTGACAGAAGGCATTTGGCTAAACACGCAGACTGAAGAAACGTGCTCAAAATCCTACTAGCAACTCCCTAATTCTAAGTGAAGGCTGATTCTGGTCAGAGGTCAGACATGTAGAACCTTCACTCTTCCCAGAATTTTTTCAGCTCTTCTGATGACAATTTACCAGTCACAAACCATATGTGGAAGTAAGCTGTGAGGAGTTATCATAATACACACATACTGCTGCCAATGATCGTTCACCCAAAGAGGGGTTTTAGGGTCAGTCATTTGTGAAGAGGTGGGTGGAAGGGCTTCTTGGCTCACAAACAGATCAAGGAGACCTATCAAGAAGGATCTAAATGAATGGTTCCTGAATATGATAGCAGCAACCATACTTGGTTTTTGTTCAGGATAGCATTCCCCTACATTAGCCCTCTGAAACTTTAGCATTTCACTTTCTTGATAGTGATACACCATAAAACTGTCTCTCTGGCATCAAATGTTAACAACATTTTCTTCTTTGTTGCAGAAGACATAAATGAAAATCTCCTGTTCTGAGCCTGGCTGAACAGAATCCCAGTGCTGCCCTAAAACTGGTGAAATATGTGAATCCTGTTTATTTCTGCAATTAACAGCTTCATAGTTTTCAAGACAAAGGCGGCATAAAGTTCACTGCATTAAATGCACTAACGCAAGTGCAGAAAAGTTCTATGTTCATTAACTGCAGAAAAATGTATCTACTCCAAGTGGTTCATAGCTAAACAACCAGTGTTTTCACTGTTCATGTATCCATGAGCTCTCTGAACCAATAAATAGTACTAACCTGATGACTGAGCTTTTCACAAAACTCTTCAGTAGAATTAGAGAATGTGGATTTTACCATACACTGAAGAAAATAACCTTGAAATAGGACTTGTTTCCTTTATTTACTGTATTGTCAGTTTAACATTCTGCATAGAAGCCTCAAATACAATAAAAGTCTACCTAGATATATGAGTTCTGTCAGAACTTTGTCAAAGAAAAGGTATCAAGGCAACAGTTCAATGGAAATTTCATTTTAGACTCAAGGGAGGAGAAGGAACTAGACTCAAGGGAGGAGAAGGAACTAGACTCAAGGGAGGAGAAGGAACTAGACTCAAGGGAGGAGAAGGAACTAGACTCAAGGGAGGAGAAGGAACTAGACTCAAGGGAGGAGAAGGAACTAGACTCAAGGGAGGAGAAGGAACTAGACTCAAGGGAGGAGAAGGAACTAGACTCAAGGGAGGAGAAGGAACTAGACTCAAGGGAGGAGAAGGAACTAGACTCAAGGGAGGAGAAGGAACTAGACTCAAGGGAGGAGAAGGAACTAGACTCAAGGGAGGAGAAGGAACTAGACTCAAGGGAGGAGAAGGAACTAGACTCAAGGGAGGAGAAGGAACTAGACTCAAGGGAGGAGAAGGAACTAGACTCAAGGGAGGAGAAGGAACTAGACTCAAGGGAGGAGAAGGAACTAGACTCAAGGGAGGAGAAGGAACTAGACTCAAGGGAGGAGAAGGAACTAGACTCAAGGGAGGAGAAGGAACTAGACTCAAGGGAGGAGAAGGAACTAGACTCAAGGGAGGAGAAGGAACTAGACTCAAGGGAGGAGAAGGAACTAGACTCAAGGGAGGAGAAGGAACTAGACTCAAGGGAGGAGAAGGAACTAGACTCAAGGGAGGAGAAGGAACTAGACTCAAGGGAGGAGAAGGAACTAGACTCAAGGGAGGAGAAGGAACTAGACTCAAGGGAGGAGAAGGAACTAGACTCAAGGGAGGAGAAGGAACTAGACTCAAGGGAGGAGAAGGAACTAGACTATAGATCACCTATGCCAGTCCTTAAACCATAATTCCTAAAATACATTAAAAAACCAGCTCTTTTTCATACACTTCCCTCACCTCTCGAAACACAACAGTAATAGTAGTAACGCCACACAACAGAATTCCTGCTGACAGACTGTGTAATGGGCTAATTATATGAGCATGGTGAGGTCCACCACCACAACAAGCAGAGGGTATCGCAGCTCCAACACATCCTTATTCTCCTTAGCAGGTACATTCTTCCTTCCTCCCACTACTGCTACCATTTTTCCCAAGAAAGAAATGCTAATTACTTCTTTCACCATCTCCCAACTTTTGATTGCCTGAAGACAGGCACAATATAGGCATAAAACCCAGGACAGAATGAGATTATTCCTGAATCCCATTGACTTTTTGATTTTAAGCCAAGCACTTCACCAAAAACACTCCAAGCATGCTCTGCTGTAAGCAAGAAGCCCCAAATGCTATTCCTACAAAGGAAGATCAGAAAACATCTTTCATCTGAACCATGTCACCTTTCCAATGAAAACAAAATGGGATTCAGAAATGCTGTTTTGGTAGCTCAAATAGTGGAAGTCCACTTGCCCCTCACTAATTTGCTCTTAAACCAGCAAAGGTTGCTAATTCTAGTCCAACTCCAGTCTGATGCCCCGGGAAACAATGAGTCAAGCTCTGATTATTTCCAACACAGGAACTTCTTACACAAACAAAAGATTATTTCCCACCAAAACCAGATTCACTGATAGTTTCTCCTGTAAGCCTGACTTGTCACCCACTTCACATTCTGTAACATCACAGAAGTGTATATAAATCAACCTGGATTGCATGTACAAAAGCATATTGTCTGTGCTAACTCCATTTGAAAAAGATCCTTTCTCTGGGACTTCATATGTCTCAGGGAACAAGTAATTTTGACAGCATTTTTTCCTGCCTGACTGCAGCCTATTGCTTATTTGCTCTTTCTATAGCCAAGAGTCAGCCACCTTAAAACACTAAAATATAGTTCACACAAGGACAACTCACAAGGGATTGACTATTCTCCACTGAGGCTAATACTCACCATTGCTGCACTTGAAGTACTAGAAAAAGATACAATGAAATTGAATTTATCAGGGAAAACAGGAAAGATTTTCCTTTAAACTGTTCAAGTTCTGCAGGGCAAGTAATCATCACCAAGATGATTACAGCCATGGATATATGAAGCACCTAATGTATAAGGAGCAGAGCAGCATCCCACCTGTTATGAAATTCTCAGTGATGCTGCCACTTCCACTTTTCCATTGCAAGACACAGAAAAGGAACATGTGCTAACATATGCATAGATAGATACTACAGACACAGTATGAGGAAAGATTTTTCACCTGAGCTCTTGTAGTCTGTGAGGGGGCAAGCACCACCAATATTTAACCTACAAATAAGAACATTAAGAGTAAAGATGATAAATGAAAACTAGTTTCCCCAACAGGACTTTAACTGTATCATTACTACTCTAGCTTAACTAATAACTATTTTAATTTTTATTACTTTTTCATTTTGTGAAGTAGACAAGACAAAGTTAGTGATAATTTTATTGACCTTCTGTAGACTTGTTTCCACTGAGTTTTAATGTACCTAAATTAAACATCTGTTTAGTCATAAGTATTTTCCCCTCTCTACAAGGGAGAATCAACAGTGAAATCACATTCCTACTAAGACTCAGGTACCCTTTGAGACACACACAGACACACATATCACATGCATTTGCACGTATAGAGAGTACACTCACAAATGCACTCATTGCTCACACTTAAACCATGGTACAATCTTGTCTACTGCATGCAGCTGGTTATCATAGAATCATAGAATAGTTTGGGCTGGAAGGGATCCCTAAAGGTCATCTAGTTCACCCCCCCTGCAGTGAGCAGGGACATCTTCAGCTAGATCAGGTTGCTCAGAGCCCTGTCCAACCTGACCTTGAATGTTTCTAAGGATGGGGCATCCACCACCTCTCTGGGTGATCTGTTCCAGTGTTTCACCACCCTCATTGTAAGAAATTTCTTCCTTGTATATAGTCTAAATTTGCCCTCTTTTAGTTTCAAATCATTACTCCTTGTCCTATCACAACAGGCCCTGCTAAAAAGATTGCCCCCATCTTTCTTATAGGCCCCCTTTAAGTACTCAAAGACCACAACATGAACAGGATTAAAATTATCTGACCTACTGACTTTCCCTCTATTTCAACTAAAGCAGCAGGTCAGTGTTAAGTGAGAAGAAAAGTAGATGGGGATAGATGTTTTCAGACAGGTCCATTAAGGGATACCAAAGTCCAGAATGCAGTGATAACTTCCAACCCTAATGGAAACCTGACAACACGTAGGATATTCCAGGAGAAACATCAACCTGCACTTCCTCTCCCCTCATTCTAAGCCAAAGTACCTGCTGCTACAGACATAATGCCCAACCAGACAATCCTTCCCTCTGATCCAGGACAACCACTGCTCAGTCCTCTGTAGATCAAGTCTGTCCTCAGGATGTAGAGCTGTATGTACAAGCGTGCTCATCAGCTACATGCACTAATCCTCGCAACAATAAAGTCAACAGAAATGGCCTGCTCTCATCCATTTAGGTCTCACCTGCTGTGAGGCAGGACATTCAGCTCTCAAGGTAAGCATGAGCTGCTCCTCCTCTGTTAAATGTGGCTTCTTTGAGTCACTGCGAGTAGGGCTTTCAAGACAACACATATAGGTTTAAAAACAGAAAAAAAGTTTAGCTATATTTTGTTAGTTTAAGACAGACAGAACACCCTAAATACCACAAATAAACAACACCACCACTGTCCAGTTTCCACCAACTGTTAACTCACAAAACCTTTCCTCCCAAATTTGATGAAATTGCTCAGTTAAGCGGGATCCCTCTGTGCAAAGAGGTGCAAGGATCTGACCCAGCATTGACAAACAAGAAAGATATAGCTGCCAAAGCCAAGCTGGCTTATCTCTTTTCACTGACTTGGCCATCTGAATCACCTTTTCAAAAGGAGATCACTCTCCTTATCAGTACTGTACTAATACCAGGTGCGTTTGCATTAAGTTTAATTTTCACTCCTCCTGCACAACCACATGGAAGATTCCAAAAAGAAGGAAATACAGGTGACCACCACCTCACCTATGGCTTCTAGCTCAACAGCCCATGCCAACAGGTGTGGGGTCACAATTTTACACCTTGTGGCAGAACACTGATCACTAGTTCTAACGTTTGTACTTAACTGGGGATTTTGGTACTGAACAGGAAAATACTGACACAAGATGACTTTCTTTTCACAGCAACCAAATAGGTTCCTGAAAGCTGTTGGTTGCTTCTTTGGATGCCCAGGCCACAGTGTTGCTCTGCCAGCTTATCAAGCTCAAGTTTGAGGTAACTGAACTGTCAGTAGCACAATGAGACATAAGACTGCAGGAAGCTCTAGGTGGCCAGGCAGCACTCCCTCAGAGATACTGAGAGCAGGTTCTGAATGACAAACTACCATAGAAGAGAGCTGGGGACGGACTGTGATTTATCTTTGAAGCTCAAGAGGAGTAATCCAATCTACTTTCTAATTAGCAGACATGCATTCTATGAGGTGACTTTTTTTTTTTCAACACAAAACCCCTCTATTCTTCAGCTTGAAAAGAGGTTACAAACTTTCTCAAAATTCTGCTGCTGTTCCTTAGATATTCTTTGAGTATTTTTCTAAGTATTCCAACCCTTGAGGTTAGATGACCTCTTAGATATTTTTTTTTTTAAAAAAAAGTAGTTTAGGATAAGTTAGAGAAACAACACATAGGGCTGAAAAATAACACTTTTCAACACATTAACTTGCACTAATATGCAAGCTAAAGTTGACAGTTTTCCAGAAGATTTGCCAAATGAAAAGGAATGCCACTACATTTGCTTACTTACAAACTTTCAATATTGTAATTATGCAATAAATTTCAGGACACAAGCATCAAGACCTGATTAGTATGGTACTGGGATATGCATAAAGTAATTGCATTCTGTACAGTATACTGTCTAAGATCACACACTACAACTGATACTCGTCTAACCAGAAAGCTTTTCCTGGAAACATGACCATCAAAAAACATATAGCCAAGTCCACTTAGCCTATCAAAGAAAAGGCTTTAACACAAGACTGTTGAGGACTGAAAAGATTCTTTACAAAAATTTTGCTTTCCAGGAATAACACACTGGCTATGGAAACAGCGCAGCTTTTCTAGCTCATTGAGTATGGTACTCTCAGAATTGAAATTATTTTCTCCTGTTTCAACCTTCAGTACTATACATTAAGTGCTTCATATGTAAACAGCAACATTCAAGAAAAAAAAATCATCCTATTTTGACATGCCACAGTATAGTCACCCTTGTTCTCAGCCATGATGAGCTGTACATTCACCTCCCCATGAACTTAAGAAGGGTTTGCTCTTGTAGCCATGCTTTCAAAACCCAACTACAATGCTAGGGGCCTGCTCCACATAATGTACTAATTGCACATTAAAATAATTAACTGCTATTAATTCTAACCTGTCCTTCTCTTCTTACTCTGCAGATACCTGAAAAACTATGGACATCTCCTGCAGAACACCTGTTTCTAGAAAATCTTCAGCTTCCTACAGCTCCTATCCACCTTTTGTCTCACCAGCGCACTGGAAAGTGAGGATGAGTAACAACCAAGCCCCGTTTCATACACGCACCTCTGAAGCTGGTGTGGGTTATAGTGCTTTCAAACCTTGTCGGATTACTTGTTAAGCTCAAATAAGTACCGAGCATCAAATTTCTTAATTATCTTCATCTTTTCTCAAGAAAAAAATACACCCAAGGCATTTCAGTGATCCAAAGACCAGGAGTAGAAAGAGAAGGGAACTCCTGAAGCTGGCTGTGCCTTTTGTCCATTCTGAGTTTCACAGGTTCTCTCAGGTTTTGATCTGGCCCTACCAGACACTACCCAGTCTCCATACTATGCTGAGGACAGATTAATCAAAATAATTTCTGCCTAAGCAACCACTAGATCTTACCTACAATTTGAAGAAAGATTTTTGCCTAACTCAAGACTATGGAAGTTACTAAAACAGCATAAATGCTTTCTGTTGCAATAGAAAGACCACAGAGATCAAGTGTGCAGGAAGAGGTGAACAAAGACTGAAAAAAAATTAATAACTCTTAGGATTACTTTTTCCTTTGAAAGGAATATAACCAATAACTACAAGATTCCCAGGGCTCCCTGTGTAAACGCACATGACTCCTCCAGATTTCATTAGCTAATTGGGAAAAAGGAGTGGTGTTGAAAAGGAGCAAGCCCTCACATAATTCATTAGTTAAGCAGCATGTGTCCAACAGTCTCAACAATGCATGAGCATGTCACAGTACTGTTACACAAGGTAATTCCACACCGTGAACATTTATCACCACCCCACTTCAACATGTGGCTCAAAATTCATTAAGATCCATCCCCAGCTATCAAGCACTACTTTTAGCTGTTATTGTCACCAACTCTTGACAATATCACACAAGTAATAGCAATTACCCCTTGGAAAATGTCAAGCAAAAATGTCAGCAACTGTTGTGCAGCTCTTGTTACTAGCATAAATGCCATAGAAGGCCCACATCAGCCTCCTGACTGCAAGTTACTCATTACCTAAGCTGTAAAAAACCCACCACAATTTATAAGATTATACTTTAAGGCTGCTCTTTCCTATGGTCCTGTTTATGGCATAGTCTTCCCCCCAGCTGTACTGCCATAAGCAGTGGGAAGACAGGAACCTCAAAATCCAGCTCCCAAAATCAGTCATCAAGTTACATCCCCCAACAGCTATCTTTTTAGATAGAGGTGCTGTCAGATATTCAGATGTGAATACCATCCACACTGTAAACTAGAAAGCAATTAAATGTGAAAACTAATCTCTCAAAATAGAAAAATCACTGTATAGCCACGTTAAGTGAAACAACTCAGAAAAGAAATCTCACTTTATTTCGCAGCACTTTAATTGAAGTCATTATTCAGGTTATCATCCTACAACTCTCACATCCCTTAAGGATACATACTCCCAACAAGAAATCAGTGCAGAAATACAGACCTAAAGTTACAGCCTCTGAACTACAACCAGTCAGAACCCCAGTGTTGTCATGCAAATCTGCAGATATTACAAAATGGCTGCAAATAATGAAGATAAGAAAGCAAAACAAGGTAATGGCTCCACATTCATCTCATTTAACGCTAGCTGAGAAATCAAAAGCAGCAACCTGAAGTCTCTGACAAAAGCCTCTATTTATCACTGCCAAGTGTTCTTGCCAGCTGAATTTCACAGCATTTTCACTGAATTTCCACTGAAAAGGACAGTGCCATCTGCTTCAAAGTTGAAAAATTTATTCTCCCCTTGGTGTCCGTCTGTTCCTTGTTTACATCACTCACAGCACTCAGGACCAGGATCCTCACTCCAGTGGGCTCCCCATTTCTCAGTCACAAGCTTAATGAAGTAGCTATGACTTGCATACAGCTTGAGCTTCTCACTGATGTCAATCCACTTCACTACTCCAGCATCGTCACCTGCTTCCAGAGGCAAATTGTCCATTGTCTCACCTGTTCACAAAACAAGAGTTAGGACATGCTATTGCATCTTCTTTCCTACTTTCTCTTCTCACTTCTCATCAGCTCTGCCCTTCCACCTGACTCCTTCACAGGCAGCAACATTCAACTGCTTCTCAAAAGGAAACCAATTAAGCTCCTCACTGATTCTGTGCCAAAAACCTTTTTCATACTTGCACTATTTTAAGGCAAATTGAGCAGCAGAGGTGGTCTTAACTCCTTGTCACCACTCCTAGGGTACCATCAGCAGCGTGACATGTTACTAGAAATCATTACGACAACATGTATTCAACTTCTGGCAAGTTTAGCCAATCCCTCTGCCTCGATTTTTGTTTGTTTGGCTAATATTTCACTGCTTCCTTTCTCAGGTGCTACTCTACAGAACAAACTGAATTCTGAAACTTATATATGCTTATGGAAAACCAGAGTAAATAAATTTCACTGAAGGCCCCAAAAATCAAAAATAGTACTTGAGGGATGCAAAAAAGGCTTCTGAATTGCTCTCTGAAGTTTCTTACTCTGTTTTCAAAAAGAGTCCCAGGACTTCACAGATGACAACCAAAGAAATGGTTTTAAAATTATTACAAAATGTGATTAAAAACAAAGACCAAAGCAAGAGTATCTTCACTGTTTCTGGGGTCTGATAAATCAAGGACCAGTGACATACCTTCACCACTGCTATCTACTACTCAAAAGACAGTGGAAGTGCCACTATATGAAGTCTATGACTTGAATAAGTCAGAGACACCTAACTAGATTGATGCAGCTTAAAAAGTGAGATGAGAATCCAAGGTAACAGATAAAATAATTATCAATGTATGCCTATTCCTACTGATTCATAGACATAAAATAAGGTCCAATAATTACTCTGCCAGAGAAAGAGATAAAAGGTCTCAGAGCAATTACAACACCAAGGCAATAAATGCAGTGAAAATCTGCCATTGGCCAGAGGCAATACTCCAGAAGCACACACCAGTCACTAAAGCAAAAAATAACTAAAGAAACAGGTTATTCTTCCACCTCAGACTCATTAAAAAGGGAAATTAAACCAACTGAAGATAAATACAATAACAAGGAGGAACCCTTATGCAATGTTCAGTCTCCACACAAAGGCACATGGACCATAGCTTAGAACTAGCTAACAAACCAACAAATAATTGTCAGGCAAAGTCTGTATGCTCCTTATTTCAAGGCTGACAGAAACCACCTGTCATGGCTCAACATTTTAGGAGACCAGAGACCCTCATGTCCAGTATTGGTTTCAGTCTAATACTTTTCACCGGACTTGCATGCTCCCCCAGTTTCATTGCCAATCTCAGCCCAATGTATGTCCCAATTTCAGAGCAACATATAAAGTAAAAGGCAACTAAGAGCACCTGTGGAGATACCCACCGGTTTCATCATGATAGTTCACAGCCTCTGTCTCCATCCAGGCATTATCGGTGTTACGAGGGTCATCCACATATCCTTTGTACACCTAAGGCCCCGAACAAACCAAAACAAGTCCAGTGTCACAACAAACAAGGTGGAATCAGATTTTTTTTCTTTCCGTCCAATACTTTTGCCCTTACAGAGTTTTCAAGAGTCCCTTCTATTTCCTACACCATAATAACCCAAGCATCAGAGCTCATTTTCATTTCAGCTACGCTTTTTCACATTCCATACAGCAGCCAGTTACACGCCCAAAAGACACGGAGCTCACCACAAAGTGTTCCTGGCTGAATAGCTTGTGGAGTCGCTTCTCCAATTCCGCTTTCTCCTCAGGCGATTTCTGCAAGGAGTTCAGGGCCTCCTCCTCAAATTCTCGCTTCAGGGTAGCGCTAATCTTCTCCCCTGGGTCCACCATCCCCTTAGAGGAGAGAAAAGGATAAAAGGTGACTATCCCTCATATTCCACTTGTTTTCACTCCCCTTTTACTGGCTTTTAATATATCACATCCACCTGCATGATACTCTGGACATGGGAGGAACATTACACTTAGTTGTAAAGAGTGAGCACACACATCCTTCAAAACCTGCAACTGATTAAATTGTGCCTGCATTAAGCAAAAGACATGGTCAGAATCAAATAGGAGCAGCACCTTGCAATGCAGAAACAGCAGGAGGCACATCAGCTGACACTTGGGCAAAGCTAGTTTAAGGAGCATGTCTCCTCACCTCTGCAACCCTGAGGTAGTTCATCAAAAAGCATGCCTTTATCACACACACCCACCAGTTACTGCCTCGTGGCCTTACCAGCGGGGAAATGTCTACCGCCTCCAGAGCTTTGCTCTTACCCCTGGAATGGCCCACTCCCCACAGTCTCTCCTCTTGATAGCTACAAACTGTAAGACGTTTTTGCCAGTAACTGGATGAGCAACTTTATTGCCACTTCCATCCCTCTTCCACCTGCAGCAAACAACAAATAAGAAAATGTTTTGCTACTTCTCAACATGAGGGCCTGGCAGAGGAACAGCAAGGTGCCCGTGCTGCCACCTGTGCAGGGGCAAACAACGCGGAGAGAGAACAGTCACAGGGCAGGGGGGCTGATGGATCCCACCCAGCAAGATCGCAATCAAGGACAAAACACTGAGTTTTTCACACACCTCCCCCGACGGCATTTTCCTCAGCCAAAGGGGCAGAAACCACCCAAGAGCCACATTTCAGTAGCCATGCTGACAGCAGCAGCTCTTCCGAGCAGCACATCCTCTCCGCTGCAACGCTCTGCGCGCTGCCCTTGTGCCTGTCCATACTGAGGATCAGTATGCCTTCTGCTAGAGCAGAGCGTACATGCTGCAACACCTCCGAGCTGCTCACCCAGCACCAGCACAAGGCCACAAACACCCACCATCGCCCTCAGTAAAGAATTAAGAACTACCAATAGTTAAAGCAAAAAGCCACCTAAACAAAGACAAAAGAAAAACAGCATTTCCGTTACTTTCAAGGAAACAACTCAGTAGCATTGGCAGCTTTCTGAAAAGGGGAAGAAGTAAAATGCATTAGGACGATTTTCACAGCGGTTCCATCTTCGGCATGGCACTTCCTAGCTTGCATCTTTGTTAACTACACAATCTTTTCTGAATGCTTTCTTTAGCATGTACACACAGACCCTACTCACAAAAGCACCATTAGAGCATATACTTGCAAAAAAGAGAGGAGCTTAACCCCACCTCCTCCAATAATATACTAGGCCAAGTCAGTATTTCTTACAGAGCAAAAGCAGGCACGCTGCCTTTTTTTTTTTTTGCAGTTGTGTCATTATGACAGAAAAATCTATTCCTGCAATTTAACATGCCTCATCTAAGGCCTTTTGGCATTTACGTATACAGTACCCAAGTATCACATAATCCTTTCAGCTTTTACATTCGTTACTCAAGATTATTTATATAATGTATTTCTATTGAATCGCGCTTCCTGGGACGTGTTTTTTAAATCTGCTTCCTCAGCATTTCAGAAGCGATTGCTTGTCATTAGCAGTGAGTCCTTACTCTTTTCCAGAGACAAAGATTAAAAAAAATAATGAAATCAGTGTTCCACATGTCTGTATGCCTCTCCATTCAGATACTCATATCTGAATGGGCTTACACATAGAGAAACACACACTAAAGGCCCGTCAAAAGTAATAGGCTGTCCAGAGATGCACAGAAAAAGCAAAATGCATGGTTTTTTTGTGCTACTGCAGGGCACCTTTCAGTCACCTGCCCCTTACCTAGTTACAACAGGATCAGCAGCGTGGTTTGGTCCCCAGCGCCCTAACAATCCTCTGCCTGTGAGGCCAGTCCTTCCCACCGGATTTCTGAAATAAGTGGCACAGTACATTAAACATAGTTACCCATATTCAAAATATGCTCCATATAGGTTGAAAAAGCAGCTTTAAAAGAATCTTAAATAACAACAAAGGAAAGGACAGCAACATACCTTTGGTGCCACCATATGCTTTAAATAGCAAGAAAGACAAAGCATGGTTTTCTCCTTCATCAACCCCTTTTTGTGTTTGATAGCGCAGGGAAAGCAAATATACAAAATAGCTTTGCCATTTCCCAGATACTGTGTCCTGAGACACCCCTCATCAACTGTTACTCTCATTGTGCACACAACCCTGTCTGAAAACGGAATCCGGTTTCCAAGACTATAGATGCGTTAAGCATTCAATTATGTACAAATGACTAAAAGAAAAGAAATTATTTTCAGGTGAGATTACCTATCTGTGCTATGCCAGGATTTGTCAGCAGACAGAAATACCCTTCCACCCCACCATAGTGGAAACAATTAATTCAACAGACCCTGCTATTAACAGTGTTACACCTCCTCTAGTGTCACCCCAACCCTCTGTCATGGTAGTACTGGTCAACCTTTTAGTGCCTCTCTGCCACAACCTTCTTTCAGGAAGAACTCTCTAGCCCTGAGGTATCATTTTTCCTGTCTCTAGGAGAGACTGTCTTGATTTTATTCTAGCAGGTACCACGTATCAAAACTGACAGACCTGTAAGAGCTCTGAAACTACATCACTGAAACAAATATGCAAACAAAAAAACCCACTCACCGGGGCCTCCCGTTTTCAACCACATACAAGCCATTCAGACTCCTCCTCTCCACTTCTCCGTCTCTCTCGTTGAATTTGGGAGAAAAACCTTTATCACTGTGTGGCAAACAATAATTTAATAGAGATAAGTTATAAAACACAAAACATCCCTCTGCCCACAGAAGTTTGAGGGCCAACCACCAGATCAACAACACCCATTTGACCAATGAGCAGTTTTTACCAGAACTTAAGTTGCAGGCCCTCCCTTTTCTACAAGGGGCTGTAAAGTCTCAGACTTTACTGGTAACAGTCTCCCTGTATTTAGTTCTGCAGACAAAAGTGTGCCCCTCTAAAGTATTTAATATTGCATGTCTCTAGATTTTCATTTAGACAGGGTTTCAAAGGTGTTCTTGTTAAGGTTAGAGAAGGGTATTAGAAGGGTATTACCCATTGATAAAACTAAAAAAGGTTTTGCTAATTAAAAAAATTGAGCAGAAAACTTTATTAGATATGATTTATCAGAGCTGCAAGCTAATAATCATCAATTTTCAAAATTAGCTTATGCCAATCTCCTATGTGCACCTCTGAAAACTGATAGAGAAGAAGCAATCTGTCTACAGAAGTGTATTTCCTTTCCCAAAAGCAATTCCTCTCAAACCACCAAAGGTTTCAAACTACTGACTAGCTTCTTCCACACTAATGTGTAACAAGAAGTTACACTAATACCTAAAAAATGACCTGCGTTTTCAAGTATTAGCAACACCTACTCTACTAAAAGATTACCTGACACTTTCTCAACTATGCCTTGGCAGAACATGAGCAGCCCCACAGACTAAGGAGTAGTGTGCCTTGCAATCAGCAGAATACTAATTCAAATTAAGAGCAAATAGAAGCACATGTTCACACAGCAACGGAAAACAGGGAAGGTAAGGCTGAAACCTCAAGTCCCATTATCTTCTGATCTTTCTACACAGATGGGCACACAGAGGATTCACCATTTCATATTACCACAAGTTACACTAGATGCATGCATCTAACTTTCTAGCCAAGAAGTATACAGCATTCCTTGCGAGAATATATTCACAGAATCAATAAAAATGAATTCACACATTCACAAAAAAAAAGTCATGCATTCAACCTGTCACATTTCCTGAGTCAGAGGACTCAACTCAAGAACTACAATTCTACTTTAATTCTTTTCTCATCTTGCACTCAATCCATGAACAAACAAGCAAACAAGTATATTATGAAAATGTTCTCTGGAATTCTTAAGGAGAATTATGAGACTTTTACTTAGCTCACAACACAGAGAAGCAGCACTACACAGCATCAACAGCTGTCCATTATTCCAATTAACATTATTCTTATCTCAGTCACCTGTTCAGTAAAACCATGTGTCAGAGACCTTCACAGCTAACCCAAACCATTCAGTTCTCTAACCACCATTTTTCTAGGTCTTGACTTTCACACATCACTGTAGAATCACATGTCACTTAAGCTGGTATCTTACTCAACTGATCACTATTTCCTGCTTCCATGTTCACAGGAGAAAAAGAGCCATGATCTCCACTCACTTGATTTGGGGATCTGCCCAATTGGGTCCAGCCAAAACAGACATCGCAGTGTACTCCACAGGATTATAATCTTTCCACTCAATCAGCCAGCTCACTTTATCTTCGGGAATTTTGCTACGCTCAACATGTGATCCTGGATACGGGGAGGTGAGAGCTTTGTTGTGGTAGAGCTTAACATTGTTGAACATGTTAACAGGATGAAGATGGGACCAACAGTTTGCAGACAAGTTACTGAAAGAAAAAAAAAGAAAAAGACACCTCATTCATTAGGCTTTAACCCCATTATTTAATCCCAGACCTGCACAGTACATTATAGCAAGTGGAACAGACTAGGCTTTTTTCCAGAAAACAGCTCTCAGTAATATACTACTGCTTCTTTCAGACATCATGCAAATACTGAATTTTACCTTTAGCTTCTTGAAGTAGAAGTGTACTCTACCAGACACACATGAAGATTTCATACCATGAGTGAGAAACTGGGAACTAGAACTGCTATTCCAGACTGTGTGGAACACTGACTGGTTATTAACCACACACAAGGAACACCTCAAAGGTATTTACCATAAATGCAGCAGGAAGGCCTGCTTGGGCATTAAATCTCCATGTGGGCATTTAATCTACAAACCAGCCCAGCCTTATAAGAGTCCTGCTCTCACATCCAGTGGTATACCAGGTAAGAGCAAGAATGAAATATCCAAAAGCCTGAGCAACACAGCTCTACAAGTTGCTATAACCACCACAATATCACACTCTGCAACACCACCTAAGATAACACTTTTTTTTTTTTTTTTCAATTTCAAGGAAGGCTAGAACTATCAAACTAGTTAAGCTAAAAGAAAAGAATGCTTGAGACCTCTAGTGACTTTATTTTGCCATGGGGTTTTGGGAGGTGAAAGACCAGTCAACAATAAAATACTTAACAGCAAATTAGATGACAGTGCCTGATCAGGAGCTGTTAAAGACTCTACAAAGATTTCCTTTAACATACAAAGTGGCCTTTCTGTACTCCATTTTTTTTTTAACTATTACAAAAGTAAAGAGGATTATTTTAGACAAGAGGCTCAACTCTCAGCAAGGGGCTATAACCTACAAGAGTACTCTAAACCCAAGATTTTTACAAGTTCTTGGTGAAAAGCTTTTTTCAAAAAAAAAAAAAAATCAGTAAAGAATTACTTCCAGCATGTAAGAAAATATATCTCCTCTGCAAAAATGCATCCAGGCTTCAACAACTTAACATCTGAGCAAGGTGATGATGGGACTTGTAAGCTTCAGTTAAAAAAAGAAAAAAGCCACTCATACATTAAGTATTAACTCTATTGAACCCAGATGCAAATATTGGACTATAAATAAGAGAACAGGCCAGGCTTTTTCAAAACCAGCAGATCAGTTCTAAACTTCGCACTCCTGCTATGAAACCTCCACCATCAACAGGCCACGGTACCTGAGGGGCGGGCGGCGCTGGAGAACACACCGCGCAGGCTGGGTGGACAGCGCAACAGTGACAGAAAACACGGCGACCGCCCTACCGAAACCGAACACCGTCGCCGCACGCAGAGCGCCGGCGAGCAGGAGCATCGACGCCGCCACCGACTCCACCTCGGCAGGGGTAACGCCCGCCACAGCTCCACAGCGCCGCGCCCAGGCCTAAGACGCCAGAGTTGGACCGGGTGGACGAGACGGCCCGGGCCGAACTCCCGCCCGCTCCCCGCTCCCCGAGCCGGAACCGCTGGGTCCCCTCAGCCCCGCCCTCTACCCGCCCGGCCGGGCCGGGCCGGGCCGGGTCGCGAGGTCCCTCCCGCCCAACGGCCGCGGCCCTCTTTACAAGCTCGCCTCTCATTGGGCGGAGCGCCACCAATCGCCAGCGCCCCCAGCCCCTCTGGTTTTTTTTCTTTCCCCCCCCCGCCCATGGACGCGCCCCCTCCCCAAACGCCGCACTCTGATTGGTTGTTGCGGCCCTGCCGCCTCTCCTCGCCCCCTGGTGGCGGCCCGGGCGCGGCGATCGCGATCACCCAGTTCCAGGGCGCGGCGAGGGGAGCCCGGGGCCCAGGCGGGGCGGGGCGGCGTGAGCCGAGCCGAGCCGAGCCGAGCCGAGCCGGGCGGCGCGGCGAGGGGGCGGTTCCTGCCGGGGCAGAGGCCCGTGACTGACGGGACGAGCGGAGCGCGCTGCGGCGTGCCGCGGGCTGCTGGTGCATCACCGACCCGCGTCCTCCCCCCGAGAGAGCCAAGTCCAGCCCGGCGGGCAAAGGGCTTGCGGAAAGAAATGAATCCGTTTCTGGACCTTCTCCTGGTTTTGGCTACGCTCGTCTACTCCTACTTAGAGGCTTTTGTGAAGCTCTTTATCCCCGTGAAGAGAAAGTCTGTCAGTGGGGAGCTTGTTCTTATCACAGGTGCTGGCCATGGCGTGGGGAGAGCGACTGCCTTCGAGTTCGCCAAGCGTCAGAGCAGGCTGGTTCTGTGGGACATCAATAAGGTAATGGTACAATTCGTGTCTTCACTCGTTCATCTCTGAGGCCACTGGGTTTTAATAGTGTAAGAAAGGCTGCATACAGTCTGCACCCACATCACCTCCCTCCACGTCTGCTCCCAGCAGCTCACGGTCAGCTCAGGGACTGGGATGCTGGTCGCCAGTGCAGGGTTTGGCCCCACTTGCACCAGAGGACGTAGGTGCCTGCGTCCCACACTTACTTAGTGCTAAGCAGCGAGGTACCACACACAGCATGTCAGAGAGTCTCTGCAAGAGGGAACACAATGGTCAGCAAGCTGCTGTTGGAACCACTGCCTTGGCTGGCGGGAAAAGGCACGCTCGGACCAGAAGCCTGTTTCTACAGAGAAGCGGGTTTACCTTCTGCTCTCTGCCTCCCTAGCCTCAGAGATTTTGCATACATTGCTGAAAGATGTGTCTCTGCTCATATTGACAGGCAGCACTGCGTTGAGCTGCATATGAGCCCTGCTGCCCTCTGGCACAGTTATGCATGTAAATGGCACATTACTAAATGTTTGCACTTGCCCAAACTCTTTCTTTCAGATAATTTGACTACGACAAAAAAAGGCCTTGTCGAGTGGAGGATGGACAGGTACAAACATGCAGAATGTCATTCAGTAGGGATCAAGGCAAAGTCCTGAGCGATCGATTGTACAGAGCGGGTGAGCAGCTGGGTAACAGTGCACGGGAACAGTTTCTGACACAGTGGATCAGAAACTGCAGAGGAGTTCATCGTGTCCGTGTTCACTGGAATAGAGGAAGAAGGAAAAAATTTAACAGCAAGTGAGTGAGCTTTGCTGCTGGGAAATATATTGTAAGGATGGAGATAAGCAGGCCCTGAAATACATTGCCAAGAGACGCAGTGCATCCTGAAGGTTTTAAGAAAAATTTAGATGATGATAGAAGGTCAGAAACAGCATGACCCTGTTGATCCTGCTTTGAGGCAGAAAGCTGGGCTTTTATATTAGCTCACTCTAATATAAAAGATGGACATCACCAAATGCTCTTCACACTACTGACCATGTCCTACAAAACCTCCAAAATGTTGAGGCAAAGGATGAAATGCCTAGACCACACTAATGGAGAAAAATGTGGCTGAATGAAAAGAGCATCTTCCTATTTGGACAGTCTTCTGTCATAGGAACAGATGTTCAGACCCAAGACATGAACTGGGACAACACTTCACACTTGCTTGTTACCGAGCGAAAAGAAAGCTGACACTGTTTCCAGGGAGCAGTGCTTGGGCTCTGGCATTCAACACGGTTTCAGTCCTTCACCGAGACAGGCAATATGTCCACAAATGCATCTCAATGGAGCATGTCTCCCATATGTGTCAAATGCTGCCCTCATAAGGAAGCTCTCTCTACATTGTGCACTTTGGAGCACACTTCTCAGATCCAGTCTGTGAATGCAGAAGTGCACAGGGCCACTTTTCATATCTCGGGGGTGTCAGCCAGGCCTGCGTTTTAAGTGCTCTGCTTACAGTCACGGTGTCTGCCTGCGGTGCTGTGGAAGTCACTGAGTGCCCCCTTCCTGCAGCCTAGTGACATGTGCTTTACCAAGGCAAAATCACTCGTTGCCACATTCCCTTTCTGGCATGCATTCTACGCAGGTCCAGAATTTAAGGTCAGAATACTGGCCCTCCCATGGACCCCGGCTACAGCTCTTTCCCGGGGTAGCCATGAACCGGTTGGGGGCTTGGCAGTGGTTATGCAATCAGGATAAATCTTCAGCCTCTAACTGGCCTGCTGTAGTGCCCGAGCAGCAACATGCGGACAGGGTACAGTTGTGCACACGTGTCTTTCTTTTCTGCCTCTTACAGCAGAGCATTGAGGACACGGCAGCAGAATGCGAAAGGCTGGGAGCCACTGTTCACGCCTTTGTGGTGGACTGCAGGAAAAGGGAGGAAGTCTACAGCACTGCAGAGAAGGTAGGGGAGCAGGGGCACATTCAAAGGCTTACCCAAACATGCTCGATTTTCAGAAAAGTCAGGAAAGCAAGAGAAGAGGTATTGTATGCAAATCATGCAAGCCTTTGGAACCTCCCCACTTCTTGCTGCTTTCTGTATGGAGTGTGAGGTAACAGTTCCAAGATCGCAGCCAGTCTCATCCTCTCTTGTGAGGATCCGGTGCATCACACCTCGTTGCCAAGTTTACTCTTTAGACTTCCAGCCCTGAAGGAACTTCTGCCTTTTTGTTCCCTGAACAGCACACAGGCAACGCTGAGGACATTTGAAACATGTCATTGTAAAGGGTATGGTCCAGCTGGCTCAAAACAGTCTGTACATCCGTAGTCCCAACCATAACTACACAGAGCATGCTGCGTCTGTGGGCAATATGTGGAAGACTATAAATACTGGCAGTAATTAAGAGAGAAGCGTCAGATCTAAACCAGATTTCATGGCACCACTGCACAGTTCCTACCACATCTGGAAATGTGGAGTGATCTTCCTCTCCCTAAACGAAACAACATTAAGAATTAAATTAATTGTCGCTCATCTTCCACAGCCTTGCATTTTTTTGATAACAAATGACATGCATCTTTCTGTGGGTTTTTTTTGTCCAAAAGGTGAAAAAGGACATTGGGGATGTCTCCATCCTGGTGAATAACGCTGGTGTGATTACAGCTGCCGACCTACTCTCAACTCAGGACCACCAGATTGAAAGAATGTTTGAAGTCAACATTCTTGCTCACTTCTGGGTAAGGGCCACTACTATCTTTGTACCTACTTATTTTAGGAGCAAGGTTGAGGAGGCATATTTAGACTAACAATTATTTGCAGCTACCAGTGAATTACAAAAGCATCTTTTGGACATGTGTAGCACAGGGGCACCCAGCTGGGCTGACTGTTGGGAAACTTGATCTTGCTGATCTGGGCTGGCCCCATTTTTTCATTCTCTCTTTTCTCTGTGTGAGCTACCCAACAACGGCCTCATCTGTAGCATGTTTTTGTCTCTGCCAGAGGTGTATTAGTGTTGTTCTTCGCATTGAGTCATTTGGGCACCCACAGCTGAGTGCTGAGACCCCGCAAGTAGAAGATACACGGCTGAAAAATACAAAGCAATGCTTTTGTCCGCTGTCCAGCACAAAAGACAGCTGGCATGTGTCCTGAATGGTCAGGCAGGTGTGGGCCGGGCAGAGGGGAGGGCCGGCCCTGCAGCAGCCAGCAGAGCCCGGCCACAGGGCACAGTGAGGCCTGTCCCCTCCCTGGCTGCACCCACCAACTCAGCTAATCTCCCTGGGCACTCTTTCTCTCATAGTTTGTACCTCACAGTGTCACCACCTTCCCTTCTGGCTCCTTGAACTACTTCCGAGTCCGTCTCCCATCAATCCGGCCTCTTCTCATGATTTGTACCTCCCTCTTCTCTCTGTGGACTTTCTCACAGGTTTCTCCCAGCAGCCTGAGTTGAGGTGACATAGCTGGGCCCTGTCAGAGCTGGGCCCTGGTTCCTTGACACACTCGCAGCTGAGCTCTGTGGTAGGGCAGCTGCCAGCGGGGGTTACAGAGCGGGAAGGTTTCAGCTGTTAAGGACTTGTTGGTTGCAGCAGAAGAAAAGAGATGCTACAGATTGATGAGCTGTACGTGCTGGGGTAAGACACTGGTAGTATTGCTGCTGCCACCTGAAACCTGAAAAGCTGCATAGGAAAGATGTGAGACTCAGCTCCTGTTTACAGCTGACTTCCTGAAACATTCCTGCTTGGAAAATAGGTTGCCAGTTGTACCAGCTGAACGGAGAACATGTATCTCTGTAGCTCTTAGTCTGAGGTGCTGTGCAGCACATAGCATTAGCAATAGCGTCAGTCACTTAATTAATGATAATCAGGGTCAATGTTGAATATGCCTAAGAAAACATTGTTCTTTTCCTCCCCACCCACCCCCCTTTTTGCTTCTTGGTTTGAATGACTTTCAAGACCACAAGAGCTTTTCTGCCAACCATGATGAAAAACAACTACGGTCACATTGTCACGGTGGCTTCAGCAGCAGGTCATTTTGTGACTTCTTTCATGGTGGCTTATTGGTAAGTGATTTTAAAATCAGCTTGCTTTTTGTGTTTTTTGCTTTTAATTGTGTCTTCTCCATCAGCAGGCGTAGAAGAACCAAAATAATCCTCCCACTCAATACGGTCCGTCCAAAGGACCACGCTAAGGAGGAAAAAAGCGCAACAGCTAGCACTTAAGGATGCCTGGAGGTTCCTGCTGATTTGCTTATTAGCTTTGACTGAATCAGGAGCAATGCTTGTATGAGGGATGAGTCACGTGATGCTTCAACTAACAAAAGCTTCTCCTTTTTCCTCTCCTTTACTGATCCAGACTTTTGCTTAGCCAAAAAGGTATCCTCTTCCCTTCTTAGAAAGTAGTGCTCCTGTGAGTTGTTGTAGTGTTGTCAAGTAAACTCCTAGTGAGTAGCTTTTGATCTTTCTACCATTGTGGCAGTGACTGTAATGTATAGAAATACTTCTGTCATCATGAGATAAAATTGCCTTTTGACTGTAAAATTACTTTTCAGAAGGTAAAAACATGATAATGCTCACTGTGTTGTGAGCAACCCAACGGATGCAACTGAGAGGCCGATGCAGTGCCTATTTTACTAGAAGCACTTGGATCATGGTGCATGAACAGAAAAACTGTTAGCTGGCATATTGTCATTCTGCATCAGATCTAGCCCTTTATAATAGCAGCTCCAGGCAGAGCGATCTTCTCCTGGGAACACTCCTTAGACAGTCACTCACTACTGGCAAAATGAGAACTCCCCAGCCAGGGATTTTACTGGGATTAAACTGTCCAAATCATTAGCAGTCAATACACGGATTCTCTGGTTCTACTTTCTTTGGAGCTGATTTATCCTTTTGGCCTGCACCAATTTCTGTGGCAGTACGTTCCTCAACTTTTGCATGCATAATGATCCTCTATTTCAAAACACACGCACAAGTGTAGCGAGACACTCCTGTGGGGTGTGAGAAACAGGAGAGGGTTGTTCTCCATTTCCACCTTGCCCATCCTTCTTAATTGTAGAGATTCAGGCTGCATTCCTTCTAAGAATCTTCTCACATGGGAAAAAAGGGAAGTCCATTGATTGATGATCGTTAGTTACCTAAGAAGTAGTTTTCTAAGAATTCCGGACGTTCATCTGTTTGTTCACCATTAAGGTGACTTTTTCTGAGACACCCACTCTGCATTTTGCAGTTACTTCCCCAGGCAGCAATCCAGCACTACACTCTGGCACGGGGAAAATGAAAAGTAGTCTCTTCCCTGTCTCTCAGCTGGATTACTTTTTTTTTTGCCTCCTAGTCTGTCCTGTGGCATCTTTTAGGTCATTTCTATTTACAGAAAGTTAGAAATAGTATTTCTGCCTTCTCATTTGTGCTTTTTGCCTTCTGCAGTTCAAGCAAGTTTGCTGCAGTTGGATTTCACAAAGCTCTGACAGAGGAGCTGTCTACCCTGGGAAAGGACGGAATAAAAACTACTTGTCTTTGTCCGGTTTTTATAAACACTGGATTTGTCAAAAACCCCAGTACAAGGTAACTATCAAAACTCCGCCTTCCTGTCCTTCCTTCTTTGCATCACGGCACTACATGTTAGCCCCAGCTTTAGGCCTTGTATTCAAACTCACTAGACAAAAACAGTGTATACAATTGGCTGAAGAAAATCTGCTGTGTTATTTAACTCACATAATGGTTGCATTTGAATTACCTGAGTTTGGGCATATGCGAATCATCCTACCTCACCTAGTACCACCCGTGTTTTACCACCGTAGCTCTTACATGTATGTTTTCCTGTGTAGGCTTGGAAAGATTTTGGAAATTGAAGAAGTTGTAGAGGCCTTGATGGAAGGAATACTGACCAACCAGAAAATGGTTTTTGTTCCATCACATCTAAGCTTTGCTTTATTTTCCGAAATGTAAGTAGCAAAAAAAAGGGGAGGGAGGGAAAACCACATCAGTGCTAACTACCTGAGTATACGAGCATCACACTTGTAACACCTGATTCAAGACTGGGTTTTATTTTATGAGGAACTGCATTTTGCACTCATGGTAATTAAAAGATATGGTTTGGCAGCACAGAGAAACCCTGGGATGACAGCTGGACAGCAGAAGTTCCCATTCAACCCAGTGTCATTTACTTTGTATTGGCTTCAGTGTTGGACATCAATATGCCTGTAGTAACTAGATAATGTGTGTTTGCAGGAGAGAATATTATTTCTTAAACAACCATTCATCTGAAATATTTTAGTATGAGCAGAACACGTAACAAGGCAATGAAATAGCAGTGGTTCTTTCTAATGACAGCAGCAAACATCACACACAGCTTGTTTTGAGCCCTCACATAGGTGCTTGTGATCCACTTTCTGCAGCTGACTGTTCTCAGTGGAGAACTCAACTGCTTTACAGCCTGACAGGGAAGGAGAAGGAGAACAAGACACTGTGTTTTCTTCACAGATTGCCATTTCTCTTGGGCTTGGGAACAGCAGTTTCTCTGAACCAGCAGCCCCAGTGTAGTTCCAGCAGGGCTGAGGACCTGCTGCTTATGAGTGTTTGTTTCTTCATGTCAACACCAAAGACTGAGGTCACAGAGGCTGGGAAAGTTGCTTCAAAAGAGCTCTACTGCGTCTGTCTGCCACATAAAGAAAGATTTGTCCTCTCACATGTCTTTAACATCCAGTGTAGCTGCTCTGCTGAGGAGGCATTTTTACTAGCTCAGGTTCCAAACCTGGAATTCACATCAGAACAACCAAGTTAATTTTTCAGTTCACTTGTACAGTATTCCATGAAATACTTGGTAATATCTTATTTGCAAAACCTGACAACAGGTAGTGCTTTTTTTGTCTTAATTTGGGGCAGGGGTGACACAAAGAGACATGACTCATATGAAAAGAAATCCTAGGGGTGGAAACTGCACTTCTGTTTTAACATCTCATCGTTCCATAGGCCTGCTGCTTTTCAGAGCGTAAAACACTCAATGCGAACCCATCTCTGTTCAATACTGAACCTTCTTGGATCCTGCAGCAATATTCCAACCCAAATACTGCCCAGTAGATACTCAGCCTTAAAACTGTCATAAAAGGACATGGGTGAGATTGGCGTTAAACTAAACAGAGATTGATGAAGGCTCTGTATTCTTTAGAAATAATGCCTGGTTTAAGCCTTGATCTCAGTTTGTGGGTGCACCTTTCCGCTCCCAGACCAGCCCTTTCTTCACCTGTGGTGCCGCTTTTTCCCATGATTTAAGTTTCTTATCCCACATTGAATTTCATGTTATTATCTCTTTCAGGTTGTTCCCAGAACGCACCTTGGCTGTTCTGAAAAAGCTGACTGATGTCAAGTTTGATGCAGTTGTTGGGCAGAGAAGCACCCAGTGAGAAGCAAAAATTGATTTCTTATTTCCCAGTGGCACGAGTGAAAACAGAACACATGCTGAGCGTAGTTTGGCTGGTTTGATTCAGTGCAGAACTAAGACAGATGCTTCCAGGCCATCATTTCCAAGCACACCTAAGGGTTTATCCCACGCCTACAGCAGGGACATACCTGCATAACATGGAGTGTTAACAAATCAGAGACGCAGCTCTAGAAGCCTAAAGGGCTGCTTTGGCTGCACGTCACATCACCTCTGTCTCCTAGTGCTGAGGCAGACAGGAATTCCCATAAAGCCCGTCTTTGGCACAATACAGCTGCCTGCTGGAGTGCAAAGGGATTGCCTGAGAATAGACTCATCCCTGAGCAAAAGTACCTTGCAAGAAGCAATTTATAGAGGAGGTGAGTGGCCTGTTTCACCTTAATTTACCTTTTTAAATTTAAAAACAATGTGCTCTAATGAACACTCGCAGTTTCGTGTGCTTTTGTAGTGAGTACATGAAACAATACAGCCTTGTTTGTAATGTAATACCTAATTACATTGATTATTAATTATGCATTAGTACCATCAACATGCCTTATTTTGAATAAATACAGTTCTTTAACACAGAGGTGTCTCTCAGCAGTGAAATTCATAACCAGGTCCTAGAGGTGCATTTGAGGTATGGTATCAAGTAGTATACCCTTTTCCCGTATTATTTCTCACACTGCTCATCTGCGGTTCCCAGACACATTTATTACACCTTCCTGTGAATACAGTGCAGTATTTCTCTACAAATTACCGGGCGCCCTCTTGCATTTCATGCATGCTAGAGAATGTGATTTATTTCACGAGAACGCAGACCAATTTGGACTTTTTTTTCTCCTTACATTGCAAGGCAAATAATCCAACCTAAAGGAAATTCTGCTGCCTGTCTGCTTCAGTATTCATAAGTCATACTCATGTATTAAAGAATAGAGCAAGGTTATGCTGAGCCATGGGCTTTTTTCACAGGCAGCAGGCAAGTTTAAGTTGAAGTCCACATGGGTTCTGCATCTGTGTATAATGCAAGAGCAGGTTGGAACTCCTCAATACATCTTCATTTTGACTAATTAACACATTCATCGCAGCACAAAGTTACACCCATGCAGACACTGGATAACACATGTGCTTCCTTCTGTCTCTTCAAACACATGTGCACCAGACCGAGGGTTTTTGTATTCCACCCCTCTGAAACGATGCCTCACTGCCTGGAAAAGATGCTACAGCAACAACATCCCTGTGTGATCCTGACCTTTACATTCCCAACACCGCTCTGCCCCTTATAGGTGCAGGAGAGCAGCGGAGCGGGGATTCTTGGCAGGACGAGGCACGCCAGGTGCCCCAGTAGGGGCGAGGCAGGCATCACACCAACGGGGCGCTGCCCCACTGCTCCACAGAAAGCACGGCAGAGCAAGTTCCACAAGAGTGAAAGGGTCAGCCAGAGTCTGCCAACCGCCAGGCCAGGCTGCAGGGACGAGGCAGGTCCTCAGTCACACTGGAAAGCCATATCAGGATCAGCAAGGTACAGGGCCAGGCATGGCACAGCATCAGTCCCATCCCCATCGCAAGCCAGCAGCCTGCTCTGGCGGGACCCGCCTTGACCAGGAGGTTGAACTCCCAAAGGTCTTTGGCCTGTGATACAAGAGAACAGCGCCTGATGAAACACAGGTCAAACACTTCTTCAGAGCACAGATTATCTTTCTACCCACTTGTGCAACTCCCGACTGCGTCAGGCATTTGCTGGCTTGTAGCCATGAGGGAGGCCTGAATATGCTGCCACCCTCGGCACAGCTGGAAATGGGTGGCTTCCAGTGGAATCCATCCCACTCACGTGAGCATTTTATGTTGCTCTGTAAACTCAGGTTCTTCAGAAAAGGGAGAGCCCTCGTCACCCAGCTCTTCCTGCTCTTAGGTGGCAAGAGGTAGGAGTTTGTGCTGCTGGCAGCACAAAGGGTTGCTAAAATGACACAAAAGTGGTTTCCTTTTTGCTACTGTAACATTCATGTAACAGGACATTCAGGGTGTGGCAAAGCAGAAGTTTCCAGCTTGGGACCTCTTGCTTCCTAGTGCAAAATTCTGATAGCCAAGAAAGGAAAAGAAAGGGGTTTGCAAATTTCTAGGAACAAAAAAACAGTTAAAAGCCAACTAAAGAGTATGAGACATGGGTCGCATTTAAAACCAAGGCCCTCCAAACCCCAAAACATTTGAGAAGCATGCTTTGAGTCCTGAAGGATAAAGGAGGCCAATTTGCATGCATGTACAGTGAGTTATTTTGTTAAGTCTCTTTTCCCTGCCTCAGAGGCATCCCCCAAATCTGAGAACAGTGATTTAATGTTGTGTCTACCGTGAAAGAAGTTCTTTGGTTTTTGCTGTTTCTGCTTTTATTTGAGCTACATATTCAGGTCTTGCTAAGGGGACAGGCCTGTCACATCTGAGAGCCACTTGGTTTTCTCCATGTTGCCTGAGACTCCAAGTCTTCTGCTTGGCATAAAGAAACAGACACAAAAGCAAGGATTTAAACTTTCATCTCCTGAACACCAGTGACAGGATTGAACCATCAAGCCTCCCAGGCTCCTCTGTTCCCTTCCTGTCCACAGCAGACAACTGAAGCCTATCCCAAAGTCTGGTCACTATGGGTGCCTAGCAGGAGCCTATGTGAGCAAGCTCCATATCGCTATACATATCGCATACAGCTAAATCCCAAATTTGAAGAGTATTACCTCACATCCTGGCTTAGGACTCGTTATGAGTCAGATTAGTGACTCTGGCTTCGTGGTCTGCCTCCCTCTGAGGTGTCTCTTAGAGTCAGCACTTCTCTGCCCTCCCTGCCTCCTCCATCTTGGCCACAGCACTGACTGGAGCCCTGTGCCAGGAAAATGACAGCACCACTGAGCCGTGCAATTAGGGTCTGGCCCAAAGGGCGATGTGTTAATTAAGAGCAGAATGAAGTTCCAAGAGAAAAGTAGGAAGTGCCTAGTTCTGAATCTCTCTGCTGGAGTCAACCCAGTCTCCTGCAGACAAGATGAGTAACAGTGCAGCTAAAGCAGCAGGACATTGGCTAGAGGTCTGTGGAGCTCCTACCCCAGCTCTTGGAGCTCTTCCACTCTATGAAAGCACAGCAGTGTCAGGACCCCACAGAGATGTTATGTACCAGGTGCACTATGTGTTCCCTGAGCTGCTGCACCCAGCATGCAGATGCCAATGCTGTGACTGCCCTTCTAGCTGACAGAGTCTCTGTTCCCCAGTGCTAGAGGCATGAAAGACAACTATTGGTATCACAAATCTGTAGCTGCGTTTGTAAGCTTACATGGCCAGGCACCACACTCATGCACTGTTTTGCAGTCATCTATACTGTCGAAGTGTTAGCATGCTTCCCGGCGTAGTTTTGACCCATAACCTTGTCTGGCAGCACATGTTCTGGCATAGTGTGGGAGCAGTGTCCCTGGGTACAGCGCTGCTGGGCAGGCAGTGTGGGTGAGACCATCTGCTTTGCAAAAGGAGTGGAAGTTTATGGACACAGAAGCCTTCCAAGGACACCATCCAAATCAACACTGAATAAAACAAAGGAGAAGCTGCGATATAGTTTCCTTGTCCACTATATATGCAGACCTGAGTGGTCTGAAATTTGAGAGGCTCATTATTAAAGAACAACATTTAACAACAATATTTAATGACAATATTTAACATTCATAATTACTGTCATAATGATAGGTAGAATTTTCAAGAGTCTCTAAGTGGCTTCAGCTCATCTTGGTCACATTGAGCCTTACTGAATTTCTAATAGCATGGATTAAAGCTCCCTACAGCACTACAGCCTGATCTATCTCTTTAGCAAAGTCTGAGAGTAATTCTTCAGAGACTAGCTCTGCTGCATTTTTCCAAAGTCTATGAATCCTACTCAGAACGTTAGGAGAATCATCCCAAGTTGTGTTTCTTGTCACAAATCCAGGCCACTTACAAGTGAAAATCACAGCTGTACATATTATTGCCACTCTCTGCTAGCACTGAGGCCCAAACCTTATGATTAGGGCAATACTCATAGTATTTTAATGCTTATAGGTAATGCCAGTATGCATTAAAAACCATGTAATTTTAGACAGTATTCCAGAACGTGGATTTCTAAATGCACAGAATTTCCTGAATTTCCACAGCAGTTCAAGGAAAGGGGTTTTTTTTTGTTTGGTTGGGGTTTTTTGTTGTGTTGTTGGTTTTTGGGATTTTTTTTTTCCTACTGTTCCACTGAAATTAAGCATCTGAGATTACTGACTGGCCACAGCATTGCAAAACTGCAAAATTCTATTCTGAAACAAAATTTTGGTACCCTAAACTTTTCACATTCTTTCATTCTGCATCTAGTATCTGGCCATGCATTTTGCTCTTTTCCAAGCAGGTCTTTTGCATTCTATATTTACACTACAGTTTGAGCTCACCACTAAGAGGATCGCAGTTTTACTGCAAAACCTCTATTAGAGAATGCACAAGCTTACTTTTATCCAAGCAGCCAGGTGTTACTAGGAGTGAACATGGTCTCATATAAACTATTTCCCCTCCGTGTTCTCAGCCTGTTAGTGTTCAGAGCTGGTAGCTGACCATTTTCCAAAACATCACAATCAAAACGTTTTTTCAGGAAACATCCTAGTTAAACAGATGCTGCATCAGGAAGATATGCTCGTTGCTCAGAAATAATCCAGTGACAATAGTGAGTGTGTTTTTACATAACGGTATTCCAGATACTCATGTTCACTAGTACCTACCAGCTTGCTAATTACAAGGTAATCTCTAATGGGAAAAAAACTCCGAACACTGAATGGGAACTTGCACTAATCTTTTGATGATCACACAGCTTTGAAGATTAAATGCTGCTGCTTTATTCTGAAGAGCTGACCTGGAACATAGTACATAAGAAGTTCTTTGAGCCTTATAGCATTGACACCTGCACTCTAAGAGATGTGAAATATTTAAGATCAGGTAATAACTGTTTTTAATATTATGCAGAGGTGGTGGTCTGCATTTACTCTCATCTAGTGATTTCTGTGTAGTTACACTGAAATTGTACTGGCATAAGACAAGATTCAAGCCTCTCTAGTGTAAAAAACAACAAAGGGAAAAAAGTATTTATCTGGAGTTCAATTCTCAAAGCCATTAAAGCACACACGTGCAGTTAACCCCAGTTCTAGCTGCACAGCCTAATAATCATCAGTGTTATCTTGCCAGCTAAACACTTCATTCATGTGGCACATTTCCACTTCCATGCTCCTCTCTCTGACATAAAATGGTATCAAGAGCCCTTTTAAATGCAAGCACAATTCCAAAGGGAATTTAATGTGCTTGTCTGGGAGGAGTCTATACCATGATTTATAGCAAGCAAAGTAATATGGGAAAAAAAGGGAAAGCATTTTAGATTAATTGGTTATTTTCTTAGAAATACCCTTTTAGGTCACTCAGAGCTACAAGTCAGTTCTTGTGGATTTAATGAATACTTTCAGCCCCCCAAAAAAGCGCAAAACATTTTGAGGAAGATAAATTGAGCTAAGTTCAACTTCACAGGGAAAAACAAATACAAACTTTTTTTTTTTTTTTTTTTTTTTTTTTAAGTCACCAAGACAAAATATGTGATTTCCATGGTGCTGATATAGAAAAGAAAACTTTTACTCTGGGATATGACAATGCAGATCCTGCTTCGCAAAGGCATTTTATATGTACAGGCTAGTTGTTATATGAGATCTCTGTTTGGCCAAGGAAGATCTGCTTGGGCCACACAGCTAACATTGGCCACAGGACATGTCAGGATCCCACTGTGCCAGTTTAAAATTACACATTTGATAACTGTTTCTCATTTCAGGAAGTTTAAAAGAGTACAAGTGCAGCAAGAGTGTTCTGCTGAGCATGAGCTAAACTTTATTCCTCACAAAGACAAAGAATGTAAAAGCAAAACCAATCTGACACTAGCATACTAATTAACAGAGGCACAGTTATAGCTAACACAGCTATGTTGCTCCTGAGACTCGAGTGAGTATCTCTGCATGGGACTATGGAGATACTTTGTAAAGGCTACTCCTTTTATATCTTAACTGTGATGGATACAACACCAGGAATGAGTGGCTGAGAATCATTCAAAAATGCAACATTTTATCTCTGTACTTTATACTCACTGTTTATAGGTTCATGTTCTAGATAAAGAATTCCTGACTGGCACATAATGTTTTGTTACTAATCCATACGGTTAATCAGTAACCAATTTAGGGGCAGGAGTGGCTGTAGCTCACTTTGTGCCCTCTCTCCTCATTACTGAAATAGCAGATCAATAACTCTCTAAGACCAATTTGCGGGTGTTAGAAAGCAAGGCATTCTTTTATGGCAGCACTAGGCAGACACGCAAATCACTTTGCAAAGGTAAGCACGCACCAAAATAGGGAGTGGCATTCTATAGAGAGTGAAATGATACATATCCATTATTTTCCCTGAGAAGTGATTAACATATGCATTGTTTTTTCCCTGCAACTCATGAATATATTTACATGTCCCTCCCACATGTTGAGTGGTAGTCTTAAGTGGTCCTCTGGTGGTCGTTGATAGTCTTCCTCACCATGTCTGCTGGTTGACCTTCGTACTCAGGCATGCTCACAGGGGTCTTCTCACTGGCTTCCGCACCTGTTAAGGAATAGAAAGACCCCTTTTAATGATTATCTATAGATAAATGTTGTTCTAGAAATAAGGTTTAATGGTTATTGTGATTTTGTGTATAATAGAAGAATAGAAGTAGTAAGGTATTAGACTACCAAACCTTTGTGAGAACGCAGGTGTTCAAATAATCTCATATGGTATTGCTCATTTATCCTGTGTACAGCCCTTACCATGGTTGGCTAAGACCCCAGCCTAGTTAATTAATAGATACAGAGAGATGAAGATAGATTAGATGGAACTCTTAAGTATAAGTTTTAAGCTTTAAAGATCATAAGACTGACTTCTTAGAATTTAGAAATCGTTAAATGGAACATCTGGAAAGGGTCTGCTGGGAGTGACTGAGAAGGAGACTGTTTTTTAAGAAGGATGACATGATGACCTCGAAACGGGCCAATAGACAATGTGGTCAAGAGCAGAACCAGGACAAGAGCGATAAGGACTAACTGGTGGGAAAACTTATGGACACTTTGTTCACCAGAAGAATGAAGAATTGAGAACATCATTGGAAACTAAAGGTGGTCTTTACATGATGTAATGCTTTAAAAAACCCGTATAAGGAGGACTAGGGACTGGAGCAAGTTGCCATTCGCTGAGGTAGTGGCCCGACTCTTGAGTTGTTAATAAATGTAAACCTAGAGAAAGACCTATTTTGTTGGAAAGTTAATTTTTGTCTTTAACAACACCACCTTTGCTCATTAGGGTAGTTTGTTCTGCTCTGGCTCCATTTATCTCCAAAGACAAGGCCCTCTTTGTCTTATTCATTACCTCCCTAGCTTCAAGTTCCCTTTGCTTCGCAGTAGTGCCATCCTCCTGCTATCCTCGATCTGTGTTTGTGTAATTCTAGGGATTGCTTCAAGGTCTTATTCTGTTCTTGTTATCTATTTCACTCTTTTAGCTTACATCTTCATGAGCAAGGAACAGATTAAAAGGAAGGAACGGCAGCATGGGCCAAACAGAGGTGTATTCTCCTTTAGCAGGATGACGTAAGTCCAGGTATACTCCAGGCCTATATATATAAAGCAGCAGCACAGATTTTTCAGATAGATAGTTATTTTTCAAGCCATGGATTTTTTCAATCTTGCCCTGCCACACACAACACTGTCTTTACATCTGCAGCCCCAGAAGTCAACTATATGGTGTTCAGACTCTATCCAAAGCCTCCTCAAGGTAGGTGTTTATGCTCCTGTGGGATCTCACCCTATAGGCATATAAGACACATACTGATTTAGCTAAGCTTAGCACAGAAAGCCACAGTTGCTCAACACCGAAAGATCTTTTTCACCCAAGTTTATGTCCTGTCTCTGAACTTTCAGGTCATGATTTCTCTTTTGGACCGAGTGAACTTCATTTTTCTCCATGAAGTGTAACACTCAAAAAAAAAAAAAAAAAAGAAAAAAAGAAAAAAGCTATTTAAGCTTTAGTAGTTGGCTCTTAAGTCGTATGTTGGCCCCTCTCCCTCTTTTTTTTTTTTTTTTTAGAATTGTAAACTACCACAGAATAGCAATATTTTTAGTTTAGTTTTTCAGAGGGAAGTCCTGTTCTCAAAGCATCCCTGCTTGATAAAAGGTCTCTGTCTTTTGCCTGACTGGGCACAGTTGGAAACTGTTTTTTATCTTGTTAACATTAATGCTGGATACAAGATATATTAAACATAGACAGCAGAAACATACATGACAGTCAAGATCAGTTTTAAGAACCTCTGTTTTAATTTGTTGCATTTCTCAGTTTAATAAGTCAGCCTTCACAGCAAGGAGATAAAAGTACCAAGGTCTTACCTCAAAGCCAATCAATCAACCAAGTAGCTTAGCAACCATCCAGGCTTTATTCTTTTGTGGTAGATTATTTTAAATCACTAATCCTGCTATGAAACTTCCAATTCCATAGGCTCTACATTGCCTAACTTCAGATACATAGCTTGGGAGTCCGAGGTCGCTTTCACTACTAATATGCATCACGCAGCATAGCGTACACAAGCTAGTCTTTTGTGTTCTTAAACTGCTGTTGCAGAGCTAAGAGATGGTTGAATAATCTTAATTAAATACATTTGGAGACTAATCAGATTTCCATTTCCTAAAATGTAATTCCTGACCAGGGCAATTTTAGAAATAACTGCATTTTCTAGAAGACGTTTCTGATTCTACAACTTCTAAACCAACGAGCAACTATAGTTTTGAACGCCTTCTTAAGAGAAACGAATCAAATATTTTATATTTACTAACAGAACAGAGGAAAAATGTTTACCAGAACAGTCACAATGGATCACCAGGAATCCAGCCTCAAAGTCTCTCCATGTTCAGCAAAAGATAACCTCTTTCTATCATCAGAGGTTATACACCACACATGTAAATCACTGCTTGCAAGGACTTAGTAGATATATGTATCCGAGGGCAGGAGGGGAGCACTGTGCCAAAACCTCCAATGGCAGCAAAACTAAACAATGGTGTCTCTGTGGGTTGAAGTCCTGATCAAACTACTACTGAACTCAATGGGAGCCTTTTCGGTGGTTTCCAGGGGCATTGGATGAAAGCCACAATACATAACAAGCAGTATCGCTAACCCTCAAAACCAGAAATAAGAACACAAAGGCACTAGTTTCTCACATAGAATAGCAGTCTGCCCACTGATTTCTCCTACCTTTTAACAGAACAGAGTGACACGCTTGCTCCAATCCCCGGCGCTGGTCTCAGGAAGCTGGGATGTAAGATTTCCTACAGCTTCTTAAGCGTCAAGCTTTCATCTTGAAAAGAACCAGTCTGGGGAAATAAAGCAGCTGCCAGGCTGGACATCGTGGGCATATGATGTAGGAACTATGAGGCCAATAAAGACTAAAAGTGTGCACTACAATAGGAGACAAAGAGAAAACTGCAAAACACAAAGCTCTTACAAACTTGTTTCCTTCAGACCATCGGCTGTGTGCCTGTGGTTCCTTGAGGCCTGCGGGGAAGCCCCTTTCTTAACCCTTTGACCAAGAGGTCTGTCTGTACGGTCAGTTTGTCTGACCACAGCCTTCCGGAAACTGCTCATGGCCAGCAGCATCTCTGCCACGTACATACAGGTTAGTACCTTTCAAACACATGGAAGGATTTGGGCAGGATTGCTCAGATTTTTCTATTCAGAAAAATAGCCACTAAGGCATTGCTGAATGAGAATTTTCTGAGATGTATTTATGCAAAACCCAAAATGTTCTGGGTTGATAAAAACTAGTGCACTTTGGGCAGTTCAACACATCATGTCATCATTTCAGCTGTTTGCTACTGGATTTTCACCACCTCTGACCTCCATGAAAACATGGCACAGGGGTGTGGCAAATAACAACCCAAACCCATTAGATATAGTTATATTTTAGATTATAACGATTATCCCCATTTTCCCAAGGGTAGCGTTCTGGTTCTTTCTCAAACAGGCCAGCTCAAATAGCAGTGTTGTTTAGTTAGACATTTTTGCCTTTAAAAACTCTGAAATAAATGTGCATCTCCTCCTAAACATAGTGTATGTGTGTTCTGTGTGGAACTGTAAACCTCCAGCCACTCATTCTCAGATAAGCATGGATTTATAAAACACCTTCCTGCTTTTCAACAGAATTGTGTTGTATTCAGAAAAAAAAAAAGGGAAATCCCAGAATTATTATGCAGACCTATAGAGGTGAACTTGGCAACTTGGCATGCAGCATGAGAGTCCAGGATTCAACTCTGCAGTATGTAACTGGAAAAATGATGAGCTATTTAGTTGTGTGGCTGGAGACGGAGGGCATTTTCAGTTGGCTAGCTGTGCCTGCTTTTGTGCAAGGCAGTTATTTAAGAAGACTCCGTACTTTCCAGGGCATGTATCTCTTTAATAAAGGTATTTCTTTGATTCTAACAGCCTGTAAAACATTCTTAGCCAACTCTTTTCAGGATCTCAAGTAAAGCTTTAAGCAAAATGGGACCAAGACTTACTCTTATTGCTCCACAGACAGAGAGAGGCACTGCAAACAAAGAGACTGAAACAAACGTGGGGGAAAGTGTGTACTGTGGAAACATAGTCCCACACTGAAGGCGGTATACGGCAGCACTGTGTGAGATGCATATATACACTGTACAGGCCAGAGCTGGTGGACGGGTGGGGAAGAAAGAGCTGGTACAGCCTTTTCCTCCTCCCTTCTAGATCCTTCTCTCTCTGAACTCATGGAGAGCAGTTCCTCCAAAAACTGAAGCAAGATCACTCTGATCTGTATTAACTAGGAGGTGGCACTAGTTCAGGTTTTGGGGAGACCGCGTGATGGCATTTCTCGGGAATTGCTCTGCCTGCCTCAGCTTCCCATTGAAGGGCAGCTTTTTTACATGCCAAGAGGAGCAGAGGTAAGCTTTGGCACATGGCATTGACCTAGAAAAGGGAAACACGGTTACGAGGTGTTATAGTCAAATTAAGAGTCAATCGACATGGGGATAAATTTATTTCCAATTTATTAAGGTAGGAAAGCAAAGCAGCGCTGGGCAGCCGTGGGAAGTCGCAGCTTCACCTACGGCTCGCAAATTCAGGCGAGCTGAGGGGCCCCTTTTATCTTCATGGCGGCTGACTTCGAAACCTCCAGCTTCTTGCGTCTACGTGGCCCCTCCAGGCTTACTCAAACTTGCAGTTAGCTGTACTCTTTCGCTAACATTGAGGTTTAACGTTTCACAATATCTTCCTCTAACACAGAGAGTTTGTTCTTCCCGTTCAACTGCCTTTGATCAACAAATTATCAGTAGTTACCCATTACAATTCTCCCCCTTTTCTTCACAGATAGTTTGTTGATCAAAGCGTATCACTTCCCGAGCCGCATCCAAATCTGGGTGTTCTTCAGGTATTATTTCCATTTCCAGGTCTGGTTGTCTTACTACCATCAGTTGTACCTTCTCCACTCTATTTTTAATAAAAGTCACAAATTTATTGATGATACAAGGTCCTATGGTCAATGTCAGCAAGAGCATTATAAGCGGACCCGCTAGTGTTGATATTAATGTTGTTAACCAGGGTGATTGATTAAACCAGTTCTCATACCATGATTGTTGGGCCTCACGCTCCCGTTTTCTCTTTTCCAATCCCTCCCTGACTTTGGCCAAAGAGTCCCTCATGACCCCTGTATGGTCTGCATAAAAACAGCATTCCTCTCCCAAAGCTGCGCATAATCCCCCTTGTTGTAAAAATAGGAGATCCAATCCTCTTCTATTTTGTAACGCTACCTCGGACAGGGAGGTTAAAGATTTTTCTAAGTAAGAAATGGATTTCTCTATCCTCTCTAAGTCCTCATCCACCGCTGCCCTGAGTGATGTCAGGCCCTGTTGTTGGTTTACTAGAGAGACTGCCCCAGTTGCCGTTCCTGCAACCCCCAAACCCATCAAAGTTGCAAGAGTAATGGCAGTTAGGAGCTCTCTCTTCTTGCGGCTATGCTCCTGGTTGTACCAATGCAGGTACATAGTCTCCTCCCCATGTAAAAGAATCCTAGGTACCATGGACACTTGTACACAGAACTCAAGAGCCATCTTTCAAAATAGCAGCAGATAGACATGGTGTCAGCCCTGTTTTTTCACATAACCACCATGCCCCTGGGCTAGGTATGACCCATTTCTCGGCGATATTCTACGTCTGATTACTGCACAAGTCTCTCCTCCGTCCTGGGATATTTCCTATACATTGCCCGCATCCCCGTACCTGTTGGAGGGTTATCCCTGTCTTTCGTTGACCCCAGTTACACTGGGAGGGGCTGCTCTCGTTTGAGGTCTTAAAAGGGGAAGGTAAGGCTATGCCCTCATAGAAGGGAGGGTTTATATCATAGCATAGCCAGCAAGACGCAGTAAAATTTGGGTTTGTGCTGTTTAAGGCCTTGTATGCTGCTTGCATTACTGCCCACAAAGGCTCACTTTTTTTTTTTTTGTGACTTTTTCATTCTCTTTGTCAGCGTTTGGTGCACTTTAGAAGTAACGGGGAGTAAAGTAGTATTATTCTCTCACTTTAGCTGTCTTGATTTCTCTTCTCTGTTCTTCATAATTTGGTTAGGCCCTATTATTTGTGATGATCTTATTTCCTGCTTCCTAATAAGTATATGTCCTCCCCTGTCCGTTCCAGGCTCCCAAAGTCTTATACCCCAGGTTCTTCCTACAAGCCATCCCGCATCCTGTTCTTGTTTTATTGTGAGTATTAAGGATCTACAGTTTCCAGGCCGATTTATCCCACCACTGTAATCATATGTTGGTTTTGTACACCTCTCTGGCCACCAGGTAATTTCGAGATATTTATCCGGGGTTTGTGGTGTCCATCTACCAGTTACTATGGTCTCGCATCCCCAATAAGCACAATAATAATGACCAGGGGAGTTACAATAACTTTTCCCAGGATTCGAACTAGGACACCAATAAGTAACTTTTAGATTTGAGGCCCCCCGGGTATATTGTTGGGATGGGTGGCAGCCAGCAGAAGTACTCACATCATTTCCCAATATGGACCTTAACAATGCACAGTTGGTTACATTAAAGGAGGGTGGTCCTGCCGTAAGGTTAACTTGAATGATCCTGGAATCGTCCCAACTAGAGAGAGTCCAATTAAAAGGTTGGTGTGGATTCCCCAAGCTTATGGTTATCAATAAGGCAGTCAATAATGCCATCAAAGGGGCTGCAGCCTTCATTCTCCCCACCATTGGTACCTCTCTGCCTTCCACGTCTACTCTTTTGCGGAGAGCAACGGGGTATGGGTATCTTCTCAGCAGCAGTAGGTAGTCTTCAGGGGACTCTTACGGCCAGCAGTTACATGTGTTTCCACCTATTTTGTTGCTGGGCCCATTTCCAAGCAAATTTCACAGCACACTGTCTTAGAACCTTATGCCAATCTTTTTCATATATTTCCCAGGTCCCGGGTACTAATAATTCCCACCCACAAAACAATTTGCGAATTTTTACTTGGTCCCCTGATTCCCCAGGATATGCCAAATTATTGCGACATCTCATGCAATAGGGTTGTTACTTAAATGAGACACAGGGCCATTCTGTGCTACAATTTAGACATTGGCAAACCACCCACCCTAAATGTCCAGAAGTAGGGTGTTTTATACAAGGAAATCCCCACAAATGTTATATCCCGGGTGTTTCCGGTATTTCAGTCTCTGTTTCACAGCAAAAGGGGAAAACTTGAGGGGTCCCAGTTAATTTATATAGTCCACTTCCCCCAGTCTGGTCAGGTATCCTTTCTTCTTTCCAGGGTGCAAAATATACCTTCCGCAGAGTATTCCCAGGTGGGATCTCAAACCATTGATATAGGCTACTCCTTACTTCCCTTCTGGAGTGACTCATCTACTGGTCTTGTTTTACTTATCCGTAAGTCTCCCGGTTCTGACATCACAGTCCACTCCTTAGGGAAGATGGGTCCCTTAATTCTGCTGGCATGAGTCCATCCTTTCTCCGCTGTCCGTACAGCAGTATCTGTGGTGAGTAAAACAACAAAGGGTCCTTCCCAATGAGGTCTCAGGGAGGCTTCCTTCCAGGTTTTGACTAGTACCTGGTCTCCAGGCTGGATTTGGTGTATAGAGAGATCCAAGGGAGGTCTCTGTACCACCAAGCCCTTTTTCCTTAGGTCTTGTCTCCTCTTGGTGAGTTCTAAAATGTATTCTGTTAAGATTTTATCTTCAACCTTTGGATGTTCTATTAATACTCCAAAGTCGTACAGCATCCCGTGCAACATTTCAAAGGGGGATATACCAGTATCTGTCCGTGGTTGAATTCTAATGTAAAGCAAAGCCAATGGTAGACACTTAACCCAATTCATCCTAGTCTCTATCATAAGTTTAGTTAGATGTTTCTTTATTTCCCCATTCATTCTTTCTACTTTCCCGGAGCTCTGCGGGTGCCAGGGAGTATGGTATTCCCACTTTGCGCCAAATAACTCAGCTGTTCCTTTGATTATTTTGGACGTGAAATGTGGGCCTTGGTCTGAGTCTATTACTGCAATAGCCCCATATCTGGGAATAATTTCTTCCAAGAGAATTTTAATGACTGTTTTTGTGGTAGCCCTTACTACCAGAAAAGCCTCCACAAAGTGTGTAAGGTGGTCAACCAGGACTAGTAAATACTGATATCTCCCCACTTTCGGTAATTCAGTAAAATCCACCTGTATTCTTTCAAAGGGTCGCTTGGCTAATTCGCGACCTCCTCGAACCTTTTCCCTAAGTTGTCTCTTGTTTACCTTTTGACAGGTTAAGCATCCTTCCAAAATTCTTTCAGCTAAACCATATACTCTGATGCAGGCATATTTTAGCTCAAACTGATCCACTAAAGCCTGAATTCCCCAATGAGTTGTGTGGTGCAGTTTATTTAGTGTTCCCCTAGCCAATCCTTTTGGAATGATTTCCCTGCCATCGGGTAACAGCCACCTATTACCTTCTCTTCTCGCTCCAATCCGCCTGAGCTTCTCTAGTTCTTGGAGAGTAAAAGTTTTGTCTATTTTTAGTCTCCCTGGCTCTTCTTCCAAAGTTTGGACCATCAACAGTGCAGCTCATTTTGCCTCTGCATCAGCTAAATTATTTCCCCTTACTGCAGGAATTAGTCCCTTTTGATGTCCTTTCACATGCACTATAGCTATCCTTTTAGGACCCCTTAAAGCCTTTAAAACTTCCTGGATTAATTTTTCATGGACTAGTCCCTTTCCCTGGGTGTTGATTAGACCCCTTTCTTCCCAGATTTTTCCAAATGTATGCGCCACCCCAAAGGCATATTTTGAATCTGTATAAATAGTTCCAACTCTGTCTTCTAGAAGTCTTAATGCCCTCAACATGGCATATAATTCACAGGCTTGTGCGGACCAGGCTTTATTTAGTGGTCCTGATTCTCTTATCTGGAAGGTATGTCCATCCACAATAGCATACCCTGATTTCCGTTGTCCGTCCACAACCCGTGAGGAACCATCCACAAATAATCTTTCCCCTTCGTCCAATTCCTCCTCTTCTAAATCCTCTCTTATTTTAGTTTGTGAATTTATTAACTGGAGGCAATCCTGTGTTAGGTCCTCTTTAGGTTCCCCATATAAAAATTGAGCAGGATTCTGAATTGAGGTAGTTTCCATTTCTAATCTCGGGGAGTTAATTAGAATTCCCTCATATTTTAGTAATCGACTATCTGTAAGCCACTTACCAGCTCGTTGTTGCAACACCCCTCGAATGCTATGGGGGATGTACACCTTTAGCTCCCCTCCCAAGGTGACTTTCTCAACTTCTTCTACTAGTAACGCAGTGGCCACTATCGCCTGCAGGCAAGTGGGCCATCCGTGGCTTACAGGGTCCAGTATTTTAGAATAACATCCTACAGGCTTTCTCTGCCCCACCCACCCTTGGGTCAGAACCCCATAAGCTGTTCCATTATCCACATTAACAAAAAGTTGAAAGGGTTTGCGGATATCGGTTAAACTGAGGACAGGTGCTTCGGTCAAATTTCTTTCTTAAATTCTCTCACATCCCCAGAGCTGAGAGGAACCGCTACGAATCCAACTCCGGGTTGTGGCCCTCCCATTGCAGTTTCTCTTAGCGGGTATAATAGGTCTTCCTTCTTTCTTTCCTTAGTCTCGCTCCTGGTTACCCTCCTACCGGGGACGTGAGTCTCAGGGGGCTCGTTGTCCTCGGGCTCTGTTGGACCAGAGGGAGGAAGGTCCTGGTATGGTACAGGGTTCTGTGGTTGCGGGGGTGGGACATAAGGTGGAGGGGACACAGGAGGTTCCTCCAATCCTCCTTTAATCCTCTTATCCTTCTTCTTTTCTTTCAAAGGGTATAAATTAGCTGCCTGAGTGGTCCCTAGGATCCACAAAAAGGCATACTCACTCTCTTCCTTATTGAATGGTTGCTTATTGTTTACATATGTTTAATTGCTGACATATCCAATCCTCAGAGGATCCATAAATGGGCCAATATAGATCCCTTCTAATTTGTTTTCTTCCTCAGACTTCCATGCAATAGCGGACCATCTTTTCTCTGGATTTCCCTTTTCGGGAAGGGAAATCATCCCAATTCCTGATCATTAATCCTAGGGGACTGTCTGGAGGTATCTTGGGTAGCCCACCCTTACTACCCTGCATGGTAGCAGAAGTCTTACTCTTCTTCTGCCCCATCTTCCAAAGGTGCCTTCTTTTTCACAAATTCACTCGCTCCCTCCGTTCGTGGCTCATGCCCTCAAGGACAATGAGAACCGCACTACTAGGGGGTCCACACTCACTTCGTCCGAAGGACATCTCAATCACTCGCACCCTGGGTACCCAAAATCCCCGACCGAACGGAATCCGCAATATACTTACCCTCTCCTGGGGTCTTCGTCCAGCTCTTTGTGCACAAAAATTACGGGGTTACGGGGCAGGGAACTGCAGTTTTCTTTTTCTTTTGCTTTCCTATCTCAGTTTGGAAAATCCAGGTTAGATAAGCCGGATCCCTCCCTGGGACCATCCGAAAATGGGATGGGGCGCCTTCCCAGAGTTGAGTTCCAAGTTAGCAGTCTGGATCCGAGTCACAGCACCAACTTTGTTATAGTCAAATTAAGAGTCAATCGACATGGGAATAAATTTATTTCCAATTTATTAAGGTAGGAAAGCAAAGCAGCGCTGGGCAGCCGTGGGAAGTCGCAGCTTCACCTACGGCTCGCAAATTCAGGCGAGCTGAGGGGCCCCTTTTATCTTCATGGCGGCTGACTTCGAAACCTCCAGCTTCTTGCGTCTACGTGGCCCCTCCAGGCTTACTCAAACTTGCGGTTAGCTGTACTCTTGCGCTAACATTGAGGTTTAACGTCTCACAGTATCTTCCCCTAACACAAAGAGTTTGCTCTTCCCGCTCAACTGCCTTTGATCAACAAATTATCAGTAGTTACCCGTTACAGAGGGAACAGCCAGCCAGCAGACGCATTTTCACCGTGAAACCGCCCTGGGATGGAGGCCCGAGAGAAGCGCTGCGCTCCCGTAACGCCGCCGCCCCACGCGCCGTTGAACGCCCGCCCTTTGCCGGAGCCGGGCGCACCGCGCAGACTCCCCACAGGCGCGGGCAGAGCGGGACAGCCCCCTGCCCGGCTGCGCCCCGCCCCGCCCCGCCCCGCCCCGGGCCGCAGCCCCAGCGGCCGCCACGCCCTCCCCGGCGCCGCGCATGCGCCCCGGCCCGCCGCACTGCCCCCGCGCGGGCGCGCGCGCGCGCGCCCCCTCCTCCCGGCCGGCCGGCGCTCAGCCGGACCCCGGCTCTCCGCGGCGGCGCAGGTGAGCGGGGCGGGCACCGGGAGGGAACCGCGTCTCTCGCCCCGGCCGGCGGGGTCGCCGCTGCACACCCACCCCCCCACCCCCCCTTCCACCGCAGCGGGAGGGCTGCACCCCACTCCCGGGCCCTTCCTCCTGCGGCCGCGCTCCTCCTGCCGCCCCTCGCTGTTGTACCGCGCTCGTCCTCGGTCAGGGCCTGCCGCCGCCATGGTGGGTTGCCTCTGCCTTTATGTAACTCACCCCCCTCCCCTCAGGTGTGGCGGGAAGTGGTCCTGCTTGCTTGGCGAGGTCGGTCGGTCGGGATGGTTCTTCCTCTTCCCTGCAGCCCCCCGCGTCCGTTCCTGCCCCTGAAACACCCCTGTCCCCCTCACAGCGCGCCGCCAGGCGAGGGTAGGGCGGCCCGGACCCCCCCCGCCCCCACCCCGGTGAGGCGCTCCTTCGGCCGCGGGGGCGGTAACGGGCCCGGCTGCTCCGTTTCGTTGCAAACGCTTATTGCTACGACCGGCTTCAGAGACCCAAACCGAGAGTGGATTTCTTGTAAATTAAGCTGCAATTGGTGCAGGTCACCCAGGGCTGGGTTATGCATCTTCCAAGAGCACGCAGGGGTGGCATGCTGCCTGGGCTAGCTTCTCCTCAGCATCAGAGGGCTTGTTCTTTGGGAGGTAGCCATGGAGTCCTGTGCTCACAGAGCTCTTAGTTGCCATACGATTCAAGCATAGAAACAAAAACATGCAAATAAACTGAGCTGGGAGTCCACGCACTTTAAGATGCTGCGTGTAATTCACTACTGTGGACACCACAGCCCAAGAAACTAGTGCCCCTGTCGGCTTACTATTGACATCTTGTAGTGGATAACAAATGGAGTCACTTCAGAGACCCCAAACCAAATATTTCTTGTGTTAAAAACCATCAAGAAATTACCCGTTGCTACTGGAGAGAGCCTTAGGACTTCCTAGCCTCTCCTTCCTTCTCAAGTAAGTGAACAACTCCACCAGCTCTTTAGATGGCCTGCTTGAGTTTCCTTCCTGCTTGGATAGGTTCCACCTTCCTATCTCCACTCAAGCCGATTGCTTACTGGCTGCTGGGAACTGTCAGTTAATCAAGCTCTTATCCATAGCGGGTATGGAGGTAGTTCACAAATCAAATAGGGCCTCCTAGTCCGCAGATCTGCATTTCCTCCTTTGCCTAGTCATTCCTATGTATTCTGCAGCAGTAAAAGTTCTAAAACTCAGAGATACCTGGCTTTCTGTGCCTGTTGCAAATGCTTCTGGAAGTATGATCAAGGAGCAATTCACGCAGTGTGTGATTGTAGAAAAGTACCACAGTAAATAAAGTAGCACATCAAATGTTAACAAGCTAAAACCACAACAGGTGTGTCACATATGGCTTTGGTAGCTTGTAAGGGAGGTTAAGGTGCAAAAGGTTCAGCCACCTTCTTTAAGCAACTGGGTCTGAGGTTTTTGAGTTAGTTTGGGTTGATTCCCGTATGATCTCTGTGTGAGCTCTTGTGCTACATAAGAAGTGTGGCGTGCCAAGATTGTACCTGTGGTTTCTGTGCAGCATGTGATTAGCAACGTACTCATGACCTGGTTTATTTTATAAATTGTTAGTGAGACGTCAGCAGCCTAGCATCCAGTTTTCTAGTTGACCGTTTATTTGTAAAAGCAAGTTTAATCAGTGGGGTCACAAGAAGAAACAATTGTGCAATTACTGCCAGTAATTTGTTGCAAGGCAGCATAGTAGCATGTTAGCCAGTGTCTTGGTTCTTCCTCAGCAGGCTTCATGAAACAGATTTTGTAATAGTAATTTCCTGCATCAATAGCTGTAGCTGCTTGGGTTGTGAAGCCTTTTATCTTGTTTTACCTCTGCCCCCTCCTGATTTCAGACAGATTTTGAAGGAGCTTTATAGCTCTGGGACAAAAGGAAGATCATATTGCTTTATGGTTTGAGCCATTTGGCTTGTGAGTGTAATGCAAGGCTGCTGCCTTAGTGAATCTGGACTCTAGATGACAGAATATGATGATGGTTGACAGCTAAGGCAGAGAGCCCTGAGAGAATGGGGCTGATGGGCCTATGTGAAACAGCATTTGGCTGCAGCTCTGGGTGCTCTGGTGGGTACCATGCCTTGATTTACACATCCAGGATAAAGGGCAGCTGGCAAAGGACTTAGAAATTTTTTTGCTCTCCATTAACACTTCCCCGGAAGAGCTGGGCTAAACACTGCTGTGGAGACCATTGAACTATTGTTATTTTTAATCAGGTCAACCAGAGAAGACTGTGCCTTTCCTTGGTAAGGGCCTGTTCCATGTTCTTACGAATGTAAAGAACTAGTTAAAATTTTTATTACATATCTATCAACACTTCACTGTGCTCCTAAGAATTGCACTGATTTGCAGTGCTTTTTCTTTTGTGTTCTACTTTCTGGATATTCCCAAGGTTACCTTGCATAAATAGATCACTTCTTAAGTACACCTGTATCTGCAAAGCAGAGTCTGTCTTCACTGTTCTAGGGCTTCTGATGGGTTTTGGTGGGTGGTCTGAAGCAACAGGCTTAAGTAAATCATTGCATATTAGGTTGTTTGGTTTTGATTATCAAAATTGGAACAAAACTGTCAACCTGTCATTTCATAAAGCCCAGAAGACAGTTGGCCTTTCTGGTGGTCAATGGAAACTGGGATTAAACCTCAGCAGAACTTTGTTGAGCATATTCATATATTGTATCAAAGGAAGAAGGGAAGAAGCTGTCTCAAAATAGGGTTAAGAGATTGCCAGGCAGAATTATTTCCAAAATGAGATTTTATCTGACTATGCTTTTCATGCTCTACAAAAACACCTTTTCTGTCCTTTTTCTGTTTCATTTTTCCAAAAAAGAGCAGTCCTCATTCACTGCTTCTGTGTCTACAGCACTGATGGGGTATTCGTTATAGTGTACCCATTTCACTGTTTTCTGAACTACCTGTGTGACAAGTAACACAAAACAATGATACATGTCAGGTTTTGCTACAAAGAACTTTTGAAATACTGAAAGGATCTAGAACTTTTATATCAGTGTTGTCTAAGAAAAATTTTTGTTAATTTCTACAAAAGGAAGCCTGGTGGCTTTAAACAAGCTCAACTGGTTAGATATGTGGTTTCTGTTTTTTTTTTTTTTTTTCCTATTAAATCAACTTTCTGCTGAAAATTACAGTAGGCTTAGGCTTGTAATACAGTGTGTAACTTGAACTGTTCCATGTTTTCCAACCTGTCTGATTTGACCTAATTAGCATGGGCATCTGAGCGGTTTTGCGTGAGGTTTCCATAACTCCTTTGATAGAACTGGTGAAGGGAGAAGGGGAGAGTACTGATGTTTTTTGTACTCTATCTTGTCTATCGCTTTTTTCCCTCATGTTCCTTCTTAGTGATGCAGTTGTAACCAGATTGAACAGCAAACAGCTACTTGTGCAGTCCCTGCCAAAGCTGCTGCTTGGCTGCAGCTTGCACTGCAGCTGCCTCCTGCCGTTCCCACTGCTCTCCCTCTGTCTCTTCCTTAGCTCTGCCAGCTACCTTCTTTTCAAATGTTCAGGTTTTTTAGTACGATACAGGACAACAGCTAGACTTGTTCTGTTAGCTAGATTAAACTGGAGCAGATCACTGCACATGCTTATCTAATCTTGTGGTCAGCAGCACCAGCATATAATTATCTGCAGAGACTCACCAGGCTCTGTATTAGACAAGGTCGTTTTATACAGCCACATGTACAAACTTGTATATATTTATATGGATGCAGCCTGTTCATATTCAAGTCACTTCCAAAACCTCCCTGCTCATAGGGCTACAAACTCTGCATTTAGAGAATGGAAATTTCTCGTCTCCTTCAATTAAAAGGCCCTTTTGTTTTCTGAGTGAGGCTAACTGCTCTTCTCTGCATAGATCATGATGTGGGTTTTGTTCATCTTGTGGGTGGGTAACCAAAATTACATACAGGGTATTTGGTGAAATGTCACCTGTATCTTGAGTTCTCCTGGACTTCTGCCTTCTTTTTTCCAGCTTCAGTACCACTGCTCGTAAAAAGCATTGGATTTACAGGTGTCATGATACCTCTTATTTGAACACTACCTAGTTGCAGTTCTAGTGGGAGACTTGGTTTTGTTTCTGCTCTGTATCACTGAAGTGTCTTCCCCATTTCAGTGGAAGAACGAGGACAATCCCCTCTTTCTGGGGCACAGTCTCCCAAGGTACCTGACAGGGGGAGGAGGCCAGGTACTCCAACACGAGTTGGAGTCAAACAGGATTCCTGGGGTTTAATTTCATGACAGGGGAAAACAGAGCGGTGTTCATTCATGTTCTGGCACTAATGTCTTCCATTTCTTTCTGCTTCAAACAAAATTGTTTGAGGTATTTTGTCTCTACTGAACATAAGTACTGTGTGTGACTTGAGGAATTTTACACTTAATTCCATTTTAGATTTAGCTAGAATGTCTGAATCAAAATCACTTCACTTTGGGATGTTACTGTTATCTGAATAGCAGCAGATGTAAGATAACATGCTTGTGCTCTGACCTCCCATCCTTGCTTGCTTTTGATTGTGAGGAATAGCTAGGAGGGGGTCCTTGGTTCCTTGCCTGAGGACCAGCACTGAGGACCAGAGCACCAGATCTCGGGTCTGGAACAGCTGCACTCTGGCAACAGCAGACATCATTAATATCTCTAAATATTTAACTTGAACAAGAAAATTGCTGACTGGCTGTCAGCAAACAATGGTGAGCTATAAACAATGTGTGGTTTGTTTTTTTTATTCAGACAGTTACTCCACCATACAAAGTGTCAAGCAGCTGTCTACAAGGAATAACAGATGATATTATGAAGGAGGCACTTCCTTTAGTTTCCTTACAGTCAGTCACTTTCTGTGACGGTCACTTACACTCTCAGTGTAGTCGAAATACTAGACTGTGCAGAGGCTGGAAGACTTAATTGCCAAAATGAAAGGGGAGCACATGTTATTGAGGTTTTGAATGGCCACGGCAGCGTTTTGTTCTAGGAGGAAAGACTGTGTGCGTGTATGTAACGGGTCTGCGTGGCAAGGTTTTGGTAGCGGGGGGGTTACAGGGGTGGCTTCTGTACGAAGCTGCTCGAAGTTTCCCCAATGTCAGATATAGCCAATGCCAGACGGCTTTAAGACGGACCCGCCGCTGGCCAAGGCCGAGCCCATCAGCGACAGCGTTTTTCGCCTCTGTGATAACGTATTTAAGAGAGTGAAAAAGTTGTTGGGCAGCAGTAATTGCAGCGAGTGAGAGGAGTGAGAGTGTGTGAGAGAAACATCCTGCAGACACCAAGGTCAGTGAAGAAGGAGGGGGAGGAGATGCTCCAGGCGCCGGAGCAGCGATTCCCCTGCGGCCTGTGGTGAAGACCATGGTGAGGCAGGCTGTGCCCCTGCAGCCCATGGGCGGGGGAGCAGATGACTGCCTACACCCCGTGGAGGGCCCCCACGCCGGAGTAGGTGGATGCCTGAAAGAAGCTGTGACCCCGTGGGAAGCCTGCACTGGAGCAGGCTCCTGGCAGGACCTGTGGCCCGTGGAGAGAGAGAAGCCCACGCTGGAGCAGGTTTGCTGCCAGAGACCCCGTGAGGGCGGCTCACGCTGGAGCAGTCGGTTCCTGAAGGACTGCACACCATGGAGGAGACCCACGTTGGAGCAGTTCATGAAGGACTGAACCCGTGGGAAGACTCACGCTGGAGAAATCATGGAGGACTTTCTCCCGTGAGGGGGACCCCACATTGGAGCAGGGGAAACGTGTGAGGAGTCCTCCCCCTGAGGAGGAAGAAGCGGCAGAAAACAACAGAGTGATGAACTGACCCCAACCCCCATTCCCTCTTTCCCCCCCTGTGCCGCTGGGGGGGAGGAGGGAGAGAAATTAGGATGAAAGTTATGCCCAGGAAAGGAGGGAAGGGTGGGGGGGAAGGTGTTTTAAGATTTGGTTTTATTTTTCATTACTCCTCTCTGAGTTAATTGGTAATAAATTACATTTTCCTTTAGTCGAGTCTGTTTTGCCCGTGACGGTAAATGCTGAGTGATCTCCCTGTCCTTATCTCAACCCCACAAGCCTGGTGTTATTTTTTCATCTCCCCAGTCCAGTTAAGGAGGGGGAGTGATAGAGAGGCTTTGGTGGGCACCTGGCATTTTGGCCAGGGTCAGCCCACCACAGTGTAATTCACTGCAGCATTCACCCAGTACTAAACTAACCTCAAGTAATTGGATGTTATTGTTGCATTTCTGTTGACACAGGGCAAATCTGTAAATGGCTCTTCTCTCTCAGTTTGTGGATTCTTACTACGTAATTAGCAGAGCATCATGCACGCTGACCTAAATGCTGATTAATCCTCCTAGCTAGTTATTCTTAAACTAGTGAACTTCTATGTAATTAAAAATGTGAAAATACAACTTAAACTTCTTGCTCTTTTCATATGCTATCCTTAAAGGCTGCGCAATAGCATTCCACTTCAAGCTGGAAAGAGTGGGAGGTTTGGAGTTGAAATATACTGACCTTCATGACTTCTGCGTGACCTTCAGATTTCCAGAGTTTAGTATCTAGATTTGAGCACTACTGAAACTCATTTCTATTCCATTTAAAATCTGAGAACAGTAAAGGTCTATAGCTACGCATTCAGATCAGCCCAAACCAGTATTTTCTGCAAATGAAACATCTGTTCTCTCCTCCTGTCCAGGTCATGATAGTTTGTATCACACACTTCAATACTTTATCTTAATATTGTGGTTTACATCTGTAACATGACTTTTGTTTGTGTTTAACTCTGGTAGTGCATTGTGTTGATAAGGCCTTACAGAAGTTAAGTATGGTAGCGGCCTTTGACTTACCTTAAATCTCTGGTTGTGAAGATCCCTTGATTTTTCAGATAGACTATATAATTCATAACAGTGCTATTTCTCAAGCTAGATACACTTAACAGCCAACTGGATATGTACAGTGACCTGGCCCTTCTTCAAAGTTAGCTTTACAGCTGTCTCATGGCTACAGGTGGTACTTTCCATAGTAGATGATTATTTGTTTGAAGACTCAAACTGTGAGATGCTGTAATTAAGACAAGTGAAGGATTTGTGGATAGATATCTAAAAAGATCTGGACGATCAAGATGTATCACAGAAACAAGATACTCCTGAATTGGTGACTTGGGTGAAGAATAAAAATCTTATCTAAGATTAATATCTGTCACAAAATCTCATCAAAATGAAACTGAAGCGTGTCAGACTTGCTATCTGAATATTTCCTTAAGGTTATATTAAACACGTTAATTTTTAACATGTCACAGAGATTTTTTTTTACCTGAGGAGCAGTAACTGACTTGTTTTCGTGTTCCCATATACTTATTTGATATTGTTGTACTGGGAGCTCCCTCGTACATGTGATTCTCCTATCTATGACTTTGTGTCTGATTAATGGCCTTGGCCTCCTCTGTGTGATTTCTAGTTTCTTCCCCTGCAATATCAAGGGTGCACTTGGTATGTACTAAATATATAAATCCAAATGTGCGCTAAACTTCTTTTCTTACAGGTGAGACCTCAGAGCATCTCCAAGAGCTTCCTTTGATATAAGCATCAGATACAGATGAAAAGCATTGCTTAAAATCAGTTATGTTTGGCTTTTGTGTTATTGCTCAGTTTATTTAAAACATTAAAAAAAAGTCACCCCAACAGCACTGATTTATATTAAGACTCACGGGTTATGTGTTGGTGTTTACAATGGCATACCCAGAATAGGTAGAGTGTACACCATCAGCCTCTGCTACAGTGAGACACAGAATCGTTTTGCAAAGCATGTGTGCAGTTGCAGTTAGACCATGAGGATAAATGTAGCAAATACGCCAGATGGAAAAAGGAGCTGCGAACTATCGTTTAGTAGTCAGTGGCAGTTCTGTCTGCAAGCGCGTTTCTACTCGGCTGTAAAAATACTGTTGGGTGTGAGTAGCTATGGAGCAGTGAAGTGAGAGTGTCAGTTAAGGACCAAAATAAGGAACAGTTCCCTAGAAGCGTAGGCTAAAGACGCTTTATCTTATCCCTGAGTGAATAATATATGATGCTTTTCAAAACAGTTGTACAGCATTTCAACTTCGGTTTTTCCTCTTGCTTGTCTATGTTCACTTTTGTAACTTCAGTAGGTTGCCTCTGAAGCTCTGTGTTAGCTTCATATGTCAGTGGTAATAGTGACTTCTTCAAATGGCATGTTAAACAAAGCAAAGGCGGTAAGCACCAGTAGTGGAGGATTAATATGAAGTTAAAAAAGGAGAACCAAAATATCGAGATTTTTGCTCCTAACTAACTAAAAAACCACCTTAGTAATTTGTCAAATCTGGCATAACAGTAGTTAAGTTTTCAGCAGAAAAAGGTATTCCTTGCTGTAAACTATATAAATGTCCTGTGATCCGTATCTTTGAGGTAGTTTATGGTTTTAGAAGAAGTAAGATCTTTCTCTTTGATATCTTTAAAGGAAGAATACATATCTTGCTTACAGCACCATTAGTGAATAGTCTAGGCATGTTTGATCTTGCTTTAACCTGCCTGGCCCAGTGCAGCAAACAGCTTTGTCACCACACAGGGCATGGAGCTGGCAACAAACCAGTGACCTATAGCAGAAACGAGTATGACCGCTTCAAGTCACTTCCTGCTCTTTCTCTAATACTGATGCATGAGCAGTTGTAGATTTAGTAAGAGGCACGGACACTTCCAAAATGTCCCAGAAGAAAATCAGTTCTGCTCCTAGACATGTGACTTACATTTTTATTGTAGAAGAATTTCTTGTTACTTCAGTCAGTCCGCTCCTTCCAACAGCAGAGTCCATGAGCAGAAATCACTGAACTACAGCAATCATCAACTCTTAGCATAGAATGAAGAATGAATGCATAAATTAACCAGAAAACATGAAAACCAAAGCTAGCCAGTGTAAGAGAGGAACATGTTATTAAATATGCTCTCCAGAGACTTCATCTTAAAACCTTACAAATCCATTTGCTTCCCTGCCAAAATCTAACAGAACTCTTGCTTCTAAACTGAATCAGTGACTCCATGCTTTCAAACAGTATTTCATTTTTTCTTGGAGACATCATTATCTTCCACAAAGCATGTGGATGCGCAGCCTAAATCTCACTGAGTTGGCTTTCATGGCTTTTATGGCTTTTAAACACACAGAGCTGAAACTTAAAATATGCTGCCAAACTGGAAAAAAAAAAATAATTTGCTCTTCCCTTACTGCTTAACTTTTTTTTTGCAAATAAAAAGGTGGACTTCAAGCTTAACCTAACTGAAGGTCACAGTAGCAGGAAGAGTGAAATATTTGAGTGACAGAAGCAGAAAAAGCCTTTTCCCCATTGTCTGTGGTATCCCTGATTTGTCTTTCAGCCCTGGGGAAGCTGTGATATCAGTACAGCTAAGGTTTCTTTAGTTCGAGTTTAGACACCTTAAATACCTTCAGCTAAGCTGGGATTAACAAAATAAAAGCTATCAAGCAGGAGCAAACTTTTGCATAACACTCATTGCCGTGCTTTAAATATCAGTCTGTTGGATTAATAAGGTTTTGTAAGTATAAATTCTTGTTCTCTAGTTCTGTAGAAGCTTTTTATATTTTGCTTACGTTTGCATAAATGCATAAAACACTTAAGGATTGCTTTAGCTTTTGAAGAGAAGTAAGAAAGCTGACTAGTAAGTATGTACAAAATACCTGTCAAGATCAGATCAATAGTCTGTGGCAGCAGTGATGAGAGGGACTAAAGAAGCACAGTTGTCTGTGGGCCATGTCCCTTCTGTTCCTCTGCCATCCACAGCAGTGAGATCAGGAATGGTGGAAGATTCATCCTTGCCTTTTCTTTTTCATGTCTTTTTTTCAAGAAGCGTAGGCAACAAGTTCACAAACAATGGCTTTTCCTAAAGGTACCTGCATAGGTTTCTTGACTGAGGGTCTTTTTCCCACCCTTCTCCCACCTTCCCCAAGTAAGATTATAGGTAGTATTTATAACATAATCAAAGTGTTCGGTACTAGCAGTACCTAATGTCTCATCTGCTTTTTTGTGGGGTTGGTTTGTTTGGAGTTTGTTTTGGTTTGGTTTTAATCAGGAAGATGAACAGAACTTAACTGCATGTTAGGACTTGACTCCTGATGGGCTGGATTTTGTCTTGGCAGGAGTTTTTGAAGATTCATGTAGTGAAAGAAGAAACAGCCAATGGCTTCAGAATCCATGGTCCCAGAGCAGGCAAAACAACACCTGATAAAGGGAAAAAGGCGGCGGCAACAGCAGCAGCAGGAAACTAGGTCTTCCACCAGTGACGGTGAAGAGGATATCTTTGTATTTGAAGCAAATGAGGCTTGGAAGGATTTTCACAGCTCTCTTCTTCACTTCTTTGAAGCTGGAGAGCTCTGCGACGTTACACTGAAGGTGATATTGTCACACATCCATTGCATATAACAGTCTGAAGATTAAGCTGTGAATAAGTGTGCTGGAGGTGGCTGTGAATTTGGGCAGGGGTATGGAAGCCACAGAATACCTGTTGGATCTGAGGCATCTCTAGATATGCTTGTGGGTTTTTCTTATTTAGTAAGTTTACAACTGAGATGTAAACACTGAAGATATTGACAGAGAAAGGAAGTACATGACTTTGACCTCACCCAACTTGCCTTCTAAGCCGGTTCCCACAGTTGATCAGTGTATTACTGTGCAATTTCAGCTCCTTGTAGCCTCTTTGTTCTCACACACTTTCATCCCCAATTTTATCTCTATTTTTACATCCTGAGTTGCTCTGCTAGATCTTTCCCAGCAAACAGGATTTCTGGAACAAATCTAATTTCCAGCATTCTCAAAGAAAAAAAAACAGCCCAGACAATTATGTTCTACAGCTGATCAAAGAATAAAGGAGGATGAGGAAACCAGTTTTATGATTCTTGCATAGCATTGTTTTAATGCATTCTTTGTAACTCAGCTGTATTTTACTTATATCCTGATCATAAAAAATTTATATCTAGCATCCATAACAGTGGTTGCCAGCACCTACAAATATTAAGTATTGCTTAGCTAGACATCTTAGTAGTGTAAAAGATAGTTATTTAAGAAAAAGAGAGGAAGGATAGCTCCTATACCAAGAACAAATGTCAGATGTGTTTAGAAGAAATTGTTTGCCTGCCACTTTTACTATTAGATATTAACAGGGAAAATCCTTGACAGATGCACCCCCCCCAGGTAGGCATCTCATCTTTCTAAACCGTTCGGGAGACAATGGAAATCTCTGAGGGAAGAGGGTTTCTCTCCCTTTTGCCCCAGTGGACAACAGAAGGAGAATGAGCAAGAACGTTTATCTGTTCTGCTTCATAGCAGATATTAAATTGCTTGTCACCAGGCACTGAGCAGGCACTAGGTGCAGCAGCAGATAGGTCCAGTGGCTCATAACAGTTGAGTATTTAATGCTCATAGGACGCTTAATGACAATACTGAAGCTGCTCTGGACAGCACGAGCGCCGTGAAACAGAACTTGCCTGAGAGCTCGTTGTCAGGTCTTTTTAAATTTGTCATTTTTAAAAGGCATTTTGGGTCAGGTTCTTGTCAGAACTCTTTAACAACCCTCCTCTTCCCTTTTCTTGACCTCATCTTTGCCTTTCTCCCTTTCCACCCACCCTTGCAAAAGAGGCGGAATTTTATTTTATATTATTTTATAAACATAGTTACATGTATATTCCTGGTAGGGAAATTTGGCTTGGAAAATACACTTCACTGTGGCTCCAGTTTAACTTCCCCTAACTTAGGTTTGTATTAATGTTCATTTGTATTATTTCTGTGGTGCTACTTTTGTAATTTAAGAATATTAGATTGCATGATTTGACTTCAGTCCTCAAGTAGAGAATATAATCTATGGAGGCTAGAGCAACCTATGTACAACTTACCATAAGGCTTCCTAAATCAGTGATTTTCAAGTAACTGGTACCTGGATCTTGAACTAGAGTTTTCTGGAGGGCTTGATTTTTCTTTCTGTAGTGCTCAGGCATTTCTCATGTTTAAGAATAATTACTTCTCTACTGAACTTTCTGCTTTTGTGTGTCACCTTTGATAGTGAGAAATTCTGGCATTGCTGTGGTCAGACCAATTATTGATTTAACTGCTGGCTCTTAAAATATGATAGCTAATAACTGGAGGGGAACTCTGATTTTGAAATATGAAGTATGTGCTAGATATTTAAAATTAAGCAGATTTGGGTAAAATAGTGAAGCCACTTAATTCAAAAGAAAGATCTAGTTAGAGAGTGGGGTGATGGGCAGAATAAAAGTCTCTGAAGGTGAGAGTGGCCTAGCTTTCCCTGATAGAACAGACCAGCTGATAGCATCTTTTTCACCAGTACTATAATTAGTTGAAGTGCTGACACTGTAACAGTGATAAACTGTGGGAGCACACAGGGAGACTTCCTCTGCTCCAAAGAGTTAAAATATGTAATTTCACCTACTGTACTGCTACTGCAATATGAACAGCTCTCTGTTAGAAGGCAGGGAGTGGCAGATGCATACCATCTGCTTTTCTCCTGTTGGTTTGGTTTTTTGTTCATTTGATAGGTCTATGAATTGTTTCTTCTGGAGTGATCTAATTAACTCACACTGAACCATCCATCTTTTCCTCTGTTTTAATCTGCATACTCTTTCTTGTATGTTTGCGTTCTGTTCTCAACTTACTCCTTACCAGGCAGGTTAATACACACTTTTAAAATGGGTAGAGCAATTGTGTATTGAATCAGAGCTAGAAAAACCTCCATATTATCCTTTATAATTTCTTTTTCTTTTTTTTTTTTTTTTAAATTGCAAGACAGGTCACTGTAACTGTCATCTGAAAATGAACATGTAATTTAAGTCTGTCAGGGAAACTGGTCGCTTAACTCGGCCATCCCTTTATGTTAGTGCAGACTGCAGAATGACAAAGGCTGTAAGAAAGCACTCCTTTAACACAAATAAGTAGTGGATTGCTCATTTACCTTCAATATTTACGTTCTCTTTTAAGGTAATTGAATTCTAGAATTTTGTAAGTGAAAAGCTTTTTTTGCACTTTTTGATCGAAATTCTGAAAAACACCTTGTCTTTATGGGGAATACTCATCTTTTGAGGCTAAAGAGCATTTAAAAATCTTGAAGTGATAGTAACTTTTAATAATCCCTGTAATAGCTGTGGTTTTATGTGAATTTGGTTCTATGAACAGCATTATCAATTCCTCAGCAGTAGTAAAAGTCCAGAGGTTTAAATTAATTAGTCTAAAACTGTCACTTTACAATTACACACACACTTGAAGTCTCTGAATACACATAAAACAAGTGCCTAGCAGTCTCCTCCTGTCTCCAAGATGCATTTAGAAGGTTCCTAAGGATGTTTCATTTAATAAATAGAACACATCTCAAAGAAAAGCAAGTTCAGTGCATCAGTGCTATTGCTTCCTTGTGTTGTGGCCTTGCCCTACTCTGGCAGCCAAGCTACAACTCAGATCTGCTTGGGATGTGTTAATCTAATGTCAGAAGTACAGGGCAAACAGAATTAATTTGTTTGAACAAAATACAATAGCTCAATGCATATCCAGTTCAGAATCCTTATTTCAGTTTAACTGTCTGTCCTTTCATAGCTAAAACTGACACTCCAGTAAAAGATTAGGGGCTTTTCTGTTTGTTTTTTTTTCAGGTTGGTTCAAAGCTTATCTCCTGCCACAAACTGGTGCTAGCTTGTGTTATACCTTACTTCAGAGCCATGTTTCTTTCAGAAATGGCTGAAGCCAAGCAGACATTGATTGAGATCAGGGACTTCGATGGCGATGCAATAGAAGACCTAGTAAAGTTTGTGTACTCCTCGCGGCTTACTCTGACCGTGGATAACGTCCAGCCTCTCTTGTACGCTGCTTGCATTCTTCAGGTGGAACTGGTAGCAAAGGCGTGCTGTGAATACATGAAGCTGCACTTCCATCCCTCCAACTGCCTGGCAGTCAGGGCATTTGCAGAGAGTCACAACCGCATTGACTTGATGGACATGGCTGATCAGTATGCTTGCGAACATTTTACAGAAGTGGTGGAGTGTGAAGACTTTGTAAGCGTGTCACCACAGCACCTCCATAAACTCCTGTCCTCCAGTGACCTGAATATTGAAAATGAAAAGCAAGTTTACAACGCTGCTATCAAGTGGCTGCTAGCCAATCCACAGCATCACGCTATGTGGCTGGATGAAATACTTGCGCAGGTAGGGCGGACTGAGGCGCTGGGTGCCTGGCTCATCACTGGTTTCGTTGTATAATCAACTGTTTGTACTTAGGTAGATCTCAAGATGAAAAATGTTCTTAGCAGTTGGCACCTCGTCTGGTATTCACAGTAGTGAGTTGACAGTAGAAGCAGTTAGATCTCTTGAATATCAGGAAGAAGTCATATTCTCCAGTTTCTGTAGAGAGATGAGTACTCACTTTATGCTTATGGCTGGGGGTGGGGAGCCAACAAAAAGCGGCATCTATGTTAGAGCAGAAGCTTCTTAGATTTACACACAATTGAGAACATAAAGCCATCATGTCACTTGGTTTGATACTATTACAGCCTGAAATGCTCACTTCCCTTGCTGGTAAGTATTTATACTTAAGAATAAGAGAGGAGAACAAAGCTGTTGAGGTTTTCTACATGGCTAGGAAAGTAAAACTGTAACAGATGTGTCACACTAAGCTGTGCTACTTCTAGAATGTTCTGTATATTTAATTAACAAAAGATCAAGATGTGTTAGCCTTATGAGCAGGCTAGGAAACATATGCTAGACCCTTTAATGCTCACTAGACTAGTACTGCTGGTTACCTGTAGGATCTGAAGAGAGCTTGCAGTTTAATCGTCTAGACTTGATGTGAGTCCACCGCTTCTGAATGAAATACATACACGTGTCAAAAGGTCACTCAGCTGAACTTATTTAAACACTCATTGGGCCTCCTCCTGTCAAAGCGTTAGGTACTTCAGCTGTTCAAGCTCCATATCTACTGTTTAGGGGAGGTTAAAATACACTATTTGAGGCAGGTATGGAGGACCTGTGCTGGGGAGGAGGGCACATGCCACGTGCTGCAAAGTGCCCTATGTATCTTAGTAGGTAGGATCAACTGTGCTGTTTCAGTTGTCACTGAACTCCAGCTTGAAGATTTTGCATGTGGTAGAATTGCTGGTTCTGGCATCATGTGAGTAATGAGAGGTCCAGTAACATGCTGCTGTCATTGTCTTCATGTATCATTTTTCACGTTTCCTGGCAAAAGATCACAACTGTTTATTAACTATCTTCCAAAAACCTTCAGTTTCATCTAGACTAGCATGAGGTTTTTGGTAGAAAAAACACTATTAATTGAAATTTACAGGCAACAAAATTTGAGATTTAAAAAAAAAAAGATTGATTTTTATTGCCCAGTTTTGCTAGCAGATGAGATTAACAGCTTTATTCCATTCATGGAAACCAGGGTCTAGAATGAAGCAATGAAAAAGTAAACCCCTTCCTGTAAATATGGGTTATTTGCTAGAGTATATAGAGCCATCAGTTGATTTGGACATTATTGCTAGCAGAAAACACAACTGGGCTTCTTGACAGCTACTATCCACATCATAATCAGCCTTATGGGTTCCACTGTTATACTGAGGTTCTGAATTTGTCAGCCTTGAGTTCTTACTGCATCACTAACCTCATGAGTCTATTAGCAGGGCTATGATGGTGCTTTTAATCAGCCTAAAATAAGCTGGGCCAAAGCAGAGGAAGAAGTGGGACTGAAAACAAGTGGGTAAGGAAGAACTGGTAGAGACACTTATTTGAAGACAAGGCCGCTTATCAGCCATATAACAGCACCATCCTGATGCTCTGAGAAGCACTGGAGATACTGGACTTCTTCAGTGTTGCTGCTGAGCTAACTGGGAGCTGCTTGACAGCACTGACTCCAAACTTAGGTAGTCAGGTGGTGGTTTACTTCAGTTTCCCCTGCTAACACCTGTCCCACCTTTGCGCTTGATTGTACTTCATATTCTTCAGTTTCTCTCACAAGGACAAATGAAAGGTTTGCTGAAATAAATGACTGTGGGGAGGAGGACATTTCAAGGTAGTCTTGGGGAGGCTGACCTTATTTCAGATCTGCCCCGTCACTGGGGATTGCTCTGGGAAGTAACCACCTGTAGCCTCACCCAGAAAGAGCCTTCCATTTCTCAGCCTGTTCACCAGCTCACTTCTGGGGAAGGAAACAATTAGCTACCGACGTGTTTTTGGGGGCTTGTTTTTTTTTTTAATCCTGTAGCCTGTCAAGTCCCCACTAGAGAGAGGTGTTACTGCACTAGCAGTACCTCCTTAATAGACACTTAGCTCATGCTGACAGTGTTTCCTTTTTGACTTTACACCCGAAGAAGATGAACCATTCTAGCAAAAGCCCTCTTATGCTGGTGTAGCAATGAGCTGAAAATTCGTACCCTCGACTAACCTGACACAGGCTACCCTGGTGGAGTCACAGATGCTGCCGGCATCACGCTGGTCAGACGCAGCTGCAGTACAGGCAGGGCACTTCTCCTTCCTCCACTCAGCCTGGGCCAAGGGGTAGTTCTCCACTGCTGCTTAAATGTAAATGGTTGTAGCAAACGTTGGTCACAAAAAAGTGCTGTTCATATCACTGTTGTTCTGGAAAAACTAATATGAAAGCCGCTCTCTTTAGTGAAGAGCGCGGGGCTGCCAGCTGGCTCAGAAGCTGCCATCTGTTACGCGTGCATCACTGTAAATGGTGAGACTCAGTCAGTTCAGCTAGTTACTCCAACTGTGTTCATTTCTGTCAGGTACGGCTGCCTCTCTTGCCCATTTGTTTCCTTATGGGTGTTGTGGCAAAGGAAGAGATTGTCAAGCAGAATCTAAAATGTAGGGATTTGCTGGATGAAGCAAGAAACTACCACCTTCACCTGAGCAGCAGGGCAGTGCCAGACTTTGAGTACTCCATTCGCACAACACCAAGGAAGCAGACTGCTGGTAATTAAATGTGTGTCTGATTATCCAGAAAGGAGTGGTGTGGAGAAAAGGTGACGCAGCTGTGCAGGGTTAGATAGCTTGGTATAAATGGTTGTTAATGACTTCATGCAAAATTGGGAAAGCCATTGCGCACCTCTCTGGTAATTAGGTAATGTGCTGCGTTTTCCTAGCAGAACCTTAGCAGTCATTTTGTTTATCTAAAGCATTATTTATTTATCCTGATCGACTTTATCTGCATTACAGCTAGAACTGTTAAGTAGGTTATGACCAGGCAGTATGCTCAAACCTATACCTAAAACAGTGGAAACTTATCTTTTGGTACAAGAAGGTTGAGCTAACTTTTAAACTCTTTGGCTAACCTACACCAAAAGTGAGTGATGAATATTAGACTGCAAATCCTAATTTTTATGTTGTTATATTTAACAAACAATCCGTTTACCTCCCTAAGCAAAATCACAAAAAGCATATTTAAAATATGCATTGTTTTTGCAAAAGCACAGATAGTTAATTGCCATAGCAGCATGCCAAGCAAGGGCCAAAATCCAGCATCCAATTATACAGGGCAATGACCGCGCCCCTTGAAGTGAAATACGACTTCTCCTGAACTACGTAATTTTCAGTTCACTCTGCTATACAACTTTATCCCTCATCTTCTTGCTAGTTTTCTGGAAACCTGTTTTGTCTTCTTCAGGTGTGCTGTTCTGTGTCGGTGGCAGAGGTGGATCAGGTGACCCATTTCGCAGCATTGAATGTTACTCTATCAGTAAGAACAACTGGTTCTTTGGCCCTGAAATGAACAGCAGGAGAAGGCACGTGGGTGTGATCTCTGTGGGAGGTCAGTAACCCTGTTCAAGCAACACTTCAAAAGGCACTTGTTTGCTCCTTTTGCTGGAATTGGTATTCTACTAAACCAATCTATCTTGTAATGGCTTAACTGTTGGATATGCTTTAATTTAGTAAAGCTTCTTCCCCATGAAGGGGTTTTTGATTCTGAAACAATCTGAGAGCATGCTTACTGAAAAGACGTTACTGCGAGCTGGGAGAGTTGGGGTTGTTCAGCCTGGAGAAAAGAAGGTCCCGAGGAGACCTTGTTGCGGCCCTTCAGTACTTAAAGGGGGCTTATAAGAAAGATGGGGACAAACTTTTTAGTAGAGCCTGTAGCGATAGGACAGGGGGTAATGGTTTTAAACTAAAGAAGGTAAGATTCAGACTAGATACAAGGAAGAAACTTCTTACAATGAGGGTGGTGAGACACTGGAACAGGCTGCCAAGAGAGGTGGTAGATGCCCCATCCCTGGAAACATTCAAGGTCAGGTTGGACGGGGCTCTGAGCAACCTGATCTAGCTGAAGATGTCCCTGCTCATTGTAGGGGGTTTGAACTAGATGACCTTCAAAGATCCCTTCCAACCCAGACTATTCTATGATTCTGTGACTATGAACTACATCCAGTGTCTTGTATCCAGCCTTAATAGGTGATTTAATTTTTTTTTTTTAATCCATCTATAAAGAAATGGCCTTACACAGCAGTGTCACCCGGAAGTTGCTAGTACATATACTAGCTCCATTCATACTTAAATCTGTACGGGCAAGTCACTAAGACCATAACTCTTCCAAGAGCAGACCTACCTTTATTTTTGCATCTCCATCTTCTGAAACAAGGTCCATGCAGTCCAGAGCAGCTTAGCACCCATGATGCAACTTTTCCTTGTACTCAGTAGCCCACGTTGCTGCAGCAGCAGAGATCTTTTTTTCACTTGTAGAAAATTTGGGGAGACTGATATAGATGTCCAAAACTGATCTGACCTGCAGTACTCAAGTTATGAGAAGAGTTTTTTGTCTGTATATCTCAAGCTTTGTATAAAAGTCCGTGCTAGAACAGATCTCTGGTTGAGTGCAGAATATAAAAATATAAAGTCTGTACTTACTAAAATCCTGATATTGAAAATATTTGAAAACTTGAAGCTTTATTTGAGCTTTTTGTCTCCACACAGGCAGGGATATTACATAAAACAAATGTTGCGAAGCAATCTCTGTATCGAAAGATGTGTATGTATTTCAGGTAAAGTCTATGCAGTAGGTGGACATGATGGAAATGAACACTTAGGAAGCATGGAAGTATTTGATCCTCTCACAAACAAGTGGATGATGAAGGCATCAATGAACACAAAGAGGTAGGTGTCCTGGGATCCAAAATTTTAAGTCATAGTCGGTGATATGTCATTTCTTGCTGATGCTGAAAGATATCACATCTGTCCTGCCTTTATTTGGGTTTCCAAACTGTGCTATTTTTAGGATTATTTTTTCCCCCCCCATTTTGGGGTTTTATGCTATCAAACACCTTTATTTACTAGCTGAAAAACAAACACAAATCACATACTTGCATTTATCACCTATTTGCACAAACAAAGTTGTGCATGACATACTATAAGTATTTCTGTGTAAAACAGCATAATCCCACTCTCTAGGGAGAGGCCCTGGCTGGTAACATTGGTTACGTTTACACTTTGGCTTTCTTTTGTCACGCTATTATCCTTTTCTTTTTTTGGCGGGGCTGCAGCAGAGGGCTCTTCTGCTCCAGCTAAGCTTACATTCTGGTATCTAGGGCTTTTCTGCTATGCCAAATAAAGAACTTGAAACTGATTCTTGAACTAGTTCTGGTTTTATTTTCCTCTTTTTAAGACTGATCAAGGTAACTGCCAGCAGAACATAGTGTGAAGTACTTCATGCCCAGGAAACCAATAGCTGTCTATGTTTTTGCCATAAAAGGGCGGAAGCACTAAAACACTGAAAGTCAGATTGAAGGTTTTCTTGCCTTTTGACATATAAGATTCATTTAAGGAGCTACTGGACTTACAGATCTGTAATCCTTTGTTTCTGTTGTCATTTAAATCAACCTCCTTAATTCTACATTCCATTTTGTTATTTGTTGTTTCTAAAAGCATCATGTCCAGGAGTAAAACACTGAGCATGGCTAAGTCCTAAAGCTATTTGTAGCTGTGACCTAATCAAAGGGGAAGACCCAGACTCCTAGAAATGGCTTCTTCCTCCTCTTCCTCCCTCCTGCCACCACCCCAGGGCATATTCTGGGCAAACATCAGCCCTAGATTTCTGTGACATTTCTTACTCAGTACCTTGGTGAATGAAAGGGCTGCGGTGCCTTGGCTACGCTCCACTCCTGCCATTCACAAAGGTGGCGTCTGGAAGTGGGGTCCAAATACTTAGTTGAGAAAACCTGCCACCATTGATGGTATTTACGTTAGCTGCTGAGGCAATTTAAGGTAAGCCCAGGGTATTGCCACAGTGTTTGTAGAAAGATTGTGCCTCCCTTCCTCCTGCCTAGGTGTCTGTGAACCTGCCCTCTGTGTAATGGGACAAGCATATTCTCAGTGAAATAGTAAATCACCTATCTTGGTAGTTAAAGCAAACTTAATGCTTACATTCTAGACCATACTTTTCATTTTGTAGTACAGATCACACTCTCATAATCTGACAACTATTTTAACACAGACTTAACAGAAAATAACAGAATGGAAGAAATGGCAATTAAATCTTGCTAGAGTTCAGTCATCTAATATCCAGCACAGGTTTGCCTTTTACTATGTATTAGTATCACCCACCAAAAAATCATTCCCAAGTTGTAGCAGCAGCTATACCAACAAAGTTAAACACAGGAGGTTTTGGCTCTCCATCACATTCAATAAAACAAGATACAAGCTGCAAAATTGAGTACCGAGACATCAAATAAGACAATCTCATTTATCCAAGCATGTAAGTAGAGGACTTGGGTCTTAGGTGACATTCAGTCAAAACAGTATTCCATACCCCCCTGCCTTTTTTGCCTTTTTTTTAAATTAATATATATTTTTTAAACAGGAGCTTTGTCTTTTTGCAGTCTTAAAAAATATTCTAGCTGTACCACTCTTGTTCATGGATCACACAATAACATGCAGGTGCCTGGGAAAGCTGAGGTGAAGTTAAGATAAAACTCTAGAGCCCATCTAATGGGAGGCTGCAAACATACAAGAGACTTTCAGGATAAAGCTGCAAGACTCACACAGGTGTGCAGAGGGCTGGCCACAGTTACCAGTCATTATTTATTATAAACTTCACTTTTTAAATTTTCATTACTTTTTTCCCATAGTTTGAAACTGGTGCCAGTCAGGTAACATTGCACTTGATGTGTCTTTCCCATTCCCCTTCCTTAAGGATTTGCACTGAGGTATTGACTTTATGGTTTTCTTAGGAGAGGAATTGCTCTTGCCTCCCTTGGTGGCCCCATTTACGCAATAGGAGGTTTAGATGACAACACTTGCTTCAGTGATGTGGAAAGATACGACATTGATTCTGATCGATGGAGCGCGGTCGCCCCAATGAACACTCCCAGGGGAGGAGTTGGCTCTGTAGCCCTTGTGGTAAGTGACTCTTTCCTCACACGTCTGGGCAAGTGAGGAACCGACCTACTTTTCAAATCTGCTTTTACAAGGCGGAACACAAGATCTGAAACAAAATGCAGCTGGTGGGTCTGAGCCCCTCTGGTCATCGAAATCCTATGGAACTGTGCAAAAGGTGAGGATATTTAGGATAATATTCATATGAAATTGAACTGCGCTCCCTGTTTCAACAGTATTTAAGGTACTGGGAGCAAGGGCCAGGACCCTTCTATCAGGCTAATGCTTCATGTCTCATTCAGAAGACTGGTTCGTCATGGTTACCATGTTTAAAGGTACTAAATGCACCTGCACTTTAATCCCCCTGTTGCCATGTATACTCTGCAAAATATCTGCAATGCTATGTAACTTTTTCACCTCTTTAATTGAAAGATACCATTTACGAGTTGTCAGATAATTAATTCTGTTGGTGGACTCCTTAAATAAAAGTAAATAATTAGGACTGTATGGATATACCATGTTTTCCTATAATTTTAATGTTGCTTATGAAAAGCTGAGCAAATACATACACATTATAAATGATCTTTCTCTATACAACTGTTTTCCAGAACCATGTTTACGCTGTGGGTGGCAATGATGGTGTAGCATCTCTTTCCAGTGTGGAGAAATATGATCCCCATTTGGATAAGTGGATAGAAGTGAAAGAGATGGGTCAGCGAAGAGCTGGCAATGGTGTCAGTGAGCTCCACGGCTGCTTGTATGTTGTCGGTGAGTAGGGACGTGGCATTTTGTAGTGCTGTTTCTGCCAAGTACTGGCATTTGGAAGAGGCTGTTGTTGCTAGAGGAACTGGGGAACAGATAGACCTGATCTGTACTCGGTGTTCTTGGGCAGGAGAAGAAAGCAAGCACAACAAAGGGCATGCTTAAACAAAGGCATGTTAGCGAGGAAATAAAAAGCTGTTCCTAACCCACATTTCAGGAGGGCTGTACTGTTCAGGACAATGTGTCCATGTAGAAAATCCTCTCAAGAGTCACTAATCTTGAGTTTCCTTTTAGGAAAATGATTCTTAAGTTCACACACTTTTAAAGCGCTCTAGTTCTATTTTGAACGGAGACAACAGTAGCTTTTGCACGGTGATTACAGTTATTCCACAGACTTGTTGTCCTAGGCCTGTGTTGTTCTACTCTACTCTGCATTTAGCTGCTTTCCTGAGGGAGGAAGATGCCAGGTAGGTACGCCGTAGTGATAGCTGCAGATCCCTACCTTGTGTGTTATCATAAACGATTAAAAAAATGTCAAGTAAAATGCTCCTCTGATAGCTGCCCCAGCAAGGGAAATGCGACACTGAAGTCTTACTTGAGGATTTTTTTTCCTACTCAAGTATTCAGCAATGCTGCAATTTGAAAACACCGAAATAGTGTGTTTTGCTTAAGCCAAAACAAGATCAGGACCCTCCTTTTACTAGTCTTATTTTTTTTTCTATTCTGCAGTAGAAGCTGTTTCATTATAACTCTGTGTAAGATGAATTCCAGGAGAAAAATAGTAGAAATACCTCTCCTTGCAACCTGAGTAGAAGAAAGCTGTCACTTTTGGTGATGCTGGTATGCTGAACGATTTTTAGGAGCTTGTAAAATTAAGGTAAAAAAATAGAGCTGGACAGTAGCCCACTGAATGCTGAGAATAGCCTGATAATGCCAGTCCTGGGTACCACCAGCACTAGAAGTGGCTAAAACCTGATAATGCGATGATCCTTTGCAGGTGGCTTCGATGACAACTCTCCACTGAGCTCGGTGGAGCGCTTTGACCCACGCAGTAACAAATGGGAATATGTAGCAGAGCTTACAACTCCAAGGGGCGGCGTCGGCATAGCGACACTGATGGGCAAAATTTTTGCAGTGGGAGGTCATAATGGCAACGCGTACCTGAATACAGTGGAAGCATTTGATCCCATAGTGAATAGGTAATTTAAATTTTTTTTATTTAGCTTAATAAGACAATGAAATCTGCCTGTATGAAAACACAACGTAATAGGAACAGTGTGCAGCAGGAGTCTGTCTGTTGTTTCGTGGTAATGATTAAGTAATATCCCTGACTAGTGATACAGGAGTGCTGCTTACACCACTAGGTTCTTGTAAACATTTAAGCATCTCCTCCTGTCCATCCCTTGTCCGCTTCACTTCATTCAGTAAGAATCTACATTCTTCTGGTTGTTTCAGTCTGATTTTGCACTAAATTTACCAGAGAACTACTAAGAAGAAACTAGTGGGGTGTATTTTTGTGCAGAGCAAACAGCTAGGCTATATAACAGAATTTCAGACACAGAAAAGAAATACATTCAAGTCGCTCAGAAAGGACAGGAACTTACTTTTCTTTTTTTCCTCTGTCATCTTCTGTAGGTGGGAACTCGTCGGCTCTGTGTCACACTGCAGGGCGGGGGCAGGCGTGGCTGTGTGCTCTTGTCTCAGCAGCCAGATCCGGGACGTGGGCCAAGGATCCAGCAACGTTGTTGATTGCATGTGAGCTCTGCTGCCTCCTCCAGATCCCAGAGGCATGGCAGTAGGGAGGCACTGCAGAGCTTTTAAACACCGTGTTTTGTATGGTAGGTTAAGAATTAAAACCAACATTTTCTTTGCGAAAATGTTACCTTCTGCACCTGTAAAACTTTTGGTGGCTTTCTATCCATAGTGATACAGTAAAGCCTGTGAAAACATGGAATACAAGTGTGACTCACAGGAGAAAACCTGCCAAGAGCTGCAGTCATCCCATTTTTGAGAAGCTATAATTTCAGAATCATTTGAGGCAGCTGTTGTAGGGACTCATTTCTGAACTGTAAACCAGGCATGGGTGAGGAGAGCAGCAGTCAGTGCTGCTAAGCCTTACCCAGCATCCCTGCTACATGTTTTCTGGAGGACTTGTGTGCCATTTAATATAACTTATTTTCAGGAACATATAGTCTTAAACATTTCCTAGTTGTACAAGACCTTTGTAACACAAAGCATCTCAAGTTTTAGAAGGTAACGACATCCCTGTTGCACACCAAGATAACTGGAGCAGAGAAGTTTCGCTGCCCACCTCCCAGGGGACTGCTGGGAGCAGTGGCAATTGCAAGTACTCAGTCTGAAACGGGTCTTTCAAAGTACTTTCTCACTTTCTCAAGCTAATACTCGTGTTAGAAAGCTGAAACAATTCTTGACCTGAGTTTAGCCACTGGAAGTAACTACTTCCCCCTCCCCAAAAGGGAAGTTCTGTTGAGGTCATTCCTGAAGTAATTTGTCCTACTTCGAGATGATAGCATGTGAAAAGGTAGGCTTCATGGGGTTAGAGTCACCATTTTTATATGAAATGGAAACATAATAAAAGTTGCAGTGTTCTGTAAAGACCTTTAAATGCAACTCTAGGAGATGACATGTCCGATTTCAGTATCCAGTAGCATCTCTGGGGTAATCCCAGAGGTATGGGCTCTTTTAAGATAGTTACGCCTCAAAACAGGCAGATCACTTAAAGCTTACACATATAACAAAGAGAATGAGAAGCAAAAAGAATTGGAAATAAACCATTACTTACATCAAAAATTAAAATAGGAACTTGACAGTGCTGTGTGCAAAGGTGTCTTGTTACATAGTCAGAAACCCTGAATTCTGATTAAAGTCCGGCTGGAAGGACTGCGGATTCCTGTTCCTGCATCACCTTGAACAGACCAACAACTGACAATCCTTTGTGACCAAAGTTTGACATTACCAGGTTGTTCCAAGTGACCAGGGAGAGCATTCAGTACCAAGGAAGAGGCAGGACAGTACAAGCATACGGCACAGTCGCGTTTTGTTGTTGAGTTACCATCATTTAGCTTTTCTGTTTCAAATGGCTTGCACTTAGGTATCACCCAGGGTCAAAGCGAACGGTACTGTAAATAATGAAACACTGCAATAAAATATTTGTACTTCAAAGCACCTTGTTTACAATATGACTGGAGCATCCTATTGTGGGGAAACATTACAACATTGAGTATTTCTTGGTTTCTGCAAGTATAATTCTCAACAAACAGAGCTTTTGTCAGCAGGGAAAATCCTGTGTTACGGCCATGAGCTGTACCACCCTGCTACTGCCCTTGGCCCCATGCAAGGACATGGTCATCCTTGTGGCTCTTGATCTGGCTAGGAGGGGTGGAAAGAAGAGGTGCAGGTTCCCTCTCTGGAACCAAAGAGGTTCTTCTGTGGACGTCCTGCCTAACAAGAAAACAACGAAAAAAAGAAAAAGGCAAGTTTTCCACAAAGTAGCACCAACTGCGAAACCAAGTAGTCTGTCAGTGCTGTTTGCCAGCTGATACATTTCTCCTCTTAGTGGTAAAGTGCTAGCAGCCGTGGGTGCAGCCTATGAGTAGCTCATACACATCTGGACCACACCAACAGCAACCACCTTCCAGGCACCAAAGGGAGATGCGTGTTCAGCATGGAAATAAGGTTACAGCAAATGCACTGGGATTGGATTGGTACTGGGACCAGTACTATTCAATATATTCATCAGTGACCTGGATGAAGGGACAGAGTGCACCTTCAGCAAGTTTGCTGGTGACACAAAACTGGGAGGAGTGGCTGACACACCAGAAGGCTGTGCTGCCATTCAGAGAGACCTAGACAGGCTGGAGAGCTGGGTAGAGGGGAACCTGATGAGGTTCAATTGGGCAAGTGTAGGGTCCTGCACTTGGGGAGGAATAACCCCACACATCAGGACCGGTTGGGGGTCAACCTGCTGGAGAGCAGCTCTGCAGAGAAGGACCTGGGAGTTCTGGCAGATAGCAAGTTGACCACGAGCCAGCAATGTGCCCTTGTGGCCAAGAAGGCCAGTGGTATCCTGGGGTGCATTAAGAAGAGGGTGGCCAGCAGGTTGAGGGAGGTTCTTCTCCCCCTCTACTTCGCCCTGGTGAGGCTACATCTGGAGCACTGTGTCCAGTTCTGGGCCCCTCCGTTCAAGAAGGACAGGGGACTACTGGAGAGAGTCCAGCACAGAGCCACAAAGATGGTTAAGGGGGTGGAACATCTCCCTTATGATGAAAGGCTGAGGGAGCTGGGTCTCTGGCTTGGAGGAGACTGAGGGGTGACCTCATTGATGTTTAAATACGTAAAGGGCGAGTGTCAGGAGGATGGAGCCAGGCTCTTCCCAGTGATGGCCAATGACAGGACAAGGGGCAACAGGTGCAAGCTGGAGCGTAGGAGGTTCCGTATTAACATAAGGAAAAACTTTTTCACTGTGAGAGTGACAGAGCACTGGAACAGGCTGCCCAGAGAGGTGGTGGAGTCTCCTTCTCTGGAGACATTCAAAACCCACCTGGATGTCTTCCTGTGTGATCTGCTCTAGGTGGTCCTGCTCTGGCAGGGGGGTTGGACTAGATGGTATTTTGAGGTCACTTCCAACCCCTCACATTCTGTGATTCTGTATGGTGTGGGCGAGGTCTGCTGTCAACCCTGTCACGGGAAGCCAAATGGTGCCAGGTCTGAATGTGATCCGAAGACGGACACTTCTGTCGTATCTCAATTCGCACCCCTCCCCAACAACAATTGTGCTCAGACTTCCAGAGGTGTATCATGTAGGGCTGGCAGGAAAACTGCAAAAAAGGTTTACAAGGAACAATCCTGTTGCCAGTACAATGATGTCCACATTATTAATCTTAGATGGCACCAGAACCACAAATATTTTGTGCAGAACTGTGTTTAGGAACACTATTACTGGAATTGTGATAATGATGTCAAAATATTAAAAAAAAAAGAATATAGGATTACTGAGGCAACAAATTGTAATGACTTACCTGCATATAAAACTGTTGTGATTTAACGCCAGCAAACTCATTTTTCTTCCAGTACTGGCAACAGGATAATGATGACAAAGAAGTAACTCCCACCCCAGGCTGAGGGTACAGAGCAGCGCAGGCTGGTTCCCCGTGGTGAGGCAGCCCTCCAGTGGCAGCAGGCCCTAACTCCCACCGCGTCTTCTAATTTAAAACTAAACTCGGGATTTGCGATAGCAAATGCTTTAAACGTCTAAACATGATGCATGTCTGATCCCAAATGTGGAATTGTTACTGCTTCTGTTAATGATGTTTTTCCTGCACCTAAAAGCCTTGATCTCACCCATAAAAACCATAACCCCAAAAATGTCTATTTAAACACAAAAAAAATCATTTTGGAAGAATCAAGCGTGGCCACAGTAACTCTCAAAGTTTCCAGCCTGCTGATTTTAACCATGACACGGGCTTCTGGGAGGACCAAGCCCAGGCTCTGGACCACTCCTGACCAGCCCCCTTGGCCGTGTATCTCCATGTGTGTGCAGCCTGTGCCTAGGAGTCACCCTGCGGCCTGTCCACCCCACTGCCACCCCAGCTTCTGGGACACACAAAGCCCTGTCTCAGCTCTCCTGCTGCCCCACAGCAGCCTTCATGCACAACGCTGCTCCTCACCTCAGGACGCGGACTGTGACTCCCCAATTCCTCACAAACCATACTGCTGCCAAGCGCAGCGCATCATCTGCTGTGCCACCCACAGCCGTGTTTGTCTTCAGGAAATTTTAGTCTGAGCACTCTTATGCATGGAAGATCAATACAAAGACAAAGATTTCCCTTTAAGTTCGAGATTCCTGATTGCTACATTAAACCAGGAATTTCTGATTGTAATTTTTTAGGACATGCTGTAACACCATAATGATGGAAGGATCTTGCCTATATTGCCCAGAGAAGCTGTGGATGCCCCCTCCCTAGGAGTGTTCAAGGCCAGGTTGGATGGGGCTTTGAGCAACCTGGTCTAGTGGAAGGTGACCCTGACCATGGCAGGGGGTTGGAACTTTAAGGTCCATTCCAACCCAAACCATTCTATGATTATTGTTTATTTCAATTTTGTAAAATACGTCCTTTCAAAATAACCTTAAATTCATACCTTGTTATTTATGTTCAAAGGGGACGGTGAGAATTTAGTTATACTTTCACAGCTTTGAATACCTTTTAATATTGCTCTTCCCCAAAGGCATCTCATTCCTAATAAAGCCACGCTTGCAACAAAAGTGGATTAGATATCTTGCTAAAACATTCAGATGTGGACAGAAGACTTCAGAGGGTGATGCACGTGCTACTTGCATATTTTAAAAAGTAAACGAAATACTTGCATGCACCCTTATTCCCATCAGAAAGACTACGGAGTTTCCTCCTGTTTGAACACCAGCTGAGAGAAAATGGTTTCCCTGAAATGTCCGCCGGTAGAGGGGGATGCAGCTCTACAAATAACCAAGCCTCCGCAGAGAGCATTGCGCACACCCCGCGTTTATGCAACATAACCAACAGGCAATCTATCAACCGACGGCCTCGGGCTGCTGCACGGACCCAGGACGCAGCAATGACCCCAGCCAGGCGCTGGAGGCATCCCGGGTCTGTCCCCAGGATCTTCTTTCAGATGCAGTGGATGGAATTTGGGGGAAGTCATTCCAGTGTCAGTATTGTTACCCCTTGTAGCATGCACGCACGTAGGGCAGACTGAACACGTCCGAAGCAATTTATTCATCAAAACTAAGGAACTTCTCTTGCTCGTGTTCTGGTAAGACACTTTTTTTTTAGAGCAGTGGGAAGGTAATTAAATAAAAGCACAACTGCCACCAGCACAACTGGCAGCAGATTCTGAAACCAACACTTGGGCTGAACGCCTCTTTCTCTACACTCGATCCGACTGCATTCAAGTGCTAGCAATAGCGATGCAGGCACTCCTGCAGCAATAAGGTTATCAAAGCCCCAGGAAATTTTGAGATTGCTTTGCTGCTCTGAACTTTTGTGTGCACTTACCTAAAGTCAGGCTTCCTTCCTGCATCCCAACCACACGACCTCAGTTCTGCATCTTACCTCCACTTGCAACAACATGTTGACCCTGGAGTGATTCTGTCTCTTCTAGGAGTTGGAAGTGAGCTGCATGAGAAAATTCATATCATCAGGCAAAATAATCTACAAACAGCCAACGCTGAGGAATGGGGGCAGGCCTTGCTGACTTGGGGAAACTCCAGAGTAAATAAAGGTTTGTAAAGATAAAATTGAGTGCTCAGAATGCAACACTGGTTGTGCAGCTTCCCAACAACTCCAGCCCAGTGTCACTGCCCTGAACCACAAGGAAACAGTTGCATCTACCTTGTTTGCTGCATGTCCACTCTGTCTGCTGAGACAGCTGCAGGATGCTCAGCATGATCTTGCGTGATGGGACCAAATGGCAATGATATTCATTTTACAAACAAGTTGTCATCAGGCCATAAAAATTCAGCCAATTAACCTGTTCAAGCTTAATTAGAACAAATGCTTGGAAAGCCCATAACTCCAGATTACTCCCACAGTTAAATGGGGCCCTCTAATCTTAATTTAGGCTGAAATTGCTTTTAACAATTTTCATCATTGTTGCAAACCCAAGTACTTTATTCCAGATGCTCCACTTAATTTTTTTGCTGGCTGCTTTTACCACATCTGTGTTTGTTTTCTGAACCTTTGCATGTTCTCTTGACTGGAACTGGCTGCAAATAAAAGCACTCCTAGTCAGGAGATGAAACTTTTATTTCTAATTCTTTCCTGGCTCTATCAGTAAGGTTGGTGCTGCTGCTGCCACTTTGTTGCATTTTACACAATTCCTTGGATCCCAGACAATTTAATTTTAAAGCTATTCCAGCACACACACACACACACACACAAAAAGTCAACAGGCAGCTATGTAATTTCTGCCATCTGACTTGACTGGTCTGCAGGGGTTGTCATGCTCCATCACTTCAAGCAAAAAGCCCATCCAAATACATACCTGCTGTAAGTTTTCCACTGAAACGGTGACTTGATCTTTCAATGAGTGCACACGACCTATGTTAGGTGATGCGGCAGCCACTGTCCTGACAGAGACAAATAAGACACACGTGCACCGGGCTGTGATGAAGAAAATGCACATGTGGCTACGGCTGCCTACCTGGCTTCTGAAGCGCCCCTGCTACCTGGCAGCATCCCACAGGAGAATTTCTGTGATGCTTATTAAACTAATGGTCCTGAAAATACTCTAAGCAGGCAACTATGCAGCTATAGCCACTGCTGGGAGTGGCAGTAAGGCTTGGCTCTGATTACATAGCCAACGAGAAAAAATTTTGTGTCTTCATTTGCTTGACCGGTAAGACTTAACTCAGGCCAAGAATCATAAGCAAATTACCTTCCCCTACACATATTTTCCAAGAAAAATAAAAAATAGGACAGTGCAAGTCAGCACACCTAACTCAGCACAGGCTGCTGCAAGGAAGCAATTGCCAATCTACGCACTGTTCTGACAGTTCAAGTCAAATCTCCAACTGAACGGCCGCCAGATGAAACGAACAGCACATTACAGCTGCCAATACGATTGCATTTCAATGTCATGTTGTCATCGCACATTACACCACATGGCAACTTTCTCCTCCTACTTCTCTGCATTTGTGCGAGTGGCTGCCAGCTCCCCAGCCAAAATCTTGGTCAATGCAGGACAAAGGACAGGAATGGAAGAGCAAAGCCAAATGGCCCCTCTTTCTTCCCGTCCTCAGTGGACATCCTAGCTGCTCTCGCTACTGCTGTTTGGTTCCCAAGATCTTCCTTTTACATCCAAGAGACCACCATGCCTCTCTTTTATGTCTTCTTTTCACAGCCCCTCACACCTGGCTCTGCTTGCCCCCAGCTGGTTTCCTTGCTTTTTATCACCCCGCACCCAACGCGGGTTGCTGCAAGCACCCCTAGGTCAGCTAACCATAATCCAGCTTACCTAATTACCACCAAAGATCTACAACTCCACGCTCCCCTGAGGGCCAACCCCTCTGCTCCACGCACTCCCTTTTCCTGCTTGCAAGGCCTGCACTCACATGCACTTCTGCTTTCAGTCGAAGCCCATTTTGCCTTGGCACCAACACTGCTCTAAGGCATGCCAATGCTCCCTCCACCGGAGCCTGTCAGAGGGGCAAAGAAAGGAAAGCTGATGTGGGCATACACTTGCCCTGCTCTGTAAAGCCCACAGCCACAGAAACACAAGCACAGCCCTGCTGGAGCTATTAGCCAGGGTGCTGCTACCTCCAACCCCTTGGGGTAAGGCTGAGATTCATCCCTCTGCATGTGTGGTGCTGATTCACATCCACCGATGGCTGTTTTTTAGCAGAAGGTTAGTTACCGCCCTTAAATTAGAAGTTCTCCTGACTGAAAGAAGGCCAAAGCTGTCAGACAAAACAAATGGGTAAAACAGAAGACTAATTCTGTCTTTTTCATGTTATCAACCAAAAGACAGAGGCAGCATTGGACTACTATTCATGCAGTCATTAGGAGGGAGAAAAAAAAAAAAAAAGGAAAATATGTACCCAGCACCCAGGGCTCTGGAGGACACTTGGCCTAGTAAAACATGCCCCAGTCTCAGGCAAAATAAATGGGATTTGGAAAGACGCTTGAATATTTTGCCGAAGTAGTATCATAGAATCATAGAATACCAGGTTGGAAGGGACCTCAACAATCATCCAATCCAATCTTTCTTGGGAAAAGCACAGTGTAGACAAGATGACCCAGCACCCTGTCCAGCAAAATCTTACAAGTGTCCAATGTTGCAGAATCCACCACCTCCCGGGGCAGATTATTCCAGTGGCTGACTGTTCTCATTGTGAAAAAATTTCCTCGTGTCCAACTCTAATCTCCTCAGGAGTAACTGTATTAGTTACCCAATTAGTACACAATTGCCCCTTGTCTTTTCCACGTGACTCCTTGTAAAAAGGGAGTCTCCGTGTTCCTCATCCTCCTAGTACTTACAAATGAATCCCAGTATCACAGTCTCATCAGGATGGACAACTGAATTTCAAACTTCAAGGTTAAAAAACTTGAAATACACCATTTTTATATCTTCACTCAAAGGGTGGCAATGAGGTGAAGACAGTGGCCAGTTCATACTGTTGAATATTTCAAGAAATTCAACCATATACCAAGTAAGATGCGCAGCACAATCACACCTCCTGTGCAATCACCGCCACATCAACTCTCACCTCCAAGCGAAGCTGCACCCAGCGGCTGTGCTTGTGCAACTGTGTGTGACCAGAGCACAGGGGAGGGTGAGACATCTCAGCACAAGAAACTCCTCCTCTCCAGGCAGCTTGTTTTTAATTTCATCTTTAAATTTTGAACAACATCTCTTTCATCTGAAGAACTTAAAGACAAGCAAGTCAAAATTAATGTTTTAATTTTTTATATAGATACACACACACACAGAGCAATTCATCCTCAGTACAGAAGACAAACAAACAAGAGATCTGTGGCACAATTTCTTTGGAGAGTTGCGGTTTTTTTTTAAGCAGTATCACAGATCTGATTTTTGTCTTTTTCAAGGACTATAAAAGGCAGCTGCTTCTAATCCACAGAAGCCTCAGAGTGTGGATTCAGTGCTGAAGTCAAACACATCAGTGTCATCCCCTCATTTATTTGCACATCTTTTCCAACTGGAGACTCCATTTTACCAGAGATTTGGCATCTTCATTTCTCCATGGGAGTCTAAGACATTGCACCTCTCCCGTGTGCAGGCCACTCCTGTGTCCCAGCACGTGAAGAGCTGCTGTGAGAGGGAGGACTGGCAGTCACTCCCCACGGGAAAAGGATCATTTAACAGATTTAAGACCAGCGTTCCATGTTCAGGAAACCTAACAGTTACTTTTTAAGGAAGCTTTCACTGAGAATTGCAAATTTTATTTATGCTCCAAGATGACAACTAAAGTGAGGCAAAAAAAAGAAAAAACCCCAACGTACATCATACAGGTATGATACCAGTTGAAATAGAAATCCCACAGAAATGACCCAGAAATGCGAGGACAAGGTGACTGGCAGCTGAACAGACAGGCACCAGTTTGACCAGCACGCCACAATTCACGTGCTGCCTGGAGACCTGATGACGTGACATGAGCCCTGCTGGTGCCCACGGCACTACTGTACGCGTTCTCGTTGTAAAGAAAACGTCACCCATGAAACCTTCAGCTCTAGCCCTGCTTTGCAGATTGCATCTTGCTCAACGCCGTTTCCCAGGGCCCTCCGGAAAAAACAGACAAAGCAAAACCCTGACCCCGAATTCTAACTAGCTCTTCTCTGAACAGCGAGGAAAGTTCATGAGCAAGTTCAGAGCCTGCTGCACCTCATGCGTAGCAGCCAAAAAGTTGCACAGGTTGGAGCAACTTTCAGAAATACTTTTCAGCTGCCACAGACCACACATGGGCTGACACATGCCATCAAATGTGGAAAGAGAACAGAAAAAAAGCCATCAGTTGGGATGCAGTTTTGCTGGCCGAACAGAAGTGGACAACGTTGCCGTATTGCTACAATATGAAACGCTGGACCCAAATAAAACCTTAAGCTCAGCAATACTTACTGAGTAGGAGAGGAGAAAAACCCAGCAGGAAATCCAGGAACCCTGTACCTTGACAAAACACATTGTAAAACAGCAGTGATCACATGCTGCCGTTGTAACATGCACAAGCCCTTGTTTCAGGAACACAAAGTTTACGGAAACACATTCAGAAATGCTGATGATGTCCCAGGAACACTGTTGGTTTTGGGTAGTGACAGGGGTTACTAAAAGTGCAATTAATATGAAGAAAGCATAGGCTGCCAACGGGCTATTTCAGTGTTTGGAGAGCAGCATAGGGCTGAGAAACTGCCATCAACTTTAATGCAGTTGTTTTGCCAAAAATAACATTTTTCTTTGAAAAGGTAAGCCAAGCCAAAGAGAGAAAGCAAGCTAATTATAATGTAAAACAAATCTCAAAATAAATGAAACACGGTTGCAAAATTAGGTTTGTTAATAAAGGCTTAATAAATAAACAAACAAAACCAACAAAATATTATTGGAAAACAACCCCAAAATAGTTTTGGCTGGTTTAGCCCAGGGCAGGTTGCTGCCCCAGGCAGAAAGCCCAGTGGGGTCGTCGATGCCTGCTGCAGCCCCCCGGCCCCTTGCTCCCTGCCTCCTCCCTGGCTTTTGGGTGACACTGCTGGCACATCACACCTCCTTCCTCCTCTGCATCCCTCTTTCCGCTCCTCATCTCCATCCCACCTCTGAAACTAATTCTCCTTGCTTTTGCCCCAAGCAAGGAGTGTAGGAAACATACCTTATGGGGTGTGAGGTGGAAGGAAACAGTGAGACAGAGGATGAGAGTGACACAGGAGAAGCAGCTCCACCCCAGCCACCAGACAGGACAGCTTGTGTCTAACGACCACTCGCTCCCCACCAAAACCAGAACAAAATTCATAATGTTTAACCCACATATGTGTGGCCACAACCACAAGCTATCTTCCCATGTCCTTTTCTTATCCTCCATGCATCTTGCAGCCAGCCTGGGACCAACCTGGTTTCATGCCACTTGAAACATTAATCGATGATAGTGAACTGAGTCCCAGTCCCACTTCACCTGAGCAAGTGCACCACTAAGCTCCTCCTGTCTAGTCTGTAGCTAAAAATCCCACCAGATGCTCCTCTGGGGACATTTCACATTTAATTTTTTTTTACTAACTAAATATTTTTTCCTTTCACTTTTACTTCAATACCAATTTTGCCATTTGGATTTTAAGTGTGCAGTGAAAAAGTGCATTGACCCAAAAAACTGTGCATTTCTATATACAACATCTGTAACAGCAACATATCCAGCTGGTATTAAACCAGGTTTCACTATCCTCTGCAATTTACACACTTCATTAGAAAAACCACAGCCATTATCAGCAAACATCTTGGGTGCAATGCCTGTTGCAGAAAGGACCCGAATTACACACACGAATTATATCCCAATAGTGCATAAAGAGATGCAAAACTCATTTGTCTAAAGAACAGTTACATTGCCTGACATAAAACAGTGGGAAAGGCCCCAAACAAGAAGTGTAAGGCCATAACAAAACACCTTGTACAACCAACAAGAACCAGAGCTACCACTGGGCATGAAATGCTATGGGATTCCCCGAGGGAAATCCTCCTCGCAGCACTTCAGAAATGTATCCATGAGCTAGACCCGAGCAGACCCTCCTCCCAGCAGCACTGAGCCCTGCAACGCCTTTGTGGCAAATGCAGAGCACTGTGCTTCAACCACCATTTCTGCACCTTGCCTCCTTGTTTTCTTATCAAACTTGTTCAACTGCGTGAAACCTATCAGCAAGAGCTCAGAGCCAGGCTCTGCTGGCTGTCAGTGGCCGATCCCAGCACAGTCTTCCCTGAATCCATTTGGGGAGGATAAGAGGCAGATTTCTCGAGTTGTGACCCTCCTGCCACTCCGAGCATCCAGATTTGCAGCCATTCTTGCTCCAAAAGGAAAGGGCGAGGGGCGATAAACAGGGGAGCAATTGAAACAGAGACTTCCTGTACAGAAATTCATACTTAAACCTCATTCAGAAGGGAAACAGTAAGACCATTCAGTGTGAAAAGGCAAATTGCAATTTCTCTACAAGAAGCTGAGAACATGATGACTCTTGCAACAACTCACAACAAATAGGCTACTTCATTTATTGTTTATTTCCCCATATGCATGAATCAACCATCTCGGAAACTCCATCACACACAGGGCAGAAAAAGTTATTTACAAGAGGGACACACATCCCCAAAATAAGTTTAAGATGTACAGATATATAATGGGAACCAAGAGGGAGGGGAAAGGACAAAACCAAAAACAAGGACATTGCAGTCAGACTTTGACTTTCAGTTGCAGAAGACATCTCTATCTCCATGTAAGTGGGGTTTTCAACTATTAAATAAATGGCATCTTAAAAATAGAACATTTGACAATTTCAACACATGTATTATTTCTTCTAAATAAATATTGCATGGAAATGATGCTGCTTTGCCACCATAGCTGCCTCCTCTCCTTCTGGAACTCAACTGTCACTTCTGTTTTTCCTTGGATTCACGGTTTGGTTTCCTAATGGCAAATGCTATTTCCTCCACTGTTATGTTTTGGTTTGGTTCGTTTGTTTTGGCTTTTTTGTTTGTTTGTTTGTTTTTCATTTAAAGGCCTGAATAGGCCCAAATGAAAACAATGAGTATCCTTCCTAACCCTTTGCAGGCCTCTGACCTGGCTCAAGGTTGAAATACAATGGCTTTTAAAAAATTACCTATTATTTAAACAGTCTTCTCCATGACCTGAAACAAAACATAGCTTGCTCCTATGTAGCTTGGTACTGATGCTTCCATAGATCACTTTTGAAATGAGAGCCCCCGAAATAGCACCCCACACGCCTGTGACACGAACTGCCCATGACCTCATTTCCTTTGAAGCCTGGGGCAGTTTGCCCTGGGAGCGGGAGCAGCCCTTGCACGACGGCCTCCGCACAACAGCAGAGCACGTGCTGACTTTTCCCAACCGTAAAGAAGCAAATACCAGTAGTCCATCTGCCTTCACTGGGCATCTTCTTACCAACTTTGCACACCCAATGCCCTTGCACGAACTTTCCTATGAGCAGGGCAACAGATTATCACTTTCTGGGCAGCAAAGTGCCCAAAGGGCAGGTGAGGACAGGACCAGCGGGCTACACCGAGCTGGATGCTGGAGGCAGCTGCATGCCCTGCCTCGCAGGTTGCGGCAAGCAGTCCCCCCCAGGGCAGACAAGCTGTGAGCAAGCGGCTCCACAAGGGGAACCGAGGCTGGCAGCAAGGAGGGAGATGGGTGTACACAAAATGAAAGTACGGGACTACTCGTGTCCCTGCTTCACCTTGCACTTATCCGTAACACTCTGCTACAGTTCTTGCAGACTCCCACAGTGGTTTTCAGGTTCAATAAAGCTTGCTTCCCTCCTTCCCTCCTTCCTTCTCCTCGGCTAGTGATACTAAAAATAGCTTTGTTTGAAGACAAAGTCAGAAGAAGGCATCAACCCAATAGTCTGGAATCAAGCTCCAAAGTGCATGTCAAGCCTTCAGGCTGAATAGCCATCCCCACGCTTCCTGAGAACAAAACATTTAATGCTGAGCCTCTCTCTGTCCCCGGCTTACTCCAGGGGATAGGAGCACAAGTGAAGTATGACAGGTAAAACAGGGAGTTGGGGGGGGACATGGACCTTCCTTCCGCTGGTTAGGACAGCTTATCCCTGAAATACACTAAGGCTTTTAATAAAGTGAACATAAAAGGACAGTCTCCTGAAGGTGCGGAAGGACCCAGCCAGGTTCCTGGCGGTCCTGAGCTGCCAGGGGAGGTAAGAGGAGAGCTCCCTTGTGCTGGTGACCAGGGCAGAGGCAGAGTACACTCCTGCCAGATCCTCCCAGAGGCAAGATGACTCCAGGCTTCCCCGTGGCAGGGGCAATTTCTACAGAAACTACTTTTGGAAATGCAGACCTTTTGCTGATGCTTATGTACTGTCCATTTTTGAGAGCCTCAAAACCATAAGCAGGTATTTTATAAAGGGGGTATCACTGCACGTGTGCAGACCGTTTCCTCCATCCCGAAATTATGTGAAAAAGGGAGCTAATTCTTTCCTGTAAGCACAATTATTTCAGGATATCATCCTCTTCACCACTCCCATGGCCTGTCAGAGATAGGGCGAGGGATGCGAGAGAGGACCAGAGGGCTAAGGCACACTATTAGATATGAGGACGGCAGGATGCTGCTGTCACACAACAGGAAATCTTTGAGTAGAGAAGGGTGTCACCTTACTGAATACACGAATGCTGTGGATGCTGCTTTCACTGTTACCTTCACCTGCAAAATCAGAATTTCAAAAATGCAGCTCCTGACAAGGAAAAAATGCTTGCATCAGCTAATTATTCCCTTTCGTGTTCCCTTGACAGATTTCTAAGTCGTTGCACCCACCCTGTAGTTTGACTGAGAAAGCACATGAGTTCTCTCCCACATGAGGGATGCCCTACTTTGGTACCCAATCCTGCTCTTAGGTATTCACCAAGACCAGCAACGGTTGCAGGCACATATCCAAATGCAAAATTTGTCTTATGATACACATTCAGACACTTAATCCCTCCCCAGGTAAGCTCTCAGACTCAGAACTATGTCTGAGCAATCACAGTGACCCAGTACAACTGTCCATCCCCACCCATGAAAACAACAAAAAGCAACCGGACAAGGAGTCCTTAGTCTGAGTGACTTCCCTCCACCACAGAAGAGATGCAGAGCTGTTTCCAACCACACCTGGTCATTTTGCCACCCCAACTACATTTGGCTTACAAGGCTTAAATCAAGCAAGACTCTAAGTAACATAGTTCAAGTGCTAAGGGCATGTGTGTGAGTGAGTGCATGGCAAAGAGGAGGACCAAAGCAGCGACGACTTAGAAAGTGAACTGAAGGCAGTGGCTTCCCCCAATTCTCAGGGCAGCAGCTGGCTGGCAAATGCAAGAGGGTGAGGTTGGAAAGCAGGCAAGGCAGACCATTTTTCTGTTTTTATTGTAATGTAACGCTGTTCGGTGCTGATGAGGTTGCTACTTGCTATCTGAGGAACAAAGACACCAAAGATTGCATCCGTGCTTGCAAAAACGCTTCTCTGACATCTTCTGGGCACACAACTTTTGCAGACTGTGGGATGTTGCATATTAACCTCTGGAGGCAGATTTCCTTCTTGTCGGCACTTCTTCATGTGTGATTATTGTCCTGCTGGTTATTCATAATAGAAATGTTTATAGACCATCAATACATTGAGCCATTCAGACAATTCATTGCACTTCATCGTTTTAAAGGAAGGTGCCATCAATGCTGAGGCTTTCCTCCATCTCTTTTTTTTTTTCAAGGCAGCAAAACGCTACCCTAAAAACACAGTTCAAAGTTTTTCCAGTGTAACCAGATCCCTTCCACCTTTGATTTATTTTCCCTTGCAGGTGCTTTGTATCCAACAATTCAACAAGTTAGACTGTTTCTGAGGCTTCAAAAGTGCAAAAAAGTTCAAGGTACTTCACCTTGAGCATCAGTTAAGGCGTACTTGTTTCCAGTCTCAGCCACTGTAAACCCTGTCTAGTGTAGTGTACCAGTTCGGTCATGCTACTGTTCAGTGCCAGAGTGCACGTCGCTGTGCTGAGTTCAGCAAAAAACTCTGGAAAAAAGGGAGGGAGAGAGAAAACGTTGTTGGTTTCCACACAACAAGCAAGTCAGAGATGAGGGGGCAGCTAGAAGCAACAACAGTAGCACCCTGTCCGTTGGCAAGTCCCATTAAACACAGTGTTAATGCAGAGAGCTCAGCAATATTAGAAGGTTGGGAAGTGTAACAAGCACACAAAGCAAGGCACATTAGAGGAAAACACACTCACACATGCGTACACACACTGAGTCACCTCCCTAAGTACCAGCTTTAAAAGGACATTGAGACTCTATGGTAGGTAGGCAAAAGTTTGGGTGTTCACATCCCAGTCCCTGCTGTGTGCTTCCTCCAGATTTTAAACAGGCCAAATTTGTCTTTCTGAGAGATACCTGGAAGCACATGCAGCTGTAATTGGACTGGCCCCTTTCCTTCATCCATCCTCAAAACTTGGAGACATCACGATTTCTCAACTGAACAGGTTTAAAAATTTGTATAGCTTGGCAGGCTATACAGCTCTGATTTGGGTTGCTTATAGCTGGGCACATCAGAGAGATTTAACAGAGTTGTTCTATCCTGCCACCAACTTCAGGCACCACGCTCCTCCTCCCGCGTGGGCAGGAGACACTCATGGAGCATATCTGAACCTGCCAGGAGGCGCCAGCATGCTGCATGCCCTGCTCTGTGCTGGCAATCATCTGTGTAGGTGACAGCGAGTTATGGGAAATTACCACACCTCTTCCTTTCCAGTCAACTTCCCAAAATCGTTCCTGCATGACCTGCTTTCCAGCAACATGGGCTCATTCCAGTCCCTCCAACCTCAATCATGTTGCCAGGTACCTTTTCAGAAACCGGCCAGTCTCAGCTTTTTTCTTTTTTTTTTTTTTTTTTTTTTTTTTTTTTGTCCCCACACAGAGATTGAAACTGGAGGCTGAAAATTTCTGCTTGGTTGTGCAAGTAACCCTTCAGAAGCAGAGAGCACAATGCTTTCATTCTAGTACTTTCCAATTCAGAAGCAGAGAACACATTTCCCCTGATTTTCCTGCTTTTGTTTACAAAATGGGTATCCATTCCCTCCACGGGAAACAGAAGAGCTGTGAGCAGAGACAAGGAGTCCAAACCCCCCATGCCTGAGCAAACAGAAGATAATCTGATCTGTGACCACAGCACTGTGTGAATGGAGAGTGACTTCACATGCACGCATGCAACCTCAACTTGCCCTCGCTGTGGGATATCAGAGGCCTGAAGACAACCTGTTACAGCCTCACGATCCACAGCACTGCTCTGAATTACAGTGAGGAGCTAGGTCCTGTGCTGGAAGCAACTGGTTGTGGACCTGCCTTCAGCTCCGCACAAGTGACTTGGACATCAGTTACAACTAACTGCTTTCTGCTAACTTAAGACTTCTGTGTTTAAGGCAGCTTGATAGCTGAAGGCCACTGTTGTTTCCTCTTCTTCTTACGCCCTATGAATTACATAAACGAATCATGGATGTGGCCTTTTTTTTTTTTTCCTCCAGTTTTACGTACTCTGTCTCTCTCTCTGGACCTCTTAGCATCTGTACATTACACTGAATATCAACAAATTCAAGTTCTGTAACTCCACCGTCCTGAACAGTGACAACTGCCAAGCCTACATGAGTATTTACTGTTCTCCTGCACAGATCCACTCCCTCGGGAGTATTTACTACCCCTGTCATCACTCCACATTAAAATGGCAACATAGAGCAGGTTTTGAATTTAGTTTTGATTGATGCAAGATTGTGCTCAGGCTGCCCTCCCACAGGTTTTGCTCCATGACTCATTCCTCTGGCTTACCAGCAGCATCCACTGCTCCTTCTATGTGACAGTCTTTTATCAGCCTTTTAAAGATAGAATCCAAAATACTACACGTGAATTGCTGCTGCAAGCACAGATTTGCTCAGAGGACAGCCAACAACTGGAGTTACTTTATTCAAAGGTGTCTTGTAAAGCCCTGTTGAGTTTCAGCAACTGCCTCATTGGCATGAGTATTTTTACATCCTTCCAACAGTTCAGCCAGGCACATTGGCCTTATTTTCTTTTGGAAGTTTGCCAACAGATCATAGCAATACATCCCTTTGCCCACAGCAGCTCACAAAACCTTGTGCTTTACGAAAAATGACACTGCAAATGTCACGTGGGATGGCAGGTTACAGACTGAACTGCACCCACTCTACAGCTTTTGCTTATTCACCACTGCTTGTACTACAGGACAATACAACATTTTTAACAACAAAACTGTAAAAAAAAAAAAAAGGCAACTTTAGGACATGCTACTGGCAAATACTGATCACATGTCCAGCAAGGACTCCAAGTGCTGCTCAGCTTTTCTGTTACAGAGAAAAGCCAGCTTCACCATTTTCAAGACAAAAATATCTGGGAATTTGAAACACAAACTAAAACACAAAGCTACTGGCCAAAAAGCTGTTTTTAAAGAAAGTGAACAAACTCAAACTCAGAAAAGCTAAGCACCCCAAAGTGGGGAAAAAAAACCAAAAAACAAAAAACAAAAACCCCCTTATGCTTCTTGTGTTACCATGAAGCGAGCTGGCTGGTTTCCTGCACTTGATACCCTCATCCCTTAGCTCTTAGACATTTGAGGATGCCAAGACAACCTTTTAATTGGAACACTCATCAATATATCACCATCAAATACCTCTGTCAATATGCCATAGCTGTCTATTTCAACACATTTAACGCTTTGATCTTTAGGTATGGTGTTCACTACACTGAATGTTAGGATTTAAGCAAGTACATACACATAATCACAACGCATAAGACAGAAAAGCCAGAGGGCAAAAAAACTTACCCTTATTCTTCCTGGCCAGTGCATCAGCCTGTTCCCAAATATCATAAGCATAGAGGATATAGGAAGTGATGTTGACATAGGAAGAAGTGATGCTTGGGATATTACATGGGACAGTGACTGAAGAGCCAATGCTGTTGCCACTGCAGTTGCTAGCATTCGATCCTGGCTGAGAACTCACAGAACCAGCAGGAGAGGGCATTGGAGAAAGAGGAGAAGGCATGCCTGTGCTTCTGCAGGAGAAAGAAACACCATCATGAATGTTTAACACCAGAGTTAAAAATCTTGCCACAAGATCGGGGAGCTACCTGGCGTCATCCAGGCCTGCAGTATGGAGTGGAATGTTGTAAACTGAGATGTGTTCAGCTTCGTAACAAGTAACTGTCCGTCGAGTACAAGGCCAAGGTTTTGTAAGTAATTTGTGACTCTAAGGACTCCTCTTGACAAAAGAAAACATGGGACCAGACACCACAAAGGACCACCCATCTACCTTCCAAAATCTACGTCTACTTGTGGAAGCCTTTATCAGATTATCCAAGTGTTTTTTCCTAATGACTTCCATTTCAGGCATGCTGAGGCTCCCCACATATGGAGGCTGGAGCTTTCTGACAGCTAATCAAAGCAGCCAGGTCAGCCTACACAGACTTATTTATAGACCTAGGGAAGCTAAATGCCATCAGCTGCCTGCCTTCCAGACACAGGCTGGCTTCATCACATTGCTTCACCTCCACTACTTCAGCCAACCTAATTTTAGTCACTGGTATGACAGGGCTTCCACCACTGCTCCTGGGAGACCATTTACTTCCCAATAAACTATACTGTGCAAGGTGACATAAAAATAATTGGAATTCCAGCATCACTATTAAAGACCAAACAAGCCCCGCTCCACTGCAGAGTTTAAAAGGGACAGATGGGGAGCTGGGTAGCCATCTGCCAATTACCACAACACACAGAAAAACGCTTTCTTACTCGTTGTCATTAAAACACAGGCCCAGTCGGCTGGGCATTGGATCAAACAGCATTATGCGACAGATCGCCTTTTGCTTTTGCTGCCACATACACAGCAACACCACTGCAGATACATAGAAAGGACAAAATGCTCACCAACTCAAAAATTAGGAAATAAGTTTCTCTTTCTTAACTGGTGACTGAACTAAAGAGAAAAGTATTAAAGTATCACCTCAAAGTTATGTATGCTACCACAAGGCGAAGGCATAATCCTACCAGACAGTGATTAGGGAGATCAGTACGGTGTCCCATTAAGTTTCAAGGAACCTCTAACACAACAAAGATGACAATAACAGGGGCTCTGAAACAGCATAGTGATGATACCTTCTTGCACCTCTGACCTGTTTCTTTGGTGGAAAACTGCTCTGCTTGATACGTGATAACTCTGGACCTTGTAACAAAAATCCCCGCCTTTCCAATGAGAAAAGACAGGAAGACAGAGCAGAAAGACACTCATGCCCCCTAAGAGTATGATTTCAGGTGGCAAGAATGAGCAAGTGCTGAGGCACTCTGAAATGCAGCTTGCAACTCCAATACTCTGGCTACAGTTTTCACTCACACCTTCATAGACACATTACGATGTACATATTTTTGAATCTTACCTTGCAACACACGGAGAAGGTGCTTTTGTTACTCTGGAAGAACTCTGCAGCAAGGAACAGAACTCTTGTTAGGGCTATTCAGCCGACATTAGTAACTACCACAGCCATCCAGCTGGCACCTTAGTAATACACGTGCCCTACCTTGAAGTGGTCATTCAGGATCCTGGAATACTTTATTGCAGTGTCTTTTTTGTAACGAAACATTGCCATGTGCAGAATGGACTGGCAGCGCATGCTGTGAACAGAAATACATCCAAGTGTCAGTGTTCTTACTAGCTGCTGCCTGCTCAGCAGCCATCAGCCTTGTGGGACAGAGGCAGGCACACATTTGCTGTACTGCAAAGTCAAGAAAACTCAGATTTTCTCCTCCTCCTGCTCATCTCAAAAAAAAGACTATGTGAAAAAAATCACAAGGGGGAAAAAAAAAAACCCAAGGAAGGACCATGTCTGGTCTTTTATATAAACAGGGGCCCAGACTCTTATAGGTGCCACAGGCTAAGTAAGCCCCTGTCCAAAAGTGCCTCAGCTATGTTCAGCTACAGCTTCAGTTACAGGGCTCAAACATGGGCAGCCAAATCACATTCTTTCACCTTAGGTGAAAGCCCTTATGCGCTCTCAGGTTACCAGTAGATCAAATTTTAGAGCCTGTGCCTGCCACATGTGGTCCCTTCTGATATCCCAGCTCACTTTAGAGATGTTCCAGTTCATTCTGGTTTTATATTGTGGGTTTTTTTTTTTCCTTGCAGAACTCTCATTCCCATTTAACTCATTCCTTTGCCCCTGAAAGTAATGGGTCTTTCACTCTACAAAGTCTAAAATTAGAGTATGAAGGCACAGAAAAAGTTACGCACCATAACACGGCAAAGATTTTTTCATTTAAAGGTGCTGAGGCGTCCATGATGAATCTAAGGAAATAAAATAAACAGAACCTTGTCAGCCATCCGTGCTCTGAAGTCCCACTGTTTATGGAAAAAACAGTGCATGCCATTACCTCAAACACCAGTCCAAAAGTCAGGAAACCTGCCCTTAGTTGCGGCACTAAGTGCTTTGTATGATCTTGAGTAGAGGACAATGTTTCAAAATGTGTTTTCCACGTAGGAGGAACAGATGTGGCTCCTTATGTGACTCCCTCTCCTCTTACACTGATTAACAGGCAACATCCCTACAAGTAGATGCTCTCCATGGGCCACCTACAAGCCTGGGGCCCAGAAGAGGTGCCCTCACTACTGAAGGTGAAATATTAATTCAAGTGTTTCTGGACAAGACAGACATCTTAGTGGAAATGTTTCTTTTGGCAAAAAACAAATAAGCAAATCTCCTTTTTGAAAACAAAGCAACAACAGCATCTTGGAAATACAGTCCATCAAGACCAGAAAGCAAATAATGTAATTTAAAAAGTTTGAAGTCTACCACAAAAAACCTGACAGCTGTTTCAGCTCTAAGACAAGAAGTCAAATCAGCCCTTGAAAACACTCACATAACCTGTAAGCTCAATATGAATAACCTGATAACTGCCTCTCTTCTATCCAATACATGGTTCCTTGGGTGGTGCTGCCTATGCATGTCATACTATCTACATAGATCTATGACTGTGAAACTAAATGGGGAAGGTTGTTAAAAGAAACCCCAATAAAGCACACAGATAGAAAGACACATGGAAGAAACCAATAAAATCTGCCTTCAATCAAGCTGCAAGACCTTTGGGATACAAACTGTTCTTCCACAGACTATATTGTTGCTTTGATTTTTTTTTTAACTGAAATACCACTGAGCTCACGTGCAAAAGCAACTTCAGATCTGGATAAAGTAAAAACTCCTTCATTGTCCTTGATTGTCATAACCAGCGTCCTCTGGTGTACCTCAGTTGTAAGGCTCAAATGCTGAGGAGGACATGGCGCCTACTTCTTTTGGTAAGCGATGCTGAAACTTTTCAAAGGATCTGTCTCTGGTGCCTCTGGATGGTCTGTCGGTCTGTCTTGTGCTTGTACAGCAACCCAAACTCTGCTCCATGGTGGGAGCTGCCACAGTTGCAAACAACAATGCAACTAACCCTTCCCTTCCAAACGTGCTGCCTCACCATCACACTTTCAAAAACACTTACTTGATGAGATCTATGGTGTCGCTGAATATGCTGTAAGCTGATTTTGGTGCTGATGCATCCGATTCCAAGGCAATCCCATATTCAATGAAGGAAAGGGCAGCATCTAGGTATTGAAAGGCCTTTCCAGTCTTGTCGGTCTGTTGGCAAGAAAATTCTCATTTTTAGACTAAGACAAAAACTATTTCTTTAAAGTGTGCCTGAATTCTTATTATCCCTAGTTAGACAGAGAAAGAAAGAGATCCAAGTCAGGCCTCCAGGTGATAATTAAAGCATTCTCAGCAGAACTCTTGACGTGGTCCCAGTCATCAGCTTTGTGTGCTCTGGCTATTTGTATCTTTTCCTCCTGCTGAATGTTTTCCTCGAGTAATTTATTATCTTCACTTTTTTCGGATGTCATTGTCTGGTCTTGGAAGCCTGCCTCATGAGAAGCAGATGGAGCTTTCCCACTGCAGTGTTCCCTCACTTCATTTGCACAGATAAATGGCAAGTAGCAAATGTACATCATCTGACTGAGCCATAATTAGCAAAGATATATGTTCATTCGTGCATGCTGTTAAACTGCACATAGCCGAGAAAGACAGCTACATCTGCAAAGGGCACTCCCAAGTCTTGTTCACCAGCAACACAATTACCATCAGGGTCCTGATGTTTCAGAGTAAACTGTCGTAAAACTAACTGTTCCATCTATTTTCCAATGTGATAAGCCCTGCAAAGCAAACAGGCCTGCTAACCTCAGACAAGTTAGTTCTGAATCCTATTCTCTAGGCATATTCTCCAGATCTATTTGTAACAAAGGGAAATGTCTGAGCATTTGGCAAATAAAGAGAGCCTCCCCACATGACTTGAACATACTCCAAGTATGGAGTACGGAAGTAATGTCAGCCAGTGAATCTTATCCACACGCATGCAGGTGTCAGGTCCAAATGCAAGAGGTGGTTAACATTTCTAGCACAGGTCCAAGATTTACCATTGCATCAGCTTTGTGCTTCATCCTCTTGGCCTCTTCTATGTAGTATTCAGGACGCTGTCTGAATTGGGGACAGAGAGAGGAAAAACAGAAAACAGAAAAAGGGTAGAATAATTATCAATTTTACCTTCATACCTAGAGGATGCTACAAGTCCAAACATGCTGGTTTGTTAAGCCTGTTACAGCCTTATCAAACACACATTACAATAACGATAGTCATTAAATGAATGTTGTCTGCATGTTCACAAATATACAGCAGCTGAATGCACAGATAAAATGAATTGATTTCTTAAAAGATGTATGACAGAATAACATTGATAACCTACATTTTGAAATAAAAAAACACCGGAAGTTAGACCACTATAAGGCAAAGTTTACTTCTCCGCTCCCATGGAAAGACATTTGATCTCCTATCATTCCTCAAGCACAATACCACAAATATATTTTGATTGGAACATACGGTAAACTTCGCATTACCAAACACTCAGACCAAAAGAGCTCACATTCAAATTATCTGCTTACAAGAGATAAGGTCACCAAGGCTTCTACAAGCCTTGGTCTCAAACAACACATAAATGATGATGAAGTTGGACCATACACATTTCTGTGCCCTAGGGTAATCTTTTCACTATGCAAATAGCACACAGCCACCTGCACTCTAACAAAAAGAGCAAGTAGAGAGTCATGTCCTCCTCAGAAAAAGTCAGTTGCCTGTCCAGCACTTTGTTAGAGGAGCCTGCCACTTGTCAAGAACCAGAAAATCAAAACCTGTCACTTGTAGGCAGGCATGAGACACCTCCTCTCAGAATTAAAAAGTACCTAATTTCTAGAGTAGCTTCCCTCAAACCAAGAACTGTTTTAATGAGACCTTTGCTTTGTGATGGGTGTGGTAAGTCCCAGACATGAGAAGGCAGTACAAGGCAGGTCTCAGACATATCTCTCTCTCTCCTCACAAAACAAACGCTCATTAAGAAGCAGAAGCCAGGGTGGCTGCAGGACCGGCCTTGCCTAGTGTCTTCAGAAAGTACAGATGAGGGGTCTCAAACAAAACTTACTTTTCAAACTTGAGTTGAGGTCTCCTTGGCTTGGAGGTACCATTTGGCAAAGAAGGCACTGGGAAAGGATTTGTGACATCCCCTGCAGATCCCTGAAAAAACACAGAGTAGAGATGAAGCTGGTGAGAGAGATACATCTAAATCAATTCCAAAGCCTGGCTTTCCTAAGTTTTAAGAGAAAATGTTTATTTGTCCAAGGCATAGTATATTGTCCAGGCTCTCCCCTCTTCTTACCTTCTTCCCCAGCACTGCCTCCAATAGTGGAAACGGAAACTTGGCTTCTTACGTGACTGCTAGTAAGGCTTAATACCATTCAAACTTCTCCAAAGCATGGAGAAATTAAGTAGCAGGTTTCCTTGAACAATGGCTAAGATATCAGTATGGCTGCAAGCAGCACATTTTTCATGGCCACTAGCCAAGGCAGAAATGGGTAATATCCATTCACACCTATTTCCAGCTTAACCACACAGTAATTGCTGATTCACCATTTCTAACTACATCATCAGGGAAAAGGAAGCAGCTAGAAGCCAGCTAATACTGTGTGCACAGTCTGGCTTAACAGACACACACACAACATCCTAGACCACACGCTCCCAGCCACCACTAAACAGCAATGTAATCGAATTTTGTAACCCAAAAATGTAAAGATCCAGCTGCAAGGATCATTAACAATTTTGTAAGCATATAAACCTTATACCCAGGTTCAGTCAAAACCACAGGTTGTTTGTTTCTTGTTTTAAGCAATCCACTCTTTTTGTAAACACTTATTTTACACCAGTATTGCACTTGCAGTTGCCTACAGTCAGAAACAGTTACTACCATAAACTGATTCTCTTGCCTTTGGTTTTTACACAGTCACTCTTTCTCACTATGTTTCACTGGTTAGATGAAAACAGATTATGGAAAGTCAGCAGAGGAGTTACAACACAGGCTTTTGGACTAGCAACATACGGTCACAGACAGCCATTAAAGAGGCAAAAATTATTGAAAGAGCTTTCTCTGGTGGCTGGTTTATCTTCCTTCCTTTTTAATATCCTCGGAGCATGTTTCTAAAGAGAATCAATCACACAGCACCCATGAGTTACAGGAAATATCCCACCAGTTATAACTGATACCTACTTTGATGCCCTTTGACAGTTCAGTGTGATTTCTCTCCACTTTCTTGTGCTTGGAAAACAAAGGATCCTTGCGGTTGTTCTTGCTCTTGTTCCTGGCAGTGTTATCCATAGCAGGCAGCTCACCACTCTCACTTCTGGGTCTCTTTCCGGCCATCTTGGCCGTCTTTGGTGCAGCATGTGCAGGAGACATGGGTGGCAGTGGTGGGGGTAGCAGAAGACCTTTCTTCTGGGTTTCAGATGAAGCTTTTGATGCTCTGGAGACGGGAAGTGAATTCAGCAATTGGGATGAACACGGTGTACGTACAATGTAGGGATTTTTAAAAAACTTAGTTATATCATGTATCAATTCTGTTTAAATGTCTCTGGAAGTGTGAGATGACTTGTTAACATAAAGAATCCAATAAAAGCAAAATGAACCTTCAGGGACTTCATCGTCCATTAGATACCACATGTTCAGCTGACAACAACATACAAAGCAAGTTGCTTTTCAAGTAGGAATAAGCCTCGGTACTTGTCCTTGGAGTACAGACTTGCAACCAGAATATCACAATGTTGCAAAAAAGGCATTCCTCCAACACAGCACCTTTTCACCGAAAGAGGGAGACCGGTCCGAAAGAGGGAGACCGGTAATTACAGCAACTAACATCCCTAGGACAAATCACCCATCAAAGCAAATGAACAGCAGCACTGCCTCTCCCTCCCCGTTATGGTAGAAGATATGTTCTACGGTCAGAGATATTAACCCTGACACTTGATCCTGTACAGAATTAAACTGAGTTGTTCATTTAAGACTTGCCAGCTCAACTAGACAACACTTACAAAGTTGAGAGGATTCGAGTGAGAGAGATTTAAAATGCAGTGATTTTAAATGGCAGAGACTATCACATGTGGCATATCAGATTTCTGATCACCTGAAGTTAGTATTACCAGGGAACTCCAGCAGCTCTAAGCAGCACCAAATAGCTCTAAACCTTGTTTCACTACTGCTCATTTACATGATTTTTATTCAGCTTCTCAAAGTCTCCAAGAAAACACTGAGCAGTGAACTCCAACTCATAGACTGCAACATCAGAAGAGGAGGAAATTCAGTTAAGCCCAGTGAGAAGAGTGAAGCGTGACATTGCACATCTTGCTTCATTCTGCTGTGCATGGGACAGTCCTCTCCCCTCTTCCACAACCACTTTTCCCATGGTACAGGCCCTACCCACTGCACACATGCTTCACAGCTTCACTACCATGGTACAGCTGACACTCCAAAGAGGACTATTTTACACAGAGCACAGCGGCATCCCCTGACCTGATCCAGAGCCCTCTCTTCCCCAAAATATAGCCTGTTTTTCCCACTTTGAAAGCCAAAACATGGCTAAAAGGGGTGTTTGTTTTCACTGAGAAAAAGGGAGGAATGAACCCCAGAATTAAAGGCATTCCATTACTACATACATCCCTTCACCCAACTAAATGTTAGCCCCAACATCTCAGTGCTTTAAAAGTATGTCAATGCTTTCTCTGCAGAAAAGCAGTTTATGTATTGTCAGGACACAAACCTCAAGGCTACATACCAATCCAATACCTCAAATTCAAGCCACAAGGCAAGCAAGAATTGAATGCTGTAACCCACGACTGACACACAAGTCTTCCCTCTCAAGAGCACTGCCCATTTGAAGAAATGCTCTTAGAAGCATTTGCTCTAGCAAAGGCCTAGCCAAAATACTGGCAGAACAGCAGTATGCAAATTACAGGGTAAGTTTCAGCACATCTACCAGAAGCGTTGCAAAATGCTATGCTGGATCAATGAGAAAATCCTGGCCATAAAGGCCACTTGAAATTCCAGAGAGTCATGATTCAAAAGGCATGCTGGTTCTGTGTCTGTTAGGTCACATACAAAAAAGACAAAGACAACAAGATGATTTTAGTGGAGAAGGGAAACGCTCCCTACCCACCTATACATACAAATCTGTTTTCCCGACAGGACTTGGCACATTTCACCCCTATAAAAACCTGCGCCAGTCACAGTGAAAAGCCTATCGGCAGTGCAGCATCTTGGTTTGGTTAGAGAAAGGGGAAGCTGCATATCTATGTGCTTCTGGAGCACCTCAGTTCAGCCGCCTCGCATGGCAGCAAGGTGAGAAAACAGAGCTCTGCAATATCCGTCCCATTCACCTCTGCGTTCTTAGCTGGGAGAAGACAGGTCCCACCTAGAGCAGACACTGTGTGCACCAGCAGCCAACTGGCGAGTGCTATGCAAAGCCTGTAACCAGTGACAACAAAAGCAGCTGAGGGAGCAGGCAGTATCAGCATTAACACCTGACTTTTTTCTTTCATGAGGACCTGCTCAATTAAGAAAACAGCAACGATCAACAAGTGAAAATTTATGGACGTATGGTTACATTTAGTACAACATCCTTTACCCAAGGCTGCCAGAACTCACTCTGCTGTGGACATGACTACTCAGTCACAGGAACAAGAGTCACAGCATCTGGGCCACACTTTCAGCTATTTCACCTGTTTGCAGGGGAGTCTGAGCTAGCAACGCAATTTGTCTGCACCTCAGTTTCTCCATGTCCAAAACGCGTTCACACCATCTTCTCACCTTACAAAGACTAAGAGCTTTAAAGGCATGTGAAGTATCGTGAACCCGATAAAAAGCTTTCTTCTGCTTCCCATGCAGTGAGAGCACAAACTTCCCCAAAATAACTATGACAGCAGGAACCAGAATGGGAAAGACATGAGCAAAGAAAAAGAAGTTTATAGGATCATAGAATAGTTTGGGTTGGAAGGGACCTTTAGAGATCATTTAGCTCAACTCCCTTTTTACAAGCGTTTTAAGGCTATTTCCATTTCTCGTGAAAGCAGAAATAATTGATACTTGAACTCTCAAGTCTTACTCACTAGAATCATAGAATAAAATCATAGAACACTTTGGGTTGGAAGGGACCTTTAAAGGCCATCTAGTCCAATCCCCCTGCAATGAGCAGAGACATCTTTGACTAGATAGCTCTCTTGCCATCCCCTGAAACTCCCAAACTATCATGCAGAACAAGCACACGCTACTCCCCAGCTGCCACCTCCCAGATCATCTAGAGCAATCATCTACTGACACATTACCACCATTGAGTTTGGAGAAGGGGAAACGACTCCTGCACCCCAGCAGGCAGGCAGTTTGCAACTCCAACAACATGTAATTTTTTTGCACAAATTTGTTTTCCTGCATCTGGTCTGAAAGACAGGAGTGCAAGTAGTGGCCTGGTAGCTTAGAAGGAAAAGTAGTACAGGCACAACCGGGAATTAAATTTCCTGCAGCATAAACAGATTTTTTGAGCTATGTGTAATATATGGATCAGAGCATGCAGCAACATAAGCTGCAGGATGGACAAGCTCATGTTTAAAATGGTGAAGTCTCCATTCCCATTTCAATTGTTAGTACAATCAGGACAAATGCCACAACATTCAACGCTTTTGCAGCGTTGTAAACCAAGTATGGGAGGATGACCAGACACTGAAACATCAGCTTATGCTTGAATGATCAGAACCATAATCCTCAGTATTAAGAAGAGAGAGGAAGACAGGTGATACTCAAGTATCACTTCACATCTGCAACAAATAAAAAGGCAAATAAATTACATTCCCATATCGACGTGGTTGGTTCCAAGATGTAAAGACAAATCTGCAGCACATTAACTTTCAGAAGGCACATTATTTTACAAGCAAACTCATATATAAGGACAGGAGACACAGTTCCTTGCCTTAACCTTTTTAAGACTCAGGTTTATGCATCTTTCTGCCACCCCAGCACTGTATACTCACTTCAATTTACTGGAGTCTTTGTTAGCTGAAGACTGCAATGATTTTGTTTCTTTTTCTGATTTCATTTTCTTCCTATCAATCTCCTTCTCCACTTCCCTCTAACAGGAAGGAAAAAAAAAAAAAGGAAAAAAAATCACTTAGGTTGTGAAAGTTCACATAACGTACAGACCAACACAGCTAAGTTTGATTGGTTCTGGTCAGAAAAAAAAGAAAATAAAAGATGTCGGAACCAAGAAAGTGGAAACCTAGAGGGTATAGATTTCAGGCTCACTGACAAGTATCCTAAAATGACATTTAATCTACTTTTGCTTGGACAGATTATTTTGTAGTGGTGGGGATGGAACTGCTAAACCTCCTATTGCTAATAGTGATAAAAATTAAGGCACTTCCATTGCTGAAAATAAGCATTTAATCTGTTCTGGATGAGCTTTTTTCTTCTACTCAGTATGAACCATACAGAAGCATACTCAGATTCCTCCTGGCAAAGTCATAAACTGCAAGCAATTGTGTTTTGTGATATGCCTTATCAAAGGAAAAGAAAAAACTGCATTCACAGGAGAGTTAAGATTATTCGGATTCCCCAGATGTGCAGGGATTTTTGGTTTTATTAACAAGAATTTTACATAGGTGAAATTTTAAACAATCAGTTAAAATTGCTGCCATTATCTTCCAGAAGAACAGGAACCATTAAGGCAGAGAGGTAATAAATAATACTTTTTAATTGCACTCCATAGATCTTACAATACAAAGTGTGCAAATCATCAGTTCACCTAAATGAAAAGTTTCAGAATCATTTGCTACAAGCCAAGAAAACATAAAAAAAATTGCACTTATCAGTCACAGCATGCCTGGTGGTAGCCAAAAGCATTCCAGGACTTTCTTGTCTCTCTCCCAAGAATACATCCAGGTTTATATCACTGTGCTAGAGCTCAGTGGGTTGTGCTCAGCACAGAGTCTACCTCTGGCAGTATGCTCAGGGCAAGGCTCCAGCACCTACATCACGTCCTTAAATTGTTTCTCAGGTTGAGCTCCACACTGCCGCAAAAAATATCTGACAGCTGTACCTGACCTAGCTGGCTGTGATGAAACCTGAGCCTCCAAGGACACTGATGTACACTGACATAATACAGCCAGCGAGGCTCTGAGAGGGGTTTTCCTGCAATCGGACACTCGGACTGCAAGGGAAGACATGTCTAACATCAAACAGTTCCTCTCTTTGGTCTTTGAGATAGCAGGAGAAGCAACAGAGTTACTGCCTGTTTACCTTTCTCCTGCTGCTCTGCAAGAGGGGAACTGTTGGGGGGTCTCAACTTTCTTTATCATTCCCCTGCTCTTCTCAATTCTTCCCAACTGGGGGAAGTTCCAAAAATGACAAGACTAAATGAAACCCACACAGGAACCAAGGTTATTCACCCACACATGCTAAGCCACCTGCTCTGTGAGGAAGACCAAAAAGGTATACAGGCACTGAAATACCCACAGTGAATAGCCATTCACCATAAGGCCTGCAGCTAACCCTTTGCGCAACTGAACCAGCTGGCTGGAAGTATATTCACAGTCCCCTTTGGGAGTCAGCTTCCCTAAAACATGTGTGAGCAACTACCATCTCAGTTAAATAAAGGGCTGTCTTGTAATTCAAGGAAAAGCAACTATTAGAGATAAAGGACTCTGCAAAGGGGTCTCTGGAAAGCCCCTTGTTGGACATATGCATCTTTTAAGCATTTAGCATCGCTGCTAGCACCACAGCAGCTCCAGGGAAATCTAACAAAGTTTTCTATGTATTTATCCAAAGACTGAGATCTGAAGCAGTGTTTAGTGATGGTTGTTCACTGCCAGTGAACCTGGTTCAGTTAAAAGACAGCATTTATGGAAAAGTAAACAACACAGCACTGCTGCCATCACCCCTAGTAACAACACAGTTCACTCCTGCAGAATTTGTTCCTCTGAGTAAGCAAGCAATCTCAACTGTTTCATAGAAATAAAATGACTCCACACAGAAAAAGACTACCCTACTCAGACTGAGGTTGCATGGCTGAAGGCAGCAGAAGGTGCATACATGGACAAAACTGAAAACCACAGACTGAGGTGGTCTGGGTGGGTTCTCCTCCCTCTGGGCACCTCCACAAACTGCAGGCAAGGTGCTCTCCTTGTAACAGACATTAAACAGATAGTGCAGATGATGGCACAGTCTGGGAGGTGCTTCAGATACTGTGCTGCTTTTAAAGGGGTTGCAGGAGGAGAGGGGCACCACAGCCCTACAGAGCCCTGCTTGGGTTAAAAGCCAAAGAAAACCACAAATGCTACCAGGGGGGCTGTCACCAGCCACATGCTGACATAGTCTGCTGCCAAAAGCTCCCCCAACATAAGAGGGCTAGGGTTTTATTGTCTTGAGAAAACTAGTATTTCAAGAAAATACAGCAAAAAATATTTTAAAACACCAAAGCATTTGTTAGACAGATTACAGGGCTCTTCGTTTGCTCAGCAGGGGACCAACAAGAAACATCTGTAGACAGTTTTGATAGACATTCCCTTCACAAGTTTGATAATGTCTTCATCTGAGGAGTGTAATGGGTCCACTCCCAACCCATGAAGAGGAAATTAACTCTCCACATAGGTTTTTCAACCACCACCTTGGTCGTTGTACAAACCCACCTCCACCTCTCACCTTCCTCTTTTGGAGTGACTTGTCAGGAGTGTCTGTGATTTTCCTCTTCCTCGCACTGGGGAGTTCCTTGGCCTCTGCTCTCTTCTGGTGACTCCCTTTCCCAGGGGGCTGGGGAACTCTTGACAGGAGAGGGAGATTTATTTTCACCATGAGGGACTGAGGGGCTGCGGAGCCACTCAGCGGTGAGGGCAACTTCTTCTTCTTCGTGATAGCCAAGGGAAGTTTCTCTTTGTGAAACTCCTCTCTGGCCGCAATGGCAGGCCTGTGGTCGCTAGTCCTGGTGGGGGTTGTGCCCTGGCCTTGAGGAACAGGACCGAGAGCAAGATGCTCCTGGGCACTGCCAAGCAAAATGTCTCTCGTGAGCTTGGGGTCCATGACGGGTTTGGCATTGGCCTGGTTGGAGCTCTTGTGCTTTCTGTTTTCAGGGGGCTCTTTCAGTGCTGGCTTCAGGTCTTTTCTGTCGCTGGGTTTTGGCTTTCCTTTCGTTTTGACTTTTGGTTTGTCTCTGGAAGACTGGTCTCTGACCTCGAAAGGACCAGGGTCACTCTCCACCTTCAGGCCTCCCTTGGGCTTCTCGTGCACCAGGGCCTTGCCAGGCCTTTTGATACCCACAGTCTGCCTGGGCAAGGGCTCCTCGGCATGCACGGGAGACTTCTGGCAGTTGCGTTTGGTCGGAAGATGAACCTCCTGAGGAGCCCTGGCTGCTCGGCTGGAGCTCTTGTGATGAGTCTCCCTCAGCTCTGCGTGCTCGTGGGAGGAATCGCTGCTGACACCCTGTGGCTGCTCCTTGCCCACCTCACATCCACCCCCATGGGCAGCTTCGCTGAGATTCTCTGTTGGCGCTGCTGGTGGGTTTACCTTGGTTAGCCAGTTGTCAAGCTGCCACTTATTAGAAGTTGGTGGGTCAGGCTGCAGACAAAAAGACAAAGGAAGGATGCAAGACTGATGACTTTATGGGCTATTTCCATCCTAGCACAGCTTACTAGAAACAAGAAAAATTTCCCCTTACTGTTAAAAGAGCTTGAAAGTGAGAGATCATGAGACAGTGGGGATGCGCTAGCATGTGCACATCAACACTTATCTCAGAAACACAGACCTCATTTTTACACAGGATAAATCAGATGTGTTGCACAGCTCTCCTGGATCTCTGCTAGCCCTACCTGTCACTCAGTAAGAGACCAGTCTACACGAAAGCTTCATCTTGGCTTGCCACTAACCAACATCGTTGCACAATCAGACAACATATCAAAAAAGCAGCAATTGCAAAAACAGATTACGTGCTGTCCTTGCAATGCTTTTGGAAAGTTATTTGCATACAGCACTGCTTTCAAAACAGATAAGGAGCTGTGCCAGCTATCACACCTCATTGAAGTCTGACAGGTAGGCTGTCAGGCTCCTGTGGTTTAACAAAAATAAAACCATTTGCCAAAACAAATTGTATGGCTAACATATCAAGTCTAGCCTCTTCCGAGTTCCCTACCTACACCACCCAACAGTCACTTCCCTCTGGATCAAGCAAGGCACGAACAATAACCGAGGTCTGAAGGCCTCTGGAGTCACAGTCAGATAACATAATATGGTTGCTACAATCCCTGCCTAATCTAACAGTAGTCTGACAAATTATGAGAAAAATCAAACCCAACTAACCCTAAAAAAGACAACAGAAGCTGCAAATCAGGCATGAGTCTCTGGAGCCCATTCTGAAAATACCACATACGTGTCAGCATCGCTCAGATGTGTAGCTCATTATCTGGGCATCAGAGCACAGCTACACTCCTGCCCTCACTGATTCTCCCCAGTCACAACTCTCACTTGTGAGATGAGCCGCAATTCTTCCCCAAAAAGAGAAAGCCTAGTCCATGAAAGGTTTTCCAAGACTAATGAATCCCTTCTGCTGTGATTTTCTTCTCTACTCAGACTCAGCTCGCTGTAGAACACATGGATAAACATGTCTTCAACTGTTTTTGAGTGAGTCAATCTAGAAACCTTGTTTAAAAAACAGTTTTTATCATGGGTTTGTAAGTAAAATTAAACCCACAAATCCCATTATATCTTTCAGATAACACAAATCTGCTTTATTTTAATTATAATTTTGATTTATTAGCCACTGAAGAGAAATTCTTTTTTTCAAACACCATAAAAAAGCGATAAAAAAGTGGCCAAAAGACTAATTAAACTTTGGTTTATAACGCAGGTAGCTATCAGACAGCGGCATACTCTGATCCTTTTCTAGCACTTCTACCATTGGTATTCATTTGTGATCTACATGGAACGACGATACAGGTTTTCATTAGGTTTTCCAAACACAAAGGATAGTAAGGTATTAACTAAAAAAAAAAAAAAAAAAAAAAAAAAAAAGAGGGAACTATTGCCTATAGGTCTTAAAGTCTGTGCTTTTGTATATGAAGAACCGACTATAAACAAATGGGCCACGTACACTAACTTGCTCCTTGAGCACCATGGATGAACAGTTTGCTGAATAAAAAAGGATAAAATGGTCAATTGCAAATAGCTGAGAGTTCACTAGAGGGAGAAGTATCTCACAATCTAGCCTCTTCAGGACAAACCAGGCAGGATTTGGTAAGGATTTGGCAAGATTTCCTTCCAAAGACACCTTCATTGCAGAGGGCAAAGCCTGTAGCTGAACTCCTGGAGGGTAAATTGTGCTAGATGTTGGATGAAGTTATCCCTTCTCAAAGCTTGTTTTCTGCACATAAAATTCTCCCTGTTTACGTGCTTCTATGGTAAAAGAAAGGAAAGCTAGGGCTGGGGGAGAGGGGAAGAAATAAATTACAAGGTTTCTGAGCTTTGTGAGAGTACATCAAAACTGTCAGCAGATTAGTTTACATCAGCTGTGGTCCACAGGATATAACCATGTACTTGCCACTGGCCTGAGGATGTTCTGCAAGCTGGAGGAACTGTTTGAAACTATGAGATGAGCGCTTCTGCAGCAGATTTTTTTAAAAATGCATGGTCTCAACTATGAAACTTTGATGCACCAAGTTCTGTTTTTCTGCTTTTTCCAACAAAAGCCTGAGAAATGCCAGTGCAGCACTATCTGAGCCAAATCCAACAGAAGCAAGCCTAAGCACATTCCAGCCCTTTCTGCAGGTCTGATCACTTCAGCTGCGATCTAGGAAGCTGCATCTGTCACTCATGCACAGGAGCTGCAGGGAGGCAGCAGCTCTTCTTAAAATATTAGGAAACTGGTCTCATCCTGTAGCAGCCCATAGCCTTGGCAACCAGAACAGTCGCGTGGGCAGAGGTGGGCCCCAAACACCCCAGACAAGCCGTGCTTCTCATCTGCACCTTGCTTGTGTCTTGCCAGTGATGGCACTAATTCCTCCCGGAGTGCTACACAATGATGCCAAAGAAGAAAGGGGGAAGACTTCAAGGTTAGGCATGTAGAAGTCTAATTACGCTGTTACTAAGGGTTATTTAACTGATGAACTCTAAAAGGGATGCAAAGGGCAAGAAAACTCTGATGATGCAGCAAAGTTGTCAAGGGGACACTTGAATGATGACGATATTTCAGGTCTCCTGTCCTGACTGCAGACAGCAGAGAGTCCGAGGCAAGAGGCTGTATTAAGCAGCTTCTACATTTTATTTGCATTCACCTCAGGCGCTGACTGATTCGGAGGGTCGTTTGCTTCACTGTCACTTGAGTTGCTCTCCGTCTCTGAGTCTGAAGAGCTGTCTGAGTCACTGGTGCTCCCTGACTCCGGGCTGCTGGAATGTGCTGATGCCACACTCTTGGGCTGGGACTGTACGGCACTGCAAGTCCACCATAAGATAAAATTAGAAAGCAGCATGGGTGAAGGTTACTTACTTGTATTGACATGGCAGGATTCAAAAATAAAACTGAAACCCCATGTTTTGGCACTGAGAGGAGAGGGGAGAGGGCCAAAGGAATACATTGCCATATTCAAAAGATAAAGCACTGGAGTTAAAAACCTCTGGAAATAAAACCTTCAGCTCCAACCCAGTCAGACAAATACATAAGCAGGACGTCACTGCTACAATATGAAGCTGCATTTAGCCAACCAAAGTTTAAAAAACAACCAGAATGGACAAACACTTTTCTGCAAGCCCCAACCCTCAAAAAAAAAATTTCCAATAAAGGCTAACAAGACAGAAACGTACATTCCAGAACGGTTTCTCTTTTTTGTATTCTCCCCCTTAACTTTTCATTTCTTCATCTGTGTTACTTGGGCAAGGTGCTGTAACCGTTTCGTTAACAGCTATGTCAAGCAGCAGCACTTTTTGCAACACCCTCCCCTACTCAAAAGTGTTTTCCTTCAGCACTGACAATGGGAGTGGATGGGACTGAGGAAGAGCCGTGACTCCTATGCACAGCTTCTTTCTGTTTTGAAATGGGCTTACAAAAAATCAAAGTGTTGATTTTTTTTTTTTTTTTAACTTTGAAAACTGTTTCCCATGTCAGTATCAATACATTTGTATGATCTGGAGGCAAGCTCCTCGCTGATCCAGACTGATATCATGAGAACATTCCATTTCAAGAGCTTGCAGAGACTCAGATCATGCCAAGAACTGGCATGCCCTTCTGCAAGTCTGACTCTGTAGACCATTACCCTGTGCTTGAAGAATATAGGTATCAAGCCAAAAATATATCTCAGTGCTCTCCTATAGGAAAAATCCTGGGCTTCTCCACCTTTCTTCCTCTAATGCTGGAACATGACTGTTCAGTCTGCCTTGAGTATTGCTTCTAACACCACATGGCAGGAACTGCTTACAATCAGCTGCCTTATCAGGAGGAGCTGAAACAGCCTCAATGAGGCTACCTAACCCTTTTCTATTCTCCACCCTTTTAGCTGTTTTAGGCTTCCTTCTGAACTAAAACTGCACTCGCACCTCACCCATCACTACTACAACTGAAAATCCCATTAGCTTGAGTGTGCTCTACGTATACACCGGTGGAAAGGAGGAGGAGAAAGGAAGGGAAATACAATTCTGGTTCATAGGCAAAATCCAGCATGCCTGGATTATTAATTTCTAATTGCAGCCTTCCATAAAAACCCACACGACTAAAGTCAATTTTCAATAGACACTTCAAGCAGCTAGAAACCAAAGCCTGTATCTACAAGAGAAACCAGGAACCATCTACCCCATATCTAAAAAGTAGTTTTGTTTTTCCCCCCTTATTTGGTCTAGCTAGTAGTTTGGGAACAAACCTGTACCTTGGAGGAGCAAGTGGAGAAAGTGGCTTTTCAACAACCTGTTTTGTTCACAAAAACAAGAGGAGAGGAAGGAAAGGTTAGCTTAAGGAACTCAGAACAACACAACAAGTCATGATGATTTAAAGGGATGTCTGTGTGCCTAGTGTATAAAACATCTAAAACTGACTTGGTCGTCACCACTCTCTTCACTATCACTGAGCTGCAGGTCGTCCTGGAGCATTCTGAAAGACAACCAGAAGATAAATATCAGCCAAGGCAGACACATTTTCAAGCAGCAGACACTGAAAAAGACTTGGTTTGCGCTTGCCAAAACAAACCAACCTCCCACATCGTTTTTGAACATTCAGCATGCTTAGTGTGCTAAACCCTGTCATTACCTGAATGAATGATAAAATGGTAACACACAACCTAGGCACTTTACTGTGCTTTCCCAACTGATCTCAGGACGTACTGCAATGGAGGTCAGTACCACTGGCTGCCACCTACAGACAACAAAACCAAAGTCCTGTGAGGGAAGCGCTCCTCAGCACAGGTTGCCTAGCAACTAACACAGCAGGGCAGGGTGGAGGAAGTCTGATCCTTGTACAGAGACTAACACCCTACCAGCCTGCATTGGCTCCCCAAGGGGCAGAAAGCATCGTCTTTGCACCAGAAGCTGCGCGTATTCCTGCTCTCTGCAGCTGCAAATATCTCTTCTGTCACATGGGTTCTCTTTTTGCTGCTGAAGCCTCTTACCACACGTACATAAGTAAATGCCAAGGTCAAGATTATCTCCTATTTATTTTCTACACAATGAACTTCATGCTCCTGTACACCTCAGCGGTAATTGTCACATCGAGTAGTTCAGATACTTCAAGTAGTTTACAAGTGGGGAGATACGAACTCCGTTTTAGTGTTGCTAGAGTACAGAGCAGGCTGCCTGAAAATGTTTCCAAAAGCATAAAATTCAGTCCTCTGCCTGCAGGCGGTAACTGCTGCTTGTAATTTCAATGCATTACTGAGGTCCTCAAAAGACTGGAAGGGAAGGATTTGTGTGGAGGGATCCAAATTTCTCCCAAATTGTCATCCCCCTCTTTGGCAATCACGCAGACATCCCAGGAGGAGTTGGAAAAGAGACAGACAAAACTCTTGCTATTCAAAAGTATAGCTATTCAAATCTTGAAACTAGCTACAGACCAACTCCTCAATCCAAAGAATTACACAAGTGTAATTCCAAAAATGGGATGAAAAGATTGAGAATTGAGAGAGGGGTTTTAATCAATCAGGTCAAACCCCTGCTTATTTCAACCTCATTTCAAACTAAGGGCTCTCTGAGAAATTTTTCTCATCCTCAAATAAGAAAAATAAGCCTCCAACACATTTTATAGCAAGAAAACAAATATGAAAGATCCCCAGTGAACCACATCACCTTGGAAAAGTGGGGAGAGAGTTAGTGTTCCTGATGCTTATTAGGAAAAGAAGAATTACTCAAACCTTCACACTCTTTCAAGACTTCAGGTCAGATTATGAACAAAGCGAAAAAGATTTATGGCTCTGTGGGTCATCTCTAATGACCCTAAGCAGTTTGCTTTTAGGATTCTGTGACAATAGAGTAAAAATCTTTAATAAAAAGTGATTCCCTTATTTAAACACTATCCCCCCTAACTAGACAAATTATTTTTACACTCCTATAAAAGCAGTTGACATGCATGGAGATATTTTCACTGGAACAGGACCATGTTTCTGCTGAAGCTGGTCATAGTCTCACAACAAACAATTCCACAAACCAGAAGTGACAAATCTGCTCTTGTCCACAGAGCAGGACAACATGAAGAAACCTCCAAGGTCTCCTATGTCTACCAGTACAGAGCCAACCCCTCCCATGTAGGTGATGCCTCCTGCAAAGGTACTGACCCCACAGTCCCCGAGTACCTCTCACTGATGCAAAAGAGGTTCTCAGTGCACAAGGGCTCTGTCTACACTCAAAGGCCCACGTGCTTTCTTTGTTCAGGCATTTTGACTTTGCCATTCCCCTGTGAGTATCCTCCTCCATCTCCCAGCCTCCACTGCCTCAGTTTCTTACACACCTTCTTGGTGGAAATCACCTCTTGCCTCTTCTTTTAGAGCAAACACTGAATGGAAGCGCTATGAGACACCACAAAATGAGACCCCCTGAATTTCCTACAGAAGGCAAACAGCACGCAGTCCGCAGCAATCCTGCACACACCAGCTTTGCATGTGGGCTAGAGCTGATGCTCACTGCCAGTCCGCTGAGACACAAAATGGAAGAAAGAATAGCAACAATACAGCCATTCTCCACACTTCTGGGCAGTTTGGCCAAATATCTGCTGGCATCTCAATGATTTCTTTTTTTTTTTTTCCCCCAACCTGTTAGGGGAAGTAGTCCTTCAAAGGTGAAAATGAACGAACTTCCAGGGATGCTAAAAAGTTCTGAAAGTGGTTTTTTTTTTTTTGCTTTTGTTTTGCTTTAAGATTTGTGGACTTTCCTTTAGAGGTAAGAGGATAACACTATCTAGATCTTCTTTTAAAACTGATTTAACTGTTTATAAGAAAAAGGACTGCCTTTTTCATCTGAGCTGCAGCTAAATAAAATGCATCAGCACAAAAGAACTGCAACTACTCAAGTTCAATTTAGGATCAAGGAAGAACACTAAAACTTTAAATGAGTCTGACTTCTGCATGGATAAACAAAAGCCAGTTTCCCCAAAACAAGGTTTCAACAAATTGTTAAATAGCCTAGTTAAAGAAAATAAATCTGCTTTAATGCTTTAATTAGCTCAGGAGTTAATAGATGCCAAGTTTTCATTTGCACGACCTGTTCATTTGCAGCTTATATACACATCATCAATCTCCCTGTAAAGCTATTTAAAAAGAGCTCTTTTAGCAAGAGAAGCAGCACTAAAATTAATATCGCTTGCCAAATAACCCCACTGAAAGCACTGGCTGGTCCCTCTCTGCCAGCTAGGTTAAAGATGCATCACCAACAATGAGCTTGCATCTCTGCTTTTAAAAGGACAGCTACTTCCATTCCAGCACAGCCAGGTGCTAACTTCAGGGCTGTATTCAAGAATAAAAGCCATCTGGGAAACCCTTGCATGCTCTGTGAAGCTGAATGCTTAATTGGTGCACACAGATGTACCAGGATTTCAACTTCTAATTAAGCAGCACAAACACTTTTTGTTTTCGGCCAGCTACACTTTGTAAAGCGAGCTACTCTAGGCAGCTGAATTTTCAGACAGTCACATGCGCTTTGAACAGCAAAGAAAGCAAGCCCTGTTGTGCAAATGAAAACAAAAAGAAAACAAAAAAGAAAGGATGCGTCAGTTGAAAGGAAAGATGTAGAGTAAGTCCTTGGGCAAGTCTCACTTGACTCCATTTTGGACATAGTCCTAAACCACCCTGTTCCTCCTGCATCAACTGCCTTCGTTGATTGTGGGTACGCACACGTCCTGGTAGATTAGCACTGGCTCTGAAGTGCCTGCAAGGACACTGAGCAGAGGGAGGGTGCTGGCTAAGGACAGAGCTATGTACCATGCCAGATATACAATTCTGGACCTCTGGGCTAAGAAAGGAGTATTTTTAGATTCTTGTCTACAGTAAAAGTCTCTTCTCTCTCTGCCACCTGGAAAACTGACTAAAGTGCTAGAGGGATTTTTCCAAGCAGATGTGAAGAGTTGAAATAAAGACGATGGTTGTAGGGTAACTGAGGAGGAAGGCAGAGCCCAGAGTATTTGAAACTAGTGTTTTTAATAGTGCAAGGAAAATTTCCAGAAATCGTTCAGGAGGAGTAAGCTGGGGTGGAAGATGAGAAGCAAGATAAAGATTGAATTAAGGGAGTAGTTGACCACCCAGCAAGACACTATCCTACACTCCCAGCCAGTGAAGGCTCCTCTGCATGTTGCTGGAACAGTATGAAAAGGGTTGTTTTAGAGATCTTACAGAGCTTGACTGCAAAATTCTACAATCTCAACCAAGATGGAGAGATGCTCTTCCTCTTACTTATGACCAGCCCAGTTTTGTTTCGTTTTGTTTTTAAATTGTTCATGATAAGGAAAAGGAAAACAAGTGGAGTAAGCTTTGTAGTCTGTAGTTTGCAGCCTTCCATGGAACAACATATCATGGAGTAACATGAGATCTTGAAAGATCATGTGAACTGATAGGCATTTAATGGTTTGGCAATTGCCTTGACTTAGCTTTGCAGACATCGAAAGATTTCTATTTGTTACTGAGGGCTCAGAACCTATCAATGCTGCCATCTGGCCAGGTTAATCCTGAAAGACTAACATCAGCCCACGCAAAACTACTTTCAAGCAATTTCTGTAATTAACCTAATTAATATATAGCCACTTTCACCTACAAGAACAGTAGCAAGTTATTTTATCTGCCAAGTTAAAATTTTCAATTGGAACAATTAATTTATTAGTTGGTACTCTTTCCTAGCCTTGCAAAACTTTCATAGTGATTATGCATAAACACCTTTCACTGAGACTCAAATTCTAAGAAGCTTTCTTCTAAAAGAAAACATAACGTGATAGGCAAAAGAAGAAATATATAATAAAAAGTAGAAATATAGAAATACTATTTTAAAAAGCTATAGAAATTTCATCTTCACACCACTGCAACGAGCTAACATTATTAGACTACAAATTGAGTTTTCAGAAAGTCCACATGAAAGTTTTGTTTGTTTTAAATAAAAATAAAATTAAGACAACACTTTTTAGAAAACTTTTCCTTGGGCAATTGCAGTATGTTATACCATACGGTTGCTTTAAAATTTCACCCCTAGTTTTCAGTTTTCATAGCTGTTGCTTTACTACCCCTCACAGGCTTCAAAACGATGCAGAATAGATCAGATTCAGTTTGTATCCCTTATAATTTTTGGCAGTTGAATGCATTATAAGTAGTTTGAATAGCACTAAGTGTGACAAGATGTTAAGTAGCCACAGACTAAAAGAGAAAAAAAAAACCCTTCAATCTGGTGCATTAACAGATGGGGCTTTTTTCTTCAGTTTGGTTTAACACAGTCATTATAATAATGAAACAGTCACGTTTCTGTTGGTGAAAATTCCCTGCATTGAAGTTTTCTGAGAAAAAGCAGACTGATAAAACCTTGATCTTCAGAATCATCAAGTAAACCAAATTTTAATTAGTTCCATCTTCTTTTAAGTAACTGTACAGTAGAGATAAGAACTGAGTCTGGTTACTTACGATGTTCTTGGTTGAGAAGTAGGCAACGTTTTTGAAGGTGCGTCATGCTGTTCTGTAAATCAAAAATGAATCAGTCGGTTTTATTTGCCTCACTGGTAGCATATCTTATCCTATGGCCTCTGAGCATCAGATTAGAACGTCACTTTCTTCCTGGACATAATTGTGTGCCACTGTGAATATTCATCACTCCAAATGGGGTTTCCTAATGAAATACTGTTTCTTCTCTGCTGAACTGCTGCCTTAATTTCCACATAGTGAATGTATGCAATCTCTTAAGCATTGTCTAAATTCATCACTGTTCAGCAAAGCACAGGAACTCATGCTCCTTAATCAATGTAAACATTGGATGTTCTCCTCAACACGCGACACTCAAAACTATCTGTCAATACACACATAGCAGGGTGTTTTCTTTGGATTTCTACTTACTCTCATTCTGTGCTACAGATCCAACATGCTGCGATTCCTAGAAAGAAAGGACAATGTACAAATTGAGAATAAAATAAATCACCTCTCTCAATAGCAGCATATTGATGATTTGTTTTCCACAAAATATTTGTTACTGTATTTTGACTAACTTTTCAAAGTATGACTTTGGACTGTCCAATACTCTAAGCTGGCCTGATGTAGCTTAGCATGGACAGAAGTGACACGTGCTACTGCCACCAAAAATGTATTGCTAGCACATCAGTGGTATGTGCATTCTTGAAGAAATATTAAAAAAATGTTGTAGGAGCTGCCAAACACTTATGTTTAACACAGTCAGCAAACATTTTTGTTGACAATAAAGGAAAAAATGGGTTTTGTGCTGCAACAGAGATGAGATGCTTAAAATGCTTCTGAAAAGCAGTTGCATGTGAAGCCCACGATTACAACAAACATGTAAACCATTGAAACATTACTCCCCCTGTCTGGTTTAAACATCTTACAACTCTAAAAATACAAAGTTTGGTTAAAAAATAAAAAAAGAGGAAAGATAATTACACTAACATACAACTTACTCAAAAACAATTACTCAGAAGCACAATCTGATCTAATTCTCAGTAAAATGATGAGTTGCAAGCAGCTGTTATACAACTCGAGATCCATTATGCTTTAATTTATCTTATTGCTTCTAAAGATAATCTCTCCTAACAGCTTTTGCCTATGAAGGGGGGGACAAAAATCAGATGAAAACACATGGAAGAGCCGGAAAGCTCCCTTCTAATTTATCGAAAGCCCTGACAAAAAGAGGGTGTTTTACCTTTGTCGGGAATGGAAATTTGGAAGGCTCTGCCGTACTAGGCGTATGAATAGCTGTCAGGGGAGGTGGCCATGAGTGGGTCATTTCCTGGCAAGAGATTGAGAGAAGCAGCTTACAGTACTTCTGCTGATACACACAGGTGAAGTTTTACGCTTAAGAGATTCATATGTATCCACCAAAAAAGTCCTTGTTGACCTAATCATAGAGAGAAGGTACCACGGGAAGATGACCTCCTTTGACCACAGCAGCCAGACCATGGTGAGAACTTGGCTCCTTTTCTGCAAGCATACTTACATTGCTGAAGTAACAGCAATCTCAGTGAAGCTTGTAGAGAGTTAAGTACTTACTGTGTTTGCAGGATTAGGCCTCAGCCTTACAGCTATCATAGTTAATAAAGGGAAAAGTAAACAAAACCCATATATGAGTAATTCTGGGGTTTTTCAAAGCACAGGACTTTCCTATTACGGAGGTTCTTATATCGCCTTACAGCAACAAAATGCTGCAAAGCTTCTCATAACTTGAGGAGGTCAGACAGAGAGCTCTGACTGCCAGCCATTCTCCATGCTATTCTGCCTGAAATACTGGCTTTTGCTCTGAACAATCAAGACGTCTTTGACGCAGAGCTCTGGGACACGGTTGCAAATCAAAGAAAGAGACTGCCCAATAAGCTCTGTCTTTAGGAATTTCTCTGCCCTGTTCCCCTGCCATTACTCTCACCCACCATCATGACTAGGTACCGGCTTCTTGGGCTCAGCCATGGTCCAGGTGAAAGCAGAGCACAAACACCACAGCCATGGGACAGGGCTAAGTAGGCAAGATCAGCCTCCAACCTGCCTCTTCTGGCACTGCAGCTGGGCCCAGATAAGCATGCTAAAGCCTTGGCTTGCATATGAAAAGCCTAGCAGAGACAAGAATCTGTCTTGAACACACGCTAAAATACAATTGGGGTTAATCTAGACAAGGTGTTTGGGGAAGCTAGGCCTCGGAAGTTCAGAACCACACTTTGAAATCACACAAGAGAGACTTTTCTTGGCTCCCAATCCTCAAGTTTTAAATCCTGAGGATGATAAAAGTCGCTCCAAGAAGTACGAGAATTCCTATGGCCTGCCACCTCATTGCCTTTCCAGGAAAAATTATCTCAGGATTTCCCCCCCAGCCCAACATCACCTCTGTACTCAAGGTGTGCACACACCATCCCCATCCAGAGTGGCTGTCATCACAACCATTCCCTGACAACTTCCTGAAGAAAGTAGCATGCAGAGTAACACAATACTAACACTATGCTCAGCTCAGAAAGTTAGGAATTATGTTCATGCTGAATGCATCTCATGACAAGCATGCACCATATTCAGTTTGCTCAGGCTCTTAAAAGAAATTAATAAGGAACATGTCAGTGCAAAGTACATTTTCGTACCTTTGGCACCAAATAGACTAAAGTGTGTTGTAATTTACAAGTCCCATTTTATCATCAAGGCACAAATACGAAAGCTCGGCAGTGTGCCTAGCTTCCTTATCTATTAGGAACAACATGAAATGCAAAGATTTACAGGGAATGAAACGACATCGCTACCTTTGGCTCTATAAGCAGGGATCAAGACAATCTACAAGGGTTTCTGTGCAAGAACTAAAAGCAGCCTACAACCAACCTGGGTAACTATTTGATCTCATTGTTACCACCCTTGCCTTCTCCTTTCTCCCCTCCCGCTGTTCAGGTCATTGCTGGCTTCACTCACTAGCTGTGCAATCTTTCAACAGACGATAAACTCCTCAATATACTGCACTACACCTCTCCATGTATTTGTACATCCTTCCCTGTAGTTGCTATGAAAATAGCATTATGCATTACTAACTGACAAGAAAGCAGGATGTCTCGTGAAACACGAAAGGATACAGTACTTCCAGGTGGAGTGCATGTGCTGGAACACCAACCAGCACACAGCAGCTAGTGAGCACCTGTGCATGACTACCTTTCAGCTAAAACACTGCCCAACAACAGCTTCCTGAGAGCAATCAAGGCATCAGGATTTTGCAACCTGAAGCAACAGTGAGGGAAGTGAATCAGAGAAACCAAACAGCTCCATTAGGACTTCAGTGTCTCAGAATAGTATTTGACATCAAGGAATTGCCTTGGTATCAGCATGGCCAGCTTGCAGATCACAGTGCATTTTCACACCCCGCACAGTGAATGGGTGACATGTACTCAGACCCAGCTACTGGGAGCCTGTGCACTGCTGACAGAGCCAGTTCTGATGCAAGGTTAGAGACAGTTTTGTATCAGAGCTGGCTTAGCTTTGCGCAAGTGGACTAGAACTAGAGTAAAGGAGCAGCCACCCAGTGGCAGTGCCATGCATGGGTGGGTGGGAAGGATACAGGTGCACGCTCCCATTCAGGGCCATGCTGCTGGGGCTGGCAGCATCGGCAGGAAGCAGCATGTCCAGCGCCGTTGGAGGAAGCGCGCTTAGTAACAGCAATCCCCTGACTTGATGAAGGAGCAGCTCTGCCTGTTTCAGATGACTTGCCAGTCTCGCTCTTGGACTGCACCAGACTGTATTACGCTTACATACTGATAGAAAGACTGGTCTTATAACTCTGGCTGTATCCAAGGCTAACTTTTATCTTTACTTCTCCACAGTGTACCCCAAAACACAATTTTAGTGATTGCAACATCTGCTGACAGAAGCAGAGCAGTATTTTTTTCCCCCATACACTATTTTAATGTGTGCAAAATATAAGCAAGCATAGAGATACATTATTTAAGAGCACCTTACCTTCAAAATTTCTTCAATGGAGTGGACATCACTGGGGAAGGTTTGCTACAATAAAAAAGGAGAGAAGCAGAATGAGTTCGTTTTGTTTTTACCAACTGACATGAGATAAGCAGATGCAGTCATCAAACATTTGCTTACCAACAGTTCTATAAATTTCATGGAAGCCCATTAATAATAAGATGCTAGTAAGAATGAAAAGCCCCATCAGAAGGGCAGTTAATAATGCATTTCTACAAAGCCTGTTGTTTTCAAGTCTTTAGTAGAAGAGAAATTCTAATAAAGATGAGAAAGAAGGAAAGTGAAATAGAGCTCATTAAACAATGGTGCTCATTCAGCTGACAAGATTCCCTTTTTCCATAACTTGCGTTCTTCTATGTACCCATGGGCACACAGCAGAAGAAGAAGCCAGTATAAAGCCCTAAGCTTAGGGAAGGCAATGTAGAGGTGGTTTTAAGTGGAGGAATCATGCACAAGGCCCTTGAACGCCAGCTCTTGGACTCATGGGACTATCAACTGCCGTTAAAAAATAGAAAAGAAACACAACTGTAACTTGCGCAGCTCAGAATAAAACCTTCAACGTACCGCAGTGTAGCAGCAACGTGGCGATTTCTGGAAAAGCCTGCAGATCACAGATGATCTAGATCTCGACCCAAGGGACTGCCCTGTACTTCTCCCACTCATCTCGCTGGAGCACAGGCAGTGACCACCCCATGCCTGCCTGGCACGGCCTGCGGCTCCCCGACGCAAGCATTCTGGAGGACCTCTGAAGGGAGGCCGGCTCTCTGGTCATGCCCTGGCACTCTACCAACACCACCTGAAGAGGACCAGGAAACAGCCACAGCAGCACCTGCAGCTGCCTTCAACCAGGCTCACAAGGCCAGGCACGATGAAGCTCTGGGGAATAGTACAAAGCAAAAGCGATGCTAATATTTGCCAATTCTATAACAAACAGCAGATATTGCAGCTTCTGCAAACACATAAATCTGCTTTTAACATATCGGCAAAAGCCACTTAGCTGTTCCTGGCAGGACATCCCCCTGCACCCACGTGACACCACACATCAGCAGCATGGGTACTGCTGGGCAAGGCAGGGGCCAGGACAAGCACAGCGAACATGTCCTGCTCCCCAGGCATGTGGGGACACAGGTAACCACACAGCCAGGGTGAGCAGCAATGGCCCCTGACAGAGTCCACCTTCCGGGCTTGTGCACAGCAGGAGAGGAGCACTCCTTCCAGTGCCACCAGCAACACCAGGTGCTGGGGATGCTCCACAGCCGGACCTGTGCTGCTTCCACATGCTGACCTGCCACCCAGCCATGGGGGAGACCACTTCACTTTGACAAATCAGCTTCTCATGTACTAGCAAGGCTTGTGTTTGGAAAGTACCTGTCATGTACACATCCTTTCCTAACTGATATCATTAAAGGAAATTGAAATGAAAAACCACCAAAGAGCTAAGTAGTTTTAATGAGCAAAGTGCATCCAAGAACAGCTTCTTGCCTATAAACAAGAGATTCAATGGAAACATCCAGAGGTCAGTGTAATTACTGAAAAGGAAAGGCCAGGAAGATGTTCCTCATGTTAAAGGAACAGGGCAGTGAGCTACAGTGCCCAATCAGAAGTATCTTCCCCAGAACAAGGTAAACAGTAAAGCCAGCAAACACTTTAATAAAGTCAAAAAGCATTGTCCTTAGCACTCTCACAGAAAGGTCACTCATCTGTTTCCCATATGCTGCATTATTTATGTTGGCAGGAGAAGAGATGAGCAATCTCTTTTCCCTGCAGCCCCATTTTCTGTGTCTACATAAAGATCTCATCAAGGCAGTGCACATTTGACAAAGATTTGACTTTTCTTCAGAAAATCATGCACAGATAGCCACTTCTGATCTTACTCACCCTGAGACAAATGGAAGCTGAGGCACAGCCAGATGACCAAATTCACATGAATGAAAGCAAGCGGTTGGGATCGAGCAAGGCTTGCAGGAGTGCCCCATAGCAGGCAGGAAGGGAGAGGGAGGGCAAACACCAGGAAACTTCTACCACGTAGCAAGAGATCGGGATGCTTCATAACACATGGTGCCAAAAAGGAATCCCTCTTTTCCTCTTTTTCTTCCCATCAAGATTAACCTGGTAGCTCAATCACCTAATTTACTTCTTAATTTAGTAAATGATGAACAGCAGACACAAACTTGCACCTTGCTGTACAGAAAAGCAGTGTTCAACTAGCAGATTACTTCAGAACGCTCCTGAAATACCCCATGAGAGCACCACAGTAAAAACCCTTCCCACAAAACAGACAAGGAATCAAGATCCTGCCTGGACGAAGTATTCAAAAACTCTCTCTACAATGGATCAATTACAACAGATCAAAATCAGTTTGCTTCAACCATTCCAGAAACTTAAGTTTTATGAGGTGATAACTGATGACGAAAGTGGAATTAAATTAACCTGAGAATCAGAGAATATCTGCAACTGCCAGTTTGGACCTCTCTTATCCTTGCCAAACAACTCACACCCCTTCCTGAATGTCTTTCAGATAAGCCTAAAGAGGCTCTGAAATTGATATAGGTTTACATACGATGAGTATTTACAGTATAATTGTCAGGAGGATTTATCATAACCCTGAAAAGCACTGTTCAGTGACTGTCTACTGTTCTTCACAGGTCTTAGCAGAAACCACTTTCTTCTTTGTAGCACAAAATTTAAAGGAAAGCAAAGAAACGATACTGAACAAGTACCGCACAAGTCCACATCAGCAGCACAAGGACCTCTGTTTTTTGTTTGGGCTTTTTTTTTTTTTTTTTTAAGACACAAGGTTTAAGTATGTGCCCCCAAAATATGTGCGGCTCTGGAGATACAGAATATAAAGTATCAGGGCTGCTCAGGATTGCTTCCATCTTTGGCTAGCAGTTTACTCCCAGAGCCACTAAGTTAGGACACGCTAGGAAGCCCACGCCCCTGCTGGAGACTCTCCCTGAAAAGCATGGGTTTTCAGGCATCTTTAGTATCTGTTCTGCTATCCTGCTGCACCCTAAGACTGAAAAACTGAATGACACTGTCACAACAGTAAAATGTGCAATGGGTAAACACAACTGCTGCCCACAAACTGACTTGCAACACACCTATCAAATACATGGTGAAACGTCTGCTCTAGAGATTAAGATCATAGACTGTTCAGGACATACACAGAAAGTTTGTTTTCATTGCCAAAACGACGACAAAACTGGTCAGAGCCATTTGACTGCACGGGGGAACACTCCTGTCTCTCAGATAGGACCACGGCTGTCATTTCTACCTGGAGTCTGCAGCCTGGTGCGGTCCTTGTGTCCCAAACCTGCTGGCCCTCAAGACAGCAGGCACACACCCTTTCACTCTGTCCCAGCTGCAGTGTTCAAGGACTCCACATCTTTTACAGAGCTACACATCCAGTGCCTGAAGGAGCTGGGCTTCTCTGCAGGCCGAGTATCTCTGCAGGCCGAGTAATTTTTTTGCCCTTTTTTTTTCCTCCCCTTCAAGTCACAACTCGTCTGTGTTCCAGCCTGTAAACTACCATTAAACCACAATTACCACCCACCATCAAGGGCCATCCTTGCCAGTTTTAAGAGAAGAATTTAAGGAAAAGGAGAAATACAATGTCAGAAGAGTTAAAAAGCCATAAGGCCAAAGAAATCACTGAAATGAAATCAACTCCACTGAGGACTGTGAGTGTAGATGATCAAATGTTACACATTGCCGTCTATCGCCGCTAGCAGTTTTACAGCCTTTACAGGGAACACTGTAACGTGTTCCCCACAGACAACTCTAAGCCCTGCGCATATTCACTGGCTGACACTGACATCTGCACAATCTCCAGCCAGGATTTCCTCATGCCACATTCATACTCACTGTCAGTTTGGGAATGATGCAGATGCCTCTGAGTGCCACTCACAAAACGTTTTGATGGCCAAGGACAAGCTCAATCACAGGACATCCAGAACCGTTGGGTCACTGGGTTTTGGTTTTGCCTTTTAATGCCAACATTTCCATCCAAACTGATGCTGCACTTCAATAACAGCCACCCTCCCTCAGCAATACTAATTTATGTTCCAAAAAGTCTGGTTTTGCTCAAGTAAAGGCCCAACTCCCAGTGATCTCACAGCCTCCAAAAAGGTCTGCAGAGCAGCATGCCTCTCCATTTAGCATCTCCCCCAGCAGAAGGCACCACCAGAGCCAGACATGCATGTCCAGCCACAGGCAGGTACTCGCATCTGACCCAAGACTCCAGTCCAGTTCCTCTGCTGATGCAGGCCCACAGACTCTGGAGAGGTTAAATAAATAGATGTAACTTGGAAAGAAATCTTGTTCAGAAAAACAGAAAACTACTTTAAGAGAGCAGGCAGAAGAAACTGACACCTTGGTAATTTACAGTGCTTCTCCACAAAAATCCCAGGGACCAGCTAGACACAGACTGCGTAACACGGTTCATGCCTATTACGTGACCGATAAGTTAAGGGACAAATTTACAATTATACTCATGATAATATACAATGGGAGCAGAATCTAGGCTGATGAATTTCCATAACAAGCATTGCGGGGCTAATTTAATAGGTAACTTCCTTACTTGCAAGCTTAAAAAGCAAAGAGAACATAAACCTAAAAGGTCATCAAGACAAAATCAAGTATCCCTTTGATGATGATTCACAGACTTAATTGGCATAACAGACATTTCACAATGTCAAAGATAAGTTTGGTTTTAAGGTTTTTGGAACAAAAAGCTGGATAAACATAAAGCCAAAGCTATCAAATCCATTTTGACTACAGAAAAATGCAGAGACTACCATTACTACGACATTTTAGCCTCTCTCAGTTACTAAAGAACAAGTAACATCCTATTAATATGGTGAGCCACTGCCACATTCTCTCCTTTTTATAATTTTTGCAATATATACATTTTTCCAATTCACCAACCTACACAACTGGCTGACGAAGGCCAAGTAATATTTTGCAAAGATATGTCATCTCAAGGTTAACAAACGACAGTGCTACAAGGCAACATGCACAAAGTACTGTTAAATATAGCTGAAGTTGTCTGAAAAGGACTTTACTCAAACCTTTTGGATCAACATAACTTCAACATAACAGCTCAAACCAGCATGACCTAAATCCAACATCCACTCTCTCCCCTTGGTAGTTGCACAACATCACCACTTCCTTTTGCTTCACTACTAGTGACCTCAGCCAAGAAGAAATCTCTATGCAGATACCCATGAAAGTTTAAATAAAATAAAAAAAGAGGAACCATATCCGCAATTCAGAGTAATTTCTGACAGCACTGTTATACTTGTTTTCCTTCTGGGAAGATGCTTCAGAGATGAATCCTACAGATTTCAGCAATTCCCCTCCTGCTCACTTACACGCGCACAGCACAACATGACAATGTATCCAGAAAGCCAATGTATGGTTACAGAAAGCAAAACCACATATAAATACCACATGCTTGGGTGATAAATTTTAATGCAGTTTCTTTACCAGAGTAAAGACAGTAATGCTTTCACTTTATCAGAACATAAACAACTCAAAGGCTACAGACCTGCAAGAATTACCATCTACATAACCTACTGCATTTGACCAGATAAAGAATATTTTGCTTTGCTCTATAGCATCATGCTTCCCCTGAGGAAGTTAAATGTCTCCTGTACCATAATGCATTCAATCACGTGAAAAGTAGCTTTCCTTATGCTAAGGGAAGTGAAAAGAAGCAGAATTAACAGTTAGAACACCTATTAGAAATTTGTCCGTGAAGGATTTTGTGTGATCCCCTCCCCATACACACTAGGGTAGCACACAATCTGCTCATTTGACTATGTGACGGGATTTACCCTTGCCCATTAAAAGTCAGAAAAACCAGCCACTGAAGGATTCAGTACTACTTTGATCCTGAGCTAAAAAGGACTTCAGGATTGGGGCCAATATAATTTCAAGCATCTATACAAACATAAGAAGCCTTAGAAGTTGTACAAGGACCTAGTCTGCCTTTACCACAACAGGCTTGCAAAAATGCACAGGTGCACATACCCGCAAAAGAAGAGACGGAGCTCTTAATTTAGAAAAGAATTCAAAGTCCGCATAGGCACTCAATTCAAGCTGCATAGCAACTGTGTGACAAAACTTTCAGAAATGCCTCCAAGTCCTCTCTTCACAAGCAATTCCAAAAAACCACATGCTTCCACGAGCACGAAGCTCTGCGCGCACCCTGAGCCTTGCACAGCTCTATTACCCACGCTAAAGAGAGCTGAATGAGGAAACGGGTGTAATAAGAATCACCCAAAACCAGCCTAAACTGCTTGAGGAACCACCTGGTACACAAATGAGATGCCTCACTGGCCGCAATAGTATGTGGGCCAGACACCCAGCCATCAATCAGAAGTGGTGCAGTGCCCCAGCCAGGGGGTAAGAGAAGAAAGGGCCAGCATCAACCCTCCCAGTGCTGTGATCTTTTCCTGCTGACACAGCTAAACTTGCTAGACTGTCACAGCAGGAGGGACCAGCAGCCTGCGCTTCTGTCTACAGCATGATGGCTATAGCAGGGAAGGGGAAAACGAGAGACATTGAAAGGATCCTTGCAAAAGCCCGGCTTTCACCTCTCTGGCACTATGGAGTCAACACTGACCAAAGCTGGAAAACTAAAAAACTGGGCATCTTTTTAAAAATAAGGTTTTGCCACAGATACTGCGAGGAATAAGCAGTGCTTTTTTTGGTAATGAAGATGGGGTTGAAGGGCTTCTAAGGTTGCCTCTTTTTTAAAAAGGTACTCCATTAAAAGTTACAGACACATTTTTATCCCACTCTGCCATATGTGCCAAAAGGAGCTGACAGACCATACAGCTCTCACGCATGGAAGTGGGGGACTGAAGCTTTCTCCCTGTTTTTTAAATAGCTTGCCTCGTCAGGAGACTGTGGCAGAATAGTTTCAAGCAGGCTGTCAAAAAAATCGTCTCCAAGAGAGAGCTGGCCACGTAGTATTTCAGAAGTCACCGAGTGGCACCAGAGATGTGTGGGCTCAAACAAGGCCAGCGGCAGTAACAGCGTATAGATTGCACAAAGATGAGGACAGGAGGTCTGGAAGCATATACTAACAGGAACGGATGCAGGCTGCCTTTCAGGCATGCATTAAGGTGTTGCAGACCTTTCTGTTCCTTCTCATCTAAGTAATTTCCACCTGACTGCTTATTTCTATGCCTCTGCTGTCACAGCCTATTTAGAGCTGCCCCTCTGACATCCTGCGCACAAACAAGCCCCACGCTTCTTTGTCTCCATCTCAGGTGAAACTGGCGCTTGTAGATACTCAGGCGGCATAGGTGAAGAATAGCTACAGCATTCATGCGTTTCATACACCGCCTTGTATCTCCTCCTAATCGAAATGGATTTGCCATGTGTCTGTGTAGCTCAAGTATGCCAGCTATTGCTCTATTTCAGACTAAATTATTAGCTCTGAGAAAACTCAAGTGAGCAGTGCAGCAATGATGAGAAAAGCCAGTTATGAGTTCCACGCCCTTCACTGTGTTGTCAGTTTTGTTTCCTAATGAGAGCTTTGCCACTGCAACTATCAGCAGAGAGGGTCACCTGTTCAGGCCAAAAGAAAAGTTCACATTTACAGCTGCTTCCCATTTAATACTATATTTTAATATGAATATTTGGTTCTAAATTTTTGTGTGTGTGTGTTAACTGCACAGGCTTGTGCCACTTGAATGCAATGAAGATCACAAAACTGCATACGTGTGAAGGGTTAGCTTGAAAATAACAGGCAGGACAAAATCAGACCAAAATCTAACATCCCGTCCTCACTTCACCCATACGTGTTTAACCAGCGTCGAGCAGGAGGAGATCTTGCATATTACATGGACTCTCCTACTTGCACACAAGTCACACTAGGGATAGCACGCTAACCTACTCTTCAAAGCAACTTTCCACCTGCATTTTTATGTAGTTAAAAATCCACCCTCTCCATACTATAGATAGATGCGAGATGCACACACACATAGAGCACATTTCCAAAATGACCCAGCCAACAAAGAGATAATATGTATATTAGTCAAGTCTCTACTAATCTTGATTATGGATGCAAGAATGTTCTGCTGTGTATTGAAAAAGGCTGACAAAATTTGAACGTCGAATTACCTTTTTGATCAAAACAAACATACAAGCACATAAATTCACAAAGATTTTCACATACTGTCTTGAGGAACACCAGACACCAAGCAGATTCTCTGCCAAGGATGTTTATACGTTCCATATGACAAAACACATCAAAATACATCTACGATACAAAGACGGGTCCAACGATTTGAAACCTGGCTTACTCCATACGCCTTTTTTTCAGAGGATGTGGTGACTCTCTCAGGGAAAGCTGAAGCAACAATTCCTAGTTATCTATTCAGGAGAGCATTCATCAGAACGAATATGAGGACCGTGTGAATACATTTGCGATTAAAATAATTTCTAGTCAGACAGGCACCATTCTGCGAACAAATTATCAGCATGGGTGGTCGCTGAGCATGTTTATAAAGACGTTTATATTTTGCTGCAGACACAGTGCACTTGTTCAACAGATCTCCTTTTTTCACACACTTACTGGGTCCCCAAAGCGTCTGATGCATGGGGAACCCTTTCTAAGAAGGCAAACAGACAGTTTTTCCAACTCAATCAGCTAAAGGTTTATTTTGCAGATAGGCAGGTTCCCCAACAATCCTGCAAATAGCATCCACTCAATTTGACAAAATTTTCTTACCATGAATAACATTTGTTAGGATATACTAAAAAAAAAAAAAGTGGGGGTGGGGAGGAACACAAACCAAGACTAACTAGATAGCAATGCTAAGAACATTATCATGCCCGTAAGCTTCACATTTTGATTCGTCTTCTATGATCTCAGCCAGCACTAAGCATGAAACTTACAGTAAACAATGTTTTAGTAGTAATGAATCTCAGACAGACAACTGAAAAGGGAGTGCTATAAAGTAATACCACCTAAGACAGTAAGTAGCATTGAGGCAAAAAAATCAGCCTCTCAAGTCTTTCAGGCAGGTGAGTGAGTCACCGAAAGCAGGACTCTGCTTTTGAGCTTTTTGCCTCGAGTGGGAGACGGGTAGGAGAAGGGAAGACAAAGCAAAAATAATTTTGAAGCAGAAACAGCTCTGAAGCTCAAGGGCGAGGTCTGATGGCACAAGGCAATGCGGCCTTCGGTGGCTGCCAGCACCAGGGATTGCATGGTCCCTTGCAATGTGCACCCCTCTGCTGCCCTCCCCTTCCCCTGGCACTGGCCTGAGCTTGCACTGAGACAATCATTCCCTTTCTGTTGATTCAGCTCCTTTGATCACCTGGCCACAGCACCATCAGGTGAACACCAGAAGTGGTGCAGCTGAGGGGGAAGACAAGTGCATTCCCACAAACACTAAGCGCACCTGGAAGGAGCGAAGGCCTTAATTTTACACAGCTTCCAGTGTTTGGTAAACTCTTAGGATCCAGAGCCAACCACCTATGGTCAAAATTATCTCCAGAAGCACACAGTTTGCAGCTCCTACAGCGGTAAACCCCTCAGAACCGCAGTGGAAACAGCTTTACAATTCTTTGCGTTTTACAGATCTCAAGTGCCTCTTACATTGCACCTGATACTTGCATACTTTGAAAATAGTAATTTTTAAAACTTTACAAACTGGGTATTTTAGATTTTCAAAAAGACATAAAGAAAACCTTCCATGCAATCAATATATGTTTTGCTACCAGCAAATTTCCTTTTCCCTAGAAAGCACACAAATAGGGAAGATTGAGTCATGATGCTCCATTTTCTCCCATGCACTAACCTAGTCCAAGGCACTGTTTTGGCCTCAGTACTCCGAACTATGAACCAGGGGGGGTTTAATTGCTTGTAGCTAAACAGACCGGAAACAAGAAAACGAAGACTCTGTTTTGAAGTTCAGGACACACCGGTGAAACTTATTAACCTCAACAGCTCTCTGGGGCATAAAACCACATTTTCATTTCCAACCCACAGGTTTTATCAGCATCCACCCCTTCTAATATAATGAAACTTGTTCAGATCTGGCACCACCAACCACTTAGGTGAACCTGATTTCACCTACCAAGGGAGAAACCAAACAGTCATTGTCTGCTACCATGCCAACTTCCCCTGCCCGCAGGTGGGTCCTCGGCTTGTGCGAGCAACCTGATGTCAAAGCAAACCTTGCCCCAGCGTCACTGGCGGAGGATGGAGATCAGCCCAGAGCCCGCACACAAGGAGCGGAGCCTTTTAAGCCAGCTGGCTCCTCTTCACAGCACTGGGAATGGCCCAGGGGAAGCGCGGAGCGCTCCGCAGGGCCGTGCTCACGGCGGCTGGGCCGGCGGCATCCCGCTTGGGGAGCCGCCTTCCCGCGCCACCGGCACCGCCGCGGAGACCCAGGAGCGGCAGCTGATTCCAAGGGCACGTACTGAACGCCGAGCGCGCAGCCGTACAAGTCAAAACGATGCAGGTATGTCACCTGCACTGGTAAACCTGCGTGGGGTTGCGAGAATATACAGAGGGAGAGCATCGCTATTCACAGCTGCTGCAGTAAGAAAGATCGCCCCCCAAACCACAGGAGAACCGACTACACGGGGGAAATAGCAACACTGATGAAGAGCAAACAAAAGCAGCAAAATTGCATCAAATAAGAGGGGTGCAGGCTGTTAATACAAGATTTTCTTCCGATTTCTTTCAGGTTCAGGAATTGTAGGGGTTGAGTTTTTTGTTCATTTGTTTCTTCTTTGAAGTTCATACAAAAAAGTATTACCATTTTGAAAAGAAAAAAATGGAATTTCAGCTAAAACTTACTGAGAAGAGTACATCTTTGCACTGTTGTCTGTCAGCTTTGGATTAAGTCAGTAACAAATCTGATAAAAGAGCATGCAAAGACTTCAAAACAAGCTGCATTTTAAGGGTGAGACCATCCCTCCCCTGACTTCAGTGTGGGAATATTTGCATACATCTAAGTTTTCCTTGGTGCTATTTTTTTATTAAGCTCAAAAAACATTTATTTCAGAAACTTAAAATACAAAGGGACTTTTTATTATCTAGTCGTGAAATCTTTGTGATACTATTTCTTAAAAATCCCAAATCGTACAGAGCTAAGTATGTCCTTAATGACTGGCTTCATAAATTATAGCTACAGCTTTTAAAGGCCATTTTGTTATGTGGAATATTGCCTGAGGTTTCATTACTACTGTAAAACAACGTACAGATACTATTTGGCAGCAGAGTCCCCGTAACAGCAGCTTTAGCTGTTCAAGGAAATTCAGGAAGCTGCTGTCAGAGAACGACAAACCCATGAGAAGGGAAGGCAATTTTCTCAGCAGCTTGCCTAAGACTAGGATTAATTTTCACAGGAGGTTAAAAATTAATGCAAAACGCATCATTTTTAGCACAGAAGAAAAAAGCTCACCTCATTTCAACAAAAACATGACAACCACAACAGAAAAGACACAAGAATGTAGAAGAGGGACAAAAAGAGGAAATGAAACAAAGAAAACAGAATCAGACAGCCAATTTTATAAAAACCTTGTTACCAGACTACCTTTGTGGTAAGAGAAGAAACTTGGTTCTAGTGCAGTACTAACAAGGCACAGCACTTCAGCAGCTGTAAAAAATACACATTTGGGGATGCACTTGTTCGAGTTTTGTTCTAGCTTCAGGTAGCCAGCTGGGTGGGTTTAGAATGAGCAGAAACAAACAACACATCCTATGTCTCCCCTCTCACCGACTTAGTTCTTGAACATAATGGAGTCAGACTGGAATCATTCCAGCAAATCAAAGCAAACCTAAAGTAGATTTGCTTGCCATTGCTTACGGCATTAATTTTCACTTCTATATTTCATGAAAAAGAAACGCTGTGTTATACTTTTTGCTTTCTGTACACTAAAACAACACTGAGGCACCACGGAAATGTACAGAAGGGCTCTGCCTTATCCAGCAAGACAAAATCTTCAAAATTACATTATACATGTATTTGTTTTCACATTTGTGTTTATGCTGCTTGTTTTTGACACACAAGACATCATAGACTACAAATCCAATCCACCAGTCTCAAAGTCCATGGGAGCCTACTAAAATAATCTATCTGGGTGCTATTTCAGGTCCTCTGTGGGCACCAGCATTTAACTAGCAGTTTCTATGTAGCCAAGCTCCCCATTGACAGTTTCACAAGCACACAACCCATTCGAGTCAAGTCCTCTCCTTTCCAAGGCAATGCCGAAGTTATTCCACAGCAAAAATGCCACCCCACCAGGCACTCTCCTGCTTCTGCCCCAACATCAACCCAGCAGCTCAGCTCACAGGAGAAGATAGCAGCTCCAGCCTGCCACCGCTCTCATCACAAGTTTAAAAACGAATCAAACCATTTCCATGAACTTCTACTCTTGCTTTCTTCAGCTGACACTGAATGATCCTGGCAATTTAAGCATTTTACATCAAAATGCTCAGTAAACAATGGTTGTACTGTTGTTCTCCTGCGCGGGTGCCTGGAGGAAATAAAACATTCTTTAAAGATTTTACACACTTTTCTAACTCTGAGATGGATTAGTTTGCTCCATCTAAAAATAAATGCATGGGCCTCCTTCTTGTGTTCAAACAGCATAAGAAAAAAAATTGCTGTTTTGTCTTCCTTTGTCTGAAAGAGCAAAGGGTTTTGTGTTCTGGGGGAACAGGCTGTTGATATGTTTTAATAAAGGATTTTAAAATCTCGAGTTGCTAAAAGCAATTTGTGCATCCCTTATTAGCCTTCATCTAACAATAATTGAAATCCAAACTAAACATGAAAATCACGTGCAGCATCACCTACATATAGTCATGTAGACCAGAACTCCAGCCAAGGCTGATTATTTCAGTAGTAAATAGCTCTACATAAAGAACTTCTGCACAAAAGCACCTCCCCATTGTAACTACCATCTGTATAGTACCTGCCAATAATCTAATTTTGACTCCTTGATCCTGCAAAATTTTCTTACTGTCCCCTTAAAGTCTCTCCAGTAAATAATTTTTAATACTGCTTAACATGAACCTGGAAGTATTGTGTCCATAACAGGCTGAGTCTGTGTCCTCATGTTCCCTTCAAAACAAACACAAGGTGTCTTTCAATGTAAGCGCTGAAGGTACGAAAAGCATTTGAATAAGTGTGGCAAGCCATGACTTCAGGTATTTTCTCATTTCCAATACGATCTTATTGCAATTTATGCTATTGGATATACTTTTTACAGTATTTTGAGCAGCCCGACTCCAAGCCTACTCCACAAAAAAGCTGGTCACTGCAGCTGATGCAGATAAAGTTGTACAAGTAGCAGAACTAAACAGAACTCATGTCACAGGAGATTTTTGTTGATAATATCTGTCAGATAAGTAAATAAAATAAATCTGTACTCTGCTGACATAACTAAATTTACATATGAATTTTTGCTAATATAAAATAGTCACAGGAAAGCAGCAGGGCTGGAGGAGAAATCACAGCTTTGATATTATTACTCTCGGGGCTGGAAGGGAAAACAGCTCAGACCTGGCTGAAAGATAATTATTTTTAACATTTTTCTGAAGAAAAATAGCATGAAATCATGCATTAGGGTGCATCAACATTATCTGCAAAATTTAATACACGATCATTAGTAGCAATGTTGTATCAAGGCTAACACATATATATGCATAAGTGATACACCAACTATAGCAAAGCTATTTGAAAACCACGAAGTGCCATAATTAAATAAACATGCAGCACAACTTAGGAAATTCAAATGATGGGATATATACTTCAAAGGTTTCAAGTTTCTCTAGCTTTACTTCCTAAAGTGATTTAACCATTTAACAGTCCATGTTTTGCTGGAGGTCAGCAGGAATTAGGCTTTTAAAAGCAAATAGCATTTTGCAAATAAATTCCATTCCATTAGATCCGAGCCAAGCATAGCTACTTTTTGGGTTTGTTTTTTAAAAAAACCTCAAACATCTGTGCATTAAGATACTTGTTAACAGTATGAGTGAGTACAAAGGATGCACTTCTGTTCTCAAATCAACTGCTTTAACAAAAAAATAAAATTCTAGCAACATTTGGAAACCTACACATGCTTCCCAAACTTCCACTCTTTTCCTTCCCATTCTTGGCCACTACTGTATACCTTATGGACACTCAGTGCTAGTATCGCAAAACCCTGGGTATTCATACTGGAAGTAACTTTGAATCACATACGAACTACAATCTTCAAGCAAGCTGACTTCTGATGTCAACCATAACTCTGACACCTAGTATGGTTTCCCTTCCATAGAAACAGTAACATAGTAGGCATTACTTTATTACAGCTAGTATACTTCCTTTCCAAATCCCCCAATGTGATCTTGACAGATTTTTTGACAGTAAATCCTCATCTTCATTTGAGTTCAACGGAAAGGTAAGAAAACAGTAACCACATTTGTTAAGACAGTCAAGGAAATTGGAGTTTTAGTTGTGAGAGGTGTCCTGTGGTTCTGGAGATCACCTCAGATAATTAACTGCTGCTGTCTCTCAGAAGTTTTTTTCCCCTTTCCAAACACCACTTTCCCCTTGGAAAGTTAGCTGCGTTAGATTTATGATGGCAGTGGTGACATTTGGTGCACTTCCTCTTAAGGACTCTAAACAAGATGCAGGCTCTCACACTGTTTTAATACTCAACAGGACTGCTTTTCTGAACAGAGACCTTTTATTTGTCCATCTGTTTTGAAGAGCAGTACCCCATGCCACCTCTCTGCATTGCCACCACTGCAAATAAAAATTTGGAAAACAAAGGAACTGAAGAGGCAGGCTGGAGTCTGCAAGGCAGCATCACCAGTCCCAGGCCAGCACCCGGCACAGCTGCCTGGGACAGACCACCCAACTTGGAGGAGAGCCAGAAAGCACCAGCCACCATCACTGGTGCATTAACAGAGAAGACAAGCAGGAGGGAAATTAATAAAGGGATGCTGGGTAGTTGGTCCAAGGATAACATCCCCAAGGGAAAGAAGAAAACATGTGTGTTGAGAGGACAGGTATTTTATCTCTCCTTAAGAAAGCAAAGTTCTTAACTGAGAAAGAGCCTAGGTGCTATTTTTAAACCTTAATGGAAATTTAAGAAATATTTTAAAATGCTTCCAAACCAAGAACTTAACCTGTGGGGGGAAAAAATAGCAGGATATCCTTTTGCTTGTCAAGGCAACTTTCACCATTGTTTTACAACTGACCTAAATGAAAACAGAGTATTTCTAGATTCAATGTTTTGGGGTTGGGACAGCAAAGTGCCTTATCACTATTATTATTAAGTCATGTATACACAGATGAAAGCTATCCTCCCCGAGATGAGCCTTGGACAAGTCTCTTAGAAAGCTCCCCTATCTTGCCATAGAAGATTGGAAACCACAGCAAGTCCTGTCCACCAGTTACCTGGTCACCCTTTCCAGTATACAAAACTAGCTGTTGAAGTAGCTTAACTTAAACCTTCAGCTGGAAAAGCAGTGTCCAAGGCTGACAAGGCCTGCGCCTAGGAGATATTTATTGTTACTTGACTGAATACGCACACAGAGACTTTCATTCTCTCCTCAGCCAACAGCTTTGTGCGCTCAGTGTACAGACCACAGCACACTCAGCTTGTTTGCCAGGTGAGTACAGGGGCCAGGGCTGGACACAGCCTTCTAGGACCCGCTTCGCTCATGCTGCCCCTAGAACAACTGGTCTAGAATTAATATTTAAAATCCGTATGCAGAAGATACTTGCCTCTGTTATGATTCAAAATCTAAGCTTCCTTAAAAGACATTTTTATCATCCCCTAAACTCCGCATTAAAGATTGCAGACAGTGTTTCCCAAGTCCCAGAAATTCTTTAAGGCCAGGCTTATGTGCTGCAGAGCTGTCACATACAATTTTTATCTGCAGCTAAGTGAAGTGGGAGGTGTTAAGCTTACGTACTTGGCTGGCATTTGAGAAGTGATCCCTCTAAGTCAGGTGTATTAGGAAGGCTACGGGCCGTCAGCTTCCTAGGCTCACATAGCTGTCAGAAAACAAAGCAATACTGAGAGGATAAGGAGAGGATCAGTTCACTGTTTCTTTCCTTACCTGTCTAATCTGGAGGGAAAAAGCAGCTTTTTTCTTATTTAACATTCCATTTCAATGGCTTATAATTAAAATTCAACTAAGGGGAGATGATTACAAGAATTACCAAGACACCAGCCAACCTCTGCCTAAGGAAAAGCTTTTTGCATCTTTCCCTGAAACAGCTTTTGGGGACAGCAAACTGGAGAAGACTTAATTACTTGTGGCTCTTGTCCACTACACCCATTTCCAGATTTTCAGTATTACTATTTCTCTGCCTATACTTTCCTTAGTACATAATTGCTCACATGTTGGCAATATTGGTGTGAAAAGTTCCCATGAACTAGTGGCAAAATACTCAAACCATTCGAAATACTTCTGGGATGTGAGCAGCCAGGTTAATAAATTGTAGTCATACGATGGATCGGGCTCAACATCTCTGTGTATTGCAATTTGTTCTTTACGTCCTCTCAGGCAAAGTCTCTACATTGGGAGAGTTTTGCATGCAATTCCCAAACAACCTCCTGCCAGCTGGACAACAAGCATTTCCCTACATGCACACCACAGAAGGCTGTGGGCTACAGGATTCTGAGGAAATATATGTCTAAGGAAAGGTTAGGACATACCCAAAGGGTTACTGCTACCATAGCAAACAGAAAAAGAAATACCACACTGCTTCTCTTCTTGCTTTCATTATGGAAACATGCACAGTATTATTGTGGTAACATGAACACTGTCTTAGCTGAGAGGGGAAGGAATGGAACTGACCCTGCTCTGCAGTACAGCAAACCAAGGAGGCAAGGGAAGTCAGCCTGCCCTCTGCATTGGTAAAGCGCAGATGGTATTCTTTTAGCACATCCAGCCGAGGATTAACAAAGCAAAACTGCAAATAGACAAGCAACATGACAGCCAAGAGCACCTTTAGTAAAATGCTTGCTTCAAGTGAAAACATTCAGGCTGAAAATACTGCACCTTTCACCTTTAGCAAACAGATGGCACCCAACCAAGTCTGAAAAGCAATGAGCTGAGAGGCTGATGAAAGAAACCAAAATATTCCTTGTATAAGGAGGACTAGGTTGGCAAGATCCGAATCTGACACGACTTTGTCTCCTGTTACATGAATTCACCCTTCATCTTCTGAAACCTATAGCATTCTTCATAAGCCACTGCTATTAAAAATGCAACGTGCATGAGGCATATCTAAAAAAAAAACCCTAGTGTTCTTATGCCATGTTAAAAAAGAAATACTACAAGCTTTAAAAGAAATATCTATCACAGTGTTAATAAGGAATCATTCCACACGTTGTTTATTTCACAATAGACTTTTAAAATGTGCAGTCACCCTGCCAGTGGTTCATTCTAGAGATAAAGAAAAATACTTCTAAATACATACAGCAGTTAGCCTTAAAAGCCATGGTGAAGTGCTCAGTCAAAATTTTCTGAATTTCTGTGGGTTTGATCTCTAAACTTTAGGAATTTCTCCCTTTGGGGGTGCTTTGTTTATTAAATTCAGTAGTGCATTAAAACTATTTGAATTTAGGGTCTGATTCAAGAGGAGTAAGTTCTCCCAAAATTCTAATATAGAAAATTTTCTCAACATCTTTCAAGAAAAGAAAAAAAGTCAGTATTGCTGCTGCTGCTATTCTGTTTAAATTCAAGCAGTGAAAGAGGAAAGGAGATCTGAAAACTGTGGTTGTTTTAATGGACACATTTTTCTTTTGACTTAATGAAGCTTAACAAGCCAGCCAAGATAGTATTTCTGACTGTGGTAAAATCTAAGCTATACAGCAATGTATTAAATAGCAATAGTTACTATTTATCTTGAAAGGAAAGTGCACATCTGGATAAGTCACCCAAACTGGAGTTTCTCTAAGCAATGAGAATTCAGGTGAAGTTTCATTTTTTCACTAATATCAAAGGTCACTAAGAGGTTAAAACTTCATCCACAAATCCAGTACTATTGAGTTCTATTTCCTTAGCAGCCACGGCAAACATTACACCTGTTCCTTCCTCCTTTGATTCAAGGAAAGCTCCATCTTAAGAATAGGCAGAAAGGCCACAGTGATTAAATTCAGTATCCCAGAGAAGCAGGACTCATAGAAAGCAGTTATGCCTTTTATTAGATGAAGGTAACTGCGGGGAAGGGAGGGAGCAGAGGACACTTTCCAGCATCAAGCCCTTGCCAGGTCTGAAACAAACACTGTGATGTCCATGGGCAGCTGCAGTTTGTTTTCCATGTGGTTGGGTATATGCAAAGGAAGCTGGGCTGACAGCACAGCCTCTCTGGGAAATGCATCCAGACCTTTTTCTCTGAGCCGGATGGACTGTCAAGATCATATCTCGCACTGTTTGCTACACCTGACTGCATGCAAAAAGAGCACCTCAATATTTAACGACATTTATGAACCATTTGACCAATTGAACAATCTGGCAAGAAAATGAAACACTGCTAATGCAGCTGAGAAACAAAAATCAGTGTGTTGAAAAGCAGGAGATCAAAGCAGCAGGAATATCACCTTTTCCAACTGGGAATCAAAATATTCTGCTGCTTAAAAGAATTAAGCACCAATTTATTGTCTAAGTTATAAGTGGTCATCATGATGATGAAAACTGTCAGCAAACGCTTGGGAGGGAGAAGGATATTAAAAGATAATTCAGACTGTGACATCATTAGACATCAGTGAAAACGAAAAATGACACCTGAAACTTTGAACCACAGTAACCACCCAAGGAAGCAAATAAGAGAGGCATAACTGATGGAAAACAGACTACACTGAGTGGTTCACCAGGGAAAGAATACCACTGCTTTCTGAATGTCATTTCAAAAATTAACATATTGGTATAGTCAAGCTTTGGAAACAGTAAAACACGTCAGCCAGAAATGTTGAAATTCAGGATCGGTGTTATCACTGGGTTAGCACCAGCCATCAGCTTTAGAAGCAGACAGTGCTGGAGACTGCAGAGGTCATGTCCCCACACAGATGGCTGCTTGCAGAGAGCTAAACCCCTGCCCTGAGCCCATCCCTGCCAAGGATGCTAGAGCTGTGGCTCTAGCCAAAATTGTTGCCCCTAAGGTGGCACTGGTTATATGCTGCCTTCTTTGGTGAGCTCTGGCAATCTTATGCCCTACCAGGTAACATTGGGAATCACTTCTGTGATACAGGACTACACCAGTTGCCCTCCCAAGTTACTTATCATCAAAACAGCAGGAAAACTTTTCTCCCCTTAATACTTATGCTCATTGAAAACCAGAGAGCTGACCAATACTTCAGTGGAGCAACTCCTTGCTGCCCTCCTGTACAGGGCAAGAGCACTGCAATCACACCAGAGCCCAAGAAGCAAAAGCAGTACCACCAGATTCGTCATAACATGCATCACTGTACTGATGCAGACAATGCCTACGGAGCATCCTTAAGCTGCAAAATGTATCTTCCACTGTGGTTCACTGGTATCCAGTAAAAATCAGAAATAAAACACCAAGTGTGTGCTAACCATTTCCCTTCACTCAAACAATGCAAAGGATCAGATCAAAGACCAGAAGGTGCTCAAAATAGCATTAGGAGAGTACTAATGTGATGTCCAGTGTAAGAAGATGTGTTTATTCCTGAAAAGACATCTCTTGAACAAGACACCAGATGTACATTACCAAAATAATTCAGAGGCTTGAAACAAGCAAATGCACTCTCTTGAGGAAACATCTCCAGTGGCCTTCAGGACCATCAGAAGAATGACCTCCAGCCTGGCACCCAGCTATGAAGCACTGCTCGGCTGGGGAGGAGCACAACTATACACAGATGTTTTAAGATTTGCCTTGTTTATAAGCTCTTTTGTCCTTCAATAACTAGAGAAGTCAACTCAATTTACATGAGGCAGCCTGCAATTACAAGACTCACTGAAAACAGCCCCCTCTCCCCACCAGCCCATACTTCAGCGACATGCTCCCAGCCAGATGCAAAAACCAGACCCAGGCAAGGCTCCCCCAGACTTCACAGGGCTCAGCTGTCTGCCTGGGTTTCACCTCCTCCCGCTGAAGCCAATGCCTGACATCGCCCTGGCAGAGGCAGCTTAGTGCCGAGCCAAATCTGTGTGGTGCACTTACCTCTGTGAACATGTCTTACTGCCTTCCTACATGGCAGGGGAGATTTTCTGTTTTCATACATTCCCTTGTCAGCCCTAATCAGTGTCAATAGGTTATGGTGTCTTTTGTGCTGGCAGCGTCAGCCTTGACAGGAAAAAAACTTTTAATCTCTTCCCTCGCACTGAGCCATGAGAAGCTGTGAGCGCTCCCAGGCATAACTCCCTTGGCTCCTCTCTGAAAAACTCTCTCTCAAGCACACTGTTGCTTAGCAATATTTGCCTTCCCCCTGCACAGTTCAAATTGGCAACATCTGTTCCTTTGGCACTTTCCACTTGTGCAAGAAATGGTGCGGAGAGTTTAAAAAAAAAATTACTAACAGGTTGGTGGAGGATGATTCACATGAGGTATTAGAGCTGCTTTGGCATTTTATTGCTGGTTTATTTCCAGCCTGCATAAAACGTGTGGCTTCATCCAAAGGAGAGGTACACAAGGGAAAAAAAGTCTTTTGCATCCAGTGGGACTCACCTATTAAATCAAATACAACAAGTAGCTTTTCCTCACACAATTACACCTGCATGCTATGGCTTGGTTTAGGAAAAAAACCCAAAAAACCACAAACCAAAACACAGCACTGCCATATAATTCTCTCCTGTCCACTGAAATTGCCTTCAACTTCTCCTACAAGACTGCATGCACATCAAGTAAGAGAAAACAAGAGAAGCCTCAATCTGTTTATGTATTTAAAAATGCAAAAGCTGCATGCAATCCTGACCTCATAACCAGTAGCGCTCTGTCAAACCCCCAAACTGCTTTTGTCTATGAAACCACCCCAAGGAGTAGTGATCAGGGCCATGCCTCTGGATGTACCCGCAGTACAGCTGCTACAGTAAATGAGGGGAAAAAAGTGAAATTAACTTAAGAGCATAAAAGGTACCAACTGCGTTCACTTCCGAGAGCCAAAAAGGGCCACAGAGAAGACTCAAGTAAAATGACACATCTTTGGGCACTTGATATTACAACAAGCAGCAGAGAATCCTGTAGTTAACCTTTCTTTGGCTGCAATTCATTTCAGCTCACACTTACCACAATGCCTAAGGGTTACGAGAAAGGCCTTGGACCGCACAGCTTTGGATATTTACATGGAAGTTATCAGGGATGTATACTGGGAACGATGCATCTCGGTTTTAGTCCTTATAGTGAAGTTGAGAGGTTTTTTGATTGAGTTTAGTGGGGTTTTTTTTTTAGTTTTTCTTATACAAAACAGTCAGAAAAATAAAATGGAGTTGATCAGACTAAGTGCTATTACAACAAGCCTGAGTATTAAATTATCATTATATATATACACGAAGAAACTATAAAAATAAATGGTTTTGTCAAGTGATTTAAAAAAAAAAATTAAATCCCCAGTCCTCCTAGAAACACATACAATCCACTCTCTCACAAATATGCAGGTCTTCCAAGGTCTCAACCACTACGCCCAGTAAGAGGATAGTCATGGAATCAAAGTTTCGTTTCCTTTAAGGAAATGACTCATGTCACGTTTAAGAGTGAGTGCCATCTCAGATCTAGGCATTTTATGCCATAATATAAACCCCAATAACAAACTCCGTCCTGGTTGTTAAGAGAGGCTTATAATGAATGGGAAGGGTGATGAATGGCTAGCTAACTGTATATTGCGAAAACTGGTGTATGCTTCAATCTATGGAAAAATAGCTTCAGGAGCTGCCACCATGTTCAATGCCCTCATCTTGCACACTGCACTGTTCCCACTGCCCCCTGGTTTGGTACAGCAGGAAAGGGGGTAGGAGAGAAAACACTGGAAAAACCCAATGCAACAAAAATGCAGTAGGAGAGGGAAAGAGGTGAAGGAATTGTGATCTGTGGTCTCCAATAAGCTGTTTAATCTTTTTTTGCCTGTTTTATTTTACTTTAACAGAGGGTAAGATACTGCAGCTTCAAGACTCCATTGAAGCATGCAGTTTTCTGTAAAGGTTTCCAAAACATGCCCCAACCAATGCAGTCTGGGTTGCAGAAGACTGATGGATTAAGTGAACTGTGGCTAGGACAGAAAAATTTTTTAGTTCAAACTCCAAAGGAATACTTAAATAAATCATAAATCATTTCTAAACAAACCTCAGACACATGTTGCATTTAAACAGCTATCAGGTCAGAAATAAAGCTATTCCTCAGCTTTTCATTTTAACAAGCTTATTGCCTCAGGCTAAAAGAAAATTAGTGCTGCCTAACATCAAGTGCAACACGGATTTTCAAAAGAGCATGAGTTTGTTGTTTTGGTGTTTTCTTCCCAGAATTACATCTAAAACTAAAAACAAACCAAAACTTTTTATATCTCTTATAATCAAGGACCTTACAACCGCAGGACAATGGACTCTGGAGACATGCAGAGAAACAGTTGAGGCCACCACAGTCACCTCCTCCTCCAAGATAAATGTCTGGCTTTACGTTTCAAACTGGCAACGATAAGCTGTAAGTGTCTGTGTTTTGTTTTGAGCTCATTAACATGCATGTCGTCTGCCACCTCTCTCTGCCTTCAGTGCTTGCTTTGAAGTTGCCTTGTTGGAAGGTTTGGTTGTCATCTGCTCTCAGCCTTCACTTCAGGCTCTCCAGATCACTTTTCTTGTTTATTAGTCAAAATATTGGACAGTAACAATCATTATATTAGCAGTATGAAACGCCTCTTGCAATGTTTCTGCTGCTAATCACAACCTCCTTTAATTTCATTCATGATGTGTACCCACAAGCAAGGAACCCACATTCTATTTTCACTTGCTGTTTCTTCCCCACAACAATTCCCTCTGAGATGCCAGTAAAGAAGCACATATTATGTTCAAACAGTTTTGCATACCAGCAGTCACCATATGAACAATAACCAAAGATAAGGTTGACACAAAGCTGTCTTCTTTCCACACAGATTTTTAGCAGGAGTGTCAGTCAATTACTACAAACTATTACTATCCACACAAGGTTTGAAAACAACCACTTCAGCTTAACAAAACAGCTAAAGCAAACGAACCAAACAATCCCTCCCTGACACACTGCCCCAGCAGCTGGTACTTCATTTCCTCCCCTGCAAGCATACTATCCCAAATGACCTGCTTCACAAACCACTAATGCTGATGCAACTGCAGCGCCCACCTGACAGCTGGGGAACGCTGTTCTTATTTAAAAAGTATTTTTCTGCAGTCTGTTGCCTTCATTGAATTTTACTTTCCTTAAGTTGCTATCAAAGCAACTAAACTTTGTCTGCAAAAGCACAGGTTGCCTCTCCATTTAAAAGATCTGTGCAGAAAATTTCATTAGTTAAAGAAAAGTTAGAAATAATAGTTCCCAATTCTTCTAAGCCACTCCTAGAGAAGCAGTAAAATTTATCATTCCCCCATATAAAATTAGACTCCTTGCTGTTCAGAAGTAAATAAAGCTGGCTATACTGCAACCACCTACAAAGTGCAGTTTTTATGCTCAGCTTCAAATTCAGAATACTGTTCAGTATCAGGTAACTCACTCTAGTTTCCAGGCTGGGTCCTTTTGCCGAAATTTAACTTTAGCTAAGCAGCTCTGGCAAAGGACTTTACCATTATCACTGCAGAGGACAGCTCTGGTTTAAGTAATGCCAGCAATGGTTAAGCCTTCAAGGTAGAAGATGGGACTTTTCCGGAAGAGTCAAGGGGAAAAAAAAAAAAATCTTTCAGAGGAAGGAAAATACCCAGCACACAACTCACAGCATTATGGTTTACTCCTGAGTTCTGTCAATATAACTTAAAATCAGTGAAACTGAGTATTTCTCAAGACACATGATTTCAGGTTCCCTGAAAGAGATACTACTACTAATTAGACAACCCACTTCAGCAGAAAAAAAACAAGGAAGGCCTTCAGGTGCACAAGCTTTTCTGAAGGACTAAAATAGAGACCACAAACTTCAAACCAAGCACAGCCTGCGGACAAGCTCTGCAAGTGTGATTTGGTTTTGTTTAGCAATTACAGCACAAGGAAAGCATCCTCATATGAAACTCCTGCAAGAGAAAGCAGACGCTTAAACAATATTTTCAGCCTCCTTCAAATGATGCTTCCTTCCTTTCTTCCCTGGGACTCAAGGGCAGCACCAAAGCCCACTAACTCCATGCTGTCCCTCAAACCACAGTTACCTTAATGGCAGCCCCAGTGGCACATGCTACCATCCCCTCACTCTCTCTAGCATGTACAAACTCACACAGCTGGCACTAGACAATCATGGCTTGAAAAAGAGTTAGGAAACCTGACAGATCCAGCAAAACTGTCTCACTGACATTTTCCACACTCACAAGCCGGTCACTCATTCCTGCTGCCCTGCATTTCAAGAATACTAACGTAACAATGCCAAGTGCTCAGGAGAAACAAGAGAATTTGTCACATACATGTTTTGCCATTTGCTATATTAGACAGATGTAGCTTTACAGAGCAACTTATAGCACTTGCTGCTTTTCTCTTCATCCCAAACTACCGCTTCCTGCTTGACTTACCAGAGTCCATTACTAGCACCATGCTCTGAAGACAGGGTTATCAACTTCATTTTGATACCTTCTCAGCATCACTGCATCTGACTGTTTCTATGCACGTTTATTCACTTACCTTCACAAAATTTGTGTATGTTGGTCCCTGTTGTACAGATGAAGATTTGGAATATTACTCATACCCGCAACTGCAGCATCTTCATTTACTCATTAACATACAGCCATTGTCACAAACTGGGCTATTACAGAAAAAAGTAGCTGTTTACATACACAACATCTACCAAGCACTGATTTTGGTCTGCACAGCAATAGTAACCAACAACAGAAGTGCTCTTAAGTTCTCCTTAAATTCAGCTTGTTGGCTCCTGACTTCGCAAACTGTAGAGGACCATAGGTTTTTTCGTAGCTTTTTTTTTTTTTTTTTTTGTCCCTCCTTTTTAAACACAGCACTCTCTACAGTTGCCGATGAGAAAGGCAATGGTCTAAATGCTGTGCTGGAATCATAACTGATTCCAGTAAGGATGGCTGATCAAAAGCCTTTCATAGGAAGAACAACAACCAAAAAAACCTCAACCAAAAAACCTCCCAGTGATTAATATGCCACGGCAGCTCATTTAATCCTGAGTTTCTCACAGCAGTCTGGACAAGACACTGACCTCTGAGTCATCTGGAAAGATGCAACGCAGTTTATGGAAATTCTTCCCTGACCTTATCTATTCTGCTCTTGCTCTCTGCAGGATTCACAAACCCCCATCTAACTACTCAGCCTCCCATTGTTTTGCAAAGTGACGCATTTAGCAACCAAATTTGAACAAATGTTCTGCAATGGTACCCAGAGACTCTATGGAGAGAAGTTGGGCTTGGTGTAGGCCAAAGAGCTAAGTCCATCCATACTCAGTAAGAGAAACTGCCAAGGACTCAACTGCTCTCAGAAACATTGTTTCCTTGGCACCCCCTCCGTCCCCTCCCCACCACACACTCCAGACAGATGCAGGATCCCTGTTCCTTTCTTCACACTGATACTCCATAATTTGGCTTCCAAGCAGCAAGAACAAACACTACCTGTTTCTGGTGGCCTGATGTCTGAATGCAGCTCTATGCATTTATTTATTTATTTATTTAAACAATTCCCATATTATTTGGTATTTTCTATAATGGCCATGCCCAGACCTTGGAGTCAAGTGAATAAGTAAGGATCTCAAACTTGAAAAGCCTTGCAGTTGAGAGTTAGTAGTTGAACACTGGACCTGAGTGTACCTTCTCCAAGCAAAGACAAAGATGAACAAGATTCTTTCTAATTTATGACTTCCGCAGTCTGACACATGAACTTTGAACATCAGACACTGGTTAAACTGAACGAACAATACAAGATGTCCTTTTGGCTTTTGAACCAACCACCTGCTCCTTGCCCCACATGCCCTCACCCTCCAGCTCTTCGAGAGTGCTCTTTGTTCCAGAGACCGTAAGCAAACATTAAAAACTTACTAGTAACAACTGTCATTTGTGTTTGATCTCCTGCTTTAGCAGTCACACACCAACAAAAAGACAAATTTACACAATGCTTGTAGTGAAGCAAGGGGACCCTTCTCCAATAATATAAGGCACTTCTGACTATAAAGAGGGCAGCAGAGGAGACACAGAAATAACACCTCATTACCTCTCCTGGTGCAAAGCAGCGGAAGAAAAAAACCAATTAAAAAAGGAATACAAAGGGGAGAAGGAAAAAAAAAGCCCAGTTTCCCTTCTATTCAGTAAATGGTAAATACGTGTAAGGTTGGTAGAAAGACAACAATAATAGCTTAATGCTAAATACTCTGTATTCATTAGGCAAGACTAAATAGCAGTGCTATATATATTTCCAAAGATTTTCATTTTTAAAGAGCACGGGATTAAAGCAATATATTTATTTCTAGTTTACAGGGTTCACCTGTCAAATCACACCTGCCAGTAGAAAAGCTCAGTTGCCATGGAGAGAAGTCAGCGAAGAGTTATTCATGTAGAATGGACTTATTTTTGTCATCCAAACTTCTTTCTAGCTATTTAGTCATTACTATATACTATGCAACAATCACATTTTAACTGGTCACCATTCATAAATGTTTACTGAGGTGAACAGAACTCAATGATGGCAATGTCACTTTGAACACAGAGATAATTGTGCATACCCTCTGCTTCATGGAAAATACAGTGTTACCAAAAAGACTTAATAGGTCTGGGATCCTTCACTGTTTGTTGTTGTTGTTGCTGTTTTGGTTTTTAAATTGGTTGCTTCCTTATTTGCTTCACAGTTTGTAGGTGAAAGATGAGAGTCTGATGAGGTCTCACCACATGAGATAAAAGGAGCTACTCCCTAACATTTACAAAACTGCCAGGAAAACAAAGCCAAATCTTCAGTGAGCATCAAGTGCTATACATTCCTCCAGACACTATGCCCTTAATAATGCTTAAGGATTTAGAAACACTTTCAAACTAGCCTCGCTGCTTCTTGGCCCTGCCGTCAAGCCAATTCCCTTTAAGATATCACAGTCTTTGTCAACGGAGGTAATACAAAGGTCTCTGTTGGTGCTGCAGCTCCCCTAAAGACATGAAAACAGAGAACGACTTTAAAAGCATCTTTGTTTAGGTGCTGGAGGAAGAGGTAAAACTTGGCATATTAAGAGAAGGGACACATCTAAGCTTTATGTATGCTACATTTTTAAGTCTTCTCACAATAAATTTGGAAAGATGCCTTAAATAGACAGGTGTAATGTTTGAAAGTGAAGGGTTTTATTTAGGGAAGAAGGGAAAGAGCTGTTCAGTTTCTTTATGTGAATACAAAGTGAGTCACTGCACAGTTATCCACTGTGGATTAATTCACTCTACAGTGAATCTGCTTGTCTATTCAGAATGGAAGGCTTAACTTGTCAGTGTTACTGTGAACAGAAGCTGTCAATAATGAATTCACAGCTGCAGGTGACACATGCCTTAGAAATTCAATTAGCCAAAAAACATGTGGTAGAAGGAATGGCTTTCCTAAACGATGTCAAGGGAGATCACGGGAAAAACTGTATTTGGCATGTGGAAGTTCAGTATAACTGGGGCTGAGCAGTTTACATAAAATTTGTAAAACCATGCTCCCAGCTGCTGGGAGGAAGAGGAAAGAACAGCAGAGTTTCTGCTAGCCTAGACCTATTCACTGTCAGGGTCACGGGAGGGCAGGAGCCTCCCCACAGCTCCTGTTTCACCATAAACAAAGGGGAGGGCAAACATTTCAGCCAAAGGACCCCCTGATTAGCCTTCCCAAGATCCTTTCTTTGGGTGAATCTTTCACCTGCATGCAACATACCTCACTGGGTTTCCTAAAAGCAAACCAGCCCAAACCACCCCTCCGTACTGTATGTACATCCAGCACACAGGGAATACATCCAGGTGTGCAACTATATTGTTTCCTCCTCTTCACTCTCCAGGCTTTAGCACTGGAAGATTGTATCATCAAATATACGTTAATCATTGAAACCAAACAGAATTAAGTAAATATGGTAATGACAAGCCTGAAACAAGGAGAAAATAAAGTCATGGACTTTTCACTAGAGCTCGCAGAGCCATTATCCAAAATGCCTATGCACTGAAAAGAGTCAGAGGTCACAGCCTAAAGATACCTACCTCAAATGAGGATCATTCAGCATATTCACAAAAGGTTTCATCTGTCAGCTTCGAAATGGACCAAGCATATAATTAAAACCAGTGTTTCGGTTTGTGCAAAACCATTTCTTTTATTATCTTCAATTCTCTTTTTATGTTCTTACTCTGCCACAGATGTAATAGCATTCCTGCACCAGCATGGGTAACGCTACTCATGCTCTGGAGCTGTAGGATTTTTATGGGCATTTGGATTCAGTCATGTTCTCAATGGAAAGTGAGAAAGAAGTTTTATTCAGCATACAGAATCATAGCTAACGCTGCCATCTAAAGTCCTATCAAACCAGTGATACATGAGATGACATAAAAACCACAGAGATGGGAAAAGAAATAAGACGAAAATAGAAGTGGGACCAGGGAACAAGGAAGTCTTATTTCTGAAAAATAAGAATGCCTTCTCAAAAAAAAAAAAAAAAATTGCAAAGAGTTTTAAACCCAGAAATGCCCTTTAGCTTTTTCGCAATAGATAACAAAGAATGGGTAATGCAAAAGATAAGGCCCTGCACTGCTTTACTTCTCTGCCACTAGTAAAATATCTGGTCAAGCAAATAATGAAATGCAGACCACAGTGCACTTCCTATTTTGAGGTATGATGTCCAATGCCAAACCTACTTTGAAGCAAATAAAGTCTCTCAGCACAAAAGTATTTTCACAACTTCTCAACAACGTCATTTTGGCAGTTTCCTCTCGTTTTCCACAAGAAATTGCCTACAGCCATCTGCAGCTGATCAACACCCTTGTCCACGAAGAGCAGACCACACCCACACTCTCCCTTTTTAATACAAAGGCAAAACAGAAAATTATCTCCGTAGCTCTCCTCACCCAGCTGCCTTAGGTCAGCACTGTGGGATCCTCCATCCCATAGGGCATAGCAATATCCTCAGTGCTGAAGGATAAGCATGGTAAAACTGCCAAACGTACCTGGGAACCAAGTGCCTTTGAGCTCACGGGAGGCTGAGCCACAAGAAAGGCAGAATCAGTGTGCCGGTCCCTTAGCAAGGCTGAAACAATGGGCTTCAAACGACACAACAAAACAGAGCATGTATTTGCTGAACAACACACGTACAACAACACTGCTCCTCCTCTCCCACTGCTTTACTAAGTGTAAGCTTCACGCTGCTTTAACCTACAGCACATGTATGAGAAATCCAAGGCTTCTGCTTCCATCACACACGATAGGTGGTCTTTGGGTTAGCAAAAGCAGATGGGAGTACAGTAAGGAATCCTGATGTATCAAAATAATTATGAAGGAAAGAACCACTTTTTAACTGCCTGGTTAAGAAGCAATTATAATTCCAGACATCCCCTTTCCCTAAAGTTTCCTAATAGTCTCCTAAACACACTTGCTCCTTGTGAAGCCACTGGACTTCACAGCAGGGCCTAAACACAGGTGAGAGGTGCTTTCCGAAACCTTTGAAAAAGCCTTCCCAGCCACTCTAACCGCTGCCCTTCTTCTCTCAAGTGAAAGCTCAAACAGACTAATCTAACCCAGCCCAACTGCACCAGTCTGTACCACATACTGCATATAGTCTCAAACCTACTCAAAATGCAGGGAGAACTATACAAAAACCCCCCAAATTCTCAGAAGTTTTTTTCCTTCTGGAAAGAGGGCCACTTAAATAGTACAAGGGCAACAGTATTATGCTCTGAATTGCACCTGCCAATCTGCAATACCCTGCACTCGACCTTGCTGCAATCAATTGAAATGTCTCAACCTGGAAAAAGAGTAATCCATGAAAATGACCAAAAGAGCAGAGGGAAAGACAAAAGAGACAGAAATCTAACTCCAGATTGAAACTGCAGATTCTAACTGAAGATTGCTCCACCCCTGGAAGTGTTCAAGACCAGGTTGGATGGAGCCTTGAGCAACCTGGTCTAGTGGGAGGTCCCTGCCATGGCAGGGGGATTGGAACTAGATGACCTTTGAGGTCCCTTCCAACCCAAACCATTCTATGATTGAAATCTAAGCCTCAAAACACTATTCATTTTTAAATGGGGAGCAAATTAAGAAGCTAGAGTTTCACTCTCAAGAAAATAACACATATTAGGAAGAAGCTGTTCTCAAATGAGCAGGAACAACCAAAGGTTGACATGCAACAGATTTTGGTCTTTGGCCCAACTGCTACCTCTTCACTGCAACAACTGCAGCTTCCCATCCCACATCTTTTGCAACATCCCTCTTAGTCCTTGGCAGAGAACAGGTAAGAGTAATAAGTAGAACAAAGGTATGCTTGAACTTACTGCCCCGGCTGCCTTCTGCTGATAAGAACAACCACATAGCAGAGTTCTGCTCATTTTGCTCATAGCTGGGACAAGAAACAGGGTATCTTTTTTGCTTGAATGTAAAATTTTACAGAACTTTTAGGATCTTGCTCATCATTGAGAATTTCACCTCTGCACTAAATTTACCTAAACCTTCAGAGCTTGCTCAAAAAGCTTTTGATGAAGCATGACATGGAATGGTGTTGTGCTTCCTAGGGAAGCTAGGCTAAATCTCTCCGGCAGAAATCTACAGGATGGATTTTTTTTCACATTAATACTTTTTTGAGGGTCTACAGTGAGATCTTACAAACCTACTTGGGAGAATCCTGTGGTGTTCACAGACATTTATCACAAAGCCCAAAACCTTCAACCTACCAGGTGACCACAGAACTCATTGCACAGTCAGTTGTTCCAATAGTCAGTGAGGATTTGGGGTCTCTACTCACCAGCACTCAGACTGAGCACTGACACTCTGCATGTACTAACCGCATGTGCATCACCACTTGACCTCCTCAGCATATTGTTTCCCCTTTCTCCTTTTCAACCATCTTTACAGGCAAAACAAAAATCAGCAACAGAAGCAGTCACTCTAACCATAAAACCTGCTGCAACTTCCCTGAGAAAACCACAGAATCACAGCAAGCGTTGCATTTTCACCATCCAAACAGATATCTCACCCAGGTCAGCAAAAGCCAATCCCACCTTCTAAACACAGTAAGACACCGTGCATAGCTATCATTGCTTCCAGTAGTCTCTGCCTTTTGATGACCTGTTCTCCCACAGCTGAGCTTACACTGCCAGCAACAGAGCCCCCTTAACAACTGCTCTCACCTCTATGGGCTCAGAAGGGATTTCCAATTTGGATAGTTTGGCTTTGGCGTTCGCCTTCAAATCTGAGATTTTTTCATAGGGTTCTCCATGGTATTCCTCCAGTAGAGGTTTGAGCTCCGGTGATTCAACTGGTGCCTGGTCTTGGCCATCCATTGGTCTAACATAGGCAGTTGGTTTCTGCTGCATTGCACTGGTTTTTGATGGCAAAGGTGGGGGAAAAGTCTGAGAGGAAGGCTGAGTGGTGCTGGTCAGGTTAACAGCTGAGCTGTCCCTACTCTCCTTCTCCTGTGATCCTGCCACTAGGTCCTGAGATGATTTTGTTTGACTGTAGGTCGGCCCATGACTTTTGCTGCTGTTCTGTGGCCTGGAATTTATATGCTGGCTGGAATGTAGAGGTGACAGGGGTGCCACTGGCGAAGACAAAGATGGCAGCAGTGGGGAAAGCCCCAAAAGGGAGGCCTGCAGTTCATTAGCATGACCTTCACCAACCACATGCCTGTCATTTCTCTTGTGGTGAAAACTTGTGTGACTTTCCTGGTCACCACGATTGTGTTCTTGACCTTGGCTCCGACCGTTGGATAAGCTGTGACTCTTGGCATGCAAACCCGAAGCTGATTCTGTTCTTGATTGTGCCTTTTGGTAGTGAATGGAGTGGCTTGGAGGGGGAGGAGCTACAACCATAGGTCCCATGGGTGGATGGTGGAATGAAGATGGTAATGTATGGCTGGTCTTCTCAGGGAAGTATGGGCGATCAGGCTTTCCTTGTGGGATCAGAGGAGCAACACTTTCTGGAATCCCTATGAGATTCTGATGGGATTTGTTGCTGATGAGCTCCTTGACCTCCTCATAATTGCCCAGCATGTTCTGAATTCGGCTTGACAACTCATCTTCTTTGTTAGTCTGCAACAAAAGAACAAAGAGGTGGAAATTTAAAAAGCATGGACTCCCCACCTCAAGAGGTCCAGCTCAAGAGAAGACATTCTTCAGGACCTTATTTTAATCACCATGCACACACATAACATCACCACGAGTGAAGTTACACAAGCTCATCTTGATTCTGCACACAGACTCTCCAAAACAAGTGGGACTGCTCTAGTCAGTTTTAGTTCCTCTGAGACAACATTGCAGGTGCCTCTGCAGTCTTCAGGAACACTAACATCAGACCAGTTTGTTTCAACCATAGCTGCAGTCAGACAGGCAGCCAAGCTGCTCTTAAACACTCTGCCTCAAACTCGCAGGCTACAGGAGGCCTCCAAATGAATCTGCCCAACCCAAAGTCCATACTGTGGTTGCACCACCTACTGAGCTTTAAGGACATACTCTGATGAACTCAAATTGAACAGATGGGAAAATGCTGTGTTTGCACTTACCATGCTCAAGTCTGCTATACTGTATGCAGAGGCCACAGCTCTCCTTTTCCACCCCAGCCCTCTTTCCTCCTCTCCCTCCACCATCCGCCTCCCTACCCCTACCTTGTAGGGTTCTGCAAAGAGCGGAGTCTTCTCAGGGAACTTGTCTTTCTCCTGCAGAGCCTCCTGATTCCGCCGCTCTTTCTCTCGAATACGCAGTAAGTTTCTGTCCTCATTGTACAAGCTTCAGGGAAGACAGAAAGAAAGGATGGTTAACACTTCACCAGTGTTATTAACAATTACCTGCTTTGTGCAGAAGCCGTGGTTTTTAGACAGTGGTATATATCCAGCATGAAAGCAATTTTGAAATCCACAGGGTGTATAGCTGGCAAATCAATTACGTCAAGTATTTGCCATACCGCATAGTAACTTAACATACAAGGTACAGCATGCATCCTTCTCAGTGATTTCGACTCCTGATACTATACATCAAGAAGGGTAGGAAGGGAAAAACTATCCATCCATTTAATCGTGAAACACAAATTGAGAAGTCAACATGTGTGGTAAGCACATGAGCTGGCAAATCCAGTTGCAATAATTGATGTGAAAACTACCGTTCTTGCTCTCCTCCAGAATTCTGCCCCAACTCTTCACCCAAAAGTAAAAAAGAATCTACTATTCTGAAGGTGTTGCCGCTTTCAGAGACTGAATTTTGCCTACTTTATAAACAGGCTTGAAAACTTACTCTCTACTTTAAATGGACATTTGGAAAGCTGCTTACCTGGTGAACCATGTAGTTGCATTTAAAGCAATCATGTAAACGTATCTCAAGAGGTGGTCTCAGAAATTTGGAAGATACCAGGCCAAATCCCCCTGTTCGTCCTCAGCCACATATGTACGCACTCAATTCCACCAGCCTCACACCAAAACAACAATAATGCTGTGTCACATGCACAGCAGCATGACTTAATGGAAAACCAGATCCTTTAAACTACACCTCCTCTGTGAAATACTACTGCAAAATAAGGGAATCTATTGCTCTAATATTAATGGATATTTGGGAAGAGAAAACATGCAGGCATGGCATGTGGATGCAGGTTTTTCTCTCCTATTTCTATTCTACTTCACAGTCTACTGCACAGCATACATACAATTCCTATATTCTTTTTAGTACACTCAACTTCTCAACTGTCCCAATTTGGAAGGGAAGAGCCTTGTCTTCCCAACCAGTGACATTTTCACAAATACCACACCAATAATCATCTACTGAAAGTTTAATCACCCCTAAAGGAGAGGTAGAGGACTGGCTTTGCTCTAACAGTTAGCCAAGAGGTCTGACTACTGCAGAGGTGGTTTCCTGACTTCATGTGAGCTCTGGAAAATGATGCTGCCTGATGGCAAATTTCCATATATGGAACTGCAGCAAGGATGTACTTGTGCCATGCTGCTAAGACAGAAAAAGCATATTCAGGGGTTAGACTGTGCACATTTAAAATAGTTTCCAACTTTGTAGTGCTGAACTGTTTCCAAACATAGCAAAACAGAAGTTTCCAGTAAGCTCAATGTACCCCACTTCTGCAAACAATTTTAAAAATTGCAAAAAAAAAAAAAAAAAAAGAATCTCAGATCACTGGTTCAGTAAATACACACAATCCTTCTGTTACGAACAATATATAATAGAAGCATTTCCTCTGTGTATCCAATGTAATTTTGCATGTGAGCAATTTCGTATCTATCATCAATTACTTGGTCAGTTGCCCTGTGTGTGCCAGGAAACCTTTGAGCAGCCAGATATGGGAGACACCAACTGCAGAAGACAAAAATTAGGAGGAATTATAAGGCAAACTAGAAGCAATCTTGGCTACATCTACTACTTGAAATTGTATGCCTGAGAATGATTTTTAAGTGAGCGCATTTCAAGTTGACAGCATTTTTTTTAAACATATCTGTTCAAGTTATCTGGAAAATTTTTACTGAATGAAACACCATTTTCCAAACATTCCAGGAAGTAAAAAATGATTCTGTAAATATCCTTTATATAAACTTCAAAAAAATTCCCTTAACAGCAAGCATGAAAAAACTCACAGAAGATGGTTTTAACAACTAAGAAACTGACTTTTAGCATAAAGGAGACCTCTGAAACCTCCTCTTCACCACTCTGTGACACCCTGACCCAGTGTCAGGAACGCTGACACCAACTGTAGAACAACCTTTTTTTTTTCCTGGGCACGATTTAACCTAGATCAATCAGCTCCTCTTCCCCCAGTCCATTTCCCCCATGGCTGCACAAACATTCAAGCCAACACAGTGAGGAAGGCAAAGGAACAAACCCACTACCCTTGGTGGCAGTCCACACTCCTTGCCATTTCCCAGCCTCTTTGCCCTGCAGTCAGGATCTTCCCTTAACAAATTATACAACTCTCTTGCAAGGAGCTCTTCTGATGTGTTCAGACTAAGCAAAACTCTTACACTGCAACCACGTGCTCAGCTCCAGCTCTCCCTCACCCCCCTTGACTTTTTCCTTTTGAAGCTACCACCAAGTATGTTTTTGAGCCTAACAATAGTATTCGATGCAATGCTGAAGGTAGAAAAGGGCAATTTTAAGTTAGTTTTAACTCTTCCTCCTTGAGCATCAGCTGTTTTCCCAGTCATGTTTTTCCCTGTCAGTTCTTCAGCCATACAGACTGAAGGACAGAGAGAAAATTAAAAGACACAAAGGGAATCTACATTTTACAAGTGTGACAACCGTGTTAAAGACAGCAAAGCTCCTTCTCCCACTTCGTGTCTTTTGATACACATACACATTTTGGTCTGCACAATGCGGCTGACATCTCAGCCTGCCCTGTTACCGTTACTGTCTTGATCCACACCATCAATCCCAAGGACTCAGACCTACACAATACTTTCTAATACAACTGCAACATTGAATATACATATTTGGTTTTGTCTGTTTTGTCCCTACTACTTATTAAATTACTCATGGTTTTGGCTGGAGCACGCAGCACACACAGCTATTGTGCTAGCTTTCCCCAGAACAGATTTTGCTACTGCAATTTGCAGATTGTTGTGGCACACATCAAACCCAGGCCTCATAGAGACAAGCTGTTGAGCTGGCATAGCTCTCTGCTGAAGCCCAGGATAAGAAATTAGAAAGGTTTAAAATGCTCATCTAAACAACACATAAGGACAAAAGCCTCAGCCAACCCATCTCTTTTTAAAACATATTGTTTTAAAATAAGACAATCTCATTTTATCTTCCCAGATAAGAGATTGTTTGCCTCTTTCAGAGGGGACAGAGAAAGACAAAAGCCACAAGGCTGAACACAAGTCTCTTGCAGAAGACTGTCAAGACTAAAAGAGTAACTTCCTAACTGACCCATTCCAAACCTCCCTAACAACCTCAGTTACCGTTCAAAAACTTGAATGTCACTACTAGAGCATACCACATGACTTTATAATCTGCATTATTATTTAATAAGGCACATGCAATAGTATTTGATCTTTCAAGGTCCACTACTGCAGTAGTGGCCATTCCTATAAAGCATCGAGGACTTTGAGTAACAGCCTCCACACTACTGGACTCAAGTATCCTATCTTGTAATGACTTCACTACCCTCTACTTGTCTACCTTTCAACAGTAATCTAAAATTTGCTCACCTGATCAGCTTCTTCACATAAGATTTATTGGCAATGAGATAATGTAGATCAACTTTCTTAAACAAAAAATACATCCAATACTTTAGATGGAACCAGTTAAGCTGGGTATCATTTCCACACACCAGATGGCTGATGTGGGGAGTCAGTGTGGATCCATGTGTTCAGCCATGTTCTCCCTTTGTATGATAAACCTATACAGAGCGTGACTTGGTATTAACAGTTTGTTTCCTGTGGTTGCTGGATAAAAAGGGCAAGAGCCATAAACTATTCAGATTACTATTCTTGCAAGAAAATGCAAAACAGCATGCCACTATCAGCTGTAAACCAAGACTGAAAAGCATTAGTGACGATCCACAAGTATCAGCATAACCACATGTGTATCTCCACGGCTGGAAGAGCACCAAGAGGCTGAATCACTCTGCTGGAAAACAAACAAATGGAAATTCTGACTGAGATGTTTTGTGCTTTGTTTGGTTGTTTCAATTTGCAGAGCAGGAGGGTGAATCAAAGCCCACTGAAATAGGCAAAAAAAAAAATCATCATCTTATAGTTTCAACAGACTTTGTGCTGGGCAATGAGACCGTATTCTTCAGTCACACAAAACAGGCCTGACCTTGGGCATACGTGATCAAACTTCTGGCAAAATGAAGGGAAGTCACCATTTGGACAATATACATCAGCTCATGAGGTTCAGCTTCTTCATCTTTTAATAAAAAAAAGCCAAACCAAAAAGCCATCCCCTCCACCCACAAAACAAACAGTCCTCAAATATTAAAAGTTTACTTGAGTTCATATGTTAATCATAAACCAAAGCATTAGCACAATATTACTACTCATATATTTCATCCTCTTTACCACAAACTCTCTTAACATTAACATCAAGTCTTTATAAAGACAAACCAGAACATGTATGTGCACATACATGCATGAGCAAAAATTTACTGGAAAGCAGGCAAGCAGAACACCAGTCAGACATGTTGGAAGAACTGGGGAATACCTCATGGGCTATTTTTATTTGTTCTCAGGGGATAAAATCTGTTGTCAGGGCTGGCCAATCAGGATTCTTGTTTCACATTATGCCTTGCTGTAAATATCTCACTAGATCTCAACGTAGAGCAAAAGAAGCCCATAACTTGCAGGTAGATTAAAAACTAACATCAGAAGAAGAAAGCAGAAGGAAGAAAGAAAAAAGAAAAAACAAAAGAAAAAAGAAAAAAAAAAGGAAAAAGAAAAAAAAAAGGAAAAAGAAAAAAAAAAAGGAAAAAGAAAAAAAAAGAAAAAAGAAAAAAAAGAAATAAAGAAAAAAGAAAAAAAAAGAAAACAGAAAAAAAGAAAAACCCAAGCCACATACTATGACCCTGCAAATTGTTTTCTACTAAAACATTGTGCTACATCCATGTGGATTAGATATCCTTCTATTTCTAGGCTGGCAAGCATCCAAATTCAGAGCAATCAAGTTGTTTTGCTCAGTAGTTCTGATTACATTCAAACAAAAGGAAAACCCTAAACAACTGTAACTTGCGTCTCTTGCAAGAATAATATTTATGATGAGAAGTAGCTATCTTCCCTATACATATCTCAACACCGAATGTAAAACATCTTACGTGCTGCTTGCTGCAAAACCAGCAGCTGTAATACCTCTAAAGACCTTTTCTTTCCCTGAACCTTCCTTGACCCCAAGCTCTCTTACCAGCAATAAATTCTTTCTAAAGAGTGTGTGAAGAGAGGAGGGACAGAGGGGAAGGGAAGGGACACTGCCTTTTTGCCATAATACCAGTTCCTGCAGGTTTAAAAGATGACAAACATGCCTGCTCTGGGACAGCCAGGCGGACACAGGTGCTCTCACACACACAGGACTACTGGGCACTGCTCAGCGTGGTTAGTCATGTGTTGTTACTACTTCAGACCTCTTCATGCTGTCAAGGTGACCAGTGGCCCAGGCTGCTGGCCATGCACAGCCGACTACCTGTTCAGCCAGGCGAGGGGTCGTTCCCCTCCATTTTGCTGTTCGAGATCACCATCCACCCTCTGCATCCCTTTCTGAAATGGATCAAACCAATTTTTGTTCCGAGTTTTCCCTCAGGTTCCATAGACAGGAGGAGATATAGTTTTAAAAGCAGAAGGATAAGGGAATAAACACTGAGTAGTTTTTTATTTGGTCATGCAGTTGATAGCACCAGCTCACCCTTAAGTTACAAACAAGCCCCTAAACTACCTGAAGACAACAGCTAAAACTCATTTAAATTCATATATTTTATCATGTAGATACCAAGTTTCTGTGCACACTGTCTCATCTCATACCAAGGGGGTTTTATTTAAAAACAAATAAGTGGTATTGCACTAGATAGCATTCCTAATTCAGAGCAGAAGCATTTGCTGCCTACCAAAATGTCCACTTTTTTAACATAAGCCTGTAGTTATCCTAGTCCCAACATCTGTGGAGACACTGTTTCTGTCCACCATTAACCTGGCCATTTAGGTTATTCGTCAAAATGCTCTTTAAAGCTTTGGAAAGCCTGGGCTGTGCTGTAACTTATAACACTGCACAGTTTCGCCAAAGTCAGTGTTAGGAAGCCAGGCTGAAAGCATCAGGGAACCACAGTCGGCTCAGGCCCTGCATGGACCCGTGCCAAGAAGAGAGGAGGTCTCCACGGCCTGCCAGGCGCCGTCAGAGGAAACCCATGCAGTGAGCCGCCTGCCAGGCTCCAGCAAGCTGTCCCTCGTGCATGAACAGACAGAGCCCTAACCTTCCTATTTCCAAAGCTGCAGGGTGAACCCCAGCTCCTGTTCTTCAGTAACCTCTCCAGATTAGCAGCTTTTATATTTAGATTTTCCTAGAATAGGAACTCAAAAAACCTCAAAACCAAAACCAGCCCCAAGCTCTTCCTTACTGACTTGTGCAAATACTTTGGGAAACTGGACCTCTAGACTTAGCACCAATGTGCCAAGCACATGGGAGCCTGGAAGCTGGGGGACTCCACAGTGCCACGCCGTCCATCTTCAGAGGGCAAACACTTCAAAATTTGAGAGTTAAAAATAGTGCTGCACTCTCTACACCTGGGCTACACTTGAGGTATCACCAGGAAAACCCAGATACACCATTTGTTTAAACACATAGATGAGACTGAATGTCTGCCCTGAAACATGCAGTTCTTGATCATCTTCAAACATGCTCCACAAAAAGTAAACACATGTACAAATCCCCCCGCCCCCCGCAAAAACTGAAATCGTGCTTTCCTACACAATGAAACAGTAAAATACTCCTAGGCTCAAAGCAGCCCATGCTGGAGAAGGTAGTTCACTGGCTCCAGTAATAAAAGATTTGGTTCAGAAAGTTCAGCAAAGCATACACCTGACCCATGACATCATCGAGGCTTGGGTCTGTAACTGAAACCATGAAAATACCAACGTGCTCTGAAGCCAGCACATGACAATCCTTACTACACAGTTTCAAATGCTAATAAATGACAATCCAGCCCATGACAACATTTTCAAAAAATAGACTGGTGCAAGAAGAAATTCTGTCTCTCCTCCTCTCCTGTGTGTTCTCTGTATGAAAATGAAATTAAAATAAAAATCTGCTTTAGTTTTAATCGTAGTAAGATCTGTTGCTAGCTCCCAAAAGGAATTATTCCAGCAGCAGGGAAGGGGGTAGAGAAAGGCTAAAAAGCAAACACACAACAGACACTCACTTCCTTCTGAACATGCAGAACGTCTTCCTCCAAAACATTAAGAGAGTACATTTCCTTTTAGTACAACTGCAGGAAATCACAAATTTATTGAAGCCATTTTGCCATTAACATGGACTCTTTTTTCATTATGAGAAGCTGCTGATCAACGTTTCTCAAGATTGAGAGACATATTCTTGTTGAATTTCAAGACATACGTGTTGCCCCCCAAAAAGATCAAACAGAAGTCACACGGATGCACTGTAACAGGCTCACTGCAGCACCCTGGCTCTGCTGCTCTAAAAGTCTCCATAGAAGAATCACCACTGATTTATACAGCCAGGATCACATCTACAAAGATTAAATATGCAGTTTCAGTCATCAGCCCATCAGCTTGAAAAGAAACATGGATAAATGCACAGCACAGAAAGTTACTGAGCATCACAGATGCACTCAGCTCTTGCACTGTGTCACTGAGGCAGTTTCCCTGACAGTGACCGTAAGACAAGCAGATGAAAGGACAACATTAAAGTGAATACCAAACAGCATCAAAAATGCCTTGTCCCAACCTTTGCTTTCTTTCCTTTATGGAAATATCATCAAGTTGTGACTTGACAGATATTTTTAAGTTCTGTTTCACATCAAACACTATTTCACAGAACATACAGTTTGAACAGAAACAAATGCTCAGAGGAAAACATGGCAGAAGCACAACAGATGGTACAGTTAGTAAATTATTTTCGCGTCATCAACCACCAGCTTTGGTACATGCTTTCAAAAAACACTTATCTTCACACTGGAGAAATAAGAGTTGGAATTTGGTTTTCACGTTTTTGCTTTCTCTAGCTTCTTCAACTCAAGTCTATCCAGCCCTGTTTACTGACTGTACAATAGCAGCATTGGACTTCTAGGCAAGAGATCAAGGCCTCACAGCTCATCCATACCACCATGATTGTAAGAGACCTGCTGGCAAATATTTTTGAACAAAAATAATGTTCTAAGAAAATCCAGCACTGCTGCAAGCTTTCCTTCAAACTGTATGTAAAAATCAGGCTGAATACACCTGTTCCTATGTTTTAAGTACACAGCCCTCTAGGTTACACCAAAAAAATGAAGTGGAGAATGACTAGGATGTTACAACAGGCAGCAGGGAACTGCCAGTTTGCTTAAGTAGAAGCTAAGCTGGCTTTTGCCAGAAAAACCCCCACAGTTCTACCTATAGAACATTAAACATCTTTCTCACTGTGCCTCTTCCATGCTAATCTTTGGGTTCAAATTCTTACTTACTTGTTTCCTATTGCTGTTGCCAAGTTTAAAAATATATTCATTATTCAGCCATTAAAAGGTTTTTGCTTCCTTTTGGCATCAATAGGCCTTTCTTCGTCAAGCAGTTCCCAAGAGCAAGCCTGGACATTTCCTGAGAAGAGCTGACCCCCTGCAGCGCTCAGTGACTTTGGCAGGAATTGGGAACTCTCAGATGTTCTTCAAACCTGACAAACCCTTCACAGAATTGAGCCTAAAAACCCCAAATGGCTATGTGCTTAAAACACGCCCCAGGATTTGGAGCAGTATTTCTCAGCCTATGGTCTACAAACCACCAAAGGCTCAAAAGAGGAAAAAGATGTGTGAAAAGATGCAAATAATTGATGCTAACAACCTGTTCTCTGCCTCTGCAAAAAAGGCAAAAAAATGAAATGTTTATGACTTGTATTTTCCCCTCACACACTGAAACGTTTAAAATCTAACTTTTATTTAGTTGTAAGTGAAAGCCATTATAGCAATATCACACTAGACAGGCCTTAGATACTTTAAAAAAAGGTGTGGCACTCTCCAGCCAAAAATGCTTCCAATAGGAGTGCTCCAAGCAGCGGTGCTCCCCTAAGCAACAAGACATCCTATTCCTTCTCCTCTCCACAGTGACTGAAGCTCTCATACCTGAGTCGACCATTCCTCAGGCTCCGCAGACACACCGTTTATCCCACAAGCAGAAAGCTTTTGACTGCAAAAGGCAAGAAAGCCTCACAATGAATGTATAACACAAACGACCACGTCCCAAAGTGATGAAACCCCAAGAAGCCAGAATACATACAGCATGCAAGCAATCAGAGCCTGTTAGGAGAAAGATACTCTCAAGAAAAAGCAGGAGCTCATGCTGAGGGCCAGCCTTGCTTAACAGCCACATATAGCAGCAAGTTAGAAAATTTGGAAAAACGCGATGATTACTTCAGTTTATACAACCTTCACTTAGTCATCTTCAATAAGAGCACTCAACTATGTTGCTGTAGTCGAAGTACCTGAACAAACCAAGACACAGTCTCTCCATTTGTAATGCTGCAGAAATGAAGTCTCTAAAGAAACCCAGGCTTTCAATCTCACCCCATGTACACTGACATTAACAGAACGCTGTCAGAAAAGGTGTTAATTATAAGTTACACAGGGAACACAGAAGTTGCATTCTCCATCTAAATGCAAACATACTAGGAAGGCTTCTAAGAAGGTGTGGATGTGTGAAGTGTAATTACAAGGAGAGCAGAGGAGGCGTTGGAACAATCATGAATTTAAGGCTTTGTTTGATCTGGATGTGGCAGGCAAAGGAGGAAATTTGAAAAGTTTAAATCACCAGGTACATGCAATGAAAAATCCTGACCATGTCACATCTTAGAGACAAGGCATTCTGTACACAGCAGCCTAATTCATCAGGCACGCATCTCAGGATTTCCCCAAACCAAGTAAGTGATCTGACTGCCTTTTGACCCTGAAGGCACATCTGTCTTCTTCGGTAGGCAAGTAAAGATCTGCAGTGCAAGTGCCATTTCAACAACTGAGTATGCACAGAAAGATTCAAAGCTTCTGGTGCCTTGTTCTGCAGCACTGATAGAGCAGCTCCAGATGTGCAGCCTAGGATGGGACCTGAGTGCAGGACTACTCCCCAGCCTGCGAGAGCCCCCTTGCAGCTGCACACCAAGCAGCCTTAGTTGTGGTGACCCAACTGCAACAAGACTGAGCTTACATGTTGTTGCGTTAAAGGGCAAAGGAATTTGGCAGAAAATAAACCCCCTTGTGTTCCAGCTTGTCCTCAGATATTAGAGGGGCTGGGGGCAGCTGGGCTTAGATTCTGAGTGATGCCCAGTTCAGTGCTATGAGTCCTGTCATGTCCAATATCAGCCTAGCAGCACTCGATGAAACTAGCACGGCCACAGGCAGGAGTGTGGTTGTGCTCAAAATTGCTCACACTGCTAGATTAATAACAGTGAAGTTTATTGGAGCAGCAACAGATGCACAAGTTCTTTGGGATGCTGGTGATAAATTCACTGTCTGCAAAGCACATGCAAATTTCAAATAAGAACAATGCAGCCTGGCTATAAAACGCATTAAGTTATAAAAGCAACTCTGTAGAGATTTCCGAGTTTCCTGAGGAGCACTTGGTGTAACTGAGTGTTCAAGTCTTATCCAAAGGCATCCCTATGTAGGGGAAGAGAGGCTCAGGGCTCAGCCCATCGACTGATCCCAAAAGCCTAAGATCGTCTGTGACTTGTCATCGATGGTATCTTCCCTAACATCCTCATCTCTTAAGCTATTTTTATACTATTTTTTACTTTTCAGGTGGAGCTTGAGTGACACTAGTCACACATACCTTTGTTGTGACTGGTGTAAAACTCTCTCACTTTGCTTTTAAAGATATAGACCTCCAAAAATTCAGAGCGCAAGGTCGCACCTTGAAGGAGGGTGGCTTTTGGGACAGAGGTGTGTTTTGGTATTATAATGATATTATAATGAGCAAAGTTCACCCAAAGGGCGGTATTATGTCAAAAAATGTCAGACTGTTGGCCCAGGGTAGCAAATATGCAGCTTATCAGTTCCGTAGTACCATCAAGTTCCCATCCCGGTGGTGGTACCACAGAGCCTGGCCACGGTGTCTTCACTCTGCTCCACCCTCCCTGCTATTTCTCTTAGAGTCAGCACATCAAGCTCCCCTGATGTTGCCAACACCTAAGGTTGTCTAAGGAACTTCTGTAGAATGGATTCCTTGCATACCAGTTGCACCCTGCTTTTGTACCTTTCCTTAATGTGTGAAGAATGCTGTATCTTTAACATAAGTTTAATTCCCAAGTCATTTCTAGCAATTATTCCACACATATAAGCAGCTTTTGCAGGCAAGAGGAGCCCATCCATGTCTTTTCTCACTTCATCAGCAAGGATCAAAAAGATAGCCTGGTCAGGATGCAGCTAGACATACGCCCAATGACTGGGGTTCCTTTGCAGAGGCAACAGTGAAGAATGAGTTATTCTAAACTTCACTCTTTGTATCAAAATGGGAGACTTCAGTCTGCCACTAACACAGTTACTTTCCTCTATTGCACAGCTGAGCAAACATTTTCATACAGACCCAAGTGCTTCCAGAGGCGCTCCCACAGCACACTCTCAGACCCAAGACCAATCTGGTTAAGCTCAGCTGGTACTTTGAGAAATGCACACCCAGATGCCTCTGACAGCATGTTACATCCTGGCTTTGTCTGAGAATCAGTCTTTTTGGAGAAACTGCATGCCCTGCTGAGCAGATCCTGCTCTAAGAGGGAGGGGACTCAGAGTCACCCATGATCACCCCAAGACCTGTCTGCAAAAAGGCCTGAGGAAATGATCGCACAAAAGACATTTACCCTTCAAAGGTACTTACATCATGCCTTCCTAGATCAAAGGCTGCTGGAAGTAAATACAAGGCCTTGGCACTATCAACAAACATACGGGGTGTAACCTTTCCATCAGAACGTAAACTTTAGGTCTGCTTGGAAGTTTAGCTCAGAGAGAAAATATCTACCATCAGAGCACAGGAAAAACAGATTTCAAAGACCAGCCACCCTGTTCCTCTTGCTGCCCCCACGGCGAGCATACAGCTAATCCACATTCTTATCCTACACTTCATTCTCTTCTTTCAAGTGGTCCCACAATCACACTGTTTCTAAACACTTCCTGCCCGCCCCCCCAACCTGTTTCAGCACACAAGTTCATAAGCTATTTAGAAATGACTTCTTAGAAGTCCCCTAGCATAGCCTTCATTGAGCACCACCCATCACCACAGTGACTGCAGGATCACTTTGGAGTTTTCATCTGCTATTCTTTTTCTTCCGGATTTGTCTTGGCATCATTTTGCATTAGCTTAGGCCCCGTTTTGACAAGCCTTGGACGTTATCTTCCTCATGGTTCATGTGTGCTGAGGCAAACTCCTATGCAGGCTTGTTTTCCAATGAGAACAGTCATGCTGCATAACACAGCCTAGAGCATCTGCATTCACACCACTGAGTGCCTCTACATGACAGAGCAAGCATCAGCAACATTTCGTCTTCTTTCTAAGCCCCAGCAGGTCCACCAAATGACCAAAAGATATGAGCTGCCTGGTTGAATCAAGCTAAAGGTAGTCGAGTCGAACCAATTAAGAAACATTGTTGGTTCAAGGCCACAAAAAATTGTTAACATGAGCAGAACAGAACTTTTCACTGACATACCCGGTGGCTGTAAACATCTTGGGAATTGCTATGCACAGACTTACTGCAGTAACTCACTACTCTTTGCAAATACTACGTGGCTTAGAAATTAAACTGGATTGTTAAGAAACAGCAGAAACAGGCAGATTCCAATGTTAAGTGGACAAGCAGGTAAAACACATCGCTAAATAGGTTTGTCTAGTTTACAGAGGAGCATATACTTGGTGGATGGCGTTATATTCTTCCATTCTACTCCTTTCCCTTCTCCGATCCTGAAGAGCAAGTTTCCTGAGTTGACATTGTCTTTTTTTTTTTTTTTATAAAGACACTCTAACATGTTCTTATTCTAAGATAACAAACACATAACAAAATAATAATTTTTTTTTAGTAGAGCATAGTATGAAAATCAACACATTAATTCCATTCACTTTTTTTCCTTCAGGAGACTTCTGTGAAAAATGAGTGCAGAAAAAGGGCTTTTATATAGAAGGTGCAGTCAATTTTGCATTTAAAATACTGTCCACAGGTTCATTTCTGATTAAACACTTCATATGCACATACAATGACATCTCATATAAAGCTATGCCCTAGTAGCAAGCTTTCCCCAGTTGTGAACAACATGTTATCAATACCTATGGAAAGATACCCCTAAAAGCCTATGAGGCACCTTTACCTCAACAAATGGCTATTCCTTTTTTTATGTTTTTACCTACTAAGCACCACACACACTAGGATAGCAACCTTCCTAGCACTTCTGAAGATTAACATATTTTTTACCTGCTTCCTAAAAGCCAGCAGAGCTCCCCATGTCAAAACTGACACATTTCCAGATCAAAGCCCAAACTTCTACCAAATATTACACATGAAAAAAAAGAAAAATTATCAGCAAGTGTCATTCAGGCCTCTATGAATTAATGCAAAAATGATGCAAGTAAATACTCAGGAAACGAGAGAGAAAAAAAGACAGGGATAAATAAGTCACAGAATTTTCTCCAGAGTTTCTACTTCCAGGAGAATGTCAGACAAAGAGAAACCCACGATAAAAAAAAAAAAAGTGTCAATGCGCAAGGGACAAGTTATCTCTAATAATGTACTCTTGGTTTCCTCAGATAAGGAGGAAGATGATAGAGACAATTGAAAAACACATTCAACACAAGGCATACAACATAGATGCAAAGTAACTTTGAAAGGAAGTGACCTAGGATCAAATCTCACTAGGGAAAGTGTGTGTTTAAGTAACCACAGGTGTACTGTAGTAACCCAGGGTTGCAAAAGAACCATTGTCATAGTACACAGCCTTCCAAAAAAGTAACCAGTCTTCAACTAAAGTGTGCTACCTACAGTCTGATTTTGTTAAAAACTTACTGCAGTTAAGATATATCTTCCTGTAGACAGAGTTCAGGTTTTAAACCAGCTGTTTCACATGCGAACCCATCCTGAACAAAAGATCTGCTTCTTCTCAGAAGTGACCTTTTCCCATTTTTATGGATTTAAAAGGCAAAGGCAGTCATACAGTCTCTCATCAATAAAAAGCAACCTTGTTTTATTCCTAACTTGCCACATGGCAAGTGCAGGCATGCTGGCAGTAGGGTAACAAGCTACTGTGCATCAGTTGCTGTTTAAGTAACTGTTTCAGTGGTACTTACCCTGCCTTTGCAACACCTGGAGTTTGCTGCAAGGTGGGGTTTTTCCCCTCCTTGATGAAAACAGAGGTAAAGCACTTAGCAATTGCCATGAATTAAAGATGTATAAATTAACTCAAATGAGGCCACATTAGAGTAGCACAGTGGCAATTTGTTTGGGTAAGTCAGAGTGTTCAGGTTGTATGAGTGCAACAAGAAAAACTAAGGTGAGTTCACCCATTAGAGACCCAGCTTGACACCTTCTGCTCTCCATCAGGATTACAGCAGCCAAAACAACTCTCACCACTTGGGAATGGACTGCCCTGCAGCATTATCCCCTCCCACAACGTTTCTCCCTGCTGATTATCTACATAATCATATTGTCATGCACACTTCTCCCAGTTGAAGTCAGCCTGGGACACATAAATAAATCTAATTCAAGTGATAGCTTACAAACCTCAGCTCAGGAAAATTGTGTGACTGAAGTAAAATCAGTAGAAGAGTGGCAAAACTCAAATTTTGTTAAGCTTGCCTAGATCCTCTAGCACTCTGCACTTCAGTGCACTGCTTCAGTTGTTATCTCTATGCCAAATCTTTCTGTTATGGCTCCAAGTCAGTTATACCAGCACAGGAACAGAGTAACTACTATGCAGTAAGCACTAAGCCTTTCAGAGCAGGGACAGTCTTTTAATGCATGCACGTGTGTGAGTAACTGCCCAGCACAGTGAGGCGTTCCACAGCGGAAACGCGAAGGCCGTGACTGTGATGTTTTATCGACTCGCCCACCATTAGCAAAATATCACTGTTTCTAATGCTGATAAGGCATACTTGAATAGACAGAAGTGGTTATCAGCTGCTGCCCAACCAGTCTGAAGGCTTTCTTCAGTGAAGTGCTGCATAAAATCTCCCATCTGTCTCCAAATTCTTCCTCTGAAATCTGAAAATTCTCTGAATTCTTCCTCCCAGTGGCAGAAATCCAGCACCTCAGATGAACTGTTCCAGGTTTGTCTGAGAAAATGCACAGGGTAAAACCTACATTCTACCCTACATAAGACCTATCCTACCTGTTCATTTGCTTTTGCCTTGAAATATCTTTTTCATTGTTATTGTTGTTCAGTACAATCAATTTATTGGTACTAGGTTTACAGGCAGTAAGAGAACTGTGCACTGGCAGTAGCAATATACAAAAAATGGAACATAAAAATGAGATCAGGTTTCTATTACTTTAAAATAGACTCCAAAAGTCTTTTACTGGCAAACTTTGGAGATTAAGAAAGAAGGCTGTTGCAAACTAATACTGGTTGAGAAAGAACCAAATAATCAGGGGATCAAGAAAAACAGCTTTTGCCTTTAATACTAATTTCCCAGACCTATTTTAATTCATTTTTTCACACAATTACAAGATTTTGATTCACACACATATTTCCGTCTTACTGACTGTAGAAAACGAAACTGTGATTGCTTCGACCTACTGTTCCTTCACACCAGCTGTCGAATATTTTGTTCCTGACCTAGCACAGAAGCACTCTGTGCCACAGAAGTACAGTGGTGCCCAGTGACAGGATAAGGGCCAATGGGCATCAACTGCAGCACAGGAAGTTCCACCTGAACATGAGGAAAAACTTCATTAGTTTGAGGGTGACAGAGCACTGGAACAGGCTGCCCAGAGAGGTTGTGGACTCTCCTTCCCTGGAGATATTCAAAACCCACCTGGACATGGTCCTGGGCAACCTGCTCTAGGTGAACCTGCTTTAGCAGGGGTGTTGGACTAGATGATCTCCAGAGGTATCTTCCAATCCCTACTGTTCTCTGATTCTGCGATACTCTGTAAACCAAAGCCTGACAGTCCCTCCCAACCCAGTTACTGGTTCCACAGGGTCCTCATAAAAATGATAAGCCTTTCAAAGAACTCTCAGTTAAAAGGTGTCAAGAAAAAAGTGGGTTACAGTGAAGTAAAAAAAAAAACCACAACAAAACATAAAACAAAACCCCCTTAGATTATATCAGCTATTACATTTCATTAAAAAAAAGTGTTTAATTTTCCATGTGAAATCACTTTGCAAGTTAATTCAAGGATTCAAGTTTTACAACCTATTTTTTCTACCTCCGTTCTTTGAGTATACATAAATGCTTACTGCAGCTGCAAGAAGTCAAATGCAATAAATTTTCTACTTTAAGACTACATTAAAATTATTCAAGCAGATGTGCCTTTTGTTCACTGATTTTATACAAGTGGCTTCCTAAAAGCTATTAAAAAAAAAAATCATTGTTCTCCACTACACCAAAGAAGAGTTTTAACAAGATACATCATTATTAAAAAAGAAACCAGAATGTTTAGTGAGCAGCTGATTCATATGTCTGCATTTTCAATCTCTTTTCACATAATACTCCTCCTCACAGAGCTAACATGCCTGTGCATCTGGCCAAATGAACACGTTACTGGTTTTCCATAGGAGCCTGCTATCAGCTGACCTTATCCATGCTCTGCCAAGCAGCTCATAAGTCCATCAGCCACATTGCCATGTGGTCCACAGGTGCCACATCATACACCTATAGCCACACAGTGCATCACATCCTCACTTCACACACAGCTCCACCTCAGCACCATTTCTCCACAAAGAGCCCCTGCACATTCCTCACACTATATCATGTGGGTGGAGTACCAGTTTCAGTATTACTTCATCTTGCTTTGCATGACACACAAATACATGCAAATATATCACAACTTATCTTTCATCAGCTCTCAATTCTTGAGGTAACAGAACCATCCATACCATTGTAAAGCATGTAAAGCTGTTCTCTTAAACGCTTCAGAAAAACCCCTCTGTTTTTCAAAGGCCAGATTTCACACAGCCTTTCCTAAATGCTGTCAGTTTGCAAGGCTGGCAGCGAGACTGCTGCAGAGCCCAAGGGCCTTTCACTTTGTATTTGCTGCACAGTTGGAAGGATCCTCCTTTCTACCCTCTGCTACCATCCCAGCTGTGGACTAATATACGCTGCTGAAGCCCTAAAGCCTACAGCAAATAAAGCCCAACGTAAAAAGGAATGTAACATCAGACTTTGCATTTGTTCCCTTCATGACTGCAAACCTGAAGTTGTTTAAAGAATAAACTACACATCAAATTCTATCAGTGGTTTTTGCTATGAAGCATAACAAAAGCAAAACCTACAAATATGAGCATTTGAAGCTGTCCCAGAAATATGGATATGTGCAATTCTGCCTCCTGAATATTTAACCACCTGCAACCTATTAAGCACATCAGCAAATCTGTAATATTTTTTATGAAACATACTGTGTTAAATCCTTCCCAAACAATTGACTAAATCCTCCTGTGCTACAAAGAGGAACAGGACAGTACTGTAAGGAATTTAAGATTAAGAAAAAATTAAAGAATATTGAAGACAAATTTTTTCATACTTTCATAGGAATTAGCAGCAGACAAATGCACAAATTAAAAGGTTTCATATCCTTTTGAGTTTTCCACTTACATAACATCATGTACTGAGCAACAGGTTGGACAAGTCTTATCTGCATAGCAAGGACTAAGTAGGAACACAAAGAGATTAGCAATGTTTGTAGAAAAGGTCTGTTTATATGCTGAAAAGCCTATTTAAAAATCTTTCCTGCAGTCTCTGCCAGACTACAATTATTCCAGAAGTATTTCCTAATTTTTCCATCTACACACACAAGTGCCTGCTAATTTTCCTATGGTTTGGAACTGTTGTTCAATTTTATTAAGAAGTGCACATGCTCCATATCCAAGTATCTCTCTATGCTGTAGTTTCAAACCGCATTCGAATCATCAGCCTGATGTCTATATAACAAAGCATCTCATTGTCATTCAAAAAGACTTGGAAAGCGTTCAAACTATGCAAGAGCAGTAATCCATGACAGGGTGCATTAGGCAAGTACCGATGCGTGCCTAATGCACATTGCAAAGCATATGCCACTCCAAAAATACACTGAAGTATCTTATCTTTCCTTTTTCCTGCTTTATAAAAATATTTACATGCAGTGAATTTTACACAAGCTATTACTTTCAGCAACTACAAACAGCTACTCCTTTACGAGAATAATAATTTAAAAAGCTACAAATACGTTTTCCCTTCAATTCTGAACATATTTATTCAACATCTTTCTAATTTTCCAGTTTAAAAAAAAAAAAAAAAAAAAAAAAGATAATTTTCCTCACATGATCTGAACCTCTATTTGAAAAGCTCCTATCTTGCCCTCAGTGTTGGAAGCCGACTGAGAAACAGCTAAATGCTCAGCTTTACCATCGTTAGCAACACTTGCATGCAGGCAGCGGGAATGTCACACTCCGGCTCAGATCAAAGGCAACAGTTAGCTCCAGTTCCCACGGGACAGCAGTGTGGGTTTGGCAGTGCCAAGACCCACTGCAAACACTGGAAATCTCTCTGACTTCCTTGGTGCGGGCACGATGCTTGGTCTGCGTCTGTGTGCACCAGAGAAAGAGAGCACCCAACAGGCATGTGGGATGTCCCAAAGATGCAAAGAAAGGCTTGAGCAGCAGAGGGGCTTCTGCAAGTAGGTGAAGTCAGGTGTTCTGGTTCTTAGACAGCACAGGAAAACCACGCAGTAAATTGTGGGAAAGAGGAGTGCTGGTGGAAACCAGCAAGGCCACTTCCAAAACACATGCCTTGTCTCCCCGAGCAGCATGTGCTCTTGGAGTACATATTCCCTGACAACCATGCTCTGTTCTGGAGAGCACACAGCTGTACACCAAAATCAACTGCCAGCTCAATACAGAGCTAATATTTTTTTACCTGCTGCTGCCTAACCCAGGTGAGATATCCGAAAGACGGACACAGCTTCTGGAAGGACTAATGTGTCTCGAAAGACTTGCAGCAACACCAAAAAATGATAATGTCAATGTGCCTTTGAGCCCGTCTCCTTCGCTGCTTAAAAACATGAGGTATTTTTTGTGAACCACATAACACAGCAAAAGCCATGATTTTTACAGGGAGGCAGAGGGACAATGCATTTTCTAGCTGAAATGGCAAACTACTACATACCAGGAGTTATCTGCCAATAATTGGTCAATGTGCTGATTTATACTTTTTCTGGGTTGCCTAAGGACAGTGCATGCATGAGTATCTCACCACTATTAATTAATCGCTCTTTGTGCATTTATCCTGGTAGAATTAATGTGTCACAAACAGTGAATACCCTGAATGAGGCAATTTCTACCTCCAAAAGCACTTACTATTGTCAGTTTATTTGACCTGCTTAGCCTGATGCCCAGACTGGCAATAAATCATCGTTCTTAGCAGCTGAAGTGTTTAGTGTCTTTCATTCAATATTCTTTCCCCCCCACAGTCCCCCCTGCAAGTACAGTAATCATGTGCTGAATAGTCATTTACAGCATTGCAATTAAGAGATTATTCCATTAGGCTTTGTATTTCTATCCGGTTTTGCGTTTCCATTAAAAGCACTTTGTTAAACAATTGAGCAACGAACGCTGCAACCGCTGGAGTCTCACGAGCAGATGCCTGTCAGGAAGAGCCCCTGTGAAGCGGCCCAGGAAGGGCAGGCAGGGCTCATGGGTCGACAGAGACACCCTCCTCTCAATGCGGGGTCCCCAAACCAGGGAGAACAGGCAGTACGACTACAGATGGGCCAATGTGGAGTAAGCAATGAAGGAGTGGACTGTCTGTCAGGAGTTGGGTGAAACTAGGGAACAGTCACTGGCTAGACACCTATGTGCAGGATGAGCTCCTCGGTAAACACAGCATCGTTGCTCATGCCTCTAAGAGCAGAGTAAGAAAGGGCAAGGAAGTTCTGCTTCTGTAAAAAGTGACTGCTCTTGTCCCTTATGTTTCATTACGCATGCAGGGCTCAGGTACTCAATTATTTCAGACGTGCCCAGTGATCCTGCAGCCTCAGTCAATACATTTACCACCAAGAAAACTGGACAATGAAGTATATTTGCCATTTCTGTGTGTGGTTCCCCTCATCCCCCATTTTACAGTTTGTTGTTTGGTTTGGGGTTTTTCCCCCTACTTCTTTTTCTGCAGCATAGCTCTGTTGCTTTTCCTCAAGTCCTTGCCGTCTGCCTGATCCATTTTAAGCCCATGAGATCTGGAGGTTACTGGTGAAAGCCCCCCCACCGCTTCATCACATGCACTTAGTTTAAATTCTTGTAAACGGTCAGTACCAGTGAAGCCCTTGCAAAGTAAAAAGGCTGGGACAAATGAGGAAGATGTTTTTCCTCGGACCTTGGCAGGAAGAACATGGAGTGAACAGACGTTAGATGCAACTCCTGCAAATGGAAATTAGAGAGGAAGCTCAACTTTAGCCATATTAAAAATATGCCTGTCTCAGCTATGAGAACATACGGTCACATCACAGCAACTTTTCTTTCCTTTTTCAAGGAGCAAAACCTGACAGCCGACTGGTAAAAGGCAACTAGTCAAAGTACTTGTTAATTACATTATAGCTCTTCTGTTTCATTAGCTTCCAGACTCTGTATCATTTTGTTTCCAGTTTTAACCTTCTAAGCGATTGAAGGGATTGGTATCTTTCCAAGACTGTTCTCAACCGGCTGTCCTTTTGTCTGGGGAAATTACCACTCTCAAAGGAAGTCACGTCTGCCCAGACAATAATGGTGGTGAATTCGAGCCAAGCTTGCAACCAAGGCTGGAAAATTACACCAAAGTGCTGCAGGAATACACGGGACAAGTTTCACCAGGCATATACAGCATTTTGTCCACTCAGTGGTGACTCAGGACATCTTCCAGGGATACATCACCTTCTCTGATAAAACCCATCGGAGCCTCTGCCCTTGTAAGTACTTTCACAGTAACAACCAACAGCCTCTTTGAGTCCTGTCCTCAATGTCACAGTGGTGGCAGACAGTTTGGAAGCAGAATGAATCAGCACCATCTCTCCCTGGCGTTCCTCATCCCCTGCCCTCCCACGTGTGTTCCCAATGACACTTATTCATCGCCCTGAGCACAAAGCAGGAGGTCTGTGCTTTGCTCTCTGAGGAACAGAGCAGATGCCCGACAGTAATCATTGCATCAAACTTCTGAAGAAGGTTTTAAATTCTTCCATGTCAGCTGCTCTATTTTCCCTCAACCCCTGACTCTGTTTGTCTAGAGCTACATCCAATGTCAAGTGTGGTAAGCCTCTTGAACAACCTGCTTCCAACCAGACAGCTTCCTGAGTCATCACGGGTATGTGCTTCCTCTAGATTGCTTCATCGCTCTGTAGTCTCTCGCTGTCCCACAGATTCATTAATGAAGTGTCCACAAACACGATGAATAACAACTCCAACACCAGCTAACACCCCAAATAACCTAAGTAACATCCAGACAAGTTTCAGCAGAAAGCTAGGTATTTTCAAGAAAATGCAAGCTGATCACAAGAATAACTTTTTTTTTTTTAAAACCACAGGATAACTAAGACTCCCTAAAATCTCAGCACACACTTTCTAATGTTCTGTATCTTTTCCATCTTACTCAGTTGCTTAGTTGTCATATGCTAAACATGCAACCACAAAAAAACCTGGATGTTTTGCACAACAAACTTGTAATGTATTTGTGGAAGCCACTGGAAAAATGGGAGGAAGGAAAGAACAGAGAGGGTCATTATTTCTGCATTTTCCTTTTCCACCTGAAACTTTCCTTCTACCCATCCCCAGAACAACTCTTGGAATCCTTCCCAGCCACCATATTGCGCCCTAGCCCTGCATTTTTTCAGTTAACACAGCCCTGCTTAGAAATATGACGCTAGTAGCAATACACAAGACAGAGAAAGAACAAAGGAAATGGTAAGGCTAATATCCCTCCCCTCTCCCATATCTCTTTTTCTCTCTGTCATGCAAACATGTAGAAGTCATTCCTCAGTTTCAAGCTGTGAATCAGGAACCCACTTTGAGCACCTCCTTATATACACATACATGCACAAACCATCCTCCATGTAAAAGCTCCAGGTCAAAAAAATAATTTTGTGCACAAGCTTGAGCAGGGCTCCTTAACTGGAATTCTTTCTTGAATTAGACTTGAAAGCTTAAAGCCAAAGGAAACTAGAAAACCAGAGACTGGTCTAAATTCCTCCTTTCACCAAAGTAATTCATTGCCTTATAATACACAGTTTAAGCCTCTCAAAGGATGTGTAGGTCAGAGATCAGCCAGAACCAAACATACATGCTGAAGGCTACAAGTTGGCCCCAAGTGAGACTGACGTAGAAAAACCGAGAGAAACCCATGAAATTCAGAGCAGCAGCTGTAACAACACCTTGTACGTACACCCTGTGAAGCCCTGGCACGTCGCCTCTTACCATCGCCTCAGCTTCCAGCACACCCTTGGCAGGCCAAACTCGCACAAACTGTTTGAACCCTCCTCTGGTTTCCTACTTTCCATTGAGGCTTCACTGCACGTCAGCAGGATCCAGGATCTGTACCTAGTCAGTGCCTGCACCTTACTTGCACTCCATCTTATTCGCACTTACTCACCAAAGTGAAAGAGAAGAGGAAAGGGTGAAAGAATAGTTCAAGAACTTTCTAAGAAAACTGCATGACTTAATTAAAGACCTTTTAAATACATCATATTAACCCCAATGACTGCTACTGGTTTTTCAGCCCTCAGCTCTGGTGGTTCTGTGTTCAGGGACTTCTCTCAGGGAAAGAAATATTGAGCAAACAAAACCAAACCATTATTTGCTTGGCAGATTACTGTACATAAATGGTCTTTAAAGTTGTTACACTCAAGTAAACATAGCTTGTATCAATATCATCTGTACATTTCCGTCATTAGGCTGAGAGGGAGGAGGATGGCCCACCTTCAAAGAAGCAATTTTTAAAAAAGGAAACCATTAACTTGATAATTAGTCAGTGTACAAAGGAACACGGAAGTAAAGAAGTAATTTTCCCAGTATTTCCCCTGCCCCTAAGTTGCCTACTTTTTCATCTGCTCCATATATGACACCCTTTGCCCACCAAATTAACAGCTAGAAAGCAATGGACCACAGGAAAAAAAGAAAGGATGGCTAATACAGAAATCCACCAAAAGAAAAGCAAATTATGAGGTTGGGACACCGAAAGAAAAGATTTTTCTTCACAGTATGGCATTTCTATCAGACCTTTTCAAGTTGGGGAGAAATATTTTTAAACACGACTTTGGAGTTTTTCTTTTGCTATAGTTGAAAAAAGGACTTTTTCGCCCCCTTCCCACAGTTTTGCCTAGCAAAAATTATTACTGCCAAATCAGAAAGCTACAGAAATATGCACTCTTAAGGGAGCTGAGTGGAAACTCCTGAATGCAAGACCCTTGACTGAAACACCACGTGCTCCATACATGTCTCTGTAATTAAGTACAGCATAGATACCAAGTCAGTTCTTAGGGTAAGGACTGAAACAACTGTATTTGGCCAAATGACACAAGGTTCAGCCCAAAGGATGGAATGTCAATTAAACGTCCATTAGATTTAAAAATTAACCCTGATCACATCTGGCTTTATAAGCATTACAGGGTGGGGGTGGGGTGGTTTTCTTTTGGGGTGCTTTGTTTGCTTTTTAAATAGCACAGTTCCTAAGTTTTCATGATAAATTCTCTCACAAGTTGTTCAAATAGCAAAACAACATCAACACACACCAACACAGCTGCCAAAACAGAGCCTGAGAAGCTTTTGGTTGCAATTATCACATTATGTTATAATTACAAACTGCTTTCATTTATTTAAGAATTACAGAAAGAAGGTTCTGGCTGTGAAACTGCCAGACTACATCAGCTGTCTACACTGCAAGAGAAAGGAAAAACAATAGGCTCCCTGCATGTAAATCCAGTCTGTCCCTTCAAAGACATATGAAAGAGGGATGTGTAATGAGAGAAACCTATCTACTGTAGGTCAGTTCACTCAGTTTGCTTAACTGACTTGGAAAGAAGACACACTTTCCAAATCATTAGGAACCAAACTGATTCACATATTTAGGTAACAGAAGAACCAGCTTGGGAGCCAAGTTTTAATGTTACCGTTTCTGCAGACTGACAATTTCATCCATCCACTTTAATCCACTGTGGTCCTACTTGTGTAGAGTTGCACTGCAGCACCAAGCAACGGCACTACGCCACGGTCAGCAACACGCTAAGATAGACACAGAAATTCCAGTTTGGGTCTTTCTTATTTTAGCTCTCTTGGAACCAAGGTTGAGGTCATCCTATTTACCCACTAAGAGTTTGAAGCTGGTCTGAAGGAGGAGGGATTAACATCAACAAAAAGTTAAGGGCATCTTCAGAGGGAAAGTATAGGCTTTGCTGAAAAAAAAAAAAAAAAGCTGTTAACATTTTTTCTTCTCCTTTCCCAAGTTAAATTCTTCATCCCAAACCGGCTAGGCTGCCTTTTAGGCACAATTCCATCTATCTGCATAGAAAGTCTTTGACAAAAAAATGAGTTTCCAGCATGTTTTATTCTTGCACAAAAGGCTGCATCGTGTAGATAAAATGTATAGCTATTCACAACCAAACCTTAAGCGCACCTTTGTACTGAGAGTTATTAACTTTCATGAGAGATGAATTTAAGCTAGTAACTTTTCCTTCAGCTGTTGTTACTAATGGTTCCCTAGTAAGCTACAAAACTGCTCAATACAAACACTGGTATCCTGCTACAAAAGTCTAGAAAGTAAAGCTTTTTTTCCCTTCAAATGAAACTTGCTGAATGATATACTAAAAATAAGGGGTTTTCCCACAGGAGACATGGAAAAAAACACTCTAACATCTGTTACAGCTAGATGGCACATCTTTACAGCATTAGTAGTGTCAACCATGTTCTCTTTCAGCTTTCTTACTTGCTATTTCTTGATTACATTGTACCACCTAACTTACGAACTCTGGGTTTTCCCAGGAGGGAAGAATTTCTGCCAGCTCTTTCATATATCATGTCATTTTATCGCATTAGTTTGATGATGCTAAAAATTCCCTATATCTGGAAGAACAAAAGCCATACAGGTATTCCTTTATGAGCGTATGCTTTTAACAGGAAAGGCTGGGAGTACTGGTACCATTTTTGTTACAAATACAGAACTGCAGGAGAAAGCTTGATGGCACTTAACTAAACGACCAAAAGTCTTTTTTCAAGGGTGAAACACCGAGTTACTGAATTTTTCCAAGTTAGCCAATTTAGGAAGTTTTTTGGTCTATTATTTTTAATGCCTCAGTGTATGAGTCAACTGCTTTTCATGCAAAATGCAATGGGAAAAATCCCCTATGTCTTTGAATACCACATCTCGTTATTACAGTGTTTCTAAAAGCAGATTAAACTTTCTCAAAGAACAGAACACAATTCTACCCATTTTTCTGTCTCTCCCTAATTTGGGCAGTTACACAGAATTTTCTTAAGCTCTAGACTAGTAGATTTTCACTCCTGCAGTCCATTATACAGAACCAGGCATTTTCTCTTAGGAGGGTCGCAAACACTAGCTAAGCAAAGAAAGCCTATTATTAGTTTGCTGAAACCAACCCATGTAAAATGGATAGGGGTTTGCAAACAGATAAAGATCATTAACGGTGCTCCCAAACCTCGGCAAAGTGATCACATTTGCTTTAAATATTAAAGTTAATCTTGTTTCCAGAATGAAAATTACAGAACAGTGTTAAATCAGAAATCAAAAAAATCAACCCCAAATCTTCATATATTTAGACATTTGAGACATAGAGCATCTAAACAAGTTGAAAATCATGAGCTTTCAAAAATGAATGTGCAAAAAATGTATTCATAGACATAGGAAAAACATATACAAACTCCACGTTTCTGAATTGACGTTCTTAAAGCTTTAGAACTAGATAACTATTTTTGAAGGGAGGAGTGCTTCTTCCAGTACTGCCATAGGTTTTGTATCAGCCTGCATAGCAGACAACCATGGGGAAAGCATTCTATCACAAAGCTCCCCCTCCAGACTAGGATGTACCTCAAATCTGGGTGTCCATCAGCCAAAGTTGCCCTGCAGCAGACAGAATTAACTGCAAGCCAGGCTGTGACTGAAGAGTTTAAGTGGGCTTGGCTTTCCGGTAGCAAATACCAAAGAGAGAGGCACAAGTGAGAAAGTGTCACACAGACCAACCACAGCCAGATATCGCACTGGCAAAAGCAGACCTCAAAATAGCCTTTTCTGAGAAGAGCAATGAGTTTCATTTCTCGTGTGCTAACTCAGGCAGTAATCACAGTTTAGCACAAGGATCACAAGAGACCATGTGGTACAAAGTCTCAAGTATCATCACATCATTTCTATTATCTCTTTCCCCTTCTCCTCATTTCCCCGCCAAAACAAGTACCAGAACCAAATGCAATCACCTTACACACCGAAGACTCAAGACAAAAAAAAGTAGCTGTACAAATTATTTTTGCAAAGCACAGCCAGTAGGAACTCCTTATGTCAGAATATATTGCACTAGTATTGGAAAAAACTAGTTTTTTCGAAAGAGGTATCTACTATGAACCCAGTGATTTATGCACGAGGCATCTTCATTTTTCTATATATAAACCACAGAGGTTTTAGTGCTTTTTTTTTTTTTTACATAAACAGACAATTCTAGAAGTAACTTTAAAAACAACATTAAAAGGCAGGTGTAACATAACAGTAAAATTGAAGGCAGACTTTCACAGGAAACATCATGGTCCCATTGGACAGAGATGGGTGTTTTCCCTCACCAGTTAAAGAGTTAACTGCTGGACAAAGCAGACTATCCCGCTACAAGGGGTCTATAGGTCCTCAGCAAAAAAGGGAGACATGGCGGTCCAGAAGAGCTCTTTAGCCAACAACAGCTTATATCCACCATCCTGCACCTATCCCCCAAAAGCCATATGCCAGAAAAAGCAGCCTTATTCACTGGTATCATGGAGTTTACACTAAGCTTTGGCCAACACAGTTATCTCACCTCTGCAGTGTATTTGTTGCCTGTACTTTTACCTATGCCAGCAAAACTTTTCACCATAAACAAGGCCTCAAAGCTGAAGCAAAAGACAGAGACACAGGCATGGTAGCCATCAGGGATGGGGGCCTCTAGGTAATGGCAATGCTAAGGGTGTCTTTAAAAAAAAAAAAAAAGCAAACCTCCCTCCACCACAGCACAGCTAGCCCATGCTATCTTTCTGTTAGCATACACTATATTTTGCAAAGGTATGAAGAAATAGGTCCCTAGACTGACCACCTGTTTTCAGCAAAACCACAAGCTTACTGGCACCAGAAAATCAACTTTTACTAGTACAGCTTGTTCTGCTGAGGGCTGGGGGGACAGGGAAAAGCCAGATGCACTTCACCAAAGCGCTTCTAAACTGCCAGCATATTCCCTGTCTTCAAATTTGGATGTTTTTCCAAAATAGCCTACTGGGAGGAGAGGATTCTTGAGAAATAGCTGCAGACCAGTAATGAGAGTTTCTGAGCTGTGCTTGCAAAGACGAATTACCTTGGTAATATCTTTAAGCACAAACAAACTGCAGAAGCACAAGAAGGCTGAAAGCAATTTCTTACCACGTGTCTACAACTCTCCAAAGATGTAAATATCCCTTTCCTGCTACACATGTTAATAATTCCTTTCAATTTCAGATGCTAGCAGATACCCATATTTTAAACCATAATACCCCTAACTCGGCTCAGGGAAGAGGCACATGCACTCACGCTCTCTCACATACCTCACAAACACAGCAGCTGCTAAACACTACTGTGCCATGAAGGAGCTGTTCATACATCAATGAATACATCACTTGCTGCTTATAGATTACACAGTAGATGGTATTCTAAGCAAAAAACTTACAGAATAAAACCACTACCATATGCTTGTGAGTTTGCTCTTTTGTTCCTTTTTAAAAGGCCTTCTGCTGTACTCTTCCTGCTTAGGTTTTGGTGAACTGGGGGTAGGGGTGTTTCTGTTGTTTATTGTTCTTTGGTGATGGTGGTTTTCATTGCCTTTTTTTTTTTTTTCTTTTACAAGTATAAAAATGAAATCCACTTTTTTTACAGTTCTGAGAATGAGTTTTACTGTTGTCTCTGAGGTTAAACATTAACAAATTGCTTGTTGAACCTTCTCTGAAAATAAAGCAGAGGCATTATTTTCTCTTAACCTGACGGGTAGCATTGCAAAAACAACACTAAAGGAAAACTTTAGGTCACTGGTAAAATAAACAGTACAACTAAAAATGACAGCTCTAAACACCAAACAATATCTAAGCCTAAACTAATCCAGAAATCAAACATCTTCATGAAGCACATGGCATCTGTGATGAAAGTTGCTTATTCATACCTGCCTAGACACCTCAGCTCAACAATGCTGAAAACAGTATTAACATTAGCAGAGCACCTTCTCAAACGCAGTTTTTTGCCAACACATCTGCTTTTTGTCCCTGCCTTCCACCTCCCCCTTCCCCTACAAGAATAAGGAAGCAAAAGAATCGCACTTTTTAAAACCTGTGCACTACAATGAAGCGATCAACAATTTCTGCATCTCAGCAGCATACAAGAGAGCTGGGGGCTAGCTCTGCATAAAGCAGCCTTTACAGCCAAGAGGCAAGATGCATGGGAAAGATTCTGCCTCTCGCTGCTTTCCACAGGCTCTTAATTCTGTACAAATCTAGAACGCAACTTCTCTTCCCTGAATTGTCTGTGGATATGCAACGGTGGAAAAATCTGCTCATAGCACATGCAGCAGCTCTTGTCTGTTCCCCATAAAAGCATTCTGCTGGAGCAATGCAGTTCTATCTTAATCCACCTACAATAATGATGCATTTTGGAGCGATATCTGCCCCAGTCACTTGCTCCACCCCAGCCAGTGCTACGTGTCTCTTCTCATTTTTATCATGGACACAGATGAACTGCAGCAGCCAAAATTGCAAAATATAACATAGCCAGTACTACTTCTTTCACTGTAACACACCACAGAGGAAAAAAAATCTCCATGCTGTGTTCAAGCCTGAACAGGATGAGTACTTTCCCTTTTTTTTTTTTTAAGGCTCAGACACATCTACATTAAAGTAACTCTTTCGTCATGTTGCTCATGAGCTAGGCAGTAAACCAGCCTCTGCACCCCCAACCAGCCTGCACATGAGCTAGGCCTTAGGAAGACACCCTGTGCTCAGTGAAGCACTCTTCCTCACTTCACCGTAGTCCACCTCATGAAGAACAGTGTCTTTGTAGCATTCCCATGTACTTTACTGAGACAGCTTTTCTATTATATTTTAAAGACACTTAAAAGTTTCATGCAATCATTCACTATGACTATGCTCAGAAGGAAAGAGCTGAGGAGAATTTATGCAGTTCGTTAAAAGCTTGTTTCCTGATACTTGTGCTGCATCTTGCAGCTGAACTAGCAAATGATTTTCTCATAAAAAGCAGTGAGAAGATGCATCTGTACAATACAGGTTCAGACCCAGGAAAATTATGTGATCTAAGGCAATATTCCCTTCTATATCAGCTAAGGTGTACCATGACAATGGTATTTCAAAGTTTTCAAAGGCCTTTTAGAACTTAGAACCCTCACAGAAAAAATCACCACCAAAACAACACAAAACCAAACCACAAAACCCAACAAACCTACTTGACATATCCACTTCCCTGTGAGCATCTCTTCTCTGCGGGGGAGTTTCAGCTGAAGGCCTGCCTAAAGCAACAGACTCCAAGTTCAGAAAGTTCAGACAATAAGAAACTGTGAACTGAAAATCCCCAGCAGCCCGCAAAACATGCCATGGATCAGCCAGGCATTTTGTTCTGGAAAAAAATAGGGTTGTGTTTCTACAGGCAGGGCTAGTAACAGCGTACAAGCAAAACCAACAGGGGTTCACAGGATGCTTTAGTTTTCAATAGACAGGTAAACTCCAACAAGACATTGTTGCAGCTCTTCTTCACCTACATTAGCTGACTGGAATGCAGTATCACCAATACTGGCGTTTGCCTATATCAACAGGACCCGCAAAACAAGCAAATTATGAAACATGTCTTTAGCTCTGGCCTGGACAGCTGTGAAACAACACAGAACGAAATCAAACTGCATCATTCAACGTAGCTTCTCCTCAGGGAAAAGCCTCACCATTATTCCCTTTAGAAGAAACTGTTTTGCTGCATTTACCATGTTTTAAATGCAGATATGGCCACATTTTATTTCTGCGTACCATCACATTCTCTTTCTACCAAAAAGAGCGGCACAGTCTCATTTCAAGACTCTTCTGCGTTTAGCTGGTACAACTTGGCTTTAGAGGGTGGAACCAGAGAGTTTCCCAGACCACTGTTCATCATTACCCTTCCCTGCAGGGCTGACTCAGGAGAAAGAGCAAGGCGAGCCCAGCAGGGATGACAGCACAACACTCAGATTTCATGTTGCTCTGACTGTGATACTGTATTCACTTATGTACAAAGATTAGGAAGTTGCATTCATTCTGCATAGGGGCAATCATACTAATCATGACCACTTTGAAAGGCAAGTTTTGACAACTGGAAATTCTCAGCATCCATAACAGCAAAGTATTTATCCACCAATTTTAAGTAAAATAAGTGAAACTGACAGCATCAATAGGTAATTTAAAATTATTCCAACCAGCCTGAGAAAAGCAGCCTACATCTTCAAAAAAGCAGCTATTTATCTAAAGATTCTCAGCTTGTGATTACTGCAGCAGAGCACACATTTTAATGAAGGAGGAAGCAGAAAAGAGATGGGCTTCGCCACTCGGTTAAGGAGCCATATCCTCATGCCTCACTGATTGCTGGTTGTGAGTGCAGGTGCCAGTCTGTCCCACACACCTCCCTAGGGGTCCTGCCGTACCTCAGAGCAGCTGAGCAGCATGTGACGAATATCGCACCACATTTAACAAGAAAGTAAACTTGTCCTCATTCAGATGGATTCTGCTTCTGCTCACACGTTCCTGAACATACCGTAAAGACCTGACACAAGCCCTGTTGCCTGGGGACACTACAGGCATCAGATCATCTGCACATTCCAGAAGCAAGTGCATAGAAAGCTACAGCTGCAAACCTACGACCCAGCTAGCAACTTAAAAAAAAAAAAATAAAAAAAAAATCAAAAAATCTACATTATATACAAAACAGTAACTGGAGGATAGCTTTTCCACCCAACGGCTCTAGATATAAGCTATTTACAGCAGCCACTGGCAGAAGTTATCATTCTCAAACAGCCAAAACAAAAAACCCACCAAACTCATCATGTAATCATTTCTTAAGATTTACTATTTTACAAGATGTTACAGCATCTATTAGCACGTCAGTTTCTTAGTCATCTCTATTACAGTTTTTAAAATGCTGAAGAACAGCAACAGGCATGTTTTATCACCTTGTTTTCCTTAGCCTTCCACCCTTCAAAACAGTGAAACCTAAATGCTAGGTGAGCTGCCCAGGATCACAGCACTGAAGCTGAAGAAAGTAGGATTTTCTTGTTTCCAAACAAGCATGGTCCCCAGTACCACCTTCCTTTCACTAGCTGAAACATACAGCATGTGAGAAATAGCAAACCCAAGCAGACAGAGGAGTGCCCGAAGGCCTCATACAGAGCGATACCCAAAACGCTACAGTGCTCTGCATCCTACCACCTCATCAGTAATTTACTGAGCTTGCAGAAATTGTTTATATTTTTTACAAGGGAGAAATGAACACAAAAAGCTCACCCACATCTTTTGTGAGCTACCTAGCAGAGTAAACCCTCTGACATGTTTTGGCAAATGAATTCTGGAGACATGTGGCTTCTCAGTCCCACACAGTATAATTCCAACTATTTATTGTGCATACGAATTCATCCTTCGCTGTTGAATAAAACCTTCTATGCACCCACAAAGCACAAATCTCTTGGGCTGAGATAAATGCCCCTGCTGACCTGTGCCACCAAAATAGGAACACCACAAGCACCAGGCTTTCTGGCAAATGTAATCTCTCTCCTGCAAGAGATTAATTTCTGCTGCTCATATTCACTCCTACTCTCTTTTAAATGTCTTAAAATGAGCAATAATCAGAGATTTTAACACTGATCTTCAAGCATACAGAAGTTACCTTCTTACTCACTATGCTGAAATACTCTGACACAGTTTTACAGCTTGAGCGTCTCACAGCATCCTGACAAAAGCAAAAGTCAAGGCATAGGATTGTTGATCACGGCACCCTCAGAACGGAGGGTACAAAACACAGCAGGTGCACACCTTGTCGCCATGTCCATCTCAAACAGTAGGTGTGGGGCACGGCCCTTTCACCCACCCTGCAGTACTCAGCCCCATGGTCCATTTTCCTCATTTTCAGTTTGAGTCACTCAACATACAAAATTCTATCCTCTGTGCCATCCACCTTACAGGTTAGGGATCCGATTTGCTGACCCCAGTGACAGCCTTGCCCTTTCTTGGCCAGTTTGCTGAGACTAGGGGCTACTCCTGGGACCCAGCTCCCATGTGCCCTCCTGCCACCCAAGAAAATGGCTGTGCAACCTCTGAGACATCAAGCCTGTCCCTGGTCTTGGAGCCAAGCCAAGCTTCAAGGCCAGCCAGGAGCACTAAGATTTATGCTGTATCTCTCTTAGCATGTGGGCCTATTAAAGCAACACGCTGATAATGCAGGCCAGTAAATCATGTGAATAAGTGATCATACAACGGGAAAAAAAGTGCTGAAAAATTAAACCTTTGCCTCTTTGCTAAGTATTCCCAGTCTCCCCACACACAGAGAGAGCAGGCAGTCAGAGCTAGAGAAGAGTTCAGCTGTTAACGAAGCAATCAATCTTCCTGTCCTTCCTCCCCAAACCTCAGGGCTCTGTCATTTTGCAGTTTGTAATTTAAAGCCAGCTCTTGGCTTCAAATCTGCAGAAAAGCACCACTGTGAAAACACACTGCAAGTGCCAAACCTCTGTATAGGACGTGCCACCATTTTTTTTTTTTTTTTTTCCTGCCCGGAGGAAAGGGGAGCGGGGTGGCTGGTATCGGACTAAAGAGCAAAAAGAGGAGTTTCTCTCATCGGCATTTCTGAAATGCCCATTAAAGCATCGTAAAAGCTAAAAGGCACTTAACAAGTACCTTAAATAGCACTGCTTCATCAAGTACCATGACTTAAGAAAAGCTGCCTCCCTCATGCTGAGTGTGAAATTTACTTTAGACAGGATGCCCCCCCACCTCCCCACCCCGAGACCAGGCAAGAAGTTGTTTCTTTAAAAAAACAGTTACTTGAAAAGTATTTAATCAAGATTAGCACATTTGCTTGAATTTTGCTCCCTGGCATCAACTACATTCGATCGTTCTTCTTCATACTCTTCTCTACAACCATTTTCTACCCTCCCACCTATCCAGCAGATTTGCACACAAGTAGACACAACCTGCTTCCCTTTCATACAGCCAGCTCTCCAATTCAACCAAATATAAACAATTTACCTTTTAAAATTTTGCTGTAAGCAATCGCAGAAACCTGCTTACACTTGGATGGTTACAGAGAGGGAAAAACCCAAACAAATAATAGACAAGTCCACAAAGGAGAAGCAAATCAGTTTCAAAGAGCTGTTAACTTGTTGGACACGGAGACATTTGTCAGGGAGCAATTAGGACTTTGTTTTTCCTGTTAAAAGGAAGTTTATGCCGTGAGGAGGTACTGGACACTTCAGTGAACAAAATACATGAACAAAATCTATCCAGGATACGTCTCCAGACCCATTTCTGTGAAACGCACTGTACAAAATCAACAGCAAACCGTGCCTGAAGAGGAGCGAGGGCATCATTAACACACCGGACTACGAAAAGCCCTCAACGAAATCCAACAACAACGACAAAAGTTATTTAATGCCGTACCTCGACTGGGCAGCCATCGCGAAGTTTATACTGCCAAGCGTCCTCTATCCATGAGCTCTTTCCCCAGCTGTCCAGGCTCTACCCCCCTGCCAAAATCTTCTCTTCCATTGGCCGGCTGCCTTCCTGCCCGCTCCCCCGTTCCCGTGAGTGTGCCCCCCTGAGATGTCACTGAGCCCCTCGCTCGCCGAGCCCCGGTTTCCCGAGCCCGGGCTGGCTAGCGCCGGGTTGGCTTACACTCATTTTGATCGACATCCGGGCACCGGCCCCCCCCCACCACCACCCCACCCCCCCCCATCCCCGGCTCGGTGCATTCCTGGCCGGCAGGCAGGGTGGTGCGGCCCGCGCACTTTCAGCCGAGGGGGGGTGGGGGAATACACGGCCCCGCTGACAAGCCAAGGGCTGGCCCGCAGCACGCGAGCGTCAGGACCGCACGGCGCCGGGGCCGGCTGCGCTTTTCTTCCTCTGCTGCGTTTTGGCCAGGGGGTCTTGCAGCAGGTCACGCCCCCGCTACGTGCCCGCACTGTGGACACGCACCCCTCTTTAGCAAGGCTGCCGTGGTACGGCCCAAGCTGCTAAAATGGCCGTGCTGCGCCGCCGGGGTAGGAGCACGGAGCGATTTGCTCCCGAGCGCAGGGGAGCTGCCTGGCTGGGGCCCCGGCCCCGGCCCCGGCCCCGGCCCCGGCCCCGGCCCCGGCCCCGCGGCCCTCCGCAGTCCGGCGGCGGCGGGGCGGGCGGAGGGCAGGGGGAGAGGAGCCGGGAGAGGCGGTGGCTGCGTATGCTACTCCGAGCGCCAGCGCCCTGCCCTTTGCCACATCCCAGGGGCTCTGGGGGTTTGGTTGGGTGGTGGGGTTTTGTGGGGTGTTTGTTGTTGTTTGGTTTTGGTTTGGTTTTTGGTGGGTTTTGGTGTTTTTTTTTTTTTTTTTTTTTTTCTCTGAGAAACAAAAAAAAAAGGCTCAGTTTTCAAAATTTTCAAAACAACTACAGAACCGAGGTGTAAATATGAACCCCATCTGGCCACGCAGGTGCAGCAAATGAAAACCTGAGTACACAACTAAACTTGCAGGTGCCCATACATGAAAGTGCAGGATAAGAAACTTTAAAAAAATATAAATTGTTACGCAATTTCTTCTGGGCTCTGGCCCTGACTGCAGCTTGTAGACACACTTAGAAAGCAGCAATACCTGTCCTTTATTCTGGGTGTTCCTCGGCACAATTATAAAAAAAAACTACTGCTGCAACTCCTTTCAACCAGTAATTAACCAAGCATTCAGCAGGCAGAAACATTTATCCACAATCCCTTCAGCTCTTCTCAGCAGGCTATAGATAGCTAAGACTTCTACCAGCACTGCAACGACATTACATTCCTCCGAAGTTTCTGTTTTAAAGCATAACTTGTGTCAAAAGTCCTCAGCACATACCAGTTTATACCCCATTATAGCAAATAATAAACTATAATTTTAAAAGGACATTTATATGAAGCTTCTACAAGCATAAAATTTTAAGTACATAGTTTAAAAACATAAAAGTGATCAGAAAATGTTTGGGGTTTCCCCATTCCTTGGTGTTTTTTTTTTCCCCAAAAGGAAAGATTGTAAATAGAACACCACAAAAGAACAAGTGGCTCTGATTTTCAAGTAAGCAGATAATACCATTATTATATCAGATAACCACAGACTAAACTGCTCATAAGTGACTTAGGATTTGAGGTGTCATCTTGATAATGGACAGTGTCTATTATGAACTCCAAAAAAAATCCTCAAAAACCGACACAAATGATCAAACACACACCAGCAAAAGCAAAACCCACACCCAGCATTCTGTGAAATTGTTTGAAGTCATAAAAGTGCCAGTAAAACCACTATCATCTCTGAAGACAAGACGCTAATTTCACAGCAAATAACAAATAAAGGAAACACACGAGGGCTGGACAAAATAATAAAAGAACAGGTTATCCAAGCAGCAGACACCCATCATTGAAACAGTCACTGTAACAAAGCCCCTGACTCCCAGCGAAGTATGTTTCACACATACACAAACACTCACGTACACATTTTTTAACTTAAAACTAAGCTTGCAGAAGTAGCTACTTAGTGCAAATTTCATACGTAAATGAGATAGTACAGAAGGCAGCAAGAGATGATTGCTGTGTATGTCCTGCAGTGTGGAGGTTACAAGATTAACACGAAACAGTCATAACAACACTTTTTAATAAGGGCATCTCCAAAGAGACCGGTATCAGTCTCATCAGGTTACAAACAGGGTACAGAAGACGGGTGCCACGATGTACCCAGCATCACCCATGTGGCCAACAGCAAAGCCTAGAAAGTAAGACAAGCATCCCAGATTGCAGCCAGGGTCTTCAAAGAGGCAAAATAACTACCAGTATCAGAGCTGCTAATGTTGGTAGCTAATATTTCTTATTTTGCAGCATTTTATAAATTCAAAGCACTGTAGAAATATTAGAGGTCCATCAAGAAAGAAGCAGAGCGTCTCTTTTTCCCCTAGAAGCCTAATTCAGGCTCTTAACTCTGACAACTTGATAGAAGCGACAAGACCTTTCAGCCAGGTTTGTATTATGTAGTTTACCCTACATGGTAAAATGATAGTTTTGTCTTTGTTTCCCCTTGGCTTTATTTGAAGAATGGCTCCAATCATCTCAGCTCCAGGTCTGGAGTTCACCATTCTGCCATTCACTCTGTTGCACAAATTAAAAATCTTCTGCAAGGTACTGTAGAAAAACAGGATGGACAATTCCCGTCCACACATCCTCTTGCTGTTGCCTTCAACTGTGTCATAACCTGGAGGGGGCTTTTTGCTTCTTTTAAGTATCTTTATTTTGTTGAAGCTGAACTCAACGATTCTCTAATCAGGGGATTTTTATCATTTTCAGGTAAGACACAACCCAAGGAAACAAATACACCCTACCCTCAAGTCCCTTTTCTGCCAGGAAAGGGCCAAATGAACAAAGAAAGCAACAGCGAGGCGGGAATGCTATCCAGATACATGATGCGCAAGCCTTTGTCATTAAAGGAGCAGCTTAGGCAGGCAGGTTTCAGCATTTTTACAGTCGGAAAAAAAAAAAAAAAGGAAAAAAAAAGAAACAACACTGTTGCGGGGACTACCACTGCTCGAGCTGGATTCACAAATAGCTACCTCTTCTCAGGCGAAATATCTCCCCTCTTCCCAACCTTTAAAAAAAGGTTTCAGATCCCAGTCCTTGGACAACTGCTGGTCTTTCCTAATCAGCTGTCACATTTTGACGAGTTATTAGATAGCAATGAGGGAACAAAGAGAGGCCGAGGACAGCCAGGCTGTCACTTGGGGGCACAAGAAACTGAAGCTTGTTAAGTAAATATTTCAAAAGGTTTGATTTAAAATATAAATTTAAAAAGTTTGTGTGGTTTGGTTTGTTTTTTATTCTCCATTTTTTGATTTTGCAAGACAGAATCATAGAATAATTTAGGTGCGTGGGATACCCAGACATCAGTTAATCCAACTTCTGCCCTCAAAGCACAACCAACTCAGGTGAAGTTGTACTGAGGCTGGAGATCCTACAGTCTCTCTGGGCTCTCGGCTCTTACTATCTAATTGTAATTTCCTGCGTTGCAAAATGCATATTGCCTCCCATCCTTTCACTGTTCACTGTCCTGAGAGGAGTCTGCTCCCGCCTGCTCTCTACCCCCACCAGGTAGCAACAGACAAGGACTAAATACCACCCCATCCCCCACCCCCCGCCTCCTCCTTCTCTTGCTCAGGAAAACAAACCCAGCTCTCTCGGTCTCTCCTGCACTTTGTGCACTCCAGACCGCTTGTCCTGGCAGCTCTGCACAGCATTTCCTGTAGCAGTCCAGTGTCTCTCCTCTACTAGGGTGCACGGTCTCCCCAGCATCAGGCAGAAGGGAGAAATCCCTTCCCTCGTCCTGCCAGCCACCCTCCTGCTAACAGCCCAGGCAATGGTTTGCTACAAGGGCACACTGGTGACTCCTGTTCACCAGGACACTCAGGCTGCCTTACATAGCAAAGTCTGGGATTCACTGCAATCTATGTTACAAAGAAAAAAATAAGAGTAACTGCAGCTTTCAAATTGTGTGCTTTCCTTCTTAATGATAGCATTTTAAATCATGACTTGAAAAAAAAAAATCCCACATCCTCTCAAGCTTACGCGTCACTCCAAGAAACTTGATTCTTCTCTCTACAAAAAGGTGTGGAAAACAATAATGCTGAGAGTCTAACAGAGAAGAGAATATATTTAACCACTGCTAGAAAGTTCTTGCTAAGTGTAACCAAAAGCACTGATAATTAAACATACTAATACGAGCACCAAAACTGCATATCCAGACAACATTTGGAGAGGTTTTCCAAACAAAAGCAAAGATCCTGTTTGCCCTGGAGAGTTATATATGTAATTATCTTCTGCAATTTCAACTGAAGAGATCAGAAAACAGGGGAAAAAGGGAGGCATTTAATTATTTAAGACTATCTACTTACGTTTAAGTAAAGTAATTACGAACTCATTTAGTCTTCTTCTTGTATATCTTTCATCCCCTTTCTGAAAGAAGGGATACTGTGCAAAGAAAGGAAACTAGTTGAAATCTATGCCTCTATCTCAAAGTTTCATCAAGTTTGGGGTTTTTTTCCCCTATATCTAGCTAGACAGTTACAGTACTTTTGAAGATTTGTAAGCTATTGATAGGAAGAAAGCTAGTGAATTTAAGGTTCCTCCAACTGCCATTCTGACGTTTAAACAAAACCAAAAATGCACTTCTATACTAAGTTGAACACTGTTCACATCCAGTGCTGCAAATGCAGAATACTAACACGAGGAATAACACTTTTGGCTACCCCACAGTTCCCACATCTTGCTAAGACCTGTGGAATCCACACCTCTCTGAGAACCTGCTAACTAGTGTTTTCCCCAGCTACTCAAACACACAGGCTGTTAACTATTTTCTGTATGTTACAAGAGATTTTTGCACTTGAATCAAAGCTGCTACCGAATATTGCCAAACTTAGCAAAATAGTCACATCGTATAAATGAGCAAGGGTATACACAAAGCAAGCAAACTACTTCATGTCTACCCTGCAGAAATCCTGTGACAGAGATGATATTCAGCAATTCTCTCTCCAAGACCTACACTTCAAGTAATTCCACCCCACCTCCCCAGGTGAAGGGAATGCTAAGTACTCTAGGCTTCCAAAGCACTCAGGTAAATATCAAAACTTTGACAACATGTCATATCTTCTGCTTGACTAGAAATTAATTTGGACCAGGGCCCACAGTCCAGACTACATTTCCAGATGTGTAACATCCAGAAAAATCATTAAATAAAAGGATCAGTTTACTTTCCCTGAGATCAATTTCAAACCTTCTGAAGACACGCCTGGATGCTTCAGTCCAATATGAAGAGACTAACAGAGCAATATGGGATATCTTCAACCTTTTGCCTGCACTTAACCATGCTGGAACATGCTCTCTATTCAAGAAAACTTTATAATTACATACTTCTAGACTCCTTCCTTGTCTCCAGTACTAAACCAAGCTTTTGTCTGTACAGGCTGCACAGACACACTGCTTAGGAAATTTTAAGGTATGTGATTTGACATCTTCTGGCCGTTTGCAGGTTCCATTGCTAGATGTGGACATATATACACCATTCTAATACCACAGCTTTTAAAAGTTTATGCAGTGAAACACAGTAAGCCAACTTATATATGATCTACACACACACTTGCATGCAGCAGTCTTGCACTTGCTACAGGCTCTGAGGTTTAAACACGTGTTCTCTTAACGACTCAAAGCTTTACTAAGATATTTCACTGCATACACAACCATGCAGTCATGGAAGAAGCCAGCGCTTTGATTATGATACCAAATGCAGTTAATTTTTTATTTGACAATTTCAGGATCAATAAGCAGTAAGAGATCACTGCTACCTCTTCCCTAGGACATGAGAAGGGGAGAACATAGTGAAAACAATCAAGAAACCTCTAAGATATGTGGATATACTTATCCAAGACATGTAGGTTTTATTCTGGTTTAGGAGTGCTTGAGCAGGAGGAGGAGGTTCTCTGGGTCTTACAAGCACTTTCACTGTTGGAAAGAATTTGCAAGGTGGAAGCAAAGGTGAGAAAAGAACAGAAAACAGCACCCACTTCCCTTCCTTAAGTGCTCCCATCTCTTCCATGTCCATGGTATTCAGTCACTTTTGACCACAAAATGCATTTTTCCCCTCTTAAAGCATTAATCTGACTAATCACTAGCTTAATTTCTGTTATTTGATATAACAGAAATTGGGTTATATAAAAGCGCAGTTCCACTTGTCTCCATGTGTACTAACACATGGACACTGTTCTTGTTCAGTGACAAAAAAAGGCCAAGGAAAAGGGGTAAAGAAGTAACAGGCAGAGCTGCTTTCTGTTTTAAAGCCCTCTCCAGCTGATCGTTTATGTTTCCTTAGTTCAGATAGCTCAGACAGGATATTTCCATGCAGGTTATCTCCCTGAAGATTAAATAAAATTCACCTCAGCTCTTTCAGGCAGAATAGATAATGGGAAAAAATACATTACTGAGGCTTGCCACAAGAGCTAAGCTTTCTTCAGGAAGAAATGTCAAGAACAACACGCTTTGTTTTCATCAAAAGTTCCAAGGAGGTTTCTGCCTGCCCCCCTCCTTGAAAAGCACTTGTTCAAGTGCTTCTTGATTCCAATATTGTGAAAAGGGATTGATGTTTAACAGGGTGTTGGCTTTATGGCAAGGCCTTCTCCACTGATTCAAGCTGTGCCAAGGTGAGGCACCTGCACTGGAAGTACAGAGGCTTTCCACAAAAATAAGGACTGTGAGGAAATTAGGCAGAAGACGGCAAACCTCCATGTCATTATTCAACTTCTGTATTTCAGCGGTCATCTCACTAATGCCTATGAAACCCTCCGAGACAGTAAAAATCTAACCCAGCTTCACACTGCCAGATGAGAACTGCCTACCATCAATTTCTTCAAAGCACACAGCAGAGACCTCCAGGTAAGTCAAAAGGATGACCAAATAAAACTGGCACAGAAACAGTTGCTGGCTCTTTTTTACCCCTTAAACACAGATACACTATGATGAAAATGATGCTATTACTTTTCTCAAAGGCAAGTGCTCAAAAATTAAGAAACGTTAATATCACTGACACCCAGGCAATGACACAGTCTGTCAAGACATGACCACAAACCACTGTTAGTCCTCAGGACAAACCTATCCTGGGAGTGAAACACCTGCTTACAGAAGAAAGGGAGTCAATGTTCACAAGCAGCTCTTTGGGCCTTTTTCCTGAAGCCTCTACCTCATTCCTCTCAGTCCACAGCTCAGCTGGGCTTCTTGCAGCATTAGCACCACTATCCTGAGTGGGTCCTAGACATAGCCTTCCCTGAGCACCGGTGCCATGAAAAGCATAGTGCTGCTCTGTAGCAGCGATGCTGTGCTACAGGCCCTGGTATCTGGGGCTGTACCTGCAGAAAGGCTATTTTATTAGGCAGTAGCTGAGCAACAAATGCAGCAGAAGTCATTACCTTTTACTCGTCTCCAAATCTCTGTGCCTCATTGCTTGTGAACTCCTTACTTCTAGGGACCCTGCTGTGTTTACAGAACAGGATTCAGTGGTGAGGCTGGTAGAGAAACCAAGGGATGGGTAAAGACAAGCATCCTGGGAAATCCTGTCTTTGTCATTAAATTAACTGAACCTTACTTCAGCCCTCTATATCTTGATACATGGTATTCTTTACCTAATGTTCTCCCTTCCCCTCAGTGTCACACTGAGTTTAGTTTAACAGTGAATTCAAATAAAAAGTGGATTAAAATCAACTGTTAAAGATTAACAAAGTCACCATAACATCATGCTACACATAACCCCCTGGAAAGAGCTTGTAAGACCAATACTCAAATCATTTGAAACCTTAGCACATAGGAAAAAAAATTGGAAAAAAAAAAAATTGGAAAAAAAAAAAAAAATCACACAGCATAAGTGGGGAATATCAAGATCCTACCAGCTACTGGAAAAGCCAAAAAAAAAAAGTATCAGAAATTGAAGCAGGAGAGGACTGAGAGACTAGGTTGCTAGGACTAGACTTCCCCTAGTGCCGCCCACAGTGATATAACGACATACTACTGTTGAATTGCAGGGCTTTTTTTGTTCTCCTTTCCTAGGAAGATACCTTCAGGGAAAGAAAGGGCAAATAACACTGGAAGTGTCATCTGTGGAAAACAGCATCTTGAGTTTGCTGAAGAATTTTAAAATAAAACTGAGCATTTTCTTCATCAAAACTTTAACAAGGAACATAATGAACTGAACATCAACACTGTTTTACTTTCAGATTTTCTAAAACATTCCAACAATCCCACTTACTGCGGTTTTCCAAAGAGCCAAGGCAGGCAAGTGCACTGCTTTCTCCTAACAGAGATAAGTAATAATTTCTGAGCTGTGTTGACAGCCACTTTCCAGTTTTAAGGAAGGGGGGGGCGTGTGGGCAGAGCATTGAGCATTCCACCCAGAATAAAACCTCAGAAATCTTATGCCACAAACGTTTCACGTGAAGCAAATGCCATTTCGATGCTTTTTTCAAAGTTTCAGAGGCAAAACCAAGGTAACGGCTGAGAGGCGTTGCATTCCTCACTTCCAGTTTGTGGGTCACCGGCTGCCCTAAGAACAAAACTATGCCATTTTTGTTGGAAGATTTGATGAAAACTGGTAAGTTCCTGTGGAACATTTTAAGTGCAACAAATCAGTGTTTCCCCAAAGAAAGCTTTCTGTCAGAACATATCTTGTCAGATGTAGACCCCTCCCTTACAACTGTCTTCAAGATTAGCAGACTGTAGCTTTTCCCACCTGTTTTTTTTATTCACTGATCAAGGATACAAGTTTCCCCCTTTTCAGGTCCTTATCGCTGAAAGATGTATTGCAAATGAAGGAAAGTATCTCCATTAAGTAAAACACAAACAAAACAAATCAATAAAATAAGCTTAGAAATGCACTCTTGAGGTGAAGAGGATTACCAAAGTAATACTTCTTAAACACCTAACAGGAAAATCTTCCTACAGGTGGTCATAATTCCAAACATATTTAAGCTGTTCATAAGCATTTTAATTTTAGAAGATCCATTCTTATCCACCTATGTATGTGTTGAATGAGAATGGAGTTCTCCAGAGATGAAGCCTGTGATTTAAACACTGCATAGAAATACAAATCCAACCAAGAAACAAATGAACACCCAGGTGTGCAGGGAACCTGGATGCTATTGTTTCTTAATTTTAAATTCCTGAAAATGTCAGACTACTGACCTCAGGGATCATTGGTAAAGCACAGGATGTGGGTACATTATAAGCATTTTATGTACACAGCACCATCTCACCTGGCCATATAGCTACCCATATCTGGGCATGTTGACCAAAAAGAAGCTGAGATTTACAAGGGAGAAAAAAAAAAAAAAAAACCCTCAGAAGTTTCAAGCATTAAGTGACAACATTTTCAGATCAGGTGCAGATGCTGATACGTCACCAAAAACTGTACCTACAGCATCTGCAACACGGTCTGGCACTCCTACAGAAGGAAGTTCGGTACCTCTTTGCTCACCACTAACAATGCTGCCATACCTGAGTTTTGGTTCAGTACTACTCAGTTCACACACACATGGATTTTCAAAATAATCACATGGTATTTTATCCCCAGCCTTGTTCATCTATTCAACTTATTCCTCCTGAAGCATCTGGAAGTTTTCCACATCTCCACAGAGCTTGAGGAAGCCATTCTTTAAGTTAGCAATTTTTCACCTGCTATGAAATTTTGTTGCTCCTGAGCTTTTTCCATTATAGTGCTATTTAGGGGGGTGGTATTATTAAAGAAATCTTTGCACATCTTTGTTTTCAAGAAGTGTAAAATAAAATAAAAAAACCAACAATAACAAAAAAGAAAAATGTTAACAGCAGCAATCAGTACCTAGCTTTTGTTACAAGATTCCAACAAATCTGAATCAGGAACTGTTCAAATGGCAATACAGCATCACTTAACTCAGGAAAAAAAAAATACAATATGACATTATACTAATAAACATATGATAATCCATTCAGTTTGTGGGACAAATCCCAAAAGCTTACAGTATTGTGAAACAATCGAGCATAGAGTACCAATGAAGCAGGAATAGATACCAAGCTATATTACGATAATTAGATTAAATATATGGCCAGTGAGCTTTCCTGAAATGTATTTGCTGTAACGTAAAACATGTATTTGTTTATACCCAGAAATAGGTCAAATTCGTACCCTTACCAAGCTTTTCAAAACATCTCATTTGCACTGTACCGCATCAGGTTTTTTAAACAGACACACACCCTTACTTTCAGTCTTCAAGAGTCACTGCTGTCCTTTAATTAAAGTGTGTTGTCCGAGCTCTGTTGACAAGAAATCCATCTTACCACTGCCATTTATTGCTACGGATGAGTCAGTCCTTTGCATTTGGAGGTGAAAAGGGTCAAATGGACATTGTGATTCCCCTCCTGAAGCAGTCACAAGTAGCCTTTTCATTTGCAAAGGGGACTTTGCACCAGGTCAGAAAGCAAGGACAACGCTCCATAAAGGCCCTGCCACCCCAGATCAGCAGGACAGTTCCTAACCTCTCAGCCCCACAAACCTCCCTGGCTGTCAGCAACCTTCTTCCTTGCATCTCCTCACTACCTCTACAGAAAATGAGAAGCCTGCAGAGATGTTAATACTTACGGAGTTGCTTATGTTCTGGCAATCCCAAACCCTACACAAACCTGTCAAGGGCTCGATACTCATGTCTTCCTCTACCAGTAGTCGAGATCTAGCCATGCCAGAAATACATACATTGCTACTGTAAAGCACAGGCTACAACCATAAAACATAGAATTTCAAGAGCTCCACATGTTTGGAGAAAACGAGACAGATTAGTCTTATCCCCAAATTCCTGCCTCCAAAGTACAGTTGGAAAGCAAGCAAAACTCAGAAACCCATACACGCAAGCATACACAAAAACCAGTTTAACAAGGCAAATGAAGCTGAAGCAATAGCAAGTCTGAAGAAGGCTGAGGCATCAAAACTCTCAGTTGACACCGATTCAGCAAAGCATTTGTCCATAGGCTTGCTTTATAGCACCTTCTTAAACTTAGCACTTTCCGGAACCAAAGATGACTGCCAGCAGCACATCCTTGCTTGGGCAAATCATGAAAAGCACTTAGATTTCACCGGGTATAACTCACACAGCATAGCTACAGTGACGCTAGAAGAGCAGCAGGGCAAAGCAAAGCTGAGTACCACACTGAAAAAAGGGCACAGAAGAATATAACCAAAAGAGTATTTCAATTTTAACAACAGAAGACTAAGTTGGATGCAGCCTGTTATGAAAGAAATCGCTCTACAGATGTTAAGAATCAAACATTTCTGAGAAAAGAGAGGAAAACAACCCTTCATCCTTCAATATTTAAATTGAAGGAAACATTTAAAAAAAGAAACCACCTTCTCCCAGGAACCAAACTGCACCCTACTAGCCTTTGGCAGCCATCAAAAGCAATTTCCTTCATTTCCCTTGGCATCATTCACTTATCAGTCTGAATGCCTTAAAACGTTCCATAACCAGTACAAACTTTCACAAACAGTTAAAAACAACAGAAAGAAGTTTATAGTCCTTGTTGGCTTTGGCACTGGAGCTGTCAGAAACCACACCGTGAAGAGTGTTAAATGTCCTGATTTATATTCCAGCTGAATCAAGATAACATCTATGTACAGAACACAATGTACCCTTCAGATTCACTACAGCTGTCAGACTCATTTTGTGGTGATATCCAATCCCCAGATGAGGCAGAGGGGTGTGTAGGACACTGAGCAAGTAAATGCCCATGATCTTGGTTTGCTTTTTGATCAGGCTGCTGTACACAGTATTCCAACCAGAAGCAATCCAGAGAACAGATTATGTCTTTTAAAGTCTGTTCCTTGCAGATATTGCCAAAGAAAAAAAAAAAAGGTACATACTTTGGAGCATGATAGAAGAGGAGGTGCAGTAGAGTTTGGATGTCCTCTCAGTATCTCTGTCCACCCACGCCTCCCCCCTTAATGTGACTGTGCAGTGATCACTGTGCTTTCATGCCTCAGGACAGCACACATAACAGGGGAAAAGAACACTGACCTGTGGTATGAGGATAAAGCATGGGAACTGCAGAAAAATAACTCCTTTAGTGGGAAAAAAACAGAAACAAAAAAATCAATTTTGCAATTCAGGTGTCTAAGTGTAAAACGTTCATTGTCCAAACTTCTAAAGATGTATACCTGCAAAACTTAGAGCCCTGAGTCGGGTCAGGATTGCCTTTCTCAATTCAAATGCATTAAGAATGCAGAAATGTTTGTTTCAAGGGCTGGATTGCCTCATGCAGATCACTGGGATGGCCATGTTGCCCCCTGCCACACCGAGGCTGTGAACAGGATGGGATATGAAGAAACAGGGCTGGCACACTAGAGATCAAGGCATGATGTGCTGTAAGCAAAAACCTCATCTCCATGTGCCGAGTAGAGTTTCCATGGGACAAGGGGCCACTCTCACCAGTGAGGATCACAGAATCATTTAGGTTGGAAAAGATCCTTAAGATCGAGTCCAACCATTAACCTAACACTACCAAGTCCACCACTAAACCGTGTCCCTAAATGCCACATCTATGCGAGGGTCCCGTTGAGATCCAGTGCCAAGCACTGTTCATTTCACAACAGATTCAAGTTACAAAAGGCATCAACTCTTTAGTAAAAGACAGCATGTTAGATTTGAAACTCCTCTTCTCCCACTCAGTCATTATGATTCTTGCATTGGGTGGGGATATTTTTTTTTAAACCATCTCAAATTTTGTCACAGCACCTGGGAAAGCCAGGATAACATCAAATTAATTCCTACCCATTGTTGCTGCTCTGGTTGTCTGTAGGTTCCATTGTGCTGTTTCCATTTGAGTCAGCTCATCTGGAAGAGACAAAACAGATACTCAACATCTTATTTTATGAAAGAACAGCACATTGTACTCAGTAGATGCCACCCAAGCTTTGCTTCAACAGTCACAAAGACCAAGTCAGGAACATTCTTCCACAGAGTCAGCAGAGGGACAAAGGAGAGTCAAATAAGCAAACATGAAAAAACTTCAGTTTCCAAAGTAGCAAAGTCATTACTGAATAGTGATGTCTAGAATGTCTGTTACAGCAAACAAAAAGAGAGAAATCTAAATGTTTATTTCTTTTGTCTATGTGTGTCTGTGTGCACACTCTGCATTTAGGTTTGTATGTGCATTACATCTGAAATCTCCATTTTAAATTAACTCTCCAAAATAATTTTGCACTGCAAAATTAAAAGACACACAGTACTCAGCACCAACACTCTCCCACAGATATTTTCAGAGTTGTGTGAATCCCTCAATTCTCCCTAGCAGTCTAAATCATCTTTCAGTTATGTTCAGGATGATAGCGTGAAATACTACACAACAGGAAGGTTACATGTAACCTAAAGAATGGATTGCTTACCCAAAGCAGCAAATCATTCGAGTTTTTGCTGTTCACTAGGTTGACAGCTTTTTCAACAATCCTCAATACCTATCGGCTGAGGCACAATCTCTGCATCCAACACACAGTTCAAGAAAGTGAGTTCTGGAAAAGCTTATAAATGCCGGGAACACTCCTGTAAACGCTTCTGTTGGTTTCAAAGAGATCTGTCAGAGCCACAAACACTCTTTACTATATTGTAATAAGCGTTTGCAGAAATTGGCCTCAACTGCCTAGGAACAACAAAATACATTTAGTAATCATCTGTCTGGAATAGCAACAGGAGCCACCATGTGACATTGGCTCTCACAGCAGGTGTCTCAAACTAGCAGCTACCTAAGCCAGCATCTGCACCAATCTCTTCAGCATTCAAAACAGCAAGTTAAACTGCAGCTGGATGAGTATCTGCCTAAAGCAAGGAGACTAAGTTGAGATCTCCAGAGACATGCTACACACAAGAGCTTGGGATGTCTGACGGACAGTCGTTGCAGTGCTCCTAAACATATACAATCCAAACACATAGATCATATGTAGCTAAGAATGGGAGAACCAAGATAACCATTTTCCCCTTCCCCCAGCACTGACACTGCATTTCAGGTTGGCTTTCAAAGAGAACTACAGGCTTGGCCATGAGCATGACAAACTACGCTATTGCTACAGGCTCCAGGGTATTTGGTTCAATTTTAAGAATAAATATGCCATTAAGACACTCCCTTCAGACAACCAAATAGCCCTCTGATGAATGGAAACATTTGTGGAAAGGGGAAGGAGAGAAGAGAAAAATAAGCATCAAAATTACAGCTATAGATTAAAAGGTAACACCGGATTAAAATTCAAAGCAGCAGCGTTCAGGAAGCAAGGAGGAAACAGAAGGGGAAGGATGTTGCAGCAATTACTGCAAGAGAGCGAGCCCCTCATGTCACTGTAACAGCAGTTCCACCTAGCAGGGCCTAGTTCCTTATCTAGTTCCATCTAGCTAAGTTTCAGCCACTACATAATGAGTATCATTTTGGCTGATCACAGAAAAAAAAAAAAAAAAAAAATCCCCTTGCTTACATCCACACAAAAGATAGGAACTTGGACCATACTCTCACACAAAGCTCTTAGCTCATTCTATGTGCAAGACCTATTTCTCACCATCCCCTGTCTGCCACAAACTTGTCTTTAGCTCACAGTAGTGCAGACAAAGCAAAACGTGTGCAGAACTGATGGCATCAAAATAGTTTTCATGATGCCTGTCACATGGGTGCCCTGTGCAGCTAAGATGTGGCCTACAAGGGCTTGTATAGAAAAGAAACATGCCTGGAAACACGAAGAAACAGTAAGAAGCCTAGATTAATTAAAGTGCAAGATCACCGCAGCAGAAGCAAAAAATCTCCAACAGGAATCAATATGACTGAAAATGTTTACATTTCAATCTGTGACATTCATTTGCAGCATCTCACACTCCTGAAGGAGCAAAATGATTTATGGCTGCAGAGCAGGCTACAGTAGCATTATGCGAAGCCTTGTGAACCCACTTAGAGCAACTGATATTGAACAAGAGCAGAGAGGCTTTGATGACTAGATGAAGCAGCTGACCTCTAGGTCATGGTTTTAATCCCTGGTAAAATACCATCAGATAACCATTCTGCAAGCCACAGAAAGACACAGGCCACTAAAGATGGGAATCCTGTCAGACACCCACCTCAACCTGCAGCTAGGAAGGCTAAGTAATAGACACACGTACTAAGTTTAGAGTGCAGACCTGAAAGCAAATAAACCCTTAATATTTGTTCCCTCCTAAGAATCATGAAAACCATAACCTTTGCTGGTAAATAAACAGCCTTAAAAGAACAAGGTGCTCACTTGAATTTAAAAAGAAACAAAGATGGTAGAAGTAAGAAGCACGTACTAGAAGAAATCATTCCAACTTTCTTTCAACTTTTGTTTATCTAATTCTACATTCCTGGTCTTCAAATGTTCAGAGGAGTTTCCTCAGCCAATGCATGGACCTCACATCGCAGTAACATAGGCAGATAGAGATGCATGCACATATTTGACTGAACGGGGCCATGGGGAGACCTGCTCTGTTGCCAACTTATCCTTAACATAGCTATAAAGCGTGTGCACACCCAACAGTGAAATCCAGATTTCACTAAATCTACAAATTTTGCAAACGTCTTTGACAGGGACAGATTTTCAACCATACTGCTGCAGCAGGGATTTGAGGTTGCAACAGTATTGTTAATCTGACATAGCTCAACAAGTTACAAATGCTTTTGCTTTTATTTTCTGCAACCAAGCTGTGTTTATAAACACAAGCTTTTCTCTCTGATGTCAATTAGCCTAGCTGGCTAATTTAGTTAGGATGCCTTTTCCTGTTCTAAAAGCAACTGTTCCATTACTAACAGTGCTTTTTTCCCTCAAAAAGCTTGAAATAGTTTCTTCCTTCACTCATTTTCAGTGATGAGTGTTGCTTCTTGCCCTGCAGCCCCACACACACCTCCCTGATACTTCAGGGACTCTGGGATGCCAAGGTTTTCCTTCTGAGTCAGTCAGGAAGCACCTTTGCAAAAGACTGCTGGAAATTGCTTTTTAGATGCTTTTTAGAAAAATGCTAACCATTTTTGAAAAGCTTGTTTCTTTACTGTTTGTTGTTTCATTCTTCAAGAATTTCAGATTGAAAACAGAAATTAAGGCTTGTGTGCATTTATACAAGCTGCTACCTTGTCCTCCAAAAATGTTGCCACTAATACTCATGCAAAACTGAGGCAATGCAAAAGGAGACAGACTGAGTCTGCTCTATGGGAAAAGGTCACATTTTTACTATTTGCTTTACTGAAGTCTTAGAAACGGCAATTCTAACACTACTTAGGATACATCGTAACTCTTAAACGAGAAACAGGAAGGATTAGCGCTACACATCAGAGCATATGCAAAGATGCTATAAATAAACCCCTGATGGCACCCAAAGGATGAAACAAAGTCACCCTGCCTCTGTGGCCACATTGCATGAGGACACAGCGCACCAGCTCTTGACCATGAGGTGCAGCTCATAATCCACCTGCACTGTACTCTAGTGAGCCAAGGTCTGGTTTACATCTTTGCGTATAGATTAATCAAGAGATTAGCTAAAGCTGAGGAAGTGGAAAGCTGCTCAGTGAAGAAACTGTCCACATCTACCCCTAACCCCAGGTGAGCCAACAATGCCTCCTAATCCATGGGGCTGAAGGCAGTTGGGAGGCTAACTACTCAAATGCCAACATTTGAGCTGCATACCTCAGCAAAATAGTTATCAGAAACTCAAGACCAAGAAGTTTCTGTTTCAAAGGCTCACCCTAAAGTCATGAAAAAGTAAGACATTCAGAAGCTTCTAGATTCCCCATCACAACCTAACCAAGATATAAGACTGCTTTGTGACTAGCTAGATCATTAGCGTTAAACCCCACCTTTTTGACAAAAAAACACACCAGTACTGCCTTTAAAAGAAAAGCCTTAGTTAAAGATACAATCCAACAGGAACATGGGTCAAGCACACCTTGTGCATCTTCAACAGGTCAGAAAGACATGTATTCAAGGATTTAGCCATAGAAGGTAATTTTATGCACTGAGAGGTGAAGAAATCCTCATAAACCGACCTTGCAAGAGCTCAGACTTTCATAAAAGGAAGGCAACTTAGTTTTGCAAGCTGCAAAATTTACAAATGCATTATAAAGCTCATGGATGCAGGTGGACTACTTAGCTGGATATTGGGTTAAGTTTGATGCCAACTATTTTCTACCAATCTACCATAAAAAGTATCCAAATTTAATGTTATTTTGTATTTCAAATCAAAATGTCTGGAAACAAGTAAAACATACCTATAGCACCACAGCTTAAAATTTACTGATGATGAAAAGCCAAGTGAAAAGCACATGTACCTACCTTATCTCAAATAGATTTGAACACTGCAACTAGTATTCATGAACAGAAAAAAAACTGTTAAAGCCAAGTCTGGAAAACTCTGGCTCTATATTGTAAAAATTACCATCATGAGGGGTAGGAGTTGTTTATTTCACTGGCTATACCCATGGATAGGCTATTTGCAGCTGTCAGTTTTCTACTGCTGCCAATTATTTATTTCTGCTTCACATTTATCCCAAAAGGAAGTGCAAGACTAGTTTTTGGTAAAGAAGCTGAACTTCTCCTAATTGCTGTTTCTCATTTTTTAAAAAGCTGCTGTCATAGACAGACACAGCATACAATGGAGATGAAAGCAGGCACCCCACACCTGGGGAAAAGCAGCGCTGTATTTGGCATCCCTTAGCTGGACTTATTTGTATTCCTCATCTTTTTGCCTTTCTCCACCAAGCCTCAGGCAAATAGCTGCTTTGATGGAACACGGAAGCTGCTTAGAAAGTTAAAACTTATGTACCCGTCTCAGGAGTTTCCCTTTTCTTCAACGCTGTTACTATTAATATAGATATTATTATGGGTAAAACTTGATGTATTTGCACACAAAGTTATTTGAAGGGACATCTCAACGTACAGTCACAGAAGGCTTTAGATTGTTACAACTTTTTTTAAAAAAAAATCAATAGTTTTGGCTTCACTTCTCCGATTTGAGTTTTTCCACATACGCTTTACCATGTTCCTCTAGAGTCACAGAGTGCTACAGCCCTGCGATAAGGCCGACTAATACCCGTGCCGGAGTGAGAACAGTGCTGTTACTCACCTGAGTAAAAACCCCCAGGAGAAGCTGCTCGACCAAGCAGACCCCAGGCTCACAAGATCCCGCTCGCACAACGCGGGGCGACCAGACAGAAGAGACCGGTGCGGCAGCGAAGGAGGGCTGTCGGGGAACGCGGGTACGACCACCCTGATAAAACGCCTTCCTGCAAACGAGCCGGGTTTCAAGTTATCCCCTCGTTAACCTGAACGGAGGCGGCACTTCTGTGCCTCCCTTCGCCGAAACAACGCGGTGACCTGTTGCCAGGACACCGCAGCGGTCGTCAACGCGCCGCAAGCACTCGCGCCGGCGGCTGCAAACCTCCCCGACCCCCGCCCGTCCCGCGCAGCAGCTAAACGGCGGCGGCGGGGAGCGCCGGCTGCTGCTTGCCCCGGCGTGCCCGACCGCCTCCCTCTCGGCTGCTCCTTGTCCGCGGGCAGTCCCCCGCAGCGGCCGGGGCCGGCAAGCGAACCCACCGGCCCGCCCCGCTCACCTCCGCCGCGCCGCTGCCGGCTGGGCTCCGCGGCAGTCGTCCCCGCTCGCGCGCCGAGCTGCCGCGCGGAGCCCCGGGGCCGCCCCCTGCCGCCGCAGCGCGGGCAGCGCCGCAAGGTGAGCGGCGCGGCTCGGCTCGGCTCGGCTCGGCTCGGCTCGGCTCGGCTCGGCTCGGCTCGGCCCGGCCCCGCCCCACCGAGGAGTTCCGGACGCGCCCGTAGGGTTGCGGAAGGACCCGAAGGCGGCGGCGCGCCGCGCTCGAGCCCGCCCCGCCGCGGCCAGGCCGGGTGCAGGCCGTGGCGGTGGGGGTGGTTTCGGGAGCTCTCGCTGACCCGGCGTTGCGTTTTGTTGTCATCTGGGTGAAGAATGGGTTTGAAGAACGACGCCAAGTCCGGGGGAATAGCAGAGATGAGATTCTGATGTCTGTGCCGAAATAAACGCCCTGGCTCCTAGCCCTGTTCGGGGCTCGAAAAGGCGAATTTTACAAATTGCCCCGCGGCTCTGGCAAGAGGCGAGACGAGAGCACGATTCCCGTGAACGTTGCAGCAGCCCGAGAGCAAGAAACCCTGCGTCTGCCAGAACTAGCCACTTTTTCCTTCAGATCATGAATCAATGTTTCTCATTTGATGCTGAGGTTGACGCAAAAAAAAAAAAGGTGTTGTGGTTTGGGTTTTGGTTTTTTTTTTGTGAAGGGAAAGGGACACAGGCTGATTTTCTATCCTAGAGCGATGCAAGCCACACAGTATGTCACATAACAGCTTTGCAGCCATCTTGACGTCAGGGTGATCACCTCCAAGGGAGCACCTTTGCAGACTGAACCCTCAGGTGCCGCCAGTTTCACCCAGCTCACAGAGAGCTCTGCGCTGTGCCGGGACCCCTCATCAGCTTCCACCCCACTGAAGTGGATGGTACCTGCTCAAAGGCATTGCTTAGTAAAAGTACAGAGGAGCCGCTGTAGGTCTTACAACAGAAGCAGGTGCAATGAGTTGCTCTTTCTACAGATCTGATTGTCTCCTCCCAACCGTGTCTTTCTCAGCGGTGTGACCTTTTGGCAAAGGCCAGGAACATGTGTGCTTTGCACTGCCAATATTGTCCTCCTTTATTGCACTATTGACGGGCTATGAAAGAGAAGTTATAGCTTGGAAAGGTGTTACCGAGCTAAGAAATAATCCAAGAGGGGAGCGGAGAACGTGCTGTCCTCCCTGGGAAGAGAGGTGTACTTGGTGGGAGGGAAATAAAAGGCCCCTTGGCATTGTTCTTGCATGGCATTGTAGGGTCAGGCGACAGGGGCTGCTGTGGAGTGCAAGGGCTGCTGGATGCGTAGATCCTGATCTGCCCCAAGGACTACCTAATACCTATGTTAAAGGTTCAGGCATGCCAACCTTACCTAAATAAAGTCTTTCCAATTAGCTAGAAAATTTTCATACACAGAAGCAAGATGCAATGAAGCTACTTTATCAAAGACGTGCTTTCGTATCATCACACAAGTACATGCACAAGACTTGTAAGTTCTTGTCTTGTATTTCTGCTCAAACTCCAGAAGCAAATGAGGAGGATCTTATCTTCAAATATGTTGTGTGTTCCTAAGGAGTTCATTAGTGTAGGAAGCAAAACAGTAGGAACAGAAACACTGGAAGAGCTGACTGACTGAGAAGCCTCTTGGCCATAGTCTCTTGACTTTTTTTTTCTTAACAAGCAAAGAAACATTTTCACCACATGACTCATATCAGACTATGAGAGAACTCCCTCAATACACTCATAGGCAGGCTGAGACACATTCAGAAAAGCTGTGCCAGATCCTGCAGGTAGATCTTGGGATGTATACACTTTCTGCACACAGGAGAGAAACCTCACCAGAGAGAAACCACTTCCACAATACTCTCTGCTTCACACAGCTTCCTGTAGGTGCTCTTGATTTACTGAACAGGTCAAGCCAATAACTAAACAGTATGTGAAATGCATCTCATCACAGAACCTGCAGTAAACCTACATTAGGCTGGAAAACACTAGATGAACGCATTGACCAGTGCCTGGGCACTTGGCTTCTACAGTCAAGTAATCATGAGCAAATAGCAACTTTCAGGACATAGAATAGCAAAACACCACCGTGAGGTCTTACGGTTAGGGAGACAGCACCTAACACAACCTTTGTTTCAGTAAAGAAATATTTCTTTAGCAGAAATTATTTCCTAGCAACAGCAACTATTTTAGTGGCAGCTATTAGTTCAGAATGTATGAAAGACCAGGAAAATAAGTAATTCATTAGTAACATCTGGGATCCTAGGATGTTCCAAGTCTAAATACAGACTCATTGGAGTTAAAATGTGAGTCTAGTGCTATCCAGTGTCTTAAAACTGCTTTTTCCAACTTTATTTAAATATTGATTTTATAAGACTCTCTTTTCTTCATTTTGAGTTCAAATTTGAAGTGTCAGCAGATTGTTATACAGGCACATAATTTTGGGAACACATTTTAGTTGTCCTAACTCTTATCCTTGAGGTGAGAAGGAGAAAAGGACAGATGCCCTCCACATCATAACACTTTGAAATGCCTTCTAAGAGTTTCACAGAAGTACGGTGACTGGTGTGTGCAATGTCTGCGTGCTGGTTGGCTGTGCCTGATACATTGCAACTTCTGCATCAGCTCATGCCGATTCTCTGTCTGATCTTGTTTCAATTACTTGTTGGAGGCAGCTGATTCAAAGGAAACTCCAAGAAATCCTCGAAAAGCTGGTTTTAGAATCAATAACTGCCCCAATGGTAGCGCCACTTCCTAACCATGCACTAGCCCTTGGTCTCTGATACACTTCTGCTCCACTGGGTGTTGAACTTGGCCAACCTTGCTTACACCAGCCAGACAGCTCTACAGGGAAAAGACGCTTCCCAGATGGGAACCCAAGTTAAATGGGCAGTTTTATGGTGGAGATGTGTCCTAGCTGTCAGAAGTCACACCTCCGGAAAACTTTTTTGTCTGCCCTTCTCCTAACAGAGAAATATAATGCACATGATACAGAATTTGTACTTGGCCAGGCTACTCACTACACAGCAGAAAGGTAGGATTTCAGCACAAAACCATCACTACAGAGCACTCAAACAACAGGAATTACATGGCTATCCTACTCCTCAAAGAGAGTTATGCTTAAAGCTGAATCGGCAGCAAGCCCTCCTGGAGCCTTACCCTCTCCACTTGACATTAATTTGACACACTGCAGGCTCTTAATAATAATACTACTAATATTAATATTAATACTAATACTTTAAAATCCATTAAAATGGCCTTACCAGCAGTTTGCACTGTGAGGTGACCTCTTGCAGAGAAAACGATTCACAGAATCCAGCTTGCAGAGCAAAGTATTAAGAATCTGGAGTTAAAGCTGCAGTAGCGTTTTTCTCTCTTAAAAAGGAAGTAAGAGAAATCCAGGACTGCCAGAAGAACAGCAGAGTCACCAGGTTCAGCATCCCTTATCCTCTGTATTGTGTGCACAGAGATTCCAGGTCAAAGATACAGTCTATGTTTTCTGTGAATGACAACTGAAGGACAGTACAAAGCTAAGCCTATAAAGCATTTCCCAAGCAGCCCGTAAAAGGAATATTCAAGAGGATGGGTGCAGCTGGACTTGTGGATGTTTACAACTTCTGAAATGTTCCAGAAGTTAATACTTTAAGTAGGCAAATGCACCAAACCCAGCATTTATGATTGGTTTCGAGGCCTTAATTTTCAAGTGAGCTGCATGATTCTGATAGGCAGGTGGATGACGGCATGACTTTGAAGGGAGGTATTGATAAAACAGCGCTTCATATGGCACAATAAGGTAAGCCTGAAAGCTCTTGTATTCCCCAGTCACCTGATCCTTTCCACTTCTCATGACATCAAATTTCTTCCTTTTCCATATTCTCTACCAGAACAGAAAACAAGAAACCCTGCAGGCAGCAGCAGCTGCTGACATACACTTTGGTGTTATATCCACTATGCCGCCCACAGCAATTAATCCTGTGATAATACAAGCCAAGATAACAGACAGCTGTAGATGGTCTTTCCTGAAGGTTCTTATTTTTAAAGCTAATAGGAACTCTTTTTGTAGGTAGGCACTGAGGAAAAGATGGTAGTTTACTTCAGTCTTTGCCACATCTACAGAAGTGAATTTCATTAGATGCAGGCTATGGAACACGATTTACACAAGAAAGAGGACATTCTGAGCAGCACAGCATTGTCCTTTATACTGCTCTATTATATTAATCACTAGTTATTAGGAGAGTGTGACTCAAAAGTGTTGAGCGGCATCCAGACACATGATAAAAGAGAGTTCAAGAAGCTAAGACATACATAAAACCATCAAAACAGAAGAGGAAAAAAGGCAGGGAGATGATTTTTCCTCACCCAGGCAGAAGGACAGCAATACTACTAAGACAAGAATACCAATGATGTCAGCTTCTTGCTCACGATTCCTGGTGACCCTTCATGCTCTTTGAGTGTCAGAATCATGGAAGATTTGGCTTGCTAATGCCAGGAAGCTAGCTAGGAGTGCTAAAACAGGCTCCAACATGTGCAAGATACAATGGCAAATCATATGTAACAGCAAACACTGAAAAACCCCCCACCAAACACCCAAGCCCGCCAGGAATAAAGGCAGATTAAACATATACAAAAAGTAGAATTAAGAAAAAAACCTCATTCAATTCTGTATCATCTGAATCAACTGCATGATTTCTCAACCTACAAGTTCTTATTATAGAGCCTTAATTGTAGTTGTCTTAATTTTCTGTTAACTTCACTGTGACTAGACCTCCAATGAATGTAATATGAGCACAGACACCAGGCTCACATGATGGAACCTGCCTTATTTCTCAATTATCAGGAATCCTGAGTCCTGTCCTCAAAAAGGATGTAGGTGCCTCACGTTAGTGAAAGTGAGTGGGAGACAGGAGTTGACCTTGAGAACACACACTGAGGATCGCAATGCCTCTGTTCCCTGTATTAGCAAATGGGGTGACGGGAGGGGGCCTGGGACTGGAAGAATTCCATTATCCTCTGGAGCCAGTCCCTCACCATCACTGCTAAGCCAGCAGCTGTGTTCAAAGAACATTTAAATCAATAGTTGCACTCAGGGGGAGAAATCAACCTTCTCTGAGCCCTGCAGCATGCATATGAGCAGGGGCTCTTGTGCACTTAAAAAATTTAGTTTCCCCAAATCTTTTCCAGGAGCCTTCAAGCTCCTGGAAAAGGAGCCAGAAAGAGAACAGGGAATACATGTAAGAAAATTCTTTCTGTTCACAGAATTTAACAATGCAACAAAATAGGCTTATGTACTGTTAGTGATTCTAAGATCCGAGTTACAGCTCTATGTCTTAGTCTCTGCTTTATGCTAATTTTGATGTGAATTGATTTGGTTTGGACTAATTTTTACTGATGTATGGGTCTTACTAAGCACCTTTCTCCCAAGACAACACCTATGGAGAAGATGAGCCGCAAAGCTGCACCATCTGGAATGGCTGCAAATTCAGAAGATACTGAAAATTTTCTTCACAGAATGTGAAGACTCACAGATTTTATGTTTTCATTTCTATAAGATCTATTCTTTCTATTCTGCTGGAAATGTCACAGGCATGACCCCATGGAACGAGCTTTGCAAGACCTGGGAAAGCATCCGACAACTGCTCGTCAAGACATCCCCAAGAGGCATGTTGTCATGTTGCACAGAGCTGTAACCATTGAGAAAGGCTGATACCACCAAAAGAAGGTATTGTTTGCTTTCTGGCACAGGATCTTTCTGATTAGGAGCTTATGCTCTCAAAGGTGTGCCTTCAAATCTGGTTGACTTGAAGAGACTTTACTATATTGGTCCCTCAGACCTGTGACAATGACACTGACCGCAGCCTTGAAATAGTCACTTGGCATGTGTAAAATGTGGATACTAACAGTTAGCTCCAGTGGTGTCTTCAGAAAAGGACTAATTACTTAATGTTGAAGTAAAACATGTTGTAAATTGAAACGTAGCAAAACAGAGCTCCTGCAGGGCTTTCCATCAGAAAACCTCAAGGTGCCATCAACAAAATGAACTCTGGCATCATTATTTTACAAAAGGGAAACCAAAGTGCAGCATGGCTATACGACTCGTTGTAAGTTGGAATTTGACACAGGTCTACTCAAATCCTATCAGAAGCCCCATGCAGAATGCAGAGATACAGAATAGGAATAAAAATGGATATGGACATGACACAATAAAGTGCAGAAGTATTTGCACTCGCCTTATTTTTAAGTGCTTGATTTCCAGTTTTGCAAACTCATGCTTACTCTACAGATAAAAAACAACCCGACACATCTCAGCTTCTCACCTGGTAAAAGTTCTGGGTGGCCTGAAGCCTGAGCTACCCCCTGGCAGGTATGGAGATGGCTTTTGAATGCTCTTTCAGTGAAACTGAGGAGTGGGCAATTCAACTTGACATTTTTACCTCCCACAGGAAATCCCCTCTGTCTGTTAGATCACTAGTTGCCTCTCAAGGGCAGTGCTGAAGAGCATGAAAAGTAAATTGAAGTTGGGCAAGATTCTAGCTCAAAACTCCTACTGTAATCATTTAAATAAAAAGAAAAAAGCAAACCCACTTCTCCAAGCCATGCACTAAAGCACTGACTCTTCTTTCTGTGGCTTAACTTTTAAAAAATACATTTTTTTTTTTTAAATGAACTTTAATTTTAACTTCTGATGGCAGCAGTTTCTTGGAGGAATTTCGTATACCCCAACAATCCTATCAGGATTAATGACAGCACTGAGTCAGACTCCAGAATATGAATGCTAATAAAGCTATATTGCTACCTGTAGAGTTTAATTCAAGGATGTCAAATGAAATGGGCCTATTACTGATAGAATTGACCTAAACCAATTAGGTAGGGTAGTTCCTTTTCAACTGGAAACCTGTCACAACTGAGGTCCCCAGGGATCGATATTGGGCCTAGTGCTGTTTAATACCTTCATAAGTGATCTGGATGCTGGGATCAAGTGTACCCTGATGAAGTTTGCCAATGATACCAAACTGAGTGAGGAAGTGGACACTTCGGAAGGGAGAGCCACCCTGCAGGAAGACCTGAATAGGTTGGAAGAGTGGGCTAACAAGAATCTTATGAAGTGCAACAAAGACAAATGTAAAGTCTTGCACCTGGGGAAACATAATCCAGGAGTGTAGCACAGGCTGGGATCTACCTGTCTGTGGAAAGAGACCTGGGGGTCCTGGTGGGCAACAAGCTTCATATGAGCGAACAACGTGCTGCAGTGGCAAAGAAAGCCAACAGGATGCTGGTTTGCCTCAACAGTGGCATCACCATCAGAGACAAAGAAGTCATCATCCTGTAATAAGTAACATATTGTGCTTTGTTCATTAAACCTGTTTGGGAAGGTATGGATGGAAGATTTATGTGCCCGCAAGGCTTGATAGCCCAACAGAAGGACATTCTTGCATAAGTCAACAGGACCCGTAGCTGAGGGGGTTGAGTAGTCACATTCTTGCATAAGTCCACCCACAGGGCAACGAGGAAGACCTTCAGCCATCATCCTTAGGATCACCAGGAGGCAGAGAAAGACCCCCCAGCAACAGAAGGAACATGCGCAGAGTATCGACCTGATTGCGACATCACGAATGCAGGAAATGAGACTGTATATAATGTGCTTACACGAGGTGGGAAGTTGCGAGCCGTTGGCGGAGCGCAGACTCCCCGGCCGCCCAGCGCTGCCTTTGCTCTTGTTCGCTTGCTAATATAATAAAATTCGCATTGGATTTTGACACTTTAAATTGTCCGTGTCTCTACCTATCACAATCCCACTCTACTCAGCACTTGTCAGGCCACACCTGGAACACCGTGTTCAGTTTTTGTCCCTGCTATACAAAAAAGATGTGGACAGGCTGCAAAGAGTCCAGAGAAGGGCCACGAAGATGATCAGGGGACTGGGAAGCCTGCCATACGAGGAAAGGCTGAGAGAACTGGGTTTGTTCAGCCTTGAGAAAAGAAGGCTTAGGGGAGACCTTATTGCCCTGTTTCAGTATTTAAAGGGTGGCTACAAAGAAGGTGGAGACTCCCTCTTTACAAGGAGTCACATGGAAAAGAGAGGGGCAATGGGTACAAGTCACTCCTGGGGACATTCTGATTGGACAGAAGAGGAAAATTTTTCACAATGAGAACAATCAATCATTGGAATAATCTCCCCAGAGCAGTGATGGATTTCCCAGCATTGGACACTTATAAGAAACAGCTGGACAGGGTGCTGGGCCATCTTGTCTAGACCGTGCTTTTGCCATGAAAGGTTGGACCAGGTGATCGTTGAGGTCCCTTCCAATCTGGTATGCCATGGTTCTATGAATAAGCTCACATGGCAAACTGCATCCAATCTGCAAGGCACAACAATTGGTGCAAGATGACCCCTCGGACCCTCTGAGTTGAAGTTGAACCCAAACCCTCGAGGTCCTGACTCCAACTTTGTCACACTTCACTCAGACCTCTTAACCAAGCCAGACCTCCAGTTCTCATTTACATCAGCCTAACTCAGACCTTCTTAATTCTGCTCTGACAAGCACGAGTACCAAAACCCCCAACTGCCTGAAGCCTTCTCATACAGCAGCCACTCACACAAACGCTGCTTGAAAGACTAAGGCAAGAGCTAGATGGAGGAGGAAACTTTTGAAATAAACACTATCCTTTGACCAGGCCTTTCATAAGGACTTTGTTACAATTATGATTGCTTGGCACATTTCCCTCTTGGATCTCTCTCCTGGAGGAGCTGATTCATACACAGTGAGTAAGGCAACTTTACATTCCATAGGAAGGGGGAAATTATACTACTTTTAAAATGCCATTTATAAACCCCACTTCTTTCCATTCTAGCCTTTCAGCTGTGCCTTCACACCACAGCTCCTTTGGGCCTGAAGGTGAAATTTTATCAAAAGAAACTGGAATGTAATATAATCCATCTCTCCGCACACATAAGATGATACATTTTTTGGGTCAGGTGCTGATTTGTGGTTTTGCCTAGTACTAAGAACACTGGCAAATTTCAACAAATTAAATGAATGAGGCAACTGGACAACATGACACAGCAAGACTGCACAATAAATTGTGCTAGGGGAGCCAGGAGATCTTGAATGATAAGGCACCTATGTGCTTCCCTTTGTTGTATTTGTTTTCTGCCCAGTTCCATAACCTTGGAGTGAAGAAGAAGGTTATTGTATCTCTAGGAGCCTCTCATACCATGCCTGAATCCAGAAAAAACCAATAGAAAACAGTTTCAAAATGGCATTATCCCTATGTGCTGTAAATCATCAAGTCACTGGTCACACAAGAGATATAAATAATGTCTCTCTCAGAAGAGAAGCTTGATAATAAAAACAGAAAGGTGATTTTGGGGCTAAATGTTCTTAAGGTAAACAAGGCAAATAGTCCTACTAGTACATCCATGTGGCTAGACACACAAATCCCACTCAGGCAAATATATCTGTTGAATTCTGCCCTAAGATAATGGTTATTTCTAAGACAGCCATCACCATGTCGGTGCTACATGTCGCTAGGCAAGCAGTTTATAGACAAAGTCCACAGAATAGAAGGCCCAGAGCAAGTAGCCTGGGCTGCTGGGAGCACAAAACAGTCATGGTAAGGACTTACCACAGCACTTAAGAACTGCTGAATGATTCAGGGATTTGAAACAAACAAACAAAAAAACGGCTCTGCTGGGATGAAAAAGCAGCTGTGCATGAAAAAGCAGGTTACAGGAAGGGGTGAATGTGGAATAATTATCATTTGAATGGACCACCTTGCTTATTTAACTGTATGCTTGGCTCACATAGCTCCTGCATAAATCTAACCTTGCTTGCTAATGCTCTATGATTCACTGAGAAAAGCTAAGTAAAGCAGGTAGCTGTGCTTTGGGAATCATTTCCCCATTAGGCCACTGGGTAACAGGATCAAATTGTGCTGAGGGGAAGACTGGCAGTGCCCTAGGAACACTACTGTTGGGGAAATGCCTCCTGTTAACCACTCATTCCCCTATTATCTGTAGCATCAGCATGATAACCTTTTCCACAGTAGAACTGGAAATGATGCCTTTGTGTCATGATATTAACAACCAGCTTTAGGAGCTAACAGGAAGTGTTACAGCTGCTTCAGAGCATTCAGCACTTGTTAAATGTACTGAGATAAATGGACTTGACCTTACTTTATCATTCGATTTATTGTAAATTAAGATTTTTCTCATGGATACATCAAGGAGAACGGACCACTCATTTTAATTGTCAAGTCAGAGGTCCCTGGTCTTTGAGACATTATTATTCATTGTTAGAGAACTAACTGCTAAAAAAAGCCTTGTTGTGTACTAAGACTACACTGAACAATGCCAGAAACTAAAGACAGATTTAACCTCAAGAAACCTGCAACTTACATATTAAGATGGACAGACAGCACAGGAAACCAAACAGACTATATGTGCCAGGCTGACAGTCCCTATTTTGAACATACTGGTAGCCTGTGTGGCATCAGAGCAAAGATGAACTATAATGAGACAAACAAGGTGACAGGCAATCAGTTGCCTGCGCACTTTGGGGCCAGCTCCAATAGGCTTGAAAGGCCAGTTTCAGATGGTCCTGTGGTGGCCATACCCTAGAGGCAGTCTTCCTTCTCTAGCCCAGAAAAGGTCACACACAGGAGATACGGGGAGACGCAAGAAGGTAAGAGTTGCTACAGTTCTGCTGCACTCCTGACTCTTGACCACTCAAGGCCAGGATATTTTTAAACTCATAACTATTTGACATGAGAAATTTATTTGCTTGACAAGTGTCAAAGTAGCTGTGGAGAAGGCAATTCTGCATAGCCAAGTACTCTTTCGCTTTATCCTCTAACTCTGTCCAGATTCCAAAAGACTCTTGCAGGCTTGTTTAGCACATTGAAGTTGATTTACACACCTCAAGGAGACAGAGAATTGTTATATGCAAAATGCTCAATGTACTTGGCTCCAATTTCAGTGGGCTTGGCCTAACGACACTGTTAGAGGTAGAACCAAAATCAGGCTCCTTTACCGAAGCTTTGAATTCCACCTCTGTCAGGAAAGGCAAGAACAATAATGTGAAGCATTGCCTGCTCTTCATGAATGATCTACTCCTTGCAATGACAGATAGAGCATGCACAGCTGAAGGCAGAGCTGCAGCTATTACAGACAGTTTCACTGCTGGGGCAATGGGAAAGCAGAACCCCAGAACTCCTTCGTATACTTCCCAAATTCCTTTGTGTACCTTCTTCAACTAAATCTATATACAAAGACAGGTCATTAACCAAGCCTTCAGACCCAATTTTGCTGTTTGCAAAATAACCTTCTACTTTTGGAAAAAGCAGTGGCTGGAGCAAAAGTTTATCTCAGCACTCCGTGGGATTTACCCCTTACCAAAGGCACAAACAACGTTCTAGGAGTTGGAACAGAGACTTGTAGCAAAAGGAGGTAAGAAAAGAAATAGACTAGGATGAAGAAGAATGGGAATGTCTTCTGGGCACAAGACTAACACCTGCATTTGGGATTGCAGTACTGGCCAGAGACATGGAATACATTTAGAAGCACACACTGAGAGTCTGCCAGTTCCGTGTGAGGCCGAGATGACAGATGGTCATGTCACAACACACCTGCACAACACACAGGGATATTCTGCTGCTCTGAGAAGTGGTCCCAGAAAGCCACACTTCTGACAGAGTAATCTGCATGGGGTTTGCACAGACACTGTACCTGTTACCATGAAGGGCAAGGGACTTCACTTTCCCGCGCCAGCACTCCAGCAGATTGTCTTTAACCAGTTCTCAGTTTGCCACATGGCACAGAGACAATATCCAAAGTGTATTTTTGCTGTCTAGAGTACTACCGCATACACAAGTACGGGAGTCTCATATGACCCTTTCATGCACGGTTTGTCAGGTGTACAAGCAACTAACATCCACGTGATGTGAAAGTGAAGTGAATCTACTTTGTCAAGTGCTTCAAAAGAACAACAGATTTCAAGGAGAACAGGCAGCATTGCTGTCTGAGGAAAGTGAAAAGAGCAGTTAAACTCTGATTGACAGTCACCCAAAAGCAACCCTAGCACAGCCAGACTCCATACACATTTTGCCAAAGTGCAAAATTGGGTCTGAAAGGCGCTTGAACTTACTTCAACAAAATACATCAAAAAACGGAAAATCAGTAATAACAGTGGTCTGAGGTAACGCTGAAACTTTTTCAATGATCTTAATGCTAAAAGGAGAAACCATTCTGAGATGGTTTTTGTGCCTTCAACCTAAACTTTTATGAAGAACAGAAATGGTTTATAGTCTGTGGAAGAGAACCCAGCAATAGAAAATTGTAATGCTAAACAAATACTTTTCCCTAAAGAAGTAAAAAGCATGTATAAAAATATATACGATTCAAAGGAATTATGAGTACATATGAAGAGGCAGCTGTAGGACAAGCCATGTACTTTTTTTTTTTTTTACGGGCTATGCCAGTGTATCTGTTCTTGAGGACAGTGTGGAAATGCGCAATCTGGATTTAAAGAGAGCTGAGAAGCCAAACTAGTCCATACAAAGCTCCTTGTTACTGAATACCAGGCTGCTTCTGTGACCAAGTTAACGTTTAGAGATAACACTTTGTTTGGGAATGCGGCTATTACACTGAAGTAGCAGTCAGAGCCCTACCAGAGAAAAAAATTGATTATGGAGGTCATCGTAGTAAAACAAAGATGAAATCCATTTCCTGGGACCTGCTTGAGGAAATTGGCAACTAAATCTGCTCCTATCCCAATGATTTATCCTTCAGATCATATTCTCTAAGCCGGCAAGATCTTTCCAGCACTTTGTTAAAACAAAACCAACCACCTCTTCACCAACATTGCATTAAGAAACAAAGCTCCCCACAGAACCCATTTGGCTGACCAACACAAATCAGTAGAAATAAAGCATAAGTGATGTTCAAATTCAGCTCAAAATACCAGCCAGAGAAGCTGGTGTTCTGCCTTTTTTTTTTTTTTTTTTCCTTCCCTCCAACAAAGCAGCAGTGCTCCTTACCCCCACCTCAGACTTCAAGGTGAATTACTCCCTCACCATGGAAGATAGCAATGCCATCACCGTGTGCAGCTGTTTTTCTCCTTATAAAAAGGGCTCGCTAAAGGTAGTGAGCACTGTTCTGCTCCTGGAAGAGGAAACACTCCCTCAGATGAAATAATCCGTTTCTGAGACTCAGCCCCACCTTCCTCTCACAAGCCCAACCAGGATTTCTAAGCCACCTGCCTGCCATGCTGCTGTTAATGACCAGGTGCCAGGCCCTCTTTGAGCTCTGCACCACTTCTGCTCTGGGATTCTTACAGAGGACCCAAACATGCTTTTAGGAAATCATTGACACCTCAAAAGGTGCATTTTCTTCTAGAGACCCTTATATATGACAGCACTTCGACTCACCTTCAGACAAATACAGACCTGTTTTCATTGTTGCTGGGCTTATTTGCTTTCTTTTACCTTGTATCAAGTTTGATTTTGGAACATTACAGGGGGGAATGCATTGATTTGCTATTTCATCTTCTAGACAAAAGTCTAAATTCAGAAATGGAGATGTATACAGCTGTGTATCAAGCATTTCTCTATTTCACTGCTATGCTTTTTTTTATTGTTTAGTGCATTTTTCCTCCCCTTCAATCAATAGGTACATACGCTTTTTTTACACTCTATGTGAAAATAACTGCTAGGTTACATTGGACACACTTGTATCACAGGTAAAATGAAATAATATAGCACAGAAACCCCACAGAACTCACTACCTTTAATATTCAGAGCCCTTGCTACACTTCTCAAACCTGCTTAAATGATGAGCAACACTTCCCTGAGTCTACCCTTCAGTTGGCCACGATCAACTGCACTAGCAAGGCAGTACAGAACAGATCCTCCACTGTGGCTGGTAACAGCCACAAACCACTTTACGTTTGCCCCTAGCTTTGTTCTGACTTGACTATCAACGGATATCATAAACGCAAACTTGCATCCTGATGATGGCTAACATTCCTGAATGTTAGTGAAGTGCCTTCTACTCAATTAACAAAACTTGGCCCTGAGCTCATAGGTTTCTGTATCCCTAGATACTGTAGAAAAGACATCATGCATATTATAAGCAGGTTCACCTACGTGAGAAATACTGAGAAGACACGAGCCAGAAAATTGCTAGCATACACAAGCGGCCAAGCTGCTTTAGTTTCCCAGTGGAAGAGTCGTGTTTTGGTTTGGGTTGTTTGTGGGGGGTTTCTTTTTTTGTTTTTGTTTGTTTGTTTGTTTTTAACATGGAGGAAGTCAGAAGCATTTGTAAGCATTTTACCACCTGCAAGTCAGCCATTTTTGAACCTTCAAAGCTTAGATTAAAATTTTCTTCTGAACTGTTAATTGTAAACACCGCTTATCCTGGCCCAACTACTCTCTTGTGCCTTCATTTAAGAGGTTTGCAGGGGTGAGTATTACACTGGCCTCTGCCACTCATGCAGTCACTACAGAGCACCTTCACTATGATGTAGTTCTCACAGAAAGAGTTGTCCAGCTCCCAAGCTTTCACCCATGTCATCTTTCATTGTTCTCTAAAGTCTGTCCCACCTCATCATACAGACAGAAGACTTTTTGCAGCTGCAGAATAACCTGAATACCCAAGCGAATGGGCCTCTATTTGGGCTTGCATCATCAGAGGATGACAGACAAGTGCTTTAACAGAAATATAGGCCTACACCCTGGCTACGTGTCTGCTTCCACTTAAATCTTTTCCTACCACTTCTCAGGATCCTCCTGCAAAACACTGGACATGTGAGAAAGGAAAGCATTCCCTACGCACAGCAAACTTTTCAATCATTCTGAAGTACTTACAGTCCCCAGATAGCTAGTTTTAGAAGGATGCAAGTTGTAAACAAAGAGGCTGCTTAGAAGCATCCAAGGAGCAACAGTAATGAGCCCTCAAAACAGTCTCCAAGGAGCAACTGGAATTCCTCCTTCGCAGGCTGTTGCCCTTCTCTTGCATAGACAAAAGACCAGCAAGAAAAACAAAGGTATGAAAAACTACTAATGGCACAGGGCTGCTTACGTAGCAAAGCATATATGCTTCTGCCAGCTAATTCTGGTTAGAAGAAAAAAAGGATCCTTTCTCTCTTGGGTTGACAAGGACAGTTCTTTAATTAGAACCATAATGGGTTATATATCAGGTTTTTTCCTAGTCTGGTAAACTTCCTGCTGAAAATCTGATACCTATAAGAAGGAAAATCCCTTTCAGTGGAGCATGTCCTTGTCACTTACTCAGCAAGACATCACAGTTCCAGAGAAAAAAAGAACAAGAAGAAAAAAAAGCCACCCAAGATCTTTTCCCCCTAAAAATTATATAGTCAGCATACTAAGAAAGCACACAGCATTTTTTCCATTCAAGGAGCTAGCTTCTCAGTCAGTTTTCTTCTCATTTCTTCAAGGGTGTCATAAAGATGTTAGGTAGCCTAATCCTGTGGAGAAGAAGATAAGTATTGGTACATATTTCCAACCAGCTTCCCCACAGAAACCAAGCTTAAGCAATCACACTGCATAAGCATGTCCATTTTCTTGTAATAAATTTTGAGCTGTGAGGTCTATTTCAACCAAACTGACCACATCTGGTGTCACAGATGCCAAGTTCCACCTGCTCAGCAGAAAACAGACACCCTCCCAAGTGTCCTCAACAAGTATTAGACTAGGGAGCACTCCATCTTTACAAGCTATCCAGTTCCTCAAGGTTGAGCCAAAACTCCAAAGAAATTCAGACCCTTTCTCAAAAGAGGCCAATGCCATCTTTCATCATACACGTACGACTTCTTCGGAAAACCTGGATGCTTCCCACTGGGGCCCATCTGTTTTATCATAAAGTCAGGGTAATTAGGAATTTAGCCAAGAAAACTTCAGTGTAGGAACTCCATATTATTCCTGCATGACCTTGTTTTCAGCTACATACTAATGGCACTGGAAGATGATTTCAGACGGTAAGAGCTGGACCAAACAGATTGAAGGCAGATGCAAACGGGCCACGTTTGTCCTTTTTGTGCAGACAAGGATGCTTTGCTCCAAAGATACCCAGTTTCTTAAAAAGAGTTAGAAGAGTTAATAGGTGAGTAGCGATAGCTGAGTTTCCCAGCCGGTCTTCTGGGGTTGGGGTACAATACCATACTTAAACATCGGTAGGGTGAACAGCCAGGTCTACTTAGTCACTAATCATGCGCACACCTTCCAAGCACAATCATCCCAGAAACTGAAAAGACTGTCTGGGAGAGGTTCCTTTTTCTGAGGACGGAGAGGTTAGGTCAATTGAGTTGTCCTCTGCCTTTCTACGCACCCATCATTAAAAGGAAATTTTGTATGCCGTAACATACCATAGATCTCCATATCAGGAAATCCTGGAATCTTATACCTATTTGTGTTTCCTGTAAGCTGTCATCTGATGCAGATTGTCTGCGCTGTACCAAACGGGGCTTAATGTAGCATACTATACAAAAATCAGTTCCTGTTTCTACATTGTTTGGCATGTACCTGAAAACATCTAAAGCAAGAATTCAACTGCTTCAACCATAATGTCTAGTTACCAGAACAATTTTTTTTGTTTCTAAAAACCAGACATACACGAATCCTCTGAACTCACTATTTATGTTAAAACAGTAGCAGCAGTGTATCAACTAGCTCATTTACTTACTTTGCCTATTGACAAATGTAGTCCTGAAAAATCTTCTTTCTTCACTTTAAAGCTCCTTCATATAGGTGTATTGTCAATATAGCTAGTCAATTTGCCTCTGATTCTGTCTACAAAGAATTAGTTCTCCTTCCTCAAACTACACTGCTCTGAAAAAGGCACAATTTTTCAACTGTGCTGATATGCTAAAGGGAATAAAAAACATAGTATTACCGTGACAAGTGAAAAAGTCTCTCTTCCTTTTTTAAGTCACGCTATTGCTAGATATAACACCATTAAACAAGCAAGACAGTGACTGTTTCAGTTTTGGGACACCATAACACTGTGGGCTACTATTTTGAAGAGTGAAAACCTTGGGTAATCACAGGCCTCTGAACTTATTTCCACCATTGCAATGCAGAATGCTGTCAAATTAGTACTCTTATACCTTTCCTGACAGCTCCAGTCACAAGCTTCAGTGCCGGTAGGGACTTCTGGGACAGGAACACTGCTGAAACCCTCAAATGGTTCCCTGTGCTGGCTCATGGCAGTTACTTATCATCCAAGGTTCCCATAGAGCATAAAATGAAGATTTCCTTTCAGAACAGTTTTGACTGTTTACAATATCACTAAAACACCGAGTTACTTAGGACCTGATATCCTGCCTCCCACTTCAAACCCAGTTGCTTTAAGCAGAGTAGAATACGTTGTTGCCATAGTATCCAAGTGCAAACATGCCCCCAAAAATGCGATACGGGTCTCAATGCCCAGGTATGCTGAAAAACAAGGAGGGAAGGAAAATATTCTCTTCCTTTCACCATAGTGTGGAAACTTGGCAGAAAGGAACCCACAGTTCTGCATTTTTCAAATGGACACTGAAGAACAGAAGGACACTGAAAATTTAAAATGTGCAGAGCCCTTTTGTTGCAAATTCACCCACAACGAAGGATGCCATTGTCAGGCCAAGAAAAATCAGTCACAAGGACACAAAAATACCCAGACCCACTGATCAGTGTACTTTAGCTTTATTTTTTTTATTTACAGAATGGAGACACCTAATCAGTTTTAAGGTTAGACACCTGATAATTCAGCTTTTTTGTAAAAGTATATAAATATATACATGAAACTCTATGAAGTAAACATTATTAACTGTGGTACTTACAGTAAATATTCACTACTATCTTTATGCTAACAGGCATCTCTTAAAGCTTAAATGCTGATTCAAGATACCCTCTATAAAACAGCTGTACCTAAAAGGGCAAAAATTCTGTGCCATAAACAAGCTTTTAAAATAGACTAGTAAAATGTCTTTGTAATAAAGTTTGCCAGGATAAAAATACTGCTTCATCCCTCCTGCTCCCCCACTCCATAAGAAACAAATACCCCCTAAACAGTTGCAGAACTGCAGGAAGTATTATAAGATCACTTTTTTCTTTTTTTTTTTTTTTTAAGTTAAAATATTTTTATTTCAGTATTTTATCACATATTAAGGGAGCTGCAAAAAAATGCAGCTTTATTAAATATTATTTACTGTTATACAAAAATCTCCTATGTGTGTCTGTGGAGCTGAAGACATTAGTGGTATTGTACAAGGTATTCCTTTTCCTTATAACTATACACCTTATTTGGAACGATGGAGAGACTTTATAGAAAAAACATTTGACAGCAACTGATGAAAGGGACCGGAAAACCATTGGCGGAACAAAGGAAACATGTGAGAGCCCCTGGATCTCCTTGTTTCCTTATTTTAGAAGTACTTCTGCTTCAGTATTTTATTTTCCTCTCTGTTCTTCATGTTGGAGATGATTCAGGACATAAAGGACAACTTCATAGCAGAAAATGTACTGATCCTGCAAGGGAAAGGAAATCACAGAACACGTGAAAAATGCTTGCACCACCTAAGTGATTCACTCTCACCTGTACTTCACAGGTGCACAGCACTTGATTTCAATACTATTTCTACAGGTAAATAATAAGCCACAAAACAAAAAACCCACAATGGAGAAACACACAACCTCAACTTAAAACAAATACAGGCACTCCCCTGCCACTAAAGATATATTTTTATATGGCACATTTACCCTCCTTTCATACCAAAACCACCTCAAGCAGAGCAAGTCCTTTATATAAGTAGAAATGAAGATGGCAAGTGAATTTCAAGGTCTTGCATCAATGCCAACTGATACAGAACTCAGATGACAGTGCAACTTCTTCTTATCTTAATCTACATGATACAGTTGTGGGAGCTAATACCCATTTTGAGGTGTGAGGCAGGGCTGACAGTTTTGTGGTTTAGTTTTGTTTTTTAAACTATGATTTGACAATTCCTTCCCATTCAAAGAAAAAAGTGCAGATTTTAACAAGACCTTATGATGTCCATCTCTAACATAAAGTTAATTAGCTCTAGTTCTAGATTTTACCTAAAACATTAATTTAATTTCTGGTTGACTATCTCCCCAAAGGAGAATCAAGACATCTCTGGTAGTATCAGTGATTCAGAGCAGCTACAGTTAGGCCTTTTCTTCAGTTTATAATGCAATTTTCAGCCAAAAAAGGCTCAGCTGATTTCCTCTATAACACATGCTTTTGAAGACCAAAACTCACATTTAAAAAAAAAAAAACCAAACCCCACAGATCAAAACAGCACAACATGTTAAAAATTGCATGCATTTATAGCTGTTAAATATGTACTGCTACTCACTGGTACGTCTCTGATTTAATTTCTCATGACACAAACGTTGCATTAGAGAGCACAAAGACAATCATTGTGTGCATCACAGAATAGTTTACTGGCACATCACAGTTAGAACTCCAGTATCTTTCCTTTAGCGCATACTGGGGGAAGCCAGACTCACCTCTGTTTGAACCATCCCATGTCTTTGCAGACGCATCGTGCGCACCAGGTCTGAGATGTCAAACTACCAATACAAACAGCAAGTTAAACATTTGACAAAGACACAGGTGCATATAAAGGAAACATACCCAGCACCAAACCAAGGAATCCAACTGGGTCCATTAAACATTTAGTAGTGAGACAAATAACAATTCACTATCGCCTATGCATGCCTGGTATCAACAACCAGCATGTGCTGTCCCTAGGCCATATGGATGTGGCCCTCCTACATCAGGGCCACAAACATCTTTTGTTTTCTTCTCTGTGCACAGGCTCTCTTGTTTACTCTTACTGGGAGCTGAGTGTGCAGAAAAGAGAGCCCCTTGGTCCAACCTAACAAAACACTTTTTATTTCCCCAGGTCTACAAGCACCTGGTGGGTGCTTAGAAACACCTCTGAGCTAAGCATGACATAACTCATCTCTATAAATTCACAAAAAGATCTGCTACACCAGGCCACTGAAGGACATAAGTATAAGGAAGCTAGCACCCTCCTGTGGATCACCCTAGAAAGCAAATCCCTGGTTGTGCCAGAAAAGTTAATTTACTTACCTTCATCTCCAGCTTAGATGTTTGTACACTGAGTTTTTGATTCAGCTGCCTAAACAGATACTCTGGTTGGCTTCTAGCTGCCCTCCAACAGCTCATGGATCTCTGACCGATGGAGTGCCACAAGTCTCAGCCCTAATGCCATTTAACACGATAGTTCCACTGAGTCCATCCAACCAGGTAAGACAGGTGTTTTAACTTTTCCTTCAATTGCCCAAGACATCACGGCCACACACTGTTGTTCCAAAGCTATACGCCAGAAGTCTGCTATGGTAGGAGATGTCCTTGCAACACATTCTAGAATGCCTCAAGTGGCACCTAACAATGTTGGACTGCTGAGGTGTCAACAAGAAGGACACTTAAGATTCCCTGAGCTAACCCAAGAACCAGTGGACGCTAGACCTCTTCCCCCCCACCCCAGGATCATCAACAAAGAAAAATTTCACAGCTACTGCTGTTTTACATCCTGATTTATGTTACATTAAGACATAGCCAGCTTGCTACTCTAAAGAACATGCCATGCTTTTGAAACAATTGAACAGATCCAATGGAACACATTTCCTGCAAGTCAAAAGCCCAGCTTAGCCCATTCTCTTGGGTACTCACATCGAGGTCTCTGCTGATCAACCCTAGGACAACGTCTATACAAATAAGGGTCCCCGATCGTCCAATGCCTGCACTGCAGTGAGTTATGATAGGTCCCGATTTGTGGACATGCCGCATGTAGGAGATAAAAGTAAGCAGGTCATCTGGTTGAGAAGGGGTGTCATGGTCAGGCCAGGCAATGAAGTTCAGATGGGAAATGTGCCGTACTTCACCTGTCTGAGGTTTAAAAACAATAACAACGACATGTAACACATGGGAAGAATAAAAAGATAAAAGGTAAGTTCCCAAAGGAAACAGTCTCAGAAGAGAGGGATTTGCCCAATGAAGGTATTCTGTAATTCAATAGAACAAGAGAAACAATGAGCTAAACTGAAAATAACCAGCAAGTAATTGTATAGTATAAGGTTCACCACGCAGATTGAGCTGATCAGACAGAGGAATGAACGAGCCAGACTGAATTATTAGTGAATTTCATATCCCTATGTATGTTTCTGTGGCCAAAGGCACTTAGGAAGCCAAAATTTAGTCTCCTTAGGGTAATGAAATCATCTCCTGGCCCACATGCCATCTCTTATAAAGGTAGGACAAGTTGCAGTGAGGAAGAGTTGCCCAGTGATCGTTACTGGGCAAAGAGCAGAAGTCATCTTGATGTAGACATTGCAGCTGAAAGCAAGCAAGCCAGAAGTACAAGGATAAAAATACGAACACAGAAAAAAAATCTCAGAATGCAGAATTATATTCACTTACCTGAATTTCTTCTAGCTCCAGCACTCTAATGATAAAGCCTTTCAGCTGCTGGAGTCTTATAAGAGCAAGTCGTAGTCTATCATTTATCATGATGGTTTTATTGAGTACATCTGGCCAGTAACGCTGGCATTTTATCTTTTCTCCTTCAACCTCCTGAGTCATCATGGCAATCACAGTACAGTTTTGCTCCCAAACCATTTGCCAGAAATCTGCTACAGTAGTAGGGAGAGGTCCTTGACAGGCAATGTAAACGAACTCTTCATTCCCCACTGGCATGCGAATGAAGCTGGCATTGATGTATCCACCTTCAATCCCAAGAGGTACTCTAGTGGTATCATCTGCAAGACCCACACAACAAAAATACCTCAATATTATGTGTGCACATAATTAGACTTTCACACAATAGAGATGCTGAGCCTTACACACTCACATACTACTTAGCAATACTTGCTTTAGAATACTAATCAGTACTTCTCTTCAAGTAAAGAAAAAAGATGGCTAGGGGAGAAATCTAAATCAGCAGCCAGGCAGGACACATGATTTGAACTGCAGCACCTCTGAAACAGAGACTGATATTTATCACTCTGAACTAACCTTTGTCAGTTCTCACTTCTCCACACATCTCCCACCTAACGAACAGAATTTTGTTGCAGAAAATTTACTGACAATAGTATACGTGTCTGCTTTTCCACTTTTATACAGGTAAAAGTGTAAAAATCTTGTCTGGCTCCATATATATATATATATCTCATGTAAGAAACAGGCTCTGCCAAAACAATCGAAGAATCTGTGAACATCCATCCCTACCTACTACAGTAGTCTATTGTTAACCGATCTTAAACCGCTTTATAAATGCTTGCTTTAAATATGTAGAAAATGAGTGGCAGATTTATTTTTTTTCCCCTCTTAGAAGCAGAACTAAGACTGGGAATGAAACCATCCCACTCCTACACGTGGTGACAAAGTATCCACAGTGAACTTCAGATTAGTTAGGACTTACAAGGAAGTATGTTTTTATATCTGTTCTTTTTCCTATTCTCCTTTGCTTGTCCAATCAAACACTGATCCAAAGGTTTTAACTCCTGAAGGTTCTGTAAAGAAGCAATTACACGTGCATTAGAAAGTGCTGAATGGTAAGAAGTATTAAGAGCAGTTGAGTAACCAAGTCTTTAACAGACAGAACCATTAAAAAAAAAAAGCCTAATGTGGATATGTAAAATAATTCCATCACAGCAAGGAATCTAATTTCACATAGCTAAGAAAATCAAACAAAATCAAAAAACAACTATTGTATGGTAAATATTTTATTTCATTCTCCCAAAGAAAAGAGATCGTGTAACATTGTTGACTTAAGACTTTGGAAAGGCTGTTTTCACATTCTGCAGCTAGACTTCCATCTATACTAGTCATAGTCACTTGGTAATTTACCAGAAGTAAGAATGATGTAAACACACTTTTGAATTGAATTCTCGGTTCAAATGAATCTTATCTCTCAGAAGATAGTGGGGGAAGGGAGAAAAGCCTTTGGTAAAAGAAGTCTTTTCATCGCTTTAGAGCTGCAAATTAAAGAGCTGTGGTATTTAAGGCAGTGATGAACCAGCCATTCTATTTCTGTTTCATACCAGAAAAAAGGACTTTAAAGGACAAATAGTTACTCACTTCAATCTCTTTAGACGGGACTCCTTGTTCCAGCAATCCACGCAACATCCTTATCACTGACTTCAATTTGGCTCCTGAGTACTTGCCTCCTGGGAGCACATTCACAGTAGGGAGTGCAGAGATCTCTTCATTGGTCACTAAAGGGAAACCTAGCAGAAGAACAAGACTGATTGACATAACTGTATATATTTAAACAGTTAAAACTAGGGAAACTTAAAAACCTTTAGCGCAATTTGGATTTCTTTGTTGCTGTTCACCACTGTACCACCTGTTTTCTCTTGAATGTCTCCCATATACCAGAAAGAATACAGATGTCCTCTCAGTTTGACAGGCAAAACCAAACTAACTAACAAAATCAGTATGGTTCAAAATCAGCTTTCATGAACCTAGGAACCAAAGGGAGTATTTTCCTGAACTTCCAATAAATACAGTGAAACAAACTTCAAATACATTTTAAATACAAGTTCTTCACACAATAACCTACAAAACTGAGGAATGCACACAGGGATGAATTCAGAACTCTCCACTTAAACATTACAGCCTGGGACTTTGATTTAGCACTTACACTTAAAATGTGTTTCCAGTGGTAATTGTAAGAATTGTTATACATCTTTTTTTCCAATAAAGCTCGCTTCCTATCAGGCCTTCAGTGTTTCTCTGAAGCACAACAAAATTAATAAACCAAGAGTCTCTCTGGCATTGCAATTAAAAGTGTCTTAAATCTACTTACTTAGTCTAAAGGTCTACGCAGATTATCCTTTTCTTTTTTAATGAATGCAGACAAAAGGCTGCTGTAGATGAATTTCAGGAACTGATATTTCTTGTGCTATCTCAAGAAGTAAAGAGTAGATTCTGCCAAATGCAAATTGAGCAGTGTTCCACTCTGCCATGTTGAGCAGCAGTGGAAGAATGAAAGTCAAGACAAATTAAAAAATATTGCCCAATTTGAGCATGAAGTAGCCTTTATGTGAAGCAGATAATATATTGATCTGATCATGGTCGAACATCTATATGGTTACAGCTTTTGTCAGATGGATACTATGGAAGAAAGCATCTCAGCTGGCTTCAACTCTACAGGTGCAATGTCGCCAGTATTTATTCCTACTAACTTACATATTTATTACAGAAAGTTGTAAAGATCCTTTCCAGTGTGTTGCTGAGCTGTTAGATTTCCTGCTATATCTATCATTACACCCTCAAGACATATCCATGACATTTTAAAATTAATTTCTGACATTTTTTCTATTCAATGTGATCCTCAGTTTTCCACTGATTATTTCTTAAAAGTTCTTGCCTTTATTTACATATTCCTGGCTGACTGATTCAATTGGCAGTTCATCACTTCCCCATGTGATTTCATCTTCATCTGCTTGGCTCAAGGGAGGTTGTGGAGGAGATCTGTAAGAGGATATGGAAGGTACAGAAGTAAGAAAGAACACCTAGAAATAACTAAAGACATTTGCAATCTAATATAAATTCACCAGAAAGTAATTTATACCTACAAGTATTTCTGGACTGGATCCATACTAGTATATCTCAAAAATAACACCTTTTTTTCCCTTTTTTAAACTCCCAGCAGGGATTTGAAAAATGTAACAGTGGAAAAAGAGCCAGGAAGACACGAATCTATTACTGCAATTACTTTTTGAAGTCTAAGCAGTCAAATAACATCCAATAGCAGATTTGTATCATTCACATAATTCACTACCTACACACTAGAATATCTATTTTTCAATTGCAAGTTTTCTAGCTTTGTTGAAGATGGTGATGAACATACTAAGTATTTCAGGTCATAATGTTGCTGCTTGTGCCAAGTCTCAACCCAAAACTTCCCAGAAACTTAATCAAAACATAAAAAGAAGTATATACACTTTGACTGAAGCTTCACTTAGACTAAGGACTGCAATTATTTCACAAAGAAAAACCATCTTGGGCACTGCCAAAATTCAAGGTGGCTCAAAGGGACAGCTAGTAACTTGGCCAGACATATCCTTAGTTTTCCATGTAAAAAAAAAAAAAAAAAAAAAAGCCCTAACCACCCAAATGGGAACAGATGGACCAGTGGAACTATACGGTTTAGTTTCTGTGCTCTAAAACCAGATGAAATAACATTAATGAAGCTTGTAAAGACTCAAACTGAAGACAGCATTGACATGCAAGTACCAAATCATTAGTACAATGTAAATTAAGTTATCTGGAGCCATTTGAACACAGCCCAGTTACTTGTTATACCCACATGTCAAAGGAATAAATAAAACTAGGGCATAGTACCACATAAACCTGACTAGTATTCTGGCAAATTATAACCTTCTAAATAAAAAGAATAGAGTAATTCAGTAAGACATTGCACGGATATTTTATTGGGTTTGTTTTTGTTTCGGGGTGGTTTCGTTTGTGTGTTTTTCTTTTGGTATAACACATCCCTCTTCAGTTTCAGACTTCACAGGTATGCTTTCAAGCAAATCTTGGTTCAAGGAGTCTTACCTTTCTGGCAAAGCTTTTACTTCACAAGAGTCTTCACAACCATTTACATGTGTTGGCTAGTGGAAGAAATATTTCAAAACACATTAAAGGACATAGTTGTAACACTCACCCACTGCAAATTTTAAACAATTAACAATTACAGAGACTATTTCTGAAGGGTACTAAGTTCAAAGCAGCACATAATGAAAGACCTTCCTTTTTCAGACATCTCATTAACCCAAAATAACTGACAAAGAGAACACTGAGCACTTGGAAAGAGGCTCTACTGTGATAAGCCCAAAATGCCATCTTAAAAATCATTCCTGACTCACAGCAGCAATAGAGCCATCTAAGTTTTCTCCAGTTGACTTTTTTTTTTGTTTCTCATACTTAAAAACCTTTTATGAGGTAAGTTTGATAGTGAAAACTTCTGCCTCCTGTTCTATACTGCAATATAGAACAGAACAGGGCTTTACCTCTAAATGACAGGTACTCCTATATGCACCTTCCTCAACAGACAATGAAGACCCAGCAGAGAAAAGGCATTTTGATCCTCCTTTCAAGAAAAACTCTACAAACCCATTTATATTTATTAGGCCAGATTGCAAGTTTCTACTGCCACACTCAGAGAATTTTACTTGTGGATCTCCTAGAGCACACTGACGCAGAGTCAGATTCCTGATTTGACTCTCAGCTCTTCCAATTGGACAGAAAGCTGCAACAGCCAGGATGTGCTGGATAGATACAAGACAAACCCTGGGCATCTAGTGACTGATGGAAAACAGGATGCGCAATAATATAGGGTAAACCACATATAAAAGTTACTCAAGTTAATGAACATATCCTAGCAAAAAGTAGGAGGAAAAGAACTCTCAAATTTACATTTTGGACAGTTAAGTCTACACAGCATTCATTGTGACTGCTTCTCTTCTCTGAGCAGGAATCAAGCAGATTTTTTAGATTAAGTGCCTGTAATAACACTAAAAGGTAGTTTATTATTGCCCTTTTTGGAAAAAAAAAAGCTGTTGGGCTTTACATGAGAAACAGTGCAAAATAAACTCTACACTTTTTTCTCTTACATAGTTCATTTATGTTAGAATAATCATACACTGTTTTAAAAAAAATTGTACACTATTTACAGCTACTACCGACAAATATGTTTTTATTTAAAAGACATGTAAAGTTATTTCCACAAATTTTATGCCAATAAGGAAAATAATAAATTGAAAGAACAAAATCAAGAGACAAACGTCTGCCAGCTTCTCGCCATCCCACCTCTAAAAAATCTTCAGGTAAAGATGAACCATCACAGTCTGTGTCTTCAGACTTGTCTTCTGTCAGCTTTCCATTCACCTCTACTGGAACAGGAAAATCAGAAGATAGAGCATAAACACACCAAAAGATGCCCAGGAATCACATTCTCACAGATGTGAATCCTGTTACACCTGTCTGGCACTACACAGCCAATACAGGTGCCAGAATAACCAAGAAACATCTTTTAAGTCCCTTTGCTACCAGTGTGTTGGAAAAGAGGTCTTACTGTATAGGATAATCAGACTTTAGGCTACTTCTTTTTTTTTAACAGGAACAGCTGTCATTACATGTGAGGTTGTTTGCAAAGCTAACAGAATATCTGTGCCACAGCACAATGGACGGACAGATTAGTGCTAGTAAGTTGCCAGGTTCCCATGTCAATAGTGTTTCTACAATTCAGTTACATTTAGACCAGCCATGGGTCTAAACCAGGATTCTACTTACTTTTTGTATTAAGAAGACCTAATTAAGACGTGCTGGATAAAATCAGACTTGTATCTGTCTGCTACAGTAGTTCTCTGCTGCCATATCTTATGGATTCAATTAATCTTCAGTTGCAAAGGCTGGATCCTAGCTACAAGAAATTGGAAGTAGTGGAGCTCCAATGATATTCCTCAGCTGAGGTCCTGGCACAGCCAGAACCTCAGTGTTCCCTGATTTCTAACATTATGACTAATGAAAATAATCCAACAAACTTAAAGAGCAGCCAAAGAGCTGAAAATTATAATTTTGGAAGGTAAATCTTGAGTTCTAGAAGGAACAACTACAGGAGTAGTAAGCACCTTGCTTGAACTTTTGGAGCGTACATACATACATAGTGCAACACCACAAAGTAACTACAAATCCTACTCCACGCTAAATTTCAGTTAGTAACAAATAGAACTGAGGACATGGAATAAAGGAAAAGAAAGGTGTACAGACAGAAGCAGGTACTAAAAAAATTAGTTTTTCTAGAAGAGACAAAGCAGGTTGGCAAATTGTTTGGTTTTGAAAGATCACAACACATTTTCAAGTTGTGCAATCTGTAATCAATGAAATGTTGAAACACTTCAGCATTTCAACTGGACTGTAGCTGCAGAATCAGATACCTAAACAACATAAATTCCACTCAAGAAACAATTACAGAATGGGACTCATTTTACCAGATTACTTAAAACTCAGATTTATCAAACCAGAACTTGACTTACTAAATTGCATCTGAAGTTCACTGGAATCAGCAACCATTTGTCTGTGTTCTACTTGGGAAACGTTCAATTCACACATCAATTCAATGTCAACCCTCCTTCTTGCCAAATCATTTGCTTACTTGGCACCTTGTTTCAAGAAGTATTTTGCTGTTAACGATGCACTTTTTTAATGGATCGTGTTACCTGGCAGGTGCTCTTCTGATGCGGCCTTCTTGAGATGTAGAAGGCTCTGAGACTCTGAAGCTGCATTATTACGATTTAAGAGGTTCTGGGCTTCCTCATCTACAACATCCAACAGATACTGGACAACTTCATTGTGATCATCCTCATCATAATACTCATCATCTGGAACCTCTGTTTCTAAAAGAGAAATAGTATAAAATGACAAGTATCCCAATTAGGATGTTTTTTGGGAAAAAAAAAAGCTTAAGGAGCAGACATCATGGCACTATTTCTAGCTGTTATCACTGCTTTCCTTCATTTCTCTTTAACACAGAATCCAATTTACATAAAACTACTTCCAACATCAACTAATTACTCTAAAGCAGAGCACACAATATGGAGATGATGTAAAATTGACTGCCAGCCCAACGTGGACTTCTTTCAGCCTACTGAACAATGCCTTGATTCTCTTGTACTTGTACACTAAAGACTGAATAATGCTGTCCCCCATCTCACCTCCTCTTACCTGATTTGTCACTGTGTTTAGAGAAATCTGATATCTGACTGGTAAAGCCAAGGGAAGGCGCATCTCCAGATCCTGAGAGATTCATTAGTCCTTTTGTGTGATGGATATTGTTTTCTGCATTTGACTGAGAAGGTCCTAGGATGCCATTGCCATTTATCTAAGGAAGTGAAGAACGGTACAAATTAACTCAAAGTGTCTGGCAGTTTGATGAAGCAGCAAGCGGCCCTTAAAAAGTTCACTGCTCTACTTAGTGACAAATGTTCTTATCATATTATCATCTGAGATAGCTGGGTGATGGGTGGGCAGCTCTTAGGTGTATTAGAAGGTTCACATGAAAAGAGCAAATAAAAAAAAATTTAAAGCAGCTATGGAAAAAGAAACACATGGCGATGAAGAAGCAACTACAAGAGAACATGTAATAGTATTTAACATTATTATAACCTCTGTAAAATGTATGCAAGCTTCAATACTTTTGGTCCCAAAACACACCATTTCTCAGAAAAAACAAAGGGAGAAAAAAAGAAAAAACCTCCTAGTAAAAGTAATATGCAACCATCTGCAGAAACTGTGAAAGAATGGAGTTCTCTGGATCATAGTCTTGCATCCTTCTCATAAGACCATCTGTCTTTTGAGAAAGCAGTCCCAAAGAAAGAGATCAATTCAAAGAACTTACATATTTATTATGTTTACTGCTTATTCACATCACAGAGTTTGCATACTTTCATTAATGGATTGTTTATGTATTTATTTTTAAAAAAATGTGTGTAAAGTAGATCCTTTTCTCTGGTTAATAACAGGCACAATAGAAGAATATTTACCTTGGGCCCACAAGCATCAGTTGTCTTTTCTGTTTTATCATAGGGATCACCACAGGAACACCCTAAACAAAAATGGGAAAAAACCCAACTACTTCACAGCAACTTTTCCACAGAAATTAAATCAGCCTCCATCAATTATTTTTATTAAAGAAATAAGATATTTAATATTATGTTATGAAATGAGTAACATTTATGCCTGCCTGGTTACTGGGCATTGCCAAACTTAATTCTGTTGGACTACATTTTATAACGGCTTTTTTTTTTTTAAGTGAGGTCTTCCAAGATTTAGTTACAGGGCTTATTCCTAATGAATATCTTGATTAAGTTTTTTGAAACGTGTAGCATACTTGGAAAACACGTGAGCAACACTAAACTGTAAGAGTTGCAATAATATCATAAGGCAAGATCAATACTCAAAGTTATCTAGATACATTAAAGGAAGCACGAAAAACAGGACTATGATGATTCAAGACAAATGCAAAGCGCCACATTTCAAAGAAAAAACAAATGCTTAAGATGGTAAGTAATCGCATAAGCAGTTGCTCTGCATAGAATCAAGTGTAGGTGGTAAAGGATCCTGAATCTAAGTGAGTGAAGAGGAACTATTTAGCAAATGGAAGTTAATCTCACTCGGAATGTATTAACAGGAATACTGTCTACACAACCCTGGAAATAATTCTTCCTGTCTGCTTGGCACTAGTGTGTGGGACCAGAAGCACCACATTTGAAGAGGAAAATAGTGAGATGTAAACAAACTGGAGAGGAGCAATAAAATCAATTTGGGCATGAAAAAGAGAAGAATAATGGGAGACCTGAAGCTCTTTAAAATGTAACAAACTGGTATTTTTATGCCTGGTCAGAGGAAACAACAACAACATTATTATTATTATTAACTATTATGATGATGATAATGAATTGATTGATTTTTTTGAACTCCTTGAAAGACTTAGGCTTGATATTAGCGAGAATTTCTAAAGTACAAGGGAAATGGAATCACAAAGATACTATTGTTAAATCTATTTTAAAGGAAGATCAAGCAAACACCTGCTGGCTGATCTCAGTAAGTGGAGTTCTAGTGCAGCCACTGGACTAGGATGGTATCTTAAGGCCCATATGAGTTCTTTCATTTTTATGAACATGTGCATTTCACTTGCAATAAGTGAGCAAGCAAATCTTACCATTAGCTTTCATTGGCCTTGGATTTGAGCTATCAGGACTTCTGGATTTTGGAAGCACTGCATGACCATCTCTATGAAAAGAAACGTTTACAGAATTTTTTTAATAAAAAAAATCATGGTAATCATTAGATATTGATGTAAATAACGAGTAAAACTGCTAATTGTGCTTTCTGTTACAACATATTTGGAGTACTTAAAATATTCAATGAGAGAAATTAAGCACTGGTAGTTAGGTTAGTTCCTACTTCAGACAGCACCAAAGAGTTCGTTAGAGCTGGACTTTCCTTCTAGATTCTGACAAAAAGATTTGACCTTGTCGCCTTGGGACTTTGCAACACCTTCCCCTTCTGAGATTAAACAGAGTGGGAAGGAGAAAAGGAGAGAGGATGCAAAGAATGGCAGGCATGGCTTGAAGACTTAAAAAAAAATGAAGTAAATGTTTCAGCCCCAGGTAAATATTGAAACAGAATAATCTGGAGAGTATTTTTAGACTACTGTATTGCCATAAAAGTAGCGGCAGGGATCTGTGAAAATACAGCAGCACACTAGTATGTGCCATAGGGTTTTGACATTCACCAGTGTGCTGGGACATCCATGTGATGGCAGAACTATTTAAGCACAAACCAACATTTTATCTCCTTTTTATGACTATAGAACTCCCAGCAGTTTTGATAAGAAGGAGTTATTTTATTTAAATAACCTGTGTCATATTTTGAAAACAGTATTTTGAACACTTGCACTTAATAGCTGGGCACAGCCTTGTCTTCCCAGGAAAAACAAAGCACAGTAAGTACTAAATACCCTTCTGAAGCACAAAACCCACAAATACACAGACCCTTTTTGTAGCACCTGTCAGTAACATGCCACCTAGTGCCACTCTGGTGAATTAGTTGTCATACCAGAAACATGTTTTACCCATACACCCATACAATCATGTGAGAAAAACAAGAAGTACAGGGAAGCATTTGCTTCCAAAACATACCTGGTCGCTTTGAGCACCACTTTCGGAAGGTGTGTTTCCAGCATTCTTTTGGCTTCCTTCAGAGTCATTCCCTGTGTGCTTACTCCATTAATGTAATGGATAATATCTAGTACATGGAGACTCTCCTCTCTGGCAGCAACCGACTTGGGGAGAATGTCACTAACATACACAACTTGGTAAAGGCTGTCATGACCTCCTGATAACAACAAACCTTTGCGGGTTAAAAAACAAGGGAAGAAATAATCAAGTACTTTCTTTGTAACTAAGTGAAAACATTTTCCTTTAGAGAAAAAGCAGTATACTTCTGTGTTACCTAGTTCCTCCTTATGGCACGTTAGTGTAATATCAGGCAGTAAATGAGGCAACAGTGGCATCTTCGGTAACTCCAAAACACGCCCTAGCACTAATCTGACAGTCTTTGGGGCAGCGCGGAGAAAGTTTACTGCATCAGTATGACTCATGTTAGTGACATCAATGTCATTAACCTACAAAAATAAAAGCAACAGAGATCTCCTTATTAGGATCCAAGTAAAACATTACTGCAGAAACATCTACCACTGTTCCTATTATTGACATTTGACATTATAGGACAAAACAATAGATGCTTAATAAAGACAACAGTTGTAGCTCATCATACTTACCCAAGGAGACAGAACACATAAACGTAACTGAACTTTGACAAGCGAAGAAGTTTACAGTCCAAATGTCAAAATATTAAACAATCTGAAGAGGTATATTATTTTGCTGTTCCTATTTAAAAAATTGGAATGCTCTAACTGCATAGGCCAACACCTGAGAGTCTTGACTCACAACCTAGAATGGTTTTGGTTGGAAGAGACCTCAAAGATCATCTAGTTCAAGATGACCCAACCTAATCAAATTTGATGTGTATTTGCCTAACTTTATTAAGGTTTAAGTATTCAGCAGTACTTCAGTGCCCTGATCTAGCAACAACACACACGTGCTCCGTGTTATGCATTTCATCACTATTGCTTACAGTCCCTGTAAGCCTAAATGCAAGTCTTCAGGCAATCAGAAGTTAATACTATAAGGGACAGGATGCCATTTGGACAGACCTGGTCAAGCTTGAGAAGTGGGCCCATGTACATACACCTCCGTGAGGTTCAACAAGGCCAAATGCAAGGTCCTGCATCTTGGCTGGGGCAATCCCTGATATCAATACAGGCTGGGGGATGAAGGAATTGAGAGCAGCCCTGTAGAGGAGAACACGAGCTGGCAATGTGCGCTCGCAGCCCAGAAAGCCAACGGTATCCTGAGCTGCATCAAAAGAAGCATGGCCAGCAGGTCGAGGGAGGTGATTCTGTCCCTCTGCTCTACTCTGGTGAGACCCCACCTGAAGTAGTGCATCCAGCTCTGGAGTCCTCAGCACAAGAAACACATGGACCTGTTGAAGTGGGTTCAGAGGAGGGCCACAAAGTGATGAGAGGGATGGAACACCTCTCCTATGAGGACAGCCAGAAAGAGTTTGCACTGTTTAGTCTGGAGAAGAGAAGGTTCCAGTGAGACCTTATTGCAACCTTTCAGTACTTAAAGACAGCTTATAGGAAAGATGGGGAGAGATTTTTTAGTTGGGCCTGTTGAGACAGGACAAGGGGTAATGGTTTTAAACTAAAAGAGGGTAGAGGTTGAATGGGGCTTTGAGCAACCTGGTCTAGTGAAAGGTGTCTCTGCCCATGGTGGTTGGGGTAGAATTAGATCGTCTTTAAGGTCCCTTCCAACCCAAACCATTCTATGACATGAATCTTAAGATTCAGACTAGATACAAGGAAGAAATTTTTTACAACGACAGTAGTGAAATACTGGAACAGGTTGCCCAGAGAGGTGGTAGATGCCCCATCCCTGGAAACATTCAAGGTCAGGTTGGACAGGGCTCTGAGCAACCTGATCTAGTAGAAGATGTCCCTGCTTACCGCAGGGGGGCTGGACCAGTTGACCTTTAAAGGCCCCTTCCAACCCAAACTATTTTATGATTCTATGACAAACATCTGTACTACATGATATGTACCTGGTAAACTCTTCTACAGCAAATTGATTAAAATCTATTTCCTAATACTATGCTAGCCATTGATGTGTTTGACCAACAACCCTCCACGTATCTGATCAACCGTCTTACTTAATCAATGAAAGCTTTTCTTTTTATACCATTTTTTGCCATCATGAATAGCAGCTGCAAACATGCCTAGCTGTGGGACATACCATAACTCCCTTCAGCAATCTTCTCACATGTTCTCATACTTCTATTTCTTTTGTCTAAGTGTTATCAAATTATGCCTCTCAGAAGGTGCATGCTTTTGTTCCTTAACCACATTTACTTTGGCCCACAACAGAGTTCCCTTTTTTTTTTTGACTTAAATTTGTCCTTTTTATGCAATTCCTATATCTGAAAACATTAATTCTCTCACTTTTATCAGTCGGTCTCCAGGTCGTAATCTCCCATCACTTTTGGCAGGATCCTGAACAATGTCGTGAATGTAGCAGCCAACATTATCGTTACCTTTGGTCACTGTAAACCCCAGACTACCCTTTTCTGACTTTGTCATAGTGACTTGGAGCTCTACTTCCTATGGGAAGAAAATAGCACTTTACAACACAGACAAACAAGCAATTTGAATGTTTTACTGAATTTAAGACAGTTAGAAACAGACAACTGATTTACCTATCGGTTTAAGTGGAACACAAGCCTGGACAGTACAAAGGCATATGTCTTAGCAGGCTCAGCTTAGCTGCTTCAAGTAAGCACCTCTAATGAACTCAGATGGACTGTTGTTTGGCATGGAACTAACCTTGGGTCAAAGGTCTATGTTCTAAACAAAATTGTGATGGTACATGCCAAAACCGATACCTTATTTTACCCTCAACTAGCTGCCATATATAAAAAAGGCTCTGTATTTTTCAAATAAGACAACACATCAGGAATTATTCAACTGAAGAAAGTAGGTGAACGTATTTTCCTACAATGATATACCATACCATAGCTTATCTTGGGACTGAACACACAGACATGTTTTGCCTATTTTAATTTGCATGAATTTTGATTTGAAAGATATAGATCTGCCTCATTTGCACAGAAACTCACAGAGCACCAGGAAGGTTTGAGAAAAACTTCTGAAGAAGGGACGGTTTGTTTCTTTTCAAAATGGAGTATGGGCTACAACAGGTTTGTAACCTGAAAGACTCTCATAATTGAGTCATATTAAAGCTCAATTTTCAGTTTTTTAAATCTTTGAATAGATGATGTGATGATATGGAAGCAGAAGTCCCTTCTGATACACAACATATTTCTGGGGCAGCAAGAAGCTATCTCAGAAGAGTCTCAAAAATATGTTGCATTTTGCAGCTGAGCAGAAAGTCTTTAGGGTTTTTAGATATAAACGCAGCAAAGAACAGGGTCTCCTGATGTCCCTGTTGCCCCGATTCATCCCCTGATCTCTGAACAACCAAACAAAAACCTAACAGGGCAGACGCAAGATATCTGCCATTTAACCTTCATCTGAGTACAATATTTAGAGGTAGGTAAATAATTAATGCCAAGTTTTCCAGGCTGAAATGACACACGAAACAGACATAAACACATCTACCTATGTATACATGGATGCCTCCATATTGACAGAGGAAATACATCAACTCCTCAAGAGCCCAGACAGAAAATGGCTGCAGAGATTTGGATGAGCAGCTGCAGTTCACTGGTTACAAATGGCACATGTATGTGTGCCATTTATAAGGCACATGCCCAGGCCAGTGCAAGTATGATCTGTAACTATCCTATTTGTAAATTAATATGCCTAACTTCTATCCAGTCACTCCCAACACCACGGCTAAAAACTTTCAGCTAGCCACAGCAGCTGGTACATTCATGCTACTGAAAGACAGAAATAGTAAATTACTGGCTCATATTCTTCAGCATTTTTTTCCAACTGGCTGAGTAATGAAACCACTCCTCCCAGGTGTGGAGTCAGCTCAGAAGCAGGAGTAGCATAACAGTCATTTATTAAAACAGATGTGGTAACATCAGGAACAGTTCTACACGTTGGGATCAGTGGCAAATCCAATGGCAGATTGCTACAGATAAAGAAGAAAAAAACAAGGATCAGCTTACACAACATGGCTGTCACCCATATAAATGAATACATGGACCAATATTGACTTTACGCAGATTTAAAAAGCAAAACAAAATTACTATTTCTATGAATAGGTCCAATAAACTATTTTTGTAAACACATTCTGCAATATTATGAGGATCATTATAACCAGCATACCTGTCCTCAAGCTCTGACTTGCTAGGAGCCTCTTGATCAGAATACAAGATGGTGCGAATAGCCTCCTTCTGACCACCGTGTGCCTCATACTGACTATGTGCCTGTGTCATAGCTTCATCTGAAGTTTGGTATAGCACAGAACTCCAGCCAAGGCCCACCTGTGCTGCTGAGTCTATCACCTCCTCATCACCACTCCTGCTGCTGTCACTGTAGCTGTCTCTTCTAGAGGGAGATTTTAACCTTTTCTTGCTTGGATCAGTTGTTTCATTTTCATCTGAGCTGTCACCTTGTTCTCCATTTGATGGACTGGAAACTTCTCTGCTGACATCTGGAAATACTTGTAGGGGTGAATGGATGGGAGTCTACAGAGACCAAGGACATTTCATTCATCAAACTCCAGTTTTGATGACAAAAAGTTGCAAAGACTGCATAAAATTACCAACAGCACTTAGTCAGTGGCTCCTTCCATTTAGATGTTGCCTCAACTGTGTAAACATATTGTAGCACAGTTCCACCAAGTTCAGTGCAACTTGGCCAAGACAAAGTATGCAGAACTTTGAAATATATACTGCTAAAGAACTGCAAATTCATCTAAGGAAAACAAGCATATTCGGCTTTAGCCTGGGAGAGTCTACCAACAGATGCCTTTAAGCTACACCCAGCAGTCATCTAGGCAATTACCATGAAATCCCTTCCAATCAGAACACGCTGTAGATGCTTAACAGTGCAACTGATGTCAAACTAATTTCACACAGAAGGGAAAAAGGGAAGCTTTCAAGCAAACACCTATGTTACAGACTATAAAAACTACAGTAATTTACACCAAATGAAGACTGTTCAGCCAAGTTATTAACTCCCATGAGAATGAAGAACAGTTTTGCCAATAATCACATATTCCCCAAATTATAGCAGCTAGCAGACACAAAGTCTAAAAGATTCATTTGCATGTTAATGGCCAAATTCTTGTGTTCATGAACACACTGATCTGTGATAATGTTATAAAGAAATATTGTCATTTGTTTATTGCTTTTTCCTCTTCTTTTAATATATGCATTGTTTTATTAAAGTTACTTCATGCTACAAACTCATTCATTACAGGACTAGTTATTTGCATTGTTAGTTTGTTCAGTTACTTCTCTCTTACTCTAATTTTAACTTGACTTAAATTTGTATATGTACATTTAAGTTTCTGTCATCACACTGGAATGGTTTCTATCATTTGAAAATGATGTTAAAATAACTTAAATTGAAGACTTGTCTCCACTAGTTTTACACTTTCCTGTATTATTGAAAGCCTACTTTTCAGGCAATTTCCCCTCTACATTCTCTTTTGCTGAAACACATTTAATTTCCACTTTGTCCGAGAATCCTAAAATGGCCTTCTGTTCTTTCAATTTACTTATTGGAGCATTTTGAAAATACTCTTTGAGACACATCTAATTTCCAATAAGTAAATATGGCAACCTTTTCCCTGGTTTTACATGCATCAAAACCAGAAAAATTGGTGTTTTGCAGAATATTCTTCACATACATTACAGAAATATCCAATTCCACTTGAGATCAACTTCAAACCATTGGGCTGCAAAGAAATCCCCACCACAGGAACAGTGTATTATACCAATTTCCAATGTCTTAAGCACAGAGGAAAAAAAAAATAAAATAAAAAAAAGCCCTGCATTCTCTTCACCTTTCCAGAAAATGCTCAGTACACTCCTAAGGGATTTTACTATAAGAACCATGTTTCTGTGAGCACCCTCCCCATCTTTCCCTCTGCATCTTGCATTTAACCCACCCACCAGACCGAATAAATGAACTTTCAAACAGCAATTAAAAAAAAAAAATATACGCCATACACCTTACCAATAAAGAAGGATCAATATCTGGCAGTATACCAGATGGTGGCCGACAAAGGAGAAGAGAGACTTCTGGAGACGTTCCCCTCAGAGCAGAGATGACCTCCTATGGCCACAGTGGGATTCATTATTAGACACAGACCTCCAAGACTTGCAGGACTACCACAACATGAGTTTCACTACTAATTGGGATACAAACCTGCTGGGATAAACCCTTTAGCGATGCCCCATTCACTTTCAGAATGACGTCCCCAATTTCTATCTGCCCACTTTCTGCAGCAGGCTGCCCAGGGAAGAGCTTTTTCACCCTCACAATAGTTGAGCCCAGTTGCTCTGGGGTAAGGTTATCTTCACGGCAGAAACTGAACCCAAGGCCCGAGCTATTCTTCAACAGCTTTACCTCAAATGTGTTCTCTGCAAAAGAAAACAGTAACTTATTATTTCCTACAGCATGCAGGCTATGAAAAAGTGGCTGGCACTCTTACTCCAGACAGGATAACATGAACTCTTCCCCTCACAGGGTTCTTCCACTTTACTGAACATAAGTGTTATCTAAAATATCCCTCCAAGTTAAAGAGGACAAAAAGCTGATCATGACTTGTCAGCCTGCTGGCTTGCCCTGATGAAACCTACACAGAAAACCAGGGTGTCTCCAAAATACTGTTCCCCAGGAAGTCCTGTTAAAGAGCCTGTTAAAGCACAGAGTGACACAACCTTTCTGGCCCCTCATCAGACATTAGTGAGGGCAGTAACTGGAATTCCTGGCAGACAGGATAAATCCCATGCAGGAAGACCAAAAAGGTATCTGCAGTTCTTTCCTCATCTGGGTAGGCTTCCCTTCACTTTAACAGGTCTCCAGCAAGAGAAGCTGAAAAACGCCAACCTCTAGTCAGCTACACAAATCCCTCTTGTCTCTTCATCCAACCCTTGATGTCTTCTCTCAGCTAGACAGGAACAGCAGGACCTACAGCAGCTCTCATTTACATACAAGTATCTTAACCTTCCCTTGGCACTTCTTAGCAGCACCAGAGACAGAAGCACCTCTTTTACTCCAACCTTGCTACAGCCCTGGCCTGCAAGTCTGGTGAAATGGGGAAACAACAAGGAATGGTCAGAGAGCAAAGTTAATAGTAACTAAACAAAGTTACCAAGATGTGAAAGGAAATCTTAAATACAAATGCAAGAGCACAAAAAGGAAGAGACTGCATTATGTACAAGGGCTCAGTATGGATTCCTACCAGCTCTTTCTCTTGTCTTGTCTTTCTATTTTACAGAAGAATTGAAGAAAGATGTTATAAAAACTAAAGGATGCTTTAGTTCAGACAGTTCAGACAAGTTGTCCTGTGTGACCTGACCTGCAGTGACAAAGCTGTAATCTTTGGCATTTGTAGTTTTTGTCTCTGGTTTCTCCTGTGGGTCGCATTGCACCACCTGATTTGGAGGTGTGCATTGTGGTGTTACTGGAGCATGAACCTTGGCAACTGAAAGCTGACCTTTTTCCAACAGCAGATGCACCACCTAAAGAGATGAAACATTGTCCAGTTAACTGGCAAGAGCCATGGAGAGAGCACAATCTAAAGTACATGTTTCTTTCTAACTTGTCAGCATCCTACGTTTTACAGCAGCAAACTTTATAGACACCTCCCTCCCCATATATCCTCCATTTGTTCCTTATTTTAAGAGCTGTAAGTGACAACTCCCAAAATACACTAATGGAGTTGCAAGAGTAAGAAAGGGTTTTCTCCCAATAAGGCTGTAAGGGGGTTAAGAAGTGTCAAAGGCAGCATCATTTTCGCATGTGCACAGGGAATAGAGTTAAAAGCATTTTATAAAGTGAGCACAAACAGTAGTCCTTAGCAGCTATGAATGTGTATGTTCACTGGCTATTTTCAGGTGTGCATGTACTTCCACATAAGAAGCAGCTGCCATAAATAGCACTATTAAATGAGAAAACACCATTAACAGAATCAATTGCTATCCAAAAAGGCCAGGACTCAATTAAAGCTGCTGACACAGCATGCAAACACAGAGATATATATATGGAGGCCCTTGTCTCCTCAGTGGTTCAGGTTCAGGACCCGTATGCAACACGGTGCTACAGCTGTCTTCCAACCTGTGCACCTGGCCTTCCTTCCTATGAAGCCCACGGAGAAGGAGAAACCAATTCCATGCAGACCTCTCACACACACAGAGCCAGATTTTCACTAGGGTGGGCAGTGAGACTTGAGGCCCAGGAAGCCAAGGAGTCTAAGAAAGCACACCTAAAGCAACCAGGACGCTGGGGAGAATTCCAGTCTTCAGGTTCCTTTACCTCTTTTCACTCATGAGGATCTGGTTTACTATGGATGGGAGTAGAACCAGCAGCTGCTTACCTGCCCAGTGTTTCTCAGTGTTTCAACAGCTTGCTTATGGGTAGCACCTTCCAAACTAATCCCATTGACGGAAAGCACACGGTCACCTACAAATGATTCATTAATAATTTAAGAAAAAGTAGGCAGAACATCATCTATAAAAAAGATGCATAAAACCCCTGAAGCCTCAGTTAACAGGGACAGTTAAGTAAATACTCCCTCCCCTCCACACTCTGAGTCAAGAGGAGAACTTTGCAACTAAACTACCCGGTGGGACTCAATGATCTTAAATGTCTTTTGCAACCTAAATGATTCTCTGAGTCTATGGAATAACCCCATGTTAAAGTTAGTGTTATGCATCAGAATGATAGCCTGCCACAAAGCTCAGATTCTTTATTAAAAACAAATCTTGGTCTAGAGTGGGAATTCTCACCTCAGTGAAGAATGTGGCCTGGCTTACAAATAAGAAAAGCTGTACCAATTACAATGGTTTTCCGTATTGAGTTGCCCAGCATGCCAAGCAAGAAGGCCACAAGTAATAAAAAACCCTCTCTCTCTCCACAGCTGGAACAGAAAGCTGCATTAGGGAAAAAAAAAAAAAAAAAAAAATCCTGCAGCCTATCTCCTATTCCCACCACCCCCACAGTCTCAGGAGTTTTCTGTTCATTCTGCAGTTCTCCACTTTTTTTTAAGCTTCACCTGGAAGCTATCAAGGCAATATTTAAAAAGACAACTGCAAATACAGTAGCTTGGAAAAACAGCTCTTCTTTCCAGTGAAAAAGGTACAACGAAAGGAGGCAAACAGACTTCCTAGCTTCTAGGCCACAGCCTATCGTCAAGTCCACCACAGACAGTTATCGGCCCTTTTTTCACAATAAGAGTCCTAACTAAAAGAACTGAAATAATACCTTTTTCTATTCTGCCATCTGCTTCAGCTGCACCCTCAGGAATAATTGCTTTCACATAAATACCACCATGCCTTATGCTAGTATTTACACCACCCTAAATGGAAAGCAAAAATAGAAATTGTTAGTCTTTTTACAGTTAGAATACATAGTAATTAAACGCAGTGTCACACAAGGAAAACTGTACTCAGGAAGCACTTGGGCTACTGGCTTGTAAAAAGAACAGCCAAACTATCAAAACCAAAATATTACACAAAGCATGTTTTTGCCATCATGCATTTTATGACAAATGAAGCTGGGGTGGGAATATTGTAAAACCAGATGCATCACAATGCAAATGCACCCAAAATAAGTTAATGAACTTGAGCAGAACATGTCTGCATTACGCTGGACTTCACATGCTTGCATGCATATCAAAGCTCAGAGACGTGTGACAGCACAGCATTCCAAAGCAGAAGATGCATACCCATGCAATGTCCTACACTAGTACAACCTCTCTGATGTAACAGGAAACTAAGGAGTGCTGCTTTCTCTAAGCTCATACATGTTTGAAGGTCTAAGCTGAAAAAAATCTGCTCAAGCTCAATGGCACTGTTTTTTGGAGGGCCTTAGACTTTCTGCTTATTGCAGGGGGATGATCTTTAAAGATCCCTTCCAACCCAAACCATTGCATGATTCTGGCTCACTCACTGATGCACTATCAGTGCTTCTCCACAAATGTGGACAGAAGAGGGAGACCAACAGTATATTAACATTCACTCCCAAAGCACAAACTATTACATGTAAAAAACCACAGAGCTAATTGTACACCTCTTTTCACCACTGTACAGGACAGCAATGCAAGGGGCAGAAGGGAGGCTGAAAAAGCAAAGGTCAATGAAGATACCACTTGGTCATCCTTTAGGGGAAAACTTTGCATCGGTCGACATATAACATTTTCTACAAAACCAATGCATGCATACAGCAGGCTTGATGCTATTCAATAACCAACTCCTGCTGAACCTTTGCTCCTCCAGATGTATCAAGTTATAAGCTTGACAAAACTATATGACTTTGATTAGATTGGGATGCTAAAATAATAGAATTTCATTCTGCTCCTCTTAGAATACTAGCCATATATATGAACACAGTGTTAGGCTTGCAAACTGGCACTCCACCTACATGCCTATCTAAGTTTGAGAAAAGGTCAACTTAGTTTTAGGTATAAACAGCCAGTGAAAGCCACCAGTTTTGAACTACAGCTAATAAACTGCTCTCTATTGTTACAATTTAAGCAACTTTTCCTTTTTCAAATTGCCATGTAGTTCAGCAATCAATCAACCAGAGAATGTATTTTTGAACACAATGCAAGAATAGAAGCGGTGAAAAATGTGTGCCTATCAGTTACAAATCATTCTCTTCTTGACTGAAGTGCCACTCTACAGTATGGCAGACCCTAAACATAAACTACCTTCAAAATTTTATAGCCCAGAGAGAAATTAGTCAATTAAAAATACATTTTTGTCTCGTATTGTAAGAAAGCAGTGTCAGCCAGATCTTATTTGGATTTCAGTATTTTTTTGCTTTCTGCCTTTTATCCAGCAGAGGGAGAACACCGAACAAGGTGTATGTGTGCGGACATGCATAGATACTCTTAAGTAACACTACTGCTTCCACCGCCTGCGATGCCAGTCAGGGAAGGTCTTATTTCCTTCCCTTGTAAATCTGTCACATTATTAGGCAGCAAGGGACAAAGATCATCTTGCGTTTTCTACTCACAAAGCAGCGTTTGTGATAAGATTCTATTAGGACTTTGGGGCTCTACCATAAAACAACAAATGAGAGCTACTTAAAAGGGGAGGTGACAAGAAAAGGGATATAAAAATAGTACTTTTGGTAATTAATCACACATCAGTAAAACTATATACTTAACAGTGACTTCAGAAAATATTTTGCTTCCTTGTAATTTAGCAATTTAATGGGTTGCTGGGAGTAGAGAAAATGAGAAAACATCTAAAAACCTTGTCAAACAGTACCGTGACACTTATTCCCAAGCCGTTATCTTTTTTGGCTAGTTCAACCTCAAAGATATCTCCAGGTTTAAGAAGTGTTGTTAAAGGGTTTTTAGAAGTCATTTTTTTTGCTGTATTCGTTGAGGAAGATTCCTTTATTAAAAAAAAAGGAAAAAGAAAAAGAAACAAACAAAACAGAGAATGATTTGCCATTAGAACACAAGATTACAGTTAAGACCCTAAAGAGTGTGTTTTTGAGTCAGATGCAGCCAAAAGGAGTCCACATGGCAAAGTACCAATTAGTAAGACTCATAGGGCTTATTGCTTTCACTCTTCCATTGCTGCCATTGAACAGGTTTAGCACAGAAATACGCTTGACCTTCAGCAGCCGAGTCTTTATTGTCAAAGTGAGTTGGTCACAGAACACAGAAACTACAGTACTTCAGTATTACGGCAGCCTAGGGTCTCTTCGATTAATTTGCAGGAGCTGCCACAACTTGACTGAATAACCTCCATCAGCTGAAAAGAGGAATCACTGCAAGTTAGGAACTAAATTTGTGGTATATGCCGTTACGTACTTTTGGAACAGTGAAGCAGCAAGCTGTCTGTTCAGAGCACGGCTTACTGCTGAACTTCACTACACAAGAGCAGTTTTCCATGGATTAGATCAGTCCCAAAAGACAGGGAGTTCTGCTGCTACCCATTCCAGTTGCATCACTACTACTTTAATCTAGGAAAAACTTAATTTACCTGCCAGGTGAATAAACTTACCTCTAGGGGTGGTCACTAGACTATGATCATATGGGACAAACACACAGAATGGAAAGGAGTTTTTCTACAGAATCAACAAGTGCACTATACGTTCATTCCAAAGCACAATCTGCCTCCAGTAAGACATGCCCATCTCATTGACACTGGAAAGCTGGGAAGTTGTTTCTAGTTACAGGAGTGATTTTTTCCATTTATTTTGAACAAAATCACCAAACTATTAGAAATTAGCTATTAGCATTTGCCATTAGAAGGATAAGCTGCAGGGTAGGCTGTCCTTCAGCCACATCCTTTCCACTTATTCACACCCACAGTCAGCTATTTCACTACTGCTATTATACTGATGGGAAATATTCATATGAAATACACTATGCCTTTTTAGCTGGCTGGTGCTCTTGACTGCTGGAATAAGTTGCTTCATCCATGTCAGAATCCCCTCGGTCAGAATATTCCACAGACTCCATTAGCCCAGGCCTTTTATTTTTTGCTCGAGAACTGTCAGATGAGGATCTTCTCTTCTCGTTCATTTTAGAAAGCCCAGACTGGGACCCACTGTAATGCTGAGGATCCTGCTGGGCTCTACCACTTGCACATTTCCCGAAGAAGCTGGCTGTCTGGCTTTGAGACAGGCTGGCACTCTCGGTTCTGGAATCCTGGGAGCTCACACTTCCGTCCCGCTTGCCTCCTGACAAACCAGACAAACTCCCTGAAACAGGCCTCTGATGACAACAGGACTGGTTGCGTTCTTCTGAAGAGGACTCTGCCTCATTGTCCTGCACCGATGATGGCCTCCTTAAATAACCCCCGTTTCCATTACTGATGTGTGCAGCATTGGACGATGCTGAAAACCAGGAGACAAGACAGTCATCAAGTAGCTGGTAACATCTTATCTCCAGTATGACACAAATTTCTCAGCTTGCAACCACACAAGGTTTTACCCATTCATATTGTGCCAAACACTTTCTGTTTACAATGCAACTGGTGTGTCGTCACCAAAGGTTACCACAACAAACTTCTTCATTCAAATTGTGTTCTCAGAACACAATTTGAAGCATATACTAGCTGGGGTTGTTTACAGAAGTGACTGCACTTGGGGTGATGTTTTACGGCTATCTCAGTTGATTAGATTTGTAATTTTAAAGAAACACAGAAAGTGCTTTACAAAAGGTGTCAGAGAAAGCAGAGTGCTCAAACTCAAAGAATAACTCTTTAATAATAAGGAATATTTCTCTCCGTACCTTTGGACAGCTTGTCCTTGGGCTGAGAGATAACAAGTGTCACGTTTTCAGGTGCATTCTCCAAAATTTCCAATGCTGCATGGTGGCTGACGCCTTCTAAACTTGTGCTATTTACGGATATTAGTCGGTGTCCTGCACAAAAAGGTTTGTTCAGATACAATCTAACATCTACATTTTTATCCATCGGTAAGAATGTGGAGTATAGGTCTGAAAATCTACACAATACGTGGATTAAAAATTACTAACATTCAAGTGATGCTGGAATAACAAAGCCTAACCATTAAAAAACGTAAACAAAATAAACCACAAGAACTGGTTATGAATATTTCTTCTTTATAAACCTGCCAAACCTTTCCGTATTATGATTTCTACCTTCTCTTCTGCTGTAAGAAAAACACATGCAAAAGCAAAAATCAAGAAGTGAAACAAGCAATATGCAGTTCAGTTCAAGGCACAGATGAAAACAAAAAGAAAAAGAAAGCAGATATTAAATAAAATACATCATCTTTCTTTTTTTCTCTCCACTATAGTAGCCATATGGTTACATTCACTTTTTCCAAAATAAAAGTATGGATCTGGAGTTTGAAAAAATTGAAATTACAAAGCATCTACAGAGAGCCAATAAAGCCTTTATATGTAACTTTAATTTTCTGCTACTTCAAGCTTTATTATCTTTACTTTGATTTGAATGATTTTTGTTTTCATATAGTTTAACAAAGGAGTTTTGAGAAATTATAAAGGAGGTAACGGAAGGTCAGCATTTGTTAAGGGACTGATGCCCACATCCATAGATGGAAATGGTACTACATACGTGTTTTGCGTTTTCTTTCATGTATACACCTCATCTTATGTACACTATTCACCTGGTTTTAGAGATCCTTCCAAATCAGCTGGGCCTCCAGGAATAACTGAATGAATAAAAATTCCCAGATCGAGTTTCCCTGTCTTCTCTCCGCCGACTATTTGAAAGCCTATTAAAAAAGGCCCAAAGCAGGCAAAAATAGCAGCGATCACAGTGTAACTTAACACAATACAGGTCTGTATTTCGGAACAGATAAAAAGTTAATCATTCTAATAAACATAAAGTAAAAAAACCTACTCAGCCCAAAGAAGTCTACATGAAAGTAAATGGTAAATCTTTTTTTGATTAAGCTTTATTGCATTCTCTCTTTGAGCAAGCAGTTCAGACTTTGTCTAGCTGGCTTCCCAGAAAACTCCAGCAAAGGCTACAGAAGGCAACTGTTGCAAGAGAAACACACACAAACAGACTGCGTTAAATATAGATTCGCTGACTAGATGAATGTATTTTCTCTTACCTAAAAATTTCTGGTTTTCTCTGTTGTTAGATGCTTCACCTAAATGTTTGGCCCTGGTCTTAAGAACTGTTTTTCAACTCCCTGTTTCCTTTTGAGGCTTCTAATCTATTTCTGCTAATTCTACCAGGTAAACCTGGGAAGGATATTCAAAACAAAAAAAGAATAAAATAGAAGATACCATCTTCTAGGTCATCTCTAGTCTAGCTAAAACAGCAAAGTACCTCAGACTGCATGGGGAAGAAAGAGAAGAAACAGTGCATTCTGTACGAATTTCTTTCCTTTTTGGTCAACTCTTATGTTACTGTGCAGGGTAAACAGTAAATATTACTGTCTTGTAGGCTTTTTCCCTTCTTCAAATTTACACAACAGTTCTATTTTGAATGATAGACAGAACAATGTCCTTAAGGACATAAGCCTCCCTAAAGCGCAACACTGACACCAAATTATTCATTCCTCATACAGGGAAAAATTATGTGGCTTTACGAAAAAACTCAGTGGTAGAAGGAGGAACAGAATGCAAATACCTCATCTTCCAGGCTCCTTAAACCTCAAATTAGTGCTCTATCTCATGATATTATAAGAGTAAGAAAAACACTCCACAGTTAGCTCATAGTGGCTTTACAATGTCTTTTTTTTAAAGCCTTCAAGCTGTCACAGCTGTGAGGTGTCCACATAGACAAAAATCTTGTACCTGAACACACAGATAAACTTTAAAGGCCAAATTTTAGGATGACTAGTTCACAATATAAATATTATCCTACACTTACAATATAGCAAAACTGAGAAAACAGATTTGCTTAACACCACTCAAATCAGTAGCAGGCACTATCACGTAAGTCCATCTCAAATGCCTTCAAAATCCAGCTACTGTCTGCATTGCTTTCCTCAGTGATACAATAAATACTTAAATACAGACCAGAGAACTTTTGTTTGTTTCTAGGAACACACATGGCAACAACAATTTTAAAGCCACTTACCTAAGCCAAATTTTTCATCCTTTTTCAAGTTCACCAAAGTGATCTCTCTTTCTGGTGAGGCAACTCTGTTCTGTGTTGTTTGCAGAGAGTCATCTGAAAAGCCAACATTTCATGATCAGTCACTACCTGAATACTTCCCTTCAGGTTTGCCTTGAAGTTCTATTCCTTTAAAAAACACATTACTCCTCTGATAACTTGAAAAGCTGTTCTGAACTAGTGGGTCCAACTTTCATCTTCCAAGCCATGCCCAAATAAAAAAAAAAACACAACAAAAAACCCATGCAAACAAACCACCACCGTTATAACTCACTCCCTTCTTCAGCAATTAAAATCTTTTATTCCTCCTAAGAAAAGCACCTAGCATAGTCTCCTGGAACACAATTGAGCCCTATAATCTACAAATTTATTAGTCTCAGTTCAGCAAAGCATTTAGAACTGTGGTTATGTGCCCTGCCCAGGTAGGCAGGACATAAGCACGTTGGTAAAAGTGAAACTGAGGCTTATTATATGAAGTTACTAAAAGGCTACTTAGTGAGTTGCCTTAATGGTGGTTCTTCATTAAAAAAAACCCCAACATTAAAAACATCTACTAAAACACATCTTGTTTAAATGTATTTCCTCATTTGCAACTCCACAGACTGCTGCTTTTACCTCTTCCAAAATTTGAACGCAAAACAGATGTATGTGACTCCTGAGGGTTCCCAACAGGCTGAAGTAGACCCAGGCACTTACGAGACAGAAGGAACACGATTTGGCAAAAAAAACCCCAATCTCCTGAAACTTCAGGAAATGACAACGTACTCTAAGTCTGAACTCGTGAATTTGCTACCTAGGGAAGATACAACTCGTTTGGTCTGGAGTACCTGGCATACTTTCACCTTAAGTGGAACATGCAATTCCACAAGGGCAAAAACCTACTGAGCTCTACACACTGGTACAAGCAGAAAACAGTGGTGCAAGAGAGTGTGAAAGACTGCATCACCTGAAGACGGAGTTTTTCTCCCACAAAACAAAGTCAAAACAAAAGAGTAAAAGAACTAAAAAGAAAACACAGTCTTCTCAGGCTCTACAGAACCAGTAACCTCACAAAGGAAATGATCTTTGAAGAGCATGGTATGTAAGGTAACAGCACCCTTCAAGTCTCAAATTAGACACTATGCATATTTGAAAAATATTACATACAGTTGTCACTCTTGCCCAAGAAATAATCCAAAAGAAATATAAGGAGTTGTATTTAGGAAAAAGTCCTAGCCAACTAACTGGGAGAGGTATTTCATTAAAGAACAGCAAAGAAACAGGACATGTGGAACAGTCAAGTGCTTCACAAACTGACTGAATTATTTCTATAGGCATATTATTTATCACTTACCGCTCTCTTTTAACAGCGCTGATGATGGAAGATTTCCTGAAGTATTCATGCTAACGCCTGTGACACGAATGGAAGCATGTTACAATTACATATTAGAATTACAACAGTGTTATAATAAATAATTATAATAAAAATTATAACACTGTTGTAATTTTTTTTCCATACAAAAGCTACCAAGAAGTATTTCAGACTACATAGTACGCATGAGCTCATTCATAATATCAGATAACTTATTTTAAAAATGAATAAACATGGAAGTAGTTTTGGATTAGCAAATCCAAATTGTTCATGTACTTTTTTGTAGTTCAAGGTTCAGATAGACGGTAGCTCATGCAAAGGCAAAGAATTAAAGAAAGGACAGAGATTTGGCCTTGAGAACCACTGTTAACTTCAGATAAAATTAATGGATCTTTAAGAAACTAAGTGAAGACTAAATCTTCTAACAGGATTGGATGGATGAATATGCCTAACCTAATAAACCAACACAACAGGAGACTTGTAAGATTTTGTACAGTAATAAGTAAGTAGCTGTAGTAACAAGCCATTTGAAACAAGTATTTCTATTTAAATTGGTTTGCACATAGAATCATATTTTCTTGGGAATGATCAATGCCAAGCAAATATGGCCATATTTGCATATTTACAGGATAAAATAATAAATGTACTAAGTTATGAAAGTAAATGAGGTAACATAATTAAAGCTTCTTAGGAAAGCAGTCCTGGCCTGTTATAAACCTCTGAATGCTAAAGTTTCAGCTGATGAGTTTCATCACGCAAAGAATGCATGTCCCTCAGCGCAGGCAATGTGATTCAGCAGGACTTTCTGACATGCAGCTAAGATTCTTATCAGAATTGCTGCCCAGAAGACTATGGGGAAGCCCGTGATAACACTAATTGTAAAGCTAAAAGCACAGGCTAAATGGCTGCAAGCAGTCACTGCAGAAACTGCATGCCTCATTTGACTCTTCAGTAGCTCATGTTCTTGACATTGAAAAAGCATGGTTCCCAAGTCAGTCCTGGTTTCAAGTGAAGTGGAGGTATATGCAGTAAGTGTTCGTATGTCACAGTATGTCACACTGTGGTGTTTTTTTTTTTTTTTAATGATTGTTTGTTCAGGTTTTTTTGCAAGTTTGTTTATACCACGCCCCCCAAACTTAATCTTTTCCAGTTTTTCTGATGTTCTGTAACTACTCAATATTTTAATATTAAACAAAAGCAAAGCAACAAAACCAAGCTAAGGTTGCAAATGTTTCCGTCATTGTAGTTTCTATTATTGTAACAGGGGACCTCCTACAACCACAAACTGATGACACACAGATACTAAAAATTAATGTGAGTTTAAGTCTATTTCGCTACTCTGAATCTTCTTTTTTTTTTTTTTTTAAAAAACGTAAACTCTGCATTTTTACTGCCTAGTAAGTCTGTCTGTGTGCAATCCAATCCTTGCCAAGAAGATGGAGTAAGTACATCTGGCTTAGCTCATTACAACACCCAATGCACTGCAAAAATATTGTACATAATTCATTATATCCAAACGAGACCAAACAGAAAAAGAACTGTGCAGTTACTGCTCAGAGGTAATAGCCAATAGCCAGCTTATGCCAAACCGCGCACAATTCCAAAAATCACTACCTGCACCCTTTCCACAGAAAACACTAAAAAAAGTTCAAGCTTGACAAACACACTGTGAAGACTAGCAAATTATTAAAAGATTCATACAATAAAATGGCAGTCTGAAGTGACAAAATGGAAGATGTTTTCTGAGCAGCTTTTACTGTCAAGTACTAAAACTTTGCACAGCTGTGTACAGATCGGTGTTCTCCAAAGGAGGGGTTTTTTTTTTTTTTTAATTCATTGCAACAATTGTTCAGAAACAACAGGCAATTGGCCTGGATTACTTTAACACATAATACTCTGCTCCCTTTTTCAAATCAAAATATTACCATCGGTTATTATCTACATCAAAGCATTATGCTCCAAGCAATTTTAGAGGTTAGTTAGTAACTACAGTAATATTATTTTTTGCATGCTGACCTACAACATAGGCTTGACCGGTATCTTCAGTGGATGATGAGTCTGATTCATTTTTCTTTCTTTCAGGGCTTCTACTTAAACCTGCATGAGATTTTGAACTTAAAGGGGAGAAGGAAAGAAGGGGAACCAGACAGAGTGAAGAGGAAGTTGGGAGAGGGAAGGGAAGGATCAATGTAATAAAATAATGGTATGAATAATAAATCAAAACTGATGCAAAATGTACATTGACTGTACACAAAGATATTGTAGGGCAGTCAGAGAAACTCTTACTTGCTCAGCTTTAATGCTCCCGCTGCTGATCCAGTATCAAATTTTGGCATTTGCTGAAAGACTCTTCCCATGATGTCTTCTATTTTTTTGGGGGAAGAGTCCAAAGCAGTAACAGTATTTTTCCTTGGGGGGTAAACCGAGATGTGGCTCTGACTTAGATCATGAAATGACTTGCTCATAACCCTGGGTCTTTCCTCCCACAGAGTCTTCTCATTCTTGTCTTTTAAAGAGCCAGGAAGTGGCTGGAAGAGTGAGAGCTCAGAGCAGGACAGCCTCTTCAGAATCTCTGCTTGAACAGACAGAGGTCGAACAGCAAGTCGGTTCAAAGTGCTGCTGGCCAGGCTACCAGTACTGATTGCTCGTCCCATGTTGAAACCCTTGACAGAGTCCGCATGAAGGTTTAGGCTCCTAAATGAAGCCCTTTCTGTGTGGGTTTTTTTTTTAAAAAACAAAAACCAAACAAATTTAAGTTATACAGCAGAGCTAACGTGACCTACTTGTGTAAAGCATGCATTTTAAACAACCAATTCACACAAAGCATGTTTTCTCCCGATGCTCAGAAGTACATACCATCATCAGATACATACGAACAACCACCATGCAGTTTGCTCAGGAAGCAAAGTTTGGAGTTTATGACATTACACCAATCTGACCATCTACTGCACTAAAGTCCAAAACCACAAAATAGCAGAATATTTATCCCCTTATTAGTACGAAGACTCGTATTCCCTGTATATAACTGCTGTGCCTTACATACAGGTACATCATCTCTTTCTGCAAAGCAAGTAGTATCCTCAAGCCAAGTGACCCCAAAGACTACACTTTAACCTGCTCATACAAACCTTTTCCAGAATTTGAACAAATAGGGCTCCTCCACCTCTACACTGTCAGATCCTAGCAAACTTCCACCCATCCATTGTTTAGTTTTCTTTGTATTGAGTCCCTGCTACACTTAGAGTACAGCTGCAAAGTTATCTGGGCTTGGCAGCATCTCTACCTGATTAAAGAGCACCAGTTCACTCAGGTGCACTTGGGGACCTTACCTGCCAGAAACATCCCAGATGTTTTAGCACAGAAGAGAAAGTGTTGACTGGGGTTTGCCAGACTCTCTGAGTCATGAACTAGGATTCCCCTAAGCAGCAGAGAGAAACAGGTTTTGGATTGTAATTAAATTACTGTCAGCTGAGTTGTGGGAACTGTCTGGGTGGATGTTCTTAGCTGAAAGCAAATGCAAGATAATACAACTTAGCCTAACCCTCTCTTCATTCAGAGCAAAGCTAAGCAGGTCTCATTTCTATCAGCCTAACTGCCTCCTAAGGCTAGCAGTTAAGTTCCTGTGGCTTGGCTCTCACATAGAAACTTGATAAGCTGTGGCAACATGTTTGCTGGTTACAGCTTTTAAAGGAAATCAGGCCATCTGAACCCTTCATAAACTTCACTGTTGTCCTGGAGTCAGTCAATAGGGAAGTCTGAGGAAAAGCAATCTTCAACTGCATATATATTTCTGATTTACGGCTAACTAGTGGTTTTTTTACAGCTAGAAAAAAAGCTGCACTAGGAAGCTGCACTGTAACTCAAACGGAAAATGCTACTTTTTGGTACACATCATCCATGAGCTTTACTAATCACTGAAGTATCCACCATTAAATAGTGTATTTGGCAAATGCCACCTCAGCACTGCCATTCTGAAAGACATTTCTTCCTTCAATATCTAGGACAGGAATTAACTGCAACAGTAACTCATACTTTCTCTGTAACAGGCATACAGCTTGAGAAGATTTAGTTATGGAAGGTGAATTAGTATACAACTACCACTTCCTTACCCACATCAAATACCTCCTCTAGCCATAGCCACCAGAAAGGCTATGAGCTACATAAGAATGGTTTTGCTTGAACAGACCAGAGGTCCCCAAATCTCAGTTTCCTGACAGAAGCTGTCAATGACAGCTCTTATCACATGCCCTTTTCTTCACTGTTTTGCTGAGCACTTCCAACCACCAGTTTTTACTGACAGTTTAAAGGCTCTAGAAAAAAACCCAACAAACAACGTGATGCTTCTGCGGGCCAAGAATAATGCTTCCTAAATACTGCCTGGGATTTCACTGTTCTAACAAAAGCAAGCAATATTTATAATCAATATGCTATTTTGACTAGCTGCTTCATCATTGTTTTCTCTTACTTGTATTACAATACTTTCTCTTTTAAAAAATATTATACTAGTAACTCTATTGCTATATGCATATATATATATATGCAGGAAAGAGAAACATGGCTAATCAATTTAGATAAGTTACGAAAAAAGCAAACTTTGTTTGAATTATTTTTAATAGCCAAGTGTAATGGAATTAATAATAATACTGATTTATTTCCTCCTGATTATGAATGACTGATGAAATTTGACACCTCTGAATTCCAAGGGATCTGCACTGCACAGAGAAGCAAACTATCATTTTCCAGACTCCCGAAGCACAACACATACTGCATCTGTAAGAGCAACCAAGTTTGCCTAGCCAAGAAAGCCTTTCATGTACTGCTTTTCTGTGCAATTCAGGATACGCAAGCACTAAGTTAGACAACAGTACAAAGACTTTAAGTCACTTGGTCCTATTTCTTTGCACTATGTTGTCTGAGCCCAACAGAACAGAAAAAAGGCTGCATAATTGCCACATGCCTTTCCCTACTCCCCCTTGATTTTTTTTTAAATTAGAGATCACAATCTCTGCAGCTATGGGGTCAAAATCCATCCCATCTATGCTGGTGGAAGTCTGGATTAACAGCAACTGGAATGCAGACAGATAAAAACAGGGAACAAAGAAAGAATGAGCAGGCAGATCGCCCAAAATAGCACTGCCAGGCCGCGCTGAACGCCAGCCAGCCAAGCGAGCTCTGCTCCAAATAGTTAAGAAATTAGTACAGAGGGTTTTTTTCAGTGACTGCATTCTCCAATTAGTATCTTCTATCGAAAAAGAACACCTTTACGTTTTCTATTATACACAGAAATTAGACAGCAATTCTGAAGAAAATTGACTAGCATCAGTGTTACTCCTTGCTATCTCCACCAAATACTAAGTGGAATAATGAGAGCTACACCCTCAGCTTACAGATGTAGCATCATGAAATGCTCCCTATTGTATTTGCCCTCACATGATCACACCATTTTATCTGTAATGCCACATTATCAAATCACTAATTTCATATTGAGCAAAAGGTAAAAATCCTATTAAAGTGTCTTCAAGTTCTTTCTGAAAAAAAGCCAAAAGCCATTAATCAAACGGTAAAGTACTTAGTGATCTATTTTTAGATTCCTTTTATATTAGAGAGGCTGCTGTGTGCCAGCTCTGTGTGATCTACCAACCTTTTTTTCCCCCTTAAAGAAAACCTAAACAAACTTAGCTAGCAGATTGTCTTTATAGCATAAACCCTTCAAATGTAGAGCTACACATATGTAGCACCCAGCAGAACTACTGAAGCTCAAGTTCAGTTTTTCTCCTTACAAAAATACATATAGATTGCTATTAAAAACCAATCATAAAAAACATCGCATCGCAGTTCTTACCAATGTCCTGAGTGTCTTGGTTGCTCTGCCTAGTTCTCATCTGCAGTTGGAACTTATGCTGGGAAGAGCAGAGATGCAAAAGATACTGGCAAGTCTTACTATTATCAGTCTGAAATGCATGCTTGATACCATCTGACGTGTTCTGCAAAGTTATTTTCTTCTTCTGCACGATGGAGAAAGAGAAAAGTTGAAGACAATGATTTCTTTTAGCCTACAAAGAATTTTGTATTTGCTGGTGCACAGTTACAGCATTCAAACTTTCCTGAAGCAAAATGCACTGATGGGAGAGATTTCTGTTAAAATAGGTGTTGAAAGTGATTTGAGATTTACAAAGTAGCACTTTAAATCTATTTCTGGGCTAGCTGAGACAGTAGTTTATTATTATTTAATCAATATCTGTTCCTGTTATTGCTGACTAATGGCAACCAGAACTATTGCATTTTGCAGGATGGGGTTTTCAAAACGCTCCGAGGAAGTCACAAGGGCTGCTACTCGAGAAAAAGAACCAGATGCTCATCTAATTATGAAATCTATCAGTTACTGATCCAGGTCTTAAATTTATCTTTTTAGTAATTTTCAGACTTCAATTTACCAATTCTAGCAAAAATCATATCACAGATGAAACAGGCTGTAGCTTTTCAATAAGGTATCAGACAGTTAGAAGTACTGTTTTCAACACCTGTACAAAGAAAACCATTTAAAGCTCAACACCTCATCAAAAACTGACACACGACAACCAGATTACGGTGTACCCAATAAAGCTGCCTGATATTGTCCAGATCAAGTGACAGCCCCATCATCCATTATTGTTTAACTTCACTACTCTTGGAAATCTAACAACTTAAAAGCAACATAGGTGCATTTTCTAGTTACACTGAGTACTGGCACTTGCCAGTATCCCTCTAATGCAGGATTCTCACTCTGGTGCTCCTTCACTACCCCTGTCCCATATGGCAGCATGAGCAGACTGCCTAGAAATGGAGTAAACGGGCAGAGCTCCTCCCCATGCTAAGACGGTCCCTTGATCTATCTTCATAATAGCTCTTTCCTTACAAGACATGGAAGCCACATTTCACAAATACAGATTTGTCAAAATACAGGTGCCAAACTCTCTTCTGAGGCTGGAACCTCAGCAACATAGAATACAAACAAATAAGAAGGAAAAAAAAATAATATTTGAAATACCAAAACTCCTATTTCAATCCCATAATGCAACTCAACCACAAAAAATGTAGTCAGATTATGCTGTATACCAGCAGCTTAATTTGCAAAAATAACAAACATGCAAAACCAGTATCTGGAGATACAAGTACAGACATGTACACACAGATAAAGGAAAAGAGACAGACTTACACTAAAGGATATTTTCTTTGTCTCTCTCCATGGGAAGCGTAGTACAGGTGTGCGGGCACTATTGTGAACTTCAAAAATAACAACTCCTTTGGAGCACACTCCCAGAAGGATACCTGTTTGGGATCTTTTCTCAGGCAACACATGATGAAGATGAACCCCATATTCTGTAAGCCTCTGACACAACTGTACAGATCAATGCAATGAAACTTCTAAGAATACGAAGTTAAGGCTATTAACATTTTTTATACTTATATATATATTATACCTCTATATAAATATTTTAATATATGCCTATATGCTCTCTACCTGGTGATTCAACTTACACAGTTAACAGAAGTTACAACAGACACATCAGCTGCTCTAGAGGGTTATAAGTCTTGGTAGTATTTCTTGACCTGCCCAACACTAGAGGAAATGAACCTAGCATTTATTAAAATCAAACAACAAAAGTATGAAACACGAATGCCTGTAAGTCAAACTTGCACACAGCAATTATTGGCAACAAACTTTAACTAGCCAGATGCTCTTGTTACTGACACATTTCTTAAACACAGAATTAGATTAACACTGCAATTCTGTGGTCACATTAAAGGCATCATAACCCAAAAGACAGTTTCACTCACTTTGCACTCCCAGTCATTCATTCCTGCTGTCTCTTGAGTACTGGCATAAGAGATGGATGTAATTAATCAAACGAGGGAAGCTAACTGCTCTTCCCACCCCCAGTCAGGCTAGGTTTAGCTAGGATCAAGTCCCCTACTCTTGTTCTCTATAGTTAAGCTACAAGAAACTTCTGCCAAACAAGCAACAGCCTTAGAAAGGGCAAAGTCAGATGAGTGCCTTTTCCATCACAACCTCAAAGAGTACGTGGAACCACAGTGTGACTGTGGAATTACAGCGTAATGGCTACCTCCAGCGTCTCAGCAGCAAACCATCAACCCCTGAACTCGTTTGCAGCCATTGTATCAAGGCAGTGCCTGATCATCATCTCACGAGCAACAGCAGCAAACCCCATAATTACATTTCTTAATAGGTCCTTTTAGAATAAACTAAATATATCTGTGATTATAGTTTTCCTATCATCTTACATAGTACCTGAATAAGGAAGTCTGCTTGGTAATGCTTCTGGCTTGCTTCATAATAAGTACCATAAACAATATTGGCTGTAACAAAACTTTTCATAATTTTTTTTTTTTCCCCTCAAAGAACAAAGGACATAGCAAATGCAGGGTGTGTTGCCTCATAATCATAGCTTCCTTCACAGCAAACATGAGGATCAATAGTTGCTTTTAACTATTTTGAGCTAAAGCAGGAAGATTACTGATTGGGAAAAAAAATGAAAGGACTTCCTTCCCTTCTATTATGACTTCTTTTCACCTGTAGTGATGTGTCTTTCAGAACATCTTCTCAGCTTCCTTCCTTTCAGTGTTATTCAGAACCTGAGGTGTTTTCCTGTGCTTTTGCTTGAAATCCATGCACCTATACTCCCACAAGGAATTTTTTAAGTCACAGATTAAGGAAACAAACTGCTGCCCACTTACCTTCAAAAACTCTAACTCTGTCTCTTTTTCAGATGCACCCACATAAGTGCTATGCAATTTTGGCAGCTCTTCCTTGATGTAGGATAGATCTAATTTCTCCATTACTCTAGCCGGGACATAGTGTTCTAGTCTGAAATACGACATTCCATGCACCTACAACATGAAACATTTTTGGGATGGCATCTCCATATACTACTCAATGAGCATGAACGAAGTATAAATATTCATTTTACAGAGAATCATAAGTTACAACTGAGTAAGAGGAGTGATTCAGAATCTCAACCCTGACCCAGAACTTAATTTCACTTACGCTTTCTTCCCATTCAAGCCTGACACTACTTCCACTGAAGAGAGAGGGTTCAACACCCAGACCTTGAACTAGATTCTGCAACAGCCCCGTGTTAAGACTAAAACAAAACTTGACAACAGCAAAAATTGCCAACAGCATATCAGCTGAGCTTCCAGTCCAGGGCAGAGCTGTGAAGCATGTGTGGCAGCTCACAGTCCATTCTTTAACTAAGCAGCAAGAACACAGTTTCTCAAAGGTGAAATTGGTGGTGTACCTCTGCCTGGTAATCTCCATACTCAGCTTGGAGAGCTAGGGATGCCAGTAATAAGGCTGTCTCATCATCACAGTGCATCCTGTCTTCCAGGATGTCCTTCCGCAACTGTAGATAATACTGGTGACAGGTCAGCGTATGCCTAGAACAGGAAAACAAAACAAAAACCCCCATACCATCTTTGGTACTCTTCTGGTTATAGCAAATTTCCAGTATTTGATTAATATCCAATTTCTATCCATAAATTAAGGGCTTAAGGGGTTAAACAAAATTTCATACACTCACTGTATAAGACTGACATCATCCACAAAAAACTTTATGCGAAAAAACAGAGTGAAGTTGACAGGGGGCTTGTTCTTTTTCTTCGGTTCTTCTTTCCATCCTTCTGGAGCTACTTTACTTAGCTTTATGTCAGGATCAACGAAGAAAAATTCATTGTCTGCCATAAATGTTAAAGGGAAGTGTATGGGTAAGAACACTAAAACCAAGTATTTTCTCCAGCTGGAGGATCGAGACCAGATTTACAATTCTGAAATCTGTTTTTGAACAGTAAGGTTTTCTATTGACTAACAATGGCTTATAAGCACAATAATTATTAAAGGGAACACTGAATAAGGACAAAAGAAATAATTTTATAGTTATGCTAAGGACGCTAGTGGGGAAAAAAAAAAGTTGCTTTCCATGATAGCTACAAAATAAGAGCTAGAGTTTCTTTAAAATTTCAAATTTTTTATCCCATAGCAAATCCAACTCCTGTCATTTCTTGTCATTCTTTCCCTCCCTTACTACTCCCATTTACATTTCTGCAACATGTTTTCACGGCTTTCTAAATTGCCAAGAGCACCAGGATCCTGCCATGGATAGAGCAAGCTCTTGGGCTGCTAAGGGCTTCTATCTTACGCCAATTTTCTGAGCGCTACAGTTCTGCAGCAGCCTATGAGACAGGCTGACAGGAAACTAGGGTCTGACCACATTAGTTCTGCCACAATGACCTTCTACCCAATGGGTGGGGAAAGTCCAGCATCTGGTCTGATTTGTTCTCTCTATACAAGGGGCCCTTTTATGCATCCCAACGGGTCTGCCTCCGCCAGAGGCTGCAACATTGCCTAGGGCATATTAACAGAACCCAAAGCCATTTGTGTCCTCTGAGGGGTACTAATCAGAGTGAAGGCAACAAACACAAGGGGAGAAAGCTCAGCAACCAAAGGGAAAAGGCTGCCCAAGACGAGCTGCCACTACTCAGTCAAACGTGTAATTTTATTGTGCAAAGTTGTTCTTCATTGAGGAATGTATTTTGCCCCAACACAAGAGAACGTAACTCAAACTAAATGCTTTGTAGATGCCAAGCAGTCTCTTCTTATCTTTTCTCAACACCATGTAGATAATTCTTCTTATTCCGTATCTGTCAACTATATCAAATCATTATTCTTACCTCTTAAAGCAGCCAATCCAAACAAGTGGTGCTCCACCAAGCCAATATGGGCAACAACCATATCAAAGACATCTTTACATATCGTTTTGGTATCGCAGGTCAGCTCCAGCTTCTGCCCACTTAGAAGCATCACATTTACTTTTCGCCTGGTGTCATCATTCTTCCCTTTCTTAGTCTACATTTTGTGAAATAAAAGACCCAACGTTCACACTTGCGATAAAAGCGCATTTGTTTTTTTAACACACTTTGCCTTTCACTGATTGCTGAATAGCCCCTTTCTTACCAAGATAGACTTTGGTAGGTCCAATGAGATGAACGGCTCAATTGTCATTTTCACAAACTCGGGCCCAAAGAAATTCTGCGAATCACAAGAGTATGAATGAACACTGTGTTGCTGGAACAACAGACTGAGACACAGTTAATTCCTGCCCTGTAAATACCAAAGAAAAACCAAAAGCCTAAGCTAAAAAATTGTACTGGATTTCTCTGATGAGGTGGCAAGTGTAAAGAATCTGATTTTGCCAGCATGCATGCCAGATACCACTGGCAAGCTACAGTGCTGGTGACATTATTCCTCTCTATATTTTCCTTCTTTTGGCGGGCAAAAAGGCAACACTGTAATATTATATGTCTTTCCTTAAAATACAGGGTGTAGGTTGCATGCATATTGGGACCACTTGGGCTTTTATCAGTGAGCAACTGTCTGACATTACTAAGGTTTTCTGCCTTGGTGGCAATTCTGCCTTGACGAATCTCTGCCCAAGATTCACCTTTTGAGGAAAATCTTCATTGGCTGCTACCTACTGTGTACTATATGTGAAACATTTCCATGTAAACCTCTTAAGGGCTGGCAGCAGGGAACAAACCTGATTAGTTAAAGCCCACATGAACTAACTGGTGGAAGTGCTATGGACTGGAGACAGATACAGGAACTATCACCCTCAATCAGGACAGCAAATTCAACCAAGTCTTGTTTCAAGTTTTCCTATCTTTAAAAAAAAACCCAATAAATAAATCCAATTCACTGAAGGCAGCAGCAGAGGACATCAAGCCATCATCTCTTCTAAACATCAGCCACTCTATACTTATCTCCCTCTTTCTCTGTAATCTTATATTTCATCCCCATACCAAGATAGCCAGGAAAGGAAAGGCGAGTTTGCACAGAGATTCAGGGTGAACCCAAGGATCAAATGCATACTTTCCGCCTTTCTTTACCTTCCCAACTTGCTCATTTAATAAACTTTGATGCTGATGGGACACATCCACATCCACACCATAGAATACAGGAGAAAACTACACCTCACCTTTGTTAGGACGCTGTATTGTTTAATCAATGCAACCTTTAGTTAAGGCTTGCTGTCTGTTTTAGCATCTCTTGACACTGCTTTAGACTGCATAGTCACTAATGCCACAAAACCTCTGTGAGAGCACATCTTTCCTATCAGGGCAACACCAAACACCTAGTATTTAATCTGCTGAGGACTGTTCATTATGAATCCCACATACTAAAGATTTTCAGTCAAGACACTTCTCTGTTTCAATGAAAATAAGAGTTCACCTGAGATCAGGGCATTACCCTCAGTTTTCTTTGTGTCATGGCTGTTTCCAGGGCTATTTCTCTCAGTGGATCTCTGGTGATGTCAAGCATTGAGGACTTAATTGCATCTCCCGGATAGAGGTTAGGTCGGGACTGCCTGAGAGCCATTCTAGCTTGCAGTTGCATCATTTCTTCTTCCTGACGCTTTAGCATCACTTCTTGACTTACCAGACTCCCTTCAAATGGTGCTTCATGTTGCCTACGATATAGTCAGAGAGGACGACATTAGTAGGTATGCCCAGGACATTCTGCTGTTTTAGGCACTTACATAAGTGGAAATCCAGAACAAAAAACTAGTTATCAAATACTACATTAAACACAACATTTATTCAGTAGACAGGAGATTAGCAATCTACAGCAATCCATCAATACATAAAATGAGCAAACACATCAAGTTTCTCCAGCTGCCTGTCATTTATTCATATGAAAAATATAGGCTCAGCTGCAGTCTAAAAAATACCTGACACTACAAACCCTGTGAATCAGTACAAAACCAGTGAACACACAGGAGGAAGAAAAATATTAATTCTTTGAAAATACCTTAATTTCTCTGTTAAAGCAGAGACTGTGAAAAAGGCATGCTCAAGAATATGTCATTAAAGAAAAAAACTACAGTAGCAGTATACTTATATAAGTAAATATTGCTCCAATCATTTCCTCTTAGCAATTCTTTACAAACTCTTTGCACAGCAGTTATTTATTCCCTGATTTTTCCCAAGCAGTAGTGTAGCTTGAAATATTTATGGAAATATTTTATATGTATCAACATACTATACACATATTTATTTTAAATATCATACTCTAATGTTTTCATCATCTTATTTTGCTGAAAAAAAAATCCCTTTTTTTAAATTCCTAATAATGATTCGGTCGGTACACAGCCACCACAAAAAATAAATTAGAGTCTAAATTAATAATCCAAAGGGGGGGGAAGAAGAGAAAAACAAAAAACCCCATCAGCAACCTATCCTCCAGTTCTTTTCTCAGCAGGCATGGATGACAAATGTCCTACCAGTTCTATTCTCTGTAGAAGGAAAGAACTCCATGTCCCATTTTGGGTGAACAGAAGTAATTTTTTTTTATTTGAAAATCAGGAGGTTAGGAAATGCAAAGAAAGGAGAAATCGGAGAAAAATAAAACCAACTTCCACTCTCCTCCCTCTGTCCCACACTTCCAGAAAAGCACCTTTAAACCCCAAACTAAATACAATCTAATCAAGGCTTCTTTAGACATCCTAAAACCAGAAAAAAAGAGTTCTCCCTCTGTTATGTTAACATGACTTTACAGGTGCAATTTTTAAATACAAATGGACAGAGGAAACTAACTTTCATCCATCAAAGACACTTTTAGCAGTCCTAAGCTAAGAGTTTAGATGGTACACTAGAGTAATGAAAAACATGAAAGAGCAAAGAAAGTGTTTTGAAGCTTGCATATCATTGCACTGAAGTTTTAGCAATACAGATAAATGTAGAGTAAGTCCTGCACTGACACTGACGTACAGTCCTTTGTAGTAAAAGGTAATCTACAGACTTTTAAAGACACGAAATTTATGTACCTACTTTTTAAAAGATATGTTTGGTGAATGACAAATCAGTTAATAAACTAAGAGAAAATGCACCTGTCCAGACAGTACGGTTGTCTATGCTAATTGGCAGACATGATTTCAATTTTTTTTTTAATCTTCCTACAGCAAAGTTTCTAATGAATGCCAATAGTGTGAACAGTGCACCACATTCTCTTAATTAATACTAAAGTTTAATTAGTTTAATTGGTTAGCATACAAAATCAGCACTAAAATAAGACTTATCATGAGAGTCCAAACAACAAAATCCACTAATGCACCACAAACTGAGGCAAACAATGCTGAAGTTCCTCAAACAGAATTTCAGGGAAGATATAGAGTAGTTACAGAAAAATGTATTAATGTAAGCACATTATCTTTTCCACTGTGCACAGATTTCACAGCATCGCTTCCCTTTTCACTCCTCTGTTCCTTTCTGCAACAGACCTAGTAACTTGCACCTAAAAGGACAAAGTAATGAGAAAAGGCCTCAGACCTGCAAAGACTTGTGCACATGCTTAGCTTTTCATCAAAAGGAAGCTTATTAAGATCGACATATGTGGGAATATTCACAACGAACTAAGGTAAATACTCCCACGAGCGCCCTTCAGATCAAGGTCTAAGGATGGGCTCTGAAATAAAACAAAACCAAACACTTTCTGAACATAAATATCTATGAATTATCAAAGATGATATGAAACAGATAGACACGATGCAGCATGGCTGTATCTGAAAACACTTGCTAATGTGAAAACCCCTACTGCAGAAAAAAATTTTGCCTTTTTAGTAACATATAGCTTTGTGCAATAGAAGTAATCATAAGTTACTGTGTAAAGTATTATCATTATGTTGGTTTATCATCTTCACTGCCATGTATTAGTTTCTCTGAAAATTGGGTTGGGTGTGAGGTGTCCAGGGAGGAAGCTCAAAACCCTAATGGTTTAACAGTTTTCCTAATTTGGTATATAAGCACTGTCACCAACCAGCAATCAGCCCACTTCAGTACCCTAGGTAACGAAATCTAACTCTGGCTTGGTCAGACTGTCAATTTTCCACAGAGGGAATGATTCACTCTTTAGGTTCCAAGACAAGGAACATATCTCATTCTACAGCAGAGGAGATACTGTTGACAGATACAGGTAGAGCTCTTCCATGAAGTCCATAATATGCAAGTATTATTACTCCAACAACAGCGACAAAAAAATCCAAATTACATTCCTAAATGGTAACATCATAAAAGTGTGTTTCTTATGGTACTTTATTAGAAGTACTTGGCTGCTACCCAGTATTTTCATCAATGTCTGACTGCAAACCAGAATCTCACAGTCACTTATTAACCTGAAGACAGTAGGTGAGCAGTCACCTGGAAGGCTGACTCCTATAAAACAGGGAAGCAAATTAACTCCTCACCCAGTGTACTTACCAAGAAATTAGCAGGTATTGGATCAGAGAAGGAAGTTGGAAGAAGGGAAGCAGGAAGGCATTCTCTAATGATTAGTGCAGTGGAAAAGTCAGGAATAGACTGAGAAAGATGCCTTTTGGTAAGGTAGGAAGGATATGGAAATGAAATCTAGTGGAAGAAAAAGGCAACAGAAGGAAGAGATCCATGTCAGCTGCTGCTCCTGGAGAGAAAAAGGAAGAAATAGTAAAGGAAGAAAAACAAAAAAAAGAAAAAAAAAAAGGGACAAATATAGGGAATATAAGCAGCAAAGAGGAAACACAGACAAAAGTATCCATTGCCATGAGGAAAACATTCCAAGAAGTTTAAAGGATAACGACAGTCACAGACCATGAGAAGGGTTTTGAGTGTACTACTGAAAAAACCTATGGCTTCTGCTAGTTTAAGAGCAGGCCAGCTCTCCCAAACAGCACGAGTTACGCAGACGGTTAACTCTGAAGAGCCCGACTTCTTTTTTTTTTTTTTTTTTTTAATATTGGTGGCGGACTCCCTCAAAACAAATCCTCTTATTTGATTTACAACTCAGTTTTACTAGGATAATTCCATGAATAATTAAGCAGAATGCCTCCAAGGACATACCACAGGAGCAGTAAATTTAATATGTATTGAAGTACAGATGGTATCTCTGAACACAGAGAAAAACACCGAAACATGCTCCCATGTGCTGATGGAATTCAAGTAATGGATCAAGTTACATATACTTCCCCAAACCCTGAAATCAAACGACAGCAAGAGAAATGTCAACTCTGAGAATCTGCTCCTTGGAACTTGTTATGAAGAGTTTTACTTTGAGAGCTTATGTTTCTAAAGTTATAAAAGACATGGTCTTCTGTAACACAGGACATTTTAAGGCAGCAACATGCAATGTTCTGGATAAAAATACTAAGTTACTTTCTTAGAAATCTCCCTGCTTAACTAGGTACCATCTTTGATGGTATTCCTTTTTACACTTGTTAGCACTGGAAAGTTTTAACAGCTGTTGAAGACAGAGAGAGAGAGAGCAAGAGAGCATGCACTGTTTTCCATTCAGCTCACATAATTAACAGAGATATTATCTAAGTATTATTTTAGGACCAAATTCTGCTCATGGCTGCTTTCCTATTCCTCATTACATCTACAAAAAAAGCTAGTAAAACTGGCTTTCAGAAGCTCAGCCTCATTTTTCCATCTTTGCTATAGTTAATAGTCTGGTACATAGATAAAAAACCCCAGCTTCTTCACCTTATGAAAATGGAAAACAATTATGATAATCAGTAAAGAACTATCTCTGGTACCCTACCACGACATTTTTGTGCAAGTGCAGAGTTGTATCTTTTAGCAAAGGCACAAAGAAAGGCCAAGCAGAAATAGGAGATTCAAAAAAATACTAAGCCTTGAAGTAAGACTGTATAATTACATACATGTAAAATTCATTCCACTGCTAAGCACAACAGATGAGTCTACACAGCACTTACAATATTTTCCTTCTAGATTTCACACAAATACAAATTACATCCATTAAAGGTACCAGTCTTAAAGCAATATAAAGTAAAATAATGTAAAACGAACCATGAGAAAGTACGTACTGTTTTACCATGGCATTTTAACTTGCATAATAGGCCTGATTCATTTACAAAGCGACTCATTTACACACCACATACTGCTTTCCGTTTCTGAAACATTTTGTAAATAGAAACAAAAGTTCTCTATCAGCATCCACAAATTACTGCCGCTTTATTTTGAAGCATAGCTACAGTGTTGAATTGGCAGCTTTCCTGGGCTCAAGTCAAAGAAGAAGGCAGGTTGACTTAGCAGTGTCCAACAAAAGAAAAAAAAAAAGGCAAATAAGTTGAGAGCTATATGCTCATTCTGTACACACAGTAGTAATAGTCTACTTTGCCATTTTAGTGTGGTGCTAAGACAGCATAAAATGCAAAGCAGAAATTTACAGCTGCTTAATCAGGGTTACAGGGAACATAAACCTGTAACCCGAGTTCTTGAAAATTTGCCCTAAAAACTCACATACTAGCCAAAATCCTCTTACATCAGGACAGGCTGGATTTCTAAGACTGCTTGCACATAACGCATGTGCTGTTACACAAGTAGATACCATATTCCTGCCAAAGCAATGTTGACCCAGCTAAGCAATGCCTAAATGCTCCTTCCCTGCAAGAAATGCCATCATATATATTTCTAAATGACTTTGCATTTTTCAGGCAAAGTGTAAGTAGTAAGAAAACCAGTGGAGCTGCTCAGCAGATCACCAAAAGCTATAAGATTTCCAAGTAGGTATTCTCTTCTTCATCTGCATTCATACACAGCTCATCCGGACCCTGCCTTACTCAGATCCATTTAAGGCACACAATATAGTGCGAGAAGCAGATGTTAGTTTATTTTCATTTCATTTCATGTTCAAAGCGTGGCTTTAAGCCCTACTTCACTGTACATCATCCTATCTGTTAAATGAACACAGAGGATGCATCTGACAGCCTTGCCACATCACCTGAAACAGTTCCAATCCTCAGATACCTCTAAGTGTTTTCAGTAGGACACAGCAGGATTCCCATCCAACTTACACCAAAACCATATAAAAATCCCAAAATACTGAGCACAGCAGCAATCTTTCCCCCGACTTACTCCAAACAACGCAAAAAGCTGCCAAAAGAAGGTTTTGTTGTTGTAACATGGTGGCAGAAGAGGGAGAAAATATGTGTATCTTTTCCTTTTTTTTGTCTTTTTCCCTTATTAAAAAGATTATGAGAATAATTTTGATAAAATAGTCCAAGGTGATTCAGCATCTGTCAGAGACTAGAATAAGAAAATTTTCTATCTAAAAGCAGAATGCCAATAAAAATTCTCAAACATTTAGAATGGAAGCACTCTGAAAACCTAACAGGTATAGCAAGATACACTTCTGCTGTACAAGGATGCTGCATTAAGGTGATGTACAAAGCAAAACCTACTTTTTAAAGCAATATTGATAAACATCATTTGAAAAAATAAACCCCAAACCAATGAAATATTCAAATACACAGCACAGAAAAATAAATTCCAAAAGCACAAATTATTACTAAATTGGCATGCCTCATTTATTAAAAAAAAGTAGAGTATCAATTAGGTATTAAAAAAATATGAATCCAAACACAACAGCATAAACTAAGAGTTTGCCAGAATAACCAAACGTATGGTTTTTGCCTTATTTCAAAGAAATAAGCATGCTATAATTTTCTTATTAAAAGAAAAAATGCAAATTAATCTGTATTAATAGTAATACTTTTCAAAACTTTATTTTAGAAAAGTCTATTAAAAATAAAAATAAAAAATATTAAGGTTTCCAAGCAGAACATAGCCCCTGACCTTCTGATAGATACAGTAACTTGACAGAGTACAACCCAGTCTCCATTAAATATGGGAACTGAACTTGGACTCCTAACTGGTATACTTACCTCTATATCACAGTGCATCATGAGACTTCTATTTCAGACTGAAAACTGTAATTCTGAAATGCTATTTTCTTTCAAGTACCAAGTGCTAGTTTTTAAAACCTTCAACAGAAGCTGGGATGGGAGTGAAAAATTTGCTTGGAGATTTAGAACACTTTCTTTGATAAGGACAAAGCAGTCCAAGACACGTTGTTTTCACAGGGGTTTACCTTGCCCTCTGAGAATTAGCTTGACTTGATGTGGAGATATCATCAGCACCTGGCAAAGCACCACTGGCATCATCTCTCTTGAAAGCTTCACTTCTTCTCACTAGCAAACAAAAAGACAAATTAATACCTGACTGGGCAGCAAAGCACACAGAGTAATCCCATCCAAAAATCAAGGATTTATCAGTCATAAGAGATTACTTAGAAGGAATTAGATTCATGTGTTCTGCACAATGGCATTACAGTATTAGATAAACTAGCATTATGAACTTGATTTCAAAGCAATCTTACAGTTTCCCCCAATGAAGACAGCTGCACTACAAAAGTCCTTTGAAGAAGAATACTAAGGAAGGCCAAAAAGAAGCCACAATAAAAAATCCCCCCACACAATTGCATAGCCAACTTCCCAAGGCGACAAATTTCTTTATCAGCCATGAGCTGAGACACATACACAGCAAAGACATCATACAAATCCACTCCAGAATAGATAATAGAGCAGTTAGGTAAAGTAATTATGCATCCAGTTCTCAAGAAGGGAGTTAAGAAACCAGTATGTATGTTGCTGAGCTCCCATGTTTAATTTTTGTCCCTGGAATCTGACTCCTCCTTATAATTTATAATTTTTTTTTTTTTCTTTCTTTTGGCAATATACTAAACTGCTTTGTAATAGTTACATCCTTTGCTGGTACATCTTTCTGTAGCAGCACCTCAGATGCTATACTTAGAGCTTGGTTTTGCAAACTACTTCACTTTCATCTCTTACTATACCCTCATACTATACCCTCAATAAACAGAGCTAGCAGGAGTGCTCTTGCAGAACACATTACAACCACATTGATTTAGAAACAGTTATTTTTGACAGCCATTTCACTGAGTCCACTAGTAAGTAGCCAGAAAGCAGCTCTCTCTTGCCTGTACCAACTTAGGATCTGCTGACTTTAGACTGGAATGCAAACAGCCTGTTCTAAACGGCAAGAAAATGAAGGGAAATGCATTTACAGGAGGCTTGCTACTTATTACTGCTCCTTAGGCTTCTAGCTCAGTGAGCGGGAGGGTAGACAAAGACAAGGAACGTTGAGAGCACACTAAGTACAGGGAGGCTGAGTTGGAATTCTGTGCATACAGAATATATATGGTGCAGCTATACTGTAGCTTCCTAACTATTGCTTTCTTTCCTGATTTTCATCAAATGGTTTGTCTCCGTCTCTTATAATGATTCTGCAAAGCTGATCGTTTCATCAACTGTGCTCTCCTCTTGACTTCTTTTCACAATTCTTAGCACTTCTTTCAAAAAATGCTCCAAGCATTTCCTTCCATGCTGTGCTTCCACTGCATAAAAAAACCCCTTCCTACCATATATCGGCAAACAACCCATCAAACCATCTCATGCTTTTCCAAGCCATTGATTCCATATAACTTGCTTAAATTTATCATACAAACAGCCTGCAGTATGTACTACTTTTGCATTCAATTGAAATCCTTTGCCTATAAATTATCAACCATTTAACCCTCATGGTAAAATCCATTGATACAAAAATAATTAAACCGTGTTTGTGCCATACAAAGCTTTTGCAATTTACTGTTAGTGTATACTAACAACTCAATCATTTTTGTGCCTCTGAAGACAGCATGCTATTTAAAGTAAGAACTACAGTAAAAAGTGAACCATTTCCAGCTTTTCCTACCAAGTTCCCTTCCAGAGCGCTAAATGTCAAACTAATTTCTGAACAGACTGCCAATTATGGTAAGCTGTACACAATATTGTAATTACATGAGATCATCTTACAACTTCATATTAGTGGTAATTATCAAACCTCCTACTAAAGATTTAACTTCATACTTTTGGGGTTTATTTTTCACCTTGAACTTTTTTCTTCAGGTTTTCTGTGTGGGGTTTGTTTGGTTTGGTTTTTTTCCCCCCTTTTTTTTGTGGTGGGTTTTTTTTGTTCATCTGTTCGTTTTACATGCAGGTCTTACCTTGCCTGAAATCTGGTTCCGAAGAAATAACAGATGGACTTTCGCTCGAAGTACTATAAACATCGCTGTGGTAAGATTTGTACCTTCTCAAAGGCTCTGGAAGTTTAAATCAGGGTATCAGAAGAGTAAGAGAGCAACAGTTCTAATGCAAAAAACCAAACACAAATAAAACATTTGAAATTTTTTGAAATCTTTTGAAAACCTTTTAAAATGCCTCCTGTGGCTTTGAAGTCGTAAAGCAAACACTCAGTGGATGCTGTGCAGTTCCATTCTGTCCCTGAAGCCCGAGGGTTCTGTGGTCTGCCTGTCCTCTCTTGGCTGTCGTAACAGAGCCACCTCCTCTGAACTTCTCTCATCACCACTTCCAAATTTAAACTAATATTTAAAAACCCAACAAAGCCCAAGACAAAAACCAATCCCTCCTGCAAACAAAACTGATGAAAACATTCGGCGCACCCCTCGTGTGTAGAAAGAAACCACCAGGACTCAGAACCCTGGTTCCTTCACAATGAAAAAGGAAAAATAACCAGAGACAAAAAAAAAGCAGGAACCAGAAAATCCTAATCCATTCAGCTCACCTTCAACATCCACAAAATATGATTAACAATCAATTAATAAGTCCTTATAGGATATTTAATTAACCAGAATAGCTAAATGCACGTGATGAGAAATCAATATAGCAGTCTCAGTTCCTATTCTCAGTGGATTCTTTAAATAACATACTGGAGCAAAGGACTCCACAGAAGGGGTATGTACCAACATTTGCAACAAACTCCAGAAACTTTCCTATGCACAAGCCAACAACCAACCACATAGTGTGCATAAAAGCCAAAAACAAAACAAAAAAGTCCCTACATTTTGGGATTACCAATGCTTCACTGTCTAAGTGAGAGAAAACTTCCGGTATCTTTATTTGCAGAAGGCTGTCTCTGGTCCAACAGTTAATGTTTTTGAAAATAAAAGTGATGATATAGAGAAAACACATGTAACTGCTGTGAAGACAAGTGCAAATGACTACAGCAAGGAATATAAAATGTTAAGAATACAGAATAGGGAATACATCAGCAGATGAGTCTGGACGCTGCCAAAAGGAAGCCGGAGGTTCCAACTTCCCACATCTAGAAAACAAAACGCCTCGTGAAAAATCCTGCAAGAACAGTAAACTTGTGGAATAACCTGCATCAGGTCAGAGGAAAAGTTAGACATACAGGCCACAGTACTACTCATTCGTACTTCCTACAGAAGAAGGGAAAACTCCAAATAGGAAAAAGGCATGAAAAAAATACAAGATAATGCAGTACACCGAGGCTAAAAACTAGTTCATGTTAATTTTGGAGTATTTCCAAAACCTTCTTCCTTAAAAGCCAGGATCTCCCTCGTTTCTACCAGTTCATTTGGGTTGTAAGGTTCCCTACTGTCCCACCAAATACACGATTCTTTTAGAAAACGGGGAAAAGCAAGGAAAGTCACCAATGAACCCATGAAACCAACTCCTCCCACCAGCCCATCACAGTTGCCCATTTTAGCAGCATAAAACCCAATTAATCCTAAGGACATTTCACATTGGTCTCAGAAAAGGAGCAATACAACTTGCGCATTCGCAAACCAACCTACAGCAAGATGAAGAGAATTCACTGGGGGGAGCGTGCGGGGGTGGGGTTGCTTCAGTCTTTCACAATGGCTACTTCAGCATTCTGGATTTTACAACAAAGAAATCTACCGCCAATCTAGCAATTACTTGCCTAACAAGGAAAATAAAACACAAATTCAGTGGTTAGCTTTTGGAGATGTATTTTTATAATCCTCCCATCCCTTTAAGTGAGGCATTAATCCAAACATGATACCAGAGCTACAGTACAGAAATGTTTAACTGAAAACAGATCTCCTCTTTCCCAGTAGTTTTATTAGCTGTAGGTTTTTCAAGTCTGCTAAACTGACTTTGAAGCAATAGGATGGAAAGGGAACAATAAAATACAACATGAGATTTTAAACTTTTTTTTTTTTTCCCCATTTAGTCAGCAGCTTGGGCTTCCTGAATCGCACACAAATTGTGGCTCCCTCCTGGTTCTTCAAGACATGAAATTTTGCAAAAAATGGTAAACCAGAAATACACAGTTAAACCACAAAATAATTGTTTGTATGTGGTAGGGTTATATCTGACTCTGCAGGGTATCTGACTTCTCTTGACTTATCCTGTTAGCAGGAGTTAGGACCCTGCTGTAGGCCAACGGGTAAGTTCGTGAGCCAAGAAACATAAAGCAGGACTCCCAATCACTGCTTCTCTCAATGTTTTCACAGACCGCCACATAAGTCCCAGCTAGCTTTAAACCTATTATCCCATCATTCACAAGTAGAGACAGAGGTGGGACTACCTTCTTTTCTTGTCACATCTTTCTCCCTTAAGCAAGGCCATACAACTCATCACAATAACACAAGCAAAGGTATTCTCATCTTCTGGAGGCATTTTACAACCTTTCCACATGGGGCTGCATCAATGAATATCAGCCTGTTCAACCTAAGGACAAAATTTAAAGGCAATTAAGAAGCCTGAAATTTGGAGTAATTCTTCTAGATTTTTCTTCGCTTTGCTCAGTTTAGGGAAATATATATACAGAGGTGGAATTGTTTGCTGCTGGGACATCCTCTCTTTGGCAACTACCTTCCAGTTCTCTGCTGGTATGTACATGTCTATGTACACGCCTTGCACATCCCCCCAACACCTTTTAACCAAGCTTTATCTTTTCTGGGGCATGGACAGGCTATGGACTGCAGACCTGCAAACATTCAATTAAACTGTAAATACTGAGACTACTGCATCTATAATGCTTGCAAAACTACCTAAATAATTTATGCTGTCTCCTCTCCTCCAGCAAACTCTCCTCAATTCTAACATATCATATTAGGATTTAACTTCAGAGAAGGCATCTGGATCATGTCCAAGTCAAACTTCTAATTAAGAACTGGCTTCCAAAGGTCAGAAAGTTCCAATTCTGGGATCAAGTTAAAGTTAAGCTTTTCATACACTAGTTTCAAAAATGAGGGAAAACTTCTAGCCTGTCTGTCTGGGAAGGAACTGAAACATGACATCAATAAAAGCCAAAGACAACAATAAAACAATTTTTCCTGGGATTTTTGAATGGCCATGCTTTGTTGTTTTGTTTTGTGGGGTGTTTACTTTTGTGGTGTTGTGGGTTTTTTTCCTTTTTTTTTGTTTTTGTTTTTTTTTTTCTTTTTTAGTTTTGGTGACTGAAGAGAGACTTCAGAATTGATTTAACTTCTAGAAATATCAAGCACATTGTAGCAAAAATGATTCCACCAGTTACCCTTCTTAACATTTCAGTGCTTAGATTACAGTCTCTTACCAGAACACTTCAAGTCATTTCATACCTTAGTAGAAAAACAAAGCTGAGTTTAAGCATGTTTTAAGAGTCCATAACTAAAATAAATATATAAAACTTGTACTAATAATATAAGTTAACATGCAGCAGCAGCATGATGCAGAGAGAATGAAGCATTACAACTTGAAGAATCTGTGTTTGTGCTGCCTAGTGCTGCAGTAGTGCTTTTCTAAACTCCCTATCAAAGCCACCAGAGCACAACCTTACAGGCATCTAATGTAGCATAAAATAACAAAACACACTATTTATGCAAGGCAAGACATGCAAGCCCAGACAAGTAATTTACAGAAAGCCCCACCGCAGCCAACTTCAACAGAAATCAGAGAACCACATTTAGCCTGGAATGTCATTATCCTGAACACATGACTCACATTAGGTACACAGGTTTTCAAATACACATTGTCACAGAATTATTACTGGCTGTACAGAGAAGGAAAAGTACAGAGAAGAGGGCAGAGTTAAACAGGCAGCTTCACTACAGGGAAGGATCTCATTTGCTCTTTGAGGTTTATTGGTGGGTGTCTTTCTTACATAGGAGTGTTACTATAACACCACTTAAAACATATTAACTGTCCTTTAAGAGAGGCTGGGACTTGCTTCTTTCACAAGAGTTGAATCAATAAGTTAGAGTCATATTTACTCTTCCTTTTCCTCTTTTTATCTAGGAAAACTTGAATTATCTTATGCAAGGCAGCACAGGTTTAACAGGAAGAACACAGAGATCCACAGTAAATCCCTGGTAAGGATTTGTATCCAACAAGAACAAGGGAAACTAATCCATTCAGCCTTCCAGGGGAGCAGGCTCATTTTACCTTGCAAGATTTCCACCACCCATATTCTAAATGAAAAAGCTGTACATGCAGCCGAAGTCACCAGCCACCCAGGCAACTCCCTAGAGAGCCTAACAGACATCTGATACATAGGGTCTAGCAGGATCTGAGTGACAGGAAGAAACAGAGCCTTGTAAAATTGCAGAAAACGTACATCTCTGGGGCTAGGCTGGCAAGGAAAACCAGCCAGATTAAAAATAACAACTCTGCGGTCTGATAAGCACTCAGTGTCTTGTACTTAGACACCTTTCTTTTCTGAATCTGGATCATGCCATCCAGTATAAGGTATGTAAATGGACACAGACTGAAAACTGTTTGTTTTAATTTAAATGTTTTATCCAACTGAGAATGTAATGTGTTGATTAAAAATTGATAATCCCAGAATGTGTGAGCTGTTGAAAGCTTGATAACCCAGACAGAGATGACACCTTGCTGTGCAATTATGGAATTGTAAGAGCTGTTTTACTACCTTATGTTAAACTATGTAATTCAAAACAAAAATAATAGTGGGTGATGCCAGAGTACTTGTACTTTACAGAAATCCCACAAACATTTCTTTTTCCTTGAAAAGCCAACTTCTGTAGTCTCAGTAAAGTTAACAACTGAAAGTTTTCTATCTAAAATAGTATCAGTCCATTATCCTACCCTTCAGCTTCATTAACACAATTTCTGAACATTGTTCTAACTGAACCTTACCCTTATCAGACATACCAACCACATGAGAATCCATTTCATCACCACTGAATTTAAATCATTCTGCAGCACAATGGTCATAAGACATGTGTAAACTAAGCCTTAATTTGCTTTCACATGCAAACAGATATACCGTTGTGGATGACTTGCATTTCCTCTGCTTAGCCTATACATGAATTAAGTACATAGAATTCAAGAGAAAAAGAAAGTATACACACTTTATTGAATTTACAGAGGTAAGATTGTAAAGCAGCTATTCCTCTTTTGCCCTAAATCTAATCTCCCATTTAACCCACTGCTACAGAAGCTCCCAAATCCAAATCCCTGGGGCTTAATTTGCTGGGATAAATTTACTAACAACAGCTGACCTGCAGAAATTTCCCCTTATTCAAAAATGGAGCTTCAAACTAAGAGAGCTTTCAAAATCCAGACGTTTAAAATATGCCTAACTGCAGCCCCCCACCTAAACACATGCAGTTGTAATATGGGGTCCAGATGAGTCTTCAGGGTAGCTAACGAAAACATTGTTTTGTGAGATAAAGACAAAGACGACTTCAGAGGCAGAGACCCATCCCTAGAAACACAGAATATTACTGCCTCTTCTTGTTGACTGTATGAAGCAAAGAGCAGTAAGTGGACAAAAAAGAAAAAAAAAAAAAAAAAAAAAAAAAAGAGGACTTAATAATCTGGGTTTTCAGTTGGAAAAATCAAAGGTAAAAAAGAAAGGGGGATAAACACAAGTTGAGGCTCTGGGATTCACATGTTTCCTAACTGCAAAAACCCTTGACAAAGGCTTGAGAATATTCCCAAACCACCTCCATTCCCCCACCCCTGGATTCAGCATTCCAAAGCTTCAGCAAGATTTTTGGTATCCTCCCTGACTGCTATTTAACCCACAGCCAGCTACATTCCTACTCTCCTAACTGGTTTTGTGCTCCTATATTCCACCAGGACATAGGCAATCTTTACGCCTTGCTCCCTCATGCATCTCATTTACAACATCCTCATAAGAAAAGCTGCATACAAAAAAGGATGCGCGTTCACTCCTGTAACACAAACCAATTCACTTTTAATTATGCATATGCTCAAAACAAGGGTAGGGGCAGCTGTCTAAGCAAATAAAAGGAAGAGATTCATACAAAGCTACTATTTCACAGCTTTGTGCCTTGCTATTGTGCCATTTGAAGGCAGGCCTGAGATACGAAAACTGAAATGTGTTTACACTTCATACCTCTCAGAACATACAATTAGTTTTGCAGGTGAGAATGCAAAGATGGGAGCAAAGTGGAACAGATGATGCCTTCACGTTCTTGAGTGGCAATGCAGGCTTACAAAATGTAAAAGGTAGAATATTATTTTCTCTCTGAAATGGAACACTAGCAGTTGGTGCCAAGCAACAACTTCCAAATTTCAAAAGAACAACAAAACCAAAATTTCCTCTCCTGGAACAGATAAACTCCTTGGGTTTAACACCTAACAACTTCACAACTCTAAACAATTCTGCCTAAGCTCACAAAACCTACATAACAAAAGCAAGAATGAACAATAACAGCAGAGATGCAGAATTTACTCTCCCATCTCTTGGCAAGATTAAGACATATTTTTGGAGTCTGTTCTTAGTGTTCAGAATTGGCTACATCTGAACTCAAAGAGCAGTCTCTTTCCCTTCCCCCCTCATCTGGCTAAGCACCTAAGCATAAACAATCATCTTGAGTACACAAGAGACAAAAAACCTCAACCCTGAAACTATACAGCAGAAGAACATATAAACCAGCAAATTCATAAGCAAGGCACTTGCAATCACACTGTCTTTGGAAGGCTTTTGAGGCTAAATCTGAGACATTCCAACTGTAGATTATAGTGCAGTTTAGATTGTAGTGAGTTGCAGACTAATTGCTCCTTTACAGCACAGCTGTAATTAAAGGTCTGTCATTCTTTCCACTATAAACTCTACTTTTCATGAGTTTATAATGTGGATCGTAAAAATCTGTTCTGAGTAAAAGCTTGGCATACCACAGCCTGTGCATGAGAACATTTTCTTTTTCCAAGACAGTCAGCTCCTTAAGGTTTTATGAATAACAAATAGTTTGCCAGCTTAACTCAAAATAAGTTAAAGAAGAAATAAGCCACATGTCACTTAATTTCCTTGACAGTTTGGGGAGTAAAGTTTTATCTGGCCAAGTTTAACCCGCAGAGAGTCCAATGCCAATTCACAATTCAAAAACTGAAAAACAATGTGCAGCTGAAAGCAGACGCTTATTACATCTTACACAGACTTAACTGTAACCTAGACCTAGACTCAACCAAATGGAAAATATCCCCAAACCTACCAGAGAGAAGGCAGAGTGTGTCCTCTCTACTAAACCCAACCACCAACCCTGTTCCTGTGACTCTTAGCCCATTCCTCCCCGCTCAAGCTGAACAGAACCCTTTTTCCTGATTCTGCAAATTTTCAAAATACCTTATTCTCTTTCTTTGTTTTTCTTTTCAATGCCTCTCCTTTGAGGTTGTGCTGTGTCCCACATAGGGAAACAGTAGTAGTTGCTGTCACGTTCTGTGGACTTCTTTCCACTCCATTTCTAGTTGTTGCCCACCTATCCACTATGTGACTACCTGCTGTGGGCAGCAAGATACCCTCGCATCAAGTGCTGCCCAAGAAACTGCCACTGCTACCTTTATCAAGACTGCTGATATGAGCAACTTTCCATGCAGTTGCTCATATCACTCAGCTAGGCTGGGTTTATCTCAGAAGAGCAATTCCACACACACTTGACAATGCCTGACATTTGGAAATATCTGTCTACCCACTAAGTGCTTGAAAATTACATACAACGGTAATGCACAAGAAATTCAGACTGTATTTTTCATTTCTTTGACACACAAAACTAGCAACAGACTCTTTTTATGAAAGATCAAGGGACTCATCCATTGTAAACGAGATGTGAGATAAGGAATAGTAAAAAAATATAGAATGGCAGAAAAGGAGGTGGAAAAGGAGGCGGAAAAGGAGGCGGAAAAGGAGGCTTTAAATAGACTAGCAGACTTTATGTATTAAGGCTTTTGCATATGCTCATTAAGGTGGAACAGAATACTTTCAGTCAGGCTTCTCAAGCCCTGTAAAACACAACAGCAACTAACTCCTATGTGAAAAAGTATTCTCCCTCTGTCTTACTAAAATACTCCTTTTAAACTGGCTCTTGTTAAAAACTCATATTCACAATTAGGTTCTGGAGAAAACTTTTCTGGAGAAAACTTTTCTTTAAGTAGTTAACTGACCAAAAAAGCCAATAATGGAGAGCCTAAAAAAAAATGGCAGACACACACTCCTAACTTCAATTCAAGACTGAAACATACCTCTTTCCTCTGTTGAAAGTAGAAAACTTGTAAGATGAGAACATTGCAACCCACCTACCTGTTGAGAAAGTATCTTCATTTTTTTCCAGCAAGTGATGACTGTGAATTCAGAAGGATGGGCAGTGAGCCATTATCTATTGCCTCAATCTCCCCTATACAGATTTGTCACTCAGCTCCTGTGGCTACGAAGCCCTTGTTCCTGGTTTACTTTGACTACACTTTCACCCATTCCCTTTATGAATTGAGTAGTTTCACATATCTGAACCATCTCAGTCTACAAGGCATAGGCACGTTATGTTTTCTGCCATTTCCCAATCTGTTTGAATGAGAATGATAAACTCTTGCTCATCCATCGGTTTGGTCAAGCTTCTGGTTTTGGTGTTGTGCAACACAAACCTGCGCTCCTGAACAACAAGGCTATTGAGCTTTCCCAATGCAGGGAGTGGCCTCCCCTTAAACTTTGTCAGTTGCTTATCTCCAAAGATCAAAGTTGACTCATACTTGAGCTGGTCCGCATCAATTTCAGAGTCTTAAAGCAGAAACCAACCAACCCTCCCCATACCTCATCAGACATCCCAGTTGATAATGACACATGGTGAACTTCTATTGAGATAAACAATGGTATCTCCACAGTACCACTTCTGTTTATGTTCCTTCCTCCACACTACAATGTAACTCTCATCAGAAGATACTAATTTGATAGCAGAAAAACCCCTCCAGCTGTCTTGTCTGTACAATTTGAACAGAAATCACCGTAGCTTTTTAAACTGCCTATGCTATTTCAATAACTCTCCTTCTTCCTGGAGCTCAAGGCTCACCTTCATAGGAAAGAAGGAATGGGCTTCCTATGCTAACTGCCATATAAGCATCACCTGAGATGGCCATAAGGGGCATGAAGAGGGATTTTTAGAAATTCAACTTTGATAAAAGGCTTTATCACCTGTCCTTAATAAGGACGTGTTTATACCTCAGTGCAGGAAAAGGAGGCAAAAGTTGGTTTTTTGCACACAGTTATTTCTGTCACACAACGGACAGGAAGCCATGAATTTTCAACTGTATCGATTTTGAATTCACCTGAATAAATGACTGAGCTAACTCTGTACATACAGCTCTTCTACTGTATACCTTTAATGACTAAGTTATGCCTTCTGGCCTATCACAAGCTGAATCTGACTATGCTCTCAGTTTCTATCCAACTGAAAATCACGTTACATTTTCATAGCAAATGAAATATGCAGTTCCTCTTACAGGGTTCTGCATAAAGACCTCTGGGGTATAAATCTATCCCTAATAGCTGGAGATGAGGATTTTTCTTCAAGTAAAATTACTTGACAATTGGCTGTTACCAACTTTTTTTTCTTTTTCTAAATTTTAATTGATGAACTTGATACTGGCTGACTTACAAAGATCAACTATTTTCATTGGGTAAGCAATCTGGACAAACACATTTATCTTTATTGGCAACAGCCATGCCAATGCTTTCACTTTACCTAAAAAAAGAAGATGAAGCAAAGATCTCAACATTTCAAGAGCTGCTACAAGAGAATTAAAATTCATTATAAAGATATCTTTGTTTATTTAATGACTGGAATATTCAGAAAATCAAAAAGCTTCACTAACCTTCCACATTCATGGCTTCCCTCAGAAGCTGCAGCTTCTTCTGTCTCTCTCTTATCCTGTCAAAGGCACTTGATATGGCTGCAGAAGTCGATGTCTCAGGCACATGCTGTGTTTGGTCCAGTTTCTGCGGGCCAAAGACATCCAGTGCTATGCTCCCATCAGAGTATCTTGCTTCCTTGTTTCTGGTAGTAGTAGAAGTCCGTACTGTAAATGCTTCACACTGATGGCTGTGCCTGCAAGAGCCTCCCGCATGGTCACTCTCAGCTGCCTTGTCAGTTGTGCAAAGCAAATCTGTGGAGGAAGCCCATACTTTCCGCTTGGGAGTGACATCTGTATGAAGGTGACCTTTATTTTGAAACTCACTGGTTTTACATCTATGAGGACAGAAAACATCTTCCTGTCCCAAGGTGTAATCTGTGGAAATGCCCTGGAAAAAATCCTCCTCGCCTTGTGTTCCTCTAACGGACAGAAATCCCATAGACTTGCTCAGTCCTTTGTTAAGCATAGTCTGTTGAGAGAAATGAGCTTTGTGTCCATGAGGTGCATCGACCACCAACGTTTTCCCTGGAATAAAGAGACATTTCATGTATGTAATTTTGTACTTAATACACAAGAATGCAATACAAGTGCACACTGAGCACACATTTTGGCCTTGATCTTGCTATGCAAAACATTGAGCCTGCTACTTAAAGGGCTGCTTCAGTTAATAAAGACAGAATTCCAACTACTTCCTATCTGACAGGCATTTTCTTTCTTTTATTTCTGAAGTGCTCAAGAAAAAATTATGGCCTACTATAATTCAGCATTAACATTTAAAAACAAATGAAAACACTATCATATACATGCCTAAAGTATTCTTCACATTAGTTTTATTTTTCTCATTAGTTTATTTTGAAAATAGGCTGGACTATCACCAAAACAAAAGTTTAATGAACAATCTGAAATCAGCCATTCCTCTCACACCCAAAGATACCACCTACAACTTTTAATGGCAAGTCCAGGTTTGTTCTACAGATTTACAGATGCCCTGCAGTAGTGTCAGTAGTAAGAGAATTATGACTGTGTACTTAGGAATTTTAAAAATCCCGGATCTTCCTTTAATGACTACTTTTGGTGATGACAGTCTCCCCCAACCAAGCTTCTAAGATCTAAGTGAGTCTATGAGCCTGTATACTTCATGTTTTATTAATAAATGGATCATCCAATACTAATGAATACTCTCTCTTCTCCCTCTCCCTTACCATGAAATTATTTCCAGAATAAAAGAAACTGTCAGAGGTGGAACAGTATCAATGAAATATGTGCTCTCTGAAGAATATCATACCGTGTTCATGGAGAAGTTTTGATGATCATGTATGTCTCGGGCATAACATTTTCTCAACGTATTAGCTTGATTTTACAAAATTAATTACAAACATGGGTAAAGTACAATCACATTTCTTAATACTAACAGATAACCTACAAGTTTACCTTCCATGTTCTTAATCCTTCCTGATTTCAAAGTAAAAGAATTGTAACTATTGTAAATCACAGAGAAAAAACAGTATTAAAGACTACCCAACTGCTACTTACTTTCTGTTAGCAAACTAAAATTCTTTAACGCTTCTGCATTACTAAAGTTGCGAAAATCCAAAGTCTATTGTAGATATCACACAGGCAGTAATCTACTCGTAACTCCAGCTGACCAAGTACATTGCAAAAATTATTAAGAAGTCTAACCTTTTCCGATCTGCAGCATATACACTGCACTAATATGGCAATCTTGACCTCATCATGGTACTCCTGATGACAAAACTCAACTAAAACTATTCCATGCTGGGTTGCCTAAGCAATGCTTGCTCACCTAGGTGGAGCCAGTATGGGATGTGATGCTGTTTCTAGAGTTAGCTCCTTCTCTACTGTGATACTACCATGTACATCTTTAAGAAGCAGCAGCCTGAAAGACATCCTCACAAAAAAAGCAGTCATGAGCTCAAAGTAAATTACTGTGCAGTATCTACTACTCCCAAAGACGGCTCTATGGTGCTTGCCTGCTGGTCCTCCAAAGACAATTGAAATCAATTGCTCCACTTGCACAGTAGGGTCCTGCTGATCTTTATCTAGAGTTTATTATCTTCTCGAATTGAGTTTCACTAAACACTTTAAGGATGCTCATAATTGTACTCAGAAATGCTTTAAAAGCTTATGGCTTTACACCTTTCAACTCTGATATTCTACTTGCACAGAGGTTGTTAGTTTTCAGTTTCTATTTCTGTGATACTAAACTAACAACAAGTGTTTGCAAAAAAAAAAAAAGCAAGACTAAAGCTAAACACAACCAAGAAGCTCCTTGCTTCTTACCAACACACAAATACATGATGGTAAAACGTTGGGGTTTGGATTGTCTAAAAAGTGTCTTGTAAGTAATTACACAGTTCCTACATGTTCCAGCCAAGAGAATAAAACAAAAAGCTTTGCCAATGAGAATGAACTAATCTTCTGAAAGGATCTCACACATCACTTCATATTTTACAAATACGGCTTTAATCCTAAACTCAATAAAACATAATTATCTTTGTGGCCAGGTAAACCTTGTATTATTATCTTATTCTCAGACTATATATCCCTCATAAGGCTGGTGAATTACATATAATATTCACACACACACACACACACGCCTTTTAAAAATAGCCATTCACTGTGAAGTTTCCACTATCTTTCCAAAGCAGCAGGATGATACCTATTCTGCAAACACATACTTCAAATTCACATACATGCACATCAAGGACAGACATTCCTAAACAGGATTTTAACTCAGTCATTTGTGAGAGAGATAAAACCCAAAATAATGCAGTATTTAAGATGGTCACCAAAAAAGCAAATAAAAAGGAGCTCCAAGAATCCTCCCCAATAACGAGAGTTCCAAGATAATTTTAGGCAGAAAAACCAAAAACAACCTCCTCTACAGTGTTTTCACGTATCTTGTTAAAATGTAAAAAACCCCAAAACCACCACACCTCTTCAACACTGAAAATCTTTACATGCACAAGACCTTATTGAACAAAATAGTGGCAAACAAAGCAGAAAAACCCAAGAGAAACAGATAGCTGCAACTCCAATATACTATGGAGGCTGTAAATTCAAGATTTTTTGGTACATCATTGGTCACGACTTATAAGAACATTCTTAGAAGAACTTCAACCGTGCACATTGAAGTGTTATCTTGTTTCAGGATCACATTCAGTGAAAAGGCCCACAACGTACTTTAAGTACCAGTGGGTATCCTCACCATAGCACACCCAGAGACATAAATCTATCTGTTGTATGCTGGTCAGAACTGCAGTGAAAGAACCCAGCTGTCAGTGCAAACGAGTGTAAGAGGGGAAAGAGCATCCTCCTCACCAAAGCTGTAGTTTCCATGGACTTGTAGCATTCAGACTAGATGTAACAGAAGCTGCCTCTGGTTCATGCAGAGGCTCAGAAGATACAAGCTCCTTGCCTCAGCACGCAAGAGATGCTTTCTGTTCCCCAAGTCATCCACACACCTGGGGCTTCCTCATGAGAAAAAATGAATGCCATGAGTGCTATCTCATCAGTAGTGACTGGGAAAGTACTCACAGCTACAGCTTTGCCACTCATTCAGCTAACTGTGTGATGAGACAGCACATGAGTTGTCCCATTAGGAAGCAGTGCAGGAGGCATTCTACTTCCACGCTGCTCTTCCACTCTGCTGTCTAACTCATATCTACACTGACTTATACAGTCAACATGAGTTTTTAACATAGTACCAAAAGGAATCTACAGCTGTCCTTAGTATTCAACCTTGAGACTGTAAAATTCTCTTGGGTATCCTTCATCTTTCCTTTATTGCTCTCCCCATTCCCACTTCTGCTTTTCACCAGTCTTGGCACTTCTTCCCACCTTTGCAAAATCCATCCCTCTCTACATAACATCATTTCAACAAGCTCTCCCCAAAGTGTCTCATAGTGTCAACATGAGCTGTTTAAGAATTATCCTCAAAGAAAGGTAAAGAAGACACTAGTGGGCAAGCAGGTGCACAGCCTGCTCAAGTTGGGCATCCTAAGAAGGCAAACTGAAACAAAGCAGCAATACAGAACCTTCAGACCCGTACTTTACATCAGCCAAGAACGCATGATGCTCTTGGTACCAGAGAGCAGAGGTCAATGATCAAGGACAAGACTTCTCAGTGCAGAAGCAACTCAATTGCAGATACCAGTGAAAAAATCGGATTAGGCAGTGTAGCCTAATTCTTGTATCTTTAATAACTTAAACCTGTCCTTACTTATTTAAAGTACTATTATAGACTTTGTAAGTCACAAAATCAACTGTTAAGGTATTTTTACCTTTTTGTCCTGAACCTCCTCAACACACTATCTCAGCGTTACTTAGATCAAGGGTCTTAAATGATTGCAGTAAGTCTCCTTCAGCATGAGGTTCATATGTCTAGTTTTCAGCTAATAGTACGCCTCCAGAACAGAGCAGACTGGAATCATATAGCCTTCTTTAATGCATGTATTTTCAGTTGAATGGGATACACAAATCCAAACTCATTAAGCCTATACATAGTTTATCCACCAACTTTTATTTCCCAGCTTTTATGATGAAATGTGTGGGAAAATGAAAGGAAGAACTACCAGTAAAAAATTATAAATATTTTGTAAAGAATAAAGATTCAACTAATGATCAAAAGGAATCTGACTGCATAATAGAACTTTTATGTCTTTAAATTATAATGGATGGAGAGACTCACCTTATGACCTTCATTTAAAAAAAAAAAAAAAAAAAAAAGCTTGCATTTGTAATGGAAACTCTGGAGACCCGTCTGAAGTATCTCGGCTTCACTAAAGACATTAAGTATCTCACCTGAGACCACACAGAGCTACTCCACCTTTCAGTTATCCAAGAGTATAACAGGACTGACAAGTGCTTCCCTACATGTCAGTGACGGTGATAGGACAAGCCATTAACAATTAAGATACTAGAGCACGTAAGTAACTTCAAAAGGCATGCTTTCCCCTTCCCCAATTACTTCTCCGCTAAAGTCCTTTGAATGCTATCTGGATTCTTGCCCTTGGGTGTTTATTCTCCACTCGATGTTACATTACTGCAATTATTTATAATTACTATAAATAACTCAAATGCAATTATAGTAATTGCACGATTCCAAAGTATAATATATAGTGAGGGAACATATACAATAAAAATAGCAATTCATCATCAAGAGTTCGCAACAGAATTCCCTTGTGGTGCTAAAATGAAAATCTATTTTTCCACACACCTTCAACTGGTAGATGTTACATTTGCTAAATGACCATGGCTCTGCTTCCTTTGGTGTCTTCAGTTACGAATGCAACTACACTCTCTTTGACACCATTATCAGTGTCATTCACAAACTATCTTTTACTCACACTTACAGTAATCTGGTTGATTTTCCTCTGAGCAAGAGAGTTGTTATCTGGTCCTAACTAAATTCAGTCCGTCTGCAACTACTTGTGTACCAGCTTGATCATACAGGCGATTAATCAAATATTATGTAAGTGCAAACATGGTCAGTGCCATTGCATACTGTATCTGTTTTTACTGAATAAACTCAGGTTAAGTTTCTTTAAAGTCTTTCTGATTGCCTCCTTTTGTTTGCACAAAACAGAATGCCTTTTTCAGCTCCATTTTAGCAAAGCTTATGGACATACACATGCACACACGTATGTGGGGCGCAGGGGCTGGCAAGAAAGAGACAGGAGTTGGGGGAGGACAGCGAGAGATTGCCCCTATGTGTGTGAAAGCACACACCATCGCTGCCAGACTGGAATGTCTGAAAGAGGAAATTATTATAAAGGAGTTTAAAAAACATCTCCCACACCATCTTTGTACAGAAAATGGAATTACAGAAAAATCCTCATCCCAAGACAATGTGGTTAGTTTCTCAAATATGAGTGGGTAGCTGATGGAGGAGCTGGATTTGCAATCCCTTTGGGGCAGGCTAAGAGCCAAACAGAAGACAACAGAGCCAGATGTGGCCTGTGGGTTGACTGCTAGGAACGGCAACTCCTCCTTTCTTTTACTTTTTCAAATTGTGAAGAAAATCCAACTTTCAGACAGAATTACTCCTAAAACAATGCATTCTTTGCGAAGGAAGAAATAATCTGGACACATGGACTGTTGAAAGCACTGTAAGTAATGGCCAAGCTATAAATCCTGTAGAACAATTTGCATTCTGCTTTGGACTGACATTTCTCCTCTATCAAAAAACCAAATAGCTCCAGAAACCAGGCATCAGTGGTAGCGAACCTTGCCAAGTAGCACTTCATAAATGCCACACTTTACCTCTTCCCTTCATCAGCACCTCTGCAGAAAAGACAACTGCACCATTCCTCTTTTCCACTTGGGTTTATGGGACAATTTTTTTTTTTTTTGGTATGTTTCTCAACCAAGTATGCAACGGGCCACCCAGCTATTCCCTTCCTGGATTTCTGCATACCCCAGGAGAAGCTCAGTGATACAGCTGCTTTTCTGCACAGAGGCAGCATTTGACACCTCTGGTTTGTTTCCTCACTCATATTTGTGTCCATTCTTGTTTTGTCTTCAGAGTTCTCAGTTTGTCCTCAGCACCATTGTGACTGCCAGGCTGGACGCTCAGTAAAGCAGTAGCAACTATACTTAAAAGATCTCTACCAACATCAACCACCAGTACTGCTAGATGCAAACAGAAACACATACTGGAATAAAACAAGCATAGTTTCTGGAGCGTGAAAGATTTTTTAAATTTTTTTTTTTTTTAAACAAGAAATCTTCATCTGGCCCGCATTTAGTTTTGCTGAACTCTGGAAGTTATTCTCCACCTACTCAGTTCTTTTTTTCTAGTACTGAAGAGACAGGGGAAAGAAAAAAAATATTTCCAGATGAGAGATTTTCAAGTCAATGGAATTAAGTTTGTGCTGCATTTTTTGATAAGTTACACCTGTGTGGTTGCATTTAGCAAGAAAATGAGTAAGCTGTTTCAGTTCGCACACGGAGGTCATCGCTATAAACCATTTCTTTATAGACTAAAAGCTACATTTTCACCTAGATCAGGAACTAAAATATGATCCACAATCGATTTCCCTGCATCAAAAGCAAAAGGGTACATTTCCTTTTGTCTGAGAGTTTTTGCTGGGCAGCTACATTAGTAATTGATATTCCGGAGAATGGTAACTAAATGCTAGAATTTCTTGTTAAAGTTAAAAGTAACTTCATTCAACCTTAGAATCTTTTATTCAGTTTGCAACACCTACCATTTTTGCTGCACCTGACAACGCGTGTAGTCTAATTAAGCAGGGAGTTTAATCGACATCTAAAATTTTGTTCAGTACTTCCAATTATTTCCTGTTACATACAGTTAAGGTGAACCTTAACAATCTTTTAAATTCATTTCAAGCCTGTATTCATGTGGCATATATTTTTTTGGCAGAGATGAAGGTCAGAATTTTGCACAATACAACTGAGCATTGTAACATACAAGGTTAACTCATGACAGTCTACCACATTGCACAAGTAGAGTTAAAATCGGAGATCCTCGTAGTAGGAAAGCAAAGCCAAGATACCTGTCAGCTAAATCTCTTTACATGATGAAATATCTCTGCAAAGCTCTTGGTGTTTACAGATCATCAACATAAGTTGGAACTTTGTAAATAAACACACACAAGGTACAGGTTTTCAATTACTAGAGGGCTGGGAAGCAGGCTGTCAGGCACGTACAAGTTACAGAGATTTCAACTGGGCTTTAAGTAGACCATGCATCCTTTTGAAGGATGAATGCCATAGTTTGTGTCAGAGTAACATGGTGAATTAATTCTTGCTTTATGTTTGGAAGAGTCTCACAGTTAGTTAGCCTTCTGTCACACCCAAAGAATTTTATCAAGCAGCTTCCACAAATAATTCTTGAAGGCCTCTTAAGGTCTAATGTGTTTTGAGTTACCGATTCAGATGACTCATACCAGGTTTCACCACTTCTATTTCTGCTGGCTAAGTCAGTTCCTAAATACTGTGTTCTGAGTATGACTTGACTAAAAGCAAACATTCTGTAATACTAATTCAAAATAAACTACTTATGCAGTCAGCCCTGCCACAGAAAGCGAGTCATGAAAGAGATAAAAAATAAATTTAATTGGGTAGAATATTAACATGAAGCTATTTATTAATTTAATAATTACCTTCAAGACAAAGACGGAAATGAATAGCTGAAAATATCCAACCTCAGAACACAGGAGAGTAAAAAATCCAATTTAAACACGTGAAGTAGAAAAATAATTTCAAAACATTTGTCCTAAGCCAACAATAAAGCCCCAGCAATTATAATTTGGATGACCACAGTATGGAAAACTGATCTTAACATTAATGACTTTCAAAGACTTAAAGCAAAAATCTTACATCTTTCATTTTCATTTTCAAAGACCGCAAATAGCTAAGGTATTAGTTTGCTACTCTCCAACTAGGAGCACATCTCTCTTGCCGAATCATCTCTATATTCATGAACTTAGCATAATTTATTGGCTATCTGAAGTTAAATACTCGTAGTAACATTCTGATACTCTTAAGTTCGTAATAAATGCCTTAGCTCTCTGCTACTTTTTTCTCCATATGACAGCTATTCTAGTCATTGAAAACGCTCTTAAAGATTGTCACAATGACTCAACAGAACTTCACATCAGAGCATCAGACAAGTCTTCCATCCTCTCCAGGACAGACTTCTGCTCATCACATTTACTTCATTAAATATGCTGACAAAATTAGACACGTCCTTATGCGGTGCCCCCCCGCCCCTGAAGTGTCCCAGTGCTAAACTGGGCCCAAAATGTTTTCTCAGAGGAAGTTAAACCCAAATATTTAGACAAAAGATGACTGACGTAACTTCTAACTTATTAGAAAGGCCATTCATTCAGAATCGTAATCCTGCCTAGTAGCTTCCTACCTTCCTAGGTGTCTGGTGTTTCGCAATTGGAATAGCAGGCGTATATTTCAACCACACACAGCAGCAGAACAGTACAGTGTCAACAGAGGAAAAAAGGGATCTGATTTTCTGAGTTGGTTTCTCTTTTTTTTTTTTTTTTTTTTTCCTTCTGCCATTACTATTTTTTCTTAAGCCCTCATCTGGCTTTCTGTTTGTGGCTCCTCAATCTATAAGATTATCATTGGTATAATTAGTAAAACATTCCACAGCTCGTTTTTCCATAAATCTAGAAGCTGTGCCCCCAGGGCAGCTGATCTGTGCCATTACTGGCAGAATTTGCACCAGCAAACCATTCCAGAAAAAGATATAACAGAGCATTAAATTGCCCTGAATCAAATGTGAGCCATCTGTCATTAATATCAGACACCCATTTCATTGTGTCCTCACTAACATTCAAATAAATAACTCAGTATATATGATAAGTGGAACTGAAAACAGCTAGAGTCAGTTTGGTTGTGAGGGGTTTTGTTTTGTTCTGTTTTGTATTTTACTGATATTCCGTATTCTTGAGGTCTCAGTGAAGTGGAGATCAAGGAATTTATCTAACACTGAAAGACAGAGAAGTAAGATGGTGCTATTAAGACATGCCACGAAATGGTACTGATAACAGAAGCAGAATTGGGAAAGGTTTTGGGAGAGCCAAGAGGGTTGTAAACCCTCTAGGGAAAAGGAGAAAAATAATATCGAGAGTTCCACAGGTAATTAATGTGATATAGAGAAAGTGAAACAGGTTGAGTGGAAGCAGGACAGAACATAAAAATAAAGGAATGATTGACTTCAATTTATCTTCTTTTCTGAAAATAAAGACTCAAATAACAGAAAACATGAAAAAGATTTTCTACCTTGAGGGACAGGGGGAAGAAAGGAGCGTAACACCAAAATATTATAAAATCCACACAGTAAATGAAAAACATTTTTGCTGGTTGACAGTTCATCTTGACAAAAATAGGAGAAATCAAGTATTCAAGAGCATCTCGTTAGTAACTCATAACTTCAGGACCAGGCTTGGAGTGATGCAGACAAAAAAATGTTTGCACTGCAACAGTGATGCACAAACATTCATTCCCTGTGGTGCCACACATTATTTGTAACTCTACACACGCATGCACTTTCAATCAACTTAACTGAAACAGGGTTTAAAGGATGAGGACTGTTCACCCAACTTTATTGTCTAGGGGTTATCAAGTTCACTCATTTCACAAATATTGTTTTAGTAAAGATTATGTTTAACTAGATCTCTTCAGACAATGTGATGTTCCCTAAAAAGAGAAACCTTTCAAAAAGTGATTTTGACTGAGGTCACTTAAATCTTATGTTGAAATTACTGGTTGATAGCAGCTGAGCCAAGTGGACAAACAGCCCTTAACTCTGGTCGTTCTTCCATGGTCCAGTGATTTCACAAGTGCACACACTGCAGGGAACCTGTTCTGCTTGGCATCCTGGAAATCCTAGGCAGAGCCAGAAGGCAAGTGAGCATGCAGTAGCGAGACAAACATTCAGCTCCACAGTCCTTCACAGATTCAGACACAGCATCCCAACTGAACTTTTTGGTAGTTAAAATAAAAAGCAACACCTCTCAACACCTCAGAAGACATACATACTAAGCGATTCAAAAAAAGCAGGGATGAGAGGAACAAAAATTCCAGCCGTGACATTTTTTTCAAGTCAGCGGATACACCAGAAAAACAGTAGTTAGATCATCTAGTCTATATCCTTTAAGTTAAAGACATAGTCATCAGAGAAAGTTTCAGACATTACAGGGATGTTATTCACCCTAGTACCGAGACAGAAAGCCATGGAGATACTGGTCGGAACTACCACATCGATCTCCAAAATTTAGTAGAACCTAAACCAAAAGCTTTTTTGTTTAGCTGTACTTAAGACTTTGGGCACAAACATTACTTCTGAGGGGAGTGCAATCTGCTAAAAAGCTGAAACCAAGTTGTGGATAGGAAAACAAATGAACAACAAAAGTTTGGGATTTTCTAAGAAAATGAAAAGCAAACCAGCAAAAGACTGTTCAATGATATTAGTGAAAACAAAACTAGAAACAACAAAGAAAAGAACAATCAGGGTTCCTAATTCAGTAAGAACAGAATTTAAAGACAATCTTGCTATGTCTCCAAAACTTAACAAATATTCTGACCATTATCAAAACATGCACCTTACGATGATCATGGAATAAAAAGCAGAATAGATGATGGAAAAAGGGTATGGAAATGACAAAGCTTGAGGCAGTAGTCAAATGGTAGTGTGCACAAATAAAGGTTTTTTAAAAAAGCAAAAAAAAGCGGAGGAATAGGGAAATACAGAATAGGTTAGTACTGGCAAAAGAACAAAGGTATGTAAAGAAACTGAGTATGACAACACCAGAAATTGGGAAGAATAGGGGTAAAAAAAAACAAACAAAACAAAACAATTTAACAATCAGAACAATAAGGTTCTGGTACAAGCCTTATAAAATCAGTGGGAACCAGCGTAAGAATTCATTTTAACAAAAAGCTTAAGTTCAGAAAAAAAAAGGCATTACATGGTTTCCAAATCCAGTCAACCAGACCGACCCAGTCCCAAACTCTGTATTCCTACAGATCTTCCTATTGCTACAAAAATATTCTGGAAAAGAAGAAAAAACTAATAAGAAACCAAAACCCTGAGAAAGCAGTCTGAACAGTGCATTTGCGCCAGAAATCAAAGAGCCAGCCTGTACCAGAAACTGTTCCTAAACACACAGTGCCATACTGGAAGGGCTGGCAACCACTGACATTAGGCTAATTTTTGATAGAAAAACCTTACCTAGGACTCATCCCAAGACAATTAATAAAGGAAGACCACCACTGGCTTGCCTAACTTTCGCAGTTTCTGTTGCCACTGGCAACTCCATGTATTATTTCAGCTCCTGCAATTCACTGCACTGTTGCTTGACACAAAACTAAAAAAACCAGAGGAGCTGCTCAAGCACATCAGCAACATAACTTTGTTCCAAGCTTACTGGTGGTAAATAGGCAGAGAGATAATGTGAGGTGGATGAAAACCCTGTGTTGCTAACACTTACGGTGTTGAGTATTTGTGGGTGATGTCACATTCTAGCACTGAGATACTCCATTTACAGGTGAACATTTTAAGGCCAGAATGGTCTCACCTGATTATCACATCTCACTGCCTGCATTGCAACGTCTTAGAGTAGTCCAAGCTGATGCCTTATAAGATGCTCCTACCCAGCCCCACAATTCTTCCAGAAAAATAAGAGACCAGTCTTTTGGAAGAATACAACCTCTTGTCTGAGAAGCCTAGCCCAAAGCCGATTCTGCCACTGAACTTAAACAAGGACATCTAATGAAGTCATACCCAGCATCAGCTGTCAACCTACATCTCTTTATCCCTTTTCCTCCACAGCAGCAACAGCAACAGTCTGCCTCTGAAACACTCTGTTTCCTCTCTGTCCCCTGCTTTCCTCTTTCCTTACTTCCCTGAAGTGTTTAGAATCCTACCTGGCCTCCATGTCCACCACACACTGTCAAAAGCACAGCAGAACTGTGATGGAACATATAATACCTCTCTTCAGGAAAAATGAGGAGACAGAAAAAAAGCTTTTTGTGCAGAAAAAGAGAGTTCAGGGCTGCCTGGGAAGCAGGGAAAGAGGCTGTGTGCAGTGAGACCTATGAAGAAAAAGCAGAGTCCACAGGAAAAAGGGAACTAAGGAAAGCTGCTTCCTGTTCCCCTAGCTAACGATTCCCTTTCTCCAGAAACAAAACTTTTGACTGAGAACCTTTAAAACCTGTTCCTACCATCAACACTGGAATGGAAAAAGACATTTATTTTCTTGAAACAATTATTCTTATGCCACCATCACCAACACTTAGCTAGACACTGAGCCACCAGAGTTCTGTCAATGTCAGCAAATTCTACACTAGTCAATGTCTTTTGCCACAAAATCCACACAAATTTGGTCTTCCACAGGGCTGTATTTATTGCCATAACCCTTACTGCTATGAAGCACTTACCTGTGGGAAGCCCTTTTCCCCTCAGTCTCTCCCGAATAGCCTGGCTCCTGTCTGGCTGCAATTTTCTATCTCCATTGCAAGAGAGTTGATCCACCTGCAAAACAGGCAGCCATGCAAAGTCAAATATTTAAAGAGCTCACATTGGTTTGAAACAAGTGACCGTTACGTAAATGCACAACATAAGTCAGTGTCAAACAGTTAAGTTCAAGTTCAGAGTGGAAGTTCAAACTTTTTTTATAAAAACCAGGTTCATCAGTGAGAACATCCCCTAGAATTATCCGTATTTGAATAATTAGTGCATATTTTTACTACACACTTGGTCTACTTTTTTCCACTAAGTGTAAATTAAACTCACAAGTTTGTAACTCAAAGACATTCCAGCCCTACAGCAAACTGAAGAGACAGCAACACTTGAAAATCATGTTCCATGGTTGCAACATGACTGGAACTTGTGATGGGTCTGATGAGTTTTCTGTGTAACAGGAAGAACTGTCTTGTACACGGTAGTTTTAGGCTGATACCTCACACAACTTATTACACATGTAAAATCTCATGCGTTTTTGGCAAGTCTCTTCTTTAGCCCGAGGCACATTCCTTTTGTGTGTCAAGCTTAACTACTCCCATTAACATTTTTTTTAATCACTACTTCCCCCCCCCCCCCCAATTGTTTCATGTGTACAATCATTCAAAGAAGAGATTATTTGCTACAATGAAGAATCTTCAGTGAGATGTTTTCTTATGGTGGGAATCAGCATAACCTGGACAGCGGCTTAGCTGGGAGATGGGAAGGAGAAGTCAAGCAGCCTTTTATCCATTACAGTTACAATGCAACTCAATTAACATTAAACAGATTGAATCGGTCCTGTGCCATATCGCCCTTTACAGAGTATATTAACATGGAAAGTGAAAACATTCAAACAGGACCTCTTATCTGTGCTTCGTAGACCACCAAATGACCAGTTCTAGAGCTAAGACCTCTCTAGCCTTTGAACACTCGGTTCTATTTGACTCTTTTATTCTTGTCTTCTTGCAAAGCCAATGCAGTGACACATTATGAATTAGGTTAAAAATTAGGTTAAAAAGGTTACTGACGGAGGAAATCTCAAAGATTAGCAAAACTTCATCACTGGATAAGTGCCAATAGTCCCGCGCCTTCATTATCAACATGGTATAGGAGACATGAACACGCTTCTGGATTCAGGTCTCCATTGGATTTCAGTATGTGCACTTGGGACCACTACTGCTGTCTTTGGCAGGCTGGTCTAGATTAGTCTGTCACACTAACCTCAGACTCCCTCTCAAAGCCTGTTGACAAGAAGATGATGAGGAAAAGCAGAAAATTTGCTAAGCAGAAAGGGCCATTAAGAACTTGGAGACTAATGACTCCCTCTCCACAGTGGCTGTTTCTATAGCTCATGGCCTGATTTAAGGTTTGGATCTTTAATAGCTTCACTGATTAAGGCCTTGTAGGCCTTTATTTCATTCAATCACAGACTAGCTCCACTTGGCAACTACACAAGACTTCAGACATTATGGCAAGGAGCACCCGACTGACAGACATAACTTCACAGACTAGACAATGCTTTGTGGAGCTCAGGCTCAGCACTATTTCTGGAGGTCTGTCATAATCGGCTGCTGCCAAATATTAGACAAATGCAGGGACCTCTCACCTCATGCAAGCATTTCCAAACCAGATTTATGAAGAAACTATCTAACAATTAGATCATAACTTCTTTTTTTAAAAAAAGGAAGCATTATCAAGTCAAGCATTTTTCTTGCAATTACAGTGCTGTTTCTCCAGACATCAATTTTTACATTGCCATAAACCCTATGAGGGGGGAAAAAAAAGGAGCTATAATGATATAAAATCAGATAAAATTCAGGATCATTATGGGATATCATTCAAGAAATAATAAACTGCTCGGCATTTGTTTAATTATAAACAGAACACAAGGAAAGCAAATATTGGCCAGAGAACTATCTAACAATATTGACTACTTATTGCCTTCCTTTCTGTTCATCATCTTTTTTGCTCTCCTGTTTTTCCCTACTTTTCTTTCAGTGAAGACAAACAGTTCACAAAATTATCCTCCTCAAAAACAGCAGTTGTGAATGCATATTCCAGGAGCAACTGTCAAGTGCATAAACTGTTGCAAGGCGAGAGAAGCAATTCTCTCTTTTCAACACTCAAAATTGCAACACAATAAAACAAGAGGAAAAATGACTGCAGAGTGACTCTGAATTACCACCTTTGCTCTCTTCCTGCTCATCTTTATTATTCATCAAATGCTGACACAGACTTACCCCAGACAGGCTTCCCAGAACCAGTTTGACCAACTGTTTCACATATGAAAAAGAAGGGGCACAGTTACTGTTCCTTATGTGGGCACTGCAAGCATCCAGAACAGTCCGTACAGATACACGGGCATATATGACATCTTCACACATTCCGAGGAGTATGCTGTTGAGATGATCTCCAAGTTTGATAGGCTAGTGACAAACAAAAACAGCAGGGACAGGAGAATCAGTTTTAATAGTGACTTGTGGGGCACACAGAAACAAAAGACATTCAACACAGTGAAATAACTATTCACGAGACTTATTGCCTATATTATCCAAGTGCCAATTTGAAAGTCATCATCTAGGTGGTGAGAAAATAGCGGCTGTAGATCAGGGGACAGGCACTCAGCATCTAGATTTCATTGCTCCTCAGCAACAATCTGGTCCAAAGAAGCTACCTGATCTGTAAGGTCAGGACACCAATGCCTTCCTTTCTTAAGTGCTTAATGACTAGTGAAAACATACAGGGGAAATTTTCTTTGTAGCTTTTGAACATTCTGCCAGTCACAAGCATAAAGTTCAATCCTCATTACAACCCTTTTGTAACCCTCTGTCTGCTATGCTCATTTGCTACAGCAGCAGCAGTGTTAAAATTCCCAAAGTCCAGTGACATCATCAAACAATATCAACAAAAAAGTAAGGAATAAAACAGCAAAGCCACAGGTTAAGGAAGCGGAGCTCCATAACTGCAGTACACCCCCCTTACGGTTAAGAACAATCTAGATTTAATTCTCCTCTGCCCATTCAGTTAATCCAGCACACTGTACGTGGAATATCACTCCTCAGGGTACGAAATAGTCAGTGATAACACTTGTTCTCAGATGCTGCAGGCACTTAGGACTTGAGATTTCTGATGCGCAGCACTCCCAAAGTGGGTGGTTACCCACAAAGTACAAACATTGTCGTGCTTTTTGCATCACGGAGCACTTCAAATCATTACAATCTTCCCTGTATCAGTACTCTTAAACTGTACCATAAAAAAAAAAAAAAGTATTATGGACCACCCTGATTTAATTAACATAGGCTTTTCCCACCTACATGTTTAGCAATTCTAATTAACCGTAAACCTTACTCTTGTATTCAACCACACTCCCAGCAGAGAAGCAGCTCATTAATCACCACAGGCAGTCAAATATGGAAAAAAAAAATTAAAAATGGGGAAAATCTGCACATGCAAATTAATACTTAAAATTAATGCCATACACAGACTGTCCTTTTGCCTCCACTAACTCCACAGGGCAGGGGCACCACATGAGACCATCCCAAAGGTAAATCTAGACTTTTGCTCCCCTCTTCTTTCAAGGCATGCCTCACCACAGTCTTTGGAAAAATATTGTCATATCAAAAGACAGAGCACTCCTTCCCCTTGCATTACCTGTGAACCTGTTACTACGATCTAATATAAAAGGAATAAACAAAGAAAAAGGGGATTTCAGTTCATGCCTACATTCTGCTGAACACCTACCCCTACCTACCTTAAGTCACTCTCCCACTACTGCTGAATACAGTTCCTTTCATCTCCTACAAGACAGGAGAGCAAAGAAAAGGGATAGCTGTCTAAGAAAACACTGGGGCTTTTGGGGCAGGCACAGTAAGCATTACAAATAAGCACCCCTAAAACAGTCATAGCTTCAAATTTTCTGACTTTTGCATTCAGGCAGCTGCTTCCAAATCAGAACAACTGAGAAACCAGCTACCACTCTGTTAAATAAACTATTAGGAACTGAACACTTAAATTGCCAAAGAGCCTTTCAAAATTTTCTTCCTCACCCTTATACATAACACCAACTATTAATACTGAACCCAAACATGAAACAGAAATAGCTTATCTCCTTGAAACCGCACAACGCTTTGGCAAATCCCGCAACTGCAAGTCCATCATTAAATGCTTTTTTGGATACATTTCATCTTATTTTCACTCTTTTAGATATTGACTTCTAGAAGTTTAATTAGGGGCTGGGAAGGGAGCACCCAGGAAGATGATAAATTACATCATCTTCAGTTAGTTTTGGAAAGACACTCTAGAAGTTTTGCTGGGTGTGTGAAATAACCTGATTGAGTAGTAACACTCGGCTCTAAGCAGCCTGCAACTGTGTCTGCATTGAGTGACAAGTCAGTATGAAGAGTCTCCTCCCTGTTCCAAACAATTCGTACCCTTTCATGTCGAATGTAACTATCTGTATGTGCCAAGTCCAGACTCACAGAAGTTACAGCAGGTTAGAGAACAAGTTGCTTTATTATGACTAAAGCAATAATGTTATTTAAATATTTGTTTTTATATAAGCCTAAACCAAAACAAATCATTTTCTCCTCTATCAGCAGCTTAAACTGTTGTCTTTCAGCCTGTGACACTACAGGATAGACTAGCCCAGATATATCTTCATGGAAATTAACAGAAACTAGTATCAGCACCTTCTTTCTGTAAGACACTACCACCACCCTCACACACTCCACAGGAAAAAGCTCTCAAAAACAGGAAAGAAATCTTACTCTTGAGTGTCTCATGATGACACTATGCCATGTTAACTCAAATGCAGATTCAGTCAAACTATCAAGTCTGAAGTTGCAATATTAAGCAAAACTTACCTGACTTTGAGGAACTTCATGGTCAGCTCCCCAAAAGAGTGCCATACCGAGAGAATAAATATGGACCTGTCATAAGACACAAGACAATCGTCAACCCATTGAACGGGACTGTAAATGCAAAGCAGAACTTTCAAGTAGAGCAACTAACTTAACATCATTTTGCCTATATATATTCCTGGTATTTAAACTCAGTTGTCTTTCAAATTGTTCTTCTCCTTTTCCATGAGGGTCAGAGAAGCAAATCCTACTGCTACAAAATGTACTGCATCTAATCAGTGCCTCTGTCCTCTCTGTTCAGTTTTAAGCTTTCATCTCACATTGAAGCCAGAAGCACACCTAATCCATGCGAGCAGCCTGGATCAGACTGCATGGTTGTGTCCAAGGATCCTTAAAATTTCAGTCTGAAGGCAAGGCAGACCTTAGCAGGACTCAAAATAGTAGTCTGTCAAGAGATCGCTAAGATTGGGATCACAGAGAAAAAAGGAATGAACATAAGAGTATCAATGTATAAAGCAGTCATCTTAATCTATTATTGATATTTTAAGATACAAATATTAATCATTACACATATAATTAATGAATAATATCAACATTAATGACATCAATATATCTTTAACATATTAAGCCCATCAAGACAGGGAATAAGACCTTTAAATACTGCAGAATTAAGAGCACAAACACATACTGCCCCTGTAGGTGACTGTGAAAATAAAACAGGCAAGTGCATAAAAAAAGCAGTTTTTCTGGACTGTATAGGTAACATACACTAGTGATGGCTCTTTCTACCAAGTTATTACTAATATTTGTGCTATGTAAAGCAACAAGTTTATTAAATAATTGTGCAGGCAATGAACAACAATTACAGGGACAGAGATAAATTAGAAGTGATTTGCTTATGTCATACTCTTCACTAACTAAAATCAAAATATCTTACTTAAGTCTTAGGGATATACATCAACAAGATCTGTCCAGACTCAGGTACTTCATAGACAGATTTTAAAAACTTAGGTGTAAATTGAATGCACAAAGGTAATGGACGGACTCAACAGAACCTATGAAATTATAAAAATCATCTTCTTCCCATACTAAGTATGTAGAATTGTTAAAAATCACACATCTAGAACTAGTTTAAGGTTGTACAAGAGAATTCATTTCTGTACTGAGGAGTCTCTTAGCCTACTCAAGACAAGAAAACATATTCTCGAAGGCTCAGAAAAAGGATGACGCATAAGTGTTTTTCTTTTTAGACCAGATTGCTTGAAAGACATTATACCATTACTGCACTGTGCCAGGAATTAACCCAGAAACGCAAATACGATGTATTTTTAGATTTCTATTGTAAAACAGAAAAAAGTTTCCTTTTTCTGTGTTCGGAAGAGCAATACAAAGCCTTGTGACATGGTAAGGAAGTAAATACTAAATACACCTGAAAGCAACATGCTATTAAAATTGTTCTCACATATTCATCACGCTTTATTCATAAAAAAAACATGTAGATGTGGCACTCTGGGACATGGTTTAGTGGGCATGGTGGTATTAGGTCGACAGTTGGACTTGATCTCAGAAGTCTATTCCAACCTAATGATTCTATGATTCCAAGTACTTCAGTCCTAAACTTCTGCCACTTAAATCTTGTGGGATGGTCTCTGTCTAGCACAGCATACGAATCAGCACAGGACAGAAAGGTTTCCATCAGTATAAGGCAGCAATATACCAGATACTGCTGACACATGGTTACTCACTGGTATGGTGCAGTCCAGCTGACTGACAAACACTGAAGACAGAGGAACAGGGTCAGCTGGTGTGCATTCAAACACAGATTTGCAAGAAGGATACTCAGGTAGAGAAAAATAGAGAAACAATGTTTTTCTTTGTGATAAAGCTGGAGAAGAATGCTGGAGAATTTCGTTGCAATTGCGCTCAGAAGGGAAAATAAGGAGGCAAATTTTGTAGCCAGTGGCCTGTTCTGGCAGGACTGCAGCAGTGCTGTACACAGGTGCAGATGAAACACAGCTTTATGCTAGACATAAATATGTCGCCATCACTGTGTACCTAACACAGGCTCACCCATCAGCCTCCTCTCCCTGAAAGAAAGCACTGGCCACAGAAGTAAGGTCTCTCTCTGTTCCATGCAAAGAACAGAATAGGACAGAAGTCACAGACAAGCATCAAGGGTTCTCAGTTAATACCGCTGCCCCATTCAACCAGAAACATTATCTTTCAAATACCAAAAAAAATCGTTCTGTATCTGGTTTATTACCCATTACCCTTTCAACTGAAATACTAGAAAGTCTTCCTTACATATCCAGATATACCACAGCTACACAGAAAAAGGTCAATATACTTTCAGGATAACAATGCATGCAAAAAAACCTTTTCAGAAAAAAATACCGAAAACAACTACCACATAGAAAAAACAAACAAACAAAAAGTGCAAACAAAAAAAGACTCTCAACCTCTCCCATCCCCCAAAAATGCAAGAACAGCACTTCAAAAGTCTATTACCAAAATTGTTAATTCTAATCAGAGAAGCGGTCACAGTCCTAAGTCCGTTGGTGTTCAAGAAGCATTTGGACAACACTCTTAGACGTATGATTTAATTTTTGGGTTGCCCTCTGTGGAACCTGGAGTTGGACTCGATGATCCTTCTGGGACCCTTCCAACTCAGGATATTCTATAATTCTAAGCTTCAACATAAGGGAAAATATTTCCAAACTCAAAAAGTGCATCATCCTCAACAAAATAGTTTTGTACAACCATGCAATCAGACCTCTAAACTAAAGCATGCTACCTTACTAATCTATCTGAAACCAGCTTTCAAAATAAAAGCTAAGTGAAACACCTTGTGATGAGGTACTCTGTCAACTCCATCAATGGTATTTCAAGTCTTGTATTAAATTAAGGATGTTTTTCAAGTACAGCATTTCAAAGTTACTTATAAGCCACTACTAGATAGAAAACAAAAATGTATCCACTACATACCAGTTAAACTCATTCTTGGATTTTAACGTAATGCCTGCACACATATCATGCAATTCTCTCCTACTTCATATATCTTAACTTCAAAAATCAGTCATATTGCTGCTTGACTGGTGTTTTGACAGTTTCCCTTAGAAATTTCTAACTGCTCATTATAGTTTGACAGCCTTAGGTTGTGTCAGATACTCAGGAAGGGAAAAGAAAAAAAAGGTGTGTGCAGCATTACATCAAGTTCCTTACGGAAGCGATAATTCCATCATGAAAACTAGGCAAAAACCATCTATTGAAAAATGGTTCTAAAAACCCAACAATTTTGCGAATTTCAAATGACCAGTAACTCCTAAGTGGTTTTGGACAATACTACCTAATAAATGATCATATTTAAAACACCCTTCTCTCTCTCCAGATGAGGTAACATTTGATTTAGAGGCACGTAACATGCATATCTTAAAAATGAAAGCATTTATTAAAAATCTCTAGTTAATTTTTGTATTATGATACTTCTAATTTTTTCTACAATACATAAATCAACGTTCAATTCATTTCCCAAATTAATCTTTCATTATAATTTTGAATGGCTTGCTTACTCTATTTCCAATAAGCTTGCAGTTATCTCAGACTTATTTTGTATTCCAATTGACTGGGTGTCTTGGAATCAAAAGGGTATCCATTGACTGACTATCATTTTTTCTAATATTTATCCTTGAATACACTGCTACTTTCTGTTAGCAACTAAAGTCATAACTCAAGAGATTAATGCAACCCAGTCACACTGTTACAAGACCTTAAGAAACAAGATGTTTTTCTGGCTTCAGCAGCTTTCAGACATGGTCCGATTTCAGAACAACCAAGAAGGACAACACTGAAGATTCCCAGTAAATGAATTCAGTGAACTACAGCAAGTTGTGACAGAACAAAGCAAAAAAAGTTTGAATATGTTAAAAGTCATCTCAGTCAGCATGTGCAAAGCAAGATCTAAGAAACATGAAGTAAACACATCAAGACAAATAACCAGCGTACCATCCAACACACAGTTTAAGAAAAACGTAAAGGGAAACAGTCAAAAAAAGAAGGATGTGCATATAAGCTATTTCACAGCCTTACTAACTTCAACAAAAAAAGCCGTAACAGGACAAAAGTTTTTGTACAAAGCTATGTTTCAGTAGCTTTCTCCTTCCATACAAGCAAGGCCAAGAGGACTGATAACACTTGAATCATTTTGCACAAATGTACTATAAAGTGTAGTTCTCAACCAGGGGATTATAGGCCAGTACTCCAGCTACTCCGGTCTTTTATTTTCCCTGATGCATTATCAAAGATTATTTTTACATACACTGGCATATACCATTGCAATCGTTAAAAAGACTTCAATTCTTTGTACACAGCGGTACATTTCTAAGAATTCAGCTGGAGGGTCTCACATGAGCAAATGCCAGATGAGTAACTCAGATCCCATCTTCAGATTGTGACTGTCCTTCACTGTACCCAGATATGACTACAATACTGGGAGAACAGCTGTGTGATTTATCCACAAGGCTTTAAACTGAGAACAAGAATGGTAGCAGCAAGTTTTCCTCAAATGTTTTTGTACCATCCCAGGCTATCAGAACAGTTAACTTCTTCCCCCCAGTGTTTGCAAAACATCACAGAAATCAAGTAGAGTTCAAACACAAAACAGGTTAATTCATCTCAAGCCCAAAGCCTGAAGCTTCAACCTAACACTAAAGCTGAATATCACAAGCTAAAGGGTTTTATTTAGTTTATATGTGACTGTATGAGTAATTTGCTTACGTAAAGCCAAAGCTTTATGTCTATTTCCACATTCAATTGTTTCCCAACGAAAACAGCAACATAGTTGCTGCTGCCTAGAGTCTTAATTTTGTTATCACCTTCCAGCAAGCAAGGTTATACTGATATAACGAAATAAATTGACCCAGTCATAATCAGAGAGGATTAATCAATGCTGTGTATGTGCAGAATGCCAGTATTTGGTCATGGCCTATTGATATGCTGTGTGCTGGCGTTTACAGGCCACAGTGGTCCCTCTGAGTATTCCCCTCCTAAAGATTAAGAAACATCATTCCATGGCTCTTAATAGTAACTGTTCTCTATTTATTTCAAAAACAAAAAAGTAACACACAGAATGAATACTGGCACAGAACAAAGAATGCAATCAGCTCTGACAAAGGTCACAAACATGTAATTTCAAAACTTTTTTCTGGTGTTTTTAAAGGCTTGTTTTGTATATTAACTTCCGTTGGCAGGAGAGGTAACCTTACTGTCTTCAGTGTTGTCTCTCTTCAAAGAAGATAAACAATTCCAACAGTATGACTACAGAGCTTGGCAGCTGTGTCCTCAAGAAGTGATCCCAAATTTGCAGTGATGACAGTGTTATTTTTACTTCTCTATTAAAACTTTGAACCTAGATTACTAATTGCTTATAGTTCTGTCAGATAAAATTATATACATATTTTATTATACCATTAATTCTGAGTATACCATGGGGCAAGAAGGATGTCTAAAGGGCTTGCAAGCAACTGAGGAAACAGCGATTTTTGGTAGGTATTCAGTGATACAGTCCAAAAGAAAACCAACTATATACAAGATTTAGAAGAAAAAAAGCTGCAAACACAAAATATTCAACACAGAAAAACATGTTTTAGTAGTTCCTATGCACACAACAGCAAATGATGCCAACACTGGTTTCCTCTGGAATAAGAGCATGTTGCTGTTCTTCCTGGAGGAAGACTGCCAAACATCATAATTGTTCCCAGATTGCAACACTAGCTGCAGCTAGCTTCCTTCTCTAAGGATCATTGATCCAGAGAAGCCAAGGACACCGAAATAGAGCTCAGCTTCCTTCCTACTCCCACGTCTAAATATCTTTGACTAGGCCGAGGGAATGGTTTTCTGGGGAAAGCATTACCATCTGCAACAAATTATTGTTAAGAAAACATTTGATAAGCTAGTCATTTTGATTGTGCATATCAGTCACCTGGAGATCACACTTTACCTGCCTGAACATCCACCCTTGGACAGGAGTTAAAAAAGGAAGGTGGAAAGGAACAATTTTGCACACAACTGAGGAATACTTATGTTAATTAAAACAAACTTTTTCTTCTGACATCAGTGTAGGAATATCCCATTTTTTGTGATACTTTTGCTTACCCCTCAGATGCATTTTGCCAAAAAAGTTTAAAAAAATTGACACTGAAATCTTTCAGAAAAAGGCCAAGTATTGCTTACTACTAGTTCGATGGTCAGTTATTCTGTGCAGCCATTGCCCAAGTATGGCTGTCACTAGCACACATGTGACAGTGACCTGCACAGACACTTCATATGTGCATACAAACCACAACCACTATTCCACTTTTATGGACAAGAAGAAAGTAGGAGGATCCCTCTCCCTCTCACAAAATAAATCAACAACTACACATACAAACCAAGAACCACAGGGGAGACAGTTTAAGGCTATTTTGTGAAGTGATCAACAGCAAAAGACAACAGCTGTCTGCCAAGGAAGAGGTACTGTACCTTTTCAATATCTGACAGAGATGGTAGAGAATGGTTCTGCAGAACCTCTGGTGCTGTGAATGCTCGCAGGTCTTGTTGGGAGGTATTTTCATCAGTAAATGATACACTGCCAGATGGAAGCAACAGGAGAGACCATGGAGAAATGATGAATCCCAGAGAAGCAGGATCAGCTGCATTTGAAAGGAAGAAAAACCAAACAACCCTGAAATTAAAGCAACATTGTTTGATGCCCTTCCTTGATGTTATTTCATTTGCTCAAAGACACATTTAATATTAGCCTACATATTATTAATGGAATAGATTAATGCTTCATTTTCCACCTATGGTGCTTCACAATCACAACCACCATTTCAATTTTAATCACACTAAGGAGTAACGCCTATCTTTTTTGACTATTCTTTGCTATAATTCCCACAACCAAACTCAGGAAGAGCCTGCTAAAATATTTACAAGCTCTGCTGTCCTCAGTTAATTCATTTATGTTACAGTCAACATGTAACAGGATCATGTTTTGTAGGGTACATGTCATTAAGGCTAACTCCTACAATAAGACTGGAGTTAGCTGCTATGCTAATACAGCACTGCTGCAGCAGCAATGTTCTGAAGAGAGAGGGCAAAGTTAGTAGAGAAAGGAAATACTCCTTATTAGAGTAGCTGATAGAACAGGATAAAATGGTGAATTTTGGGGGCACAGAAGTCTTTTTTAGCCTAAAGAAAAAAAAAATTTCAAAAGTGAAAAAGAAAAAATAATTCTAGGCAGCAATGGAAGTGGGCAAAGAATAAACCTGAAACCTTAGTAAGATCACTCATGCCAACCCTGTGAATAACACCTGAAAATAGCTAAACAAGCACTGAAATCAGAGAACCAAAACAGCAAAGAAAACTTCCTATACCATGAATATGCAATTTGCCAGCTAGGTTTCTGATGTCTGATAACACTGCTGTCAAACTTCTGGCCACAGACCTACCAAAAAAAAAAAAAAAAAAGGCGGGGGGGAGGCAGCAGGGGGGAAAGGGAAGAAACAGGCTGCACACACAGAGTAAGGTGTTAAACCCCAAAATCCACCTTGAAAGTAAAAGTTAACTAAGGCAAGAAAGAGAGACACAAAAGAGAGTCAAAATATTTTTTTCTACTCCTTCAAACAACACTGAAGGAGACATAAGCTTCTAAGTAAAAATAAAAGTTAACTGTTATTTTTCCATAGGCAAAGAGGCAATTGCTCTGTTTTCTGCCACACAATATATCAAACATCTGAGGAAACATGCATTTCAAGGCTAAGTCTTCCTTTTCCCTCTACATAGTAAGCAACAACAGAATAATAATTTCCTCCTTCAGCTCCACCACTAACATTTTCCACTCTCCTATCAGCTCAGGATGTTCCTACAGTGCTGGTTCCTAGCCTACTCAATTATCTTGTAATCTAGAATATTTCTAATCTCCTAGGAAATGTATTAAATTACTGCTTGCAGGTATCAGATGTAAAAGGATCTACCAACTGGGTCCTTCAATTTCTTCAACTCCCTCCAAAAGAAGAATCCTTTTAGGCCTTCTACATTCCGTGACACCAAAGCAAAACTATACTAATAACTTGGTAGTACAATTATACAGAAAAACCACCTCAACTTTCAGATCCTGAAGCTCAGAAAGTTTCCCCTCTTACCGATGTGTATAAGAGATATCATTTGGTAGAGAACCTAATAATTCATTTTTCAGTCTAAGACTAACACATACATTTGACTGAACATACTTAAATAGCTATTGCAAAGTTTTGCTTTAAAAAGGAAGAGAGACCATTGAGGGCAACAAACACGCTAGAAATGGAAAAATCGTACAGAGTCTACTTCAAGTAGTTATTGCAACTTGTTTAACCACCTGAGAAACAAAGGAGTTTGCTACAGTTTTTCTAATGAATTTTAAAATACCACTGTACTTTGCTGAAAGCCAGTACTACAAGCTTAGGATTCACAGTGCTGAACTGGTTTCGCCCCCTACTCTGATTTTTATGACGTAGAAGAGAGGCTCAGCCTTCTTGCCTCAGGGGAATGTATTTCATTGCTCCAGCTTTCTCCCCTGGATCCAAAAGAAGTAATTGATGGATGGTATCTCGTCGTCTAAACTAATTTACGCTCTCACACAGAACCGCTGAGCTCCCCCATGGAAACCAGAGGTCTTTGTCACATTAAAACCAAAAAAAAGTCTAAAATCACATAAAACACCCTAAAAAAAATGAAGACGAAACCGTATGTGATAATCTCTCTCCTATACACAGAAGACAAGATCTCAGTGGGTTTTCCTATCCTATTTCAGTAAGTAAAATCACAAGGGACAAAGCACCATGTTACTTGAATCTACCAACGTCAATATAAGCTAAACTAAATAAAACATACGGCTCAACTAACAAGCTGTACAAGTATCTTTCTGTTTCTAGACCTCCTCCAGTGTGATTTCAAATACTTCCCAATATTGAATGCATCAAGGTGTTATAAAAAAATACAATCCAACTGACAACAAAGAATTGCATCTGCTGAGCTACCTGAACAACATCATACAAATTTGGCCAAGAGAAGAAATTCTAAATTTCATGCAGACATCAATTACCAATCCTTATGCCACAGTACACACCCTCCCTCTTCCCCACACTAATCCAATCAACCCCTAGCTACAAAAAGATTTAAGCCTGGAATCACACTCTTTAATGACCAGGATAAAATATCCACTTGATACAGTAGTAAAAATAATCCATCATGTCCAAGATCATGGTTTCGCTGCAGTGTGTAGCAACACACTTGGCATGAAGCAAACAACATTACCTCTACAGACACCTTCTCTTAGCAGTGGCAACGTCAAAGCCAGAGTTCAGAAATACCTCATATTGTGTAAAAACTATCAAATATATACATTTAAAAATAAGCTGAAGAAAACTCCCCCAGCAAGAACTTTAAACACCACGTATTGCAGAAGTAGTTGAAATTGAGTTCAATCGACTGAACTAAATAAAATTTTAATTTAAGAACAAAAATAACGTTATCTGTTCCTCCCAGCCCCAACAGATGACATTTTACACTACACCTCTAACCCCGCTTCCTCCGACCCTTCCTATTATACATACATGAGAAAATATTACATTATATATAGCAAAACATTTTTAGAAAGACGACCTTAGTTGGCCATCAACTTCCAAAAATAACCCTGCAGGTAACTACTGGAGTTTTCACTAGTTCTGTGTGTGTACACCACTGATACAAAAAAAAAAAAAATTCAAATATTGTAAGATTTCTGCATAAAAACCCCAACTCAGGAATGTTAAGTAATGTGGAGGCTTTATTCTTAACTTAACATTTTGTATGACAAAGACTTTAAATACATATGAACTCTTCATATTCTGAAACATACTACAGAAACAAGAGGTAATGAGACAAAAACATGATTTAGTTTTAAGAACAATATAAAACCCCACAGCCTGAAGTCTTCCCAATACTAATTTAAACAAACTTTTGAGCATGCATTTGTCCTCCACAGATGTAGAGGCTGAATTTATTGATCCATGTGAAATACTTCTATCCACATTCAATAGTCTTCATGATCTGAAGCAAGGTATAATGAATGTGATTAACTGTAAGTTTAGAAAAAGGGTTGATTTTGAATAAAATAACTCATTCTTCATTTCCTTAGGGCATGCATCGCAATCCAAGACAACTGTCTGAAAGCTCCTACCATGCAGATTTAACCTAAGAAAAATATTTTTAAGTAACACTGCTCTTACCCTTTCACGTGTTTGTAACATAAGAAAAAAAAAAGTAACAAAGATGCAATGCATCAAATAGCCAGGAACCATAGGAAAACAACAGAAACCAGTTTCCAGTCATAATATTCATGTCATCGTCTGTTTAGGCTTTCAGAAAAATTTACAAGAGCAGTAAGGGAAACATACTCCTCAAAATATAGAGGAAAAAGAAAAAGAAAAAAAAGAAAAAAAAAAAAAGAGATTCAAACCACTCTAAAACACTGGCGTTCAGGATATGGCCCCTGGTCAATTTTCTATCCAGTAGGCTTTCAACTGCGCTAGAGCTGCCAGCCCTCTGAGCTAACTCCAGAACTACGCAACTTGGTAACAAAACACTTGTGAGAGCACAAGTTCATCAAGCAGTGCCAAGACAGAGACAAAAACGTAGTCTGACTTAAAGTGAGAGTGTGAATTGGCTTTAAATGCAATAAAACCTGAAATAATCTTCAGCTACACAGCATGTGCCAAACAAATGAAAGACTCTTAGAACAGTCCTTTACATGGTTTAACAGGGTACAAGTAGCCAAAGATGAACCCCCCCCCCCCCCCCATTGTAAGGGGCAGTACATTTAGGCAGAAATTTAAAACAGAACCATTTTACAATATTGATGGCAGTTAATTTTGAATTCCCAAACTACATACACAATTCAAGCTCCTTCATTTTTGGTTTTTTTTTTCCTACTTCTCTCTTAGGCCACAGCCGTTAGCAAAAATGGTTGGAAGTGATGTACATTTCAGCTCTTACAGGACACAAAAGAAATACATTTAAAAAGCACAGAACAATCCAAAAACATACACAAGACTTTCAACACTCATCTTTCTCTTTGCTTTTCTGTATAGCCCTCACTGACACAAGTAAGATTTCTCCTAGTGCACAGGAAATTGAAGATTTCTATGCTTGGGCCAGGTTGGAGGCAGGCAGACGACCAATGTGTCTCTAGACAGGCCAGGATTATGCCAGCACAAGGGACCACTTACGCTCTATGCGCTATACTCCTCTGAGCCGGTGCAACATGTCCCTGCATGCCTGGTGTGCAGGGGAAGCAGCATTACAGCACTTCTGCTCCCTCCCCCTTTGGCACTATGGACTGAGCAGAGAGTTCCAATGTGATACTGAGCCACTTGGAAAAACAGCAGGAGAAACACTGAGAGGCTAACTGAAATTTACTCTTTCCTGAGAATACTGGAGCAAGAAATAGGGTGAACAACTAATTTCTGAGATCATCCATATTGTTCCTGAGTTGCTCCCTGGTCAGCATAACACCACACTACACTTTGTTACCTTTACCACAACCAGCAGAGTTCTGGAAAGAGCGCAAGTAGTAACTGGGATTCATTTGGGGGGTGGGGGAGTGGGGTTGTGTTAAAAAAAAAAACCAAAACAAAAACCTTACTAAAACCCACAAAAGCCTAATCTCTTTCCTTCTGAGCAACCAGAAGTTATCAGAAGGTGAAAGAAAACCATTCCTCAATAGTTATTGGCAAAGGGAAAAAACAATCATTTAACACCTGCCAGCAAGGAGTGGCTGGAAAATTAGGATTATTTTTTTTTTCCCTATTGCATTTTCCCTCTTGTCAACCAAAACAATCCATTTCCTCCTCCATCCCTTCTAGGTCTATGACTGCTTGGGACCCATCACTAAATAGTTCCCATCAACATATTTCATACTTCACCTTCCTTCTTTTCGTGATACTTACCCAAGCTAAGCAGATGCAACAATATTACTGGCAACAAGATTTACAGGTCCCTAAAAAACCACAATTGTCCTTCACATCCACTTTCAGAGGGTATCACTTCTCTTTACATAAATCATTTCCCATATACAAATTTGCAAAACAATCAACTTGTAAAGTCTCTCTTTGCTCAACCTACCTTTCTATTATCACTAATATTTTCCCCTTCTCTTCCCCCTCCTTTTAAACATGTTTTGACATGTTTGAAACATAAGGTCCAACTATTTTCAGAATCCACAACACACACTTTAGCCTAGGAGTGGCCTGAGCAACATATGAAGTCTTTCAAGTTTTGATAAGTCTTTTTCAGTTAAACCTACAAAATTAGAGGGATGCATGGTTTATAATTCTCAGCAGCAGAGATCATAGCATGCTCCTTACACTTATTCTTACATTTGAGATACTTCACTTCAAAGATCTGTTCCTTTGACCTCATGGAGTACCAAGGACAAGATAGAGCATGTCTGAAACAACTGATACACCCTCTCAACAACAAAATAGTTACTGCAGACAATTAAACAGATTGAAGAGAAGGGCAGGTCTGGTATCGGCCTTTTCAAATCTCCAGATTAATCTCAACGTCACTAGTACAATTTATGTCAGATCTGCAACTGAGTACTACATTGTCTTTCTCCTCCGTTTAACAGCTTATAATACACTGACAAGACAGCTACCAGAGTTGATCTAAATCAGTGATTAACAACTGGGCATTTCAATCTACTCTTTTATTGCTTATAAAGATTGAAATCAATTTGTATTTTTAAAGAGTTCAACGTCTGTTAGAATTGTAAATACAAAAATAGGCATAAAAATATGCACATTTCTGTATTGGTCACTGAATTAGACACGGTATGGTATGTGATTAGCCATGTAAGTCACGGATTTTCATTCTATGATTCTTTTATTCAGTGTTTTGATGGATAAGAAGATAGACTCACTAAAAGACATACAAAACTTTTATAAATCAAGAAGTCACCAAATCTGTAACAGAAGCTTGTTTTGGGCATTTTTCCCTAATTTCCTGAAACAAGTTTTAAGTAACAAATTATTTGTTCTCAGTTGATGGAGTAATAGCAAGGATTCTCAAGCTCAAACAGACTATCAAAACTCTACCAGGATTACATAAATAAATAAATGGTTACTCAGGATGATAATTCCTTTAAGCGTGTGTGGTTGCTAGGCTGCTATGGGGAGGCTGCCAACAGATGGCAACTTAAGAGTTAAGGCTTTCCATGGCCTTTTTATCCCCCTCATTTCAAAACAATTGGACCACAAACTGTTGAACAATATACCTTATTTTATTTTGTTAATGAAACACAACACAGAAAATGCTCATCAAAGCTTTCGTTTTGTTACAGAACAACATGGTCAGGGACTCCAGAGCTATAGAAGGAGGAAGAAAAGAGCCCCTCTGAGACTGGTCAGAACTGAGCACGCTGTGAAATTGCAGAAGCTAAAAGATTATCTCACTGCCCTCTGTCCAGGAGCAACTGGTCAATTCTGAAAAATTTTGGAAACCCATCCTCTGTCATAGATTAGCTCTTCCATGGTGTATATTAGGGCTGAAATTTGACCAAGGAGAAGAGCACTTCTCTAGGATCCCCCATTTGCTACTAGTCCTCCACAAAAAAAGTAACAAAACTGAATCAGACAAGCCTACATGAACCTCTGCATTCTTCTCTGTTACTGCATCTCTGCATCGCATCTTTACAATCCAGCACAGAAACTGATATTCAAGATGACGACTAAAAAAGGTTTCTACATTGTTTCCATAGTGAAGCCAACTCTTCATTGAAAACTGTCTGGTTATCCTAATCTTGCTGGGAGGTCTGTCAACCTTAGCTACATAGTAAAGCTCTTTCATTTGGGTGTCTCTTGAAGTGCATTTTACCACAGGGCTATACCCCAGGTTAATTAATACTACACAACTGAAAACAGTTTGCTGAAGTAGCAGAAAAACAATTCAATAAAACAGCTTCATCTCCAAGAACAGACAGATTCTTTGGGCACTGATTTTACCTGAATTAGTGTTTTAGCCTTTGCTGATAGGCAGTTAAGACCAGAAGCTTCTGCCACCTTAGCCAGGCTTGGCTGGCAAACGTTGCCCTACCTTAAAAGCACATACCAGAAGTCCTGGGGCAAGCTTTCATTTTGCACGCTCATCTTTCAGTACTTGTCCCTCTGAAGGGGGGCTGACTGTGTTTCTCATTCTCAATGCTTACATGCAGCCTTCATATTAATTACGATAACTCTTTTCTGCACTACTCTCAGGCTACGAAAGGGTGAGCTCTTATTTTCAGTGGAGACTACCTTCTTGAAAAGAATTTAGACCTAGGATAATGTCTTAAGTGGTTTCACTACTACATACTCATGCTACTGTGATCTTTCAGGTAGATTTCAAGGTGGAGCACAACTTGTTGATTCCTGTAAAGCGTACAGGAGTAATCCTTTAATCATTCAAGATCTCTCTTTAGTAAAGGTCTCACTTGGTCTCAACAATATGCCCTCTTTAAAAAAAAAATAATAAAAAAATTATTCCTCTGATTCTCTCAGAGACAACAAAGAGAGAAAGGGAGAGGAAAGCAGATGCCAGCTTTCCCTTTCTTGCAATACAAGAAGCAAAGGGACAGGACAGTCAGTCAAATCGCAACAATAAATTCCGCATTCCCAATAAGGAACACTTCTTGTCACACATGGGCTGTAAGCTCATGGTAAAGGGGAAATTTGTATGAAATATCAAAACTACCCATAATTTGCCTACCAAAAAATATTTCAGAGAAGTCGATAAAATTTCATATTTATAATGCTAATTCAAGTGCGACGAGAATTCAAATGCCATATGGCAGTTTCTGCCCACATCTGCCTTCTTTGGAGACTTTGTGAGTATCAACACAGCCCACTTTCAGAAGTTGAACAATGTACAAGACAGACTGCCTAAAACAGATCTTAAAAAAAAAACAAAACCCGAAACAACTCAAGTGTTGAATCTTGATGAAACCAATCTTGGAAGCCAAACACATGCAAAAAATACAATACATTTTGCCCTCAATAATGAAGATGTGCCCCTTGCATAGCAATGTGGCAAAACAATGGCTATGTTCAAAGTGCGAGCTTTTAGTTTTTCCTGAATAAAACTGAACAAGCTTATATATCCATGCTTAGATATAAGGAAATGACTCCCACAAATTTGCTGAAATACTAAGATGCATCATAGGAACACATCTATCTGAAGTCAGATTAAATATTGAATTTTTCTGACATCTTTGAGTTAAGCTTTTATTGCTATCAAAATCAAAAAAGGGGGAAATGGGCTTAAGGATTTGCAGATATTAAAGAAAGGAAAACATAAGGAAGAGGGAGGGTTCCATACTTAAACTTAGTGCTAAAACACATAATCATTAGCAGTTCTGCAGAGCCCACTAAGTTGAGGGGTGTAGGATAAGAAATACTTACTTCTACTCCTTTAAAGTACAACAAGCCACCACAATCCTCTCAGTACCTATATATGTCTCGCTAATTGCATTCTGGAAAATGATATCTAGCCCTCTGGTCAAAGTTTTCAGTGGTTCACCTTTGTCTTGCTTGAGACTAAATCTCTTCAGAGCAGACTGGTCATAACTGTACTGTATTGTACCTATTTGTATGTCCCAGACCAAAGTGCTCCAATGGTCTCAGACTTATTTATAATTCTTTCTGTGTTTCTATCTCATTTCAATGAGTCCAAAATAAGGCAAAGACTCTGTTGGTAGCTTCCTACCAAAGCGAAGTTGTCACATGAAATTGAACGTGCCACAGGTCCTGAGAGAACATGAAGTGATGGTTGAAAACATCCTTTGGGCTGGGGTGCAGATAGGCACTTTACCCAAAGATAACCTAGGAGCAAGTATTATTTGGGTTCAGAGCCCAGGAAGAACAAGGGAGTTCACTTACATGACACAAACATAACCAAGATGTTTCCAGTTCTGCATATATCAGTCTTTAAAAAAGCTTACCTTTTCTGAAGAGTTCTTGAAGGCTCTCTGCACTTTGATTCAAAATAGCCCATATTTCCTCTTCTTGCAATGGCCCCCCCCGAACCTCCAGAGCCTCTGCCAGTGACACATGCATGTTACCTGGGAAATGAGACAGACTGATTTAAGAATACACGAGTTACTTTCTCCTTGTGTGTAGTACTCAAGTAGCAATAGTCAACTTTCAAGTACAAAAACTCTCTAACATTAATAGAACCCATCAAATATAAATACTACAAAATACTCACCATGATGATAAAGAACTTTAAGCACTTGCTATTATGAAGAAGAAAAACTTGGGTTAAGAAAACAATGATCCATATTAATATTGTAGGCTACTAAATCAATAAACTCAACAAGCTGGCATTAGTCACAGAATCATAGAATCATTCAGGTTGGAAAAGACCTTTGAGATCATCAAGTCCAACCATCAACATTACACTACGAAGTACATCCCTAAACCAAGCACCACATCTAAATGACCTTTAAACACACTAGGGGATGGTGACTCAGCCTCCTTCCCGGGCAGCCTATTCCAATGCCTGATGACCCTTCCAGTGAAAAAATTTTTCCTAATGTCTAGCCTAAACCTACTCTGGTGCAGCTTGAATCTGTTCCCTCTTGTTCTATCATTAATTACCTGTGAAGAGAGACCAGCACCTACCTCTCTACAATGTGCTCTCAGGTAGCTGTAGAGAGCAATAAGGTCTCCCCTCAGCCTCCTTTTCTTAAGGCCAAATAGTTCCAGTTCCCTCAGCTGCTATTCATAAGACTTATTCTCTAGGCCTTTCACCATCTTTGTTGCTCTTCCCTGCACTCTCTCCAGCACCTCAATGTCCTTCTTGTATTGAGGAGCCCAAAACTGAACACAGCTGTGGCCTTCCCCAATGCCAAGTACAGGGGTATGATCACCTCCCTACTCCTGCTGCTACAGGCAAGAATTTGCTGTTTAAAAAAAATAAATAAAATAAAATAAATAAAAAAAAAAAATGATACAATGATTAGTATTTACAGGTTTATTAATGCAAATCAGCTATTAACATTATTTTGACAGGCTTAAGTCAGTTACATTGCTGTTAGTATAAAAAGCCCTGTGAAAATACATCAGAAGAGCTTCCTTTCCTATCTCAAGGCCAAGTAAGAAGCACCACTACCTGCAAACAAGCAAGCTAGCTAGCTGTGGATCTGACGGTTACTTCCTTTGTTCAGCTTCTTCATACATTTAAGAAAACAAAGTAAAATCGTTACTGGTGCTCTACTTATTACACCCCCAGAAAACAAATAAAGACTTCCTCCCCTATCTAAAAGGGGTCAGGATTTAATATTTTTTCAAAGAGTTAAGCCATTTTCACCATACCACAACACGATACTCAGTTGTCCAAAACCATTTTGAAAACTGGAGAACACATCCCTAAATATTCTGACAAAGGCAAAGCTTCATCATTCTGGTAAGCTCAGGAGCAAATAAATAAAGTGTCTGCCTAATTACTTCAGCTTTCTATGGACACTGAATGTTCTTAGACTGAGCACTCAAGCCAATTTATATTTCTGATTGAGATGCCGCTGCAGTCACTTATCTCTCTGCTTCTCTCCAAAGCCCAAACAATAAAATCTTGAGGCACTGAGCTTCAGTAAGAGCCTAAGCTATATCATCAATCATCAGTGATGAGTTTGTTAGGTCTCAAAGGCTACAAAGTTGCTGCTGGAAATGGAAAATACAGTTCCACAAGCAATGTATATTGTCCCAAGATGAGTAACTGCTGTCAACAGCTTTAGATGACCCAACAGTACTGCTGGAGGTTCCTCCTGCTCCCTTCCAAAAAACTAGCCAGAGCCTCCCCAATAGCATGCAATCCTGGCTCAGAGGCACACTCATGGATATTAATCTAACAATTTGCAAGGAGGACAGGCTGACTAGCTATATTTAGTTTCCCAACTATCTAGGCAGTTTTATGCCTTCCATGGTCTTTTTACTTCCAGATAACCAGGCTTATACCCATACAATGGCAATATAAAAGGCTGAATATCCTGCATTTTCTAGCTGAGAACAAAGGCTTTGAAGATACTTGCTAAAGGACTACCCAGAGCTTCTTCAGCTAGAATTCTATACTACGCTATTGAAAAATTACATATTGTTGGCTACATCTCATCACTGACAGTTTATTTTTCCCTACTTCACAGCTTGTCAGTTTTTAGTACTCAATTATTCTGCATATTTTCTAAGCCAGATATATTTTTAACAACTAATGTTCTAACATTCTGTGATTCTGTGAAAAGTCATCATCAAAAGATAATGGAAGGGAAAACAGATCCAGAGCACATTTAAAAGAAAGATGAAATCTGAATCCCCAAAAACTAAATACACCACTCAAAATTGAAAGCTAGGGACTAATACAGACTTGCAATAAATGGATGTAAAGCCAGAGATAAACACGTTCCTAGTCAGTATGAGATTCACATATACCTGGTCTATCACCTGTACCAGGGAATTTTGTGATTTCATGGCACTGTCTCAAATTTCAGTATGTACATCTAGAATCAAAATGGATTATTCAGATTACAAGATTTCATCTTCTCCTAGGGACTAAAAATACATGATCTGCAAATGAAAACTTTTTATGCTAAATATTGTAAAGGAAGTATGCTGAGCATACATAACACTACCACCAAGAATCTCCCCCAAAATCCTTTTCTCCCACTCCCCTTTTCTTCATCCTGCAAAATCCGAATTCCTTCAGCTGTGATTAAATAGTGTGGACTGTTCTGTAGCAGATATAAGCTAATTCCCTACGATATGTCACTACAGAGACCATAAGCATGTCTACTCAAACTCCCAAACACACCACGGCAACAGTAAAAGAATCCTACAGAAAACAGTTTCTTGATCACAGTAAATGTGCATGAATATCCAACCCAGCCACACAGGCCTCAGCTGTAGCAGTGTAAGCAATAAGATCTTGTATATTACAGATAGTAGTAGCCTGACAAATAAAAATAAACATCACGATGCACCAAACCCAAACCATTTCAAATTGGTTTTGAAAGCTCAAGCACAACACAACAAAACATCAGTCATTACAAACACAGCCACATGCAAAACTGCATGAGTTGGGATTTGAATGGACTGTCATTGAAGTTTATCTGTTTCAGTAACTTTTCGGTAACTTTGTTTTGGTAACTTCTCCTGTAACTTTTCTTCCTCAAAACTATCGGAAAGCCGCAGTGCTTGTCAGTCACAGCAAAGAGCAGGGCAACACATTGGTTATGAAGATTAAAGAAACTTCCACAAAACTGTTCTCTGTCACCAAGGAACTCACTGAAACAAGTTGGGGTGAAATGTTTGCTGGCAAATGCATGGCCAGAGTTCTCCATCTGTACAGTCCACCTGTTAGTAGTCAGGCACCATGAAGTTAACACAATGAAGTTGACAGTGAAAGTGCCTGGCTCAAATTATACTTCTTCCCCATCAGCTTGTTTACGACACATGTTTTTCACAAGGAGAAATTTGTAGGAATGATAATGTTTGGAACACACAATTCTTCTGAATTTGCTGTCTCCTAAGATTCTGGAAGCCTTCAATAGCGTCCGATCCTTTGTGAATACAGAAGCTGAAGTGTTAAGTGCTCAATATACAAAAGCTTTTGGTTTTGTGTAATGCCTGAACATTTTGATAAATTGCAACAGAACGACAGTATCAAGTAATTTATTTAAAAGAAAAACATACAAAGCTTTTGTAGAATACTATATCAAAACTATATGGGCTGCCTATCTTCACAACTTAGCCCTCTAAGGAGTTACATCCATGGCTATATAGTTGCATAATGTTCATTTTCCAATTAAAATGAATCACTACTTAAAATCTGTATTTAAACTCCTATGGCTAAGAACTCAGAGAAAGGAACCTGGGTGGTAGCAACAGAGGACAACAGACTAAGAATAGCAACCTCTTAAAATGCAGGAAAGAGAAGACAGAGTAGAGATGAGTTATCTCCATCAAGCGTAAACTTCTAGCTGATTTCAGTTGAGCAAAGAGGGGCTAATCCAAGGAGAGACAGTGAGCGGATCTCAGGAAAGCTGAATAGTATTTGCCTAAAACGACAGAACACAAAACTGCAAGTAAAATGAAGACTTTCCTTTTTTATTAACAGTACAAACTAGCCTGCTTCAAACTTCCAAAGAAGCTTCTGGCAGTCCCTGTGTTTTTCAGGATATCAAGTTGACTGGCAAAGAAATCTAGATGAGCAGAGCTCTCAATGGACTGCTGTCAGGCCACTTTCTTGCAATGAGTCCTCTCCCTGTCTGCTCTTCATTCAAGGTAGGAAAGATCTGTGTCCCTGTTCCTCTTCAGTCCTTCTAACAAAAATGGACAGATTAAAGAACATTGAAAGGTACACCTTCTACAGATCAGTTCACTTTGATTTTCCTTGTAAGTATTATGGTGGCATCTTAATATGAAGCCACATCAACGTGCTGGAGATGGCATCAGGAGACTTACAAAGCTAAGCATATCTTGTTTCTGCACCTTGCTTCACAAGGTGAGAAGTCCAGGTGCAGCCATGATCAGGAGGCATGTCAAAGGGCTAGGTGGTACGAACTCAACATGAACTGTGAAGGTGGGGATTCCCCATACACCTCAAAACCACAGAACATCCAAAAATGGGACATTCACACAGCAGAGAACACAAGACAATGTAGGAAGACAGTGGACAAATTAGTTAACACTGGAGATACGAACATTACTTTCTGGTTGCTTTCTCTGGGACAGAATTTACTCTTACAGGACCATACAGGAGCACAATTTCCACAGGAAAGGAGTTGCATCATGTGGAGGCAGCTCTCTTGCTCCAGGACAAGAGAGTAAATTCCGATGTAAATCATTTGTATCAACAAGCCCTGAGTGCAATTTCTCACCCTCCACACCATTCAGCCCTAAGCCATACAGGCAGCACAGTTCCAAGAAAGAATGCTGCTTAAGCCAAAGGCCTCTCCCATATCTCAAACACCTCCTTTAAAAAGCCTGTTTACCTCATAAGGACCAACTGCCAGCTCCTCCCTCTAAGGCAGACAATTTATACACTCCCTGATAAGTGGGATGTGTAGTTCTGTCTCTTCCCTGTAAAGCAAACTCAGTAACCTCCTTGCCCCTACACTCTACAGTCCAAACAACCCGTGTTAAAAGCACATCACCTATGGAACATCAGGCATCTCCTATATACAACACTGCTAGCTGACTTTATTTGTCCCAAATACGAGTGTTATTGCCCCTTTGCTCCACAGATACACTTAGGCAAAAAGTGGCAATTTCCAAGTTCTTTTAGCAGATAAGCAAAGAGCCCTTTCTCAGCCTCGCCTCTGTAGACACAAATGCCTGAAAGCAGAAGCTCATTCAACAAGACAATTTTGCCCAAAAGAACCTCTTAAAATTCACCTTTCTAAAGGTATGATTAGCTGCCTAAAAATAAAACACTGACACTTTTATTCATCACTGACTGAGTGTGAAGTGCTTTCTAAAAGCACTCAATATGCACAAATCCCAATGAAACTGAACTGAAGCTATACCTAAACAATTTTGAAAGTCTGGCCTCTCCCACTTCAGAACCTAAGCATCTGGAGTCATTACCACGCCCTGTACTTTCAAAATGCTGCCATCTATCCTATTTATTTACATTGACCCTCATCTTACACGCCCGCCCGAAGAAGACCTGGAATGCATCTATCAATTAGTTTATCCCCAATAATACTGTTGCTGAAACTGTACTTAAGTGCAGAACCTTGGAGCCACGTTAGAAAGCTTGTGCTTCAGCAGTCTTTGAAACTTTATTTTCAGACATGCACACACTTAGATGTATGTACATAAAATGTGGTTTTCTACAGCTGCATTTGCATAGACTGTCCACAAAATAAGGCATTATTTGCAAATATTCAAGTCAAGTATGCAATCAAGGTACATATACAAACTAATCAAGTGAACTGTGTTTAAAGAATTATCTTTTTTTTTTTTTTTTTTTTTTTTTAGAATCCTGCTCTCAAGATAATTACTGCATATTATTCTCATTTATCGTCTGGAAGGATAAGGAAACAAACCCTTGTGCCATGACGTTTTTCACTTCTATAGATATGAAGAGGGGACAAAAAGCCCCACAAGATGCAAATCCTGTCTCTCCCTGGGTTTTTTAAGTTTCTAAATAGCTGCCAGAAATTGTGTAAATCTAAGTTTTTGCGAACACACACACTTCCGCAGTGCTTTTCATTCAACCGCTATTCCTTCCTCCTTCATTTTGGACAGGTCAGCAGAGATTAGAACACCCAAGAACTTCCTCCCCTGAGTTGTGGAAGAGAGTAGTTTCTTCCACTCACATTTTTCCTTCCATGTTCTCCTTTTTCTCTCCTGTAGTCAGACAGGATGAAGTACCAGCAAAACAGCTGCATGCTCCTGGGTCAGTCCTCAAACTATACCAAGAAAATTTCTTTTAAATTGCATTTCCTTTTCAAACTGATAGCTTGCTGCTTCAGCTCAAACCTCCTAAGTAAAGGATCAGAAACTAGCTCAAATTCATGATAAAACATAAAGAATGTGAGGACCCTTCCAGAAGTATAGGCACCATCGGCCTTTTCTTTGAGCATACAGATGCTCTCACACTCACTGTAACAGATGAGATATTACCATTTCTCCTTCCAAAGCCTTAAATCAGTTTTGTATTCCCATGTCTGGAAGACAGAACAATGTAATATATTGAGAATCTTGGCTTGCACCTCCCTCCAGGGCAAGCAGTGTTTATTCCACTCCAGAAGTGCTTGCTTGCTTTCCTGGAAGGTGGAATCAGCTTTTGGCACTGAACTGAACTCACAATGGAAGACAAGCAAGGGTTACTGCTGACTCCCTCCCTTGCTTTTCTGTCTCTCTATCACCAGAACCAGATAAACAAGTTTATCTGAGGCTTTGTGTAAGGCAAACTAGTAAATCCAGTCCAAAACATATATAATAATGAAAGTCATGTTTTCTAGGCAACTGTAGAAGGTTCTTTTATACATCAGCGTAGCTGACATTTCACATCTGATATTAAAATTGTATTCAGAAGAGTATATAATTATCACTACAAAGTAAGCTTAATCCACATAAATTGGGGCATGACTCCTGTACCCCTCTCTCAGTTTAATTGTCAGTATAAGATCCTTGGGCAACTCCCTTATTTTGCTGTTGATCTGCTCCACCTCGGAGAGGCATGTCTCCTTGGTGTGATTCTCATACTTGCAACTTTCATTTTAATTGCTAAGTAGGAACAGAGGACCTGTGACTAAGACAAGCTTTATAAATGGAAAAGCAGAAATTTCAGGACTGCAAGACAGCTTGGCAATAGTAACACTTTTTATATAGCAGATCAACCAACAATACTCTTATTCACGTGTAACATTAAATTCTTCTAATGACACAAAATAATCACAAGCAAAATACGTCTTACTATTGAAAACACAACTGCATGATGCGGTGATGTACTGTCTACCATATAACTTCACTTATGAGAAATTCCAGGCTGTACAGCAGCCTTGATGAAGATGCCTTCCTTGGTGTCCTTCCATACTGCTTTTTTTCAGTGCACAGTGACAGTAATGCTCTTCATGAAATACACTGGGGTACACAACTGTTGCCACGTCTATGCGAGTGATACACACTGTTGTCGCAGCAAGGACAGACTATGCAGAGAGAAACTAAGAATGGCACCTCCAGCTTTTGTCCAGCAGTTATTCCATTGTTGCATGCAAGAGCAATGCATTCCTCACATACTATAAAAAGGTCATGACTGAAGTCTGTCCTTATTCACTTGCAGCTCTCAGCACAGCTGAAGAGGGAATGAAAGTTATTGTCAGAGGAGCAGAACCAGTAGCACACACACAACACATTATTCCGAGTCAATAAGTACTACTTCCCATCATCTGTGGCATTTTAAAGGTATCTACAAGTAAGAAAATGAGGCTCTGATGAGCAAGTCAAATATTGTACAGAGTAACTGGTTTTTCATACCACCACGAAGATGATTTTCTTTGTATTCAGTCCCCAATGTTTGAGAAGAATAATGATCAAGTATTTAACACCAAGACACAAATTGGCACAGGCTAGAAACTCAGTGACTCTACAAGTTTCACTCATTTAACAGGTGCAAATTAAGCCAGTATTGCTCAACAGATAACTTCCCTAATGGATAAACTTACTCCAGAGTGGTTTTTTAAAAGCTTAGCTTAAGGTCTTTCCTGTGGTAATGAAGCGATAAGACGTTTAGTACATTAGATAAACTCTCTAGCACTCTCTAGAAAGGTTCAGATTCTGTTACATATTAATCCTTCCAGTCTCAGTAACGTGGAATGGTACCTTGCTTTATAAATGCCTCTTTTCAGTACAACAGCCCCTTGCAGCAACGCAATAACCAGCGTAAATGAAGGCAGCACAATTGGATAAGCAAGAAATTAAGCACGATCTGCCAAGAGAGTAAGAGTCCTGAAATTTCTTGAATGTGGCATTAGAAAGCCAACTTCAGGAAGCTTTACAGCTTGCTTTTGGTTTGGTTTTTTTTTTTTACTCAGAAAATTGCTTACTGTCAGATAAGTATAGAAATATCACAATATTAATGTGTTAAAATATTGGGAAGAAAATTTTTAACATCCACCAACCTCAGTAATAGTGTTAGGACTGTAGTATATTTGTAAATCACTGATAAAGTCAACATACTCTTAACACGTATGAAGACTGACCCCACCATACATTATTTCAAAACCACTCTTTAATCCTATATATTCACATCCTATCCTTCAAAAAAATAGCTTTTGCTGTTGTTATGGTAGGTGAACCTCAGGGTTCACTTTTTAAAAATTTCTTCCCCCTGTGGGAGAAGGGTAGATGTGAGCAAAAAATATTTGTCAGCCTTATACACTTGAGCACCAGACATTTTGGAAAAAGAAATTAGCAGAAGAGATACTTTAGTATGGCACCAAAACAGTTTCTCTATACATTAGAACAATCTAACATATAGTACTCGTGAGAAATGTACTGGTTTCAGAAACAATTCTGTTGTGGTTTTAGTTTGAAAGTAGCACCCTTGCACACTCACAACAAGAAAGTGATCTGCTAGCAGGGAGCATAACTTTGTGTACTCAACCACAATACACCTCTAGTATCCAGAGGACAGATCATATTAACAGCTACTTCATATGACTTGCCTGGGAAGGAAACAACATCCGGCAACAAACGAGATATCCAGAAGAAAAAAAACCTGGCCAAGTAACAGAACAAGTTCGAAAATTACATCTATCTGCATCTGGTTCCTCCAGCACTGCTTTACCTTAGGCGTATACAGGCAAAGAAGCTGCACTGCGACAACACATGGATTTTTTTAAGTACAGATTAGCTCAATATGAGAGCTAACAAACTCCCACATGGATCACTCCATCTACCAGTATTTCTACTAAACTGCACTTGTTTGTACTTTTTCTGCTATGAAAACCAAAAAAAAAAATGAGCCCAACCAATTTAGAAGTTACCACTTAGCAAGTGTTCTCTTCAACTAATCCGCTGATACAAATCACCCAATGGCTTTTTTATCCAACGCCCTAAGTCAATCTACATCCTCACTCCCAATTTTTTTTTTTTTGCTTATGACTCTTGGTGAAAACAGCTGATGAGAATCCAAACAATTACTGATGGAGATGGACTGTCTCCTGAATAACAACACTCCCCTCAGCCATGATCCTGAATGACATTTTAGTTCCCGCTAACTGTCAGGAACATTCTGAAGCAGGCCTACAGCTAGGGGAAGGAAGCGATCATGTTCTCAAACTTTAGGATGCCTGAGGGTGCTGTATATCTGGAGGATCCATCTTGCACCATTTCTTCAGTCTTTAATGTCAAGACAGTAATATTCCCAATTCCTTGGAAATTTAATTTCTTTTAGCAACTGCATATGCTCCACAATACAAGCAGTGCAACAGAATCCTAGGACTTGCCGCAGGTGGGCAAAAAAGAGTGTGCTGCTTGCCCAGACAGTCATGATTTTTTCATTCATTTGGGAGGAGGGGGGGGGGGGGCAGCAGAAAGAAGGGAGACATGGCAAAAGGAACAGAACATTACAAGGTCTGCAGCTAGATGACACCACGGATATCTTATCTGTGAACTCACTGTCTGGGAGTAAAGCCATTACTCATACAAGTGATGACTAATTCTTATTGTGAAAGTCGGATTTCTACCCTTAAAAACAGACAAGATGGAACATAGGCCTACATTTCAGCTGTCAAGAACTGCATACACAAGAAGAGCTGCATCTTTAGGACAAGGCATAAGCTGAGAGATCCTTGCTATACTTATCTGTAAGCTGAAAAAATGTTAATTCAAGCACAGTAGCAAATCAAGTCTTATTCTTCACTATTCTGTAGCAGAAAAAAGAAAAAGTAATTTTGCTTTCAGAGAGCCTTTCTCTACTCAGACATGGTAGTAAAGCCATGAGATTTATACTTCTCATATGCCCAGAAATACAACTAAAAATATTTACGGCACATTATCCTCCCGTCAGGTGTGAAAATATATACAAAGATTTATGCTAAAGAAATTTTAAACAGGTGGAATCAGTGACTAACTTTTATAAAGCAACTTCATACATTTCCAAGTGAGAGCTAACTTAAAGTGAACTACCCCTTCAAAACAGAGATATCTTGATACCCCCTTTTCACACTGAGACCTGATCAGGAAACACGTATGCTCTGAGGGAATAGCAGAGATGTGAACAGGCAGCTGGCTGGATTTAAGTTGTCCATTGAAGGACTGTTTCTACATAGAGCAATCAGAAAGACAACAAATGATACGCTGCTGCCTCATAATATTCTCCTCAAATGAAGGCAGACTAATTCTAAGGAAATGAGAAGCACTGGCAAGTGAGATTACATACCTGGCTCTCTGAACTTTACGTCAGCCTTCAGGAAGAATGTGCTTTTTATAGTGCACACCCATCTGAGAAAGTATGTGTCCCCACACATATATACATGCATATACATATGCCTGTATTGTGCTACCATCTGTCTATATAAGATGTACATATGCATTTGTCTGCATGTGCATACTTCATATACACCAAACAATTCAATTTTGTTTTAAGTTTCTGCTGCAGGACAGGAGAAAAACCCTGAAGGAGAAATGGAGTTGTAAAGGGGCAGGAACACTGATCTATTTCAAGAAGTCAACATCAACTACGTGAAAGCCTTGTTAGAGGGTCTCCAAAGCCTATTAAAGGTTTTGGCCAAGGCAGACTTAAAGCAAGATTCTGTAAGCATTTGTGAAAACCGATTTGATACCAGCAGGTGGGCTACAACTGTAGTAACAAGACTTCCATCTGTCCAGAAACCAGCTCTTCATTCTACATGCATGGTACTGCAAGTGTAGCACTAACAAGTCTTCAAGGGTAGGATTATTTCTTGAGAAACATTTCAATGGCATTCACCATCTGTGTATACACCTGACCTCGTAAGAGACTTCATGGCAAGTTCTCTCCATAAGTGACCAACTTTCCAGGGAAAAAGTAACCTATTTAACTGCTATTTCTTGAAAGCACTTAGCTGCTGTTCAAGTGATATATAACGTTTCCCCTTTGTGAAGTGACACTGAGCTGAGGAGCAGACTGTTGGAAATTCATTAATGTCCTTGAACAGGATACACCTCATTTTTTCACCCAGTAACCGAGCATCTGTCAATGTAATGTAATTCAGGTGAGCTACTAATAAGGTCCAGACATGAACTATATTAAACAGTATTCAGTGAAATCAATAATGAAAAAAACTGGTAATACAGAAGATAATTGAGCTCTGAGTGAGATGCACACAGTGCAGACGTGGAGATTCCTTCTTCTGCCTAACACCTGCTTGTCCCAAGCACAGAATCCATGACAACTAAGGTGATCGTTTGTCCTCTCAGATTGCAGATGCCTTCTTTCTTCACTTCCTTCCATACTCACGCACACATAAATTAATTTAATGCTAAAGTTGTACCTGTTCTTTGCATACAGACTAGTAACCAACTTGCAGGACATAAAAAAACCTGAGAGCAGAAAACATGCAGCATATACTTTCATGCTGTGAAACAGACACATTGCCCAGTAAAAGGAAGAGAAGCTCTATAAGAAGGATATTATTCCTTACTAGTTCATTACAGGATTTCACAAAATTCTCAATCATCTGCTGCTGGTGTTTCCATACACCAGTATTTCTCACGTTCTCAAGCCATTTAGGTTCTCTGTTAAATCTATCCTTAGCAGGGTTTCTAAGCATGTTACTCACCACCATCTTGCAGGTATTGAATACTGCTTTTTTTAAAGGTAGACTTTCCTTATCCAACCACCCACAGTTGATCCATTTCCTGCAACTGATAACACATATCAAGATTTACCTACTGATTGCCCATCTGCTCCACTCAACTCTGTAGATGCAGTATAGACCAAATATTGGGAACAGTACAGTCCATGTGACAACTATCACCCACTGATTTAGCAGGACGTCTAGAGATACCTCTCAGTTGAAAGATTCCACATAAAACATGAAGTCTTTTGGTCACGGATGCTTGCTTTTTAAATGAGCTCTTTATGGAGGCCAAAAAACCTTCCGAGCAGCTTATACTGTCTAGTTTAAATCCTGCAATTAGGAGGTTTTAGCTCCAGATTAATTAGTAGACAAAGCCACTTGAAGACTTGGAATGCCTATGGTTATTTGCTACTGAACTAAAACACAAGTTGACACAGCACATATGGCTTTGTACCAAAATTATACAAGTTAATCAGAACCTGACCAGTTAACTAGAGTCCCTCAGCCTGTCACTCTGCTCACCGCACTTCAGAAAAATATATAATTATATACTGCATGATTCAGTGTGCTGTTTACGACTTAACAATTGTTAAATTGACTATACTGCCCCTTGAACAAATTTCTAACACACACCCAATTTATGATTCATCTTAAATTCAGAGACTCCGCATAATTTATTCAGTCCTACAGCCATGATATTCCCCATGTCTCAACTGCCCTCAAAGGTGATGTGATTATTAGTCCTTTCCCTTTCAGATGAGAAAACGTGCCATTTCTCTTTCACAAGAGATTCATCTACCCGTTAGTGCTGCCCAGCTTCAAATCCTTACCAAGCTTATGTTTCTGAGCCAAGAAAGTGAATGGGATTCGGAGTGTGAAAAGGACACTCACCACAAAGAGCATAAGCTTCAGTATAATTTGATAGCAACATGAAAAACCTACAATGGTGATTTACAGAACTCTTAACTAGACCTTCCACACAAAACAGATTGCCTGATCTATAGTAAAGACAGAGAGATGGTCCATGATATAAAAGATTTTATTTAGCTTTGCACACTAGAATTGACAAAGACTCCATCTGCTCATCATCTACTCTCCATAATATTGTGGTACTTGGAGAGATTACAGGACAGAACAAGCTACAGAAGATGGCATTGCCAAAAAAACAGGAAAAACAAGATAGCAGCACCTCCTCCCATGACACAATGCCAAGCCCACTGTCGCCAAAAAACAGAGTTGAGGGAAATTTTGCTTTGTCTGGGTGATAAATATATTCATATTAGTAGAGTTACAGGACAAAGAGCCATATTACACCCTTGGCTGCATAACAAGGACAAACTAGCAGAAACTTTTCCTCTGGAGGCCTAGTAACAGTGACAGGAAAGCAACTCACAGCATCATCTTTTAAGAACATTCCTATGAGCAATAATGGAGAGCTACTCAGACTGAGAACATATGCAGATAATGCCCACCTAGAAATTATAGTTGCTGTATAGGAATGGAACCAAGCAGAAAGTTATATTAACCTCTGAACCCACTGCCCTAGTGAGGGATTAAGTGAAAGGAGAAGTATAATACAACAGCGCAGAAACCAGAACCAAGCCTGCATCAGACTGTAGAAAGAGAAGAAAAGAAAGTGTGCTTGCACAAAAGCATACATACTGTTTTAGCCAAGGAAGAAATGCCCAGCTTATAGACAAAGTAGCAGTTAGGGGCATTGGAAACTTCCACATAAGAAAAATAAATTTAAAAAAATCATTACAGACGCCAAGTCTTCCTGGCAAACCCAAGGCATCCTGTACATATTACTATTCGATTACAGAAGAAAAATACTTTTCCCTCAAATAATTGTTTTGAGTATTTTTGTGATTTGGTTTACACTACTGGCCATTTTTCATCCACTTACATAGAAGCTGAATATGACCTCAGTCATTTAAGGGGAAAAAAATGCATAGAACCATTCCCAGGCCACATTTTAAAACCTACAGATTTAGAGATTAAAATTTTGAGTTTTGGCAAAAAAAACAACCGAAGACAGCTGGCACTAATCTAGCCTTTGCCTTTTATCACACTGTTGAGTGACCTCTCCAATTTGTAGTGATGATCTTCCACAAAGATCAGACTTCTGTAAAAGCAGTCGTATGACTTCGTCCTTTATTTTACACCAACAATCTACAAACAGGCAATATAAAACCCCTCCAGTTTCTCCAACTGACAGATGGGGGAGAAAAAAGAAGGAAGCCCAAACTTTCCCCATCCAGAAGTCACACGCAATTTACAGTTGCTTTGTATCAAAGACCCTACTGGTCACTAACTGGTGCTTTTATCACATAGAAAAGTGTGAGTTCCACAAATTCTTTGAAAATAGTTTAAAGACTAAAGTATACCTCAAGGTTCCAAAACTATTATAAAAAGCAACCATTCTTATTAGATGCATATTACTTCTTGACACAACAGTTGTGTGGTGTTGTTTGTTTTGTTTTTAACTGGCATTTATAGCTAATCATTGAAAATACATCATAAGTCCTGAAACAAATGTTGTCTACATAAAAAGTAAAGTTTTATATAAACTATTAAAGTCTAGACAGGCAATAAGTTTCTCTTCCACTTCTCCAAAACCACTGGAGAGGGAAACAGAACAGACTTTGCATCATCATCAGACTTGCCAACCAGCAGTTCATATTACAGTGAAAAGTTAAATTCTGTGATCTTCAGTTCTTTAGTATTCTCAAAGCAAAAGCAACTGGTGGGACAGAATCAGTTGAAATTAATGCATATATCAAAGAGTTCCGTTAATGTCACGCATAAAAATATTTTCTATAATATTGCAAACTATATTTTGCACTGTGCAAGCATCAGCGAAATTACCACATACCACGTTAAAAGCGATTTGCTGACGCTATTCTGCTCTTTAATACTTCGTACTGAAAGACACAAATTCCATCAGTGTCTGACAATATCACAAAACTGATTTGCACTGAAAAATGCTCTTTTTGACTATTCTATGCTTATTGCAGCATGCAAGGCCAAAAGACCACATACAGCAAAACAGCACATGTACTAGTATCAACAGAGAACAACAATCTGATGTTGAGGCAATCAAGAACAAAAAGAATGCCTTTTACCATTGCAGAATGCCCCTCAGTTCTTAAGTAACACATTTCTCGTCTGTAAAAGAAATGAAAACTATTTATGTCTCCACAAGTTGTTTTTTGTTATGCTTTTCGAATAATACCATTTAAAATCACAATTACTTATATAATCTATTTTATTATTTCATTAAATATTATATTTTCACTTTCCTCTTTAACAACAACTAATACTGCAACTGAAACTTTGTGATATCACCAAGGTACGCCCGTCTTTTTGTTGTCTCTTCCTAAGCAACTATTTTTACTCTAGAGCTGTATGCGAGAAAATTAACTTGATTATCCATCATTTCATCCCTCCTTAAGGGGTCTGAAGAAACAGGAATTCATGACAGAAGCATTTAATAACAAGCAAGGAACTGAAGCTTGAACAAGACAGCTCAATGTCCTGGTTGCATTTCTTCAGCGAGGTGGAAACTTCTCTCATTTTTCAGGTACAGCCATGGCCACTGCTGATGCTTCTAATCCAGAGCACTGACTTAACTGCAACCAACATGCTGCTGTAACACAGACTTTCATGGACAGCGCGGCAGTTCCCAGTGTTTGGATTCCTTTGATTCCCAGGGTTCTTGCTGTTTAGAGAAGTGAGCTCACGTGGACACACACAAGCTTCAAATGCAGACCACAGAAGATTTCTTATTAAGCTTTTTTTTTTTTTTTTTAAAAAAAAAAAAAGGTTAAAGCAGTTTTCAGTTGGAAGGAACTTCCCATTTCTTTTGGTATTTAGAAGTGTAAGCAATGTTCAACACAAGAAGTACCATATTGGAGGAGATCACATCTCCCATCACCCTTCCCTGGCAATCACCAGTTTATTGAGTTCCTGAGCTAAAGGGTAGAGCTGCACAGTCAAATCCAATAGTCACTAATGGTCTCTGTTCTGTTAATTTCTCTAATCCCTTTCTGAATACATCTACACTTTTACTCCATATGACACTTTGTTCCAGCAACACAGTTGTAATTTAATTAAGCAGTTCACAAAGAGTATTTTCTTTTGTTTGCTGTGAAGACAGTAACCTATATTCTCAAATTTCACTAGAGAAGAACACACTAAGGGTCTTGAAGGACCCGTAATGCCTCACAGTCACCTGACTTTTAGTAGCCATTCAGCAGTAAACATTTGCAGCTACCAAAAATAACAGAAAATGTTTTCTTCTGTCAACCCTTGCTGTGTACACTACCACCACAGTAACTGAGAAATCCAAATGTCCAACCAAAGTATTTTCTATTCAGAAGACAATGCATGCAAAAATAATTACAAAATGGCAATAAAAACCTTTTTAGGGTTTTCCTTAGTATTTTGTGACAAACCAACAAAAAGTAGGCTTAATGTTTTCTTCATCTACATACAATATTTCTCAAATTCACAGAGGATATAACTGTACCAGGGAGCAAGGAAAAAGGGAGAAAACTGCTCTTGCTGGAACTTTTGTCAATAGATTAAAGCAAACACTAGTGCTAATGTGATACAACGGTATCAAAAACCACTGAAAACAAAGGGGAAAAAAAAGTTAATTTTTACAATGTATCACTCTCTTCTAGAACACCAGAGTCTTGTAACAATCATTGTGAGCACACACATTTTCATTTGACATAAAGGAGCTTTGCAAAGCTATTTCAGTAATTCAGTTCTATGCATTAGCCTATGCACTTAAAGCTCCAGGCTGATTTGGCTGTTCCACACATGTGATGACCTAACTGCAAAGCCACTCAATAAATGAGTCTATATAGCTGATGAAACAAACTTTCATCACTGCCAGCTAGCAAATCTTTATAATCAGATAATCTTTAAATTCTTTATTAAGGTCATTCAAGGGATTGCAATGACAGGGTACACTGAAAAAATTAAGCTGTTCAAAATTTAAGGTTCTTGGGAATTAGCTTGTTTTGCTAAGCGTGTACATTTGCCAGAAAATAGCATCAGAAGAACTCTTTTTCAGGAAACATAAGTCTAATGTTTTGGGGTTTCCTCAAAACCTTAGTGTCCATTTCCTGCAATTCTTATTAAATGGATCATTATAGTGGACTTCCCAGGCAAATTTCTGATTTTTGGAGTTACAAATAAAAATGGATGAGGACAAACAGTTTAAGAAAAAACAAAAAAACCAAAAAAAACCCAAAAACAAACAAAAAAACCACACCAAACCTACAAAAAACCCCAAGAAAAACAAACAAATGAAAGAACCATACCACATATCAGATAATTATTAACCCTTGAAGGCCTTAAACCTGACCACTAAGCTGGGAGACCCAAAAGTACTTGCAAGTTCATAGGTCTGAAAATTCATCCCAGCCTTTATCAGAGAGAAACCTCAGCTCACAGAAGCTTCCAACACCAGCACAGGAGATGATAGGTCTTCCAGGTGCTGTACAGGTATATTCTAGCTAACTTGTTAAATAATTTCTTTCTTTTTTCAGATACAAGCTATTTAATATTTCACAACCACTACTCCTGTGAGAGAACACTTTTTCTTAATTTATAGACATACAGACACATACTCTATTGTCTATTGTAATGCTACGTATCAATAAGGATGTCAACAGTATTTGTATTCTACTTGCATCCTACTCAAATTTCCAGTGAAGTTAGCAGGGAGATAGATTCTCATTGCTCTTCAGGGTGTATCAGTTCAGATGTCAAACACCAGCATGCACAAAATGTCAAAGTTACTTTTATGGAAAAATATCATTAAAAATCTTAATTTCCCCTAGATTGCAACCTTTTTTATATATATATTTCAGTGGATTCATTAGATGTGTTATTTTTCTTTGCTGCTACTCCTTATACAGATTTCTAACACAAATCAATAAGCTGACTTTGTCTGCAAGGGTTTCTGAAACTCTCCTTCAAATGGTTAAGAGGAAATTCCTTCAAGTGCAGGGCACTGGTCTAAGAACAGAGAAAAGATGACTGAAGATATATAAGAACTCTAAAAGACAGAGTCTTATGAAGGCTGGACAGAATCTCTTTTCTTCTGAAAACCCATCTGAGATGATAAAACCTTTACTGAAAAGTGCAGAGAAAGCTTATTGACAAATAAATCTCTGATTTATACATGCGTATATACAGGTAGTACTCCCCTATCTCCTGCAAGTCAAAGTAATGTGAAGAAGCCCAATTTTGAGACTAACAGAAGATGAAAGCAAACTTCAGAAGAACAAACAAAAAAATGCCCCTCAATCACTGAAAAATAGTTAAAACATACTAAGGCACTTGAAAGAAATACCATAACAAAACCTCTGAAGGAGAAAACAGTATTTATCACCTGTTGAAACATAACATTTAAGGAAGTTACATATAGTCTTTAATTAGGCTGCTGGAGGGATAACTCTACATAAACCTAACCACACAATTGTCCAGTCAGCAACGTACACTACAGAGATGTCTCTCAAAATAACATGTATGCTGTTATTCACTAACATTAAAAAGTAAAGAATAAAAGCAGCACTTGTCAATACAGTGGTACCGTTTGCTTGCCTGGAATTCCCACTCCCATGTTAATTCATTGAAGGCAAATACTGCTTTGCATTGACTTGGGGAAAAGTGAGGTATTATTTCACTGACCATAATCCCAAGCACTAGGAAGGAATTTTCCACTCACTGATTTTACAGTAAAGATACTAAAAGGCAAACCATCCGCTCCCTTTCCCTTCTCTTAACTCTTCTCTTTGCTGAAACAATAAATCACGTGAAGAGAGAAATGGGTAAAATCAGTAATACTGTTGCACATGATGAATTGTGACAAGAGAAGAAGAATCAGCAAGATTGTTTTACAGTACTGATACTCTGATGAGCAAACTGGTAGAAAAGTTATATAAAGTTTAACTATCTATGTATGATATGGATAAAAATCTAAACACTCCATTTTTTCACACCTCTATTATTTAAGGCAATATGCATGTCCAAATCTTTTATCATTTAAACCAGGCATGACTTTCTAGGAAGCACAACTATTTCTAACAGTTTAAGTTTCAAAGCCTAATTTAGGCCTCACTTTAGTCCATTTAATCTTTTTAAAATTACAATATATGGGTTATTAAGAAGCAGTTAGCAGAAAAATTCAACAGCCCCATCAAGAAAGATGAAACACGTTTAATAAAAAATAAGGTTGCTTACAAGTTTGAAATTTTGTAGTTAATATTTTAACAGCAATGTCCTACAGGGTCTCTGAATACCTGCTGCACAGCAGATATGGCTTTCCAAGTCAAGTCCCACTACTTTCACTAGTGACCCTAAGAAATCCCTGGAACCACCAATGTCATGGGTTTATTGGGGCTTTTTTATGCCCTCCTTGTAGCTGCTCACGTCCATACAAAAATGGGAAAATACAGTAGCCAAACTACACATACTATTGAGATACTAAAGAAATTTTAATATTAAAAAGGGAAAAATCCTAATCCAAAGCATAAAATTAATCACTGGGAACCAATTCCCCTGCACAAAAAGGGAGCTGCAAATGAGTGTGTATAACCCTTGAGATAATGAGATAAGCCATGTTCTGTCTGTACTCAGTAATAACTTAGAAAGCCTTTGCACTCAGTTCCTTGGGGTTTTTCTGTAACCGGTTTTGAGGACCTGCCCACTACCCAAGTACAACACCGGCTACTACACAAATAAAAATTACAGAATGGACATGAGACTCAGAAGCTTACATCTTCAAGTATGGAACTTCACTGTAAATGTTATTTACATTAACAACTCTTTATGCCTTTCAATGTCAATTCTGAAATAGCATTGAAGTCAACAGAGAATCCAACAATTTCTAATACATTGGCACAACTATGCTATTGCAATGAACTAGTATTTTTAGTCTTATATAGCACACAGCAGTGGTGGCAAAATCCCAACACACAAGGACGTCCTGGAACCTACTATGTTCTGTCATCTGGCTGCTAGAGAACACCAGCTGTACCTACATATATATACAGTTGTAGTTAAAACAGCTTTTACAGCTGTTGTGATACAGGATATCAAACAAACACAGGAGTACCTGGTATTTCTAATGATATATCCAGTAAGACTGTAGCATTCATTATGATGAAAAGCACATTCTGCCTTCAAAACATGAGGAATTTGTATGATCTAACAGCTTTCTCCCCTTTACAAATTATAGAGCGACAAACAAAATTCGATTTCAGGGCAAGGTCTAATGGGAAAGACCCTCTGTTCTAACTCTCTCAAGGAAGAGAATTTAACAGGAGTGTTTCCTATTAAACTCAGCATCAATTTCAAGCTTACAGCACAAATATAATCACCTGCATCAGCATTGTTCAAGAAAAGTCACCCAAGCAGCCTTTCAGCTCAAGATTTATTTTTTTTCCTAAATAAAACAGACTTCAGATATGCTACTTCTGAGGTACCTCTCTGCACATGTGCCTGAAACTGAGTACCTACACTACATACAAATACTCAAAGATGTCAACATCATTCAAATACCATTCAGACTCACTTTCAAAAATTTCAGCAAGCTCTGTAGGATGTTCCCTCCCATAACTCTCCCACAGATACAGACAAATGTTCTTTACCAAGACAATTTTCAAGAAGCAAAAAAAAAAAAAAAAAAAGTATCCAGAGTTGGGAGAACACCCCAGAAAACCATGCCCTTCCTCTAACAAAGTAGAAGCACACAGAAACTGAAAGTCTTTTCATATCAGAGTCTACTGAAAAAAGTGATGTTTTATGAGTGTCGTATTAGTTCATGAAGAGGTTTGTGTTCAATTTCAAACTTGTGCACTTAAATTTTCATCATTTTTAGGTCAGTCAATTCTTCTCCTCATGCTTTACTTCTAGCTATGAAATGAGAAATAAAGCTTCCCTCTCTTTTCCAAGTGCCCATTCTCATCTAATTTAATGACAGACTGTTTGAAGCAGGAACAATGAGCTGACACAACACCTAGTTCTAAATCTGACATTACCCTGTCATCTACAAATCCCTAATAACACTCAACTTTCTGCAAAACCACAGTATTCCCTATAAATACCAGCAATCAAAAATCAGCAGTTTTAATACTAGGTCTCCTTTAATTCTTGACATATTACTTGCAGACATTTCTGTGGCATATTAAATTTACACATAAAAGATCAAGAACAACAGATGAAACCCTGAGAACAAAGCCTTCTCACCTCTATTATTCTTCCTACGGAGTTTCATAAGCCAACTGGTGCAGATCTCTATCCTTGCAATTGGATTTCAAATTCACAAGGCATATCATTGTCCCAAGGCAGCCTACTCAATTAATTGCCTTCTATAAAGAAAGCATTTTAATAGATAATGATGCACAAAGAATATGCCTAGTTGCTCACCAGGTATTTAACTAGCATAGGAGAAAGAAAAGCCTGGACAAAATAAAAACGGCACCAAAGAGTCTTCTTCTGCCCTTCCCATCTCTAAGTGCCAGCTTCCTTCTCTACACTTCAGGAGGAGGTGGGGCTGGGAAACACTTCTTTCAGAAGTTCCACCCTTCTTTACAGATGCACAGATTTCATTAATAGTTAACTGGCGACACACAACATTAACTTACTCTGGTATTCATAGCTTCCATCCATGCTTGTCCCATGGTAAGCGGCAGCTTAGTGCAACTGCTTACAAATATTTCCTGCACCATGACACGCCACCCCAAGACTTGCTTTTCAGACTCTGTCTCACTGACTAGCTCATTTTAAAACAGTAGAATTCCACCCAGTTTTTCTGTAAGCAAAGGAAGAAAAAAAAAAAAAAGGGAGACTGACAGAGCATTGGGCTGCTAACCAACACTCCCTCTCAAATGTCTAAAACGCAGCAGTCAGATCAATACTTACATGTTCTCAGGTCTAACAAACTCCTGGCAAAATCACTTTGAGTTTTACCAATATCATCAATGGACTAAACATTCTAGGCTTGTTGCATGAGTAAAATGGAAAGCTCTTCAAAAGAAAATTATTCGCCTTGAAGAGCTGACCTTGCTCTTGTTCAAGTCAGTAAGTCTTGACAGGTGCTCCAGAACAACCACTAGAGAGACTCATGAGTGTAAGGTCTCCTTAACTGCAAAGGACTTTGAACAAGAATATGCCTATATTAACCAGGCCCTCTGGGCCATATTGTCATGTATTTCAACATACAAATATTTGAAGCCATTCAATGCACAGTAGTATTCAGAGACTTCAGTGATAAAGAAGAGCTTTGTCCAACTGACTGGCACTTCAACAATAAACTCCATTTAAGAGTCTGCCCGGTCTCATTTTATCTGTCTAATTACTTACCTCTCTTTCAGGAATAGCATGCTATTAAGGTTTGCTGATTAAGATTTGAAGGCACTTTGAAGATTTATTGTACTATACAACTGCTAATTATTATTGTTCATACCTGCATTTGATTGGGAGGAAAATACCTACGTGCCAAATAATTTCTGTTCCACATGTAAAAGTGAAAATATTTGCTTGGCTGTGCTCTTTAAAAAGTAAACAGATGAAAGACTGTATTTTAATTTGCAGTTCTTCACTGTGATACTTACTCTCTAAGAACCGAATGGCTGAAAAAAATCACAACATAAAGGAAAAAAAGCAAAGAAACACAACACCTTCCTCCACACTGGAACAAGCAAATGCAACATTTGTGCCTTGGTAACTTCTCACCACACAAATGCAATCCCTAGGCTTCTTCACTACCTCCCTTCAAGGCATCCCAAACGACAATACTATGCACAAGTTATCATATAGGCTCAAGATGACCAGTTGTGGTGGTGGTTATTTACCACTCATCCATATCACAGCCCATTTTTACTTTCAAAGACCTGTGAATCTGGGAATAGACCACCATCCTCTCCATATACTCTGTTATACTGGTGAAAATATACTGTGCACTGACTTATCCCTTAACATTCAGCCCATCCTTCTCCCACAGATACTTCCTTGTTTCATGCATGCTTTTCCATCTACTCAAGTGTCCTCGAGACTGGCACTCACAGCTTCCAACTTCACTGAACAACAGTCTCAGAATCAAGAATTTTTTTTTTTATTAAGCCACTATAACAACACCCTGTGATACAGCCTGTCTCCTTTTACATCTGGTATATTCAAGAGTATTTACTTTTACTGCACCTTTAACTTAAAAAAAAATAGTAATAAAAAAAAAAAAATCACACTCCGAATACAAAAAAACCCAAAATCAATACAAAACCCCTCATCTACAGAAGGTTCATTTTTTTTTTACTGTGCAACAGCAAAAGAAAAAAATCAGTCCTATTATGGGAGGAATACGTTATGTGCTTTTCTAGTTATCAGACAGGATTGTTAGGTTAAAAAATGAGTAATAAAATATCTTAAGAAGTTAGATCGTAGGTTTTTCTGTCTCTTGCTGTCATTCTTTTCTTTCCTTAAATTACTGCTTACGTTTAAAAATCGTTTATGGAACGACTTGCTTGTTGGCAGATAAAAAAAAAGACACTCCAGATGAAATACATATGCCCAATGTGAAAGCTGAGCAGATAGGTACGTTTGATAGCACTAGGAGTGGTAGCAAACTGTGTTGTAACTGCTCTACCAAAAGATTCTAAGACTAGATTTACTCTTTCCTCATCAGTATTTCTTGCACAAGAACCAAACTATTTAAGTTATTTGTATCTGTATCCTGGTCGATTCTAACTCTTGTAGAAATGTTTTTAAATCATATTTCTGGTCATGCAAAGACAGACTTGCACAGGCAAGTATCAGTCAGAGGCCTGATGCATAATTTGAACACAGAAAGCAGTCCTGCTTTGAAGTAATTATTTTAGGTATTAAATGTCATCACTAGCCTGAGCCCAAACAAATGACCCGGGAGTCAAGATACCTAGGAATATATGTATTCTATGACAGTTTTCTCACATGAGGTTCAGCCCCCAGAAGAAAGTCTGTGTATTCTGACCCAGTTTCACTGTACAGTTTCATCAAACATGTCCTCTTCACACTGAAAAGGCTTCATGAACTGATCACGGTTATTGCCCCAGCTAGTTCCACATGCAAAGACTTTCATATTCCCTTCTCCAAAACTCACACCTTAATAAGATGCTTAATAGATTACCTGCAACCAACCTTACAGTTTTCACGTCCTACATTTACTTCTGATTCCACCTACAAAACCAAACCGGTTCCCAAATGTTTCCCCAATAAACAGGAGGGGTACAGAGCAGCTCCTGGCGGTTCCCTATGAAGTCACTGCCTTTGTTGTTTTAAACATGCAATTTAAAGAGAATGACACAATCTCGAATATGAGAGAGATTATCCTGCGGTCTGCGGAGGTGTCGATTGCTAGGAGATAGAAAGCCAATGAAACCTACGCTATTTCTCATCACCAGCCAACAGATTTATACATCATTTCTGTTCCTCCAAAAACGTTAATAAGGCAAAAAAGTTTCCCTCTGTCAAGAAGTTAGGGAGGGTTGCTTTGTTTGGTTTGCGTAAGCAAAAACGAGCACATCGCCGCCGGCAGACGTAACCCCCAACGCGGGTACTGCTGTTATTGAAAGCCCAACGCAAGCCCAAAGGCGACCCGGGCAGGAAGCCCAGGGTAGAACCAACACCACCGGCCGCGCTTTGTGCGGCCTCTCTCACCCTCCTCTCACACTCCGCGGCGCTACGCGGCCAGGGCTGCCACCGTGCGCTAGCACCGCACCGGCGCGGGCCCGGCGCTTCACCCGCACACCTCCGCAGGGCCCGAAACCCGCGGCCCGCCGCCCTCCCTCCCTCCCCTCCCCAGCCAGCTCCCTTGCCGCGGCAGCTGCCGCTCACCTGGCGCCGCCACACCCCCGCCACCCTGCGAGGAGCGAAACCGCCCCGTGACAGAGGGGGAGGCCGCTGCGAGACTCCCTTCCCCCAGCCCACCCCCCACAACGGCCACACACCTCCAGAGTGGCCACGAAGGGCTCCCCGGCGCGCACGGACGGGCGGCCCGCGGAGCCGCAGACCTACCCGCCGGTCTAGAGACGCCGTTCGCGCATGCAGGGCGGTGATGGAGCCAAGGAGCCCGAAGCTTCAACCTCCCCGGCAGCAGCGCTCGCGTAAGCTTGTGGTCGGCTCCTGTAAGGCAGCGCGGGGAGCGAGTTAGAGCGGAGCAGCATCTCCTCCCGCGCCGGTCGCCAGCCCCGGCGCCCCTTTCCCGCACGGCGCGGAGAGGGCGGGAGCAGCGATGCTCTCCGCCCCGCGACTCTGTCTTTCCTTCCCTCCCCCTGTGCACGGCCGGCCCGCCGCCAGCAGCCGCCCCCCCCAACCCGGCTAGCGGGCGCGGGTACCCACCACGGCCGCCCGGCCCCGCCGGCCCGGCCCTCCCGCTGCCCGTGCCGCTCCACACCGCTCCGCTGGCCGCTGCCCCCTCAGGGCCGCCAGCAGCGCGGTTGGGCGGCTGCGCAGCCGCCCTCCGCCCCCGACAGCCGCTCCCTCCCTCCTTCGCGCCCCCGAGGCGGCGGTGAAGCTGCTGACACAGGCCCGGCCCCGCCCTCTCCCTCAGCTCCCGGCCCGGCTCCGGCCCCGGCCCCTTCCCGCCCTCTGCGCCCCGCCCGGCCCCGGCCCCCGCCCTCCCGCCCTCCCTGCCTCAGAGTCCGGCCGGAGCTCGAAGGTAACTTGAGAATTGACTCTCTTGGGGGTAAACTACTGCGCTGATAGCGGCAACCTGTTCCGGGCCCCAAAGGCGGGCTTTTTCGGGGATGATCTGACTTCTGTCTGCTCCCAGGCTTTGGCGCTTAAACTGGCAGTCTTGGTTCTCTACTACTGGAGTCCCGTGTCCTTCCGTACATCACCCGTCCCTGAGGGTACTGAAGGGATGGGGAAACCAGGACGGGAGCCTTCCATGAAGACGCATTTCGTTTCCCATCACTAGCCAAACTGGTACTGCATTGTTCGAGCGGAAAAAAAGAGGGAAAAATGTTGCACAAAGCAAACTTATACAAACAAAATTCTTAATGGCAAAGTCTTCAAATATTGCCAATTGTTTTTACCCTGTCAGACAAACTGTGGTGAGGAAAAGGTCTATTTGGCTAGGTGAAAGCTTTTTTTTTTTTTTTTTTTTTTTTTTTTTTTTTTTTTTTAAATAAGGCTTCTCTTTCCACTTCGGTGTGAGATTCACTGTGGGGGAGCCACTGACCACTTGTGCCATGGGGTTGGAGCTTCTCCACTGGGGTTTCTGCACGAGCTGCCTCCTTTGTGGAGACAGGCTGTGAAAAGAAAGTCACAGGTAGGAAAAGTACTTTTAGTTGCAAAGAATACTGTCACTACAGATGTGGCCCCAAATTCAGGCTATGTGAAAATGAACTTTTCCAGAATGATTGTCTAGAAGAACCGTTTTTATTAAAAAATAAGTAAAATGTGGAAACAGTTGCTTTAGGATAAATAAAAAAAATGTTTGGCTGTAACTGTTTCATAAATACTAATACCTTTGTGCTAACTGAAGTATTAAGGACTCAACATGAAGGTGAGTCTGCCATAAGTAATAGTGTCAGTGACTTTGTGTAAGTAGTAAAATAAAAGTAAAAATAAAGATGACTAGTAGAACTAATTAACATACTAAGAGGCTACAGTAATCTGAGATGTTGTTAGTTGTGTAATTTAAATATTATTTTCTTCTCATACAAGTTGCTTAAGTTGATAACTATCTCCTCACTTTAAGGTAAACGGAATATATTGGTATCCACATTCCCAACAAGACCTCATTTTGATCTCTGTACATTTATACATTCCATGGCAAGGACCCACCTCTTCTTTTTACAGGTTAATGTCTTACTGAAATAAGAAATTATTTTTTATGGATGTTTATGATCCGTAGTAGATTTTGTCCTAAAACTCTGCTTCCATGTCTCAAGTCAATTTATGGTTGCTATAACACATGTTACCATATATTCTGTCCTTTTTACTGCATTTGAAGATTGGGCACAGAAAGAACTATTTGTAGGAATACGATTTTTTTGCAAAGATACATTACTAGTTCAAGCAAACAATGAGTAAAATGGAACACATGTTTGAAAATCCAGCCTACATAATAAGGCAGCATTGTCTTCGTGTACTAGAATATGCCTCTGAATATAGAAATCTCCTCCCCCAAAAGTCACCTCTCTTAAAACACTGCAAATTTGATTGTAATTTACTTTCCTCTAAAGAAGATTTAGTTCCTTGTTCTTCATTCTACTAATGAGCATCTGTTTGCAACAGCATTTTCCTTAGCCCTGTAAATGTTTGTGAATACCTTAACAATTATCTCATTAGACTATTTGATTTTATTTTTTTAAATTAAACATCTTCAACAAGGAAACTTGGAGCTTAAGATCAATGAAAAATAATTTCCATCTTTACCTACTGTGCATTTTACAGGGATGCAAATATACGGAAAACATGATCATAACTTTAGAAATTTCATACATCACTGACTAAAAGACATAACACATTGTGCACAAAGATGGATGCCTTGGACTGCCTCCACTGTGGAGAAATTAAGTGGCTTTTGTCAGTGTGATACTTCTGCTGTTTGTTGTGAACACAACATACATTTACTGCAAAGACTAGCATGCCAGTACTTAATAGATTCCTGAGTGTGACTTTTTCCTTAGCTCTTCAGGGAAAGTTTCCACACTAACCAAACTTACAAACTTTAAATTTTCTTCTGCAGAGAATGTCTGGCAAATAAATATTCCACCATCAAAATCTCATTTTAGTCATAGCTTTTGCATAAGGTAGTGCAACTTTGCTTAGGAAAAAAAAAAAAAAGGCAATTACATTATCTACTATTCTTATTGAAATGTTCTTAATAAACAGGTGTACCTCTATCTATGTCTGAACTGGGGGATTCAAGAGCACTTCTGAGTTCCTGGTTTGGGATGCATGTCTGGCCAGACCTTGACTGCATATTAGGACAAAACCTGTATGTAAACTAGAACCCTTACTTAATCTCATGCTTATGGGTAACTGAGGAGTCAAAATTGTGTGGCATGCTGCAGCATACATGTAAAGGTTAGTTTAGAGGAAGACTGATTACTCAGAAAAAAGCCCAACATAACTGTGTCTTAGGCCAATTCACGCACAAGTTCTTGGTCCGCAAAGCACCTTCTTTTTGAGTTAGACTGTATTAGGGTATTATTCATAGAATCACAGAATGGTTTGGGTTGGAAGGGACCTTAAAGATCATCTAGTTCCAGCCCCCCTGCCATGGGCAGGGTCACCTTCCACTAGACCAGGTTGCTCAAAGCCCCATCCAACCTGGCCTTGAACACTGCCAGGGAGGGGGCATCCACAGCTTCTCTGGGCAACCTGTGCCAGTGTCTCGCCACTCTCACAGTAAAGAATTTCTTCCCAATATCTAACCAAATTCTACCCTCTTTCAGTTTGAAACCATTACCCCTCGTCCTATCACTACACTCCCTGATAAAGAGTCCCTCCCCGCCTATCCTATAGGCACCCTTCAAGTACTGGGAGGCCGCTGTAAGTTCTCCCCGAAGCTGTCTCTTCTCCAGGCTGAACAACCCCAACTCTCTCAGCCTGTCCTCATAGGAAAGGTGCTCCAGCCCCCTGAGCATCTTTGTGGCCCTTCTCTGGAACCTCTCGAGCAGGTCCATGTCCTTCTTATGCTGGGGCCCCAGAGCTGAATGCAGCACTGCAGGTGGGGTCTCACAAGAGCAGAGTAGAGGGACAGAATCACCTTCCTCAACCTGCTGGCCACGCTTCTTTTGATGCAGCCCAGGATGTGATTTGCTTTCTGGGCTGCGAGCGCACACTGCTGGCTCATGTTCAGTTTTTCATCCACCAGCACCCCCAAGTCCTTCTCCACAGGGCTGCTCTCATTCTACTCATCACCCAGCCAGTATTTATGCTTGGGATTAGGTGTTGTCCTTCTACTATTGAAAAGATCCTAAGAAAATTACACGAGTTGTTCAGAAAGGAGCAGGCAAAGAGAAATAGCTACCACAAAGATTAAATCTCTGAGAAAGATTAAGACCTAGTATAGTGACTGTCTGGGATTTTCAAAAGCAACAATTAGTTTTGGGTGTCTCCCAGTTTTGGTGCCCAAACAGGAACCTTATTTTCAACAAGTGTGCAATAAGTGGTGTCTGAAGTTTGGCAGCTTGATTCACAAATCCCTTTAGATCTATGTTCTTTGGCTAAATGACAATCAAGGGACGGGGAGAGCACTGCCTACAAACATTTGATAAGGCTGAATGCCAGTGAGAGGAAGTATTTTTGGTCCTCATCTGCAGTGTAATCCGTCTGGTAGGCTGATACCAATGAGGTTTAAAGTGTACTTGTTGGCTCTATATCAGTACAGTCACAGAAAAGAGGCCTGAAACATATTCGGGAGTACAGTTACACATTTACCATTAAAACAGAAAAAAATTAGAGATTTTACTAGGAAAACATTTCCTACACTAAGACTTACAGCTCTTGAGGATAATCTTCAAGAAAATCTAATTTACAGAAGCTAATTAGCTTTAGATACTTAAAACCAGACTGGTTGAAATAGTAGTAAATACACAGTAGAGAACACTCTTGCCCAGACAGAAACTACTTGTTCAAACAGGTCCTTCCTGCATTTAACTTTGGAGTCTATCTTAATGAGGGTTTTGTTTGGGAGTATTATAGTCAAGAGTTAAATCAGAGCAGCGGAAGAGAGACATTAAAATGTATAGGGAGAGTAGGAGAAAATGAGTTGTTTTTATTTGAGATTTGAAATGAGATGAAGGGTCACGGAGGCTGAGAAATACACAAAGGCTGTCCCAGAGTACAGCCTGTTTTGAAGAGAAAGCTCTCACATCAACAGTAGCTAGATTGTGTGAAGGGACAGACCAAAGTCTAGACAAGTTGCAGGGTGGGGGGTGGCGCAGAGAAGAGAGAATTTTTCCCAAAATTTTAGTGTTTCTATAATTCCATAATTGATGACTCTCAGCTGACCAAATTTTAAAGGCCAGACAGACAATTTGGATTTTGAACATTCATTTGTTGTAGCTCTCTGACATCTAAAAGCATTGTGTTTATCTTCAACAAATTCATTGCTCTACTCCTGCAGTGCAACTTAGCATCATCCTCTGTGCAAGTGCTAGTACAACTTTTACCGAACTCAGTAAGAACTTCACAGTCCCGCTAAATGGAGAAGGCTCTGACTTGTACAAATGACAGCTTTATGTTTTCCGGTGATCTTCAGTAAACACGTCAACAAGAAATTCTGCTTATCTATTGATAAATTCTATAATTTGGGGGTCATCCTTTATTTCTGTTTTTAATATCGTGCAATGAAAGTTGCACAATGTTTCAGTAAGCAAATGTCTGCAGGCAAACGTGTAGATCCAGCATTTACAGCTCGTGCACCATTTTATTACATTCCAGAGCTGTTGAAATTCCTAAGGCTACTCATGTAAATTTTTATGCCTAATCAAATCTCACTTTTCTAAGGTGATAGAAATGACTGGAAACTAAGTCTTTAAGGATTGCACAGTTTTGCTATTTTTGACTAGTGAATGGGATGCATTAAACCTAATTGGGATGAATGGGAACTGAGTATGCTAATGGCAGTACTTTTCATTAGAAGGTAGCAAAACCAGTGAAAGAAATACAAGCCAAGTTAACATAACCCATTTTTTTTTCCAGAACTTTTTTACTACTGATTCTCTGTGTTGACATCTAAGAGAATTTGTTTTCTGTTTCTGTCATGGACAACATTCACTCGGGGACACTCATTGTAGCAACAGTGTACCAAACTCTCTGATCCTGGAAACTGTGCTTAGTGTTTTTCTTTATGGTTTTTATATTTCCAGTGCCATCTTTTTTGGTAGCAGCAAAGCATACATAAAGAGATAGCTGACATTACAGGTGATGAAATATCCATTGATGAAGAGGTAATGATAAGAGACACTGATGCAAACATGTCTGTCAAATCATTAAATGCTTCGAAATAACCAGCAAAAAAAGGCTGATCATAGGCTCCAGGGAAACAGTGAGAGAATCACAGAATTAAAGAAGTAGGATCCCTGTAAAAACCACCAAAGGAACTATCAAAGATGCAAAAGAAAACAAAAATAAGAGAATACATCTAATGCCTTAGAAATATTGTACACCTTTTAATGGTGCTAGAATTTATTTCCGTACTCACCAAAACCTCTTCTACGTGTCTGTAAATCTCTTAAGGGTATCATTCTTTACAGGAGTTCCACCAGAGTAGATCCTGAGTAATTACGTTGAAATCTGCAGAATTACTCCAGATTTACATTGATGTTACAGTGACCATAACCTGACTCTATAGGGGACAATTATTCTTTCCCCTACTTACTCTATAAACTGCTGTAATTTACATTTCTACTTGCATTTGCCATAAAAAGCTGTGAATTAATTTCACCAAAAAGCTGCTTTGTTCCTAAGAAATGCCTCTCTGTTCTTACATAAGAATAAGGATTATTTTAATATCCTTTTTTAAGTTGTACAAAACCGTACTTTTACAAAGCCATGTACTGGGATATCTGATTATAGTTTTTTACCTAATCAAACAAAACTGACTTTGTCAAACTAAAGGGACTGAGTTATACCCCAGAAGTCACAACCTTTTCACACAGTTATGCCCACTGAAGTGGGTTGCTTTTAATTTTATTGGAATAATTGTACATGCTTGTGCATTTGTTTGGGCATTTTTTTAGAACTTTAACTTGCTTTCTTAATTGCTTACCATTACCAAGCTTTCATGGTAATGTTACATTTTTGTAATTCATTATCAATTAGTTTCACTGTCGTAGGTTTTCAGTCAAGACACTTCCTTTTGAAGAAGAGAACTCCTCACACAGAGCAAGTGGCAGCCCTCTATTCTGGTTTTATCTTCAATAATGCATATGTCAGCCACTCTAGCTGACTTCTGTGAGAATTGGATGTGAACATTTGAAGAAATTTTGCATTTACTTTGACAATTAAAAGAATTGTATTAATATAATTATATAATATTTTTTGATGCTTCTTTCCTGCTTCTATTTAGTTGTGTCACATTGCTTCTCTTAATAACTTTTTTCTGCTTTGTTAACTGGAAGTTATTTCTGAAGTATGAAGCGGATGAGGCAGTATGTTGGACATTCTTCTTCTCTGTTGCTGTTGTACTATATATTTCCACAACTTGAAATCCTAACAGAATTTATAACAGTCATTAGCCCCAAAGAGAAATTTCTTTAGTATTCCCTGGCCATAAATTACTTTTAAAACAAGCAGAGATGGAAAAGAGTTTGCGATAGAAACATGCCCTTCGAAAAGTTTCTCGCTTCTAAAAGCCAGGTCATTGTTTAATCACTGTAAAGGGAACACTTGACAGTTTGGGTCAAGTGTTAATGAAGTGCTTAATTTTCAGTTCTGGCTTTATAATCCTATTTATATATTTTCATGTGTCATTCGATGCCTGATAATATTTCAACATCTGTAACTCCTGCCTCTTGAAGCTTTCAAAGCAGGTCACTATACAGATGTGCTAAATCTCACAACACATATGGAGAGGTAATACTAGTCACATTTCAAAGAAGGGAAAACTGAGGCATGACCTGATATATTTAGGGTTTTGCAGGAAACTTGCTGCAGAGTACTGGAAGTTTTTTACTTCCAGTCACACGTGCTTCCTACAGAAGAGTTGGTAGTCTAGAAGGAATCAGACTCTTGCTTAGTCTCTGGAAGGTTTTCTTCTGGCTACACATAGCAATAGTTATTAATCTATTTTCACTTCACTACCTTTCATAATATGTCCTGTACTATTTTGAATTTAAAACATGCCCTTTTCTCCCTGCAACTGTGGAGAAGGTAGAAGACTATCTTATTTAAATTTCAAAGGGATTCTTTGTAAAAGACTTCCTTATGATGGAACCACTAGTTTATGCTTTTAAATAAAATCTTTACTCAGCATGTTTAGAAATTACAGGGCATTTCACACAAGGAGCATTTCAGGCTACGTTTGCAACAGAATTTAGTGTGTACAAGTGCAGTCAGAGTGTTAGAATGTTCTGATCTTTTGAGTAATTTCCATTGTTCTGAGGTTGCAACTCTGGCTTGACACTACTTTAACTAATTTAGCTGTGCCACCTAGAAATCAAAGAAACTGTACCTCATTCTCTTTGTTTGGCAGCTTGTATTCTTAGGAACCCAAGCATAAAATGTACCATGTGTGTTTATCACGTGACTAATTACAATCCAACTACTTTGCACTCACAGGATGCATCTTATTATGTCAATTACAGTCAGTCATCATCATTAACCATGCAACCATGGCTGAATCCATTAATGGCAGAAATAGCAATAACAGAGTGGATTGATACAACAGCATGTGGTGGTACCTTCCTTTTCATAGCATCATTAAATTAGGAAGCACTTTATACATCCTCTTTCAGCAGTGAACCATGTCAGTCTGTGGCATGATGTCACCAGTGAACAGAGACAGCAATTGTACACGAGGAACACCACCAGGTGTTCCTGTAATATGCAACTTAGACAGCACATACCCCCTGAACAGGTAAGGAGAATTCAGGCCTTATCTGCTCCTTTTGCATGCTTTCCTCCCCACATAAAGATTGCTGATTGAAAGCAAGAGCTGCTGGGACTAGACACATAGCTAACGAACTGGATATGCGTTGCAAACGTCAGAGTGCTTAGCTGGAATTCGAGTTGCTGGGACTGAGCTGTTTCTGTGTCCCGGGCCTATGGAGGGAGATGTGCACGGGAGGGCTGGGTGCAAAGCCTGTGACAGAAGAGCAGAGTCAGTCAGTGCGTGGGTTGGTGTGACAGGCTGAGGAGCACGTCAGGGAGCTCTCAGGCAGTATCTTACTTGGTAATGATGCTCGAGGCACAGTGCTTGGCTGCCACATTTGCAGCAGGTCTGGAGGCAGGCACATCCGTGGTAGACGTAGAGATCGGAATGGGAAAGTCTACTAATGCAAGTGTCTGCTATGTGTCTGGACAGCACAATCTGTGCCATGACATTTGAGTGATGAGGAAACAGAGCCACCAGTGAGACATTATCCGTCTTTTGTTACCACTGGTGCAAAGAATGATCTCATTCTAAAATGATAGTCCTCAAAGAAGCTTTTTAAAGTGTTTAATTTCCATTTAAGCAGAAGACATGTAATTTTTCCCTGTTTCTTGTGCTAGGATTTGATTGTGTTGTCCACATCGCTGTGTAATTTATCCCATTGCATGGGAATAGAAAATAATAGTGCCCCAGGGAAGGCACACTTACCATGAATGCAAAATATGTTGAAGGGGTATATTCAAATTGTACAGTTTGCCATGACAGCAAATCATAACCACATTACCAGTTAAAGCTGGAGAAAAAGAAATGTCTAGAGGTTGTCATTAACGGAGTGTTCTTATTACTTGGATTATACTATTGCATGACTACAAATAAAACTTAGTCTCCTGTGGTACATGTCATAGTAGGTCTACCTCAGGTCAGAATTGGGAAACTGCCATTATTTACTGAGAAAAATATTGATGTATGTTTTTCCACAACATATTTTCTGACCCTCATATACCAAAATTCCATAGAGAAGTACCTTCAAGAACAGCAGGCTGTTTCTGGACTTGGGAATGAGGTAGTAGTACATTTTCTTGTTACTGAATTTTTGTGTCTTGTTAAGGAAAAGCTGACCCTTCTCCATTTATAGACTTGCATGGAAATAGCCGATTTCTGTAACGACTTGTTTTTTCTGACTACCCAGTCTTTTGTTTTTCTGGCAGTGGATGCTCTACTTTTTCCTTCCTTTCTCCCCAGCTGTGAACATTTCATTTCAGTGTTCAGAGGCTGTTCTTCCTTAGCAGGGACACTCTCTGCCCTTTCTACATCTACTATCAATAGAATTGTCCTCTAGAGAGCCAGTGCCAAGCATCCAGAGCTCCATATTCGTGTGGTAGTCAGCAGCTGTCCAGTGACAGAGGATCTGCAGTCAGTAAAACCAAGGTGTGAGCTGTCATGACTTTGACAGCTCCCTCTTGAGACTGAATGGGCACATCCTTCTGTGTGACAGGACTGTATTTAGCCTGGGATGAACTGAGAAAATTAAAGAAGCCTAAACTAGACATACCTGTAATTCTATGAGGCTTTCCCATTAAAGCATACCTGGAAAATGCTAGAACTTTAAGGGTTTGTGTAGGGTTTGACTTGGAACCTTCATAGACAGGCCTGGCCAGTTTTCATGTAACTGTTAGGAAGAAAAAGGAATGAAAAAACAAGGTGAAAGAAAATTAATAGAGGGTGACTAGCACCCTTTATTAATCTCCTGTTTGGAAAAAAAAAAAAATGCCAGGGGAATGTACCCAAATGCAGTGTGACCAAGGCTATCACTAACTTAACTGGTTTGTATGACAGTTTTAAATGAAGCTTAAGGTAAGGGGATTTAACACGTGCTATTGGATCAGATGCTGGCCCAAAACTCTTAGCTGGGTGCATTGGGGGAGTAGTCTCTTTTCTATTACAGGAAACTATTTGATGTCAATTATTTCCTTTACAACTTTTAAATAGAACCATTGTCTCCAAGGCTTATCAGGTAGAGATTTAAACAAACAAACTTAACCATATGTTATGCACATGCAGCAAACAAAATATGTAAGAATATGTTTTTCATTTCTTATTTTAATCTGAATTAATTTATCATTGCTAGATAGCCATGGGAATACGTTAGATATGAAATCAAATAATGTGGAAAATAACCACATTTGTTAGGCTGTGTAAGAGTGGGAGTGAAAACATGAATTATGGAAAACTAATTTATCTGGAGATCACTGAAAATTTGAAGAACTTATCTTTTCACGGTTCCTGGGGTAATATATTAGTATTTTTTAAAATGCTCTTTAAGATTTGTATTTGCTGCTGGTATGGCTGCTTTATACCAATATGAACAGCGTATTTTATATAAGTAAGCCTGACCAGTTCCATTATTACATTGTCATTGTTCTTTCTTTTCAAGAGAAGCAGACATGACCTTACTAGATTTTAATATGAATCAACTATCTTCTTTTTGACAGTAGGCTAGTCTGTGTTAGCAATGCTCAGGAAACTTACGTGGTGAGTGGAACAAGGGTAAGAAACTACACTAGCTCAAAAGTTTATGAAGTATTTAGGTGGAGAAGTCTGCTCCTGATTTATGACTTCTCTGCATGTAAATTGTGAACTTATTTTTTAAGTGGTCTGATCAGTAGTGTATGTAAATAAACATGAGCCTGTGGATGGCTCATGTTTGTTCAAAACAAGTACAGTTTGATTATTCAGTCCCTGGAATTATTCAAGCAGACTAAGTGACTGCACACCCAAGTCAAATGCTGTGGTTACTCTTCCATGAGTAGACAACCCAAATTTGGGGACTAAAAGCAGATGTATCTTGCAATTAAGAAAAAGCAAGATCTTCTTGCTTGTTGGGCCCTACATAGGAGTTCTCTGAGTATCACTATGCATAAAATGGTACTCAGAAGGAAAGTACTTACAAGAAGGAAACAAGGGAGGACCAGAGCAGTCTTATGATGTAATTTGGAAAAGGCAAAAAAAGGAGGCACTCCTTCCAAAATTCCACTGTGTGGGTGGGTATTTTTCCTTCCTAAATCATTTGTAGTTAAGAGTTGACCTTGTGTTACTTGGATGGAAACAACAATAGTAAAAAAAAACCTGTAGGGAGGTCTTCATAGCTTAAAAAATGCCATATACATGAGCCATCAGCAAATCAGCGGTCATTTGAGTTGTACGCATTACCTTCCTCTTGACCCACCCCAATCCAGGGGTTTTCTGTTGTATGACTGCATCTGCAGCCTTCTGTCCCACATGCAGTGACAATGTGATCTGGTTTTGGAACTTAAACACCTAAGAAAACAAACTTATCCCTTGCAGTAGCACATGGTAGTTTCCTGTCTTGTCTGTCTGATGCTGTCCTGTGCTTAGACTCTGTCGTAACAGTCCTATATACACACTCCTTTCTTGCAGCTTTCCTGAGAATTTCTGTGTTCAGGGAGGTTAGAATTCTGTGGCACGACCACACTCTTGCTCCAGGAGTGGGGATGAGATGACTTCATTTTTGGTTGCCTTCTTAGCCATTTCTGTGCCCAACTAAAACTTGCTGCTCATGTGTTTGTAATTTTCTGTGGACTTGTTTCACCCTTTGACTTGAAACATCCTGTATGTTTCCACCCACTGGCTTGTCTCTTTCTATCTCTTTTCTGTCCTGCTCTAGCTGGGAGGTGCTTTCACCAAAAGTGCAGCATCCACTTTATTTTATACCTAGAAAATCTCAGTTTAAAGCAGTTCTTGTTTGGTTTAAGTGCATTAGTCTACTCCAATGTCAGTGTCATTCATCTTCCTAACTAATACTTCCAATGTTCGAATATGGTGTGAAGCATAGAAAGCGTAACAAGAATTATTCTGTTTTAAAAAATGGAACACAAAGTATTTTTTCTCTGAATGGAGATGTTGCAAGTAAGATTATATGTTGATTTTGCCATAAATACACTGAAGTCACTGGAGATGCACTGATTAATTATGCCTGCTAAAGCTCAGACTAAAGTGTCCTTGTTACCATTAGTTGTGTAATTATTACCCAAGAAGGGGTCCAGAGAATATTTGTTATGACACTGCTGGAGTGCTTTCTATTTCAGAATACTAGCAAAACAGTAATCCCAAAGCAGGTATTTTAGCGTACTGCCCACTTGTGACTGGCTTGACGCTAGATATTCTTTACAGATTTTACAGCAAACCACAGACTGTTCCACAGACACTTTAAGTCAGCTGACTTAAATGTTCAAGAAAACAAATCTGAAGTTCAGCTGATTTTTGTTAACGTTAGCAATGCTGCAGAACTGAAGTGTATTCTTTACACAAGGGATTGCAATCTGGTGCACATCTGTTCTGCTCTGAAAAATAAAGGAGCTCCCTTTTCACCCTGGACTTCTTTTCTTTTGTTTTTAAAGCAAATAATGAATAAAATCAGATAGTCTAAGATATGCACACGAAATTAGCATGCTACTTAATCTTTCAGTCTAATATTTTGCCATCTGTATGCTTGGGTGTTAAGCCTGTTGTATATTTCATGTAATCTGTTTCAAGTAGTTGCGGTGGAGTGACACCTACTTGGCATAGCTGGCACACCATTAGCACAGATGCTGTGACCAAGACCTCTCTCTCCTTCAAAACACCAGAACAGACAGCTTTCTGGAGTAGCATGTTTCTCCCCCTATTCTGTGGTCCTGTAATGCTATTAACCAAACAGATGAGTGTGGCTGAAACTCTGGAATTCTTTACACAAAATATTTTTGTATGTGTATTTTCTCTGTCCTTTACTTTCTTTGTTATTAAATTTACTTTCACTCTCTTGCTATGTGCTGCATGTTTTAGTGTTCATAGATGAGTTAACAATAACAAATCTCTTACCTCTATTTCTCTTTTCTGTAGGAATGCAAGCTATCTTTTTGTGATTGATAATGAGTTAATATCTGGCTTCACAGTTTCTTAAATACAGGGAGGCCCAGGCAAATTTTATTTCAGACTGTGTGCAAGATAATAAAAAATTTGCATCATCAGCATAACAAAAGTTCCTTAATGGACATCTTAGTGTCACTATTTGCAACATTTTTGGCAATCTGTTATTTCTGATAAAACTAGGTGGGGAAGAGGGAGGTCATCGGTTTTCTGCATGTGATTTTGAGTGGAGACGTAGCAATCCCGGGAAGTTTAGCTCCAAACACAGGAAACTGAATTCAACTTGTTTAAGGTATGATGGCTAGTCTTGATTTGTGGCACTTCTACTAAGACCAGCAAGGAATCACAGGATAACGAAAGAGTGATAGCAGTTACGCAAGTGGACAACTTCATTGTATGGCAGCACTCATAAGACAGTAACACATGAAACAGGAGCACACTGTGGGTAATAAAATGGACATTGTGACAGCCAAAAAAAAAAAAAATTTTTAAAAAAAGTTAGTTTCTAAAACAATAGGATACACAGTGGTTGTGCTGTTTGGGCTGATGGATCTGTCACTGACTAAAAAAAAAAAAGTTGTAAATAATTTTATGAAAATCTAATGTAAATATAGAATTAATTTCAGATTTCCCTCCATAAAACCTGATTTAATTTTTATTGCTTGGAAGAAATATCTGGTGGTAGTGAAACTTCAGAACACTGTTGGAAATGTTGGATGTTTCATTTACATCTAGTATCCTAACCAAAATTTTAAGATAACAAATAGACAAGATAAAATATAAAAAGCACATCACTTTTTAAAAATCATAGTGCCTTCCTATTTCCATTCTAATTCAATCTGTCTTTGAATAATAGTTACAGCTTTGTGTAAAAAGTATTTATGAACAAAAACCAAGGGTTTTTTTTCAGTGCTGTGATTCTTGGTTAATTTGAATTGTTAGAGAAACAGTTGTAATCAAAGCACTAAAGTAAGTATCACTAAGATTTCTATACCATTCCTGAATACCAAAGTATTAGGAAAAAAAAAGAACCAGAATTAACCCTGGTAGTAAATTGTTTTCTGGTTCAGTATATTAGTCAATCCTTAATTCTCTTGTCAAGGAAGTGACTGAAAAACTGTGTCATTTCAAATGTTTACCACCACAAGCCAGAGTAGTGCCACACTACAGAAACTAATTATATCCAGTACCTGTAAACTGCAAGACAAAGTTCTTTTATTTGCTTTGCTGTTCTGCAGAGGGCAATTGCCAAACATGATTGCATGGCATTTGATAATATTAATACTCTTGAAAAGCAGGGTTTGTGAGGTGAAAGTGTATAAAGCAGTCCACACTATGGTTCTGATCTCAAAGACTTGCTTTTATTTTCAGTCACATACATATAGAAGGTATTCATACAGAGGAACTTCAAAATTTTGAGTGTCTTTTTTGTTCTTCCTTCTAAAAAAAAAAAAGAATTAGTTCAGGATAGGAGACATAGGTAAGTCATTTCCTGAAATTATTATACTTTTCTAAAAAATCTGTCGGTGGTTGGAGTTGAAATTCAGGGAGCAGAGAAGGTGACGGCGCTATCAGAGTCCTACACTGTACTGCTGTAGAGAAACTGCGCATTTAACTCCTCCTCACACCAGAACAAAATCAGTCACAATCAGTACAAAGAAAAATAAGCCCAAACCAATTGAGCTGCTATTTATTTAGTTATTTTACAGAAAATAATTACATATAGTCTCAGCAGTTAAACCGTTTCTTTCTCTGCCTCCATCCATATATAAGGTTTGACCTTGAATCTGACCTCCTTGTTCAGCCAAATCCCTCACACATTGGAGGAGTTTTTGCCTGAACAAAAGATACAGCCTTGGACCTGCATGAGCATTGTTAGTAAAGGAGAATGTACACGTGGGGTCTGCAGTGCAGGAATGACTGCAGCAAGTACCTTAGTCTCCCTTTCTCATTGAGGTCTTAACTCTACCCCGCTGTGGCATCCATGACTGAGATGGGGAGGAGACTGTAATGCATTACACTAGTAAACTCTGTTCCTACAACGTTGTTGTCCTGAAAGAGGAGGACAAAGTTTTAGTGTGTCAAGAACGTGGAGGGAAAGGGTTAAACTTTAAGGAATACCTTAAAGGATAAAAGTACACCATCCATACTTCTGTCACATTAGTTCTTTTAATTGCTATTTTAAGTCGTGCTCAGTTGAAGAATAGTAATTTTCTTTCCCAGCCTTAGGAGCTGCCTGCCATAGTCTTTTAAGTTTGAAACTATCTGAATGGGTAGGCTGGAGCCATGTGAGTTAGTTAGAAGAGGCCTCCCACGGGCAAACTAAAGACTAGTTCTTAGCCTGTGTGACAATAAACATTCCAGTTCATATTACTGAACCTCAGGGAAAACATCGTGCACCAACTGAAGCAAAACCCACAAGGTGAATTATTTGACATCAAAGGCCACAACCCCCAAACCAGCAATTGCTCTCAGAACACTGTGAAGAAATGAAGTCCTCCTGGCATGGAGAGGAATGATGAGGAGTCCACTGCTTCTCTGCAGTGCAAAACCAGCATGCCTGTATTCACATGACAGGATAATATGCTGACCATCCCCACCTCTCCCTACCCTGACACGCATGCATGTGTGTGTGTGTGTTTCAGGGGTAATCTTACATGAGGTTATAAAAGCCTGATGCTCCAACAGCACATGTGGTATTGAACTGACTTCTGACCTGGGCTGAAGGTGAAGTTCTGATTTGGTATTATTCACAACCGTTTGCCTACAGGGAGACTGTTTCAAATTAGCAGGTATTGCTTTGTTCTATTGTGCTCATTAAACTTGGTATTTCCTAAAAGAGTGATGACTGTAACCAGCATGGCTGTCAGGCGTTCATTCATCAGTTCAAAACGCTGAACACAGCATCAACAACAACATTGCTTATAGTTTCAGAGCTGTTTCAACCAGCTGCTCAGACGTCTGGTAGTGTATCAGTTCATTAGTGTTGGTTATTTGCACAGCTTGGCTGAAACTATTGTCCCACATTCTTAACAACCTGCTTTGTTTTCTTGGAACATAAAAACTCCTAAAAACATTAGATGTATTCTCACAGAAAGACTTGAGTAATTGCAAAAAAAGTCACTACAATAGATTAATTTGTTACTACTACTGAGGCAAATGTACTCCTCGGTAGTTAAAAAAATGAAAGGAAGAGAACATAAAATATCCTCTGCATTGAAGTGAGCTGGGGGCAAGTCTATGGCTGTATTTCAGTGCTGCGTTGAAACAAACCAACGAAAAAGCTATTGTGCCAAAATGTTTCCAGGGATATTTCCCCAAAACACCACACTAATTTAAATCAACTGCTGCCTATATACAATGTATTTTACTTTCCTAACTAGCCTTTGAACATCTTAAGCATTGTGATATGACTTAATCGCATGTAGCACACATAGTAGTAATTCATACTTGAAGAAACACCTGATAGAAACTCATTGCCTGAGACAGGCCTTACTGGATTCTGTTTTACAAAAAATTTGGTAAGGAGATGTTTTCCATTTAGCTTGGTGAATTAATTGCAATTTTTCAGTTAATTGCTATGTTGTTACTGCTCTGACTGCTCTTCCACTTAATGCTCTTTTGTGAAGAAAAAAAAATGCTCTTTGTGTGCACTTACTATATTATGTAGCTGTTCCCTGCATATTAACCGTACATCACCTACACCATCCAATCAATGAAAATATTCATTCTCTGCATCTACTTCACTATGAAGGGCAAAGTCATTTGCTCCTCACAGCAAGGTTTCAATGTTGATGCAGTCACGTTTTTTTTTCTTTACTTGTAACACACTTCTTACAGACCACGTATCAGGAATATGGATTAAATCATCATTTTAAGTGGCTTCTCTGACACGGTGAAATGAAAGATGTGATCATTATTGAATGCTATTATCTTTAAGAGAGCTCATTTCCTGAGCTGATGGAGTAGCCCGTAATAAATAAATGCACCAGAGCTTAAAACCAAAAGATACCAACTGTATCACTTGGCAAGTTTTCTAAAACATTATAGTATTCACTTTGTGTGGAAGCATCAGGTTGAGCTGTATGGATGTAAAGGGAAGTTTAGCCTAAAGCAATATTACTTTCAGTAGTCACCTGTGATTCCTTTCAACTTCAGTCTGCCAGTCCTGACTATTTCCACCACTAAAGAAGAAGTTGTTGAGGGGATAAGGACTAATTAATGTTATGTTAAGGTTGATCTCTCTATAGTTTGGTGGTACTGGAGTGCTGCATCCAGCTCTGGAGTCCTTAGTACAGGAAAGACAAGGAGGGCCATGAAGATGATCAGCGGGCTGGAGTGCCTCTCCTATGAGGACAGGCTGAGAGAGCTGGGGTTGTTCAGCCTGCAGAAGAGAAGGCTCCGGGGAGACCTTATAGTGGCCTTGCAGTACTTAAAGGGGGCCTGCAGGAAAGGTGGGGACAAACTTTTTAGTAGGTCTGTTGCGATACGACAAGGCGTAATGGTTTTAAACTAAAAGAGGGCAGATTTAGACTAGTTAAAAGGAAGAATTTATTACAATGAGGGTGGTGAAACACTGGAACAGGTTGTCGATCCCTGGAAACATTCAAGGTCAGGTTGGATGGGGCTCCAAGCAACCTGATCTAGTTGAAGATGTCTCTGCTCACTGCAGGGGGGCTGGACTAGATGACCTTTAAAGGTCACTTCCAACCCAAACTATTCTATTATGGTTCGTAGATAACAAAGCACATGTTACCACACTGGACGTAAAATTTGTCAGACCCCAAAGCAAGAAACACAGGAAATGGAGTCAATGACAGATTCAGATACCATGGCAATCATTTTTTAAGGAAACAGTTTACCATTACAGATGTGTACTTACTTTTCCTCTAGTTTCACTTTATGCCTTTCTTTTTTTTTTTTTTTTAATCTATACTACCTCAGTAAGTTTAGGTGGAATGGCTGGGAAGAGCTGATATAGCATCAGGGCAGAGTCCACCAAAGAGGAGTCATGAGAGAACAGCAAACAGAGCTTGGCAACATCTTCCTGCTAGGGAGTTGCTTTGTGTTAAATGTAGTAATTTAACCAGAAAAAAATTTTGTGCGGATTCCAAAAGGTACTGTGGTAAGCCATAAAGCTCCATCTTTGGATGGTTCCTATGGTATAGTACGGTTTAGAGAATGCCTTTCTGTTAAAGTGGACATAAAAAGAAAAAAAAAAAAAAAAAAGAAAACAACTAGAGCAGGGATTTGTGGAGAAAAGTACTTAACACAAAGCAATTTCCCAGCATGATAGTGTTGTCCAATTGTACTGCTGTCTGGTGGCTATCTAAAGGGAAGATAAATCTGCTTACATAGCATGTCTGTTTGGACATATCTTTGCATGCTCTGTCGGAAGAAGTTTTCACTATGTAATTTCAAGTTGGACACAGACCAGACAGTTGAAGATCTGCAAAAAGTAATTGCCTAAATTCAGTGTTGCCTTTTACTTCCCAGACTCCAAACAGTTTTGAAGAGATTGATGGTGGCCAAATCTACCCACACCCCCAATCGGTTTGTCTCCACCGCCATCTGCCCCTTGATTCTGCTCATTTGACAATCTTTCTTCTCAACGCCTGTACTACAGGAGCAATTCACACACAAAATGTATTGGAAAACGAAGAAAAATTAATGAAAACTTACTGAAAACGTAGAATTATGCTTTGTCCAAGAAATGGTCCAGACCATCAAGTACACCGTGAACTGTCCAGGGTCAGTCTGGCTGGAGAGGAAATGCAACAAGCAGATGATGTACAGGCTGAACGGCTCGCTCAATTACGCTTTTGCTGGAGCCTTGAGCACATTTTTGCCTTTAGGTGGCAATCTTCGCCTATATCGTGCGCCTTCCTTGCGGCAGGGAGCTGTGCCTGCACAGCTCTGCAATACCACATTCAGAAGAATAAGGTGAGCGCAGCATTAACCTGAGGTAAGGGATATGATCTAACACAGAGGAGAAGCTGGAATAACTATGGCTGCCTTCCTGCATTAGCTTTAAAAAAACTGCACTGCACACTGATTTTTTAAATCTCCCCCCCCCCAATTGCTGGATGGTCCTGTGAAATGGATGGTCCTGTGAATCGGATGGTCCTGTGAATTGGATGGTCCCGTGAATTGCTTGCAGCGCAGTGCAGACTGGATGTGGAATCATAGTCCCCTCTGGATTCAGTGTTACGTAACAGTGGCAGTGCATTTTTGCAGTACATGTGAGTGTTCACCTTTGTCTCTGTGCTAAGTGCTTAACCCAACGTTAAAACCAATGGACAGCTTGGTTATCCTGTTAATTTGCTTCTGCTAGTAATTACATCCAAAAATGGAAATGAAAACTTACTTCATATGTTTCAGAAATCGTATGACCCTGTTGGCAAATGAATTATTTTAGCAATACATGCTGTAATTTTATTGCCACGTCCGCTAATCCTGTCTTGTGCTTGTGTCAAAACAGAGTCAGAAAGCTGAAACTGATGAGTACAACTGTACTGAAACCTGGCCAGCATTCTCCCACTGACCCACCTGCAGTCAGCATCATGATAGCATGTTGCAATGTTGCTCAAGGAGATATTACTTTTCTCCTTTCTGGTGAAAAAAAGGTGAGAGGTCTGCACATCGCCAAAATTAATGTTTTCCTTTAAGCAGATAATCACAATAATCCTTCAACTAACTGACATTTCAGGAAGACATACACTAAAACTCTCAGAGGAATCTTGCTCTGAGAACACAGCTGTTACATGGCATTAGGCTTTTGAAGAAGAATTTGGACAATGTTCTGGCTGCCTGGAACTCTGAAATTCAGCAGTATTCAGACACGAGGTTTGGACTATTCATCATAATGTTCATTGATTTTAAAACCAGAGCTTCATCCTTTAGTCCACTCAGTTACATGCTGGGCCCTAGAGTACTTCCAATTTTACTGAAAAGAGCTTTTGTACACACTCTGAATTTATCTGTGTTCAAACCCTGTTAATTCTGGACTGAGGCTGACATTAAGAAAGTCTCCATTCACCCCAAACACCTACATCCACAAATTTTTCCCTGAAAGGCAGACTGCTCTTTGGAAAAGAGGTGTGGGGTGGGCACATTTAACAGCACCCTATGGTGACATACCTCCAAGACTTTTATTTTTGCTATTAAAGTACTTAGGGTAAGTAATAAGGTAATACTTTTTTACTCATGTAGAAAAGAATGTCCTGGTTTCAGCTGGGATAGAGCTAATTTTTCTTCTTAGTAGCTAGAACAGTGCTGTGTTTTGGATTCAGTATGGGAACTGGTGTGAGAAGAATGTTGATACTATACTGATGTTTTTAGCTGTTGCTAGGAAATCGAGGACTTTTTCAACTTCCCGTGTTTTGCTAGTGTGCAGGTGCACAAGAAGCTGTGAGGGAGCATGGCCAGGGCAGCTGACCCAAACTAGCCAAAGGGATCTTCCATACCGTAGAACGTCATTCCCAGTATATAAACTGGGGAGGGCTGGCGGTGGGGGAGCAATCGCTGCTTGGGCATCAGTCAGCGGGTGGCGAGCAGTTGCATTGTGCATCACTTGTCTTTTCTTGGGTTTTATTTCTCTCTCATTATATTCCTTTTCATTACAATTGTTGTTGTTGTTATTATTATAGATTTTATTGTTGTTATTTTTATATTTTATTTTAGTTATTAAACTGTTCTTATCTCGACCCATGAGTTACTTTTTTTTTTTTTCCCTGATTCACCTTCACATCCCACTGGGAGAGGGGAGGAGTGAGCGAGCACCTGCATGGTGCTTAGTTGCTGGCTAGGGTTAAACACAACAGGAAGAAAACCAAAAAATGAACACTTATTCTAGCTGTGATCTAGCATTCTGATGAGAACACTTAAAACATATCCTTTTTCTCCTAAGATGATGCAACTGAGCTGAAAAGATAAGACTACTCCAAGAGCAGGAATACTGTCTAGAGAATGCTGAGGACAAATCCAGCAAAGCATGGGCATAAACAGATTTTCCAAGACAAAAAATTCCAGAGGTAATTTTTCTGAACATTTGTTGATGACAAATCAAGATTTAAAGATGTTTTCGTAGTATCTGCCATCAATTTCTTAATCACTAACACAGCTTAATCTTGTAACATCAGACATGTCTTTAGCTAGCTTGGGTTAACAGCAGGAAAGGGTCATTGCACAGCTTTTTACGTCATCCACACATTAAACCATTAATTGTTCTGGAAAATGGAAGCGGTATTTTGTTGCAGTGGCTATGTCTTTGTAATTTCTGCGTCATGAGTTTGTAAGAATCAAAGATAATTCCCCTTATTCTCCAATGTTAGATGTGAAGTAGAGGTGGGAATAATTTCACACATTTCAAATTTAGCCAGAGAAATGTTAAATGCCCCCACTGTTAGTTTCAGGCTTATGACACAAGAAAGGCTAAAATCTTCCAGATAGCAAGTCAGACACTCCCCATAATGGGACTTACTTAACAAAAGCCCCAGTCTATCCATTTAATAGACATACTCAGAAAGAGAGCTATTTTCTTCACTGCCCTAATTACTATTCCATGTGTAAGTGCTCCTGGAATGTGGACAGAACATCATACAGAAACATCAGGAGACAAACAACACTTACTCCTTCCCAGCAGTGAATTTCAAAGTAAGATGAATACATTAGGAAACTGGTATTAATTTAACCAGCTAAACTTCCTCCCTGGCTCCTTACACTATACTGATCATCATGTTTTCTTGGAGGCACAGCAGATTTGCAGTTCAGGCTCCAAGCTGTAACATTAACAGAGGGTTTGGGAGAGGAGAGCATGTTGAAAAACAAGATGATCTTGGTCTTTATCTGTATGTACTGGAAGAGAGTCGCAGCCACAGGGCAGTGAATGGAGCCCACAGAATTGTTGTTTTCTAAGCGTCAACACACACATAGAATCAGAGCCAAAACTGAACAGCCTCCAGCAGAGGGTTCCACAGGAGAAGCGAAACTTCAACTCTGCCATCAAACTAGAAAGTGACTCCCACATGCAGATCACAACAGCCATACATACTGTAAGGGGACTGAGAACGGGTCTCAGCACGTTCAGACATGCCTCACACCACCACAGTGAATGTTCTTCAGTTTGAGAAAAAAAGGTTGTTCACTGACCTTGACCTTCATCCCGTTCATCTGCCTCAAGTGGAGAGGGAGGGGAAGTTTTGCAGAGGTACTCTGATCTCCTTTCTTCAACTCTGCTTTGGCACAGATGTTTCCATCGATTTCCTACAGCTCATCAGCGTGCAACACATACTCCCCCTTACCAAACAAGAGATGTTTAGGCCATCATGCAAGCTGCCTGAAGAAAAATTCAGGCTGGTCTGTTGCTACAAAAGGCACTTTCACTGAATGCCAAGGAGTATTATAGGAGATAGACCTGTCCTGTTCAAATACAACTTCACTTTTTTCTGGAATTTAGGACTCTGGGTTATTTGAAGCTAAATCACAGTTACGGCTTCAGATCTGGATTCAATGATGTGTAAATCACTGAAATATGGGCATAAAAATTCTGACTCCTGAAAAGGGCAAACCTCTCAGAAAAGCACGAATCATCAATTGTCTCAAAAGGTACCCAGTAAAACAAAAAAGCTGGTCCCTGTCCTTCCCATTTTGCAGCAAGAATCATAAAGGCAAAATTCCCTAGCCACTGTGAATCAGAGGTTTGTATTATCTGTTGTAGCTTAGCCAATCTCTGCATATACAAACTGGGAGGAGAACAGACCTTGAAAATTGTCCTGTTTTAGCACGTCAGAGCAAGAGTACCAGCTCTGCACAGCATGTTTGAAATGGCAGTTAAGTACCAACAACTCTAAGATTTTATTTCTTTACAGTGCTTACAAGGTAGTTTAATTCTTTTCTATAGCTCTCCCCTCTTCAAGTTGTTTCAACAGAAGCCTGTTTGCAATTTTTCTTTTCATGTCTACATATGATAAATCCAAACATAAAAATGTCCTTTGTGTATTATGGTTTGACTTGCTTGAAAATATAATGGGTACAGATAGCTTGTGCAAGAACTGAGAACAACAACAATGTTTTTCAAAAGGCAGCACTTCTCTCCTGTTTGTTCCTTTTTCAATTGGAGTGAAGTGTGTTAGCTTTGTGAAAAAACAGTCCCCAAACAGTAACTGCAGTTGGTATGGTGGTTTTGGGTTTTTTTTGTTGTCGCTGGCTGGATCTTGTTTTACATTTTTTAATGGAGGAAGAGGTGAGAGAGGGACTAGCTTTTACTTGGCAGTTTTTCTTCATTCTGTTCAATCATGCAACCATTTTTCCCCAATATTTTTAGGCAGTCAACCAGAGGAATAAACTCCTAAGCTACATAAAGACAAAAAGTCTGAGTCTCATATGCATTAAGATTCCCTTACATTTCTGTAGCGCTAGAAATGCTTCTTAAATTAATGATGAAGCACATCAGAAGGAGCACTAACTGGATTTTGTAATCCTGGCAACTTCCACATGTTTACAGCTTTATCTGTGTGCCCTAGCAAGGGCTGAAGGAAAAGAAACAAGAAGCCAGGAGAGCTGTACAAGCACACTTTGTATCTTCTTCATTGATACCCTTCATGCCATTCAAATAGGACTCCAGAATACACTATTTTAATTAGCAAAGCTTGTTTCAAAGTAAACAACACAAACACTCCTTTTAGAACAGTCACAGTCTCCCCTGCTAGACATACAGGCTTTTTGGCAAGATCACATTCAAACAGCATGAAATTCACCCCTGTGCACGGCCCCCCAGAAGGCCCTCACAACGCTTTAACTTCCACTTAGCTGCTCTGGATAGGAGCGAGTGGTTTGTAAGATAAGGACCGAGGTTCACTACAACTTTCCTCCAGAAAAGAGACGGTCCAGATCCACATCTGTAAAGATCAGCAGTTTTACCACTATAAGGTCATAAAGGTGTCATATAGGCGTCATGCATAGAGTACACACTGTATTTCAATTAAGTCCTGTCCCTGCATGACTTTGAGCCCCTGTGAAAATACACGTGCACAACACGCATGTAATGAAGCCCTCAATCAATATGGTTTGTTGCGTTGTGCTGTTTATTGGGAACACTGCAAAGTCATTCAACGGACAGGAGTCAAGACAGCAGTGAGAAGAGTATCCTCATGAGGAAGCTCTGACAGGATTCCTTTTGACATATGGGAGAACACGAGATTCCCATCTAAATTCCGTAGTTGTTAAACGAACAGAAATCATTGATGTGACATTGACCCATAAAACACTGATGACTGAGGCCCTGTTCTCCCCTGTACTACACGCAGGGAACAACAGATCATCAAAGGAAAACAGGGTAAGAACAAAACAATATGGAAATAAAGTTGGTTCCTTAACAAATGTCACTACTGCAGTCCATTTGTACTGACTGACACTGGTTGTTCTTTTCAGCTATAACTGTGCAACAAAATAGGACATGTCTCATCTTCCAGTCTTGATACTGAACTGTTGTTGTTGATTTTCTTCTGTTGGTCAATTTTTTTCTTTTTTTTTTTCTTTTTTCTTCTTTTTTTTTTTATATCTACGTTTATCAACACTGATACATTACAAATTTTGTTAGTTATACTTTGAAGTCTGATCATGCAGAACTACAGGCAGGTGCAACTTAGATCTTATTACAGGATGGACATGGCAAGGTGAACAGTTGTTTTTGCTAGTTAAGATCTGGAGCTTTGTTACTTTTGTGGCTTAATATATACTGGCCGTAAGTCCCACTTACTCAATTTACTAAATATACATGATTCTGTATGTACACTGAAACCTTCAGCACCCTCCTCTTCAACATGTGACTGACTTAGGCAAAGGTCAGAGGTCAACCATATTTAGGCATACAGTGACCTTACTGTAAAAGATTTAACAGAAATAGTGTGTTGGATCATTACATATTAGTTACAGAAGAAGGAAAAATATCAATACAACTATTTACATTATAAATATCTTGATTTCCTGTGCAGTGAAAATTAGCAAAAGAGACAGGCTTACCTGTCTGAAATGATAAGCATGGTAGGCATACATTTGTTTCCCAAATTGACTGTGTCTTCCTTCAATATGTGCTTTTCAGCTTTTCACTCTCAGGTAAAAAGGCACCATTAGCCTCAGTTGAAGTTTTTCAACATTCTTTTGTCGAATCACCCTCTTTAAAACTCAAACTTGCCATGGGTCAATAAGCCTGAACAGAAATTAAGTGAAACAATTCATCTCTTGCAATCAATATTTAATTTAAAAAAAGAAAAGAAAAAAATATCAGGCCACATTGGCAAGTTCTTAGTGTATTCCTAACACACTAAGCAGATTCCACTAAATTCCACTGGACAGGTCTGTTTTCCAGCTCATCGGTGAAGACGACACATTCACCATTCGCCCGCCTCCCCCAAACATCTTACTAATTAAGACATTACATATTTGTGGAATATTCAAACCTACTGCACAATGATTTTCTTTTTGTGTGTGTGTGAAAAAGATCAACTTGATCTTGCAATTAGTTAACTGTGTCCTTAGTAAAGCGGTGGAAGTGCAAATAACCACAGCCATCAGATTCTTGAAGATGCGCGATTACATTACAGTTATGCTCTTTATGCACACTGAGAACTTGGATCAAATATGAATAGAACATAGGTTCTAAAAATCACATCCATATGCACTCCTTCTCTTTCCTACACACACATATGAAAGTAAGAAAAACAAAAGCCTAAACTTCAAGTGAATCATTAACTCAGACTTTTTTGCCACACAATTAAAAGACTAATTCTTCCCTGCAGGTTTTCTTTCATATTGCTCTCCCTGGAAGCATACAGAAATGCCTTTTTTGGTTTTGTTTTTGCATGTTTGAATTCACACAAAATTTAAAATCTCAATAAGCGTGAAGAAATACAGATAGGTCTGAAACAAAAATAATTTTTCATCCTTTGAAATACTGCAAAGTTTGTCATATAAATAAGCTAACATTGGGCAATTAAAAGTTATTTTGAATTAAAATCTTCCAATTACATTTCACAATGATTTCAGGATACTCAAAACTACTCAAAACACATTTTTCCTTTTTTAATAAAAAATTTGGGAGATTTGCTGAAACTGACTCTCTCAGGCAGTTCTAAAATTGACTATTAGCGCATATTTCATGAGAAAATACGTTGGTGAAAAAGAAATCACTGGTGCTTACTGACAAACATTAGAATACAATTCAAATCAGTTAAGTAGCACTACTTTGGAAAACTTCCTAAAGGCACTGCAACATGTCTAATTTCTTCAGTATTGTTAGCCCAAAAGTTGAAAGTAAAGCAATATATATGATGATAAAACCATATATATGAATCTATTCTTGGTTATAAGTTTAGAAGAGTGATACAGTGACATCAGTGACATGATCATTTGTCTTGTGTAATCTCTGGAGGTCAACATCATGCAGGAACTTGTGAATCCCAGCGGAAAACCATCAGTGCATTAGGGAACTACCCAATCAGGCTTTCTGTAACCTTTTTTTTTTTTTTTGACACATTACCATACTTGCACTCCAATTTAAGCTCCGCTTTGTATAACGCAAGCTTGCTAAGATTCCTGAACCATTCTATGCCATGAAATTCTAGATAGTATGGGAGGATTATCAACCACAATGCCATTAGCATAAATCAGTATGTGACCAACTCAAATACCTGAACTCCCTAAAGATCTATTACATTTTAATGGAATATAGTCAAAACTGACAAGGTACTATTCCATCCACCAAGCCCGTATCTGAAGACTGATTTCAAAAATTACAGAAAATTTTGGATGGAAACATGCATAACCTTGTATCAACTTGGAAGTAAATCAATACTTCATCCTCATTTAATCTCATCATTGAGAAGGAAAATGGAGGAAGGGTCTTTTAAAAGCAATTCTGACTTCTTTTTTCTTTTTCTTTTTTAGTTTCTCATACTAGCCAAAAGTACTCCATCTGAAAATAAAGCAGGAATATTTTGCAGCAACTTTCCTCTCTACCTCCTCAATGCTAACTTTTGCAACTAGTGCTCTGAGCAGCCACTGATAGTTAAGATGCTTCTGCCATTTTCCTCACCCTGCTGATGGCTAGCTACATGACTTAAGTAAACCACTTGGGACAGAATTTTATTGCGTATTCAAGCATTTAAGATACCAATAGGCTCTTAGGCATATTTTCAAAAATGCCAAGGTGTCATTTGCCATTCACGCTAATGGAAGATATGCCACTTCTGGCACAGGTTCTCTGATTGCCCCTTTAGTGCCTAAATACCTTGGAACATCTGTCATAGATCTCTGGCTTCCCAATTTCCTACATCTCTGCAGTGGTGGCAATTATGCTTACAACTGCAAACCTCAGAGAACGTGGTGAAAACTGTTACTCAAGTACTATTTAGTAACATTTTAAACAGAGGTAGATTTAAAAGATCACCGGCAAGAAAAAGAAGAAAAGTATCTATCATTATCAAACTGAACAGAATATTGGAATAAAGGGGAATAAATTTGAAGAGAAGGGTATAAAAACTTCTAGAATCTGAAAGAAAAATTTTGTTTACCTTAACACGGCCACAGAACATCATCACTGCAATCTTTTATTCAAGAGTACATACATTCTTGTAAGGTATCAGCTGACAGCACCAACTTCCTGACACAAAGCAAAGCAGAAGACACTATTCCTGTTTGATGGTCACTACTTCAGTTTGGAGATACAAGGACTAGAACTGTAAAGAACTATTGCTTTTCTTCATTGATGGCTTTTTTCTAGTGTCCAATATGGACAGCCCCAAGTCTCCTCCCCCAGAGAAGAGCTTCTCATAAAGGAGACTAACGAATTTGAGGACAAAAAGAGATGCAGTAATTCTTTCAGGCCCCATTTCAGCAAGGCACTTAAGCAGATGCTGATGTCGATCACTGCTGAGCAAAGGACAAAAGCACAAGCTAGTTAAAATTATGTATGCATCTCTATAGTCTCCATTAAATGTTTGTACAAGCACTGGTGCTTAGCGGAATCAGGGTTTCTGGGAATAAAGCTATATAACTTCTATGTTGTGTTCATTTAGCGCCGATCACTAGGACATCCTCTACGGTGACTAATTCTCCACCCAGCACTCATATACCCAAACAAGACTGAATTATACCATGGGACTAAAAGCACGTTTTTGGCTTTGATAGATGAAACATGGGAGATCTACAAGCCTCTGTCTACTAGAAATGTCTTCTCTGCTACTACCTATGCCACATCTCCATAGTATCGCTGTCGATGAACTGTGGTTTTTCCAATCCAATCCATGGTCTACATTTGCGGTATTTTTGCAGTTTCTCTTACACACAGCTTTGCCTCTTTGAGACACTTTTTTAATTTTGTTTAAATTACACACCCAAATGGTGCACTAAGGAATGTAAAGCAGATACTAGTTACCTGAATATTATTAATATATACGTATGGAGAATTAAATCTGGAAGTGATACATTTCATTATTGCTAAATAGTCACCCTTGGTGTTATTGCCTTCATACCTACAGAGCATTGCTGTTTACCTTTCAATATTTTTATGATCATTGGCTTTGAAGTGAGAGTTATATCACTCAACAATGACTTGATGTTTCATGGCTTAAGAGAGAATATTGCTAAACATTTTTAGCAGTAGTAAATTATTGCTTTTACAATTACTGCTCTGAGTTTTTAGAACATTATTGAGCTAATTTTATTCTTAAAAAAAATTCCATAAAAATCTACCAAAAATACACCTGGGGAAAAAAAAACAAAAACATTTCCTACAGCAATTTTGAGACAGCTCGGACCTACCAAGTCTGAAATTATTTTATATCCACTTAGTTTTTAGCTCCCCTCCTCCCTACCCTGGAGAGAAGGGTTTTTTCTTTGCTTTCTTGCCTTTGAACAAAATCTGACTTGATACTCCATTTTCTTTTCCTACCACAGAATGGCAGGCTTGTAAGCTACCTAATATAACAGTCCTATTTTGGTAGAATTTTGAATACAAAAGAATTAGTGAATTTAAAATACCCAACAATGTATTCTAAACAGTTTCTCTCTTTGACATTTGGAAAAACATTAGAATATGATTTAGCTAACTTCAGTTTACATGGCACACTTTCATAAGAGGAGAGATGACTCAGATTTTAGTTAGTTTCCAACTCAGGTAATGATGACTTTGCAGTGGAAAATGCTAATTGCTGTTTTGGCCGGAAAAACATTCAGTTGTTCTGCAATTCTGTGTGGAGTTTTGCCATTCTCTGGTAAAAAAAACTGGGAATCCTACATGTTTATTACCTGGTAAAATCAATTTGATATTCAGTCACTGTTGGGTTCTTCAGAACTTATCAAAACTGCCTAAGTCCCCTGATTGCAACCCTTTCAGCCCAGCGCACTAGCTGATTGATATCCTCTGCTATTACTTAGAATACAGGAATACTAGACCCCTGCACTCTGTGGTTCTTTTCCATGTTACACAGCTGATTGATTGATAAAACTTCCTGGGGAGTCAGATGATTTCTCACAAGCAAACGAACAGCCAAAAGCACCTGGAGAAGGGCTGTTCTCTTAGTAGCGAAGATCCCTGCAAGGGAAAACAACCTCTAAGTCACAAACATGTACTGAGAGGGAGCGGGCCGCAAGTATCCTTTCTCTGTTTAACCTAGTAATGGTCTAGACGTAAAATAAAAAAAAATTGTTACATGTCCTTTTGATCATCATCTGCCTGTTCCACAACCCTGTCATACCCCCTAACATACAAGCATACATGTAACTCATAATAGCGAGCCCTAGTTCATAATCTATGAACTAAGATGATAACTCAGTTAACACTGACAGGAAAAGTTGCTTACTGAGATAAACCTTTCTGGGCTTAGACATGCATAAAAACCCCTTTATTCTTGTTCCCTGTAGCTTGCAAAGATGCATGTGCTTCCTTCTAACCTGGTCTTAGCTTGGCATATCTGCTCTAAAAATCAGAACAAATCTTAACATTCACAAACAAACACTTTTCTATGAAGCTCTGTGGCTTCTTCTTTCAATACAAACTGGTTACTATTTCAAAATATATATACAACTATCAGCAGAAATTTTGGTGCTACATCTTCAAGTGACGGAGCCACAGTTTGATGTGGTTATTTACACTTCCACAAATCCTCATACAAGATATGCAACCTCATCAATGAGCAAGCAAATAGAATATATATGCTGGTAATATCACGTATGTAGTTATGCAGTTCACCTGAAATGGGCCATTTAGTTGTGGAGTGCACACTAAGTATGTATACAGATGTGCGTGTTCCTATAGGCACACAGCTGCATACACTGCCAGAATTCTATTGGCATGTGTGTGTATGTGCTATTTGTATACAAAGAAAAATGCATGTATATCCCTATCTGCCTCACTGGAGAGAAGACAACAGAAGAGAGAGCAAAGGCAGATACGCACTCATGTTTGAGAGTGGCTACTGCACACCTTGTCATGCCAGTGTGAAAAGGACAGTTGCAGGTTGCTGGTTTTGCAGCCATTAATTTTATGTGTTACGGGAAGAGGGTAAAAAAAAAAGGATTTTTCAGTTCCTTTTGTTTTTTTCCCCCGTAAGCATCATTGGAAGAAGACCAAAGCAGAGCAACTATAAGTTAAATATACACTTGAGCTTAGCTGCATTACATAACTCTGTAGGAGAAGCAGGCTGAAAAGATTTTTTTGTTTCATTTAAATCTTTGTATTTTATTTATCTTCCTTTTCATCTCTTAACTCCTGTTAATTTTTCCTCCTAAATTACATCATCCTCTGAAGAACGCTGGGTTTCGCAGGCAGGCGGCTAGTCACCTGCAACAACCAAGGGGTCCTGCAGAAGCTTCCAGGCTGCTGTCTGTGTCAGACGCCAGTGTTTGATCCGTGGACATGGATGAGATGTCATTGACAGATGAGGATGGAGGGAGGCTTTCACTGCTGTTCACTGCTGCACCTGTGCTACGAAAACGAACACCAACGTGATTAAACCTGAAACCCCAGAACTTCTCAAAGCTTAAAAAGCAAAGGATACTTACCCTGTGGTAACAGGCATGTAAGTACACAGACCATTTTAAACAATGGCAAACATTAGCAGAAAATGGACCGTACAAACTTTAGGCATTGGATAATAAATATTTTACCAGGAAATTCTCTCCCTCAACAGTCTGTTTTGAAGAGGTATGGTTCATCTTGTGTCTATCACTCCATTTCTTTCTAGTCTTCTTAGAGTTACAAAACACCCAACAATCAGATGCCTGCTAGGATCACACAGGCACCAACAAGATGATTAAAAAACCCAACACAATCCTCCATACTCTCTCGTAAAATCCTGGTTTTCTTGTAGGCAGTTTAGTATAATGGGTGAAATCGAATTACCTAGTGGCAATGCAGAGAAGATGGCTGTGGGGGAGGCAAGGCTGAATTTTTTCCTCTTAGTTAAGGACTAGGTGACTAAGGCCAGGATTTCAGTTGTGACAGTATTTTTCTGCATCAAAGTTTACCTGTCCTCTGTAAAATGATGACAGTACCAGGTATTATCAAAAAAATCACTCTGACTTTGTGAAACAAAGAATATACCTTCATGAGATTACCATTAACATGAATGAATATTTATCATATCTCTGAATATTATCACAAATTATCTGTCCTATAAATGCACATAACTGTATGATAAATATAGAGCCACATCAATAATGTATTTATTGTGCACCTATGACTACTCAACCATCACTCTATCCATTAACCTCAGCCCATACTTAAGTTCTCAGAGTAGCAAACAACAGTTTGATTGGTATCTTTTCCCACTGAACTTTCAGGCAACATTTTGTTGTCATCTTTCCACCAAAATTAACACTGTCTGTAGTTGACAGGGATACATTAATTTTCATTAAATATTCACGACAATAAAATGTGATTTTGCATGATATTGCACAGCTGGAAATTGTAGCTAGTCACCGTGACACGCAGATCTTTGTTCTGCAGAGACATGCCATTTCATTCTTATGGCCGAAAAGTTTTCTTCGTTGACTTTTACACATTTTCATTTCCTCAAAACAGACAGAAATTAACATCTGTTGCCTTGAAAAGCAAGACAACACATCTAATAAAACATACTTAGTAAAATTACAAAACTCTCTATATATTCTTCATAGAGAAATTAATAGCTTTCTGTACAGCCTAGACAAAATATATGATGCTATGAGCAAAAGGAGAGGATTTCTGTCACTTTCCAGTTTGCAATAAAAACATTACTTTGAGAAAACAAGCTGCCATACCGTAACTCCAACCGCTCCTCTTTTCCTCAACTTTTTTTTTCCCTTTATACACATCCACTATAAATATGCACAAAACAGAAACAGATACGCTCATGTTCAGAGCTCCAGATGGGAACTGCTTTCTGCTGTTGTAGCGGCAGAAAGATGTTCTGGCATCAGAAGAACCCTTAAATTAGTTTATTCTCATGATAATTTGGAAAATAAAATAGTTAATTTTGTAAATACTGCAAAAAGAGCAATCTCAATGGTGTCTCATTGATGACTGCATCCATCTTTTCTGACAGAACTGTTTTTCTAAGAGTTATTTACACATACCTCATTCATAATGATCAGTAATCACCTAGTACAATACTGTTACTTCATGTTTACATGCTATTAAACCATGTGGCATTTTATGAAAATACTAATCAGCCAAGACAAATGCATTTAGGTATAGTCAAAATATGTCTGACTTTAATTACATTAATGACTAAACAATATATTACCTTTCTAAACATTTACAGTGCTGGACAGAAGCCTGCCATTAAGTCATGGATACTGTCTCAGCAATCAAATGCAAAGAATTCCAGTAGGTTGCTGTGCAGCTTTCTTTGATGAATGTGTGATCAACTTAGCTTAGCAAAATAACTGAAGAAATAGCTGCAGAAATTGTATAGGTGAAGACTGTGTTACAGTGATTCAGCACCACTGAATTCAATAAACCCTACTATGTGCATGTCAGCAAGTATCAACTCAGCCCATAAGTTTCTGGAAAGTGCATTTTTGTGGTTATTCCTAGCTTTCAGCACAATTCCATGTGACGTGACACACAGACCTGATAGTTACTGTCCCAGCCTCAAAGCACCCAGACTCACAAAATACCCACAAAACCAAATGAAACCACACCAAACCTGAATGAAAGAATTAAAGAATTCAGCAGCACAAAGCAGCACTTATGCACTCAGAAATCCAACCAAAACTGTCCTAGTCAATAAGTAATGCTTCATTTGCTATGCCTAGCACCTGCCTGGTGCTACAACAGCCTGCTTCTGAAGGGACCGGTTCCAGGTGAAACTGTGCTGAAATGATACAGGTGCATTCAAAAGAGAAAAAGAGCCCCATTTATGAATTTGCTGTTTGGCAGGAAGCTTCTCACTGACTGCAGGGTCGAGGAAAAGAGCGAAAGGTTAGAGCAGGTGAGAAACAGCTCTTGGGATCTGTTCCTGGCTCTGCCGTTGACTTGACAGCTACTCTTCTAAGCCACATGTCACCTTCCATGCTGTAAAGCAGGGATTCCTTCCTCAGAGGGCTCCTGTGAAGCCCTATTTAATTAGCATCTATGAAAGTGCCTTTAAGAATTGAGCTGCAAAGTGGTACAGATGTGGGAGAAAAAACTGAAAGGAGAATTGCAGCTTTTGCTGTTTCCAAAAAAATGTTGTGTCTGCCTTGGGGATTTGCTCAGCTTCTTTACATGATTTATAATTAGTAATTCTAGACATCCAATGTCTTGGCAAGTTCATCAGCTGCTTATTTGAGTCTCTGCACATGACAGAAGAGGGCTACTAAACCTATCCAGTAGTTCTTGAGTGACAGCAACAAAAATGACCAAATCAGACAGCAACTAAAAGGCAGGAAGAATAAAAGAGCAATTTTCATCAAGAAATGGAACTGCTAAGAATAAGATGTGCTAAGATCAGCGCTATATTCAGTATCCAGAAATGAGAAGACAGTTGAAAACGTTAGGTATGAAACTATAGCTGGGTAGTGAAGGCTAGAGGAGAGTGTGAGAGGAGGTTAGATAATAGGCAGCATCACAGCAGAGGAAATCTGCAAAAAACAGCAAGGGTCTTTACTTTGGACAGAACTTAAGTATAATTCTAAATAATCTACAGCCTTGTATTAAATTTTTTATTTAATGGAAATACTTGCTGTTTGATAATACCCATCAGAACTGCATTAACCAAACAGAAAACAGTGTTGGTAAATTCATCACATATCTTTGCATAAAACAGTTTATATCCTTTGCTTCTCTGCTTCAGAAGTGACAGAGCAGAAGAGTCCTGAGACTGCTAGTGAGAAGTTCTACTGCACTTCAAGGTAAAGTTAGTAATTTAAAATAAATAATACATCTTCCGTGGAACCCAGAAGGAGACTTCAACAGAAGATGCACATACGCATGTGTGACAGCCACATACAGACACACGTATGTGTATTCTGGAGAGGATACAGGTATATAAAAGGTACATATCTTCATGTTATAAGTGTGTGAATTATTCAACAGTCTTGAAGGCTGATTAAATTTAGTGGCTATTTCTCACATGTATTGTTGTGACTGAGTTCCACCGAGAAAACATTTTATTCTAATCACTTTTATTCTCCCAGGCTAGTAATGATATGGCATAGACCCTTTGAGTAGTGAGCATGTTGGTAAGGGGTACAGCATCTGAATTTATAAATAAAAGAGAACCGCTTAGCAATTCTATGACATAGAATAGAAAAGCAAAAACTACCACCTAAGATTAAATTCAATGTTCATGTGTGCATGTGGACATGCATATGTTGTTTGCACGTGTTGCTTACATATTTCTGTAGCACGTATATATACACCTAAACGCAAATCCTTCCACTGAATTCAGCACTGTTAGTGCCTTTAGCAGATAGGTTTGGACACTGTGATCTGTGAAAGACAGAAGACAACCAGATAAAGTGCAGAAAAAAACAGTAAGTTTTAAAGTTTGAAAGATGCGGGTAGTAAAGTTCAAAGGAAGGAAGACTGATTAGAGATGTGATAATGGAATTTACGTGAGCTAAAATCTGCCAGAAAGAAAGATGGAGGAAACTGTTCCCCATGTTCTCTGGAGAACAGGACAAGAAATAACAGTTAAACTGCAGCAAAAAAAGATTTAGGCAAGGCAATACAAAAAGCTTTTTGAAAATAAACAAGGTAGCCTACAGAGGTTTTTTTGGAACAGGCAGCAGAAATATCTGTTAGGAACAGTTTTAGACACAGTTGATTTTCTTTGTTGGACATGAACATGAGGGGCACTTGGTGTTCCCCCCAAGCCCCACACTTCAAGTTTGTATGTTGTATTAACTATTTCTTCACAGAACAAGAAGCACTAAGTGACTGACACCCTGATACACAGTAGCCTGTACTATCAATGGGCGACTATTATCCTTGGTGCTGTCAACTCCAGCTGTCTCCCCAAAAGCTCTGATCGAGTAATCACAGAAACCCATCTCCAGTTTGCTTGCTATGACTATTGATAGAGCGCTTTCTGAATTCTTGCCAAGAACACCGACCAATGAGCAATGTGTCTGTAGAGTCTCCCTCATTTCCCTTGTGCTCAGAACTGGTGACTTGGTTTACCTCATTCTTTCAGTATTTCATTCAGTTGGAAAAATTAAGTCAGGCACACAAAGTGATGAAAACCGGGAAATCTACTGTTTCATAAAACAGCCTCATCTCAGAGAAATTTTTAAACAGTTCCTATACTTGTTGGTGCCTAACAATCCAAACACAGTCAAAGGGGAACAGCAAAAGAAAGACAGGTAAGAAATGGCAATTTTGTGTGTTCAGAAATGTTTTACATAAACAATAAAACCCTTCCATGTAGTAAAAACAGAACATGGAATACATTAAAAAATCCCCTGGGTAGTTAATTCCTGAAAACAGTGACTACAGTGTTTCTTGATCATAAATCAGATTGCAACCACCATTCTGTACGAGAGACACTTAAGGATGAGGATTTATCAGACACTTATCAGGGCCCCAGATTTCTTTTCAGTGGTGTTACAATAATTTGGTAAATTAAATCTGCACATCTTATATTTTGTTTGCTACTCAGCAAGAACAAAATGGATTGTTTTCAATATCTTAATTCATTGATGTAAAAACCCAGGTGCATTGCTAGCGCTTTAATATTACCATCCAGCACTCTATTAACTTCCTCTAATGTTGCTGTGTTTCCCCTTGTCCTGTCAGTTACTAATGATGCATTCTTGTTCTAACATTATTTGCTCAGCAGCAAGTGAAAAATGAGAATGCAAAAAAAAAATCTTTGAAAATAGGCAGAGAACACTGACTGCTTTGAGAAATTATTTTACTTTGATGAAAGGCTCTACAGAAGGTAGTTTTATCCATAAATGCTACTGGAACACCGTGCTTAAAATCTGGGCACTTCAAGTCTGCCAGTGAAAGCGTACCTTCACAAATATGTATGTCTGTGTACTGACAGTCACAGTCTGCATTTCTGTGAAAAGACTGCTGATGTGAATTTTCCTCAGGTGAAATTTAGTTGTGACTTTTTTGTGACAGGACTTTAAGAATCCGTGTTTGAAGACAGCTTTCCCTTCTCATCGAAGCGTTAACCAAGCTTGTCAGCCAGCTGTTCTAATGTTATCAGACTTCTGAAAGGATAAACTACCAGAGTAGGTACCAGACGCTTGCACGGGGGAGGTGCAGTGTCACATGTCCAACAGATGGATACAACCTAACATCACCACTTTTGCTTATATCAACTAGAAGAGTATTAGTTCAATTATCCATCCATAAGCAGTATAATAATAGTAGTGTGAGATAAGCCTCCCTCCCCACAGGAATACGATCTGTAACCACAGATCTTTCCATAGAAAATACCAGGACAACTATATCTCAAATAGCAAGCAAGCTAATTTTTTACTGTTAACGTGACACTAGAGTGCAATTTATCAAGGTCAACCCATTAGAAGCACTGGATTTCATAAAAACTTCTTAATTGGTCTACATAACTGCAAGAGTAGCCCAAGTGCTTCAGCTATCTCCATTCTCTTTTTGTCAGTACAGAAAACACATCAAAGTTATTCAATGGGGCTGAGTACCTGAAGGAGAAGGCTGTCCTTTTACTACGCCATTTTTAGTCTTTTCTTCAGAATTCATTACTTCTTTGTAGATGAGTTCTGGAAGAGAGAAATGCAACAGTTACAAACAGGAACCAGTGCCTGTGATAGGAACAAAACAACTATCATGAAACACGGTGTCATAGCCCTCCCATGAGCTCTCTAGGTCTGCCCTACCTTGTCTTCATGAGTCTGACAGCTCTACTTGCCTAAGACCTCTCTCCCACTCCCCTCCTCTCATATCATCTCCTTTTGGAGCTGAATTGAGAGAACAGGGTTAAACTAGAACAGAGGAATTGTTTCAGGACAAGGGGCAACAGGCACAAACTGGAGGACACGAAGTTCTGCCTCAGCATGAGGAAAAACTTACATTACGGGTGACAGAGCACTGGAACAGGCTGTCCAGGGAGGTTGTGGAGTCTCCTGCTCCTGAGATATTCAAAACCCGCCTGGATGCAGTCCTGTGTAACCTGCTCTAGGTGAACCTGCTTTAGCAGGGAGGTTGGACTAGATGATCTCCAGACGTACCTTCCAACCCCTGCCAGTCTGTGATTTTTGTGTTTAATGCTGCACTATCTAGAAATGAAGCAGCACAGGAACACAGTGCTTCCTACTGTGGGTAAAATTCTGATGCATCGTCCTGCTGAACAGTACTCTGTTCTCAAGATGATACCCTTAGATTTCAATGAAGCACTGGCATCTGCACCTCCTGTGTTAACATTAACCTGTGTAGATAGTGACAGTTCTCAGGACATTTCTTATATTTTCATTACCAAAGGACCAGTTCACAGGGCTAGCATCAACTGTTCATGTCAAAGGAATTCTTTCAGACACACTTGGTGGTGGGACATGGCTGTTTCGCCACTGAAATAGCCCTTCCCATATAATTCTAAACTGCGATTACCTTTCCATTCCTCGATTGTATGTTCCCTTTCATCCAGCTGTTTATCATATATCTGGGGAGGAGGCTGCAGGAAAGAAACAAAGCTATTTAATTGATTGTCTGTTATATGTAAATAATTAGAAGTAATTATTTATAAAGATAAATTCTCTTCTCCCTCTTTGTTATTCATCCTGTATATGCAAAAACATAAGACACATTTGAATATTAAAAGGATTAACACTTCTGGAATTCAACTCTTTAGGTAGAAGAAATCAATATGCTTCTCCCTTTTGCTTTTAAAAAAAGTCATAGTTACAGTTGAAATAGAACCCAGGTCAACAATGCCGTTGAGTGTATACTGAGCCCAGAAACTCCACACACAGATTGTTCGCATTGGCAGAGAAAGTACTGTCAGAGTACCAGACAAATACAATCCTGATTAATTAGTAGTAATATTACTATATTAATTTTTAAGCTGCCCTTTAGACATCACACTTGCTGTTATACAAACTTCTCAGAGTAACTCTAATTATGAAGTAAATCTACAAGCCAGAATTTTTGATCCCTGGTCCAAATTCCCAAGCTTTCCAGTATACATCTTTTTAAGCAACTTGGCTTTGACCAGAAAGGTTTGGGGTTTATTTTACTATATTTTTTAGTTCATGAGAATGTCACAGAAGTAGCGGATCCTGGAATTTACCGAGACAAAGGCAACTAGAGTTTCTGAGAGCCTGAATACCTGCTTTCATTGGGCCAATAAGCCATGTGTTCATTGTCTCTCCTGATGTTAGCTGCTAAGTACAACTGCCAAGCAAGGCAGAGGACCCTCTCCTCCTTCCTTCTACCAAGAAGCTTCAGCATCTGAGGTAAGAGTATCTAATAAAGATGGAAACAAGACCTACAATACTTTTCTCGCTTGTATTTCCTCTAACTTTCATCTTGGTTACTTGGCCATTGTGTCCCTTTCAAAACTACTAAATGCACATTTACCAAGCTATTTTCTGATTCACTAAGTTGAGAATTTGCTCTCAGGACTCGAACACCATCAGTCTATTAAGCTGTTTGCATGCTACAGATACAACTCAGAAAGTAATAGCTCAGTGACGTAATACGGACCAAGAAAATTATAGATAGCTGAGAGCAAGGTAGCTGAACTGGACAAGTCCACTGAAAACAAGAGAAGTTCCTGCAGAGTGACATTTGTACTGGGGCTAAAGACAAGGGAATTAGGCGAAGTCCTGGATTGCCAAGTCTCATACCTGAGAAGGTGCCAAGAGGGAACCTGAAACATATGCCATGAGTTAAAGTGAGTGCCAGGACTCAGCAGCGGTACATGATGTTTTGCTATGTCAGCAAGGTAAGACACAACCACGTAAGAAGTCTGAGTCCAAAACCAATGCAGCCTAACAACCCTTCTTAGTCCCTTCCAGTCAGTCCTGAAGCTTAAGATAGATTCAACCAAAATCAATGCAATCTCTGTGGGGACACCATGTTTCTTCTGGTTGTGATATCAGAGAGCTGAACACTAAAGAGCGCAGGTGAGCCTCAGCATTGACCAGCGGGATGTGCCAAGTAAGCTCCACTCCTCCAGCTGAGCCTGCTGGACTACTGTTCAGCCATTCAGCCAGCCCAGCAGCATGCATTTCCTACCAGGGGACAGCAAAGAAAGCTGGAGGAGACAAGAACATGCTGGGGGGTTAGGTATTTACAGGAGACTTACAGAGGCTGTTAGCTCAACTACGTAACTGGCTCTTGGCTTTTATGGTAGCAGAAGGGGAGGTATTTGGCTGAGTTGTAGTTTGAATCACAGCGACAGACCCACTGCTTCTCTGCCAGGTGGAACCAAGTTGGACAAGAATGTCCTGCAAGTACCTTTCTTTCTAAAAGCTTCAGGGAGGGGCTTACAAAAAGCATAGACCGTGGGTAAAATTGCTCCTACCAAGTGTAAATATTCTTTTTACACCTTTCATCATAGAAAAACAGGGGTATTTCTCCCCCAGCCAGAAATAAGAGAACAGATTCCTTCACTACTACAATTCCCAAACACAAATTACAGAATCAAAATTAATTAGTGATTAAGTGCACATTCCTGTCCTCAGTTCACACAGCCACAAAGTCTTCAGCTTATGTCTCCTAATTTATTTCAGCTACATCTTAAGTAGGCATAATTGGCTAATAGGCAACAAGAAAAGCAGCAGTAATTATTTCCTAGATCAACATTCTGGAAATGAAGACATTTTCCAGGGAGAGAGTCCAGAATAGTCTCATTTGTTACCAAACTCCTACTTTGCTATGAAGACAATCAAGGGAGAGCAACGAAGCTCTGTACTTCACATGCCACAGAATGCCAGAAACTGCACCTGCACAGCACTTTGCTGTTGTATCACTGTTTATAGCGCAGACCTTTTTTGTGAGCTAGCAGAACCCACAGCTATAAAACATGGCTCTTGGCAGGAACATGAGAGCCAAGGGTAAAAAATATTCGGCATGATAATGACATGAATAAATCCTTCCTGTTCACACAGGCAGGATCTATAACCTCTAAAGCCTGTGCAGAACACAGGTGAATGGAGCTCTGCTGAGAGGCCGGCTCAGTGCTCTAGCGCTGGGAGAAGTGAAGCCTTTCCATCTAAATTCCTTGATACAAGGAAATGAGCTCTAAGGACATATTTTCATTGTTTCAAGGCACAGAGCTGAGCTGATAATACCACAACATTTTCAGGACTGAATTTATTTTCCCATGATCCTCATTAATCTTAATGAAAACTGCAAGGCTTAATATGTTTTTATCAGCCTAGATAATCTTCTCCAGGGCCTGACCACCCATTTTCTGCTAACTTGGTTTGGGGTTTTTTTAAGCAATTTCTAAAATTAGAAGGAGGAAGAGAGGTTTTTAACACAAGCATTGTCACAGCAATGGCAGAGCAGCTGCCATACCTGGGTCCTCCTGGGCACTTGATTCCAGTCCTTGTACAAAGGTTGGCATAAAAAATACTTTGCTACCAAAAGCCTTAGAAAATGACTGAGTTCATCATATGCTCTGACAGGGGGGTTGGACCAGATGATCTTTCGAGGTCCCTTCCAACCCCTGACATTCTGTGATTCTGTGATTTTTAATTTTTTATGAGGATGTAGTTGCAGTATTATAGACATTCTTATAAATCCTTCATACAGCACATCCCAACTGAGAGTTACATGGTTTAGTTTGTATAGGTGTGAGAAAAAATATAGTTAAACTAGCGTTAAATCAAAGTAGAGTGTGGATCAAGCCTATGGGTGGCAGCATCTAGCTTCAGTTTAAGGTAGTCATTTTCTCCCCAGATCAGATTGATTTGTAAGCAATCACATTGGCAACAATAACAAAGAAGAGTCTATTTTTGGATCCAGAAGAGAAGGACTGAATTCTATTTTTCTTGTAGACATTAAAAGAATACCTTGTTGTTTCAGTGGTTCTGGCTTTTACAATTTATGAATGGATTTAATTTTTTTTTGCATTAAATTTAACATTAATTGAATATAATAAAAATTACCAGAAAAAACCCAGAACCCCCGAAAATATCTACATGGACCTTTTTCTAAAAAAAAGAACCAACCCCAAACTGCTCCCCCCCAAACCAAAACCCACAAAAGACAGGTTTTTTTCATGTGATCAGATAAATATCAGGAGACTACTGGATTTGTTAAACACCTTTCTAATATCCATGGAGGAAAAGCTTTTTACTAGGGAAAAAAGCAAAATATATGTTGAGGCTGACGTATTGTCTCTTTCCCAAAGCAACATGGATTGGTTTGTATGCCACTGCTAGAAAGCAAAGGGAATGGGCTGGAGCTCAGACTTGAATAAATCCTGCCATCTCCATCCCTGCCTCTGCAGAGCTACTACCAGCACAGTGAAGACCTTGGGATGAGTTGCTTTTAGAAAGCTTGGCAGGAGCAAGGCTTTATTCTGCACCTGTTTCCAGAATCACAGGCTCTGGAGCAGTAGTTGTGGAGCCACGCACAAGGCAACGGCAGAATTAACAATATACAAATCAGAGGCAATGCAGGCTGTAAAAATTAATGGTATGATCCTCATAACACATAAACATAAAAATCCCTTTGTGTTTTATGACAACCTAGATTGCTACTGATACCATTTATATATTTATTTCTGCAGTGCAAGCCAAAGTACACCAGTGTGCTCTCACCCCAGGCCTGAAGTCTCTTTAGCTAGAGAGGAAAGTGTCAAGGGCATTGGATTTCACCCTATATTGCCCAAGGACCCAGTAGTGGGCTGGGCACAATCTCAACTATAGATATGGAAGAAGAGATGCCTCTGAACCCATTAATTCCTCAGACTCTTTGCAGAGCCTTTTGGAAAACTCCATGCACAGCATTCATCCAAGAAACTGTGGTCTGAGCTGTTTCTGAACAGCTGGACTGTAAGGATACCATGCATCAGGAGTCAAGCTTACTTGGCTGCACACAAATGACTGAACAGCTTGCAGATACGTACAACAGGAAGCTGGAAAAAGCTTTAGTTTGGGTTGGAAAAGAAAAAGAAGAAAAGAAATGCCTCTTTGTACTGTAACTACTACTTCTCACTAACATGAACAAAGACCGCTGCAGGAGCTGTGTTCAGCTTCCATAATTAATCAGCTATAAATGGACAGATGTCACTGACTAGAGAAAATATCTGTGCTTGAGTACGAAGCACAGCTGCAAACTTCTCTTGTAAGATAACACATGTGCACCATTGATCTCTAAGGAGAAAACCAGACCCTGTACTGATTGATAAAAGAACTCTGTGGCAGATCACCAAAGAGTTTAGATACGATGTCTTTGCTCACTGGGCTGAGCAAGAGAAAAAATTACCAGAAAATATGCACAACCTGACGGCCTTGATTTTGCCATGAAGTGTCACATATAGTGAAGGTGACACCTTCTTTAAAGTGTTGTTTGCCAAGGTCACAGAGCTCACCAGAAGCACTTCTCCACCATCATGGATGTTCAGCACTCACAGCTAAATAAGAGAGTGGTGACTTTTTTTTTTCTCATGACAAACTATGAAACTTGAAATTCATTTGAAGAGATTGTATTTAACAGCTGGTCATAGATAGTTTATACAGGGCTAAGACAATACAGCAGTGGTTTCTATCATCCTGTACAGGACCTCAGACAGGACCACAAACCAAGATCTCTTCACAAGCACTGTTGGAAACAGCATCACATTAATAAAAGGTAACATACAGGCTGGCATGCATAGAAAAATAAATGATAATTCACAACTCAGCCCCTCGTGGGTGGTCTAGATGAACAGATACTCCACTGAAATATAAATTCAATGAAAATAAAAACAGTAACGAAAGCAGTGTGAGTTACAGTGAATAAAACCCCGCAAAAATCTATCACTTGTAAAATTCTGTCAACATAGAGAAATGCTTAAAAGGAATATTTTTAACATCTGATCTTTCTGTTTTCTAAGAAATCTCTCTTCTAATGGATGGCATATGTCTGATAACAAGCAATAACTACAGGGACAGTAAAATCTAAGATGAATTTTGAAACCAGTTAACAGAAAATATCAGATGATAATCTAAGGCAAATTTTGCTGCTAGATTTGTTCCCACGGAATGGAACAATATTGCTCCCAAGTAGGAACCAATACGAGATCACACAGGTATTTAAAATGAAGTCATTTACAGGTGAAGAAAAAATGTGCAAGATTAAGTCCTAAACAATTGTCCCTAAACAGCAAAAATTCTTCTAAGATAGCATCTTCCAGAAATGTGCAAGCAAATCTTTTTGGCCAAAAAATACTTGGTTAATTTTTTATGAAATAGCATAATAATTGAAAAACTAAGGGGAGGAATAGAAAGCAGCCACAGTCTTGCATAAGAATGTGACTTTGATACAGGTAAGTAGGTACCCCATTCAAAATTATTTCTAATGCCAACAATATGGAAGGAGTTAGACTAGAGATCAGTCAGCTCAAGCCAATGCAGTCCTAGAGAACAACCAGCACAAGTGTTCTGAAGTTTGATTTGACAGCCACCCAGACAGCAATGCTAAAGCTATTCAACAGCAAGTGTCTAGGAATCATTCTGTTCACAAACAATATAAACATTTTGGGATAAAAACAGTGACATGCATATAGGCAGCATCACATAAACATTAGGGGACAAACAAAAAATTAAATATTGATTTGGGGTTTATTCACAGACCATCTCAATGAAGGATAAGAATCTATAGCAACTTCAAAAAAAGGCAGCTGTGTAAAAGAAAACAGTCTCAAGCACAGCATTTTCAGACAAGAAAGCAGAAAAGCTAATATATCATCAGGGAGATAATTCAGATTATCTACAATAAACAGGTGAGTCTACATGTGGAGGCAAAAGTTGTTGGAAATGCCTTCTTTCATAAAAATAGAACAAGAGCACTTTGAGGGAGAAAAGGTATCAGGTGTCTCATTCACAATAATAGTCCAAATGTTGTTATGTAGGCAAATAACATGAGAGTAATAAACATAAGATTTGTTTGAAAGTGGAACCTAGACAGTTTCTGCATGTAACATACAGGAAGAAGGAATCTTTAACTGAATGATAAAACAAGAGAAGTAAGGTCTACAGGTTCCTATTCTGATTTTACAATACATTTCCTGTCTAATATCAGTAAATAATACTTCTCCTCTTTGAGCTCTGGTTTCCCTACAAATAAATTAGGAGTGAAGACTGATAACAAATTTCAACAGTTCCTAAAATCTTGGGAATTCCACATAATCATAAACACTCATTATCTGTATGTTTTCATGTTTTTTTTAAAACACGTATTTTAGTTAGTTATAACTGGTTGAATACAGAAGTTATCTTAGCTGTGACTAATACTATTCAAATTAATTTCAGAGTAATGTTGTATGCTCTGGAGAACCTAACAGTGTGACTTTATGATCCAGGATACTGTGGCAAGCTGAGTGGGCTCAAAAGAAGCTGCCTAACTAGATTAGTATGTTAGATATAAGGATTTCCTCTAAATCCAAAGCCTAGCTTACCTACTCACTCCACAAGGAAGCTTAAAAACTGTGCAAGGGCTGTTTCTAAATGTAACTATGATGACAGTTGCAGAGCTATTGAGGGCTTTGGACGTGGTTCGTTTTTATGCAGACGTCTCTGGGAGAGTCAGAGCACTGTTTCTGTAACCTCCTGCTGTTAGTGAATAGCAAGTCTAATAAGCACATCTAATAACATATCGTCTTCCTCTCTGTATCAGGGAATCACAACATGTCACTTAAGGTCAACCATAAGAGTTTAATGCTGTTACACATCAGTGGGGAAAGGGTATTGCATTCCTACCATTTCCCTTTTGTGTTACAGTCTTTGCCTATTAGAATGAGGCATAATAGTTTTATTGCCCCCATACAGCCTGTGAAAGGCCAAAAACTTTTAATACACATATAAAAAGGGACTGTAACTGTCTCACTAGTCTGCTTTTTAACCGGACAAGGCTACTTTATCTGTTCCCTTCACATCCATAATGCTGTAAATCTGGGCAGACACAGACAGTCATTACCTCCAGGTTAAACTTTGACCCCAAATTCTCTGCTTATTCCCTGAACTGTCTTCGGTGCTTTTCATGGTCTACTCCAGCACACACTGACACTTCATGATATTGCAAGAGCTCACTTTAAAACTCCTGTCACATTAAACGCTTTCAGTTACCTGTCCTCCTAGGCCTCTGAATCAAATGAATACTGTACCACAGATGCCAAGTAATCTAACTAGACAGCTAAGTTAAGTCCCTTCCCCTGCCCCCCGCCAGTGCTATACTGGTTGAAAACACCATCTTGTTTAATACCTCTGTATCTTAATTTCTGTGTTATCCCTACAGGGTTATTGACAGTGGAAGGAATCCTGCCTCATACTTATACACTATGGAGGATGACTCAAAAAACCCCAAATCACCCCACTACCAAACCTTTAGTCACATGATGAAAGACCTCACTCTGTGGAATAGTGGTTATCAAGTGCCACCAAAGAGACAGTGCAGTGAACATGGACAGATATAACACAATGCAAGCTTCTAAGTTCCAGTGGGGCAATCAGGAAAAACAGTGAGAAATTAAGCACAATGCAAGTGACCAAAAGCATCTCCATCATTCATTTTCCTGTTGCTCTCTTTTCAGGTTCCCTGGCCTGCATATTTGCAAGGCAGTCTGTGAAAAAGCAGGGTGGCTTCCTCATCATGCTGCAAATCCTAAATTCATTAAGGTGCCAGCTGGTCCTCTGCAAACTTTCCCTAAGGAAGTGGCGGAGTATCTGTCTTTGGTAGTCCATCCTTTCTCCCACTCCTCCGTCCGCTCCATCCTTGCCTGCCCACTTTGCAGTCAATAGCTGAGGCTCCTATTGTACCCTCTGTCACTCAGCCCATGAAATAGACGCAAATCTCTGAAGCTAGTGTGCTCATCTAGGAAGAGACAAGGCCCCCTTGAAAGGCAAATCAAAAACTGCAGTTAGTACCTGTTGGCTGCAATCTAGAAAGACAGAATGTAAAATCTGGCTTACAGCTTTTCTTCTCCCTTTGCCAGGAAGCAACAGAGCTATTACTTGAAATCTAATAGACAGGTACATCCACAAATACAACGTACTTCCTTGTGTAAAGGAAGAGAGGAAAAGATGAAGAATCCTGCAGGTAAGCTTCTGTAAAGTGCTCCTGATCCCTCTGCCTGACAGAGGAGTTCTGATCTGCCTGTTTGTCACACGCAGAGTGATGTAATGTCAGAACCCAGACAACAGAGAATTGAAGTGTTGAGCTTTTATTGAGTCAAAGACAACCAAGCTTTTATTAAATTTCTGTCTCTAAAGCTTTGTTCTCAGGCAGGAAAAATAAATTTATGCACCTTGAATGAGACGAGTTGCAGAAGACAGATTCTGACACAAGACTCACTGAATGCAATTGCAAAAAAAAAATAAATCATAGGCTGTAAAATAGTATGTTTGTAAAATGCAGGAGCAAGCAACTGCAAACCAGCAAGGCTCGTGATTACCCCAAGGAAAATTCACAAAAAAGGGTGAAAAAAAGGACCAAATTTGCTACTGAAATACAAACACCCACCTAAAACCTGCTTTAACAAAAGATCATCTTGGGGTAAAGATACCAGGGGACAAATGCTTCAAAAATGGCCAACATAGTAAAAATAGCACTTCTGAATTTCAACATGAAATAAGCAAAGAGAACAGAAAACAAGAGTAGAGCTCAATACTCAGATTTTGCAAACACAAAATCCATTAACTGGTTTATCAGCTAGCTGAAGCAGCAAAGTGTTAGAATAGTCCGGTCTCCTGATAATCAAAATACCTTTAAGAGACAGAGAAGCGTTGCACAAATGTTGGAAAGGACACTAGTTTGAGTAAGAACGGCTACTGTGCTCCACATTGGCTCAACGTCTTTCCATCACTTTACTATTATGTAAGTTTGCGGGACTGTCATGGAAAGAGAAAATGTCATGACCTCTTCCTTGGGTTGGAAATATTCCAGACAGGGAACACAAACAATTTCATGCAACTTATTACGCACTGAGAACAGAAACTTCATAGCAGCAGACTCGCCTTAGGCTGATATATGTTTGCATAAACCAGCAAATTTCGTCCTATTCCAATCATAAACACAGATACCAAATCTGTAAATGAATGATCATAAGCAACATCGGGTTAAATAGTTGGAAAAAACTATTTAGATCGTGGTCTTTCATTTGCTTTTGTCCTTCATTTATAAAAGCTAGCTCCCAAACACAGCTAAGATAGGTAGGCAGAAAAAGTTGAGACCATACTGGGAAAAACCCTTAACTGCATTCCATGAAAGAGTTAACGATCAGTATACGTTTGTCTACTTTCCCCGCAAGACATTTTTATAAGCTTCACAAACTACGGCATAGTTTGTGGGAAAAAAGGCCTGATACCAGTGTGAGGATTTCAACATGTTTCAACAGTGCTTTGATCTAGAATTGTCTTCCGGTTTACATCAAAACATGCCTGGACGCAGTGATCCTGTGCAACCTGCTCTAGCTGAACCTGCTTTAGCAGGGGGGTTGGACTAGATGATCTGCAGAGGTCCCTTCCAACGCCTCCCATTCTGTGATTCTGTGATTCCGTGATTCTGTGATCTAGAAACAGTTTAGCTGCAGAACTGAGGTCCAGTGGCAGTGGTAGATTCCATTTTCACCTTTCAAAATTCAGTGTGCTAGATCCACAGATACATCAGAAAAGTCAGTGATGAAATGTGCTGGTGCAGTTGTTTCACAGTATACATTGATAAAATAGCTTACCAAGACAGGGGAAAATTACTTGTTCCATTCAAATTGGAATAGAAAACTTACGATGTACACAACCTGGAAGAATCAGACCACAATTTGTTCTTCATACTGATGTCCCTGAGTTGTTTTATTTTTTCAAAAACATCAATGAGCTAGAAAACCATTTTTAGGTTTTTACATGTCATTCAAATAGTACTTCTCTGTGCAATTGTACCCTATCGTAACTTCTGCAGTTTAGTTCATCAAAGACAAATTCACAGAGTCAGATTATTAAATGAATCAGCAAAAGTACCTACCTCTCAAAAAGCTCATTTGTTGGACATTTTTAGATAAGCACCAACTCCCACCCCTGCTACACAGTTGGCAAGATCTAACAAAAATACATAAGACAACAGTAATTTCCCCATTGCCCATGACATGCTTAATGCATGGTGTTAGGAAATGTTTACTGCATTTGATCCTCTCTTCTGCAACTGTAAGGTGGATATTTCAGTGAAGTATTTATTTGAGAGAGATGCAAAGACTTTTGTGATAGTAGTTCAATTCTTTATCCAATACCCTTAATAATACAAAATTGCAACAAGTAACACAGAAGAACAAGTGAATTAGTACGATGCAGAGCCTGGCATACGTGGTGGGCCGACCCTGGCCAAAATGTCAGGTGCCCACCAAAGCCACTCTATCACTCTCCCTCCTTAACTGGACTGGGGAGAGGAAAAAATAACAACAGGCTTGTGGTGTTGAGATAAGGAAGGGAGATCACTCAGCATTTACCGTCACGGGCAAAACAGACTCGACTAAAGGAAAATGTAATTTATTACCAATTAACTCAGAGAGGAGTAATGAGAAATAAAACCAAATCTTAAAACACCTTCCCCCGACTCCTCCCTCTTTTCCCAGGCTTAACTTTGATCCCGATTTTCCTCCCTCCTCCCCACGAGCGGCACAGGGAGGGAAACAGGGAATGGGGGTTGGGGTCAGTTCATCACTCTGTTGTTTTCTGCCGCTCCTTCCTCCTCAGGAGGAGGACTCCTCACACGTTTCCCCTGCTCCAATGTGGGGTCCCCCTCACGGGAGAAAGTCCTCCATGACTTCTCCAACGTGAGTCTTCCCACGGGTTCAGTCCTTCATGAACTGCTCCAACGTGGGTCTCCTCCATGGTGTGCAGTCCTTCAGGAACCGACTGCTCCAGCGTGAGCCGCCCTCACGGGGTCTCTAGCAGCAAACCTGCTCCAGCGTGGGCTTCTCTCTCTCCACGGGCCACAGGTCCTGCCAGGAGCCTGCTCCGGTGCAGGCTTCCCACGGGGTCACAGCTTCCTTCAGGGATCCACCTACTCCGGCGTGGGGGCCCTCCACGGGGTGTAGGCAGTCATCTGCTCCACCGCCCATGGGCTGCAGGGGGACAGCCTGCCTCACCATGGTCTTCACCACAGGCCACAGGGGAATCGCTGCTCCGGCGCCTGGAGCATCTCCTCCCCCTCCTTCTTCACTGACCTTGGTGTCTGCAGGATGTTTCTCTCACACATTCTCACTCCTCTCACTCGCTGCAATTACTGCTGCCCAACAACTTTTTCACTCTCTTAAATACGTTATCACAGAGGCGAAAAACGCTGTTGCTGATGGGCTCGGCCTTGGCCAGCGGCGGGTCCGTCTTAAAGCCGGCTGGCATTGGCTATATCCGACATAGGGGAAACTTCGAGCAGCTTCGTACAGAAGCCACCCCTGTAACCCCACTGCTACCAAAACCTTGCCACGCAGACCCGTTACAGCATAATATAAACTACTGCACAAAGCTGTAATCATTTAAGATATTGGATATCAGTGCAGTGTAACAAGATAATCCAGAAGGTATCCTAAAGGATACACTAGGTTCCCCTGGTCCGTGTCTGAGGTCACAGACAGAGGGACACAGCATGTTGTGCACAAACACAGCTTTTTCCAAGAGGAAACAAGTTACTTCATGCTTGAAGCACTAAATCACTCGTGTTACCAGCAAACAAGTTTATCACATACCTTGCTGTCTTGTAAAGAACTAATAGCTGATCAGACAATCAAGTGCTCAGCCAGAAGTGGCAAGTTGTAACACGGATGCACAAGTAAAACTTGCTGTCCAGTGTAGCACAACTTCTCCTTGTAGAGGCACTGCCAGTTAGTAAGAGTCCCAGAACCTCTGGACACTTTTTTTGAGAAAGAACAGAAAGCCACCAATCTCCCACGAATCTGAGAAACTTACTCCATCATGAAGACAATGCCAATAAAAAACACAGACTAACCGCACTTCAACAGCTGAATCAAGAAGCAAAGAAAAGCCAAGTGAGTTAAGTTTTTTCCAGAAAATAATTAGTAAATGATTCACAGCTAGCCACTGAAGGTGTGTCAGCATGAACAGATGGAAATTTAGAATTTCATAAACTGTTAATCGCAAAAAAGAATGTCCTCCAGCTTAACTCTTCCTCTGAAAACAAGACTCGAAAAATAATGAGTGTTAAATGAAGCCAGGCTCTTTCTAGACAAAACAGAATGAATATCTATTAATCCCATGTTCTTCTAGTTAGGTTACCCTGCACACAACCTGAACCTTCCTGATTTTTAACCTGCTGTGATCCAAAGAGAAGAAGGGTCTCTGTACCATAGAGCGATTGATGTCAAAGCAATTCAATAACAGTTCACTGTCAAAGTACTCATGACAAAAGTATTAATATGATTCTACAGTATGTTATTGACAGGACATAGCATGTTTTGGAAGAGAAAACTCTGAAGCTAAGAGAGACAGAGAAAGCAGCTGGGGATGCTGATGTTCAGCCCATGTTAACTGCACAATAACTGTGCAAAGAATCAGGTGGGTGAAGAGAACAAAGGGTTATCTAAAAAGATGCAATACAGACAAAGATGCAAACTACAAATAACTGGAATGACACTAGGCATTTGAAGTTGAACATCTAAAGGTGCTGTTCCTTCCTCATAGGACGTCCTCTGTACTTTGAGGTGCTATGGGAGCAATGACAGTTTGGTTTTCCACTGCTTTGCACCTCCTGTACTAAGCAATAAAATGCAGGCAACAGTGAAAACGCAAGGAATGTGATTTGATAGCATGTGGCACCACATTTGTACAGGTATCTATGGTGATAGGAGGTGCATGTGAGAGACTAACGCCTCAATGAACTAGACTAATTACTGGAGGCTTTTGAGAGCTAGTGGGCTCATTAGATTCTAGCCAATTCACCTGGCAGGCAAAATGAATAATTATTATCCCTGTTTTACAGCCATGATCCAGAAAAAGGATATGAGGACTCTAAGGTACAATCAGAAATTAAACCATTGTGTATTCAGGCATAAAAGTACCCCTGGTCTCTGTCTGCGTCGGAGGACAGTAATACGAGGTTCAGTATCAGCTGTAATTCTAGGTGTGTATGGCAAGTTTTTCCTTCCAAAAGGGCAACCTCATTATGACAAAAATTCAACCTCTGCTTCAATCTGAAATACAACCAAGAGCATACATTTGGAAATTGGACAAATCATTGCATCAAAATATCCACTGTATCAAACTCCCTTCCTGTTCTGCATCAGAAGTGGCTCTCCATGGTTAAATTCAAAGCGCACCTAAAGAGGGACCCAAATCTGAGTTCTGACATGAGAGGCGTTCCACAAAATGGAGTTAAGAAGTGCACGGAGATACAACAGAAGTATCTGAGAATGGAATGAGATCTTCAAGAGGGATGTGAACCTAACATGTCCATGCAAGGGGGTAAAATATTGCAGGATATTAAATGTTTACGCTTCAGACTGATAAACTTCTTTCTTGAAGAAACTAAACAGGATACAAAAAATAAAGGCTCTTTAGATAGCAGAACCATCCCCTATAAAGCATTCCTAAGTAACACACTCTGCAAAAATCCTATGCATGTGAAATTTGATGGGGTTTTGTGCATTCCGTTTACTGTTACTTTCAAGAACACACACTGAATTGGAGCATATAACTAAACAGCAGTGATTTAATTTTGCAAGGTTCAGGGTCCTAGTTTCCTATTGTGGTTAATTAAGATTTCTAAACCTTTTGAAATACTGAGCTCTGTTTTCATACATTTCATACAGAGTATTACAGAGAACATCTCTGAATGTACACCTATAACCTACTATATCACATCACTAAACTGCCTATATATTGCACTTATTCCTGTTAACACCAGCCTCATCAAGGTATATGGAGAGGTGTCTAGAGCATGACAGGATTATAAGAAAAAATTCCATTTCTGTTTGCACACAGTGTACATGATACTGAACATTGAACCATGGCCCAGGAAAACACATGTGCCCCTGCTTCATTTTAAGGAATAATTTAATTCCTGCTAATATTTTTCTGAATCTCAACTTCAGGTTATTTTATTGTTTTGTTTAATTCTCCGCCTCTTCATGTATATCCTTGAACACAAACATAGGAAGTGACGTTTGCTGTTTTCCACAAGGAAAGGTTTAGAGAGAAAGACAGTATATTTCCCAGACTGACTTACATAGCTAATTCCAGGGAGCTACAGGTCTGTCAGCCTGACCTCAGTACCAGGCAAGATTATGCAACGGTTCATCCTGGGTGTGCTCACACGGCAAGTGCAGGACATCCACGGAATCAGGCCCAGCCAGCATGGATTTATGAAAGGCAGGTCCTGTTTGACCAACCTGATCTCTTTCTATGATCTGGTGACCCACCCAGTGGATGAGGGAAGAGCTGTGGATGTTGTCGACCTGGACTTCAGTAAGGCATTTGACACAGTCTCCCACAGCATCCTATTGGACAAGCTGGCAGCTCATGGACTAGACAGGTGTACTCTTCGCTGGGTTAGAAACTGGCTGGATGGCTGAGCCCAGAGAGTTGTGGTGAATGGAGTTAAATTCAGTTGGCGACCAGTCAAAAGCGGTGTTTCCCTGGGCTCAGTATTTGGGCCAGTGTTGTTTAATACCTTTATCAACAACCTGGATGAGGGTATCAAGTGCATCCTCAGCAAGACTGCAGATGATATGACATTAAGCAGGAGTGTTGATCTGCTTGAGAGTAGGAAGGCTCTACAGGGGGACCTGGACAGGCTGGATCGATGGGCTGAGGCCAATGCTGTGAGGCTCAACAAGGCCAAGAGCTGGGTCTTGCACTTGGGTCACAGCAACCCCATGCAGTGCTACAGGCTGGGGGATGAGTGGCTGAAAAGCTGCCCGGCAGAAAAGGACCTGGGGGTGCTGGTCGACAGCCAGCTGAACATGAGCCAGCAGTGTGCTCAGGTGGCCAAGAAGGCCAACAGCACCCTGGCATGTATCAGAAATAGTGTGGCCAGCAGGAGCAGGGAAGTGATTATGCCCCTGTACTCAGCACTGGCGAGACCTCACCTTGAGTACTGTGTCCAGTTTTGGGTGCCACAGTATAAGAAAGACATTGAGGTGCTGGAGCGTGTCCAGAGAAGGGCAACGAAGCTGGTGAGGGGTCTGGAAAACATGTCTTATGAGGAGCACCTGAGGGAACTGGGATTGTTTAGCCTAAAGAAGAGGAGGCTGAGGGGAGACCTTATGGCTCTGTACAGCTACCTAAAAAGGAAGCTGTAGTGAGGCCGGTGTTGGTCTCTTCTCCCAGGTAACTAATGACAGGACAAGAGGTAATGGCCTCAAGCTGTGCCAGGGGAGATTTAGATTGGGTATTAGGAAAAATCTCTTTACTGAGAGTGGTTAGACATTGGAACAGGCTGCCCAGGGAAATGGTGGAGTCATCATCCCTGGAGGTGTTCAAAAGACTTACAGATGTGGTGCTTAGGGACATGGTTTAGTGGTGGGCATGGTAGTGTTAGGATAATGGTTGGACCCGATGATCTGAAAGGCCTTTTCCAACCAAAATTAATAAAACCAAGTGAGCTACTGGGTTCAAAATCCTTTCTTCATGTTGTCTAGAAGAAAGCAGAAAATGGCTTCATATACTTGAAGTGTTTTTGCTTCTCCCATCTATTGTTAGCTAATCTAACAAAGAGTTATATCCTGTCCCTACAGATCTCAATTCATGTAAATCCAAAGACCACCACAGTCACAACAACATTGTTTCTTTATAGCATGCTCGTTACCAACCCGCTGTAAAGCAGCAGAATCTATGAATCATAAGGAGTCACACTTCACTTACCGCCTCCACTTCTGCTGGGTCATACCAGACATTAATATATGGATGTTGTAAGGCTTCATCTACTGATATTCGCTTGGCTGGATCAATGACTAGCATCTTTGATAAAAGGTCCCTGGCTTGGCTGGCTAGAACAATGAAATGAGATAAACATAATATTAGTACAAAACAATTACTGCCTCCAGAGGAGAGTTAATTGCATTAGGAAAGTAACAATGACACTACCCTTTTAGAGATTGTATGTACTTCTGCTCCTTGCCTTGGCGTTCTTCAGTAATCATTTTTGGTTGGATTCATTAGGAAGGTGCCAACATCAGGGCTGCATACCCTAAGTCCCCTAACAATCTTCAACAACATTTTACATGTATGCAGATTCCATGTACAGGGTTGAATAATATACCCAAGAAAAATGTGCTTGAGGTATCTGTATTATTGCCAGAATCAGAAAACAAAAGCTTACATAATGAAGTCTAAAAGCATGGCATTACTAAATCAAACCCTGAAACTTACAGGTACTCTTACGGTGGCTCAGAAAAACTTCTAAATGTCTCTGTATGTTTTAACATTTTTCACCTAGCCTGCTGGGAGGTATTAAATATTTTAGTGAGGCATAGGTACTAAGCCTATCTTAGGGCACCCCATTAGAAGTAATAACTTCAAATCTGCAGCCTGGGATCAACACATAGCGGTATGGAAGTGCCTTGGAACAGCTTAAATCTTGTTTATACCACATAACAAAGTTTAAATCAGTAGGACACATCATCCTCCACCACAAAAATGCAGAGCCTTATATATACATTGAGTTTATTTTGCAACATTGATTTATTTTATCTGATAATATAGCCCATTTTGCCTATTAGGCCACAAACTCATCCTTCTATTACCCAAATTGTTTTTACTGTCTAGAGTTTGTAGCAAATAAAATACCATCTAAACGTCACGTAAAAAATTATAACAACATATATTTCTAATATTACTATCAATGTAGTGTTCTAAGCTCTTCCATGCTCAAAATTATTTCCCGTGTAAATGAACAAGAAAATGAAATGAAAAAGTTTGTAAAGAGATGTAAGTGCAAAAATATTACTAGGTATCTCATCAGACATGGGTGAGTAAAAGTGATATCTAATTAAATCATTAACATTACATTATAGTGAAATATTTAGGGAGGGCATGGGATGATACAATGATGCACATGCAGAATTTTTTTAATGCACTGTTTCTTGTTCTGTGACTATATCTTAAAAACTAGCATTGAGTATACTCAAATGCATGTGCTTCCAAAAGATAACAGCACTGTTTGACAGTCATTTCGATCCATTAGCTCCAAATCCAAGAAAATTCCATTATTTAATTTCATTGTACTAGAAGTATAAAATTCCATTTATCCAAAAGCATCTGCTCAGACCTTTCACTTTGCTACCAGAGCCAACAGCAGCCTTGCTATGAAGCAGTTGACAATTGGAAGAGTATTCTGGGTAATGTAATGACATGCAAACGGCAAACAATTGAAAACCATTTCAAGGACTCTGTAACAAGTGGCCCCAAGCACTCAAGTGGTGCAAAGTGATATACAGTACAAGTTTGCAAGGGTTCCAGAGCTGTGACAAGAAAAACTTTCTATGCTAAACACACATTAATCACTCTTTCCAATTGAAGGTCATTAAAATAAAATGAGACTTCAATATATGATTAAAATCATTGCAACTTATGTTTTACAGGGGTATATCTAGTCACACTGTAATTAAGCTAGTGTTCTACTTCACATATCTGAGCCGGCCCACAGCATTTTTCAAAAGAAGAAATCCACCCACAGCAGATACTAAACTCCAGCTACATCAAGACCATTTTGGCTGACATTGCTAATATCTTTCTATTGTCTAGTGAAGGTAGAGCTATGAGGCAGGCATCTGGCTGAACTGATATTTTTCATGTAAAACAAAAAAGTGCAAGCGCTGAGATCTTCCGATGGAAGTTCTACTGTCCTTTTGTGTTTCAAGTTTAAGAATGCGAGTAAAGGAACACCTCAGTTCCTCATGGTACAGAAACATGACACCGACCATCATATGCTCAACACGCAGCAGTGATAATGTGTGTTGCTTTGACTGCCCAGGCACCAAGGTCTCCAAAAATCATTTCCAAAAGCTGCCTCTCAGCTGAACAAAACCCAAGCAGCCATTCATGTCTGCAACTAATTGCATTAAAAGGGAGTGCAACCAGAGAGAAGTAAAATTGAAAACAACCTTCATTGCATTGTAGCTGTTGACATGTGAACCACATACCATATGTCCGCCATACCTTTGAGTTTGTTGTGTTCTGAGTCAGCTGGGAAGAGAGAGTCTGGAAAAAGTTTGGGGAAAGTGAGGCCAGCGTACTTGGGTCTGTTCTCAACATAGTTCCGTACCGTCGGTTGCAGCTTCTTCATAAATTCTGGACAGGGTGTTCCCAGCTGCTCAATAACTTTATTCCACTGATCAATATCTGAACATCAGTAAGTAGTTAAGGAAAACAAAATGCAAAACCCAGTATAGTCTCCTGACATTTCTGTTTTAAGTGTTCTCTGGGAATCCTCAGAGGTATTTAATTCCCTTCATAACATCTTTACAGTCACTATCTTTTTTCATCATTTTGCGTGCAGGTCCTACAGCTTGCGAAGCACAAAACTGTCTCTCACAACTATACCTACTTGAGGGCGTTGTGCAATCCTAAAACCACCACGGGAAAACACATAGCTTCCTCTTTCCAGATCAACACTTGTTACCATTTTTATCCTTAACTTGCAATCCAATGACTTGCGCTCGCTTTTTTTTACATGCAGGTAACTGCCTCTATGTCACCTTGGCTACACGGGCACAGCAGGGAAGAAGGACATGTTCACCTGCCCGCTCTAGTCAGTCTGCGGAGGGTGAGACCCAGCTGGCTCAAAGGAGTTCTGCATGGGATAAAAGTTACCTTCAGCTCTTTTGCCTTGTGCTTGTATGTTTACTCCCTCCAATAACTTTATTGGTGCTAATTTTGCTAAAACCACCCAACCAGTAACAGCTCTAAAGCAATTTGTTTGATTTTACAAGAATGCACTGGGACCCACTTTCTACAGACAAATGATGCCTCAGGTATAGACAGATGTTTCTCTTTAACTGCAAATGTGGTGGCTACATTGCAAAACTGTTACTGACTAATAAGAAACAGGCTCTCACGCTGAAAAAGAAATTGTATTAAGGCAACTTGTACTGAGTTACTGTTTGTTTGTTTTGGTGTTGATTTTTTTAGTTTCTTGATAACAATTAGGCAACTGATAGGTGTTATGCAGCTCTTCCAGCCATATTCAGAGCAAGCTTTACTGTGCCAAAAAAAGAGAATAATTATTAAGCAAGTGTCTATAAAATCAGAACCATCTCTACATCACAGTACCTAATTCAGAGTGGTAAGAAACTGATGATAGCATAAAAAAAAAAGGAAGCGTACATGCAGCCATGGGTACATTGATGTTAAGCAACGTGATGAAGGGAGTTTTGTTTGTTAAGAACATACTGGCAATAAAAAGCTTTTAAAAGACAAACATTCAAAGTATTTAAGCACAGACTTTTCTTTTTTTACATTGTTCTTCTAAGCTATTATTGTCATGAGTGTCATAGGTGTGGGGGAGTTTCCCAAATACTAAAGATGGTTCCTTACAATCTAGGAGAGAAATCAGGTCAACAGAATTAAGATAACAAGAAAAAAAAAAAAAAAAAGTCAGGCAAAAACTAGCTCTTTGGTGCAGTATCAATTTCAGATTTTCAAAGAAGTGTTTAAGTTTAGGGAACTGGAAACCTAGTATTTTCACATACCTTGAAAATTCAAGACAGACTTAGCTTGGGTTCACCTGAACTGTCTTGTTTAAACAAAAATCAAGTAATTCATTTAAAAATTGCATCTTTACTAATCAAAAGTGTTTAAAGGAATGAAAACAATTTAAACGTACGCTTTAAGAATGCTGAAACAGTGTTTTGAATGGTTTTAACTTCAATTGAAAAAGGTTGCTAGAAATAGCAGTGGTCTATAATGATTTTTCTGAATAAATTTCATTTTTTACACTAAATCAAAGATTTATGTAGAACAGCCCCTCCCACACATACACTCCATAGGTTGTATATATCTTGTGTTGTCTGTGAAAAATATCTTTTCTCAACAGAAAACGAAAGAATTGTAACAACAATAAAGTTATCCAACACTACAGCTGCTCCAAGAGTAGCCTGAATAGTTCATTAAACATTTTATTAGAAAATAAGTGTTTTGACATTTTAAATGTATCCAAGCTAACACACCTCATGGTTTGCTGGCTGGGCTATTTCAGAAGGAGTCCTTCTGAGGAACTTGAAAATACAGTGTGTACGTGCTTTGCAGAGAACAGAGAATACAGAAATGAAGGTGCTGTTAATTGTGCTAGGGGAAGCTAAATGAGTGAGAAAGCCAAGCTGTAAAAGCATCACTGGAAGCATTACTTGTGCAGACTGAGTGAAGGCCATTTGATAAACAAGGAGGGCCAAATACAGGACTTGCTTTGAAGCAGAGGTCAGAAGCTTATGCTTGTACAGAGCAAGTTAACCATCTCTCAGGCATTTAATGAAGGCCAAAAAGAGATCTTTGGGATTACAGAATGTTGTGGGACTTGGATATGTTGAGAGGGAAGATGCAGTAAGATGCTCTGGATGTGTGCAATGAGGAAAAAGGAGTAAAAAAATCTCCCAGAATAGGCCGTGCATGGTGGGAACCAGTGTCAATAGTGATGGAGAGGAGAGAAGGAGAATCCTCAGGCAACAGGCCAGTGCCTGCTGCACACATTTCTTCTAAGCTGATGGAAACGCTCTAAGAGACAACAGACAAGCAGGCTACCACCTGCAATTAGAAGGTTTTAAGAGGTGGAAGAAGCTTCGTGAGTCACCAGTGCAAAGACAACAGCCACAGCCAAGGGAGCTGGCAGAGTGACCACGTTCCACTCCTTGACTAGCTTTGATTTGCAGGAGGACGGCATTGGAGTTTTTGCAGCCCTGGCTTACAGCAAGGGCCAAAATTTGCAAGCTTTACAACTCAGCAATTTCAGGGACTAGTTTTGAGTAGCTGAATGATCTGAATAGATAATCGTGCTTCTTTACTGTATTATTTCTGACTTATGCTGCTCAAATACTGCCAAAACCCCTTATATAAAATACATTAATTTGCTCTTCATATGTATCTATACACATACACACAAATTGACATGATGGACCACTCAGGACCTGTTTTTTTCTCCTAATAATAGCAATAGCAAAGAGAGAGCTGGCGGAGACAAACCATTTTTCAGTCAGATGGACACACATATTTTCTGTCTAGTAGTGTTTCTCCGCTTACCTAGGCTTTACTAGCAGTTGATTATATTCTGAGGTCCAACACATGAAAACGTGCAAGAATGTTCTTGCTGAATACTAGTCCAGCTCCACTTCATTGTCATGTTTTATACAGTCATCAGCTGTAATGCATCTGTGGTGCATCTGACGATGAGAGGTTGTACCCGTCATAGTATGAGATTAAAAATAATAAAAGTTTTGAAAAAGATCTGAGGTCTACTTGTTGAAGCAAAGAGAAGAAGCATTCTCTAGCTGACAGTGACGATTAACTTCAGTAATTCTTCAGAAAACAAATGTTACTATAGAACAATCCTAGTCTCAACCTAGGTTACATTGACCAATGAGTGACTGTGACTACAGATGTTATTTGGACACCAACTGAAAAAATGGTACGACAAGTTAATGATCACATAATTCAGACAGAAATTTCCCAGGCCAAAAAAGATTAACCTGTACTTGAGTGAAAAAAAAAAAACTTAAAGAAGAAAAACTTCTGCTAACAGAAGACCCTGTTTTCCCCTGGAAATTAAGCAAATGTTGGACAGACTGGAAGTTGGAAGAATTACAACCCAAAACTCTGAAAGATGATGAAATATCTGCTTTAAAGCTATTTGAATCACATCAGCTGTCCCTTGCCCCAGACAGGATCAAGGAAAATGTGTCAACTACATACAATAGCATCAGTATGACTTAAGACAGAAGAAGGGATCTAACCTGGATTTATTAGTTTGTCCCTGGCACTAACACTGTGGCACTTTCACTAACATTAAGATGTCCATACAAAATTACAGCAAAAAAACGTATTTAAGAAAATAGGTCCAAAATGTGTATCTTTTGAATGAAGATTTATCAAGTGAGGCCTCAGGTTGCCTCAAGCTTCCCAATCACCTTTTCTCTTTGCACTCTAATATTGTCTTAAGGATTGTTCTCCTTTGCTTTCTAAATACTTGGTTATTTACTTCAAAAATAACCAGAATCTGAACTGCAGATTAAGAGGTGTATTTTTCTGAAGCACACACACAATATTTCTAATGGGAAAATAATACTTTGAATGCACAATAAAGTATTTCTACAGAAAAAAAATCAGATTTCACAGTGACATGATCTATTTAGAGGTACAAGTTGAAAGCTTACTATTACTGTTGTTTCTGTTCCCATTGATGCAATGTATTTCATGAGTGTGAATTACGGACCACCATTTTGTTCTCCCACTTGTCCTGCAGACTTCAGTTAAATTACATTTCTGCCAATATTCAAACTATGGAAATGGAGGTTGGCTATAACGGAAAATTTACAATACTTCTCTGTCTCAATCAGAAAATATTAAAAGCATTTCTACAAATTAATAGCTTATAATTAAAAAATGAAATTTAGACAACAAATTGTTGTCTTCATACTTAAGCTAGCTAGCCTCAAAATGGTAATAATTTTTCTTTCTCCTTCTGTGGTGGTGTGGTGTCTGGTAGGGTTTTGCTACGGTTTTGGTATCGGGGGAGGGGGCTACGGAGAGAGCTCCTGTAAGAGGCTTCCAGAAGCTCCCCCGGCTCCAATTTCGGACCCGCCTCTGGCCAAGGCCAGGCCAATGGCGCCTCTGCGAATAACTATTTAAGAGTGAAAGAACCTGTGGATTGTCTGCTGTCGTTTTGTCTGTCTGGGTCGGTGAGTGGGTGAGAGAAGGGGGGTGGGAGAGAGACATCCCTGCGGACACCCCGGTCAGTGAGGCAGGAGAGGGGGAGCTGTGCCGGGGCAGGGGTTCCCCTGCGGCCCGCGGGGGGGTGGCGGCTGAGCCCCTGCAGCCCCTGGAGCCCAGCGGTGGCCCAGAGGTCGCCCTGCAGCCCGCGGAGGGCCCCGGGCCGGAGGAGCAGGGACCGGGCCCGGAGCAGCCGCGACTGCGGCCGCGCTGGAGCCGCCCGTCGGTGGGAGGGCGGCAGCCCCGGGAGGGACCCGCGCTGGGGGGTTCTGGGGAGCTGCGGCCCCGCGGGAAGGACTCGCGTTGGGGCAGCGGGAGGAGGAATGTCTGCCGGGAGAGGGACCCCGCGGTGGGGCAGGGGAGGGCTGCGAGGGCCCCTCTCCCTGAGGGGGAAGGAGCAGCGGAGACCCCTTGTGCCGGCCGGACTGGGACCCCCATTCCCTGCCCCCTGCGCTGCTGGGGGGGAAGAGGGAGCAGAGCTGAGCCCGGGAAGACCGGAGGGGTTGGGGGTGGGGAGGTGTGTTGTATTTAAGACGTGGTTGTATCTCCTGTTCTCCTTGATGGTGGTGGTTGTTTTGTATTAAATGTATGATGTTATGCCCAAGTTGAGTCTGTCTTTTTGCCTGTGACCATAACTGGAGAGTGAGCCCTCCCTGTCGTTTGCCTCGAGCCTCAAACCTTTTTTGGTTGCATTTTCTCCTCCCAGTCTCTCAGGGGACGGGTAGGGGTGAGCAAGGGGTAGGAGTGAGCGAGTGGTAGGGTAGGCTCAAACCACAACACCTTCTCATTCTATAATTTTTTTTTTTGAGTGAAGGATCATATTTTCCTTACGTTCAACAGCAAGGTTTTACAGAAGTAGTTTGTAACAGGATGTTTTAGTTCTACTGCAATACAAATAACAGCATACTATGATGCACATATAGTTAAGCTTGTTCATTCTTCCCTGGTAGTCAGAAACTTGTCAGTGCTCAGCCATTTAACATTTAGCAATAACTTACTGTAATTGTTCACGTTTCTTTTCCTGAAAAAGGGTGGTGGTGGGGAATCTCCTGTTGCAAATCTTTACAGCCAAGCGATCACCAGAGACCAATGGTTCTTTTCCACACTACTCCAAAGTGTGGCTGTGCTACAAAAGCCTCTTCCTAAAATCCTCCTCGCACAATATCTGTGGATTGTGATGTGGAAAACAAGTAATTCTGCCAAAATCCCCGTTTATAACAGAGCTTCTGGAATTGTGCTGGATGGTGGTGGCAATGGTGGGAATCATGCTTCCCTGCCCAGCATACTGGACTCCACTTTCTTCACCTATTAAGCAGCACATAGAGTCATAGAAAGGTTTGGGTTGGAAGGGACCTTAAAGATCATCTAGTTCTAACCCCCCCACCATGGGCAGGGTCACCTTCCACTAGACCAGGTTGCTCAAAGCCCCATCCAACCTGGCCTTGAACACTGTCAGGGACGGGGCGGCCACAGCTTCTCTGGACAACCTGTTCCAGTGTCTCACCACCCTCACAGTAAAGAATTTCTTCCTAATATCTAAATCTCCCCTCTTTCAGTTTGAAACCATTATCTGTCGTCCTATCACTACACTCCCTGATCAAGAGTCCCTCCCCACCTTTCCTGTAGGCTCCCTTTAAGTACTGGGAGGCTGCAATAAGGTCTCCCCGGAGCCTTCTCTTCTCCAGGCTGAACAACCCCAACTCTCTCAGCCTGTCCTCATAGGGGAGGTGCTCCAGCCACCTGATCATCTTCATGGCCCTCCTCTGGATCCGCTCAAGCAGGTCCATGTCTGTCTTATGCTGGGAGCCCCAGAGCTGAACACACCACTGCAGGCGGGGTCTCATGAGGGCAGAGTAGAGGGAGAGAATCCCCTCCCTCAACCTGCTGGCCACCCTTCTTTTGATGCAGCCCAGGATGTGATTGGCTTCCTGGGCTGCGAGCGCACATCTACACTAGCTGTACTGCACTGGAGCAGGATTTGCTCTTTCTGGCTAAATGTGCTCTTCTGGAGATGGCTAGGGCTAGGGCATGTCAACTCTTGCTTTTGTTAAGGTAGGCACAACAAAACCAAAATGGACATGGAAGTTCTTCCTTCATTACAGGCATACAGGGTAAATTAATCCCTTTTCAATCTCAAGATGTTAAGGAAACCAGCTTTCTGATAGTTTTCTCCTTAAATATGAACGTTCCACCAATGAAAACTAACTGCATTGCGTACAAATTTTTGATGCTCCTAACTTCTCAAAATTTGAATAATTACTGCGAGCAGTTCTGTATTTCCCTCCCCAACACCAAATTTTCACACCAGCAAAGCTGATAGCTGAACTATTTTTCAGGTTTTTTAAATAGGACTTTTTTTTTTGTAAATAAATCTGTTAATAAAAACCAAACTAACCAGCTTCACTGTGGGAAACATCAGTGTCAGGTACATATTTTTTTCCACAGTCATATAATTTACATACTGATGTCAATCCAGTTTATAAAAAACACACAGAAGAAATAGAAAGTGCTAGCATCTGACAAGACAGCTAGTGCATTTTCTGTGCCAAGGTGAATGCTTTGAGAATAACGTGGCATTTGTATAACAAATGTAACAGGAAATATTTTGCAAGTGTAAAAACAGTAGTTGCTATTTATATGCTATAATAGAACATGTGGTAGTAATAAAAACAACTTGTAGCAGAAATAAAATTACTTCAAAAGATTGCTACTGATCATTCAGAAGTTAGGAGATACCAGTCTTGGTTGTGTAGCTGTCTTTAACCCTTCGGATTTATATCTATGATGACACCTTCACTAAAATTTTCAACTGCTATTTTTTTTAGCTGGCATTTGATTCAGTTGCTGAGCATCTTTGCTTACACAGCAGCAAGCAAATCAGTGCTTAGTGGATAATCCAGATATTGCAGCACAGGACTGCAATCTTGCTGTTGGATAAGTACTACCATTTCCCTCGTGGACGTCTCCTCACCATTGCAGTATCTACTTGTAGTACTCCAGGCTGTTTCTAGGCTTCTAGAGTCTTCTGTTGTGGTACACTGCTGTCTTTGTAACATATACAGCTGGATGCATGGTGATCATGTACCTAGCCTAAGAGGCAGCCTATGAACATTACCATTGTTAAATACCTTCTAAATGAACTGCAAAACTGTGCATAAAATCCCAATACCCCAATCTCTGTGACATGCATAACATGATTGCAGTTGTAATAAGGCTCTGTAAGTGATAGCTTGTATGGCCATCTGCAGTTTATGCTAAGAGAAGCTGACAGCACACTAACCTTAAATCTCTCTACTGAATATATATACTTGTCTCCCTAAGCATTCCCAACTACAGGATTTAAAGGCATATTCTTCCTTGTCTGCTCAAAATGCATTCAGCAGTTTAAAAAAAAAAATTAAAAATCCATGTATAACTACCACTTTCACAGCTCACCAGAAGACTAAGGCACTTTCTTAACTCCTTCAGATCGTTTATGCAGTGGTGAGAAAAGAGCAACAGTCTCCCTCATAAAATTTTGAGAAAAACACAAGGAATAAGAGCCGACTCACAGGCACAATCAACTTTCTAAATCGCTTCTGAGGCAACACAACAGACCGTGTTGCCATTTTCTCCTTGCTTGAGGCACTAGTATATCCAAGCTTCATGATAATAGTGTCTCTCTAAGCAGAACTATGCCTGTTAATTTTGGAAAGAAGTTTCATATAACATTTAAAAAAAAGAATTTTGGACACTGCAAAGCATTCACTCACAACAGGATTTTAAAAAAGAATAGAAGTGGATTGTGTACTCAGCTCCAGCCAAGCGATTTCAGTGAATTCAGATGGTTAAAGGAGTGGAAGAGAGCTGCAGCCCAGCTAAGCACTCCACTTTGCACTTACTCAAAGACATTTCCTTTCTGCTTGTGAATTTTCCACATCTGTGGAAGATGTCTCTATTTTGCTGCAGAAGTTGTTTAAGTTAGCTGAACAGACTATTTAGTTCTGTAAACAGAAACGATGTCAAATGACCTGCACTCCTTAACCACTGAAAAATGGCAAATAGTAAAGTTTGCAGTCAAATATATGACTGATAGATGCATTTCTTATGAATATTCAATCTTTCCATTTCAAAACTGCTTTTCACAGATATTTATGCATAAAAATTGACATAAATTCATATTAAATACTCTTCAAATCACAGCGTGGTTGTGAAATAAAGCACTGCCTGTGAAGAAAAAATTGCTGATAACAAATTCTGGTACACTGCCAGTCTTAACCCATTTTACACTCATTTTATGTTGAAAAGGAAGCTTTTTTTCCTTTTTTTTTTTTTTTTTTTTTTTTAAAGAAACAGATTTCTAATTACTCTTGCTCCTTGTTCACTTAAATACATCCTTAAGTATGCTGCCTTCAGGCTCTTACGGCTCATAGTCCCTGCTGATGGGATTATACAGCTGCCCAACTCCATCACACCTGTAAAGAATTAATCTTTTTTTTTTTCAATAAAAACGCAAAGCATTTCCTATGCAGAATTAAGGAAGAAGATGCCACGAGGTCATCAGTCTCAGCAGGCTGGGTCTGCTTTTGCGGCTTTCTGACTGGTTTTCAGCTGCACAGATGGGCACAGGAGTAAGAAGTGCTGAACTCCTGCCAGCTGCTGCTCAGCAGCAGGGAAGAGGTTGGGGAGGATGGATTTGGAGAAGAGGTGGCTTTGAGGAGGGATGCTCAGTGGGCTGAAATAAAGCAATAGCATCATTCTCTGTTCACAGAATAGACAGTCGTGGAACAGCAGAAGAAAAGCACAGTGGTACACAAAACACAGTGCAAATTTAGCAACGTATTATAAATACAAACGAAGAACGTGAACTCAATTACAGAACAATCCCAAACAAGTGAGCAGCTGGTAACACCAAGTTCTGTGGGGTTATTGCAATAATAAACAGCACATAATGGTTTAATGCGTTGCGTGATTTCTTTTTAACAAGTATGCAGCTGTGTCAAACCAGTTTTTGAAGCGCTAAATAAGACATGTTCAATTCTTTTTGTACTGACTTGGGGATTTCTTTAAATGATATCTTACAAAACATAAGTCTATTAACATAAACCCAGTTCCGATTACAACGCTGAACTATGCTAACCCCCACAACACTTAAATTTCTCACTCCACAATCACAGAAAAAAGAAGCACAGCCTTGTCCAAATCTTCATGGAGCACAAATAGGTGCTAATGATTTACATTAACACATAGAAGGGAAATGTTTACCTTCACATATGCGGATGAGATGTGCTCCACCGCATGTGAAAGCACATAGGAATTTTAGTGTTCATTTCAGTATGCATATGCTCATCCAATATTTTGGCCAAAACACAAATCAGAATCTTACTAGAGAAGGGTGTAAAAATATTAATGTTATCATTGCCTGCTTTCATTTCTTCAATGCTCTTCAGATACTACTTTTTTCCACATTTTAATCAAAATATTGAACCCTTTAAAGTGTGTATGAGGTCAAAAGTGCTAAATTGAATTAGTAAGTATGTATTTATAAATATACACACATACACATAATTGTACACGCACACATGTTCAGAGAAAGGTACATAAAAATGAATAATGTCTGGAACTCCTCTGTTATCTAAGCACACAGTGTAAATTAGAAGGAAAACTTGTACACAGATCATCTCCATTTCTCGTTTGTGTAATCCTATGAACCGTGAATCACTGGAGTTAGACCAAGCATGCACGGAGCCCAGTTGCTGTTGTGCACAAGAAGAAACCACTTTCACAATCTGATAAATGTTTAACAGAGTATATATCAAAGCTTTAATAAGGCATTGAATAAAGTAAGAATTATGACTGTCTCACTCCTGAATGCAGAATGGTCTCTAGGGAAAACGTACATATACCTAGTCTGCTTGGACCCCTTGTCCACTGATTTAATGCATTTATCTATAGATCACTTCTTGTTGATGTCAAAAATATATTCTGCTTTCATGTAATAGCTACATATTCTTAAATAAAGGATGACAGACTGAAGTCCACTACAACAGTTTCCAAGGAAATTCTCAGTCTTTTGAGTCATCAAATTCCTACAAAATTAAGTGATAATTTCAGTCTTGGGAAGAAGAAATTGTCCCCCAAACTGAAGCCTTTTCCTACTTTCCTACTTCAATACCACTTGCAGAGCAAACAAGCAAAGAAATAAGCATTTTTAAAAGTCATGACTGAGTTAATCATAACTTATTCCTAAAATGCAGAAACTCTTACATGCCATCCTGAGGTAAACAGTGACTTGTGCCTACCATGCTACAACCTGAACTTAAAAAACCCCTGTCATTTATGAAACACTGCCCCTACCCCCCGCCAAATTAATAAAGAGACATTTATAGCAACAAAACTTAAAACAAGTGGTCACTGGCTGCAGAAAGCAATTGCAATGAAACATGTAGGACGTTGTTTTCCATCTCCTTACACTATATTCGCTGCTGTTTCCACCCAAGGCTTTTACTGACTGGAGTAATGGTTTATTGACATTTTGGTTTGCAAGGATTTTGCAATGGGACTTAACCCAGCACTTTAGGTACAGTACAAATCTATGTCAGCACTAGTTTAGCAGGAAGGGGCTGGAGAGGAAAGAGTTGGAAGCACCTACTGAGGCCAAAACGGCTGCTAGGAAGGATACGATCAGTGCCAGGAAACAACACAGCACCTTTAATCATTTCTCCCATGATGCACCCTACTGACCACATGTCAACTGAAAACAAAAATGAAATGAAGGTAAACAAGAAAACAGGAACAGAACAACAAATAAATGAGAAGACTTATCCAATCATGCTATAGCACACAGCCTGTAGCCCACACCGCAGACACGGATCTGCCTTTCGCTCTGCTTGAGCATACAAGTTTCATGACAACATAGCAGGTCTGAGAAAAATTGACTCCAACAGTTTTCTTTCCCCCAGTGTGGATGAAAGACAATACTATTAAATACAGAAAAGAAAGCGAGACCCACGGCTGGCTACTGTGTCATAATACAACTTTGCAATTAAAATTTACCAATTAATTTTGTCTTTTTTTAAGTTTCCATTTGCATTCATTACCTAGTTTTATACTGCTTTGTATTGTAAATGAATGCTGGTCTCTGTATTCAATGAGGATATGCAAATAGCTTTTCCTTTATCTTTTCAGTTAGCAGAGATGCGTGCATATTTTCACAAGCTGAACTGCCAGAAGCCACAAAAGGAACTAGGGTCCTTGTGAAGACATACCCACGTCTTATTCAGGGGTATGAATAGAATTTGTTGAGATCATTCAACTCCAATAATGCTTGCTTTAGAGCCTCTTGGCTTGCTTCCATTGAATCTCAGTGAAGCCAGCAGTCCATAATAGGGGTCTTGAGAATCTCAGATTTCCATTTGCCGTGATAGGAAAACGTGATTTCTAAATAGGGCAGTTGAGACACAGAAGCACTAAGCTGTACCTTCTGCATTGAAATTCAGAGCAAACTGGGGGACTATTTACCTCATACAGAGAAAAGCAGTTCAGCTGGGTCAAACAAAGCTAACCACAATTTACGCTGGAACTTGAGATGAAAATCAGACTCCTTATATCCAGTATGGGATTAAGGTGGCGTTTCCCCGCTACCAATGTAACCACATTACCTCTGCTGTCCTTGCTCTATGGTAAGTCATAGGGCATGGAAGCAAGAAAAGGGACAGACTGGTCTCTCAGGGCCAGAAACTGTGGGAAAAAAATGAAAGTGTCATGCTGCTTGGTTAAATTTACTCTTATAATTCATATTGAGCAACAGTTTAAAGTGGATTTGACTTTGAAGGCAAATGACCTATCTGTGGAAATCTTTATGTGCCTGGGTCTATGGTTGCCTATTGCTTTATTTAGCATAAGCTTCATCACTACACAAGAAATAAATCAATGAACAAACAAAGAAAAAAATAAAAGGCTGCTTGTTTGGAAGCAATAAGCAAACCTAGAGATGCAAATTATTGCTGCTTTCATCACAAGCTGAATGGCATGCAAAATATCAGGAAAAGATAGAGCAAGCAGTTGTTTGTTCATCTGTTATTAATTCCTTTTTATTTTCTGACATTACCGCTCTATGCTGTGCTCAATACTCATACAGCAAATCTTAATCTCTGGTCCACCTCCTGGTTCTGATTCCATGCCAAACAGTTAAAAAATACCCTCTAAAGTGATTGTGTCAGGCCTGTCTTGCAAAACATTTGGGGAATGAAGCTGTCCTCCATAGGAACCTCCAAAATCTCCCTGGGGCCTTGAACAGAGTTTGTGGAGGCTGAACAGAAATTGCTCTATTGCCACACATGCATGCACTGTGCCCCCCAAACCTTCCTGTGTCCTGGGGAAGCAGGCTGGTCTGGTTGCTGACACAGCCCTTCACAGGAAACGTGACTAGAAGAGATGGTGAGGAGAGAAAGGTGAGTTGGGGTAGAAGAACATTAGTAAGACATCTGTTCCTCTTTGTGCTTTAGTCTCGTACTTCCTGACCCAAATTCCTGACCCAAATGAGTGCTTGCTCATCCTTCCCGGTTTCAGATTCCTTTCAGCAAAGGATCAGGAACTGTAGAACTAGCCAAAGATGTTTCTGTATGGAAAGGAACCAAGCTAACTGTCATGGACACCTCACTTGTAACTTGACTGTGGATGCAATTTCCTTTTCTGTTTCTGCAGAAAGTTGCTCCTACCATGCTGGACAGATTGGAAAAAGCATGGGTGTCACTCTGATACTGAAGACAGCATAGCTCATTTCCTTCCTCATTGCTTCATAATGGCCCTGCATTCTCCTGCCAAACTGCAGGTTCTCTGGGATTTGACAAACACATTGAAAGGGAGCCCATAAGGAAAATCTGCAACTGCCCTTTCTAAAACTCATACTGAGGTGGCTCTTCAGACCTGCACTTGGTAAGCTCTGCTTTTCATACAATGGAAATCATGACATTCAAATTAAAATGCATGAAACGCATCCCACATGAAACTCTGGAGACCAGAGATGCAGGCACAGCTGACAGAGCTTTGCTGTCTTTCCCAAACTCATGGGCTAGTTAACACTTTCTGCCCAGAGCATTAGTGAGAATGCCAAACATTCATTTTTGTAATAGCTCCTGTTTTAGTGATGCAGAAATCACCCCCTCTGCAAGCTGAAAAGAGATAATCACGTCCTCAAAACTATCTTGGGAAGATTATGATGGACATATTTATGAAGCAAATTGTGACATCTGATTTTATTTGTGTAACTGTAGGCCAAAGTATTTAGCACACAATGCTGTTTCCCAGTGGCTGAGGTGCAAACTCTAGTAAATTTCAAGGCAACTGAGCATGCCTGTCACAACACAGTGAGCTGTCTCCAAGTCCTCCTAAAATGCAAAGATACCTTGCTGGGTATGACCTCCCTTTACTTCCATTGCTGTTGTTGAGTTCTCCTGCAGATCTGCACTGAGGTCTGCTCTGAAGAACCATTTCTAGGCCCTTACTTGAATTTTCAGGAAGAAAAATAACAGCAGTCTGTATCAGGCACTGTACCTTGGTTTTACAGGTTTTTCTGTTATTTCTATGCAATAGAAAAAGGACATGGTTTATAAAAATACTTGGTAGTTCTTGGTCATACATGGGCAAAGCTGCTTTTTTTTTTTTCTTCTTTTTTTCACAAGCTCCAGGCAGCACAGCTACAAAGGCTTCAGACTGCCAGTGCCAAGGAAAGTTTGTGATGTGTAGCACTCCCAATCACAATTGTGAAGATTGCTCAAAGACTTGAAAAAGATTAAAAGCCTCCCCCAAACCCGCTCAACCCTTCCATCTCTCAATTCTGTCTAAATCATGGCAAACTCCCAGTTTTGTGATATTCCAATCCCAGGACCTTGCTGAGATACCAAAAACCTTCCCTTCATGCTTGTATTTATTATATGCATGGATTTCAACATGTTTTAACAACTGCTTAGCACAGTATCAGCTCAATCCATTAAGATTTCCTGCAACAGTCTTTCCTTTCTAATTTGAAACACCACTTTCCACATGATGTTATTAAAACATTAATACTTCTCAGTAACAGTAAAAGGGTTCCAAAGTGTTTGAATATGGCAATTTACTACCTGCAACTAAAGGTGCAAAACACTGTAGAGTACAGCTACTCTCCTGACAGACTCTAGATGGAAGCAAGAGGGAGTTGCCACAATTTTACAAGTGTCATGCTTCAAATCAATGTATGAATTTATCTCTTTTTTTTTTAAATTTTTATTTAAACTTTCTGCGACTTCCAAACTGATATCACAGAATCACAGAATGTTAGGGGTTGGAAGTGATCTCAAAATACCATCTAGTCCAACCCCCCTGCCAGAGCAGGACCACCTACAGCAGGTCACACAGGAATGAGTCCAGGTGGGATTTGAATGTCTCCAGAGAAGGAGACTCCACAACCTCTCTGGGCAGCCTGTTCCAGGGCTCTGTCACCCTCACAGGGAAAAAGTTTTTCCTTATGTTAATGTGGAACCTCCTATGCTGCAGCTTGCACCCGTTGTCCCTTCTCCTATCATTGGCCATCACAGAGAAGAGCCTGGCTCCATCCTCCTGACACTCGCCCTTTACGTATTTATAAACATTGATGTGGTCACCCCTCAGTCTCCTCTTCTCCAAGCTAAAGAGACCCATCTCCCTCAGCCTTTCATCATAAGGGAGATGTTCCACCCCCTTAACCATCTTTGTGGCTCTGTGCTGGACTCTTTCAAGCAGTTCCCTGTCCTTCTTGACCTGAGGGGCCCAGAACTGGACACAACATTCCAGATGCAGTCTCACCAAGGCAGAGTAGAGGGGTAGGAAAACCTCTCTCGACCTACTGACCACACTTCTTCTAATACACCCCAGGATGCCATTGGCCTTCTTGGCCACGAGGGCGCGTTGCTGGCTCATGGTCATCCTGCTGTCCACCAGGACCCCCAGGTCCCATTCCCCTACGCTACTCTCTAACAGCTCAGTCCTTGACCTATACAGGTACATGGGATTGTTCTTTCCCAAGACTCTACGCTTGCCCTTGTTGTATTTCATTAAATTTCTCCCCTCACCTAACATATGGAATGGAATCATAGAATCATAGAACAGTTTCAGTTGGAAAAAACCTTCAAGATCATCAAGTCCAACCTTTGTCCTAGGTCTACCAACACCACTAAATCATGTCCCTGAGTACAACATCTACCCATCTCTTAAACACCTCCAGGGAGGGTGACTCCACCACCTCCCTGGGCAGGCTGTTCCAATGCCTGACAACCCTTTCAGTAAAGAAATTCTTCCTAATACCCAGCCTGAACCTCCCCTGGTGCAGCTTAAGTCCATTTCCCCTTGTTCTATCGCTTGTTACTAGGGAGAACAGACCAACCCCCGCCTCGCTACCACCTCCTTTCAGGTAGTTGTAGAGAGTGATAAGGCCTCCCCTCAGCCTTCTCTTCTCCAGCCTAAACAGCCCCAGATCCCTCAGCTGTTCCTCATATGAGACATGCTCCCCACCTCTGTACTCTCTCCAGCACCTCAATGTCCTTCTTGTAGAGAGGGTTCCAAAACTGGACACAGCACTCGAGGTATGGCCTCACCAAAGCCAAGTACAGGGGCACGATCACCTCCCTGCTCCTGCTGACAACACTATTCCCGATACAGACCAGGACGCCATTGGCCTTCTTGGCCACCTGGGCACACTGCTGTCTCATGCTCAGCCGGCTGTCAGTCAACACTCCCAGATCCCTCTCTGCCTGGCAGTTCTCCAGCCACTCCTCCCCAAGCCTGTAGCGCTGCATGGGGTTGTTCGGGCCATCGTGCCTTCTTATGACACAGCTGATCCGTCTCTCTCTGAGATTCAGACTAGCAGATGCTCACCTTCATTTGGCATAGAAAGAATTAACCTGCAGTAAACAGGCAGGTGCCAGAGCCTGGCCCACCTGGAAAAATGCAGAAGGAGGTACAAATCACATCCAAATCGGTGCTTTTCCTCAGAGGTTGGCTCTTATGTTGCAGTGTCAACCATGTGCCGAAAAACTATTGTTTTTCCTTTGCAACTCACGCTCCACTATCCCTTTCAGAACAGCAGAGCTTTCAGAGGGACCGGAAGTGATGTCAAAGGGTATTAAGAGGCGCATGTATATTAAGAAAAGGCCATGGGAATCCTGAGATGCAAGCTCAAGAATGAGTGGAGGCATGAGGAATGACTCATGCCCTTCCCTGTCTCCCATTTTCTTTTGAGTATAACTATATAAAAAAAAAGTCATTGCAGTAAGAGACACCTATGGAGAATCTTACCAAGGAATGTGAAACACACTATGCTGCATCTAAAAGACAGTAACATTTAAAACACGTTTTGCAAATCCTACACTTGCTAGCTTCAAACCCTCTTTTCAGCTTAATTTAAATTTTGACTTTGAAGTATCTCTTCCTAGGTCTCAAAGAGTATTCAAGTACACTCATTTTACCTCTTCGAGCAAGAATGCCACAGGTAGTTTCTCCTGCTACAATACAGATTATAATTTAGCATATAATTTACATATACGTATATATTTGCATATCTGATATGAGATATGTGATTTTGAGTGTGTTCCAGTCCTCTTCTTTGATCCCAACCAAATACCTACATGCTCTTGACAAAAGACACGTTAGTATTATCTGTTTTGTCTACAAGTTCTAAATTCTCTGTTCAACTGTACCAGTGAAACTCACCTCAAATTAGTCCAGTTGCCATCAAGCAAAAGCTGATTAATGGCATAAAAAGGAGGTGGGGGTGGGAAGACATTTGAGACCATCCAATTTTCATAAGTGCCTGAAAAGGCAACTAAGCCTTGGCTGAAACTCATATGAGGCAGCAGCAAGTGTAGCATGTATCTACACCTCAACACTTGGCCACTTTTGAAACTGCATGTTCAGATCCATGCTGAAAATCTTTAGGGTGAGTGTTGGGAAATGAGCAATGGATCATCTTCATTGTAGCAGCTGTGATCCACTCCAAACACCACACAGATCACAGATAGCATGGAGCTCTTAATACTAAGTGCAAATTGCACTGTAAACTGTTAAGAGTATACCTATCTGAATTAAAAAAGAGAAGAATGGCAACAACCAAATCGTCTTCATAGCTACAATGAAGTCTTTTTGAGACAGACCTCATCTCATATGAGCAATCTTCCCCCAAGAAAATCAACATAATTCAAACACTTACTATATTCTAAGAAAAATCCTGAGTCCAAAGCCAATTACTATATACCCAGGGAGGAATCATCTATCTGAACAAAATCCAAACTTAGCCATCAACGTCATCGTAGCTAACAGACAGTTAAGCAGCAGGCTAACACGTACCAGTGCACAAAACCACTAGGATTATACCCACTAATAAATTCAGATCATGTTTCAAATGCAAAGACAAATTCTGCTAACAAGTGGTGGAAAGGCAACATCTTTTCCTAAAAGACTTACTTGATTCAAATTTTTTTCCCTAAGGCAAGCATTTTTTTCCCCATATAAATTCCTGGGAAAATACAATAGAATACTCTCTGTCAGATATTAAAGAGCAACTCTTAATCCCACCACTCGCAAAAACAGCTGGCAGACAAAGGAATTTTTGAAAATCTGGCCAGAAAACATTAACTTCATCTGTTAATGCTGACTTCTCTTCACAGTCCATTTTGGACATTCATAGCTACATAGACTAAGTTTGCATTTTTTTCTCTCTTGCTGTCTTAATGGTATTTTCTCTTTTGACTGTCTTAGACTCTAAGCTATTTGCAGCAGGAATTCTGTTTTCCATATTTGCCACTGTAATCCAGGCCTAGCCAAACTTAAGGCATGTGGCTTATCACAATGTATTTCTATAACTAAATCATCGTTTCCCCTTTGATCTGCTGAAGGACTCACACATGAACTTGCTAGAGTACCATCCTTTAAACACATCCCCAGTACTGAAAAGAAATGCTCTGATTGCTTTATTTCCCCACTAAGTGATGTGTGCCTGTGAAACACTGTGGCCTCAGCAGCTTAGATCTTAATAAATCTATTTAAGATTCAGACCATTCAAAGTTTTTTCTTCTCTTAAAAAGATCCACAGAAATACATTTCCAGTCCTTAAATTGAAATCTTACGAGATTTTGAAGACATTATTAGCTAGAGCTGAACACAGCTTTAGGAGAGTCCTGGAGTTTTCCAATGTATTTCAAATGGCATCCAAGACTTTCAGCAGGTTTTAGTTGCTTGCACTCTTTCTGAGACAAGAGTGGAATAAGTATTGAAGAAACACTGATCGAGAAGCTCAGAAGTGGACTACAAAATCTTACCAGAACTTGTCAGGAATATTTTGGTTGTAAATCCTTTTGGTTGTAAATCCATCTGGAGAACGATCAAAAGGTGGATTTCTTCTCATGAGGGTCTGACCTGACAAAGAAGTCTCCCTAACAGCATTTTGAAATGTCTGCTTTAGGTGAGTACAAGGAACTGCTTGCGATTTCTACACGGTACTTTCCAGGAGGCTGGAGGGTGTTCTTATTTTTCTGAAAACCAGCTGGCTTCTTGCAAACTGACAGCACTTGAATGGACCAGTCCTCTACTTCTGCTGTATCTCAAATGTCCTACTAGGTGAATCAAATTAAATACCTCAGCAATATTCACAGAGAAATAATTTTCAAATACTTTCTGACTTTTTGCTAATAAAAATAGCAGTTAACTGAACACAAGTTCAGAAAGCATTTTAATAAAACTAAGAAACATACATATGTTTTGGAGAATGCCTAACTTACTTTTATACTAACCAGGACAGTTATCATACACTGGTACCTGTAGTCTATACAGATTTCAGAAATTTCTTGTAATAACTTAGAGAGAGTTTATTTCTGTAGATTAGATGATCTAAAATTAATCTTCTCCATGTTTTAATTTCCATAAATACTTTAAAAATGAAATTACAATTAAAGTCAGCAGCACCTAAGTGCAATGGCAACTCAGTGCAATGGTTTAGTTAAGATTAACTTTTGAAATTTTTGTTTTCATAAAACTTGTCAGCAGCTGTGAAATTTTTCTTCGATGTATACAGTGGCATACATGAATGTTCTTACTGCAGGTTAGAAACAACAAAGCTCCTTATATTGATAGCAAATGCATACAGTAGACATTCTTCTGAATAATTAAAAAGAACTGAAGTTCTTAGTTTCTGTACAGATTTGCCTCTTTCAGCTAGAAAACCCACTGCTGGAAGGCCTTAAGTGGTCCAAGGAAAGCTTTATTTTAAAGTTGTTCTGCAGAGTTTACCTGCAGCTGCATAAATGCTTCTCGAGCTCTTCCTGTATCTAGGAGGCAAACTAGATCTCCTCAACAGCCATGGAGGGAGCAAAAATAATCTGGACCCATACACAAACCACTGAAAACGCTTATTCTTGGAGTCAAACTCGTTAACAAATGCGTATTGACTTGGAAATTAATGTACAGATTCCTTTTTTTAAAAAAAACCCAACAACTTCCAACTCACTTGACTAAACCTACAATTAAAATGTGGTAGCAGTTGTGACCTGGCCCACATATACTGCATTTCAGGGTATGGGATTTCCAATGATTTAAAAAGTAGGACTATCCCACAATTTACACAATGTTTTCTGCATTTTTTCAAAAATTCAGTTGTTATTTTTAACTAATACTGAAATGTTAAAAGGTTTTTAAAAATATTCTGCTGCTATCCCTGAGTAAGACATTGTCATAAGAGACTTGGCACAGCCAGATACAAAACAAAGTAATTCTCATGTTTGAATGATTTTTTAAAAGCTATATTATTTAAATTATATAGCATTTATTTTTTTCTGGAAATAGGCAGAAGAACGTGACTCTTAAATATCATTTATTGTTGAAAAAGGAGAGCAACCCACTAACAGCGGTGCTACGTTTTTACAATGAAATAGCTTTTTTTCTATATTCTAGGTGCTTATCAACTAAGAACTTCTCTCCAAATAGACTAAATGGAAATATCCACAGTATTTACACCTCAACCTCAAGTATATTATAGATTGCTTAGTTTTTCTTTGTACATTAAAAAAAAAAGAGGAAAGAGCATGGTATTTGGTTGAAGAGTTCTGATGGTGTTTCTGGGGTGGTGTTACCACTGAAACAGAGCATAACTATCACACTGAATTACAGGTCTCATGAATTCTGGGAGCTGCTCTGCCCATTCAGATTACATCAGAAGGTGGGTATGCGGCCTCCTCCACATGTTGCAGGAAAAGCTCAGCACCTATGGAGTGACATCTCAAAGCTATCCACTAATAATAAAACCCACCATTTTTACTTCATTGTCATGTTTTGCATCCAGTAACTTTCCAGTCCATATTCCTATAAGACTGGAAGCCAGTACAATGTTGCTGTTTGCTCTTCAGCAAACAGGAGGTACCTGCAGTTTCCCAATCTACCTGTTAGTAAAGTATAACTGCATCTTCACCTGGCTACTGGGCAGAGTTCCGTTTTCAGAGACAGTGGACAGATCTGTGACAATAGGACAGGCAGGACCTACCTCTGGCAAACACTAGGGGAATCACTCAAGCGCCAGTAAAAAAATAATTACTTCCATGACTACATGTCTGTAAAAACTGAGTTTTCTCCACACCAACTGCAGAGTTTGCTGACACCAGATTTTTATGGTGGCTTTCTGCCAACCTGCTGAAAATAATATGCCTTTTCGTTTCTGAAAGTGGACAACATGTTATGTTGCTGTGTTTTAGTCTGATGGGCAAAATACACACTACTTACACTTTCCAGCCATCACGGGCAGGCTTAGCCTGTGATAAACTGAAGTCTAAGTAGACACGTCCTCTTTTGTTTTCGTTTTCTAATATTGCTTTCACCACCTTGGAAGTGGTAAAAATACTGTCACTCAAGACGAGAAGAACAAGACGGGAGGGAAATACAATTTAATTAATGACACAGACCTCATGCAAGTAAAGTCAAGTCCATTTTTGAATCAACAAAATCTGATTTCAGGCCAGTTTGGAAACCACAGCAGCTAAACAGTTGCCTTAAACTGAGCGAGTCAAATTCTTCATTTTGTTTTAAAGAAAAAAAATGTTGTATTGACTCAACTCTGAGCCCATACAGCATTGAGATGAATCCAAATCCATGATGCATTAGCAAGCAAAAGATTATGATGTCACCACAAATGTTACGAAGTCACTATTTCCAAAACACAAAAGCAGAAAAACAGATTTACAGGAACCAGATGGGCCAAGTTAGGATTCTTTTCTTTTTTTATTTTGAAGAAAAATAAGTAAAGCTATCCAATTTGTAATCATAATGCTTGTTTTCTATATTGCTTATTAGTATGACAGAAAGACTGTGTAAAATGGAATGATTCCAGGTTTTAAGATAAAGTAACTGATTTGACTGAAATAATTCTGTGCATCTGTTTTTCATTTTCAATTTTGTTCATATCAGTAGTGTGCTATTTTCATTTACTCATACCTCTGGGATTCAACTTTTTGCTTCTATCTTTACAGTTCTGGTATATTCATTATATGGTAAAAGGGATGGGGTGGAGGAGAGGAACAAATAATAGGTGAAGCTGCGGCAAATGGCACAAGGATACAGTCCCTTCCTGGAAAGAGGATTTTGTGGCGAACCATTTCTCCCATAATGCATCCCACAGACCATATATCCACTAGAACAGCAGAGACAGGGAAGTGAAGGAGGAAAAAAAAGCAAAGTTAACTACGACATTTCACTCCTAAAAGAGGGGAAAAAGAGCAAGTTGATCAGAACAGTACAGTTTGTTTTGTGGTTTTGTTGGTTTTTTTTTCATGTCTCACCAAAAGCTAAAATAAAGAAGTAAATAAGTAAAAACTGTGTCAGCTCAACAGTAGTTAGTAACAACGGTGGAAAAAGTTTATAATCAACATTTTTGGGAAAAGGCCCACAGCTAGCAAGTAAAGATCAAGTAACAACTGCACAGACCTGTGGTATACACTGTGTTTATGGTGAAAAAAAACCCCTCTTTTTTTTTTTTTTAAGAAAAAACCAAAAGCAAACAGAAACCAAACCCAGACGATGATCATCTGGAATAAATCCTACTTGTACCCAGGAAGTTTCTAGGCTTTGTCCTGTAGGACTGAGTCTCTCTGCAGCAGTGCACAAGAGGTTCCAAACAGAACTGCTCACATGAGTAAAGGCCATATGGATAAATATCACCCTTAAGGGTTATTTAAAAGTCCTGCTTCAGGTTCTGTATCTATGTCCTGCCTATAGCTACCCATTGGTATGTATCTATCTGTACCTACATACTGACTGGAAAGAATTGGGGAGTGTGACGTGTGTGGACTCTGCTTTTCACTCTGTAAGTGCTCAAAATAAATCCTAAAATAAACGCTTTGCAGGACAAGTACCAACAAGACTAAGAGCATTTCTTATCTTCCTGATCCTGCCTCAGCTTTTAGATGCAATATTCATAGTGACTTTATCTGCTTGACTTGGTTGGGGTTTCTTTTGTCCTTTAAGTCTTACAAGAAAAAAGGCTAGATAGATAGTGATACAGTATGCACAGAAAGAAGAGACCTGTATTCCATGTGAAGGGGAAAAAACTGCTTTCAAATGCTTTAAAAGACCACGTTTCTCAACTTTGAATCCTCATTTTGTGGTCATGTTTGACCTACACAACCAGTTTCTCCTCTTTTTCTTCCCCTTTTTATCTTTCAAAAGCAATCCAAAACAAACCAAAGAAACAAACAACTCATTTCTTGGTAAAACAAAATAAAGGTGAAATGTTCCATTTGGGAAAAGGAGGGTACAGGTATCAGGGGCATGGGACAGCAAGAGCATGCCTGAGGCAGTGGCAGAGTTTTCTTCATAGTGACAGTTTTGGGACCTTCCACGGAAGTGCAGCAAACTGGTGATAATTATGCATCTTTAGCCAATCAAGTGCAGAAGAAAATTAAAGCAGTGAACAGTCCTTATACAGACAGTGTACATAGTAAGAGGGAAAAAAAAAAGTAGAGGAGCTTCAGTAATGTGGCAGCATAGGCCAGAGCAGGGAAGCAAAGAACAACCCTTTTTGTTTTCCTTGGGAGCTGGATCAGAGCCTCCAAGCAGACTGGCTCCTCAGATAGCTGACCATTTTAAAATATTTCATTTTCTTTCTCTGTTTACTTTATTTTTGCTTTGTACAAGTAAGATGACATCAGGCATCTTGAGCCATATTCATTGCCCAAGGAAGTCAAAGGAAGTCTCTATGATAACATTAATGGACATTTGATCAGGACTTTTGGATGTGGCAAACATTCTTAGTACCTTCCCAGCTGTGTACTTCATCGCAAAAGTGTGTCTAGCTTTTTGCTGGTGTGATTTTAATCATGTGAAAAACAAGTGCTTTCTCTGTCCTTTCAGGGACAATAACAACAAAGGTAATCATCTACCAAAAGGTGATTGGTCGATGATTGGTCCAGAGAGAAACAAACCCCCAAAATAATTCATTTCACAGTAAAAGGAAATCTGGATATTAACTAAGGTACTATCTAAAGCGTGCAGAGCCTAGTTCAAATTTCTAATGGCATTTATCAAAAATATCAATTACAAAATGTTTTAAGGAAGATTATTCCCTTTTCAGAAATTATTCTGTACGCAGACTCTGCTTAATAATTCTCTACTTTTTAGACTTTTATATTAAAATGTGTACTGTAAATTCACAATAAATAATTCATGCAGAGACTTGCTAAGTTTGGAAAAGGTTGTGTGAGCATGCCTTTATTCTTGATTAAGTCATGGAATCAGCTCCCAAGATCCATTTCACTGCCCTTTACAGGATGCAGTTGGCTGTTAGTAAATGTTCTCCTGCAGGTTAACTAACCTCTTCAACATAAATTAAGACTTTATAATAAATTCCTGGGTTTGATGTTTGCTGTATTTGTCACCAAAAAGTCTCGGTGTCAAACAGACAAGTGGTAGCTTTTGACAGCAGAATCTTTGTCAGAGCAGATTTTTCCCTGCTATATGTTGTATCCCCTCCTTTCCTGCCTGGTCTACCTGGCACTCAGATGTAACTCTTGGTTTTGTTACAAAATGAGAATAACTTATAAAGTTTTCCCTTCATTCCCTGCAAAATGTGAATTTTTCTTTACCTGCTTGTCTATAGTAAGCACCTCCTACTTGCTTTTCACAATTTTTCCAGGGACTAACAGGTATCCAGATCCCTCACAGACTGTTCAGAGCAAAATCCTGTTTACATCTAGGGGGATTACATACAAATTAGATGCATGGTTTTTTAGCTTCAGCTTTTCCCTCTTCTATCCAACTCTACTTTCCATTAAAAGAGACTCAAACTGCAAAATTTATACCTAGATCTTGTCCACACGATACCTGTCAGCAAAACCTGGGACTTCAATTAAACCTATCACAAAGACAGAAACCATTTCTGAAATTCAAATTTAGCTCTGGATTTGGAGAAATTCTGGAAGGACTAGGATTCCCTGTTTCAGCTTGTACCTCTTCTTCTTCCCTCAAACAATTCAGAGACCCAGACTCAAATTTAGAACACGTCACTTGTTCAGCAATTCCAGTGGTTCCCACACCGTTTCACAGCCACAGAAGCCAAAGTCATTCTTGTCAGACAAAGCTAATTGTATTTGTTAAGTCAACCACAATCAAGAACAAGTTTCTTATTACTCTGCAATCCCACACTGATAAATTCACCAGCATTGCATCTCAAATACATTCTGTAGCTGCAGCATACAACAGTGAGAAACTGCTCTAAATGACCTGCCTTTTAAAATCAAGGTGTCATTTTCCATTAATGTTTTCTTTGTCTCCTTCTGATGCCCCTTACAATTGTAGAGGCAGACCTTACACTTCAGGTCGCACTGTGCTTGCTATGAAATTGCTGCCCTACCGTTCTCCTTGTAGCCCATTCCCAAGATGACCTCTGGTGCTCTGTAGTACCGCGTCACCACATATGGAGTCATCATGAAGCTGGTGCCTGCAGTCCTGGCCAGCCCAAAATCCAAAATCTTCAATGTGCAGTCAGATTTTACCACAATATTACTTGGTTTTAAATCCTGCAAAAGATAGTGAAAAGACATATGACTGTCCTTCATAAAGCCAAGCGCAGCTGTGATATGGACTGATATTTTAGGTCACTCTTCAAATATTCTTTTACTCTTCTGACGCTTACAGTTACTATCAGATATAATTGTAAATACACAGCAAAACCTTGCTACTGTTTTTCTAGCAAACTGTCCTGGAAGATGTTCTAACTTGGCATACTGTGGGGCTTTACCTGGATAGCAGGAGCCTACTGGTGTGGAATTGCATTTAGCAGTTCAAGAAACTAGGATTAGTATTAGAGTACCGTTTTTATTTTTAATGCTGTGAGCCCAATAGACACATTCCAATCGTACGTGTGGAGATACTTTAATGCTTAATTTATAATAGTCCAATTCATCCTTTGCTGGATGACTATCTGGAAACCAAATATATCATCATTTGCTAAACATACAATGTGCCAAGAAAGGAGATCTTTGTATATTGTAAAGCAGCATCCATTTTATAGCCCACTTTATCAGCCCTTGTTTTCTTCCTCTCATAATGGAAGGGAAATATTTTTGGGTGTGTTTTTTTTTGGCTGGAAATCTCAAATTAGTAAAAGCACATTTCAATAAAGAAGTTAACTCAGGATATTTTCAATCCATTCAGAATTACCTCCTGCTCACATGAGCCGTTCCCTCTGTTGTCAACAATCACATATAACGCTACCTCTGGCATTCGCAGCCAGGTACCACATCCTTACTAGACACAGCACTCTGGTGTGGAAAAGCAAAGTGAGAGGATGCATTTAATTTTCACTTAGCAGTCTTTTCATTTTTTTAGTACACATAAATGATGGCAAATGCCAATTTCATATGCCCTGACCTCTGCGGATCCTGATCAAGCAATGCTTGGACCACGCTATAACATCAATTCGAACGTCATGCCTGCTAGATGTAGTCAGCCGCATTTTCAGTAGAAATAACATTTATCTACACATTTCAGAGATCATAATCCTTTTGATGATTTCCAATGCTTCTTATTTGGTTATTATTTTTAATAATCACATTACCTTTTTGTCTGGTGAAGTTCACAAATAATCTCATTCCTAACACAAGCATGAAGCTACTCTGCTAAAGGGACGGACTGTAACTCGTAAGTTTATAGTCATTTTACTGGGAGATAGGACTTTGATCCATAGTACACAAGAAACTCAAGGGGTTTCTAAAGTCTTCATGATGATGTCATATGCTGCCTTAAGTTTTAAACCAAAAGCCCCTTACCCTGTGAATAATTCCTGCAGAGTGAAGATGCTTGATACCACAGAGCATTTGGTACAGTAGATAAGACATTCGCTCATGGTCTAGCTCCATCTGAATAACCTGGCACAGATTGGCATCCATTAACTCCATTACCAGGTAACTGAATGAAAAGCAAAGTCATAGGGTTAGTCTGTGTTGAAGAGGAACAACAGCATCATCTCAAACTAGCAACAATGCCTTTTCTTGTTTCAAAATTCACTTTATTTCTGATAACTGGGAGTAACACAGCTGGAGACTGGGCCCACTCACAACGGTACCATTGTGGTTTCTCACTGCGCCATCTCACTGCAGAGACACCTTTCTTTTAGCATCCCAGCAAAACAGGTGGATTGCTGGCCCTTTCTTGTTACATTCCCCATGACAGAGGATGTACCCTACATGGGCAAACAGGTGGCATGGCAACTGAAATGTGCAGGAAACAGAAGAGCCACCAGCACCAAATGAAACAACTGCTTGGCGTTTGACCATTATGAGGATTGGCTACCACAGCACACACAGGAATTGGAGAGTAGTAGAGAGGCTAAAATATGCATCTCTATGTGACGTGTCTGAAAAAATCCCCCTAAGATTGCATGACTGCACAATTCTCATTACAACTAATTGTTCTTGTGCTTCTGATAAATAAGCTTCACTGGCAATCTCAGCAAGATGTTAACCCAATCCCCTTTAGCGGTAAGTTAATGTTAAACGCATCAGCTCATTTCTTATGAGATATCTCACAAGCACAGCTGATTCATAACTGTAACATTATATTAAAGCATTCTCAAACTTTGAGGAAAACACTAGCTCTCCATTTCAATGTGAGCTGCATGCCTTGTCTTCTTTCCAGCACTAGTTGCCTCCTCTGCTCTGCCCAAGTCTGCAGTGACAATATTATGTGGAAATTCCATGTGCCAAAACCAGAACAGTAGTTGCCTGGCTTCGGCCATTGCTATCTGTCTGTTATTACAGCTGATACTGGAGTACAGAATGGGAATACATTTCCATACAATGCATACAGAATATGGGAAAGACTGAAAGGTAAAAGGAGTAGAACTATATAAAACACTGAATATTTAAAATTTCATTCAGGGCAGGTTCATACTATGCACTGTAGTGCTTGTGCAACAGGGCAATGTTCAGCAGAGATGGCAGTTGTCCTCTACGCCTAGCACTAGTTCCTCAGGCAAGTAATTTTACACAGTCAAAGGTTATATCAAAACAAATATGAAATGAGGAAATGCTTCACATCAGTCTTTTTTATGCGAAGTTATTTCAGAAAGAAGTGCTACATTTCAAAACCTCACACATGTCAGCGAGTCACATAACAACCATCATTTCCCAAGCAAGTTAATAACACAAAAGCAGGCCCTTTTAACTACTCATACCCCTTCCTCTGCATGTGAAGGCAAATATAAATGCACTAATCCTCCCAAGAAGAGCCACCAGCAGGCTTTGCACACTATTACAGTTCTTAGGAAACCTGTTATTTGGCAACTTGTGTCAAAAGCGCTCTCAGTATGCAAATGCAGAATATCTGTCTACCCACACTGTAGACTACACGTGATCTTTTTTAGAGGGGCTGAGTTTCACTGAGTTATTGCATTCAAGGTACACTATAATGCCCACACATCTCTAAAGCTTTAGTTTAATTACTGCCTGTGTTACTTACACATCCTGGAACTCCTCCAGAGATTTCTGTGGTGTGAAGACATTTAATAAACTGATAATCTGAAAAGCAACGTAAGACAAAAGGATGAAGAGAAGTGGTAAATGTAAGCAGTTGAACCCATTTTGAAGTGTGCATTAAAGGATAAACTCTGTTTTTTCACTGCTCAATTTATACTAACATTTCTAACTTTATGGGTCAGTAAAAAGTTGGCAACATTCACAATAAAATACCCCAGATCTCTAAGATTTCTTCTAGGTGCACTTGAAATGGTTTCTCAGAGAAGGTTAGTGATGATCAGTGACAAATCAAAATGCTAAGGGTGAGACAGTCCTCTGAATTTTGAAGTTACAGGTTCAAAGACCAACTTCAGCTCAGTCTAGTAGAGCAGTCCTTGTACTACAGTCAGAAAATTCTCATATATGAAGAATGATCATCTGAGCAAATAATCAAAGGACCATCTAATTAAAAATAAACAGAAGACCTTCCTTCCATCTGACATGGCCTCAATTCCTTTGAGGATATATATATACACACACGGTGACACAAATTCCATCATGAGAGGTACTGCTTTTTAGTAGAAGCATTTTAAAAGGGTAAACACATTCTGGACAAAGTCGTCTTGCATACTGCAACTTGAATTGGGCTGGACTGTTGAAAGAATGTGTGAAACGGCATAGAGGAAAAATGTGACCTCAGGGATCTGAATTTCCAATGCTTTCCTTCTGTGTGGGCAACAGAGGTAGAAGATCATAGATGCCGTGAAGACATCTGAATGTCTCTCTCCCTGCCCCTATCATCTCTCTAGGCTTTTGTAGAGTTTGGTGTCTGGCGGGGTTTTGCTGCGGTTTTGGTTTCGGGGGAGAGGGCTATGGAGGTGGCTCCAGTAAGAGGCTTCCAGAAACTCCCCCAGCTCCAATTTCGGACCTGCCTCTGGCCAACGCCAGACCAATGGAGCCTCCGCAAATAACTCCATTTAAGAGTGAAAGAACCTGTGGATTGTCTGCTGTCGTTTTGTCTGTCTGGGTCGGTGAGTGGGTGAGAGAAGGGGGGTGGGAGAGAGACATCCCTGCGGACACCCCGGTCAGTGAGGCAGGAGAGGGGGAGCTGTGCCGGGGCAGGGGTTCCCCTGCGGCCCGCGGGGGGGTGGCGGCTGAGCCCCTGCAGCCCCTGGAGCCCAGCGGTGGCCCAGAGGTCGCCCTGCAGCCCGCGGAGGGCCCCGGGCCGGAGGAGCAGGGACCGGGCCCGGAGCAGCCGCGACTGCGGCCGCGCTGGAGCCGCCCGTCGGTGGGAGGGCGGCAGCCCCGGGAGGGACCCGCGCTGGGGGGTTCTGGGGAGCTGCGGCCCCGCGGGAAGGACTCGCGTTGGGGCAGCGGGAGGAGGAATGTCTGCCGGGAGAGGGACCCCGCGGTGGGGCAGGGGAGGGCTGCGAGGGCCCCTCTCCCTGAGGGGGAAGGAGCAGCGGGGACACCTTGTGCCGGCCGGACTGGGACCCCCATTCCCTGCCCCCTGCGCTGCTGGGGGGGAAGAGGGAGCAGAGCTGAGCCCGGGAAGACCGGAGGGGTTGGGGGTGGGGAGGTGTGTTGTATTTAAGACGTGGTTGTATCTCCTGTTCTCCTTGATGGTGGTGGTTGTTTGTATTAAATGTATGATGTTATGCCCAAGTTGAGTCTGTCTTTTTGCCTGTGACCATAACTGGAGAGTGAGCCCTCCCTGTCGTTTGCCTCGAGCCTCAAACCTTTTTGGTCGTATTTTCTCCTCCTCATCCCTCAGGGGGTGGGGTAGGGGTGAGTGAGCGGCTATGTGCTGCTTTTTGGTGCCAGCTGGGTAGGCTTAAACCATGACAGCTTTCTAACAAGTATGGTTCAATATTTGTTCTGTCTACTTCACATATTATGACTGATTCTTGTCTCCACATAGGTTCCTTTACAATCCTTTCCCTCCTTTGCACTTCTCTGTACAGACAGATTAAAACTCTAACGCAGCCCATGTGGTGCTGTTGCCAGTTCTTATGCAGCATTTTAAAAAGTATATATTTAAAATTAATACCACTCCTGCTGCCCTCTGCTCTTTCCAGTCCATTAAAAATTTGAAGTGGGAATGCATCATTCTCCCACCTACATGGAAAACTACTCACTCATCCCTGCATTTTCAAAGCCCCATGCATTGATCTCATTGAGGTTAGTTACCATCCGAGTCAACAGAGAAGAGACAGGTACAGTCTTGATCAACACAGTGGAAATGTATGCACAAGTCAATTCCCAGATGTGGTGCAGAGGACACTGTGTGTGGCAAGTCCTGCTGTTGCTATTTTAGGGTCACAGAATCACAGAATGTCAGGGGTTGGAAGGGACCTCAAAAGATCATCTAGTCCAACCCCACTGCCAGAGCAGGACCACCTAGAGAGGGTCAGTCCTTTTTCTTTCTGTGTGAATTTGTGATTGAGAACAAGTGTCAAATCTCACCTTACATCACACTTTTCAAGCTCATTTATGCTTTGCATGAGGACAGAGTCATTGCAGGATCTGAGGCAAGAGTAAACATGTAGCAAACTGAAAAAATCTCTTCTAATGAAAAGGAAGGGGCACACAGGTATGGCACCAAGCCACAGCAGAGATCAAGGAATTGTAGGAAAAACAAATCCTTGGGAGATCCATTGACAGTACAATCCTACATATCTCACTACAAAAAAAGCAAGCTTACACAGTGTCAGGCAGATAGTTCTAACTAATAAGACAGATGGTTACAATTAGCGTACAGCCCTAGAGTAACTCTTTTGCTGCAGTGTAGGATTATTTTCATTCATTATAGATACTAAATGTCACACAATAGGTAGTAGACGTAAGAAGCAGGAAAGTCTAGAACCTAACTACTGCTGTTTGTTTCAAGAAGAACACTGATGAGGAAGGCATGGCACAATGTGTTGAGGCTTCACAGTTCGTGGCTCCACAACATTAGCTTACACACAAATACATGAGAATGGAAAAGTGCTTTGGGTTCTTAATTTTCTTCAGCAGTTTTGCAGCAATGTTCACTGTGACGACCTCTCATCTTGTACAATCTATACATTACATCTATGTCATGGCTTCAGATGAAGTCCAGAACAAGGAGTGCCGCTTTTCCATGGGTACTCCAACTCAAGAGACACTGCTTTTGAGTCATGAATCCTGGTGACAAGAGGATGGACCCAGGATTCCAACAACCACTTATGCATTTCTGGATAAGGAGTTGACAAGAACGTATTCTGCTCTCTCTCCATCTATCACCTGAACCCTTCTGGCAGCACCCCCATTTGGTGTAGCCTCTAAGTAAGGACATGGAAGATCCTCACTCTCTCATGTGGGCATATAGTACCAGAAAGACTGTAGCCCTTGGCCATAATTTACTTTTAATTTCTTCTGTTTTAAAAAGGCACCCAACCATTTTCTTTCTAACAAACCAATATACATACCACTTCTCCGGTTACCTACTGAAAACTTACATTTTTATGATTCACACACTTCATGAGGACCAGCTCCCTGTAAGCTCGCTTGGCATGAGTTTGGTTCTGAAATGGTCTGCTGAGCTTCTTAATGGCCACGTTTCTGTCAAGGATGGCATCATATGCAGCACTGCAGTAATTATAAACACAGGGGTTACGGATCTTAGAGGGTATCATGCACTCCTCATGGCATTTCCTGAGCCTCAAGTCTACTTTTGCCTTTTTTTCCACTGAGAAAAATACTGGGACAAAAGAAGGAGAGAGTTTCTAGTCAGCAAAAAGAAGACATCAAAAGGAGACACGTACCACCACATCAGCAGAAGACAGCATGTACCACTACTTTTGAACTCCAATTCCATTGGAAACTGACACTTAATTTCAAGGGGTAGGGAAAAAATAATTAAGTAACTTCAAATAAACATACAGTAAAAACTCGATAAGACAAGAAGTTGTTCCATAAAGCAACTCTCTGTGCATTGGGTACAGCAGAGGAGCTTTTGCTTTTTCTGTCATTATTAAGGACACCAAGTGGCTCAATGAACAATTGCCCGCTATTATCTAGAATGAAGCTTGTCTTTTCCCCTACAATATTTCTAATGAAATCAAGTTATTTAATCATTCTGTGAGACCATATCATCAAATTCCAAGAACATACCTAGAAACAGAGCTATTTCATAAAATTTCTTCACTGTTTCCTTCTCGTAATGACACATACGCTTAGTTAAAAATTTTGGAAACATGAAGAAAAAACCCAAAAAACATTTGCACAGTGGGCTTTTAAAGCTGGGCTCCTAAAATTCTCCTTAAATTTTTAAATGTTTTCTATAACCTTCAGTTATTTTTATGATCTTCATCTGCTATAAATTTGAACCACTTATTTTGGTGGTTCAAATCTGAGTACACAAATTTTGACTTCTACATTTCACAAAGCACACTAATACTTAGAAATATTCCTCTACGGACAGTCCTCAGACCCTCTGCCTGATTCTCCCTTTTACCAACAATAAGGAAAGGCACGACACAAGTTTTCTGGTAGACCATGAAGAGCAACAGTGTATTTTCCAAAAGATGAATCAACCAAACCACTAGTTGTTGTAAAAAGAATGACTTTTTAAAGCATGAAAGTTAAATATTCAAAACCCTGTATTTTTTTCTCTTATTAATTCCTGCTTATTTTAGACATTCTCTCTCATTCACTTACAGAGTCTTACTGACCAGTATAGAGCAGAAAGCACGCAAGCGTTAGAAGCTTAGTCACATACCCAACAAAAATGTACAAGTGCTCTAAATAAGTAAAAAAGTGTTGGCAATGTACATCTTGGAAACTGCACAGGTGGAGAAGAACATTTGAATTACACTACTCCTGCATAAATAACATACCAAATGCATCCCACAAATAAGAGTAATTTTTTGCTAAAGGTGACAAGGAGTTTTGCAAAGAATGCTTTAATGCTTTAGTCCACTGTTGACATTTGGGGCAGGATGGTGATATTTCCCAAAAAAATATGTTCAGAGAGAAAAAAAAAAAAGATTCCTGATGACTACCCTTACAGATATTCTGAACCTGTCAGGAAGTTCCATTTTAACATTTTCATATGAAACTATTTCTGATAAAATGTTCGCTTACAGAAAAAGGTAAAAATAAATACTGAATTTCCCCAAATTATCATCACTGTGAAATGCCAAGGTCTGCACCTGGGGAGGAATAACAACAGGCACCATTACACACTTGGGGGCAGACAGTCTGGAAAGCAGCTTTGCAGAGAAGGACGCAGGGGTCCTCATGGACAACAAGCTGAACACGAGCCAGCAATGTGCCCTTGTGGCAAAGAACAACAGCATCCTGGGCTGCATTGAGCAAGGCTGTTGCTAGCAGGTCAAGGGAAGTGATCCTTACATTCTGCTCAGTGCTACTAAGGTCCCATCTGGAGTGCTGGGTCCAGCTCTGGGCTCCCCAGTACAAGAAAGATAGGGAGTAATTCCGCTGATGAGCCATAAAGATGATTAGGGACTGCAACATCTGTCATACAAGGAGAGGCTGAGTGAGCTGTTTAGCCTGGAGAAGAAAAAAGCTTGGGGGGGATCTTACCACTGTTCTTAAGTATCTGCGGTGAGGAGTAAAGTAGATCGAGGCAGACTCTTCCAGTGGTCCTGAGCAACCTGCTCTAGTTGACTCTGCTTTGAACAGGTGAATTGGACCATGTGCTCTCCAATATCATCCTTACTGTCTTTTTGGTAACAATTCTTTCTTCTCTTATTCATTAATAAGGCATATAACTTTTATGACCCAGCTAATATCATGCTAGGCACATGCATAAACAATGATATTGCACTCACTAGTTAAAGTGTATATGAAGCAGCTTAGGTGATAAAGCTATCAAAGATCGAGTCTGACTTGACTTCATTCTGGCCAGACAATTTCACTCAGCTAAACCTTATGTGTTTTTTATAGCCTAATAGTATGTAGCAGAAAGCAAACCTCCCATAGCAACTGTCAGAATTGTGTCTTTCATTGCCGTTTAGTTCAGCCACAACAGGGCGTCATAAAGGCCACAACTAAAATATCCTTTAATTCCATTAAGAAAGTATTGAACAAATAAAATGCAAAGCCAAAGGACTTAAACTCCATGATCTTTCAACAATTAAATGTTTTGTCTCAATCATTCATGGACGTATATTGCAACTATACTTCAGCAGACAAATCTCTCAGCTAATCCATATTACTTCATCACCCAACTTCTTTTAAGAAAAGCCTACATGAGACTCATCTGAGCTACGTAAAAGTACTTTGAATAATTTTAATAATTTTTCTCATATTTTAATCTCATTAATTACACCATAAAATTACTGACTTGCAGTTAGAAAACAGTAACTCCAAAAGCTTGTCTGGGCAACCATTTTCTCCAGTTTCTGATCTCCGTTTGCTTTTCAGAATTTTCTCTCTCCATCAAAGCAATAGATAAAAAAGCATCAACCTAAAATCAGAAAATCATAGTCTTCTTAAGCCTTTGGCTTTTATGATCTGTTGCCAGTGCTTTACATACCATGGAGGAAAATAAAACAACTAAACTCATCCTTTGTATAGGGATATTTACTTTGAGATACAAGGATTTTGACTGCAGTTCTGTCATTGTCTTCTGTCAAATGGAAGGTGTCCAACTGCTTTGAGAAGTCAATACATTAATTCATTGCACTAAGTAAATTAACAGCACTGATGTTTTTTTTCTATTCACCAGTGAGAAGCTTTTGTTTACAGACAGCTGACTATGGATTTTACTACAATGAAATTACAGATACCACACGTAGGTCCTCTCTCTGGTGCTTGCTACACAAAATCCTTACCTTGGAACACCAAGGTTAGTATTGATGATATATCAGCCTTCTTAAGACAAACTTCAGTCACTGGCAGAAGAGTGGCTGTATAAACAGGTGACTCAGGGGAGCAGGAATAAGAGAGAGAGAGTAATGAGTGTCTGTGAACTGCTATGAAAAGGCTGAGCGTGAAAGTCAATTTCAAGATCTTCAATAAAAGACTGGACTTGCAACTAAAAGCCTGTGCTTCTTTCTCTGGAAACTCTACCGTAACACCTCTTGCTCAACTATGAAAGTATTTTTTAATTTATACATTTGCCTGATTTTTATAACAAAGACTATAATTCACCCCTGGTCTTGTTATAAAATGGTAGTTTTACTGCAACATGGGCTCAGAAAAATCCTCCAAGTTTACTGCCATATCTCTGGCAGCTGTACAGACATAAAATGCAGTAAATAAACCCTTTCCCTATAAATTTTGTTTATGCCTAGTTTGGCAAGGTAAATGTTAGTGTTAAAAGTGCCTTTTTAAACTGTAAATAATTTAGAAACAAATCTATTTAGCAGAGATAAAAAATTTTAGCCAGATGCAAATGTAAATTCATGACTACAAAGAGATATATGTAATTACAACCATTTAACAAGACTCTTTGCTGACTTCAGCAGGAAAAAAAAAAAAAAGAAACTCATTCTAGTCAGATTTACACAAACCCAGATCATCATTTACCACTAATATTGTGTGCAAGTTCAGAATGTAACAGTCAACGAGCAATGCTCTGTTATCGCACACTTAAAGGACCAGGCATTCATTTTTATACCTATTTCAAAAAGCAAAGAAAAGCATTTTAGTTTCATGTCCAAGTTTCTATTTCAATAGTCACTTACCAAGTAAACACTTAAACAAAAGGCAATTTTTGCTAGTCTTTAGTTTCAAGATTCTTCAGATGGGGCACACATCCTTCTAAAGATGCTTACCCATTCTCAAGCCACTACTTCATTAAAACACTGTTATTAGCTCTCAGATGACAGAATGGAAGCCTGAAACAGGAAGTGAAGCTCCCAGCCTCCAGCCTCCTAGGGCAGGCTGTGAAATGGAGACTTGGCAATCTCAGCAGACAGATTTCTATATTAGGAAAGTCTCTTCTTTGTATGTTGTAGAAATCCAAGGAACACTGAATGTTCCTCTTACCTATCACTACATATATATATTGCAACAAATACGGCATTAAAATCTTTCTGAAAAGCTACTCAATATTACACCTACTGTCTGAAGTGACAAACTTCAGTCTTTACTTTCCTCTAGAAAGACTCCAGCTGCAACCCTGTTTGTTACAAATCACTGCTATTTATATCTGCATTACTTGATCCTGCTAAAAGTAAGGTAGTTTTGGCACTGACATTAGCATTTTGCCTTATTTCCTTCATCCCAACACAGCAAGAAGGAAGAAAGCTGAAACTGATCTTGTTAAACAAAGCACTGATCTGTGTATTTGAAATACCCTGGTTATTTAGTGCCGAGATCTCCATCAGTAGAGAAAACTGATAACCTTGAAAATCACATTTAACAAGAATGCTAATGGTAGCTCATCCTCAACATTCGTCACTGATACATGGGGCAGAACACATAATATACACACACAGATACACACCTAAATGCATATACACATATACATAAAAAGAAAAGCATAGATGGATGTATATATAAATCCTTTTCGCAGTAATTTCTCTGACTTCAATCTCGCTGCCCTTGGTTTCAGATAACTATCACTAGTACACCTGCTGAAGAAGTTATTTTTCAGGAATGACAAGAGCCAAATCTCTTTTTCCTATATCAAGCAAAATTTCCGTAGAAGTGGTTTATGAAATTTTAACCATAAAATATGTTAAGTGCTTTTTTTTCCCTCTCTACTTAGGGTCCCATTTTAGGCAAGCACTGTAACGAAAAAGAGTGAAAAGGTTATTTTGCTTTAAGCAAATTTTAAAGTGTGTTCTAGTAGGGTTTTTTGTGTGTTTTGTTTGTTTGCTTTTATGTTGAACTTACTTATCAGTCCGAATTTTAGAATGAATTTACACCTTCTCTTTCTTACCTTTTCTTTTCTCCTTTTGACATGTAACTTCTGAGTTTGTAAAGGCAGACTTTGATACATTTCTATTTACAAACAGTGCATATTCCTTTCTATTCCTTTCTTCAATAATTACTTTGAAACAGAAAAAAAAATCATTATTTTTAGAGTGAAAACTCCTCTCCAGAAAGTATCTTTAAAACTATTGAATGTTTTCCACAAAAACAGTATAAAAGAAAAGAATTCCATACATGCACCAACATGCAGAAACAGTTTCCAACAAACAGTACAAGTCAAAGACCGCTGTAATGAACAAGAGCCTTTTGATATCCTTATTAGGTTTGGAACCAAGCCTGCATGCTGAAAACCCAGAAAATAACCAATATGACTGTAATGAAGATTTGCAGACCTGTTGTCAGAAATGGCAGCTCTACAATCTGGATCAGGTCTGTTTCTCAAAATGCAGAGAAATTCAGTGGCCTCTGAGACAATGTTCAGAGCTGCTGCTTGAGGAGACCAATAGTTTCATAATGGATGATGCTGCACTTTTCCTGTTACCGTATACTGTTCCAGCTATTTGTTTTGAGTTTTCATCAGCTCATAGCTTCTTGCAATCAGCTGGTAACAGTTGGATTAGGAAATACAATCAGGCTGCATCCCCAACTCAACACAAGTCATCATTTACTTTTTTACTGTTGCCATAGAGGTTTCACAGAACAAATAAATCAGCCTTCAAGACCTTCCATGAGGTTCCTCATCACAGCAGATATTACTGATTCAGCTCAAAACATTCCTTCCTGCACTGCACATGCTGAAGTGCAGCAGAGAAGTCAAACACAGGCATCCTGCCACAGCAAACACCTTGTCAGCAAGGTGCTCCAGCTGGTGCCCTTTGGAGCCCCTTCACATGCCAAGATGACACAAAACCTAAGCAGCAAAGACAAAAAGAAAGGTTGAACTAAGCTGTCACCTCAGTGCATTTTAAATGGCAGCAGGTCCCTTCTTTGGGCCTTTGGGAACATTGCAGCCAAAGCAAGGTAATTCACTGCTAAATATTCAACATATGATCTCTTATCCTGTGTTGAAATGAAGTAGCGTGAGAGAGGACAGAAGTGCTCGAATCATTTGGGTTATCATCCTAGTCCTTGATAAGAGTTACACACTGCTGTCAAGATCACATAGTTAATTCTGTAGCGCTTAAACTTCAAAGATGTATAATTAAAACTGGATGATTTTAAGAAAAAGGTCAGAACATGTGGCTTTATTTTACATTTCAGTGTTTAATAAGGAAAGACAGGTTTCTTTTCAAAGAAAACTCTTAGAGAATCAGGCCCATTGTTCAGTGTGCACATGCTGTCCAATGTCCACATACATTTAATAAACTTATGGCAGGCAAAATCCAGTTAAAAACAGAAAAGACATGTCTTGCTCTGTGCTTGCACAATACTCTTCATTTAGTGTACTACGCTAGAAAATGCTTGCTCTCAAACTTCGCTCGTAAGACTGATGCTGAAATAAAGTCCTATGAAAATTAAGAAGTTTATTGTCCAATTCATATTATGGACTTTACATTTAGATGTTAAATGGTTTAGAGCAAAGAAGAGCATACGTGGCACATTTTGACTAAAGTATGTTCACGTCTCCTGTATCGTTTCATTATAGTGTCACTGAAATTATTACTGTAGCATTTTAATACAGGTTTCTTCACTACAACATACTTACCACAGAATCACAGAATAGTAAGGGTTTGGAGTGACCGCTGGAGATCATCCAACCCCCTGCTAAAGCAGGTTCAGCTACAGCAGGTTGCACAGGACTGCGTCCAGGCAGGTTTTGAGTATCTCCAGAGAAGGAGACTCCACAACACTCTCTTATTCTATTTCCCACCTTGCAAAATACAGTTATGTTAGTAAACATATTTACAATAAAAGTTCACGCAACATCTGTCACTGGTGGCTCCAAATGTGCTATATTATCACAGAATCATAGAATCCATTGGACTGGAAGTGACCCCCAAAGGTCATCTAGTCCAACCCCCCTGCAGAAAGCAGGGACATCTTTAGATAGATCAGGTTGCCCAGAGCCCCATCAAGCCTGATCTTGAATGTCTCCAGGGATGGGGCCTCCACCACCACTCTGGGCAAACTGTTCCAGTGCTTATGATATTTATATTATATTATAGTTATATTATAACTTCACTAATTATACTGCTGGGCAAAACTGCAAAATAATAACAAAATAATTCACTATGTGGCAAAAGAAGCTACACACTTGGAAAACTGCTGAGGAACAAAAGGAATCATATGCTGTAATCTATTAAGAAAAAGGAGGATCTGCTGTAAAATTTGCCCTCTATCACTTGCTAAAAAATTCTTCTCTTACTATACGGAACCTGCTCTGCTGATACCTTCTTTTAAAACAATTACACACACAAAAGTATTAAATCTGTTCATGTTAACAAAGAGCTCTTCCATCAAAACCTTTAGTAGTTCTTAGTTCTTAAAGGTGACTGTCCTCTCCAGCTCCATCACCACCACAAACCACAAGCCTGTGTATACAGAAGCTCCACACCTCACACAGACCAAAATCTCTTGACTGAGCTGACAATTCAGATGCGCAAGGTTATGCCCTTTTGGCTCAAGTTGTACAAAAATACCTCTATGACTCTCATCCACAGCTTGAACCTCAATTTAGTTATCTTTCTACTTACATGAGTTGGTGATGCCCTAACAAGAACCATTTTGGAACCCATTCATCAGTTTGTATATTGATGCTCTTTTTTGGATAAGCTCTTTTCCCATAGCCATTCTCACTCACAAAGACATTGCAAGGATAGGGAAAGGCAATGTGGAAAACAGCTATACTGTTCATGCATTGCCTGGCATGCCTCTCATAATGGGTGCTATTTTAGTTTACCTGGTGACTGAAATATTTATGAGGATGCTGAATATAAAGTATGTGTACATACTTCTCATCTATATATACTCTGCTAATTCTTTATACTTGGTTCTGAAAGTGTCTTGGTTGTAGAATCCTTTTCTGAACAGAAGTATAAAACCAGTACTTTCTGGTTCTGGCATTTCTCTTTTCACTAATTCGTTATATAGTCTGCTAGCTGACAATACTTTTGTTAACTGCCAGCCTAGGAAATTCAACCTTGTCAGTGAAAGAAGCCAAGTTTTTTTTCATTCTGCTGTAAAATGGCTCTAGACCAAAACGCTTTCCCTTACCTGTGTGACATGTAAGAGATAACAATCGTGTGGTTTCTGCAGAATGCCACACTACTCATTCTTTGTATGCTCAAGGCTTTACCGAAGCCAGAGCAAGGTAAAAACCTGAAAAATGGATCAGAGCTGGGTGTGCCTATGAATATTCAGTGGCAGAAAATACATAGGCAAAGGAAGTTAAAGTGTGATTTGTAGTTAAACCATATTGAGTGTTTGCCCAACATTTGGAGAATGGGTATAAGACACTGAATCTGGAAAAGAGAACTCACATTCAGTGCTCTGAACTGTCAGCAGGGTATATATTTGGACAGTTTTCAAGTTGCATTAAGCAGCAAAGCCAGAGAAAGTCCAATTTCCTCATTTAACAGCAATTTACAAGACTAGGGAAATACACCAAGACAGAGTCTGTGCGCCTGGCAGAAGTTAAGTACCTAGCAAATTCAAACTGTCAGTCATATGATAAATCTGTTATTTTTGGATCTACAAACTGAAATAGAAGTTCCTATCTTCCATAGCCACCTAACAGTCACAATTTAAAAGACTTGCTGTCTTGCCTGAGAAACAGAACAAAAGCTCTCAGTCTGGAGAAGAAGAAACATTATTTCATAACCTTTCTTGCTGCATTTCTCAACTGATTAAAAATAAAAATTCAACCAAGCATTCAGAACATATTGTCAGTAAGTCATCATCTGCACTGTGATAATCATGGAAGGAAAAAAAAGTCAACGTAAAAACGTTAACCCTAAAAGGCTACTCAAGTCCCGGTTTCCCAAAACTAACCCTGCAATCTCTGTAAGGCTATTCTAAGCAGACAGAAACAGAAGATCAGAGATGCCAAAATGTCACTTGGTGCTGTTCTGGGAGGGAGGAAAACCAATGCTGTCACATATGTCACCTGTACCCTCCCAGCCAAAGGGCTAGTCCACAGCCTGCACCTGTGCTGACACTAACTCAATCAACCCAGGTTGCTCTAACTCGTTCAGCACTCTCTTATCCAACTGGGGTAATTCTGTATCTGCAGTCTCTCATACCGAGGGACATCTCTGACACAGATAAGATGCTAGTAGGTAAAACTGATGGAATGCAAAATGCTTTACCTTCTGTATAATGCCTTTGTATAAAGCCAAAATGCCTTTGTTCAAGGGGAACAAAATTAAAAATTACTTAGGTTTTTGAATTGCACTGTTACACCAGAATTTCAAGATGTAGGTGCTCCAACACAATTTTAAAACAAGATTTTTGTTTGAATTAGAGGCTCTACCCCCTTCTGTGGCTCATAGGGAATTAGTGACCCCAGAGCTACACAATTTAGTTCCAGTTTGTAAATGGGCACCAACCAATTTTGGATGGGAAATAACACCATGAATCCAGAAAAAAATACAAGCAGAAAAATTCAAATCCCCCCTTGGTGTCCTGTTGCCACTTGCTTTCACTCCTGCCTTTGACTCCTCCTCCTTTCTGCTTCCCTTCCTAACTGCCTCTCTTTATTGCCAACTCTTGACCATTCTGGTGAGTTTTCCCACTCATGTCATGCCAGATGTGTCTCACATGGTTCACAAACTTCACCTAGGCTTCACACACCATCTTTTGTTCGGTATTGTCTTTCTATTTTGTACAACTTCTGTTACATTCCAATTTTTTTGACTGTTACTGTTTTTTATGATTGTCTAAGGACAGCAGGTCTTGGGACAAGGGTCAACTTTTTGCTTTCTGTAAAGCACTGTGAAAATCTGTGAATATCAGAAAATAAATAACAACAATACATGCTGCCAAAGAAAATTGAATTGTCTAGCTGCATTTCCTTCCAGACTGGCTCTAGTTCTTCTGTTCCTGGTTCCATTGCTTCTTTGTTTTGATACCTGCCCATTTATTTGGATGCTCTGTCCTATAGCCCTGTCTCTCTGATTCCATACGGTCACAGCTACTCTCCTATCACAGGAGGAACACCTTGTCCCTAAGAGGGAATGGAAGTGTTTAGTGCAATTGCTATCATATTAACCACATGGTAGTCAGTGATGACGATGCAACAGTCTTCGTTTCAGTGGTGACAGGATTTCAAGTGAGTGAAATAAAAGGGTAAGTCTGAACTCGGTTAAGGAATGGCTGCAATGCACTGACAGTAGTTAATTCCAACCCTGACTACCTCCTTGAACTGAAATTTGTCTGCAGCTGAATTCCAGGCAGACAACCTAAAAAAACAAGACAAGCAAGGAGAGTCTTGAAAAAAAAAATCCAGTGGGTCACAGAGTAGGAGTGAGATAGAACAAATGGGAGAATATGGAGATCTAGCAGTGACCAAAAGGAAGTTTTTGACGGGAAAGGAACAGACAGGTGTCTGACATTTGTAAAGGGAGTTACATAATTTTACTGCCTGATAGTGAAAAGTGTAAATTAAAATGAGTTTTTAATCAGCCCACACAGAAAGAGCTTAGTTTACACAAACATCCAGTTACTTCTCTGCAGCCACAGAATTTACAAACAGCTGATAAATTTTTTAATGGCTCTAACAGGATCATAAATGCTTATCCAGTCATGGCTATGAACAAACCTGCTCTATACCTAAGGATTGTACAGATCCAAATGAAAATCCTGGATGTCAGTGCTGTCAAATGAGCCTGACAGTGCCTTTACAGTACTGTAGTTTATGACCAAGTAAAGCCAGTATTGCTGTCAGGGTTCACAAAACCAGTTTACACAAAGATAGTTTTTACACCAACATATTTTTTTATTTTCATAAACTTGTAGAGAGAAAATTTGGAATAAATTTTGCCTGCTGAACTATTGTGGTCACAGAAACTACGGAGTTTCTTTAAAGAGAAAAAGAAGAAAAAAGGACAGAATCAGAAATACAGTCAATCTGAGGATTTTAGAGACCCTGATCTCTCTGCTAGAAGACCATACTGTGGTGTGTTCTACTACATATTGTTAGTGACTACCAGAACCTAAATTACATTTTAAATTTCTGTGTACTAGCAAAGGAAAATGAAACACGAGAAGACAAAAATGGTGACTTCCTGCATACCTGGAACATCTGCACTTAAGTAGAAAAAGGACATTACAAAAAAAATTGAGAAATACTTTTTGTAAAGTAATTACATGTCAGACTTTTAAAAAAAAGATTCAACAATAATTCTTGCTCAAACATTACATCTCAGGTACTCCTGTGGCATAAAAATGGGTCTTCATCCTTCCTCAGGTGCCTTCATGCACTGCTACTGGATATATATATTTTTTTGCTTCTTTCCTACTTGTATTAAAGATACTGGTATCAGATAGAAGAAGGTCTAAGAATCAAAGCAAACGTGGAATAGAAGCTGCTTATTCTTAAAGGCAGTTGACTTATGTAATTTTTCAGATGTGTTATGTATAGTTTGACATATGGCAACTATTCCTTATGATCCTAACAGCAGTTTCCTCCACATTCAAGATAAGTTCTTTGTTGAGTCATCAGCAAGAGCATTGCAAGACAGTGCCTCCTCCTCTTGCCCCATATCCGTGTGAATTGTCTCTGAATGTGTGTTACTATGCAAGTTCTAATTACATCACCTTAAGAAACACAAATCTGACCAACTTAGGTGCACTCACACAATATTCTGGAGCTCAAATCCGCAGAGATACTCATCCTTTGCTGTTCTCACTGAGAGTCTCTCAGTACCTTAAAATTCATCTGCTGGTGATCGAGATTGCAAATAAAATTGAGAAATCTGCTGTCTTTCTGAAGAGTAAAGGCACAGATATATCAGAACAACAAACCAGAATGTGCTGTTCCAGATGTACATCAGATGGTGATCAATAGCTAACTGAATACATGCAATTAAATTTTTGGCATTTCAGAGCAATGACATGCTGGAAAATCGAAAGAATACTACAATGTGAATGCAAATTGGTAGTTGGAGAAAAATCCTGCAAAGTACAAGTGAATGAGTGAGCCTTGAAACTTGCTGTGAGTTTACTTACGGTATTTCAACATTTAAGAACTTCCTAAAGTGACAAAACTTTATGGCAATAGTTTAAACCACTTGTTCTCAAGAGAAAAAAAAAGAAATCTCATCAGGTGTTGCCATTGTATGAGATGATATTAGCACTGGGAAACATCAGAGAATTTGTTTAAATTGACATGCTTATTTCACTAAGAGTACAGTAATAGTTCACAGTACAAACTGGCAGCTATTTTCTACATTACTCTCACACGAAACACTTGTAAAACTCTCTAAAGGTTGTCTTCAAAAACCTCCTCAGGAATGGAGTGTCAAAGCACATAAGCAAAGTACACAACAGCATGAGAAAGAGAACACAAGCTGAACTAATGGATACAATTTGGAGAATCTTTAACAGAACAGGATAAATCTTCAGCGTTTTTTAAGCACAAAAAGGCTGCAAAATGTGACTGTAACTGAAATGCAAGTAACTGAGCTCATGACATATGCTCAGTACTGATTCACAGGAGAGACTGGGACTGACAAAATTAACACTGCCACTCCCTTCAGGGCCTCTGAAATTCTAGGCATATCTGGGTACATGGTTCACTTCATTTTTCCTCTGAATGACATGTTTTCTTTGTTCTCCTCTTCTAAGGAAAATTAGCGATCTATCCTGCGGTGAGAACACCTCTGAACTTCAATGGAAATATGCCAGTGTATAAAAGCAGAAATGTTGACCTCTATCAAGAAATACAGTATTTCAATTCAGTGTTACAAAGAAACCAGAACAGTATTACTGGGATAGCAGGGTCATAATGGAGAAATATATTGATCTCTCAAGAACTTTAATACACCACTGTCTAGCTAAACAATACAAATAAGGCTGTGCATTAACTGTAAGACACTGAGAAGCCCACTATTCTCTGTCTCTTTTCCACTGCACCATAGCAAAAGCATAGACTATTCTTCTTTGATCAGCATGGACTGAGAATTGATTATGGTCAGAAGTGCCAGCTTCTCTTTTCTATGGCTTTTACCATTATTCCCATTGCAGTATCACTTTAGAACATTATACTCAGATCAGGAGTCAGCTGTGCTACACAAAACCAGAACTGAAGGATAACCATCTGTGGGAAAACTGCCCAGCTTGCCATGTAACAAAGGTGCAGGCCACTAAGTGTGCTTATCTTGTACCAGCCTGGGACAGAATGCAGGCAAACTAGTGAGCTTATTGTTTGAGCAGTGAAAGAAGGATAAGCATCTTGCTGGTCTGGCCAAGACACTGCACAGATGTTGAAAGTTTTACGACCTGGCAATTCGGATGTTTTACAACCCAGCCTAATTACTACAACTGCGGGGATAAGGTGAAAGTCTTATAGCCAAAGGTTGTATCAACAAGGCCAGAGACAGGGACTAATTGTCTGAGGTTGTACCAACAACATCAGAGAACGAGTCCACATCTGTAGTGAGTGCTGGCTTTCCTCCCCCCACCCCCATTATCAGCCTGCTAGGAGCTAATCAGCACACAAGATATGACTCAGTCCCACCTCATCAATACGTTATAATTAGTCTTTAGAATACTCTATTTTGAGGGCAAGAACTCCAACCACCGTATGGGTTGACAGCCTGGACCTCTCTCCTCCCGAAGCAGGGACACCTTCTTGGTGAGAATCGCGATACTTAGTTATCTTCCTTGCTGTAGTGCTTACTTAATCTATGCTTGCTTATTGTAGTGCTTACTTGTTATGGTGTATATATGGTTAATGGTATCACAGGATCACAGAATGTTAGGGGTTGGAAGGGACCTTGGAAGATCATCTAGTCCAACCCCGCTGCCAGAGCAGGAACACCTAGAGTAGGTCACACAGGAACGCATCCAGGTGGATTTGGAATGTCTCCAGAGAATGAGACTCCACCACCTCTCTGGGCAGCCTGTTCCAGTGCTCTGTCACCCTCATAGTGAAAAAGTTTTTCCTTATGTTTATGTGGAACCTAATGGTAGTCAATAGAGATGTATTAATATCTTGGGATGACATTTATATTTGTTTGAGACAGTGCATTTATCAATGGCAATTCCGAACTTGTTACATCTGTTGCCTTAATAAATTACCTATATTTGCAACTTTGCAAAATTGTTTAAGTGAACAGAGAGGGCTCTGACAAGCAAATGTCTGTAATATGGTGCTTGTGAAACTGTCCCAGTGAAAATCCTTTGAGGGCTCTGGGTTAAGATTAATAAGAACAAAAAGGAGTCTGGAAGTAGTACACCAACACTACATACACTTTTAGACATAAACTGTTGACCAAGTCTGGGACTAAGGGTGGATCTAGCCACACCTAGGCTTCTTTCTGAGAGGATTTTAGACAGCAAGGGGGTCCACTCTGACACTTGTGACACAACGGGAGGGTTTCTTTATTCTCTGTATTCTTAGACATCAACTGTGGACTGGTTCAACAGGAGGGTTTTCCCTCCCCCGCCTCCTTTTCCTTAGACATAAACAGCGGGAGGGCTTCCCTCAACCATATATCAACCACGTTACCCTTTTACGTGACACCATCATACAAAAGAGCTCAAGTGTTTTTGCAAACTTTTGCAAAACTTGCAAAAGATCTAATCATCTTCATCATTTACAGGCACATTCCACACAGAAGGTTGTATTGATTGACTGTGTTCAAGAACTCTGCCAGAAATCTATGGGATGGAAGAGGTTTCCCAATAATAATTGTCTTAGTATATGTAATACATGAATATACAGAGAATTAGAGGAAGTTCTAGCTAACTCCACCCGAACAGATCTTCCATTACCAGTATCATGACACAAGACACTTCCCTATGATAGTTTCAAGGAGGAAAGCAAGAAAAAACCCCTGATGTATCTTGCAGTGGACAATATCTGTGGCATGCCTCCTCCAGCCTTTGAACACTATGGAAAGAGGTTGAGTGACCATCCCTGGAAGTATTTAAAAGACGTGTAGACATGACATTTAGGGACATGGTTTAGTGGTGGACTTTGTAGTGTTGGGTTAATGGTTGGACTTGAGGCTCTTTTCCAATCTAAATGATTCTATGGTTCTATGATTACTTTAGGGAAAGAATCGGCAGTTATATAAGCCTCAAAAAGGACCATCATCAGAACATGCTGATTTGAAAGAACTCTGCACTCCTTAAAATTCTACCACCAAATTACAATTAAATCAGCAAAGGAGAACCTACAGTAACCTTGGGCAACATAGCAAGCTGTCAGTTGACTTGCTGACTCTACCTGTTACAGACAACACAAAAAGACTCTGCGATCTCCTTCCTATTCAGGCTCGAAGATACCATCAAATCACTAATTCCAAGAGAAAAAAACACCACAATTTGCTCTATTTACTACTTCAAGTATATATTTATAGTCTCCTCTACATCTGGAGATATCTTTCTAAATTTATGATGCATTCACTGAAGAGCAACCAGATCTCTTCAAGCCTATCCTTGAACCATTATTCCTGCTCCCGTACTACTCCAACCCCAAACATTACTCCAAGACACAAAATCTTTTTGCGTAAACTAGATAGCATAAAGGACTTCGCAGCTAACAATCCTCTGGTCCAGCTGACATGTTATTAGAACACATCCCAACATCATACAGCATGAAAGCCTGTCTTCACTCTTCACAAGAGAGCAAGATAAACATTCAGGATTTCAGCTGAAAGATCATCAGACTCATCTGTTTGATACTCACCCAGACAAATTTGTCTTCAAAGCTAACACTTTTTCCTGATAATGCACACAGGTATAGGCATCAATATGGTCATAAACCAGGCCAAATGTCTTCATAAGGTGCTTCTAAGATTTTAATTACTTGTATCCTCAAGGCTGGAAGTGATAAGTGATTTCCTGACTACCTGCCGTGGAAAACTGGACTTCACCCTTCTTTTCATCATAAATTCAAAAACTATCACAGCACCTTCAAATTGCTCTTGAAATATTCCTGTATAACATAATTTTTCTAGACATCACAGGCAGTATCAAAAATATCAAAGGCAGTATAAAAAATGATAGCTTGCAAAGCACAGCAGAAAACCTACACATCAATTGCCTTGCTTCCAGGCAAAAAGCATTCATTTAAAACACAAAGACACACCCAGTCCGACATCAGCATATTTCTGTTGATTTTATGGAACATGAGAATTCCTCTCCCTCCACCCTTATCTAAACCATCCGTACCCACAGGCTGAAAATGACCTGTCTCTCTCTCTTCCTTGTAAAATAAGGTACTTGTCAACTCCCTTCAAACACTGCAGAGCTGTATCAACTACCTCTTCTCCCAGTGGTTTAAGTGGCATGTATCTAAACTTAGAAAACCATTCTCAACTTATTTTACCTTTGATGTTTTCTGTTTCTATGACAGACTTGAAGATCAACTCATGTGGTTAAAAGCCTGTGTAGTTTTTACAACTACATCTTGGTCTAATAAATTACAAGCTGTGTTTCAACTATGTCCCATTGTCATCATGCCTCTAACAACATGATAATTTTATGCAAACACACCCTATGTAGTCTTTCTCACAGATGTCAGTATGATGTACAGTGAGCAAACAGCCTACAGTTTCATTAAGAGTAGTTTTTGCAGAACTTCCCTGCTTAAAATATTCCAAGCAGCTTTTGCTTTCTTCCTGCTGGCAAAAATAATTTTGTGAATATAGTTAACACAAACTCCATTGAAAGCTCCCACAATTAATTTCCAAAGATACCGAATGCACTACATCTACAGCCCGTACCACTTTCTTACTGAGTTTATAATTATTTCTCATGGGCACAATGACATTATAACTAACACACACCATATGGCTTTCTCTTTTTCACATAATTTAATAAATTATCATCCCCTGAAGACTTTAATACCTTTACTTTAATGCTTCCATATCAAGAAAATGATTTTGTCTTTGATGTAGTTTTCAGAATAATTAAGTGAAATCAAGTCCCAACTTCTTTCATAACCACATTCCCTACTTCCCTTCTGTTCCACAAGATGAACTATTTTCCACTTAAATTCTCCTGCTTATGTTGACATCTGTTTACAGAATTGTATGAAAAAGATTTCAATACTCTGTGTGTCCAGGAGTTGCTTTGCCTAGGAACCCTGCAACACCAGCTTCCAGTGCTGCCCGAAAAATATCATATGTCTCCTCCATCTCCCTCTGGCTCTACAATTAACTCTTGGGCGGCAGACAGTTTTCCTGTCCAAGTATATCTGGCAAGGAGCTAAGGCAGCCAGCATTCTGGGCACGTGGGGTCCACATCCAAGTTAAGAGGGAAGCTGTTGCTAGCAAGTGGAGTGTGGTCCTGAAGTTAGTGCTGAGGCAGTCCTTGGCATGGAATATCTCACACCTAATCAGTACTAAGAGATTTGATGTCAAATTGTTGAAAAAGCTATTATTAAATAGGTCCCTTTTTTTTTTCAAGATGTGGGAATTACAGTTGTGTGACAAGTACTAGGCAAAGCAGAAAGGTCATCAGGAGCTCAGCTCTTCCAGTGTGGGGAAAACAGCAGACAAGGCCCTCTTATAGACAGATAGGAGTGGCTTCACGTTCACAAGCCCTGGTCCTCATGGGGGACTTCAATCACCTGGACATCTGTTGGAAGGAAGGTGCAGCAGGGCACAAGCAATCCAGGAGGTTCCTGGAATGCAGTGATGACAATTTCCTTCTCCAGGTGGTAAAGGAACAGACGAGAAGGCGTGCCATGCTGGACCTTGTTCTCACCAATAAGGAGAGGCTGGAGATTAACGTGAAACTCAAGGGAAGCCTTGGCTGCAGTGACCATGAAATGTTAGAATTCAAGATCCTCAGGGCAACAAGGAGAGTGCACAGCAAGCTTACTACCCTGGACTTCAAGAGAGCAGACTTTGACCTCTTCAGGGATATACTTGGTGGAGTACCATGGGATGAAGCCCTGAAGGGGAGAGGGGCCCAGGAAAGCTTGTCCATGTTCCAGGACCACCTCCTCTGAGTCCAGAAGCAATGCGTCCCAAAAAAGAGGAAGGCAGGCAAGAATGCCAAGAGGCCTGCATGGATGAACAAGCAACTCCTGGACACACTTAAAGACAAAAAAAGAGAAGTTACAGAAAGTGGAAGAAAGGACAGGTAGACTGGGAAGAATATAAAGAAGTTGTCCAAGTAGCCAGTGATCAGGTAAGGAAAGCTAAAGTCCAGATAGAATTAAATATGGCCAGGGACATCAAGGTTAACGAGAAAAACTTTTATAGGTATGTCAGTGATAAAAGGAAGACTGGGGAAGCTGTGGGCCCTCTCTGGAAGGAAACATGAGAACTGGTCATGAGGGATATGGAGAAGGCTGAGGTTCTCAATGACTTCTTTGCCTCAGTCTTCACAGGCAAGGGCTCTGGTCGCACTGTCCTAGTTGAAGAAGCATAAGGCAGGGATCGGGAGAAGGAAGATCCTCCCACTATAAACAAAGATCAGGTTCGTGACTATCTAAAGAACCTGAAGCTGTACAAGTCCATGGGACCTGATGAGATCCATTCACAGGACCTGAGAGAACTAGCAGACCAAATTGCTAGGCCACTTTCCATCATATTTGAGAAGTCATGGCAGTCTGGTGAAGTGCCCGCTGACTGGAAAAGGGAAAACATCACCCCCATTTTCAAAAAGGGAAAAAAGGAAGACACAGGCAACTACAGGCTGGTCAGTCTCACCTCTGTGCCTGGCAAGATCATGGAGAAGATCCTCCTGAAGGCTCTGCTATGGCACATGGAAAATGTAGAGGTGATCGGTGGCAACCAACATGGCTTCACCAAGGGAAAATCCTGCCTGACAAATCTAGTGGCCTTTTATGATGGAGTTACAGCATCAATTGACAAGGGAACAGCAACTGATGTCATCTAGCTGGACTTGTGCAAAGCCTTTGACACTGTGCTGCACAACATCCTGGTCTCCAAACTGGAAAGACATGGATTTAATGGATAGACCACTTGGTGCATAAGAAATTGGTTAGAAGGTCACACTCAAAGAGTTGCGATCAATGGCTTGATGTCTGAGTGGAGACCAGTGACAAGTGGTGTTCCTCAGGGATTGGTACTGGGGACCGGTGCTGTTTAATGTCTTTGTCAGTGACATGGACGGTGGCATCGAGTGCACCCTCAGCCGGTTTGCTGATGACACCAAGTTGTGTAGTGAGGTTGACATGCTGGAGGGAAGAGAGGCCATCCAGAGGGACCTTGACAGGCTGGAGAGGTGGGCCCAGGCCAACCGCACAGGGGTTGAGGCAATCCCAAGCACAGCTACAGGCTGGGCAATGAGTAGATTTGGAGCACTCCTGGGGAGAAGGACTTGGGAGTGCTGGTGGATGAAAAGTATATTTTTTCCCTTAAAGTAATCTACTTTTTCTAGGTGTAACCCTATATCCATCAAAATAATTAGAGTTTCTAAATAGTCTAAGTTTCTGCAGTAGAAATTTACACTATTTAAGTTTACTGTTGTAAGAGTCAGTCCGGAAAACAGCATTGCCTCAACTTTGTCATCAGGGATATGGACAATAAGGTACCCCAAAATTTAGGCTAACATCTTGACATGAGTCTGCAGCGGCCTGCCTGAGACGCAGTTGCTGATCCCGAGAATGGAATGTGGTATGAACACCCAGGGACGGAGAGCTGCATGGTATGAAGAGTGCCATGCAGTTTTCCAGTACCAGGGACGAGCCTGAGCTGACCAGGTGGACAACATAACTGCTGTCAAGAAAGATTGATAAGCATCAATGGAGCCAAGAAGAGGTTGAGCAAGGTGCGTTACTTGGCACAAAATATGGCTCCTCAGCAACTGAACTTTGGAAGCTTTCCCCACCAAGGAACACGACGATCGTTAGGACAGGCGGGACGCTGACTGGACCTGGGACCATAGGGATGCCTTGGACCCATGGTGGTAGCTATCAGTCTCTGTCCTTTTTCCACTTTACTTTTCATTTCCCTTTCACCCTCTTTACCTATCGCACACCGCTTTACAGGTGAACAATAATGTCTCACTGTTTGATTGAAGCAAACCCCTTTGGCGTGGTCGCCTTAATTTTGCACTTCAAGATCACAGCAAACGAACCATCATAAGTCTACTGAGTGGACTGTGACAACTATGTAAACTTACTATTATTACTATATAATTATTATTATTATGCAAGTAGAAACTTACACAATTGAGTATTTTTTTAATCATGTATTGTCTTCCCTTAGCTAAACTACATATATTTATCTCACAATTTTTTTCATTCATTTATCACTTCATTGTTTCTTCATGCTTTGCTCATAGCATGTTAATAGATTTCTGGTAAATTATGCCTCATGACAAGTAGATCACAATGTAACACATACTAAGCAAAAGTGTTCATTATCTTCCCCATCTATCATATAATACATCTACATCTGTATCATCAAACTGTAAAAGGCCTTCTGTGGCCTCTTCACGCTGCTCAGCTATTTCAAGGGATTTGTGTTAACTTTCACTTGAACTTACTTGTTTTCTGGTTTGATTTTCTTTCCTAAGGCATTCTTAATTTTTGCTTGTTGACTCTTAGTATGAAAGACAAATTCACAGGATGTTATTTATTTTATTTAGCTTATTTTCTATGGGTTTTTTTTTTTTCTGCTCATAATTGATCATTACAGCAATTTGGTTGCAGGGAGGTTCAACAAAACCTGATTTTCCTCTAAATCTAATAGAGGAATAGTAAGTAACTAATAGTAAGTAGGAAGAAAAACCATCTGCTGCTGTATAAGGAAGTGGACAAATAGCACAAAATGAACATGAGTAGTACTCAACACAAAGTTAAGTTTCTTTCCCAAAGCTGATTTTAAACTAGCCTTTAACCCTTTTATGTTTAAGATATGAAATAAAGTAGTTGATCATTTAGATCAATCTTTGCTTGTGTGGCCTCAAAATATACTGAGCACTGCAAGTGACAGACTGAGACCTAACGATGTGTTGCTCATTATTGTTACGCTGTCAATTATAGTGCCAATGCCAGTGATCCACGGACCACCACTTGCCCCTAGATTCAAGGAACCTGTTGCTTTACCACTGCCTCCAACTGTAAGGTAACACACACCCCATCAAAAGAGCAGTGATAAAGTTGACAGATGGAATGAGACTTCATCTCTGATGAAGTTATAGATAAAAGATCATGTTAGTTACCCTAATGCCTCGTAATTAAACAGGTAACACATACCTGTGCAGAGACATTGAAATAGAAGCCACTGAAATTTAAGAGCCATATCTAAAAATGCAGAGGCAAAAGCCAACTAGGGTATCACAATTTTTGAACATAATAATTTCAAATTCCACAAGCCTTTTGAATTATTTAGGACAGCTACTGAATCTGCGTCTTAGGTTCGCATTAGTTGCATCACTGCAATGTCTTTTTTAAGAAATAAAGGAAACATTAGCAGTTACCTCGAATTGAAAGGCTTCCATTCCGAATACTTGAAAATACTATGGGATGCAACAAGTTTCTATATTGCTCTCAGTGACTTTTACTGTACAAAGACTAAAATTACAGGGTTTGCTTGGGATATTATTTGCACTGCCTTTGGAAATAGTGCCACTGTTGTAGTAGTGCTAATTATGATAAGATGTTTCTCCTGCTTTCTTGCTAGTTACATTTTGCTATGTGGAGAAACAAACCTACTGCTGTAATTCTCATCAGCAGGACAATTTATTAGCAAACAACTAGGCTCCTTCTGCCTCAGGATGTCTGTTGCCTGACTGTTATTTTTGCAATTTTAGACGATGTCTTTGGCTACCAAACTGTGAAGAAATGCAAAAGGCAAATCCTATTTAAAAGCATAAGAGAAACTGCTGATACTTACCAAACTATTCCCTGAGCCCCAGAGCCAATAGGTTTCAAGTTCTGGTAGCGTTTGAGAACTGTGAAGGTCGAGTCACCTACTTCCACGCTGTAGAACTGGTTGTCAACTTTGCTTTTGCTCATGTTGTAATGTTTGGCAATATATGACACATCCACTTGTTTCCCAAATCCCTGTTGTACAGAAGAAGGGAAGGGAGGAGGGAGTAGAAAAAACACAGACACCAAGACTAGTAAAACATCAGAATACTAATAAAACAGTCAGGCTAATTTTCCAATACAAATTCTTGTCATTTTAGGCTCATTGTCATAGATCTACATGAATCCTCAAATGCTCTCAGAAGACTTTATCAAACACTCTTTCACTCCGGAAGTAACCATTAAAAGCCACTGATTAAAGTTAGTGAATTCTCCAGCTGATGTTTGTGACATAGTTCCTCTCAACTGGTCTCTGCTTGCCATTACTGCTGCTTTATGACTACTGGTTTGTGTGTTCATGCTGATTCTGCCCTGATTTATTATTGCAATAAATAGCTTATTTTAAAGTGAGAAGAGTTACATCAGTGTAGAAGTGGGATAAGAGATACAGGAATTAGGCTTTTCATCATTTGTCAGATAGAATAAATAAGTCTATTCATGAGCACTAAAACTTTCCCTGAAGATACGATAAAGGCCTTGAGAACCGTTCAACAGGAGTTCCAAAAGAAACAGAGCAGTTTATGAGACAAACTGTGACCTGACACGGCTCAGTATCATGGAGAGTATTCAGTAGCTAAGGAGATCTTCCCAGGTTCTGGGTTCCTAAGAACAGAAGAGTTGCTCAAATGCAAATCTATTAGTCCTAAACAAAGGCTAATTTTCATGACACAAAACAAGTTAGTGTAAACTTTTCATGCTTGCAATGAACTAGCACTGCAGTGCTGCAACCTCATAAAAATTTGTAACATTGCTATGCAGAAAGTTACATTATAACCATTTTATGACTACCAGGGAGCTCATTTCCCCGAAGACTATAGAACAAAGTATAGAGTAATTTGAGATAAAAATCGGAAGTTAGTGTTTGTAATTTAGGATTCTATACCACATGATGCTGAGCACAGGATGCAAAAGCTCAACATATTACAACAGAACTGTCCTCAAATAGTTGACAATTGATGTATGGAAGTCAAGATCTTTCCAAATGCCTTCTATAAATAGAAGCAAAACCCAAATGTCCTCCTCTCTGCCTGCACATTTGTTTTCAGTGTTCACAAATATAGCTTCTAAATTTTATTTGACCTATTATAAATTGCCTTCCCCCCCAAACTCTGAATAATCCACCCTGTTATGTGACCATAGACTACTAAGTTGAATTTTGATCGAGCAGGGAAAAATGTAAAGTCAGTTTGGAGTATTTTATTTTTTCAATTTAAAAGGACATTGTTCCAGTGTTCCATGAGGCTGGTCATTAAAAACAGATCACTGACCTTGCTGAAAACTTGGATTCTACTAGGTTTGCCATAGTACAATTAATATTCTTTTCCTGTCCATTATCTAACTGGAAGGCCCATTGTCACTGGAAAGCATTGCTTAATCTTAACCACCAGATTTAGAGAATTTCAAACATTTTCATGAACGTAGCTGTTCATTCAAACAGAAAATCTCATTTCAGAAGCGAAATTAGAAACATTACATTTACTTGCTAATCAGACACAGGGTAAGGTGCTTTTTTTGGGGGGTTTTTTTTTGTTTTTTTTTTCCCAAATGCAGGAAGTGAGAGATTTATGGACATTGACACAGTGCTATATTCAAGCTTAGAGAAAGTGAAATGATACCGGAAAAGATTTGAATTTTTCTCATCTGCAGACAGAATGCATCTGATTTGCACTGTGTAACCTTAGTGTTAAAACTCCTTCCATTAAGTGAAGGGAAATGCATAAATTTGGCTAGCTCAGCTATTCATACCAGACCTGGAATTGAGAGGCTTTATTGTAATAATATGCTCCTGATAGGCAGGAAATAATCACAGCTCCCTCTGGCTACACAGACACATTTGCAGTGTGTTTTTTCTGATGTCATTATCGGAACAATGCAGACAATATTCAGCACTAGCACCCGTTACTCTGAAACCCATGTTATATAAAGTGTCAGCATAAAAACTGCATTCCTTAATAAGCCTGACTTGTAGCCAGCTCCTCTGGAAGCACAGATACAGCGACTTTTTAAAACAAGCCAGATGACTGTGTTAAGGCTTGGGTGAGCCAGACCTGCCATGACTTGTTTGCATCCTCACTCCTGAGCTACCCAACAGTTCATCATGTGGTATGGAGCTACATGGGAAAACATGTTTTTTCACACTACATTTAGAATCCTGTGCACATCAAAATTACTTGCTTTTAAGTTAGACAGACCCTGTGAACTGCTGGCCTTTGGAATCTCATGCTGCCTACAGTGGGATTTCTGAACTACTGCAGTTCCAGCAGGTGGTTGTTTTCAATCCAGGAATGTCTTAAAAATAAATTAAAACAGCTCAGGAAAACCACTCTGTAGTACCTCAGTTATGTGGGTAATTAATGTATGCAATCACTTTAGCCATTTCAGCAGCAACTAAAGTGATGTTGATCAACGGGATGCAGAAGACCACAACTGATAAGACCAATACGATGCTGTGGGAGACTGTGTCAAATGCCTTACTGAAGTCAAGGTAGACAACACCCACAGCTCTTCCCTCATCCACTAGGTGGGTCACCAGATTATAGAAAGAGATCAGGTTGGTCAAATAGGATCTGCCTTTTACGAACCCGTGCTGCTGGGTTATGGTTTATGAACCCATCCTGATTCCCTGGATATCCTGCTCTTGCTGTGTGAGCACACCTAAGATGAACCGCCCCATAGTCTTGCCCAGTACCAAGATCAGGCTGACAGGCCTGTAGTTCCCTGGATCCTTCTTCCAGCCGTGCTTGTAAATGGGCATCACATTGGCAAGCCTCCAGTCTTCCCGGACCTCTCCTGTTAACCAGGATTGCTGATAAATGACAGAGGGTGGCTTGGCAAGTTCCCCCGCCAGCTGCCTCAGTATTCTTGGGTGGATCTCCTCTGGCCCCATAGACTTGTGAGTATCCAATTGGCAGAGCAAGTCATTAACTACTACTTCCTGGATTATGAGGGAATCCTTCTGGTCTCCATCCCTGTCCTCCAGCTCAAGGGGCTGATTACCTTGAGGATAACTGGTCTGACCATTAAAGACTGAGGTAAAGAAGGCATTAAGTACCTCAGCCTTTTCCTCACCCTAGGTGACAATGTTCCCCCTCACATCCAATAAAGGATGGAGATTCTCCCTGGCTCTTTTTTTATCGTTAATGTATTTGTAAAAACACTTCTTACTATCTCTTGCAACAGTGGACAGACTGATTTCTAGCTGAGCTTTTGCCTTCCTAATATTCTTTCTACATGACCTGACTAAATCCCTGTACCCTTCTTGAGTAGCCTGCCCCTTATTCCAAAGGTTGTATAGACTCTTCTCTTTCTCCTAAGTCCCAGCAAAAGTTCCCTGTTCAGCCAGGCCAGTCATTTTCCCATCAGTTTGTCTTACAGCACATGGGGACAGCTTGCTCCTGTGCCTTTACGACTTCCTTCTTGAAAAATGTCCAGCTTTCCTGGACCCCTTTCCCCTTTAGTGCTGACCCCCAAGGGACTTTCTCAACCAGTGTCCTGAACAGGTCAAAGTCTGCCCTTTGGAAGTCCATGCTAGTGGTTTTACTGCCCCTCCTCCTTATTATGCCAAAAACTGTAAACTCTGTCATTTCATGGTCGCTAAGCCCAAGACAGCCTTTGACCACCACATCACCCACCAGTCCTTCTCTGTTAGTAACAGAAGGTCTAGTGAGGCATCTCCCCTGGTGGGCTCACTTACCAGCTGGGTCAGGAAGTTCTCTTCCACACCCTCCAGGAACCTCCTGGACTGCTTCTCTGCTGTGTTGTATTTCCAGCAGATGTCTAGTAAGTTTGTTGCCCATGCTGCATGCATTAGTGTAGATACACTTGAGACGGGCTAATGATTTCACTCCCAACAGTGGCCTGCCACCCTTAGGTTCAAGTCTAGGGAGCCCGGTTTTACCCCCTTCCCCCTTCAGACCTAGTTTAAAGCCCTTTCAATGCGTCCGGCCAGTTCATACGTAAAGATCCTTTTTCCCGTCTGAGACAGATGAACTCCATCTGTCATCAGCAGACCCTGTGTAGTGTAAACCTCCCTGTGATCAAAAAACCCAGAATTCCGCTGGTGGCACCAGCCTCTAAGCTTGTCAATCAGGTGAGTTTTCCTCCTTCTATCAGAATTCTTCCCCATCATTGGAGGGATTGAAAAGAAACACTACCTGTGCTCCTGAGCCATCAAGTGATCTCCCCAGTGCCCTGAAGTCTTTTTTAATTGCTTTCAGACTTCTGCTACCAATCTGGATAGCCAACAGTGGATAGCAATCTGATGGCTGTACCAGACTGGAGAGTTCCCTAGTAATATTTCTAACTCAGGCTCTATGGAGGCAGCAGACTTCCCTGTGGTGTGAATCTAGACGGCATACGGGGCCCTCTGTTCACCTCGGAAGGGAATCACCTACTACAGTTACTCTCCTTTTCCTCTTAATAAAAGTAGTCCTGATGTGTGGGGGTGACTGACTCAACTTGGGTGACTCCCCTGATGGACCTTCATCTCCATTCTCATTCTCCTGGCCCTCAATTTCCAAAGCCCCATACCTGTTGCACAGTGGCAACTGGGGAGGCATGGAAGGCCGGGAGGGGATTTGCCTGACTCTCCGAGGAAGGATGTGTTTCCACTCCCGCCTTTCTCTTAGGTACCCTCCTTTTACCTGGTGGGAGGAGAAGAGGGGATCCTCTGCTTCTTGTGGAGCCTCTGCCTGCTGCCTTTGCCTCAGGGATGGAAGGGTCTGACTCCACCAATCTATCTCCCTCTCACACTCCCTTATAGTCCTCAGCCTTTTGACTTCCTCCTTCATCTCAGCCACCAGGCTGAGCAGATCATTCATCTGGTCACACTGAACACAGGTGTTGCCACTGTTGCCCTCCATTACAAATGCCAGGCTCTGGCACTCTCTGCAGTCGGAGACCTGGACACCTGCATGCTTGCATGGGATCTCTGTCTGGGTCGCCACATTTCTTCTGCCAACAACCTCTGCCCAGGTTGCAACTATAGCTGGTCCTGCCTGCACGACCAACTGCTCAGACTGCTGCGCCATGCCCAGAAGATGTGCCATGCCTCCTTTGCTCAACCTTGCTCAGTCGCAAGGGGAGAGTCAGTTGCAGAGTTTTTTTTTGTTTAAACACACTGTCCTTGTTTAACCTCTTCTAACTGAGTTACCGAAACCACAGTAGCTTCAGAACTGGCTCTTACCTAGTTCTGATTACACAAGAAGCAGCAGGACTGTATTCTGTTTCCTTTTCTTCAGTACCTACTGGAAACATAAAGCAAAGAGCTATTTGCCTGTTCTTCACTTGTCCTCCACGTGTTCACTGAGCTTTAATTACTTTTAATTGTTTCTCTCTTTCTTACAGGCAAAAAATTTCTGTAGTCCATTTGCAACTGTGGTATCATCTGTTGCTCAGAAGCCAAATGTGACAAATAGGTGTCTGCTTCATTCCAGGCCAGACTTCTGAAAGGAGCAATATGTGAGTATGTGCACAACAAAGCAACTAGTTCAAAATGATTCCTTATTCCCCCGATGCCTGAAGAATTCAACACTGACACACAGGTAACATTGAACCTGGTCATCGTACCAAAGAAGGTATGGATAAGAAGACTGATAAAGGAACGCTGAGAGAAAAGTTTCCTTAAGAGTGAGGTTTCTTTATGGACAGGAACTTAATCAGTTATCCAAATGGAAAAGGTAGCCAAAAATACAAGACAGAAAGATTTAAAAGTGGGTGAGAAAGCTATGGTAAAGAAGTTTGAGAACATCTTATTCAGTCACAGCTCCAGAGATAGGAAGCTAGCAGATACACACTGTGGAATTGTGTCCAAAACAGAGGAAAGCAGTTGCAACAGCCACATCTAACTCACAAGAGAAATGAGAAGAGAGGAAACACTGCAGTTTGTATTAATCAGTTTGTTCTGAGGCTCTAGATTTCAAAAAGAAACAATAACATGGGAAGAAGCAAGATACAATTAAGATTAGAAAAGAGAAATGGGATCACTAAAATTTGGCCAAAACATTGCAACACTAAGAAATGAAAAGTACACTCAATTTATCAACAGTAGTAAAGGGAACATAGAAGAATAGTGTGTTAAGAGCATAGGAGAGCCAAGATGGGATTAACAGTGTCTCTTTATTTATTGCACATATTGATAATACAGTATGTTTCAAATGCTTTAGACTGCTCAGGAAACTGGAATTACACTGAAATACTGGGTATTGTTTAAGAAGCTTTTTTCTAGCATGAAAGTGTGGCAGCAAGAAGACTGACTACATGAAATGCTATGCCCCAATGCACATCATGGCTTCCTTTAAAAAGAAGCGTAAAGAAGCAGCACAAAACAAGATAAAGTATCAAAAAAATTGAATTTCTCGATATAATTATATAATTATAATGTTCACTGTAAAGACAATAGCTAATGAAAAGATTCTCCCTTTTAGAAGTAAAGACTCTGAGAAGCTGAATAATTTAACCACACCTTTTGTTAGGAATAGACAGCTCTTGATACTATGAGGTACCATTTTAGTCCTAGAAATCTAAGATATAGGTCACTGCTTGTTGATGGCTTATGAATACCAATTAATCTCCCGTTGGATAGAAGGCATAAATATAGGGCATTCTGTATCAAGACAGTTTCTTTAATGGTCAAAGTAGTAACTCCATCCAATCTGATTAAAGCATTAGTTGTAATTAAAGTTGTTCATCAAAGTTAGGATAAAATTAAAAAACAGACCAGATGAATCAACCAATCAATGGAGAGGAATGCAATTAATAAAGCTGGTCTTTTCTGTGTGTAAAACGAATAATTTTCTAAAACTATGTGATTTTTAAACAGTCATTGATGCAATACTGCATCTAGGAAGTGTATACACATTTTGTTCAAGACAGGTATGCATGACTGTGGAAGTAAAGCAAGTTAGCAGAATACAGGGCAAAAAAGATGTCTAGAGAGAAATTAGAGCTTTTAAAAACCTTTTGTTTTGTTTTGGTTTGTTTTTTTTAAAACACAAATTGAGGGGAAGTTTGCAAAAACACCCTTGACTTGCAAACTAAAATTTCATTCTAAGGTTTTCTTTTGGTGGCATTGGTACAGCACCAATTCCAATTTCAGTATGCAACAAAGATGACATACTCTATCTGGGACATGAAATTGTTTAAACTAGGAAATAAAGACTAGTGATGATGCCGTACCAAAGAATTAGCATGTGAATTTATGTTCCTGATTCACATTAAACTTTTTCTTAATGTGCATGGCCAGATATCTCATCTCAGTAATCCCATGTCCTGCTTTTCTGCTAAAAATTAATTGTTGCAGCACTATGAAAATAGTGACATATGAATTCTAATAATAAAGATGTGTTTTTCAAAGATGAGAAAATTCAGGACTACTGCTCCAAGTAAAAAAAAAGTCATAGAATTGTATTCTAAATGAAGGTATCCCATACAGCTACAGTTTAGAAGACTTGAAAATTCTGACAGGTTATACACATCTTGATGTTGATTAAAAAAAATAAATTGAAAAACTAAATGAAGGAAAACATGAATGAAGCAGTCAGTATCCTTTAGGCTATTATTCAGCACTCTAAAATTTAATGTCCTATTCTACTCACAATATACTACCCTGCATTACACTGTAATTCAATAAGAATGTGTAGGGTTCTACAGGTAAAATCTATTGGTGATATCAGCCTTATAAAAGTCTAATCAAATTCTGTAAGCCTAAAAAAGAAGTATTCTTGTTCTACCTTTCTATTGTGATAGAAAAGCAGATGTCCTTTCCCTCAGCCTTAATAAAAATGGCATTTCAGATAACAATTTGGATAGAAATGTGCAGTAAAGCCAGACTTAGGTATTTTTATACTGCAAATGCAGATGTGTGGGAGGGGAGGGCATATTTAGTCCACTTATACTATGAATATTTCTCAGGAAGGGCTTTTCTTTTTTTCCTTAAGTTGGAAATCCTTAAGATTCTATTTCTGCTGAACCAGCATTTCATCGTATAAAACTAGTATACTCAGTGACATAAGCTCTGTGTCAAGAGGAAGAGTCTATAATTAGGAATATGTCACTTTCTTTCATAGCACATAAAGCTATGCTTTTTAGGCCACGAGACAGAAATCGCAAATATTTGCAAATAAGTAACAAAATATTTATTACAAGAAAACTATGTCTGCAGTACTAACAATCATTGGAATACTCTTCAATACGGTACCTTTATAAAGGTACAACTCTATACTTTGTAGAAAGCTTACAGTGATGCATAAATTCCAAATGGGAGCAGGACTTCTATTCTGCGTCATAAACACGAGTCACAAAATTGCAACAGTTCATTGGATCAATGTGTATTCTAGTACACCACCACTAGAGGCTCTCATCTTAACAGGTCAACAGGGCAGGATCGAACTGTGCCACCCTGACTTTTTCTGATTCTGTTGCATGCCTATATAGTAGAAATAAATTTTGCATTTGTTGAATCACATGAAAAAAATTATTGAGTTGCATTGTGTTCACTGGAAACTACATTTTTGTGGCCTCTTGTCTAGATACTGCTGGGATCCTTGTCAGTTGTAGGTACCTCAAGATTTGAGTGGCAGTATCTACCTCTTGCTGATGATAGTGATTCTGCTGTCACATCATTATCATGTGTTAACATTAGTTCCTGAACCTCTCAGAGTTACTGATTCAGCAAATAGAAGTTTCCCAATGGTACAAACGAACTTTACACTTAGAGCAGAAGGACTACTAGTAAGCCACAGGGCATTTGATTTCCATATTAGCATTAAGAATAAGGGTGGAATAAACAATCCTACTGCCTTGGGACTGTTGAATAAATAGTCTCTATGTAAAGATCTGGATGTTTGGACCAAGTATTACCAGGATACAGATACAACCCACATCCCACACTATGCAATACAAATGAGCAGCATCCATAACAGCTAAGGTCTTAATGCAACAAAACTCTTAATTTAAAGACTATTCTTGTACTTAATGCTAACAATGTGCTTTACTGCTGTTTGGATTGGGGCCTATCTTTATGGACAGAATAAATTAACAAGAAGTCTGAAACAGCTTTTATCCTCAGGAGAATGAATCTGGAGATCTGAAGACCTGGAAAAGGTATTTGTGCAATAAGTGCTTTAAGGATAGAATCCTGTTTCCTGAAATGTCAGAATAGTATCTTCTGTATGTATTTATTGGATGACTTCTTTTTGGGTACCTGCTGTAGGCATTAAACTTGAATCAGTTTAATTCAGTGAGAAAAATTAATCCAAAATGCTGTTGATTTTATGACATATGCATGTAACAAAAACATTTTAATACATTTGGTTCTCTGTGTGCCTCTGAACACCTTTTATTAAGTTAGGATAACAGCAAAGCAATAATTACAATGGCATGATTCCACAAAATCAAGAACCCGGAGTGCAGTGACAGAAAGCATTGGCTATATATATGGTCACACACTGACTGATGCTAAGACTAAAGGAACACTGAGCATAAAAGGAAGTGATCAGGAGTACATTTCCTCTGTACATGTAAAATAGAAATGTTTCTGTACAGCTCTGCTTTGGTCTAAGTAAAACGGAGAGGAAAGGTGACAAGCAGAGCTATGCAAAAAACTGTGTTCTGCACAGTGAAAGTAGCTTTTTGATCAATAGCATCTTTTTCATACAATGTGAGCAAAACCCCATTTTTTGCAATTTTAAAAAAAATTTTTGAATTTTTTGTTTTGCAAGTGAACTCAAAAAATTGCAAACCCACTATGTTTGACAAAATCCTTTCTTCTCTCAAAAACAATGGAAGAATTAAGCCAGTTAGGTATACATATGCATGTGAAGAACAGGAGATAAAAAAGGACAAAGACAGTTAAACAGATTATCAAACTGAAGAGCCAAGATCCATCCTAGAGCTGATGATTTATTAAGTGCAGAGCCAACCCTCTCAGCAGAACAAATATATTTAGTACTCCTGAGTTAAAAAACACAAAACAAACCTCCCAAAACCTGTCACTGTTTTGTGTTAAATGCTTACATACAAGTAATAGCCCTTTCTTTTTTGGAACTGTACTTTCACTTACTTGGACGTAATATATAGGTGTATAGATTTGCGTGGCAAGGTTTTGGTAGCAGCAGGGGTTAAAGGGGTGGCTTCTGTGAGAAGCTGCTAGAAGTTTCTCCTATATCTGATAGAGCCAATACCAGCAGCTCCAAGACTGACCTGCTGCTGGACAAGGCTGAGCCCATCAGTGATGGCAGCCTCTGTGCTAATGTATTTAAGAAAGGGAAAAAATTGCTGCACAGCAGCAATTGCAGTGAGAGAGAGGAGTGAGAATATATGAGAGAAACATCCTGCAGACACCAAAGTCAGTGAAGAAGGAGGGGGAGGAGATGCTCCAGGTGCTGGAGCAGCGATTCCCCTGCAACCTGTGGTGAAGACCATGGTGAGGCAGGCTGTCCCCCTGCAGCCCATAGAGGTTCGTAGTCGAGCAGATATCTGCCTACAACCTGCGGAAGACCCCATGCCGGAGCAGGTGGACACCCAAAGGAGGCTGTGACCCCGTGGGAAGCCCATGCTGGAGCAGGCTCCTGGCAGGACCTGTGGTCCTGTGGAGTGAGAGGAGCCCATGCTGGAGTAGGTTTTCTGCCAGGATTTGTGACCCTTAAGGGGATACATGCTGGAGCAATCTGTTCCTGAGGGCCTGCACACCATGGAAGAGACCCACACTGGAGCAGTTCATGAAAAGCTGCAGCCCCGTGGGAAGGACTCACGCTGGAGAAGTCATGGAGGACTGTGTCCTGTGAGAGGGACCCCATGCTGGAGCAGGGGAAGAGTGTGAGGAGCCCTCCTCCTGAGGAGGAAGGAGCAGCAGAAACAGCCTGTGAGGGACAGACCGCGACCCCCATTCCCTGTCCCCTGTGCCGCTCAGGGGGAGGAGGTAGAGAAATTGGGAATAAAATTAAGCCCGGGAAGAAGGGAGGGGTGGGGGGAAGGTGTTTTAAGATTTTATTTTGTTTCTCATTACTCCTCTCTGATTTGATTGGTAATAAATGATGTTTTTTCCACAAATTGAGTCTGTTTTGTCCGTGACTGTCTGGATGATCTCCCTGTCCTCATCTTGACCCACAAGCCTGACATTACCTTTTCTCTCCCCTGTCCAGCTGTGAAGGAGGGGGAGAGACAGAGCATCTTTGGTGGGCACCTGGCATCCAGCCAGGGTCAACCCACCACAAAGGGAAAAAAACAGTGTTCACCATAATTCCATTTCTAGAATGCAGAATTGTTCTCACCCCTCAAAAAATGAAGAATGTCCCTAATGTCCTTCCAGCTAGTTAGATTACTGGTGTCACATCTCACAAAAAAAAACTATGAAGAGACAGAATTCAAACACAAAACACTGTTCAGAAGAGAGCAAAAAAGTCACCTTTCATTCATGATGGAAAACCATGCACCCAGATTTGTGACTCGTGTTTATTTTAACTAACTTTAACCAAGAGAACCAAAACCTGGACAAATCAATATGCTTTTTTCTTCATATCACAAAGTTAGTTTCAGTCTTACAGAGTTCCAAGCATTGTGACCAAACAATTTCAATGGTAATTAAGAAATACAGAATTGGCTATAGTGTAGTCTTGTGACTCCAGAACCTGAACAACTGGAGACAAGACAAACCTCATAATTTTAATTACCCTCCCTTCACTTCCAGTAAAGGTAGACTAAGGGACAGAAAATTATATTCAAAGGCTACAGTATAAAAGGCTCTGTCTCACAAAAACTGAGACTAAGATAAATTATTTTTAATTTGCATGTTTCTGTGAAAGCATCTGCATACATATTGTTATATTTTTTTGATTCATCATTAAGTTTATTGGAAGTACAGCCAACATCTTTTCTGTTTGCAAACTATGCTATTATTTTTACCTAAAAAAAATTCTCAGAACATTAACTGACATTTTAGCAAAACAAAATTAAAAGTCACTAAGAGCAAACTTCAAAATAAATAGAAAAGTAATTTCTGTGATGCGTTCTTCTATTTTTTACATTTACTCTCACTCTTATAATGAGTTACGAGCAGTAAGCTTAATGAGTTACTAGCAGTAAGCTGCTGAAATTCACTTTTTTCTTTTTCTTTTGTTACTGTATGGACTGCAAAATGAAGTACAAGTATATACTGTACCTTGTTTTACCTGTAAGGAACACACACCTGACAAAAGGCAATCTTCACATCCAGAGTAGGTTCACCACAATAATACAAGAAATGGCGGCTCATAAATACCTGCAATTAAGGAAAAGTAAACATAGAAACCTTGTATTTCTGGTGATGTGCAAGACCAATCCAGCTCTATCTACATTTGGATTATAAAACCAACCTGAGTTGCTACGCGACTTGTGAGCAACCCAAATCAGTTAGAACACTGAACTGTAAATAGGCTCTAAAGTCTTTCTGATGCTTGTCAAGTTTATGGTCTCAAATATGACTTGGTTACATCTGCAAAATTTTACAGTAACTGATGCCATTACCTCAAAGTTTATCATGTCTTATATATTCCTACATCAACAAAAATAAAAATCAGTTCAATAATGTTCTAAACAATGTGGGAATGGGAGACAGTTATTATTATTGGGAGGAACAAAACAAGTCCTAAGTTGACAATTATTAGGAAAGTTATAGAAACGGAAAAACTCGTTATGTCACTGCATAAATTCATGGCACAACAACTTTATGAATATTACATGTAGTTCTGGTTCTCATTTTAACAACTTACAACTAGAAAAGTTACAGAAAAGGGTGGTAAGAAGGGTCCAAAGCACATACAGATTCCTTACAAGAAACAATCACACAGATGGAGAGTTTTTTTTAACCTAGAGAAGAACTGTCTGAGTAGAGATATGCTGGAAATCCATAGAATGAGTGGCATGCTGGAAATCCATAGAATGATTGGCATACTGAAATGTGAAAAGGAAACCACTCTTCTCTGGTTTGTTTTTTATTTTTTAAAATAAAAGGGGTATGTGGCATCAAATTATCAAACAGAGGATTCAGGATCAGTAATAGGAGAGAATTTTTCGTACATTCTTTCACCAGAATGTGAAACTCCATGTTGCTGTGGATGTCAGAAGTCAACACAAGTCCTAGTATGGTTAGGCAAATTCACATATGAAGGAATCTGCTGAAGGCTATTAACCTCAAAAATATCACCTTTGTTTTGAGACTACCCTGAGTCACAGTCTGCCACTAGATGGTCACCCTATTTTCAGATTCTTTCACACGGATGTGATACTTGCCAAGACAGCCATACACTAGACTAGACAGACCTCCCTGTGTACCCTATTACAGCTGTTTTAACTTAATTCTATAGTACCGCATTCAGCTCTGACTAACCGATCCTTTCCTACCTGCATTCTAGCATGTGACATCAATGAAAAAAACTTGCAGTAATCCCATCAGGCTGAAATAGGTAGCTATGTCACAGGACTTTGGAGCACCACTATTTTTCTGCATGACTCCATTTCAAGAAAAAAAATCAACTTTTAACAGTACAACTAAAACCCCAGCAACTTCTAGATAAAAAGAGACAAATAATATAGACTTTCATGTTTACCTTCATGTTTTTCCTTTAAATATAAGCTCATTGCACAGACTTACAAGTAAAAAGAAAACCCACAACCATTATTCCATTAAGATACAGCCAAGGTTCTGAAACACTACGTGCCTCCTTAGGGCACTTGTCTTCAATAAGAACAATTAACTGACTACAGGTGTAAATGTCACTAAATAAGACAAGACTTAATTTGGAGTAACTTCATCTCATATAAACCGATCAGGACTTAAGAAACTGCAAGAAAGTATTCACCAATACTTGCCAACTTGAATGTGTCACATGCTCCCATGTGTATTTAATAGTTAATGAATGAATGAACAATCCTATTAGAAAGCAAATGTATGACCTTTTCTGCATCACGTTACAGTGTCTGAGATTGCTGCCTCATTGCCCAGTGAGTCATTACCAGAGCCTCACATTCCACAGAGAGTTTATATTAAAATGAGAAGGAGAAAGAAAGATATAGAAAAAGCTTTTAACATTAGTCATATCGCCAGTGATTTCTGGAAAGCCAGCAGATAATTACACTTTCACGCTGCAGATATATACACTATGAAATCCTATTGGCTGGACGCATTATATTGCTATAATAATCAATGACTGAAATGTCATTAGTCATAACATACCACACTCAAGACAGAGTCTAATAGTGGAAAGTGAAGAAAACAAGGGAAGTGAATTGGAGAAATCTGGTTCCTCACTGAATTTGCTGCAAGGGTCTAATCTACGGAGAAGACGCACTTTGTATTATACATGCATTACTAGTCATATACAGCTCCTTAGCTTTCCACAGAAGTGGCTATAGCTGTTAATAGTCACCCTGGGCAGACCAATAGGCTGGTGAATTTTATGAACCGGAATACACTTTATAATTTATTATGTTGTTCTTGTATGCAGCTACTGCTTATAAAATAATAGAAGTATAATATGTCAAATTAATAGAAGTATGGTATCTCAAAATTGATATGATATATCAAATGACTCACTAGAGAGCTGAGATCCTCCAACTGTACACCAGGAATGAGAATACCTTTCTGTAGCACAGATGTCTGGAAAAGTGTATACCCAGGGCAAAACAGATTTGAGTTCATATTTTACATGCACATATCTTTGTAAATTGAATTCATAAGAGATTCCCTTTCAGTGTCCTGTAAGCAATCACACATGTATGTAACTTCTAATGTCTTCATGCAGAAAATACATTCACACTCAACTGCATAAATACCCTTGATCATACCTCCTCTGGTGCTAGGTGACACCACATCACTACAAACATTGAAGAAGTGTCTGTGTAGAGCAAATAAAGAACTGGCCTGATGCTGAGATAACTGTGTCACAACATAAAGCAGTTATAAAACAAGAAGCTACTGACAAACAGCCTCACTCACTAAGGATCTGAGCTTTAGGTGAAAGCATAAGCATCCAGTATTTCTTTACCCTACTTCTGATGCTTCATCTTTTCAACAAAAAGCAAAGTCACCCAGGGTGGGAAGAACTGGGAGAATGGAACAGTGCTGATAAAACAAAACACCTTGTGATAACCCAGACTGGCATCCAGGTGGGAAGCAGAGATCGCAGTAGCATCACAGGGAGAGAACCTGTCTACGAAACACCATCACCACAATTGGATCTCGAATTTTCATCAGCATCAAGGCATCTGTATGCCAGAACTCGTAAAAACATACAAGTCTCAGCAGCAAATACATGATCTACTTTCAGGCGAGACAAAACTAGGAGGCACTAAAATAGGAGGAGGAAAGTACACATGAAGGCAAGAGCAAGAAAATCCTGAAAATCCTCTGAGCTGTCCAGCGGCACAGCCCCCAAGTGAACTGCTGCCTGGGACTGTGAAGATAGCACTGAGGCTTGGCCTATACCTGGCTTGCTGCTTCGCCATCCTCTTCTTCATGCCACCCCTCCTCTCTTATCAACAGCTACTCCTCTAAACAGAACGTGGGCTAATGACATGCCGCAATTTTAGGCATGAACTTCTGCTTCCCCTCAGTGCTGCTACCAAATCTGTCTTTTCTGGAGAAGGACTGTTTATTTTTAATAATGCTTATCTTTCCCTCCAGGGGTCAGGCGGATTATGTCATTATTATTCAAACGGCTCTTTGAAGACTGAAAGGATTAAATCAATACTATTAGTATAATTACTGAGAGCAGAGAGGAAATTGTGCAATGACAGTAGACAAAGCAGACTAGAAAACCCATAGTAACTGTAGTTCTCAAATATAGCCTCCCGCAGTAAATCTTTCTGCTTGTCCTTGAATTCCTTCCTCACTCTCAAAGCTGGAAGATGTTGGTCTCAGCAATTTGGCGGCCACTCTTTGGGCCTAGGGAACCTTGCTTTCCTTTCCAGACTCCACTCTTCATAATAATTGTCTTCTGGATCATGAATGGAGAGCCTATGTTTGCCTTGCTTTGATCACACCTCTTCTAGTACTAGCTGATGAATATGAACTTTGAGCGTGAGGGCCTGAACTGTTGCTGAACTGGTCCAAGGAGAGTCTCAGCACTCGCACGCACCATGTTGCCTCTAAGCTGCTTCTCTAGCTGACACTTAACAAGCTGTCTTGTCTGGAGAAAGCATCACGGTCACTTTCTTTTCAGAAAATATCTCCATGATGGTTTCTCATCCCTATGTCTCCTAATCAACAGGCAAATCCCTCACACCCAATGGAAATTGCCTTGACCTGTCAAAGCATATTTAAATCTTTTTTTGGTGGCAATTCAGAAGAGAAATGTGGAACCTCAGGAAAGCTCCACATAATTTTTTAATGCAGAGAGATGAAGGAGCCAGCTGCCCTGCTGCAATACTACTTTCTTCATCACAGCGTAGACAGGCAGGATTCTTCACCTCACCCCACAGCAAAACCATCTATGTCAAATACACTGATCCAGGGCTGAAATGAGGTTCTTGATGAGAAAACCTGCAACAGCTGTTTGACGTATATTTAAACCCATGTTGCTGCAGTTGAAATGAATCAACTCCCAAACTAGCCCTGGTGCTGTTCTCACCACCTCCCACACTCCTGAGGCTGTACTCTGAGAGGTATTTACATATCGTACAACAAAATGAATTTGAAAGAAATTCTTCAAATCCCAATTTAAAAACTGACCCTATGTTAAAAAAAAAAATCTTAAAAAGTACGAGTTCCAGTTTAAACAGAAATCAAATGGCAGCTGAAGATATCATAGACAGAATGACTTGTATCTAAATTTAAACTAGATTTAAACCTGGCACAGGATGGCTGCAAACGGGAAGGTTTTAACAGAATCACAGGATACATACCCCAATAATATGCTATAATCTATTCCCAGTTCCATCAAGTATGATAATCTCAATAATAAGGGAAACTATATATATATATATATCTCAGGAGGCAAATCCAGCATTTCTGCTTGTTTGAAATGACGATCCGAATACATCACGTGTGCACAACAGGTACCAGGAATGTGCTCCCTGTCTTCACAGGCATGTGGTTCTATACTTCCACTACAAAAGGCTAATTAAAGTATTTATTGCTGCCTCATTGTATTAAATTCATGAATAGAAAGATTCAGAGTGTGAAAAAAAAAAATCAATGAAATAGCACAATCGTTTAGACTTATTTAAAAAAAAATATTATCCCATCCCACTTCAGTGAGAGGGGACAATTTATCAGCTCAGCTGTCACTTAAAACCCTTCTTGAAAAACACTAATGTCCAAAGATTAACATTTATAAATTATTAATGCATCCTGTTTTGAAAACGTGTTTGAATAATTTTGTGCATTTCCAGTACTGGAATTCCTCTCTCCTTCATCTGAAAATATATACTCTCATCACAGTAGTTTATCAGTTCTCTGAAGCTTTGAGTATTTTTTCTATATTTTCCCTTTACTGAAATTTGGCTGATATGCTCTGTATAAACAAATAGAACCATAAAGAACTTACAGAGTATTGTCAGTATACTGCATCTTTCCATTGAGCATCCTTGTATCCTGAATCTATGAAATAGTGAAGACCTGACCCAAGTCACACAGTGAGAAAGCATACCTACCAGCAGAGAACGGTAATTTCCGATCCCCAGACTCATGGAATTTCATATGCGGGCTCTGTCTTTTTTAACATGCTGGATCAAGAAACAAGGGCTGCAATTTGCCTGCATTTTTCATATCATTGCTGCCAGGTATAACTGGGATATATATGTCCAAACATCCTACCAAATTGGTCTTCAAAGACCAGACCTTCAGGCTTATCAGCAATTTTTATAGAACTTACTTTTTTTTCACATCTAATTTAGAGCACTGCAACAAGAGGGCATTTTCAACATCAGCTTCCATGAGACCCACTACTTGGCAAGAAGCTTCAAGACCTGACAGAGGATAAATATGAATGGAAATTTGCATGTGGATTAACAATAGACAAGGAGAGTGCTTCTACTGAGAAAGAGTGTTTTTCTGTTGTATCTGTGCTCTCATTTTAATTATTTTTTGAAAAACTGGAGAAAGCAATGGTGTGAACAGGGTGATTATTAAGGTTAGATCCCAGCACAAACAGATTCATCTTCCACTGGGATGAGAAGTGAGGGTATGTAAAAATTCACAAGAATCATGCAAGCAGCTCTAAAACTGACCTGCTGGGAGAGAAAAAAAGAGTGGCGAAGATAAAAAATTTAGGAATAGCACTGAAAATGTTTTCAGGGGTAATATATATGAAAGGAAAAAGGGCATACAGACTGAAAATATAGGGGACTGACAAGCAGGTTTTCCTAATGATCACAGCTCATGCAGAAGACAGGAACAAATGAGCTCCCAGTCTGGCCTTGCTACCAGCTTCCCATGTATTCTCAAGTCAATTATTGAGAGTCAGATTTTCACTCCTAATAACTGGTGTAAATGCTCAAGTTATAACAGTCCAAGATATCACATACCTAAGTAAGCAGATATTTACTTTTATGAACAGATGCTATCAGAGAAAAAAGCTGCTCCTGTACGATGCTTCAACAGATTAAACAGTCAAAGTTTATCATGATCTTGTCACAATCTCTCATACCATCTTTTCATTTGTAGCTGAATATCTTCATTCTCTGATGCAAATTCAAAGAGAAAATAAAATCTACCCATTTCCTAGAGACATTAAATAAGACTTTGATGTTGGAAGCAGCTCTGAATTTGGACAGGGTGAACCTAGAGTAGTAAAAACATAGACTATGGCTACTATTGTCACCAAAAAATGAAGAAAACCTAACCGGAAAGAGTAGAACACTTATTACTCGCCTACCATAAGATAACAACCTTTACCACAATGGTAAAAATAAAATTCCTTTATTAAATTATTTTCCCCTGTATTTTTTCTCTTTTGGCACTTGGTTTTAATTTGCTTTCTCTTTCTGGAAAAAAAAAAAAAAAAAAAGACAAAAAATTGAAGTGACCATTTAAGCTCAGTTGAACAAAAAATTCTGCCATGTCAGAAATTCATTTTCCTCTATTAAAAAACAAACAAACAAACAAACAATAAAAAGCTGTTGCTTAGATAAAAGTCAGTGGCAAAACTGCCTGAAGGTATGTAATGAATCACATCAAAACTATTTTTAATACACTCCCAAGTCAGAGCACAACCTCCAAACCTAATTCCATTTCAGTTAAATTTGTCTTTAACACAGATGGCCCTGGCACTGTATGACTGGTGAAAATGACATATATTCTATGGAATACATAGAGAAACATATTAAATTATTGTCTGCATCAAGTAGTATCAATAAAATTAATAGATTTGTCTAAATTATATATTCTAAGCTCAACCGTTTGGAGTTAATTTCTAACACATTAAACTGTATGCTGTTGGATCTCATTCTTAGTACGTTGCTCTGTTACACAAGTTAACCACCCCATTAATGAAAGGTGCATGTAAAAAGAATGAATATCCTAGTTAAAAGCAAAACTAACTTCAGGAGAAATGTATGAAAGGTCAGGGCACTTAGATCCAGATACAGATCCTGTTTCAGGGTACCTTGATTTTGTGTCACTATGGCAGAGTAAACAGCAATTTCTATGACAGTTTCATTCAATTTAGAGGAAAAATTTACAGTTTTGGTGGCTTAAGAAGAACAAATTATGTGAACAAAATAATATTTAGCCATGCTTTTACTTATTTGGTAAAAAATTACATTACACTCTACCAATGCTCATCTTTCCTATATCAAAGGTTGTATGACAGATATGAAAAGCTGTTTAGGACTATGGAATATCTTGCTGAACTGAAACATCTATATTTATCATCATAACTTCGAAAGAACTGTATAATTGGCCTATGAACCAAGCCAGCCAATTTACACCTCACAGTTGTTCAGAAACAGAACCACTCACATTGGAAGGGACCTTGGTAAATCTGTTATCCCACCTCTCTAATCCAAGCAAGGAGAGTTGCTTCAGTTGTAGTTGCAAAGTCAGGATGTTCAATTCCTGCCTCGGTTTATATTTACATATTAATACAGTAGCTAGACAACTAAAAATACTATTACTCTAAAAAGTGTAAGAGGCTTAGCTCTTGAGTACAAGCCTGTATCCATGAGCAGATTACACTGTAAATTCTGCAGCTACAAAACAGCTTATTTCTCAAACAGCCTTCTGAAAAGCTTTTCCCCATCCTAAGCTTTAACATTTGTAAATTTTAATTACTCCCATAACAAAAACACTACGAGAACGACTCATCTCAGGGATGCAAGTAAAATCACTGCAAACTGTCAAACGGCAGTTGCATCTTGTTTAAGAAAACATGTTTTGATACTTTCTGGGTTGTGTTTATTAAAACTATAAATATATGAGAAAAATTTCTTAATGTGGTAAGAAGCAGCCCCGTGTTTCTGATAATAAATAATTAAATCTAATATGACACAAAACTGGAAAGAACAGCTTGTCTGCTGCTGGACTATATCCATTTACTTACGCTGCTGTTTAAAACATATGTCATGCTAGTGCAGGAAGGCTAAGGAAAGCAAGACTTCCTTCAAGTTAGGCAGGGTACAAACCCAGCAAAAGTGGGTGTTTCCTTGCTCCAATCTAACTGGTAGTTAATGCTGGGTAAAAGCTATCCAAAGGATAATTTGCTTTATGCTAAATAAAATACTAATACAGAACAATTTTCAGCCTACAAGCTGATGCACACAACTGCACAGTTCTTTAGCTTCCTTGGCTGTCTGCATGCAATAGATGTATCACATGTACACTGACACTATGGTCACTACGTTCTACTAATCCCATGTGTTTTCCCTTCTCCAAATAGGCACTTCTCCTTAAGTACTACATCAGATTTGGCCATGAAATTCTTACAGAAATCAAGCCCTCAACTACACAAAAACGGAAGTGCAGCACCTACGCTTTCACTGATGCCCAGCTTCTTCATGCCTGACACATGATTTGCAAAAAACTTAGCTTACTATATTTAGCAGCAAGATAAAAATAAAACAAAAAGAGATAAACAAGGAATGACAATTATAATTGTAATTATATATCCAGTGAATACAGTTAAAGTTCTAGGGCCTGACAAAACAATAAGAGCGGAACTATTTAAAGAAATCTTATCTACTGCTGCTGAGTGGTGTTGTTGCAACAGTGTAATTTGTTTTCCCATAAGCAAAACCAGAAAGCACCATGAAGTTTTGTGAACTTAGACTGGACAGGTTAAGGAGTGATTAAAATGAAGTCATGTTCCTGTTAGGTTCTTGTATACAAGTAAAACAAGGAACAGAGGCCAGCAGGAATCATATGTGCCAAATTTAGTCCACTTTCCTGTGCCAAGTGGCACAAAACTACTAAGGTGAAGTTAAAGCAGCAAAACTGAAAAAAGAGAACTCGGCTGCAAAATACTTTCCTGTGGTTATCTTTTGGTAGTAAATAAAAGCACAGTAAATAAAAAAATAAAACCAAAAATGGCGTGAAAGACATTACATTTTCATGGGCCATCATGTTCTTCTCGTTGCAACTGCAGAGATACATTTCCCAATTTCACTTTCTGAAAGGGAATTGTTCTCTCTGTCTCTCTGAGTTTCTACCACATCAGATCGTCACATCATATCCTTGGCGATACACAACAGAATATGGATAGAGTGCAAACACGTTTGGTCCTACTCTGCTGAGTGGCAAAAGAGTCAATGACTCAAAGGACTTGAGGATTAACCTTTTACATCAGACACTATCTATCTACTCAGAAAAGTGTGTCATCTGTGCCAAATGGAAAATTTCAAATGTAGTTTTTCATAAGCCATTTGTTAAAACAACCAAAGAGAGAGGAAGAGAGAAAGTGATTCTGTGAGGTGAACTAATAGAGCCCCAGGAAATTTTCTACAGTACTGAAAAGGATGGCAGCATATCAAGATTTCAGTAACAATGTAAAAATTGTTCTTTGCATCACTGCAAACTAAGCTGAAGCTGTAAGGGCAGAGGTGCCCTCTTAGCACGCTCTTTTTAACCAAAGAAGAGCTTCTTCTAGAGCTTTGTTAAGAAAAAAAGGAGCCAAAGAGGCAAACTGGGCAATTTTCTAGACAAATGGTTTGAGAAAAGATAAAATGGAAAGCAAAACAGGCTGTTCTGTAATTTCTCCCTCCTCATCACTACCAAGACACAGAGATGGTAGCTCACACATCTTTCTGACTGTAGGTAAAGACTCGCTGTTATTGGTAAACTGCAATTTGGAATTTATTGTGCTAGGCAGAGGCACACAGCACCATTTAAAGCATGGGCACCCCCACAGTTATAAAGAAACACTGTAAGTGCATCAAAGCAGAGATACAATTCAGATATTACAGACAAACAGGTTACTGTCTGCCTCTCATATTCTCAGGTAGGTGCTGAAATTTTTCCAAAGTACTTGACTGCGGAGGAAGCAGAATGAAAGTTCAGAGATAGGGATAAAAGGCTTTCGAAATCTATGGAAACATGCAAGGTCAAACACCTCATACAAAATCAAGATTTTCTCAGGTACTGAATATAACTGAAATGTGAAATGACATCAAGAACTGTATTCTTTCTTGTATCTCAGTTCCCCTTAGAGCAACAAATATGGATGTCTGATCCAGTAAGCCAAGGAGGCTAAGGACAGTACAGGAACAAGTTTTATTTACCCAGGTACACCAGATGGATTGATGACTTCTCTCCCCAAAACACTGCCATTAAAATGTATGCTATATCCTAGCAAGAACAAACTAAGCATCTTAGAGAAACTCTTTGCCACCAGAAGAACTCTACAGTGAGTAATACCCAGAAGCATGAAAGAGAGAAAGACTAAAGAATAACTTAAGTGACAAACCTTTGTATTACTTTGCAAGAGTTTGGACTGGAAGATCCAAGATGGGTACCATAAAGTGATACTTTGCCATGGTCAGGGTAAATATGTATTTTACGTGAGCTACTTTTACTAAAGAATTTAAGAAGTACAAGAACACAACCTTATCCCTCTTTTGACTGCCTAAACGTAAGTGCAAGAGTAATTTTCAAGCTCTTCCACTTAGCACCTTCTCATGTATTTTTTTAAAAATGCTACAATCCATAGCTTGCTCTTCTTTGGTTTCTTCTTCAGCTGTGACCCAGTTACCAGAGCTTCCCCACAAGTAGAACACCTAGAACACCTTCTGATGTCCGCAGTGCCAAGATTTCTTTAGGCTTACAGCAAAACAGCCATGTAAATACTCTTTATTTTGTCCTTCCCTTCACACTCGATTAATTCTGCTCCCTATAAATCATTAACCCATTTCCCAGTTAGACTACAAGCTTGGAGAGTATAAACACTACACATTTTGTAAAGCTTCATGCATGCATGCCATCAGATCAGTATTACATAACAGTAACAATAATCCCACCCCTTACATGTGTGCATAATGCACATCGTCACCTAAGGAAGAGAAAGCTCTTAAGGGAGATATAAACCCACATGCCCTTTTTGTTCTAGGAAAATCTCAGCAATTTAGTGTGTGCCCAAGGCATAAATGCTTCCTAGAGCTCCCCTGGGGACAGTGCAGCTTCACATTAACCTCAGTAGAGGCCTATGCTTATAAAGCATAACACAGCCCCCGCACAATTATACTGGAGCACTAGCATTCACTCTTTTAAACTAGAAATGTAAACATGAATGAAAAACATAGAACTCGGTCATATGCCAGGGCTGAAAATAGGGTTTCAGATTAAAATTTCAGGGTTTTAACGTGTTTTTTGAGTGGCAGTCCTTATCGAGAACTCAACAGGGGATAATTTTTTGTTTCTAAAACATCTGTTGGCCAGTAAAGACACAATTACACCTAGCTATTTTCTTGCAGCAGGCAAGGAATATATACCACAGGAAAGCAACTGCCATTTGAATGAGCAACAGACCAGCAAACATCAGGGTTTCTGGATTCAATTCCTAGTGCTGTTACACTTTAAGTACAAATGTAAACCTTTCCTGAACTAGGTAGAAGCTACCAGCACCTTGCCTAATTTTACTCTTACTCAGTTCCTATCTTCTAGACTTAACAGGTATGAATATTACGAAAAACTTATGAAAAATACATCTATATAAAATATATGAATACTTAACACTAGCAGACAAAGGTCTCAAACCTGACGGACTGTGACTCTTTCTAGTATGCTCAAGTTCCCACAGTACTAAAGAGCCATTGGAAATATATTTTCCAATCTGTGGTATATCCAACACTTCAAAAACTATTTCTAAACTAGAAAGAAAACCTTAAGAGTCAAAATTTCAAGGAAAAAAAGCCCCAAAAAGAGATAATCCTTAGACTATAGGAAAACACAAATTAATTGAAATATTTAGACTTTGATGAATTTTCTTTAATAAAAACATATCCCCACCCCCCTGGCAATTGTTCTGTTAAAAGCACTTTTTGTAATGAAAAGTCTTCTATCAACATTTTCTCCAACCAGCTGTAGTTAATAATATCTTCTAAATGTACTTTTGAGTTTAATCATCAAAGTTCAAAAAAATACATGCTCATGTGTAGCCTGCTTCGAAAAATACCTGATCTTCTGCTGGAGAGGACTGTGGGGTGCTTGGGTGCTTGTGACACCCAAGAGTTGTCAGCCTAGTCTGGTCACAGGCTTTCACCCCAAAGCTATGCTGTCTGGCAGAAAGAGCTTAGGATCACACAAGCTAAAACATTAAACTGACATTGCCAGACACAGTTCAGACACAGTTGTCTATATCACTTTAAAAAAAAAAAGGGGGGGGGGGAGGTGGGGAAGAACAAAAAAAGGAAGCTATTTATGTGATAATTGGAAATATGTTAGAAAAAGAACACAGTGACAATTCCAACATGTAAACATGGCAAAATGGACAGGACAAAACTAACTGGTTGATAGGCTGCATCTTGATCACCATCATATATGCTTCTTCTTCCCAAGGTCAAGCATAGTATTTTTGCTCAAGTAATACAAAAACAGTTTACCAAATTGGGGCAGGGGAAGAGCAAGTCTGTATTAGCTTTTCATCCACAGAACAACACTGGTCCACATGAATACTTTAAGATAGTTTGTTTCAGTCCCAAGGTGAACAAAAAATGTGAATTCATATGTTCCCTCAAGCTCTTTACCCTAGTCTATGAATAAGATAATTATTTTCCTTCTTAAAAAGGCAATTAATATCACAGCTGTTTTCCTGAAAATGAGACCGATGTTTCAGGCAATTTTAGGAAAATGTCCAGCCAGCGGGAAAAGAATGGAAACTATTATAAATAGGAAAAGACATATGATATGCCAGAAGAGGTGCAGTTTCTAGGTTGCTTCATAAAATGCAATAATCACTTCCAAAATAAACGATCTAAAGAGGAGACTAATTGAAGAAATACTGAAAGATGAATTAAGACGAACTAAAGAGAACTTCCAGAAATTACTGTTTCCAATTTATAATGGACACGAATACATGAAACAGTGAATAAAGTTTAAAGTACTAGGTGACTATAACAAGAGCATCCATCCCTGACAGCTGCTTTTATTCCTGCTAATTACACAGACTTGACAGCTGACATGTTCTCAACACTACTAATAATATACTAATAGATAAATACTAATAATACTAATTAATTCATGTTTATCATACTCTTGCCATTTCACCCCTCAGTTTACCCTCATCTTGTCATTTACCCTCATACTGGTTTATTTCTACACTGCAATCCAGCTAGGAAGTGCCGATAACAAACTTTCAACCTGGAAAATACCATGGGCTAGTAGCAAAACCTATTAATACAGGAAAAAATATCATGTATAAATACCTGGTCAGTTGGCCTGTGCAAAGCTCTATGCTGTTGTCCCTAATTTGCAATTCAAATTTGAACTAGATATTTTAAAGCCAGTTAAAGTATATTTCCTCTGAAGAAACTGTCTACTGTGTCTACTACATCATCTGCTAGGGTGGCCCAGTTGGCAGTCTGTGACCCCAATCTTGTCCACAGGCTGCTTGTGTTGAGGTACCTGCCTTTCTCTGAGGTAAGTGGCTGCTGCTGCCATGAAGAAACAGGTGGAGGAAGAGGTATTCTTTTGTGCCTACACACGAACATTTGCAATTACTCCCTTGATAAAGCATTTTAAAACAGACTGCCTCTATTTCCAGAAGGTTAGGAAATTCCACAATTTCTTCTTCTCTTGAACCTCACAAAGGCCACATCTCCAGAATACAAGCATTAGCAGACAGCTCTGCTGTCTACTTTTCAATGCCAAGCTGAAAAAATGCACCGAAGGACACTAATTTCCTGTATCATAAATAAGTTGAGCCCTGCTTCCTAAACAAGAGCAGATGCCCAGAGAATCAAATATGACTGTCCCTAAGTATTTTCTGATATCATTTCCAGTTCCCATAGAAGCTGCATATCAACTTAAATCCAACTGACCCGACATCACTTGCAAGGAATTATCCTACTGTGAGACAGCTGATTGATTCCTCTTCTCCATTTCAAAGTGATAGCATGAGCTACTGCAACATGCAATGAATGTCATGAAGCTGCTCCACAGAAAAATGACTCACTGTCCACCAAAACCACCTGAATTTAGACAAGAAATTTGCTTCACATGGTTTCCAGCCTCCTGTAGACTACAGATCACAGCATACTTTCCACTCCTTACGCTACATAAATGCTTTGCAATAATGTGCATAGTTCATATATTTCCTAGGTAATTGACAGTTTACTGCTTTTTCTGCAAAATCAGTAAGAGACAGGTTCAGTGATACTCCACAGGGAGGAAACCTGATGATAAAAAAACACCTTTTAGACTTCCCTCACCCCCAAAAAGTACAGTGTGCTAAGTAAAAGTAGGAGCTAGATGTTTTACAGGTTTACAACACTCCTCAAGAGCTCTTCCACATACATTTGACAGATAATAAAACCAAGGCATCAGCAAAATAAATGACATGTCCAGTCAGTTGGGAATAGTGGCCTAGTGCTTGGTTTTAATCCACCTACTGAAAGCACCACTGAAAGCTAATATAAATAGGATGGGTCATATTCTTAAACAAAACAAAGGTTAAGGAAGTCTGGGTTTCACTGAAACGCATCCTTCTGACAGCTGCCCCGGAAACAAAGGAACAAAATCCAATTATGTTTACATAGCCAAGTGCTTTCGGTTTTTTGTAATTCATTTTGGAATCCAAACATTTTGGAGTGTAGAAATAAGCAGCTGAATAAACTGATTTATTTCTTTGTAACGTCTAGAATTTTTTTCATCACCTTTTTTTTTGTGGGGTTTTTGTTTGTTTGTTTGTTTGTTTTTTACTCTCTAACTTTTATTTTCTAGGACAGATTTCTGTGTTGTCTGTCGAAGAGGAAGACTTAGATTTTGCATTATTTAGGTACCTACAACTACCAATACATAAACTGTAGCCTTAAAAACAAACAAAAGATAAAAATCTTACACTAGATCCTGACCTCACAAGAAGTATTTTACAATATGGGATTTTTTAAAATTTTATTTTTACCCTAGATATTCCATCAGCTTCCATATAAACATTCCAGAATGCATTGTTTACCAAACCGGTTGCCACATTCACAAGTTGTTTTGGTGTGTTTGTTTATTTTCTTCCCTTTGAGTTTGTTTGGTGTCTGAAAGTTTTGTTTTGTTTTGTTTTTAGTTGGGGTTAATAGTAAAAGGGTCTTTTGCTTTTTTTTGGCCTGAGCTGATCACCACTTACAATTCTGATTAAAAGTAGAGTTTTAACTGTATGCCACAGCTTTCTAAAATGATAACACAAACACTGAAGAAAAATTCCTCTTTTGTTAAAGCCCAACTGCATTATCATGAGATCTTTGATATAATACTAATTCATTATATTTACAACAACAAATAAAAACTGGCCACACTGGTTACCATAAGACACTTGAAACCTGGCTAACCATCACTGCTGTTTTCTTGCTCCAAACTTTGCCTTCAGCTGCCATTTGTTCTTACCTAACAAACCTTATGTGTGTTGTACAAGTGCAGTTTTCACCCTTCCTGCATTACACTAGAGCACACCTGAAAGGTGCCACACTGAACCACTGCAATTCCAGTGAAGGCTATGGTGCTAATGCACCATAAGGTGCACAGACTGAGACAGCTCTTGTCCTGCAGTGTCTCAGGGTAATCTCTGGCATCTTTGCAGACGCTGCCAAGCAGGATACCAATTGTAGTGCAGACTGAAAGTTTTACCTTGTTTTCCTACTGGAATAAAGCTTGTCTGTTCATCCTTCAACTTTAAATAACTTTTGAAAGTGTAATTAATCAGGAACAAGAAATACAGAGAAAACCAAGTTTTAGAGTTTAAGTGTTCATGAATTATTTTGAGTGAGTTTTCAGACATCTTGTCCTCCAGGATGTTCGATGGGTTCAACAAATTCACTGCAGTAGACAACCGGTGAGACATATATATAAAATATATAAAAACATTTCATCCCCAATTTACACAAAACAGGGTCAAACTGAAGACAGGTATTTTTATACCTTTATTGATTTTCCATAAATATATAGAGATATGTGCAGTAATATGACATAAGTAAAATGATTCAGACGCATTCCCAAACTGAAACTCAATTAGCAGAAATGCCATGTATTGACCACAACAGAATAGCAGGAAAATACTGTCCTGTTCTCCTTCTCACGACTCTAGCCTGTTTCTCTAACTTACAGGGCTATATCTCTGCAATAAAAAAGCATCAGAAATAATCCTTTGTGCCAGCTGCCTTTACTTTGCTCACACAGGGGCTAGTATCCCATGCTACGTAATTTAAATGAAACACATTCTCTGAAATAACAAGAGAGAATCATTTCAGCAGATTACTGTGAGTTGCGACGTGCTAGAGTGATTCTACCCCAGCCCTATCCAAAATCATTGTCTGATTTCCGTTCCCTCTTGCAGTCTCTCAGGCTTTGTAATATACATCCACATTGTGTCGGCAGGTAACACACCTTTGCAATTTACAGCTGAAGCTAGCTACTATCTTTGAAAAAAAGAAGATTCAGGGAACAGTGTTACATTCTGACCATGTAATTTTACACCTCAAGAAACACTGAAAAATTATAAACTGAATTATAAACTCTAGGCTTGGCAGGCTAGATATGTGAAATATGTATGTGTGAATGCCATGATTTCAGTATCCAACATAGCATATTGGAGACGTTCCTGTGCTGAACTGTACTATTTATCTTCAGATGTACAGCATAGAAAATTTTCACTAATTCAGCATGTTTAAAAATATTCTGAGACATGGGTGTGGTGAGAACTTCAGAGTTCTTTCTTGTACCTAAACCATGCAAATGATTACTTTCTTGGAAATTTAAGCCCTGTACATCTAGCTAACAGGGACTATGGTCTCAGAGAGGACTATTTTTGGTTTATATTAAACACATACATCTTAGCAAAAACGTACAAGAATTAACCTCTGGGCACGCATGGAGCCTGTATGCTTCAGCCTAGATCCTCCCTCCCTTGGCCATGAACTGTCAAGTCCACCATTTCAGTTACTCTTGTTGCTTAGTTTGCTCCTGGAGCTGTTAGAGAATCCTGATACTGAATGATTTTTCACTAGAGACAAAGTGAAAAGGGAACAAAGGCTTTGTTCTGTGCTCATCTGGACAGAACAGGAATCTCTTAATAAGCACAGGCTGAATCTGTCTTGCATTTTGGGCTGACATCAACTCTTCTATGACACAGATTCACAGGAAGTTGTGTTCCTTCTCTAACCTCCTGTAAAGGAGTATGAACAGAACTGAATATTATTATGACAATGCTGCTTCCACCAAAGTTAATTCCTGGTACACCAGTGTTCCCAGGCTGACCTGGGAGTAAAGCCAGACAGAACAGCCAGACCAGAATTAATGCCACCTCTCCAGCATCACCCAAGCATTGTTTAATGGCAGATCATCTTAAAACGACATACTGGGGACCCAAGAATGGAAATATCTCATTTATTCCTATTTCACATGCATTTGCTTAACATCCAGCCAACAGTTATAGCTCCAGTAGGGCCAGTACCTAGGAAGATAAGTTTACCTGGTCACATTATACCATGAACTTAACTAGCTATGTTTATCAAAATAAGAAAAAAACCAAACCAAACAACCCAAGTTAAAACCAGAACATCACTCACCAAATGAAAAAAAAAAAAAAAAAGTAGGATATTAATGTATGGGCACTTAAAAATTAACTAATAACAGCCGCATTGTATCGGGTACTGCTAGCTCATCTTTTATATTATCATTTACACTATTATTACATTCTATTTATATTATAATACTACACACCTGTGCTACACAGAGAAAAATATTACAAGTGTATTGAGATCTTGATTTTGCAAAAATTTAAATATGGGCCTAAAGGCAATATTAGCATGTACAAAGTCTTCTAGACCACAGAAGTAAACATGTGCATAAGGCTTTGCGCAGGATCCACAGCTGCACTGTCATGCTCACGGAAGGGAAGTTATACTAAAATTAGATTTAGAGGTGAAACTTCACAGTAAGATACACAGCTAAATAGGTCAGGTCTACAGAATACAGCCTACGTCACCAACATGCTGTCCAGGCTTAGAGCTATCATGCAAAACGTCATATTCACCCAATGTTTTTTCAAACGTTCATTGACTGGTCAAATGAAAACCAGCTCAGTCATAACACTCACAGGCATTTTTCATAAATGAAGTCCACTGACAATCAGTTCTCCCTCACAGGGGGCAGGCTACAAAAAATAGCTACAAACAACATACTGCGGAACACCTTTAGAAAGTATTTCCTTTCCTGTGCTGATTCTCCTCCTATTACTTTGTCTGCATTTTTACAGTATACTCATCACAGTGCAATATGAACATTTCACAAACAGGTAACATCTCTGTAGTAGTTCACTTCTTTTGCAGGGATTTTCCTTTTTATTAAGCTTGTTTTCATTAGTAACCAAGTGGCCCCAGTTGCCTTACCAGGGATAGGATAGTCTGACAGCGAAGTTTCACATTTTGTCCAGCTGACACGCTTGTAATCGTTCTGAGGTCTTCCTGGAGACAGCTGCAAATCTGCTGACTACTGCTCAACAAACGTGGTCTGGCGAAGTTTCACCTCCGTCCCAGTAGAAGACAGCTGTCAAAGGAGTTAAAGATATGCAGGGTTAAGGAAGCCTGGGTCTGAGTTGAGACAATGATCTCATTTTGGGACCGTTTGTTCCATTTTGCCATGCTTCAAATCAAAACAGCACAGATAACATGAGCAACAGACCTTGAATGGTCCTTTTTCTCTAATTAAACTAGCTATTTTCTTTCAAATCCTCTGCAGACGCAAAGAAACCTTCTGAGGAAAAGTTGGCAACAAGCAGAACCCCCCCCCAAAACATCAGTGTTAAACTTCTACTTTCAAGTATTTCAACAAAGGTAATCAATAAAATCTTATCAACTGCATATCAGTGAGGAAAGGGCACATTATAAAGACATATTGTTGTCCACTCTTTAAGAATAATACTGCCATTTCTGCCAGACTCATGAAATTACAGTGGCTGTTTACCAAGCTACCTTTTTGGTCCTGACATCTATACATTTCATCTTTCTCTTTTGCCTTACTATCCTGAACAATTGTAGCAAGTCTTGTAATGTAGAGAATGGGGGAGCGGAGGGCAATGGCAACAAACGGCTTTGCAGCTTCTCCCATTAACTTATTCTACAGGCTGCTTAAAAGTCACTCTTACAGAAAACTTGGCAAAATATACACTTCAGACCACTATACGGTATATTTACATCCCTATGCCCTTACTCTTATACAAAGGGTTGCACTGTATGACACATCTGAATTCAGGTATAAACTTCTAAAAGAACAAACATCTGTTTGAGGCCTTTAAGACATCCTTAGGTGTCAGAGAAAAACAGGAAGCATTTGTGTATTCAAGAGCCTCCACATCTTCAAAACCAGTATTCACGAGCATACTCTGCTTTCTACACAGCCATGGAAGAGTAAGCCCATATCACAAACCACTGTGCAAAGCCAAGAATAGAAGATTAATAACATTTCCTTTCCGTTTTTTTTCTGTACATGTGATTTTATGCTTTTCTCTCATCATTTTGAGATAAATGCTGATATTCCTGGTAACAGAGCTATAAAAAATACTGCTGAAGGAGACACCAGTATTTATCCAGTCCATACTCCTGCCCAATAGCAGGATCAACTGTAATTATTTCTGACACATATTTTCATAACTTGGTCTTCACCATGGAACATGCCCTTGCAATTTACATTACATTCAGAGGAGAAGTTCCAGTTTACAAAGAATAAAATCTGTAGTATCAGAAGAACAGTGCTCAACAGAACGCAAGGCTTGCAAAGATATAAAAGAATTCACAGAAAATTTATATACTCTGGGCCAAATTATTAACTGCTGGTAGAAAGATTAATCAGGGTTATGCCCGCCTCCATGATGAATCAGTATATGGCCTCTATAAAACTTGGAAGGTTTTATCTGTTAATGAAGAGCCTGTACATTTAGTGTACTCTTGTTTAAGTTGCTTTATACATGACAAATACGATTTTAAACAGCCACTGCATTTGCATTACTGTAATCAGATGAAACAGGTATAATCGACCTAACCAGAAGAGCTCAATGTTTCATTGAAGTCAAGGAGTTTTCTTGTCCACTTTGCAATGAGCAGAGAAACTACAGCCAACAAGACTTGATCTTCTGGCTCCAAAGCACTTTTCCACCACATTTACATCGAGTTTAACAACACTGAGGGTAAATGTCTTTGCATGGTCATTTACCCCTGGATTTTGAAAGCCTGCCAGACATGGACTGTTAATGTAACTGTGTATGGCTGGTTTGCTTGGGGTGGGAGTGGAGGTGTTGGTTTTGTTTTGGTTTTAAGTTATCAGTGTCACTTCAAAAGTAACCACAGTAACTATCAATTTCTGCTCAACATGGGATGGCTGCCTACTCTGAGAGCTCACAGGGCATCTCTGAAAGACACAAGAAAGCACATGGCAGCTGAAAGACCATCTTACTGCAGCACGTTTTCCTTTGTGTGGGGATAGACCTTAACACTCCTCATGGCGTTTTGAAGGCCCAGCTTCCATGAAGTGACTCCAGGGTTGCTCAATGCATACTTTATGAGGGACTGGCAGAAGATTTGGAAATAGAATGCTACTGGCTTAGGTTCGCCAGAGTTGAATCACAGACCTGGAACAAGATGAGTGAAACAACCGAAGCATGCTGTAGAGCTCAAAAAGGGTGAAAATTCGTAGCACTATTACATATCTACCATGTAAGAAACTTAAGGTTGATTTTAGACCTTGCAACAGTATCCAAGCAGGACAGGCTATTTACCCCCTTGGGAGCATGTGGTGTCCTACTTGTAGGAAGTCTCCACCACAAGAAGAATTTTGTTTATTTCGCAGCTAGTACAAGGGGTGTACAAGCCAAGCAACCCTCAGGCACAGAGATAATCTTCCTGGCTTTGCACTTCTAGTGTTGACTTGTACAATCATTTTAATATGCTACCACTCTTACTAAACTGATGCAGGCAGAAATCACTGTCTTGTGATTTTCTTGTAGGCTTTAGGAAAGTCATACAGGTAACTTTAGGAAAGCCACACAAGGAGCAACAGCTTACAACACCCTTCTCCTTCCAAGACAGAACGCTTTCACCAAAAATATGTCACTGTATTTCGCTACTTGCCAATTTAATTAATACAGAGACATGTTTCAGAATAATTACTCTCCCCTTCACTTCTTTGGGGATTTTTTTCCTTTAAGTACATTACTCTCTCAAAAAGAGATCTGCCTTTTGAAACATGAAATTTTATTTTGTCACTTGCCTCTGTCTCATTTAAAGCATATACTATTACAATTGTAGCTCTTTTTTATCTGTATAATCCAAATAATATTTGAAAGCTGCTCAATGAGAATGCTGGTGCTTTATTTTAAGCAGAAGCTCCTACCTCAAAGATACACTGAAAGAAAAATAAATTCACATTTGTGGGATACTATTACCACATGACTGCAGAACAACCCAGTCAGTATGTCACAGAAGGGTGGGTGACAAGCAACCATTCTTCTATGACAAATACATCCATTTGTCCTATAGTAGAACATAATTTCCCCAAAAGTAACAGCCATACACTACCAGGAAAAATTGTACTGGACTGCAGAAAAGGCATAAGTTCTGAATTAATTTATTATTTCAATGAAGTTTACAAACTAAGTCTATTTCATTTAGTAGAGTGCTTCATACTTAAAAGAATCAGGCAGCATTTGCCCACAAACTGACATTTGAAGGTGAAAAAACCAAGCACATAGTGCAATGTTTGGGATTTTCGGGAGCTGAGTTTTTTTGGTAGAGAGAACTTACCTGCTATACTTGAATGGTTACAGAAGGTCATCAGATCCTTTTCTAGACTAGCCAGCATGTGCTGTTCAATAGTTAATCAGCCCTGAAGAACATTCAAACGTGATGTAAAAAAGAAATTATCCTACTGTTAAGAAGGATACAGTTTATCAGTCCAGTTGTTGAAAGAGATGTTGTACAAATGAAATTCACAGCATCAGCAATAATGAATTGGATGTTTAAAAAGCTCATCAAAACAAGATGGACGCCTCCAATTCTCTAATCAGAAAGGTGCATTGAACCAGTCACAGAAAGATATTTCCATTTCCAAGACATGTTAGTGGATTCATGCCTAGTCCTGGCTGTATTTCAATGAAGATAAAAATAAAATTGCGTGTACACTACACCAGCTCCACAGTAGGAGCACTTCCATGACTGGGAATGGAAGAGACAATTTCTGAAGGAGAACTTCTCAAAGACATGCAGAGTCAGCAGAGCACAAAGCAGCTGCTGCTGCTGACAGGATGGAAACTGAATTTTCAAGAAGTCTACTTTAAGCTTGAAGGGGAGAAGGTAAAAAAGGCTAAAAGCAATGTAACCACTGCAAGTCCACAAAATTTACCACAAGTCTTTCCTGGACAAATTTCAAAGCTGTGATGGAAGGGCAATTTTAAAGTCAATCAACACCAGTACAGAAGCAGATTATTACTGTAATTATAAATAATCCTCAGCAACAGAAATGTTTTATTCATTTGCATAAGTCCATAGCGTAGTGTAGCACTTCAACTTCAGGTGTGTGCTATTCTCAAAAGGATATGAGCCACTGCCCGACACGGCCAGCCTTTGCTCACTTTTCCTATCACAATTACGGCTAGTGCTGATGATTCCGGTTATGGTATCACAAAGTCCAATGGTATTTGTTGCTCTTCTCAAAGCTCCAGATGAAGAGTTTTAACTTTCATTTAAAAGACATTTCTGTCCTTCGCGGTTGCAGAAAGACAACAGAGAACACACTCAACAGCCTCCAAAGATGAAAAACAAGAACGCACAAAGATTCTCCATTTAAAAATGAAAGGGCCCAATAATTTTTTGAGACTTTAACTCATGATCTATGAGTATATGGAGACAAAAATCCAGTTTCCAAATGAAAGGCAGACCTATGCATATGCTTGTTTAATCAATCTGTAGCCATAAATTCAAGACAATTTTTTGTCTGGAGAAGATTCCTTTCTCCTGGTGTAAGAGGAATTTAAAAGAAAACTTTTTGTAAAGGAAAAAAAGTATTTAAGATAAACTTTATTGGTTATTTCTAATGGGAGGAAAAGCAGGTTCATTGGTGACTGGTATCAATCACTGCTAGTAAAGGATAAATGAAATTTTTTACTATAGAAGAGTTTCTGTATTGTGATTATTAAAATAAAGGTCAGAGTAAGTGAAGAGTCCAAACAAAGGCATGTGAGCAGGATGGACTGCTGAGAAAAACAACCACCAAAATAAAATTCTGCAGTGTTAACTAAGGGTTAGCTTGGAGTAACACACAGTCAAAATGCAGACAAAATCTCGTCTACACTGTGACCATGAGCACTGCAGTGCAAATGTTTTTAACAACCTTGTCAGTGTATAAGTCTACTTCAGCCCTTAGGAATACATACAAGAAAAGCATGTATGTGTGTGTGTATGTGTGCACTACCGAAATCTTGCTGCTTAATCTGAAAAAAATGCATATAAGAAGGAGGAACTGTAGGGCACTGTCTTATAGGAGAGCATTATATTAGTCAGAAATTACTCCAGTGTATAGGAGACACTGTAACAAGAGATTTCAATGTAATTATCATGTAAATGTGACAAAATGACATGGTGCAAAGAAAAGACCTGCATGAAAAGTGTGAAACACATTTTCGGTAATAAGAACTGTCATCCCAGTTTCTCTAGACAACTTTTCAGATACAGTAACACAAAGTATCGAACTTCAAGATCTTGTATACCACGCTGTTGTCATAATAGCATTATTAGAAGAGTATCACACTGTATTTTGTACAATACCCCATTGCAATAACAAAACCCCAAAAAATAAAATACAAATAAAGCATAAATAGTATTCAACAAGAACAATAAACATATTAATAAATGAATTGTGCCTGAATAATGTAAGTAAGCAAATTTATGCCCAAAAGAATAGCTAGAAATACTGTCATGCACACACTGTCTTGTACAAAAGTTTCTGCTGAATCACGGTGTTGCCAGGGTTAGGACCTCACACGATGGCCATGCCTAAACCCTGACTACTTGTTGGGACACTTGATGTTGCAACAGCTGACCAAAATACAATTTGTACATTATCTGGCTAATTCTTCTCCCAAATGCTGACCCAAGTCAAGTATCTAGGTAGCTAATGATGTGAAACTTGGTGATCAGAACGCATGCTAAATATTTAAGCATGAACTACAGAATCCTAGAATGGTTTGGTTTGGGACCTCCAAACATCATCTAATCCATACCCCCTGCTGTGGGCAGGGACATCTTTCATTAGATCAGGTTGCTCGAAGTCCCATCCAAGAGTAGCCTGCACACACTTCATTTAAACCACAGTTCAGTGTGAAAGCAGACTGCCTTTCACGAAGATAGTTGCAATGGTTTGTTGAGTTCACCTTTATGTTGCCCTCTTCTACTGCGATTACACAGGAGCTTTCATCAAGATGAGATTTTATCAGCTTTGTCTGTACAGTGGGTATTATGCAATCCTTCTTTGAGTGCAAATTCCTGGTGTGTGCAAGAACATAAGTTACATTTCAAACTGGAATGCCAAGAGAGACAAAAGAATCCCTTGCTCACCATCGTATTTCTCATCAGACAAAGCATGTGCGTGGAAAACAAACCAGCAGGACGAACCACATGGATTTTAACTATGGATATATGCAAAATTTTAACACCATTGTGGCAAATAATTTTGTTACAGTTTTACTGTTTAATTATGATTTATTTTCCTCATTGTGTTATAGGTATGAATCCATGTTGCCATACTTAAACCTACTATCTCTTACTTATATATATAATAATAATACATATAATATATCAATAAAATAAATAATGTAAACCTTCTGCACAAAGTTACCTCTAATGAATCCCAGTTAGTTACTGCAAGTGAATACTCACCAAGAAAACACTGAATGGCAGTTACTTAAGATGAAGATTGGAACAGTTTAAGCAGCATATAGCTGGGGGAGGAGGACAAAAGACAGAGAGGAAAGAGAGAGACTGACTTTTTGTTTTCTTTCTATTACATCGACTAAACCAGCCTATTTTGAAACACACCACCATAAAAGACTTAGGTGCTGCTATCACTATGTGGAGGATTGTTTCACAGTAGAACCCAGAATTCTTTCTGTCATGGACATTGAATCCGGTAAAATTACTAGAAAGTTGGTAAGTGTCAGATAACATGCTGAATTGCCCTGACCTACAGAAACTGTGAAGCACCAGGTTATAACATAGCTATTAAGATAGTGATAGGATGAGGGGTAATGGTTGGAAACTGGGAGAGGGCAGGTTTTAAATTGTTAGCTAACTTGAGTGCTGAGAAGAGTGCAGTCCCAGCAGTATGGAACTCACTATGAACTGGATGTGTTTATGCCCAGCTGTTCCTGCTCGGTCTGCGTGCTACTGTGGCTATTTTATTAGCAGTGCTCAAGATGGCTTGTTCAAAACTTGTGTGCTCTATGTACTTTAGATGAAGGCACAGCACTCTGAACTTACTGACAAGGTAAACTTATTTTGGAATTCAGGCCTGCTTTCAATATTGCGACAGATAGTGCGAGACCTGACTTTAGACGCTGGATTCATAATATGAGTTTGCATTCCACTGAGACCTGAAGGCATCTGGATTTAGTGTCCAGGTCCAGTACAAACCAGATAAAAGATTCAGACAATCAAACCCTTTCCTTTCAAAGGGAGTTGGCTCTCATGTCCTTATTCATCTGTCCTTAAACTTCACAGTGTCCTCCTATGTGACACATATGATTGCAGCAATGGTAATGTGCAGCCAGAATTTTAATGAAGTGGGGTTTTTGTTTTGAACTTTTTGATGAACTCAAACGCATCAAGTGTACATATCTGACAGTACAAAAAGGTAAAGGACAAAGACCCATGCTTGCTCTCTGTCAGAGAGGTTTTTAAATATCTTGCTATTTGATGTGCTTCATTCCACTGTAGAGGTGGAAAAGCTGAGATTCATTTCTAGCATGAGTGATCTGGCAGTTTGCAGACAGAAGTAACTGTATTAAATCAGGAAAGATACAAAAATAGCTACCCTTTGAATCTGACAAAAACGTTAACTAAATTCTTCCTGTATACCTTAATAAATTTGCAAAGAGTGCTCTTGTAATCTGTTTATTTATCAAAAGGTCATTTAGCCAATTTCAATATTTATAGTAGCCTGCTTGCAGAATTCCTTAATTTTGCACAGTATGCAAAGAAACAAGAATTTCTGATAAATGGGGATACATTTTTCAACCTATCGTCTCCATGTTGCCAAGAGCGATGGTCCTTTCAGAAGTAGTGGTGTCTCTGTACTTTGCTTCAGGGAATAGTTGCGTATGTGTCTACTTTCTGAAGACAAGTCATTTTTAACCCTCCTAGTCTGTAACTGGTGATAACTGGATATAGGCGTTTATGCAGACATCAGTATCTCTTGGTTATTCATTCTGCAAGCTCCTTGGACATACATTGTTTGAAAACCAGTGCTGAACAGCACTTCACAAAAGGTTGATGAAATCAAACATTAGATTGTATACATTAACCACAGTTACACACATCTATTTGAGTAACTATACAAAGACATGCTTGTGAGGACTGCTGAATGTTAATACCTTCATGGACACCTGATAATCTGAGTTTATCTTTACATGAGTTATGCTTAGAATTTGTGGTGCATATTGCATAGAATACAGTAGGTAAGCTTACATTTGATGAAGAAGCAAGTTCATTGTGGTCTTTTTTTACATGCAACTACTCAATCAGATGTGTCATGGTGAATTCACTGTTACTTCCGAGAATATGGTACCATGTGCTTTGCTGTTTTATTTAAAGGACTGTCTTCTGTTTCAATTGTACATTGCTGTTTCTGTTCATGTTGCTTGTGGACAGTTATTCAGGACAATGTAATCGTGATTATTTTTTACTTAATGCTTTATGTCTTTGAAGGACATGTGGTGCATACTCATTTTGCAAGAATTGCAGATGTATCCCTACTGCCAAGTAATGCTACTTCATTGTGCCTGTATGGGTTTGAGGAGTGACAAATAATCAACACATGGACTCATAAGAGCTGAAATCTTTTCAGATGAAGGACATAAGGGGGCTCTGTGTTCTGTAAGTAGAGAGAATATGTATCTGTTTGGCAGTGAAACCTGATGGCCTGTGGGACGGTGTTTCCGAAAGCATTCCTCTGATACAAAGTTCATTTATATACATCTTAATTATGTATAGTCTGAGCTTGCTATTTAGGCACTAGGCAGTATGAATTAGATATATATCTGTGGTTTCCATGGGATAAGTAGGAACGGATAGTAAAATGTGCTGATACCAGAGTATAAACAACATTACATCGTCGTATGCCATTAGTAGTTTTATTCTTTTTGTGAGTAGAGGCTGGGGCAGTCAGTGAAGTCTGTTACAGTGGTTTCAGCTTGAGTTTGACAAGAAATGAGAAACACGGGGTATTAGCATGGTATTTCTGTGATCTACAGCCACATTCACATTTGTGATTAAATACTACTCAGCATCAGGTGGTTGTCTTCCAATTGAGTCACTGCCTTTCTTGAAGAAGAAAGTGTTTTCACAGTATTTTCCATCACGAGCCTGAACACAGGAATAATTTAGCTATTTGTGAGTCATTTGGTGTGAACAGAAATAAAGGAATCTCAGTACGGTCAAGGATACTTAAACTGATATTTTCCTCCAAGACAAGAGCAGCTTTAGATTTTTTCATGACTGATTTGGCTATGCATGTTGTAAGACAAAAATCGTGAAGGAATTGAGAGAATTGCAGCTTATCCTAGATTCTATACACGTGACTACTTACATGTATAGTGTCTGCATAAACATAAGGAGGGATGCCCCCAAAGTGCACAGACACAGTTGTCCATACTGAGGTTGGTGCATCACTAGAACTATGAGTACAGCTGCAGGCCCAAAAGGAGAGGCTCATTAGTGAAGCTAGGTGAACGTTGGTACTCAGAAAGAAGCATGTTCCTTCTGCAGCAGATAATTGCATGCCTTGCAGACGTGGGAATATTGGAAAGCTCATAAGTTTTTGTCACCTTCATGATTTATGTTATCACAATGACATATCCTCACCCATAGGACTTTAGGCAGCTTGATCACTTAAGCTATTTTAAGCTTTTTAACTATGTATATTTTTTCTGAGACTGAGTGCTTTGTACTTAGACCTTGTTTCCCTTCCTTCATTCTGAAGCAGATAGATGGCACCAAAAATAATTCTTTTTTTCCCCCCTCACTTTTGATGTGATCCTTCAGTCTGTCAGGCCCTTATTTTCAAAAGCACATGTAGAAATCCAAGGTTTATGCTGTTTGGATAAAGTTTATAAAAATAAACAAACAAACAAAAAAGGTAACAAAATCATTCTTCAGAACTTAAAATAAGGGAGCCAGGGGTGGAGAGGTTATCTTCTGTGTGAAGACCTACAGATTAATTGAATTATTTTTAAAAGAAAGACTTGCCCGTCCAAAACCAGACCACGTAGTCTCAGCCCAAAACAAGAATATGTGATTGCCTCTTGATGATCAAAACAGATATGATCTTTTCATGAGCTTTTACAGTTCCATTTTTTTTACTGCATTCAAATCTTTTTATTGGTTTACAAACATGACCTATTGATGTTGTAAAGGATGTCTCTTAAATGTTTTATAGAATCATAGAATGGTTTGCACATGCACTATAATCTTGCATTGATTACAGTGTAGACATACATTTACCAAAAACTAAATAAAGGAAAGGGCTAGTTCTGTACATCCCACAGTCTATCTAAAGCATATAGATACTTCAAAATAATTTGGCTTTCCCTGCACTTCATATATGGGTAAATAGCTCACATAACTGGTAATTGTGTTAAAAATAGGAAAATACTAAGATAGTAACTGGTAAAAATAATAAAATAAAAAAAGAAATTAAAATAGTCAAGGTAAGATCCACAAACAGCAACGTACCTAACAAATTTGGAAAATTAAATGATATCTGCAATGACTAGACACAGGAAAAAATGGGGAAAAAAGATCAGTGTTTCAGTATTTTGCTCTTAATAATACCAAAAATGTTGCCTAGTCAACAGAAATGAGCAGTAACACTGCAACGTTACAATGTTAAACTTTACCTAATGAGATAAAATATTTGCATGATCAAAGCACTTGATAGAATCTGTATGGATACAAATTTATCTGTAAGGCTACATTTATTTTCTATCAAAACAAAAATTGCTGTAAAGAAAAATACAATGACAACTGACTAATAGGATGAAAGGACTGTTACTAAACATATACAAAGAGGAGCAGTAGAAGTATGAGACTAGTCCAAACTCATCTTGATAGCTAAAAGGAATAGGCTGTACAATTACTTCAGGTTTTCACAGAAGCTACAGTTCAATATGCTTATTAAAGAAAGCACAAAATGTGTCACTGTGAAACTAAATTTTCAAATAAATAAACAAACAAGAGCCAGAAGGCAGTAAATAAAAGGCAAGAAATTAACATCCATAGTCTCAGCCTTGAGAAGACACACACGTATCTCCGAAAAGGCATTCACACTCGGCAAGAGTAAGCTAGCAGTGGGGCAAAGACAAGATAAATCTTCCTGTGCATTCAGACTGACAGCAACTGTTGACCTCCATTCCCTGAATATAAGTGGCATCTTGCCTTTGGATTACATTATTTATATAAAATACAAGATTTTTTAATCTTGTAACAGACAAACTTCCTATGATTGATATAGATGTTTCAACTTTAGGAATAATTTTTTGTGCCAGTTCAGTAACTTCATTTCTGATTATACAACACATTCACAATCTCAAAAAAATGACAGCAGGTCACACTTTGTCTGGTACTGAGTGAGTGTATTCAATAGATATCTTTCTATTGATTTCATTGGGCTTTGGATTATTTCATTAAATGGTGTTATAGTTTGCAATAAAGGCCTCATATTTACAGTGCTGATGTAAGACCTTTCAGTTATGTTTTACAGTTCAGATTCAGCAAAGTAGTCTAGAGTGTTCTACTTCCCTAATGGATGTGGCTAAGGACTTTGCACAACAAAACAAAAAATCAAAATGAAAATTGCTTAACTGATAAGCTGAATTTTAGGCTAAAGCATCCTTACTTCACTAGCTCTCTTCTGCCTTCCAACCAGTGTTATGTGTGTAAGAAAATTTTGCAACTTTAAGAGAAAGTTATTACTACTCAAATATTCTCTCATATCCAAGACAAACCAGCCACTTTTTAGTAAAGCTGTATAATACAAAGAAAAGTAAAATAAATTAGAAACTTCTAGTTATTAACATCTTAACATAAATCAGAGTGACATTACTGATCAAGCTGCAGCATTAGGCCATTGTCCTAGTTTAATGACCAGAGAAAAGCAGCAATGCCATACAGGAATGGACAACATTATTCAACCCTGGCACTCACTGTTCATCTTGTGATGCAGTGAATAGATGGAGACCGAAATCTGCTACTGTGGGAGCAGCCAGCACACTTCTCTGGGCAGCAAGAACAAAGGCAAAGCCACCTGGTGAGTCTCTGTCCTCCTTCACTGATTGTATGCTTCTGCCGAAAGCGGATAGCTAATACATTTTTATGGTGAACTGTTCGTTATTTGGTATAGTTTTTTCCTAAGCCCTTAACTCTCAAGTCATGTAAGGACCACAATCTCATCTTTCATTAAATATACATACACACAATAAAGCTGCATACTTTAATGAAATATATTATATAATCTTACTTATTATATGAGACATACTTTTAACTCCATCACAAACAAACCAAAAACAAGTCAGATAAAAATGCCTGCCACTGATTATTATCAAACTTGCATTTCTAAGCCACTTTCACAATCTCAAAGAAATCTCTCTTAAGATTTTTTTAAATAGTTTGAGAGGATAATAATGTAACTATAAAAGCTGTTGCAGGGCTCACACTATCAGACAGAGTTTAATACTAGCCCACTCTCTTAATGCCACGGTTTGCATGAAGCATAGGTAGAGAAACGTGAATGGACCATAGTGCTCCTGAAGCTCTGTCTCCTCTTCCGACCTTCGAAAAGTTATTTTACAAGCAGCATAATTTCTAAAAGCTGAAATATCAAAGTGAAATTACTGGCTTATATTTAATTTCTCTTGGGTCATAATTCTGGTCTTTTCTGAGTTCATTTCACTGTCTGGTTCTCATCTTCCCTTGATGTGGTTACTCTTTACCTCTTTGTGCTTTGTGATAACACGTGAATACTGATTTGGTGGTTGCTTCTGTAGGTGTACTGTGAGCTCGTAACATGCTAAAAACCATTTGATTCTTACTACTTGGAACAATGAGTGACACTTCAAGCACAATCAGAAGTAAAGCTCTACAGAGCAAGGCTGTATTTCCATGTAGCTGCTCTTTGAAGGCTTCTCTAAGTCAGTACATGAACTGCCTGAGAAATAACAACTCACAGTGTAAGTACTTTTGGAAATTCTCTGTATTTTTTCAAGGGTGGAAAAAACCACCCACCAAAACCCACCTAAGCTACTTGTTCATCTGCTAAGCTGAAGTATTTTTCAAAAGACTCATAAGGTTAAAGTATGTATTATAGACATTATTGTAGAATCATAGAATCATTAGGCTGGAATAGACCCCTAAGTTCATCAAGTCCAACAGTCAACCTAACACCACCATGCCCACTAACCGTATCTAGATGTGCTACATCAACATGTTTTTTGAGGTGACTCCACCACTTCCCTGGGCACCCTGTTCCAATGTTTGACAACCCTTTTAGTAAAGAAATTTTCCTAATGTCCGGTCTAAACCTCCCCTGGCACAACTTGAGGCCATTTCCTCTTGTTCTATCACTAGTTACTCGGGAGAAGAGACTAACACCCACCTCACTACAACCTCCTTTCAGGTAGTTGTAGAGAGCGATAAGGTCTCCCCTCAGCCTCCTCTTCTCCAGACTAAACAACCTCAGTTCCCTCAGCTGCTCCTCACAGGACTTGTCCTCTAGACCCTTCACCAGCTTTGTTGCCCTTCTCTGGACACACTCCAGCACCTCAATGTCTTTCTTGTAATGAGGGGCCCAAAACTGCACACAGGATTCGAGGTGCAGCCTCACCAGTGGCGGGTACGATCACTTCGCTACCTCTGCTGGCCACGCTATTTCTGATACAGGCCAGGATGCTGTTGGCCTTCTTGGCCACCTGGGCACTCTGCTGGCTCATGTTCAGCCACCTATCGACCAGCCCCCCAAGGTCTTTTTCCTTACATTAGTAAGGAAATCATACCAATCACTACACATCTTCTGGAAAGTTAAAAAAAACAAGGAAATGAGACAGCACAGCACTTACCTCTTGACACACTCACTGCTTATGCAGCTAGCTCACGCTTCCCAAGGGAAAGCCACGTCTGGTGTTACCTCTTCCTAACTGCAACTGCATAGGACATTAGCTCATCAAAAACACATAGGAAACATTAGGGTGGACAGTCACAGACAAGCCCCATCATGCTCCTGATCCCATTTCCTCATCTAATTCTCATTCGTCTGGGACCTGCAGGCAGGCAAGACACTATGAAATTAGTATTAGTTACCTACCTCACTTTAAGCATTACCAAAGGTTCATCCCACCACATTCAACTGTGCTACTTGAATATGGCCTCTCAATACGTACCAACATGATCCAGATTGGAACAAATGAAAGTACGGTCTGAAGTGCAAGGCTGCCAACTTGTGATTTTGCAACTCTAAATTGTCTTTAGCAACAAGTCCTATGGTAATGCTGAGCAGGAGATGTACACTATGATGGCTTGATCAAATCCAAAGTTATTCCTTGTCGCATCCCATTCCATGACTTCCCATAAGCCAATTATATCCTGCACAGGAAATACACTAGCACAGCAATGAGCCCCAAATAATAAATGCTGCTGAGACATACGGTAACAACAAACACTGACTTTCCAAGGCTATAATCAGATTGTTTTCTTCAGCTAAGAATTTTATTTTAGATTGCATTCAGTAGGAAAAGGCGTGTCAGTTAGAAATTTAACTGGTTGACCTAGATACCACGCACCTTAATTAAACACTAGTCAGTTACTTTTTACATCTTTTTTTTCATGGTTTTATCTTCCTAGACAAAAATTCATTTATAAGTATTCTTGCAGTCGAGGTATTTAGATAAAGATCCCTAGGTATGCAATAATCAATGGGCAGTATTTGTAGTATTTGTACCAAGTTTTGCCTCAAAGTATCTAAAGATACATTTTCACTGGCTTTAAAAAAAATGCTTTTCAGTTCAGAAATCACAGGTTGCAGTGACTGAAGAGAGTTCTGTCTCAGTAATTCCAGCTGGCTCCTCCATCAGTACAACATAACATGACAGCTTTCACAATGCATCACCTTCCTTAAACACAAACGCTATCTTTCTGAATTACTGCCAAGATGTTTGGAGCAGTTGCCAGTCTGGATTACAAGGAGCAGACCACTAGAGCACTGACTTGCTCAGAGTAGAATCCTATTTGGGCAGATACATCTATCCTTCTGCAAAAATCGAAGACAACAGGTAAAGTAACAGTCACAACCATGGTAGTCATCTACCTACGATATGTACAGCAGGTAACCTTCAGTGATAAAACCAGCATCAGCTGTTAATGCTCTAACCTCACTACCACCAGTGGAGTTCGGAGGCTCTGCCTGGTCCTAACCAATTTTAAGAAGAGACAGCCTGAAATGAGCTATTGCAGAACACATTCATCACCCACACTGCTGATGTTGTGAGTTCTAGGACTGATTATAATGTTCCAAGCTATCACCTACAATATATTCAGCTTGCCATTTAAAGCTAAGTGGAGTTATTTACCTTTATAGATTTTAGCAAGAAAATGTTATTTGGCTGGATAACTAGCTGTATCTTCCACTGAATTTATTATTAAGAATACAACACAATACAAAAGTTGATCTAGACTTAAGCTATTGCCATGGCACAGTACCACACTTTCACAGCTTTCAGATCAAGTACTAAATGCTTCATCAGGAAAGCTAAACTTATTGCTTCGCTGTACTGAAGGCAGGCACAGCTTTGTGTGGAAATTGCTGTATGAGCAGTTCTTTGTAGAGCAGTCACATCCAAAAAGACAGGATCTGTGTCCAAATCCAAAATGACAGAAAGTAGACAAAAATAAAGAACAAACAATAAAGAACAAATATGAAACAGTCAATGGTAACTATAAAGCTGAAAATATATATTGGTTGAATAAACATTCATATTTATATTTTTATTTTTATATATTTTAATTTTTAATGCTTCATCATTGTAGTAATATTATTATTGCTGTTAATGACTCCTACATTTGCTACAATGATCAGAAGTGCAGGTCAGTGCCCTGCTGAGAAAAAAAATGAGGCACCTTTCAGATGTTATTTGGGGCTTTGTGGCTTGCTCCCATTTCTCCTCACCGCGTGAGCCTGTACAAATTTAATGTCAGAGTTCCCAACTCACTAAACAAAATGGTTTAACAAGCTGAACGTCACTATAAGAAAGATTTCCCTAGCTGCTGCCTTCAAGTCAGACACTTTGGTGCATACGAGCTGCCTATCAGCCAGAGCTATAACTTGTAATACCAAAACACAGCCATAAAACACAAATACAGTGAAAGATCAGGTCAACAAATTGTTAGTGGTCTCACACTGATAAGTGCCAAGCTCTCAGTGAACTGGTAGACAAAAAAAAAGTTAAAATAATAATAATAAAAAACCCTTTCTTCCACAAAACAACAGAAGGGGTATTTTTTTTTTCCCCAGAGAGTCTCTTGAATGTCTACCACCAACAAAGAAAATCTCTCTCCCAAAATGAAGCAAACAAAAGGGTTCTTTAGAGCTCCCTGTGTCCCCCTCCCCACATCTCAACCCTGACTGTTTACCAAACCCTGAAAAAACGTTTGTCTCCATTTCTTTCAAGTTTGCTGAATGTACTAACCTACCACATCCTACTGGTACCTCTTTATTTTGTCATCACAAGAAATGGTTATGCTGCCAGACTACTGAAGGCTTTCTGTGGTTTTCATTTCTTTCCCCTTCTCTCTCTCTAAACAGCGCACATCCTCTCTGAACAGCAAGCTCCTGATCCAGTTTGCTTCAGTCACTGCAACGCAGTCATGCCCAATACAGCCAACCACTGTCTGCTCTCAACATACTGTCCAAAAGCACTCCTCCTCTCCAGACTTTTTCCTTTATTGTTATAGCCTCACCTGCCTTTGAAGGTTGCATAGAAAGAGCGTGTGTATTGGGTACATTTTTTTAAACAGCACCTTTCTTCATGGTATAGGCATGTTTTCCAGAAATGACAAGTTCATCTACATCTTTGGTTTCAAAATTATGCATTTATTTTCTTACAATATTTCTGGTTGTGCTTCTTTTCACATATTTTTTTGTATGTTTCTATTAAAGCTAATGACATAGCATTTTGTATTTTAAGCATTTTTCCACCCTTTTGTGTGTGTTTCTACAAACTATATAGGAATTTTTGGCATCATACAGCATGAAGTTATTCAAAATTACCTATTTTGGGAGTGCTGATGTGTCAACAAATTTATATACACCAGAAAAATTTCTGGAAAATGCCTCTATAATCCTTGGAAGAAAAAGTACTATCCCTTTACTAACTACTGCATGCTTTGGTGTTTCAGATATACGTACTTGAATTTATACTTTTCCCTCTGAAAAAGTTTTTCTTAATTCTGCTTGGAGATCACTTTTTTTTTTTTTTCCCCTGTGTGCTGCAGCTTTTCCTAGCCTGCTAGCTCTTTTCAGAGCACCTAATTTCTGATTATTTCAGTTTGCTACAGTACAGAGGAGTGAGGAATATACATTCAAATTACAAGTAAACCCCTACTGTTCCCGCGGAGTTTTCTTTTTAGATTCTATATCTCATCTCCTCTATGATTAGAAACTTCCATGAATAATCACACTCCACAAACACAGATGTGATCACTGAGTTTTAACAATTTTCTGCCCATTGGTGAGCCCCATTGAGATCCTGAGTCCTTTATATACGGAACGTAAAACAATGAAGACTTTATTTAGTGACTGATTTAAAGATTGTCAGCTTTATCCTGTAGATTTTAACTTCCTATATCAGTTTTAATAATTTCATAGACAATAAAATCCTTAGAGAAAAAAATTGTCCATACTGACTCTTCATATCCATCCCTCTTCAGGGAGACTCAGTATACCCATATCACAGGCTTCTTTTTTTCAAGAGTTTTATGAAGCTGCATTACTTTTTACCATTAATCTAGACAGACAGCCAATGTCCATTTCACGCGTTGCACATCTTTGTCATTTGAGCTTATATTTATCTCCCCTTGTTTCTACCGCAAACCCTACAGCAAACAAAGAGTAGCCACAAGCCTGCAGTTGTCAAAAGCAGTGAAAGCACAATTCCATACAAGTAGAAAAAAGGAACTTGACTTCTTTTAGTGCACTGTCTGTCCTTCAACTTTCAGAGGATCTGGGCACTGAATTGAAAGATGTCCTTTAACATCTGAAGTTTAACAATAGACACAATAGTAAAAAATCTGAGTCATCAGGCAAGGAAATGTTCACTGATTTCAGTGTGACTATTAGAAGTAAGAAACTATCGAAGTAAGAAGCTATAACTTGTTCCAGAAAAAGTTAACTCTTTTCTGTTTCCTGCCTGAAGTTATCGAAAACACTTTGAAAAGCCCCCAGAAACAGCCAAATATTTTGCAAATTGCAACGACCAACCAAAATCACTAAAACCTGAAAGCGCAAAGGGAAGTGTTCCAGAAATTATTTAACGACATGGAATTATATCTACAATCACCTCCTTTCTCTGGGATGCGCAGCAAGTCGAGCCCTTCTTTGTGTCTTCTTCCTGGGATGTGAGTTCACTGGAGCAGAAATTCCCTTTATATTTGTGTGTGCAGCACAGATAATGTTGCTGGTATTCTGCAAATACAGCATTGCAGCAGAACATCAACATTAAGTAGCTGACAGTTGAAGTGACTTTATAAATTTAAAACTTTATTTCTAGAACATGGATGTGCTTGGGACTTTTTTCAGTACCTTAAACCAAATTAAAAAAACCTTCTGCAGGCTTAAATAAAAATGGAAGGGGTAACACTGCCCGTTTCACTTTCCAAACTACAATTTGCTGTATCAATCCAAGTAACCTGACATTTTTACCTAAACAATATGGGAGGAAACTTAAGACAGTACTTCTCTACCTCTTCTTATTTAAGGGAAATAATACATCTAGCATAGATGAGCTTTTTCTTGGCCCTCTTCTCAATGCTGGAGAATGTTGAGACAGTTCAAGGCTAGCTGATTTGTTCCTCCACTCTTTTACAATATTATATATAGCTATTAGAAAGCAATCTAATTAGGAGAAAAATAAAAAAAGAATAAGTCAACCACCTTTCTCCACAAGTCATACACGCAAGAAAACCAATGGGTTTTGCTAGCATACCAAAAAATGTGTAACCCCAGACTGCATTAATGAGATTAATTTTTACATTCCCTAAGTTAAAAAAAGAAAACTTGATATGAAAAACGTTATCAGGAAGGCAGAAGTTTTAATATCTTTGTCTACAATGCCACTTATACCATGATTATAATTTAATGGAGGTAAGGATAGTAAAGGGAGATAATTCCCTTACAAAACAAAATGCCAAAGACCCCATTTTACACAAATTTACCAGTTTCATAAGAGGACAACTTTTTGCATGATATATTGTTTTAAATGAAACGTACTCTACTGGGTGTCATAACCTGTTAGTTAATATTGGAAGTGGCCTGAAGGCCCTGTAACAAATGTAACCTTCAAAAATGGCAGCTCAAACAGTCTAAACACACATCAATCCAAATGAAATGGTCATAAAGCAGCAATCCCTTAAAACTGAGCTCCATCTGACACAGAACAAATTACTACTTCGAGCCTTGGGACATATTATTAAACACGGATTTTTTAGCTTCCTCCTTCTTTGAGATAGTTATTACCCATTAGTCAAAGCATTTAATAAGCCATAGTTTAGGGAACGGATTGTGAACTATGGAAACCAGACCATAGATGCGACACACAAATATATTTTGCTATTTTTGTATATCATACTCGGGTCTACAAGAGCCCAGTGTGAACTTATCAGCATCCCATATCAGGCAGTCAGATATATTACTGCAGCGCAATTATTGGACAGACAACAGTGAATTGTAGAAAATTATAGGAAGACAACAGAAAGAACTTTCCATAGCAGTAAAGCAGTCTGATCCATTGAGAAAAAAAATCTGTGAAAAGCCAAAACAATAAAGGAGTAGGGATGGAAGGAGAGGGCCATTATCTTGCAACATATTACAAGTGAAACTGTCTAATCATCCTGATATGTGCATATTCAGGTCTGAAATTTGGTACAGGCAAAATAAGCAACTACTTACAATATGTTCTGGACACAGCACATTCCCGTTGACTCCTCTGTCTAATATATTTGTGCACAAGCCCTAGAAGACTGGATTCCCTAGCTACTGGATAAAAGTCAGCATATATGGAGTTGGGGCTACTATGGAATCAATTTCTATAGTCCCTGCTCGCTATGCTCCCCTTCCTTAGCACTCTATCAGCTGCAAGAACAGCAAACTTGGCTTTCCAGAGATCTTGTCCCATCAGCCAGATCCCATATCTCATAATTGTTGTGACAAAACTTATGCTGGTAACACACCTTCAGCTACCTTTGACTGAATAGTTTGAGCGACTCAACTTTGAGACATTCGCTAGATCTCCTTCCAAATGTACGAACCAGAGGAACATGCCTCGCATCCTTTTATACCAAGTCCTATTGAGGCAAGTTGTTGCAGGGTGAAGTGGTTCCCAACTGAAGCTAGTACCTGTAGTTTTCTAATAAAGGTTGAATGTTATTTTGGTAGTATCTTTGCTACAGCTCAGACTCTGCACTCACTAAAACAAACCGTTTTAACGGTTTAAGGCAACTACCTCACAGAAAATGAAAGATGTTTTGAACGAAATGGTTTCAACCCCTCATCGTACAGTGTGAAATTTTCTGATGTTTTCCAAAAAGACTGAACATATCTACAGTTACAGAATCCTTATGAGACATGATAATGTAATTATTACCAGAGTACTTTAAGTATTAACAACAATAAGATCATAAAATATATTTGGTAAGGTTTCTAAAAGACTAGGTGTATCATCAGAATACCTAAAGTTAAGTAGAAATACATGCAACATACAACTTGGCAGTGCTGGCACAAGTTATATTTACCTTCTATTTAAAAAAGACCAGTATCTATTCCAGCCATTTCTGTTTCTATAGTCAAAATTCATGCCACTACTATTACAACTACAAGAAACTCTACCCTCCTCTCTGTTTCCTAATAAGAAACCATCCAAGGTGCCTGTTGTATGCTATTAATGCCTATGATGTAATACGCACAAAAGAAATCATACTCCCTACTCCAAAGATACTTTTGTTTGTCTGCATTATCCAATTCAGCAAAATAATTTAATATGTGTCTAACTTCAAACATAGCAGTCATTACATTTTTTTTCCATTGCATTTCTTGCATGCTTAGGAACCTGTTAGGATGCCCTAATCAAGGACAGCAGTATATTAAAAACAGAGCAACAGTGCCATTCCTGACCTGAAATTACTCACTTTGTACCAAGATTTAAATTTATGATTAATTAGTTAAGTTGTAAAGGCAGAAAGCACATTATAGGAGGGGAGATTCACTGGATAATCTGAAAAAGTATCTGAATTTGACAGATTATGGTATCATTGCGGAATAAGGTCCTGCCATTTTGCAACTATCTAGAACAGTTTCACTGAAAACAATTAAACTGTGTGGTAAAATTACAGGCACTAGCTAGTAGACTCCTGTATTCTTTGTGTGGCACATTGTCAATCTTTATGAGGTAAAAGCTACAGTTTACTTGCAGTAATGATGCCTCCATGACCACCTTGGTTTTTTACTAATTGCTTTTCCTTTTGGGAGTGATTTCTTAACATGCAGTGAAAACTTTCTTCCTCCTTTAGCTTCAGGCCATACTTCTCACCCTACAATCAACACAAACATTTGCAAAAGCAAGCGAGGAACAGACATCCCAGGCTAGTCTTGTTTCATTATTCTTCTGTTTGTTTTCTGTACAATAGATAGCATTACTGGTACAACACAGGAAGCCTCGTTTGGAAGGGCCATAGGTGACCACAGTTCTGGCTGTCTTTAAAATATCAGCAGCTGTTCCAAGGGGAAAAAAAGCATATGAATGATACTCATATCTCACAGCACACTGCATAGCTGAATGTTAATCCAGGATAAATCAACCTATCTATATGAAAACATTTAACCAGTCAACTGCCAAAAACTTTTTATTAAAATATCTGTAGTCTTCCTCCTTCCTGCGGTTAACAATAGCAAAATGCCTGTTCTCAGTACTAAATATAAAACCATCATCCATGGTATTTTGTCATTGTACACAAGTCACTTTTAAGCGGTATTTTAAGTTTTTACACACTACAGCAAACCAATTCTGAATCAAAACTATTGACGATAAAATTAGATGTGAATGTGTTTGTTTGACTAGTATATGGTATCTTTATATTGCCAGGATGGTATAACATAAGCAGAGCATAGCCTTAATGTGGATAAAGAAAGATGAAGACATTGCAAATATAGAAAAATCTCTAAATAAAAGAACAGCTTGTAGATGAATGGTCATATTGAAATCTACAGTAAATTAATCCTGATTTATCTTAGTAAACTGCCCTACAAATTCCACTGCATTAAAGAAAATGAGAAGCACTGATAGTAAAATAAATCAAAATTAATACAGACCCTAAGACATTTTGCATGTCATCTTCCTATGTGACAATGGGCACTATCCTGCAAAATATTATTTCCAAAACATTAGCTAAGGTACAAACAAGCTGCATCCAGAACTGAGAAAGGAAAGTTAGAAATTATTTCTCACCATAGGAACACAATAATAAGCAGAAATTAGATAAGGTAGACTGGTTGTATACAATATGGGTGCTGTACCACATCAAGGAAAATCCAAATGGGACTTCAAAAAGCAATTACACCTTCAATTACTTCTCACATGTGAAATATACTCTATGACAAAGACTTTCTACTAACAGATACGTTTTGAAAAGATGACATATTGGTGGAAATGAAGTGCAGCAGGACAAACAGCTTGAAATATAATTGACCCAACCAGTACCGTTTTTTTTACTTAACATGTTCAGAGATTAAATGATCCAACAGTCCAGGTGAGGCTGCTTTTGCCTGCATGTGCAATGAAAAATTCTAGTTATCTAGGAGTACACAGATTATTGTTGACAATTATTTCTCAACATGCATTTCTCAACAAGGCTATTCTACCCACAGTCAACGAGGCTGGATATATCAAACATAAATCACAATATCCACATGGATATTGGGAACAGTCAGTTAAAATAGTCAAAATAAAATCCAGTAAGCCATACCCTACTACAGGAAATACACAGAAAAAATGGCACAGGATAGCTATCTGCTCACTGAGCTGGCTCACACCAGTGCAATCCTGTGCCTAACCGCTCAATTCTTTAAAGGCTGAGAGGTTTCACAACACCTTAAATTCCAGGCAACACCACTATTTGTGTGGTTGCCAAAGCATTTCTGATAGTATAAAAATGGATAACTGCTTAAAATCCACAGGGGCCAGCTAATTTCAATAATTCTCTTCAGCATACCATTCAAACCACCTGTGTTAAGCTCTGGCTATATCAACTGTTTGTGAGAGCAGAAATCTTCGACTAGTAGAAAATTCATGTATCCGATAACTTTCCATTTAAGTATGGGCACAGTTAGATCCTCAGAAAATCAGCTCCAAAGCATTCTTTCATTAGGAATTCAAAAGGGAGAAGTACTCCAAATCAGTGAAATCCTTCAGAATCTTGCTTTAATTTCTGCATCTCTGTTTTAAAATAAAGGTAGTTTTGTATGTCTCTCATTAAATTGCTGTGAGGCTTACTAAACACCTGCATGCAACTAGTGTCCTTCACAAAAGATGTGAAAAAGCAAAATTAAAAAAGGGGAAAAAAGTGCTTTAACCATTGTATATAAAGGCGGAAAATAAAGACCCTCCTCCTTTTTCTTCTTCCTCTTTTTTTCCTCACCCAAAACCCAAACTACTCAGTGACCTGAAGCTGATGGAAAACAAAACTGGACTATACAAAACACCAGAAAGACCAGGGCTAATTCTTATCTCATTTAGTCAAAGAATAACTCCTTAAAGTTTTATCTTTCATCACAGTAATTATGACCAGAAATACAAAGGTGTAAAAGAAACCAGAATACAAACTGTGTGTCTTTTTCCCTTCACAATCACAATTGTGCAGTGAAGTAGCCAATGTTTTCAAAAAAGTTTTACAAATAACAGAAACAGAAAAGTATCTAACATCAATACGAAAGATTACAGCATAACATTTTGTGTCCATTTATTGCTAAGTATTTCATAAAACTGCTGTCTTACTCATCTCCTGTATTTTCCCAAAATATGGGAAAACAATCTGAAGTATAAAATACCTCAGGCAACCAAAAAAACATCATCTCAGTTCCTCATACAAAAACCCCCACACTTTATTACTCTCCACTTCAAAGCCTTCTACACATGCCCAAATCCCATCAAATAGTTAAAAAAAAGGAATAATCTTGCAAGTAATACCAGAAACACAGCCCTGTTCATACTAATTCTATTTACATTTCCTAAATCAACAGTACTTCTTTCTAAAACCCATGTTATACTGCAATATCTAGCACATATACCAGCTATATGTATACTACATAAATTTGTCTAGTCATACTCATTAACATATGTGGTGCTTTGAGCATGGAAGTCTACATAAAACCAGCCTTTTAATCTGGCAGTCAAAGCAACATTTCTTGCCTCTTCTCCTGTCCCTCACAGTGAACAGTAGCATTGCTCAACTTCACTGCAAAATGGCCAGTGTTCTCATTTCTCACAGAATATGTTTCTCAAGAAATTACTTCTATTTACTTGCTAATCTATCAGCAGACTGTAATTTTAGTTTGCTATAAAGAGTGAACCCTAGGAACTCTGTATGCAATCTAACCATACCCCTAGTATCACTGTTTCTAAACTGATGTTAAATATAATCTTAATTTAAGGAGTAACAGCTGCTCAGTTTTGGGTGCCTTTGGGGGGGGCGGGGGAAGTAATCACAGTTAATGTTTCATATTCTGATTCTGAACAGCAGGTGTTCAGATGAAAGCTCTGGGATTTCAATTTGAAATTAACTCTGAATAATTTCCACTGCTGACAGTGCAACTGTTGCTGATCATTTTAATGGTATTAGGAAGTCTTCTGATGTCACTAATCACTTGTCCTCAACATAATATGGGTGATTTTCTTCAGCTTAGACCCTGAACTATCTAAACTGCTGTTTAAACTTGTGGTTCTGATTTATGACAAGGGACTGAGCATTCTGTGAGTAGGTTTCAGTTCAGAATGCCATTTCACATGCTGAAATAATTTGAAGCAGAAGGCTGGTTCTGCTTCACATACTGGATGTTTTTCATGCAGAATGACATCATATGTTGTAACACCACCAAAGTTGTCTCCACCCAGAAAATGTGAGTGTTCCCTGATGTGGGGAACCTCAATATCTTGTATTGCATCAATGTTGCACTGTCCAGCAAACAAACAGAAAAATCCTTTGGCTGATCAAAATGTTTTCCTACGCTTGCTAATATGGGTTTCTGAGACCTGAGTCTGTCACCAAATCACAGCAGAACACACAGCTCAGCATGCTCTGAACTCTAACTCTGAGGACTTTCCTTTCATGCACTACCCTTTGCAAAAAATTATTAGTACGGACTGTGTCTATTTTGTTCTCAGAACAGTACAGTTAAGTCAAAAGTGGCTATGCATCCTGCTGAAAAGCAGAAATGTTGCTGCTGATTGAAATGATTAGTAGAGAGATCAAGTACCAAAATGTCTTAAATACTATATTGTCACCTACATCCCTGGTTCAACTCCATTTGCAGATTCAAAATGAATTAGGCTATTACCAGGCTAGTTACATTTGCACCCTTTCTGTACTCAGTAAAATGCAGAACCTTCAAACCACCAATTCTGTCCAATTCATGAAGGAAGAGGGGCACCCTTTAACCAGTTTTGGATAAAAGCTTAACTATTATCCTGCTGCCAATTTTAAAGGTGATGAGCAAACACTTACCAATTAATTTGTCAGATCATTGTTAACTCAGTTCTGCATTACAGAACTACGCAGGAAATAGTTTTGAGCTTACAGGTCACCAGAAAAATCACTGATGAGAAGGAATGTTTTCATACTGAACAAACAATTGTTGCTGCAGAAATGGCTTGAAAGGTAAAATGGTGTGTCCAACAGAAAAAGGTGTTGCTTATTCTAACCCTTGCTAAGACTTTTTTTAGAAATATGTCTTAGGTTCTCTAAGGACCAGAACTGGAGATAACCTCTGCCTTACCCACCAGAGAATGACAAGATACATCAGTTACAAACTAAATAAATAACTCTATTTATTTAACCACAAACATTATTAGAACTCGTTTATCTAACTATTACAATTTGGCTAAATACCCAACACAAAGGTAACAGTTTGAATGGTGTGCAAGTTGCATTTTGTACCTCAAAGTAAAGGTCGTGCTTTGGAAGTTACATGGAAGGCCTCAGTGCTTTTGCAGAGGTGTGCAAGAAGTAGTTTAAGCTGCTGTACCCATGTTTAATGACCAAAAATAGTACCTCTGTGCAGACTTCCTAACAAGATACAGTCTGGAAGTTATCATCTCACTAACACCATTAACAATGGTAGTAATATGGACAATAAATAGCAGTCTCTATTAGAAACTAAGAGACCTTCTGTTACCCATCACACTAGTGGTCAGTCTATCAACCGCCTTTAGTAAGAGTCATCACCAGCCATGTCACACAGAGGGCACAAAATCTTGCAAAAATTTTACAGAAGACAGCGGAATGAAGGCCTTACTTTCTCAATGGCAAGAAAACACCTAATTCATGTCCAGAAGCTAAATCCGAAATTCTTCAGATCTTTTGGTCTTGTTTATGTTCTATAATAACTTAAGGCTATTCTTACTTCTTTAGTTTTTGGTCTTGAGACATTGAATTAAGAAACAAATACACCACACCCAATAACAATTTTTTTTATTACATACATATTTGGTTTCATTGACTCCTGTCTCTGGAGCAAGACATAAACAAACACACATGACAGCAGGTGTTAATTTCATAAAACACAGGTGTACATCTAGCTACTTCATCTTCTGCTCATTACTAAACCTTGCAAACAATACTTAGATGCATAATATCAGCATCAGGCCAAGGTGTCAGGTCTCATTCAGAGGCATTTCACAACATTAGAACATTACACCAGTGACAAGAATATGAATGAGGTCTTTGCAACAAACACACACTTTCAGGGAGACAGGCAAAACACATTTCTGTCACCTGTGCTGCCAGTTACTGCCTTGATGAAGCATGTCTCTTGACAAATACCAAAAAGGGGGTGAAAAAGTGCAAAGAAAAAAGGAGTTATAAAACAGGATTTTAGACTGGCTGGTTTTAGTGTGTTTACCTTTACAAAAGCCAAAGATAAGATCATTGCTGTGGACTGTTCTCATCAAGCTGTTTCTCCAACAACAAGTCATGACTGCCTTGGGAGTTACAAAAGCAATCAGCAGCAGCTCATTTCTATCCTAATGAACAGTGGTTTAATTCTTGCAAGGTAGAAGGAGAAAACCCTAAAATTACCAGCCATAATATTCACACAAAGCAACCACTAACTCTCTTCAATTGCTGGGAACAGCTGCCATTCTTCTAGAGCTTGAGAGAGGGGCTGTAAACAACCACAGTGAGGAATTAGTAAATGCAAGACAAACTGAGGCTGACTGAAGATGCCACAGGAAGGCAGAGGAGACAAAGAGGAGCATCCTTCCAAAATGCTTGAAGAAAATGGCCTTGTGGGGAAGCACACAATTCAGGCAGACAATGGTATCCCTCTTCACCAATTTCACTCCCCCTTAACTCCATTCCTGAACTGCCTTCCTGCTTTCAGAATTCAACACATTCCTTCTTTCAAGTATTTTTTTCCTCTGCACCTCATTTGCTCTCATTTTGTTTCTTTACTACACCCTTTACCACTTCCTTTTCTGTTTCTTCTACCCATACTGCCTCCTCCTTTTCTATTCTATCCACTGCTGTTTTTCAATGGCCAACACCCCACTTCTTTCTGTTGCCCAGGACATCCTCTTCTCATTTCTTTGTTCAGTATGTTTCTTCCTGAGCACACCCTTCTCACTTCTACACTTCCTTTCTTTTTCCCCTCAAGGACACTTCTTGACGTTTCCCATATCTTTAGTTACTTCACTCCTTTTCCTGTCTTCAGTTTCCAGACTGAAAGAGATTCCAGAACCAAAGCCCAGCCCAATGCCTAGTGTAAACTCTGGCATAATCTTCAAGCATCAATTAAAACAAGAGGGCAAGTTATTGGCTCTGCTGGTCAATGTAAGTGAAATGGACAAATGAGAAGCAAAAGCAATATTTTTGATCATATTGATGCTGCATCTCTAGTTGTGATAGTTCTGTTCTGCCTGCACAGCCTTTTGCCTCAAGAGTCCTCATTTCGGCTGGCATTAGTTGAATAAGATTTTTGTCAAAAGGACATGACTCACACCTGACTGAGTAAGGGAAAGAGAAGAATCTCCATTTTATAACAGAGCAGACAGAATGACAGTTTTTCATCTACTTCATGCAACACTTGGATACCTACACCACCTGTAGACAGGCAACCAGCACAAAGTCTGTTGGACAATTAAAGACCTGTTTTGAAGTAGTCTTGGAGCAAAGAAATGGTAGGAATCAAGTGACTGATTTCCCAGTGATGTGCCCTATGGCTCAGTTACCCTGGACACAGGAAACTGGAGTTTTAAATTACTTGACAACTCTACTGAAACTCCTAATACTTCTAAATACATCAGTGAACTCCACAAATGAGTTGAGGCATGGCCTCAGCAGCCAAACAAAAAGCACACCAAAAAAGTCGCTTTTCCTACACTGGTAAAACCAACAAGTGGTCAAGTCACCCCAAACTTAATTTGTGCATCTAAACCTAAAACGGCTCCACATAATTATTTTCAGGAACCCCAAGACTGGGATATTTGGGGTTGTTTAACTATAACATTGATTAAGCTATCATCAGTGTCCCTGATTCTCCAAGCTTAATAATGAAAAACTGCTTCTTAAAATTTAATCCAATGAAGCACCCAGCTACAAGAAAACGTGGACAGGCTCTCAATGTAGAAGAAAAACATGCTCCCTGGGAAACAGTAGCCTTACACAGTTGTTCTTTCTCAGATTTCTGAGGAAATGTGTAAGGCCACAAATGCAGAACACCCTGAACTCGGAATATCCACATTAAGAGACTTTCTTCCTGCCAGGATAAACTTCATTAAAATCTCTTCATACACAGCTGATTAAGGGCAATTGATCACATACAGAGTCAGATGGAGTTGGAAAATTAGCTGGTTTAGAGGTGCAGGGAGCTGTTAAAAGCAGCTGAGATTTTTCATACCATATTCTTAAAGAGCAACAGTGACTAAATTTAGTATCACTTCTCAGCTGAAAAAAAAAAAAAAAAAAAAGCAGCTGCAAAATCAATTAAGACCTACGAACATTCTTTTCGTTTTAGAAGTTATCATATGTCAGACAGTCTGGTAACAATCCCATTTTGGTCAGGAACAAACAGGATTTTAAAACCCACAACATCCGACAGTTTTCTTGCTTCCAAATCCTTCTATAACAAGTGATCCATTCCTCACTTGACTGCCATAAGGAAGTCCAATTCTGCATCTCCAACAGCCCCTGAAGGGAAACAAAAAATTTCTGAATGTCTTAGTGTCTATCTTCTCCACCTTTGCCTATCTAACAGTTGCCTCAGACAGATCTAAGAAACAAGGAAAAGTACAGTGCAGACTTCAGCTTCCCGCCAGACTCCTAATGCTGCAGGTGTTAAGTGTGGTCTGCCTCTGCCATTCAAGTTTCCAGTTTAGGATGAAGGGAGGAACAGGTGAAAGGGAGGCGTAAGATGATCTGGATCACATGAAAAGCTATAAAGGAGGTGAAAGGGAAGAAAATGCTGACGGAATGAGACCATGCAAAGTTATGCATTACAAGCCAAAAAACCAGATACTGATAGGGTTGAGAATTTGGAAAGGCATTTGTAGATGAGAAATATTTTAGATACTAGCAAAGAGTTAGTATTTTCCTCTTTCAGTGCAGAGACAGTCAAAATATATCCCTGTAGCTTATACCTGAAAAACAATATGGAGTGAAAAATTATCAATTTATTCTCTGCATTTCTGATCTCTTCTTTGGAAACATTCAGTTCAAAATCTAAAATAGTTCACACTAGTGATGAGGTAGAGTGAAAAGTAAAATATTTCCTGTTGTTAGAAACTGCTTCTTCCTTTTCAGAGCTTTTGCTTCTTTATGGCAAAAGCAGTTACTACATACAAGCAAAACATCCTGGAGAACACTAATTCCTTAATGCCGTACAGCAGAAAGAATCTGTTGACTGTGCGTTGAAACAAAACCCAAGCTTCTTATTTAACCTTCTGAGAGCAATTCCTACTGGCAGACACTTGAAAACAAAACATGAATAGCAAAATGCATGAAAGAAGGGTTAATTAAGTTACGCACACATAATACAAAGAGCATAGTCAGACAGAACTGTTGAGGGGTTTATCTCAAATTTTTATAATTTGTATAACCAAAATCCAAACGTTTCCCTTACTGAGGAACCTTATAAAATACCAACCTACTGGTAACATTGCTATACTATACAAGACATTCAGAGCAAGTCTCATGTCTGCTCACAGTCAAGCCGAAACCAGCAGAGTTGAGGTCCCTAACTGCCTCATACAGACTGCCTGCGTTCAGAAGACAAGATGTCTGGTGGTTCTTGATGTGAGGAAAAAAACAACTGCAGGCTGCTTTGAGATGATTAAGGGAGTGAAAAAGACAACTATACTCAGAACCAGAAGAAATGCAGAGGACCTGAGTGAGAAAGAAAACCAGAAAAGAACTGGATGCCTCAAGGATAGGACAAAAAATTCAAGCAAAGCAAAAGGAGTCAAAAGGAAGGGGACATTATCCTCATACAGTACCTGGTTATGAAACACATTTACTCATTAATCCTCCTTCAGTAGCTTCCATCTGAAAATTGCTCATGATCCTTCTTACACTGTCCAGTATCCCGCTGAAACAGAACTCTTTCAGAATACTTTATCATGCAAATCTCTCTTTTGTATTTCCTCTTTCTCATTAATACACACCACTAAAACCAAAGTTATTAAAGTAATGCAAACATGCCCCAAAGCCAAATATTTATTTTTCACGTTTCATGGCATTGTAATATAACCTGCTGAACTACTGATGTGTCCCCACTCTATTAAGAGGAACTAGTAAATGAAAATCTGAACAGACAGACTGGAAGCTTGTCATGGGTTGCCCCTGGCTGGATGTCAGGTGCCCACCAAAGATGCTCTATCACTCCCTCTCCTCCTCAGCTGAACTGAGGAGAGAAAATGCAATGAAAACCTGATGGACTAAGATAAGGACAGGGAGAGATCATTCAGCCATTAGCATCATGGGCAAAACAGACTTGACTTGGGGAAAATTAATTTTATTTATTACCAATCAAATCAGAGTAGGATAATAAGAAATAAAAACTAAATCTTAAAAACACCTTCACCCCACCCCTCTCTTTGTCCCAGGCTCAACTTTCCTCCCCATTTCTCTACCTGCTCCCCCACAGTGGTGCAGGGGGATGGGGAATAGCGTCTGCAGTCAGTTCATCACGTTGTGTCTGCTGCTCCTTCCTCCTCAGGGGAAGGGCTCCTCACAGTTTTCCCCTGCTCCAGTGTGGGGTCCATCCAATCGGACACAGTCCTCTACAAACTTCTCCAGTGTGAGTCCTTCCCATGGGCTGCAGTTCTTCATGAACCCCTCCACAGGGTGCAGTCCTTCAGGAACAGTGTGTTCCAATGTGGGTCCCCCACGGTCACAAGTCCTGCCAGCAAACCTGCTCCAGCATGGGCTCCTCTCTCTCCACATGTCCACAGGTCCTGTCAGGAGCCTGCTCCAGCACGAGCTTCTCACAGGGTCACGGCCTCCTTTGGGTATCCACCTGCTCCGGCATGGGGTCCTCCACAGGCTGCAGGTGGGTATCTGCTCTGGCACCTGGAGCGCTTCCTCGCCCTCCTTCTTCACTGACCTTGGTGTCTGCAGAGTTGTTTCTCTCACATATTCTCACTCCTCTCTCTTCTGATTGCTACTGGTGTCGTGCAATTCCACCCCCCACCTTCTTATATATGTCATCACAGAGGCACTACCACCAGTGCTGATGGGCTCAGTCTTTGCTAGCAGTGGCTCCATCTTGGAGCTGCTGGCATTAGCTCTATTTGGCATAGGGGAAGCTTCTAGCAGCTTTTCAGAGAAACCATCCCTGTAGCACCCCCCACTACAAAAATCTTGCCATGCAAACCCAATACAAAGCTCTTTTCCTTTCACCAGCTAATATTTTATCAGTAACTGCCCTGAGATTCATAAGAATATTTGTGGAATAGGACATACCCAGAAAGAGGAAAACATTCACTATGTGACCCAAGTAATTGCAGTTTTAGGACAAGAACCTACAAACTCTGCTTCTCTCTCCCCACATCTAAGCTTTCATTTTCCTCTCAAATTATAAACTTTCCTCTCCATTTAACTGCAGTGAAAATCCACCCAAGTGTTTCTGTGGAAGCCACTTCTGAACACTGAAATCACAATGACCTGGGACACAAACTGAACTACTAACTGGCATTATCTTACACTTAATTTTCCAAAGAGTTTACAAATCTACCTATACATTTTCTGGAACAGCCACATTCAATAACGCAGCAATGATAAAAGCATAAATAACACTCTCAAGCAAGCTTTGTCTCCACCCTGTGAACCTGCAGATGTATCATAAAATGACTCCCTGTTTGCACAGTGCTGGTCTCACTCCTTTGAAGTTGTATTGGCTTGAAAGGAGGGAACTGAGGTAAACAGAAGTATCAGCTATGATTTTGCTTGAGGTCCCCATTCTCTTTGTAATCAAACTGGTGTAGGATCTAGAGAAATTCAGCAGAATTGTTCTGGTGACAGTGAAAAAGCAACTAAGAGACTGTGCACAATTAATTCAACTTTCACATGTAACGACTACTATGAAAAGTGAAACAGATGATCCAAAGAAGACACAGAAGAAACTGTGCAGCAGAATGTGCCATCCCTCCTTGCAGCTTTCAGACACAGGCAAGTGTGCAAGCTGAATGAGGCCTTGTGATGTTCCCCTAACAGCCCAGGGCCCTAGGGGCTGCTCCCCCAACAACCAGCTCCACAGATTGCTGCAGCGCTGAGAACAGCCAGTAATCCCTCCCGCTCTGCAGCCTCCTTGGGACCACTCTCCTTGGCAGCTGTCTTCAATTCGAGAACATCACAAGGAAACAGCTCCATAGGTGCTTTTTGTATAATGGCCTCAATATACATCATCTTCAGTCTACCACAGGTGAGCTACCTGTCTCTTCCTGTAAATGTCACTCATGACCTGCCTTCATCGCCTTACAGTTTCCCACCAAGTATGGTATGAAATGAGGAGCCCTCACGTCAGCCCAGGATGCCGGTGTCCATCATCCTGTGATCCTCATGCTCACTCCTATGTCACCTGTCATATGCAGGAGTGAAAACTACCAAATGTCTGCTGAACAATGTCAGTTTATTCCCTACATCAGTAATTTTCCTGGATGTATATAAAGAAAAGGAAGAAAAAAACATAAAGCCACAGGAAGTGCCATCACTTCCACATTATTCTCTTTTCTTTCAGGCAGAAACCAGTAACACTGGTCAGATTTTCATCCAGGCCAGAAGATTTTTCCAGATCTTTCAAAATACAATTACAGTAACTCTACTGGGCATGTGGAAAGACCATGCCAAGTGTTTGACAGGGCCTACGGAGAGTTACAGAAGTGCAGATGTAAAAGGCTGATGCCCAGTACAACCAGCAGTAATTAATTGCTATTTTTTTGCTCTAATAACTCTTTATACAGACGATGGTGAATTTACTATTTTGTAACAGGTATGATTATTTTGTTACTCATCAGTAAGGTACATGTTAACTGAGCTAAAGTCAGGGAGGTTTCTGGACAAAAATAGGGAGGAGATACAGATGCACTGCTTAATTTAGCAACTGTTGCCATGGAAATATATTTTTCACTGGCTGATGATGATTATCTCATGTTTGAAATGTGATTTATGCACATTCTACATGAGAGCAGAGAAGCATATTTATAGATGAGTAAACCAAACCGTGATTATGCCAACATTAATATGCAGCATGGTCCATGTACTTTTCAGAAATACATAATTTGTCAAAATAGACTATTAATCATACAAATATATTGGCATCCTGCAGCATATAACCCAATTACCAGAGTAAAGCAGAAGCCCTTCCCAGATCTGAACAGGAACAGGAAACATAATGCAATTCCTCTTTCTTCCTCTTATCCTCTCACAGGAAAGGAGAGGGACAGAATCAGAGAGGCTAGCTGGTCCAGCAGCTGCTGTTGTTATGAATTTACAGCCTGCATGAAGACACATTCAGCCTACTGCTGCAGGATTTTTGTCAGTTTTCTTCATACTGTCCTTTGTGCCTAAAACTCATTTTTAGAATCAATGCTCCTCCACAAACTTAAACAAGTTGTTTTATCTGCTTTGTCCTGATATTTGCCTCACAATCAATCATCTCTCATTCCACACAATTTTCTATTTTGAATGACCCAGCTACAACAGAGAAAGAATGGGGATCATACTCTTCTTTGTGTGTGTGTGTATAAAGCAAGCGATGCCAAAAATTTAGTATCTCCTTTCCTTCTGACAACCCCTTTAAACGGTATGGCCAGAAAGTGAGGTTTTCTACACCGCTTGCCATGAAAGACAATGAACCTGTCTTAGTGCAGACTGACAGAACAAAACACATAGCCCTGTGCAGAAGTCCCAGAAACCAAAAGAAAGGACCTATCTGAGAAATGAGATCTAAAAGGTAGCTTTGGCCCAAAGTGACTTACACTGCCGATAGGCAGCATGAGCATCTAAGAACCAAGGAAATAAGCACCATATCTTTATACTTACATATAGTTTGTTTATATTATTACATACAGCTTGTAGTGCAACTCCTGAGTAGCACGGGTAAGGAGACGTTTCTATTGCATGGAAGGACATGCATTTGTGGGCAACAGTAGGTAATTTATATCAATGAACTAGTCTAGATATACTGTAACTTTATACCTACAACTGACTTTCATGCTGAATACAAAGGCAGAGGAAGAACAGACTGAAAACTGCCATCCTGGACGAGTAACAGCTAGAACAATCACAATATGTTACTGCCTGAACCAAGATGCCCATCATTACCAGACATATACAATATAGAAACATTCAAATTTACTCAGAATATTCCTCTCTCTCACAACTTTTGTCTTTGCTATTATCTGTAAAGTTATCAAGAGGAAGCCTGGTACTGGAAAGCATGCCAGTAGAAAGACATTTATTTTCTTCAGGAAATAAAGGTACTTAATACTTGTTTTTAACTAGTTCTGGGTATTTCTGCATGTAAGAAAGGAAGAGCTTAGAGAGATAAAAATTCTTCAGAATTAAGAAGAACTATAGTTTTGGAACTAGATAAAAAGAAGAGGTATTGAAAGTTCCTGCTTTAAGGTGCAAAAAGCAATATATAATTGCAGAGCCTGCCTTAAGCTACAAGAACCCAAAGGACTCATATTGACCAGCTGTGTAGCCAGCTGAACAAAAGCAGCGTCAAGGTAAGGGAAGAAGAAACTGGATGAGTAAAAGTAACATAGAGCAGGTCACACAAATTGAAAAGACCCTGTAATTGTACAGAGCCACCCAGAATATGCTCAGTATTTGAAGTAGCAGGAAAAATGCAGAAAATCAGATGTCTTTTCTCCTACACAAATAGCCAAAAATTTAGCCATACAAGACCTACAAAGTATCTGCTGAACTCAGACGTGTTCAAACTGTTCTTGTGCACAAGGTATCACAGATTAAGAGTAATTACACCGTACAGTGGTTTCCAAACTACAGTTTAAGAGGGCAAACAGACCACAAGCCATCTGTAGATGCCTTAACCCTCACACTGACAGTGATACACTGTTAGTACATGGAAAATCTTTCCATGAAAATACCCAAACAGCAGATATACTCCCCCTAGACAATGCAAGCTATTAGCCAGGCTCCTTGGGTACACTCCTGTGTGTCAGGTCTCATTTCTGAACCATACAACTGGGGAAGGAAACCTGCTAGTGGAGTGAAAGACTGGAATTCAACTGTACTTTGTTCGGTGTGAAAGCAATATACCTATACATTTCAAGTTTGGTACTGCAGCTAAAATTTGTCTACTACCCTACATTTCAAAAAAGGTATCAAAGGTATTTGAAAACCACATGAATATTGTGTTTGTAATATATGGAAATCAAGGAAGAGTTGCTGGTGAAATCCTCCATTAGAAATGACAATCAAGAACAACACTACTCTTCAGTTCTTCCCACTTAGATTTTAATTTCAACAGGATAAATGTATAAAGTTAATCTAGCATGCACTATAAACTTACCGTAAACAAAGATGCACAACAGCAGAAAAGAGCTGACTACAAAATATCCAGAAATTTTGATGAAGTACAAGAGTTCTTGAATAAGCCAAATAAATACACCAGTTGCTGAGTCACCACCACCATACATGGATGCAGAAATACATTCTTTGCAATAACAGATGTAGGGAGCTGTATGCACAGAGCTGGTAAAAGGAGGGACTCACAGCTGAAGCAAATAAGCCCACTCTACAGGATGATAGCCTGACAAAAACTTAAGAGGGATATAGCAAGAATAGGATCCACCTCAATTTCAGACATCCTAACAAAGCTATCCCAAGACAGCATTCCTCAGTCCTCATACCAGACATTCAGTATAGCCAAATTGCTAAAAACATGCTTAGTAATCCATACAAATACCAGCAAATCAGATGAGATAATCGACTGTCTGAACCACACACTTTGAAGGAGCGGGGGGAAAGAAAATTTTAAAAAAAAGAATGTTTTTCCGTCTACTTATTTTTGGCAATCAAATCAGCTGACAAAGTATTTTTGCTAATGAACACAGAAAAATCTGAAGGTGTTGCCAGCATTTGTATAATAGCTGATGACATGATAAGAGCATCAGTTCAGGCAGAGGCTGAAGCTAGAGATGGCAAAGGCCCAAGCAGAAAATTTTAAGGTCAGTCCAGGTAAAATCTAGTTTGTGGTGAAAGGAGACAAATGCATGGGACACCTACTCTTATCTGACAGAATCCAGCCAGTGAATTTGAAGCCACTTCTAAATGTGAAATTTTAAAGAGTGTTTCAGAAGATCCAGTTGCAGAATATGCCAGATGAAACCTATTTTGACCACTGTGGCAACTGCTACCTGACAGCAGCTTAGCAACCAGTAATAGCAGGACAAATACTCCTGACAGGAGAGCCAAGTCACCTTTTGTGTTCAAGACTCCGCCTACACCTAATGACTGCTGGTGCTCAGCACTGCAGTCACGGCAAATTGAGACATCAGCAGAGTATCAGGGCTACACGAACAGGAAACTCCTAACACTGTACTGTGTGACACATACATAGCACACTTATTTATACTTAAAGAACAGCATAAGCAACAACCAACATTTATGCCAGCAATTAGAAATGCCACCACCATCTTTGGAGATGCACTTTACATAAGAAGTGTCAGTAAACAAATTAACAAGTGGAAATGGGTTATGCATTCTATCTTGACAGTACGACTCATATGACAGCTTCACTCAGGAACTGCATGAAGAAACAGACTCAGAAAGTAGTAAAGACTGAGCTCTGACCACTTAAGTGTTAATAATACCTGACACACATGGATGAAGACTAATCAGGGAGTTGTCAGGACTGTTATAATAATGGCTGTTTGAAATGCTGTTCAGTGGGAGGGATTCTAAAAATGAGAATACATTCACTTAGCAGTATATTGCAGTGCTCTCTTTAAAATTAATCATGAATAATCATTAGAGGGCTTCTGGTTGGAGGGAGGGAGTATTTCACATGACCCAGATTCTGGCTGTAGATCTACACAGATGGGATTATAGCTGTCTGGTGTCTCATAATAAGAGCTCTGTTTCAGACTCAGGCCTTTTATTTCACTCTTGGTCTCTCATATTGGAAAGCAATGGCAGTTAGAAAGTTCAGCAGCTTTAGCCAACAAACATGCTGATATTGCTAGGGTTGAACAAAACTATGATGTAAATACAACTGTGTATGTGGGAGGTTGTCAAAGTCATACACTGGAGAGAAGACTGGGATTTCTGCCTATGTAAACTTTTTTTGCTGTGTTGCAAACCTAACGTAGTAATGTTCTTAATGATGTGCTTAATTTTAAGTACCTGAAAAGTCTGATTAAGGCACCATTCAATGGATTAGATTTAGATTCATCAGGATGATTCATTTGCTTAAAATTAAGTATGCACACAATTATCTGGTAAATTGAACTTTTTTTTAGTTCTGTGGGTAGTGTGGGATCCAGAAATGCTGCGGACAGTAACAATAAAGCAGCCAAAAATGACAGCATGCAGCTGAATACTTTTTTCCATAACAATAATTCAATATTCAATGCTGGGTTTTCTCAGATCAAAGTTAAAAATATAACTGCGGATTAATAATGCAGATGAGTATCCCAAAGTCTGAATTTCTTCGATTCCAAGTCTGGTACCCTGATCACACTGCTTGTCTTGCTTCTCTCACCCTGAGGTTGTCTTATTAGTCCTTCCTAGAGACAGACTAGAGTTACTTCTAGTCTACTACTAACACCAGCAATGCAGCAAAAGCATTATATTCTTTCCTATTAGAAAAAATTCTTCCTTATCATAGTTCTTCACTCCTAAAAATGAACTGAGATACAGCACTATTTTAATTTATTTCTCTTTCCATTGTAGTCAGGTACCAAAGAGTGTCTCATTGCCTCTTTAATTTGTGGGTCAAATATTAATATGCTTGAATGCAAATTCTATTTAATAATTAATGCAGGACCAAATACTGCTTAGATATAGTAAGTACCTGAAGTTCTAACGTGCACAAAGGTTAAATACTTGACAAAAATGCCTTATGTTCTCACATCTAAATTACTTCTCAGGAAATAACTTATTTCTCAGTCATGTCAAAATGTTTCCCCTATAAATTTATAGTCTTGAATCTACAACATAGACGGATTTATATATACTATACAAGAACATATATGCTATTATATGGGGAAGTGCCTTTTCAGTCATAGGGATGTAAGCAATGCAAATGGTGTTGAGTTCTGTATCTGTGAACTTTAGGCATACATACATGATGACACTTGTGAAAAATACCAGTAAGCAACACTGGAATGTAATTTAAGTCAGAAGACATCAGCAGTCTTTGGCCACACTGAAATTCTCACTCTCCCCAAGAGGTTGGCTTTTAATTTCTAGGTGTTTTCATTGCTATTTATGATAGTTTGCTTCCAGTTTTGCATTATCTTTTTTTTCTGAAGGAAGGAAGGTTTTCTGTTCCTTGGCTGCTGAGGTATGCCTTCCACTGAGATATCTGCAATTATTTATTCTGCATTTCCTGCTGTGGTCCAGGTTAGGATATATTTCAGGCAGTGACTGGTTATATAAGTCTCCTGTGGAATTACACTAAAAAAAACCCAAACATGCGAAGTCAGCCTTTATTTAGTGCAGCAATTTTACTCTATTAGTTTTTTGTTCATTAAATGCATCTTTATGAGGTCCACCTACCTACTTCCCAAGAGAAAGTTTTCCCTATGTTAACATGCAACTGATGTTAGACTGCTTTGTTTTCCTGCTTACACTCTTCTTGGTGACATATGCCTTGAGCACAGAAAAACATTGTAGAAAGGTTATGTTAAAGGTTTTGCTCAGAAGAAACTGGAAATACTTAGAGGAGCTGAAAGAACATGAGATCCTTAAAATCCAGCTTTGGATTGAGCATTTTGTAAAGAGATGGATCAAAGTGCTATATCCCAGAATGTTCAGGGTCTTCCTGCCTGAACAGATGAGATGCAAAACAATTGATCATGATGCTTTGCCCAGCAAAGGCTCACGGATTACTTTTGTGGTCATCCACTACAGACCATGCTCCTTGGCTCTTAATGTCCACAGCGTCAGAGAACGCAGAGAAACCCTTAATCTCACAAAGTGTGAGGCACTGCAGATCTGCAGGCCTGTCTTGGGCCTTCACAAGCTGACGTTCAAGGGTCTACATTTATGTGTCAGAAAGGGACAAAAGCCTGTTCAGAAGAGAAAGTACTATTTTTATGGAAAAAAATATGACCTCAGAAAAAAAAGGCAGATCAACCAAAACACCAAGTACTTGTCTTTTCCCCTCAAATCTCAGACCCATACTTTCCGACACAATGCAAGTTATTTACACAAATATTTTTCATCTACATTAAGCATGATAAGGCTCATTTTTTTTTGTTATTAAATCTTAATATTTAAGAATCTACCCAGCTATCTGCACTTTAACACTGTGGTCCACGCAGTTGGAGGAGTGTCCAGGAGCTGCCCTTTGCAGTATTTGTCACTTCAGAGCAAATCATTTACCCTCAATGATGTTTACCCAACTGTAAAACAGGGGCAATAGTACTTATTTTTCAAAGGTGATGTGAGGCTTATTAATGCTTGTTTAAGTGCTTTGTTATGCTTGAATGGAAAAGGAAATCATTATTATAATTTTAAGTGAAGTTTAATTATAAAACTGTTAACATAAGCATATTAGAAAAATGAACTCTGAATCGCAAGCCAGCAATTGCTCACTTACTCTGAAAACAATATAAGATTATTTTATATGCATCTTGTTATCACTAATCCCCACTTTTCTAAATCCTATATTTGTTTTCCACATTAAAGCTAAGAAGAGGCAACATGCAGAATAAAATTAGTGTCTAATCAATCAAGAAACAATACCCGCTACCTTACTTGGTAACATGCCATCACTGGAATCTTGATTAAAAAAATAGCCTCCATACAAAAATATTCTGTTTGCTATATACTGATTTAAGTTACATACTCAGGTGTAAAAGATTTTCTTGCAATGTTACACAGAAATCCTAAACAGCACAGCTCTTCCTTTAATCAAACAACAATATAAAATCTTTTAAGTGGCTTGCTTAAAGATAACTTAGGACTTACAAAAGTATGTGATACTGAAGAGAGTACATTTTTTGTAAGGAAAGAATTGAGCAAAATAACTTGCTTTTACCTGACATAGTGTATTTGTCAAAACACATATTACTTCAAATCCTCACTCCCAATCTTCCGCAAATATGTTCTATTAACTCAAGCTCTGTCACTTACACAATGTATGCAAATAAAGACAGAACTCCAGGCTCATTCTCAGACAACAAACACAAATAAAAGCCAACTACTTCACTTCATTTCCCCCCACCCTACCACCTACTTGTACTTCAGAGACTCATCAGAAGAGGTAAATAATCATAAAATCTGTTTAAATGAGGCACTGCTCACAAACCTTTTAAAAAGAGGATAAGTATTTGACACTAAAATAATGTGTCTTTAAAAAGATCCTCTACAGTTGTGCTACTCCCTGCCTAGAATTGGTATCTCTTTGAGAAGGCAATGATGGTTTTCAGAAACAGTCACATGAAAAGAAAATAAACGCTTCATGCTGGAGAGGGGTGCAGGAAGGTGGTGTGTGAAACAATCAAAAAATAAAACCAAAATTGATATTCAGCAGAAACCCTGTCTTGAGATGAAGAGATGTGTAAGTTGTTGTTGTCCGATACTAACCCAAACCAAATCCCTGTATCAGCAAACAGGATTTGAGCAGAACTGAAGGAGACGTTCATTATTTACTGAATGCCAACAGGAATATTTTGTCTATATTAAATTTTATAAGCTTAAAAATCAAGGCTCAAAGGAAATACATCTCTCTAGATTTACAACAGCAGTATGAAAACTGTCACTAAAATCAAGAGATTTCTGTCACTCGTGGTCATGAGATGCAATGGCACTCAGGTGTGGTTGGACCTTGCCCTGGAACAGGGAACACACAGCATACTGTCATCACTATCTCCTCGCTTCTGCAGTGCTCTTGGAGCACCATCTCACATGCCACCCCAACACCCCTCCCCAAGCACAAGATGGGAGAGGGAAAATGGGAAGATGGGAAAGTAAATCCACCAAAATGATTTGACAGAACGGCCTTGATGTCTTCTACAACAAAGTGAAAATAAGGACCATTGCAACAGTAAAGCCTTAGTACTAACAGGTCTCTGACAGACTGGTGAACACATACAATGGCACAATGTTATGGCAGAGCACTGCTACAGAAAGGACCAGGAAAACTTGCAGTTAAGAACCCAAATGTGCCTGGTTCTTTGTGCAGCTGTACCTCGTCTCCTCACCCTGGTGATATTCCAACAACTGATTCAGAAAGCCACAAGGTTATCCACTGGGTTGCTTGCTCTTCCTTCCTGCATGCAACCATGATGTCCCCACAGCAATTTCTCCATCTTCCAGACAACTTAGTTGAAGGCAAAAGTCTTGCTGATTTTGAACTACCAACAGTGTCAGACACTTCCTTCTGCTTTCCTACTCCAAACTTTATTAGTAGATCAAAGTTGTAATTTGAATGGATATTTCAAATGCTGGTAACTAATTGTACTTGTTCCCTTGGCAGATTTTCCCATGGCACTGCCTTGTCCTACCAAATAACTTCAATGACAAAGGCTTAGCATCATATTAGCAAGAGGCATTTTCTGCCCTCTTACGCAAACACCCTTTACATTGTCCTCCATTTTTCTAGACCGCTGGTTCTGCAAGCATAGCACACTTGTCAGCTAGACTTATTGAACGTTTAACAAATGCACACTGACTATGTGAAGATCTCCTGCAAAAAAAGAATGCAGTGTGTCACATACAGCATCAAACCCACCTTGTCCTAGACTCCAAGAACAAACCATGTCAAAGTTGCCACCATTTGTCTTTGCTCTGCATCATCTTGCCTTTCTTTTCTCCTTCTTTTTACTCCTGGGGTTATATTACATTTCAATACCAAACATAGTACTTTGCGAACAAACACTTATTTGTCATATACAAGGACAAATCAATTCACTAACTTAATCTGAAGTTTCAAAAGCCAGCTATGATATACTACATATTCTATTTATTTGAAAAAACAAGACTGGCAAGCCAATGCAAATAAGCCAAAGCTGATGATGCACTGGGTTAGAGAATTTAGCCATAAAATTCTATGGCATGGAAAATAGGGCAAAATACCACCTGCACAAAGAGGCCAAGTTCTGTGTCCTGAGGAAATAGCTTTGTACTCCACAAATTAACTGCATTTTAGATCTCACAAAAGGAAGTTACAATAAACCTCAGCATAGCTTTTTTTTTTTTAAAAAAAAACCCTCTGCATTATATGTGTTATGGGGAAGACAGTATTAAACAGCTGACATTTAACATGAAAAAATAACTGAGTATAAGGACCAAGTGCCAAAAAAGAAATGTAATATCAAAGCAACCTAGTCTTCTGATGGTAAATTTGAGCAATTTAATGGTAGCATCTGTTCTTTTTGATAAGTAGGCAGATGTATTTTGGGCCTCACCTTAACTGAAAGAAAATACTTGCATCACTTACTAAACAGCAATATTTAATATAACTCGTAACATCAAAACCATAATGAAAATCTTCATTCTGATGAATTACTAGCCTAGCAGAAGCTTTGAGCCCCAATATTTCTTTTTACTATAGAAATGAAGTGATTTTAGACATGAATTTCATGTTATCCATCTGCAGTATTACGCAGTATTGAAGATGGAATAATGGCTTGGATGTCTCGACACTGTTTTTTGTTTTCATACATGGTAATAAAGAGCAGAAATTTTTATTAATGTACAACCATGAAATCTACCAGGAAATACACTAATACTATTCACCATGAATATAAATTAAAATTTGGGGGTTTATGGCTAGTTATATATTCATTAAAGGTACTCTAAACAATATCAGGTGGAGGTGTAATCAACATGATAAAACTCTCCATAGGTTTAGGTGTAATCAACGTGAAAAAAGCTCTTCATGTGCCATTAAAATCAATGATTTAACAGATACAAATCCAATACAATGGCATATTTAAATATGTCCTATTTTGTTCAAAACTCATTCTGCCTCTTCCTTGTTATGTCTGTCCCCACTCTGCATCCATCTAGCTGCCAAGCCTGCTAGTTATCTTTACATATGCTTCTCCTTTGGTCAGTGATACACAGTCCTTCCAAACTGCAGCTCGGTGCTACAACACAAAACTCCTGGAGGATAGAGACGTTCCCTTTCATGGAAAACAGAAGGCATTCATGGCACTCAGTCCCTCAAATAACTCTCAACTCCAAGTTGAAGCTTTGCATTAGAACATAAGGATTGAAAATAAATAACAACATAAAATTGAAGTGTTGAAGGATTTACTGATTGAACAAAGGAGCATCCTAGGCAAGGAAGTCTGCTTCATTTCCAGCATGGCTACTAAACAGTCTCATTACAATCAAGCTTTTCACACTACAGACTTGCTAGTCTGAACTTGCTCTACATCTTGAATCTGAATTTTCTTACAGAGGTGAATTTTTGTGGTATTGTGTTGAAGAAGTCATTTAACTTTCTTTAAAGTTTCTAAAATCACACTTACTTATCACCTTGAGCTGCACTAGGCACAAAATGAGCCTGTAGATCTAACCCAAAATCATGCAGTTGCTCTGTTGGGCATTCCGCTTAGTATTACCTTGAGCATCTGTTTTTGGAAATACCTACCAAACCTTTTCAAGGACAGGTTCTAGCACAGAACTAGCAAAGGATGAAATTAAAAAGCAACTCTTGCTGAGAGGAAAGGGAAGACACTGAAAAGGAACAGAGGTGATGGATGCAAGACAGCAGCAGAGGAGGTACAACAGCTTTTCAGTAAGGCACAGCAACAAGAATAACTTGATTCTGCTTTTACTTCAGAAGCAAGTTTTAAGGCAAAATACTGATAGTCTTGATGGCTGAAATTGAAAAAGGAAAGCTTCCTTCTCTTCACCCTGAAGAGCTCCAGATAGGATCAAAAACAGAGTTCTGCTGACATCTGTGGAAAGCAGAAGGGAGGAATTTAGGGAACTAGTGGAAAGGCCACATGTTGGTTGGGTTTTTTTCATATCTCCAAAATAGGTTTGGAAGACACTTCTGCTAAAAAGAAGTACATAAGTAAGCAGGGAAAAGCTTATAGCTACAACAATGTATGGAAGGCTAAGACAACTATGCCTAGCATTTGTGCTTCACCATTATCTAAGCTGTTAACTTTTATCTTTAGCATGCAAAAAGGGTGTCTTGGAAAAGGGCATGAGACTGAAAGTCCTTGTAAATGACGATGTAGCAGAATCCCTTCAAAAGATCCTTACATGCAAGAAAATTGTGTCAGTTGTGAAAATTACATGATTTTGATACAAGTGCTTAAATTACACACAGTCAGCAAAGCAGTAGTGTTTATCTAGAGCAGCAAGAAACGGAGTTGGCAGTGAAACAAGTAGCTCACATCGCAAGATCAGGAGAAGCTGCAATTGGGCTTTGTAACCCAGCAGGACAGGTAAAAACCTGAGGCTTGACAACACCAAACTCTCTATGATGTGTTACTGGAGAAGGGAATATACATGCAAGTGCTAGGTCAGGTTGCTCAACGAAGGCAACTACTGTGAAATGGCATTTAGTCCTACTTCAGGGGTATTAGTTTGTAGCCTGTTTACCTACTTAGCCAAGTTTTTCTTTTCATAGAATCATAGAATGGTTTAGGTTGGAAGGGAGTTTTAAAGGTCATCTAGTCCAGGCCCCCTGCAATGAGCAGGGACATCTTCAACTAGATCGGGTTGCTCAGAGCCCCGTCCAGCCTGACCTTGAATGTTTCCAGGGATGGGGCATCTACCACCTCTCTGGGCAGCCTGTTGCAGTGTCTCACCATCCTCATAGTAAAAATTTCTTACTTGTATCTAGTCTGAATCTACCTTTTTTTAGTTTAAAACCATTATCCCTTGTCCTATTGCTACAGGCCCTACTAAAAGATCTGTTCCCATATTTCTATCACTTCCCTTTAAGTAGTGAAAGGATGCAGTAAGCTCTCCCTGGAACCTTCTCTTCTCCAGGCTAAACAATCCCAATTCTCTCAGCCTTTCCTCATATGAGAGTTGTTCTGTCCCTCTGACCATTTTCATGGTCCTCCCCTAGACCTGCTCCAACAGGTACATGTCTTTCTTGTATTGAGGACTCCAGAGCTGGATGCAGTACTCCAGTTGGAGTCTCAACACAGTGGAGTAGGCTTGTTAATTAAACTGATTTATGCTTGCAGATAATTAAAATTAGCTCACTGAGCACTACAAAGATTCTCTGGAGTATTTCCAGCTATAAGGTCAGAGGTCAAACTTATTTTAGTGATCACCACTTACATCCCAATTAGGACTTTGTTGCTAACAATCAAATCCTAGGAAGATTTAGAATATATTACTTCTTTTTTTCCTCTCTTTCCTATTAAAGAAAAAATCACTGTCATGTATGATGGGCCACTGATTTATGTGCCCTAGGGTCTCTAGGAAGTAATTCTATGTATAGTATTTTTTGTCATTTTAAAAACTGCCACTATTGCCTTCACCCTGTTAAAGAAGCATCTACCTTCACTAGTGAATCGTGTTCTCTCCTGCCACAATTCAACATTGTTCCTCTGAAAACACCCAAATGATTCTAGCTTCAACCAGCTCAAAGTCTGCTTTGATCTATTATGATCTCTTACCAGTTGTGTAATACAGAGATCACACATAAATTGATCATTACTCCAAAAGTACTCTCACAGTGGGAGGAAAAAAAAAGGTAGTACTTGCACAAGGATTTTGTGGTTCAAGTGCACTTGGTACACGTTTATTCTGAAATAATTTTCAAGGGCACTGAAGCCTAACTTGATTATAGCTTTCTGCTTTGCAGTTCTCTCCAGTTACTGAAACGTTGGAGCCATGAAGAAGAGCATCCGGTCCTGTATACTAGCTAAACCCTTAAGAAAAGCTGCATAATTAACTCAGATAACAGTATCACTGACAATTGCACAGGACAGTATGAGATGTTCTTCACTACTGCAAAAGGGACTTGAGAAAGAAAAAGGAATGTCTGGCTTTATTTTGTTTTCATTAACAGCACCAGAATCTAGTGTCAAAAAGCTTATGTTCCCAATACCATTCAAAATTTGAGCTAGGTTTTAAATTGTCTTTAGTTCATTAACTAAAAGAACAAAGAACTAATGAAAGAGTAGCCCGCTAGCCTCAGAACTATAAAAATAAGCCTGAACAGCACAAAGAATACATCTAGATTGTCTTTACTGTTTCCATGACCCCATCAAGTTCTGCTTCATTGGTTAATTGGTATGGATTGTCTGGTATTCAGACAATTCAGATGAACCAGCTCTTGAGCCAACTAGCCAAGTCCACGCTAAGTTTCAGGTGGAAAAAGATTTCAAGAAATGTGCATCTAAACTGATTGTGGGAGATGCAACCCAGGACAAATTCTCCTTCCAACTGCCCACCTTCAAGATACAATATAATGTGTCAGAAAGCTACCTTATAGACAAAGAACTACATTTCATATTATAATTTTAATATTTGATAGTTATTTGGGGGGATCTTGACAATTATTTTCAAAAAAAAAAACCCTCAGAAGTATTTCCCAGGTCAGATTCTACCTGGTAAGGATGCTGCAGTTGATCCACGTGTAACTCTGTTTCCAACAAAATTTGCTGTAAAATTTATCCCACCACTGCTGACACCAAAAACTTTTGCTATAATTTTCCTATTAGTTGGTTTGTTTCCTGGAGCCTGTCTTAGGGTTTTATGTCCTTTTGGTTTTCAGAGAAAGCCTTAACAATGAGACCCAAAGGTAGCCTACAAGCTCAAAAATTGAAAATCAAACAGCCTCTGAATCTGAACATCTCACTTAAGGTTTTGGAATACTTCAGTTTTGACAACACCGCTTCACATGTGACAGTTTTAGCTGCATGTAATGTTGACAGCCAGAGATATTTTTTCCACATTAACATAAGAACTCAGAAATGAAGCTTGGGAGTAGTGGAAGAAAAGTCTGTAGTCCAGAAACTCCATCAAATCAGAGAAGGAATTTTCTGCAACAAACCTAGTGCCACTGTGGTTGTTTGATGTCTGGGGGCATTTGGTATCGGGGAAGGGGGCTACAGAGGTGGCTCCTGTAAGAGGCTTCAAGAAGCTCCCCCAGCTCCAATTTCGGACCTGCCTCTGGCCAAGGCCAGGGAAATGGGCCCTCTGCGAATATCTAAGAGTGAAAGAACCTGTTGAGATCTTTGTTCATCTGTCTTTGTTGGTGAGCGGAAGAGAGAAGGGGGATAGGAGAGAGACATCCCTGCCGACACCCGGGTCAGTGAGGAAGGAGAGGGGGAGCTGTGCCCTCAGGGGATGGGGTAGGGGTGAGTGAGTGGCTGCATAGTGCTTTGTTGTCATCTGGGTGGGTTCAAACCACTTAAAAAACATTAAATCAAACTTACAGAATGCAAATCTCAACTGGTGTAAATTGTCCCATCCTCACTGCAATCAATGTAATTATATAGAGCATTTGAGCCTACCAAGGTAAGGTAACAATTGCCACAGCTACCAAAAAGCCAAAACCAACTAGATATCCTTGTCTTTATTTTTTCAAATCCTCAAAGAAAAGCAGAGAATTGCACTATGGGTTTGTTAGATTGAGGAGTATACACCACCTTGAAATCACTGTTTTTATGAAAGGATTTATAAATCATTGCCATTTGCACAAACATGTAGGTATTTTCTCGACATTCTTCTGTCATGCAAGACATCCACCAGATTCTACTTATGCAGCTTGACAGATAATAAAATTAATTTTAAGTACAACAGCAAATCGAGCGTTCATGATGCCGTGAAATATCTATCTACACACTGATGACTGAAATCTAACATAAAATTAATGCAGGCATTTAAGCAGCATTATGATTCACAATTATGCCATGCAGATCTTTTTCAGGAACAGCTCAGAGAAGTTTTTTGAGTTTTTTTTTTGTGTTTCAAGAAAAGCAGCATTACAATTTATTTCTCTTTTTTCTTGCCTTTTTTTTTCTTTTTAATGTTCCTATTTAAGTGTATAAGCCAATCTTTAAATACTATCTCTGAATTTTCTGAGGTAAATTATATAGGCTATATTTGGACTAGGCATGAAGTAGTGAAGTTAAATGGTGAAAACCCACCAACAGTAATCACTTAGGCTCAGAGAAAAATCTGCTTTGAGAGTACAGGGACAGGAACATTTGGATACCATTATCAGTCATTATGTCATCTGGTTCTGATGTGCAACCAAGAAAAACCTTCACATCCACTCTAAGAAACACAGGGTAATTAATTCCTCCCTGCTTTCTTTTGTGTGCTCTATTTCAATGCTAACAGCTTATATAGCAAGAAAATCCTCCCGTCTTCTTCCCCTCTCATGCAGTGTTGGTAGGCCACAACAGAGAGCACTGACACCTGCTCAGCCGCCCTACGCACTACTCCAAGGAAAGTAGCCCTATTGGCTGGATACCTAACTGGAGTTATGTTTTTCCAGAAACTAAGGTAGTAAGAATACAGATTAGAAACTCTCTGTATCATATGCTGAACTAGCTTGGGATAATAGCCATGTTGACACAAAGCTACATACAAGATAAATTACTCCAGAGTCTGCTGTATAAACATTACCTTTAGCAATGTTTTCATATCTGCTATGAATCAGAACTTCTTATCAGGACGCTATTATATCTTCATAGTACTTTCAAAGTCCCTGCAGTTCACACAATAATATATTTTTTTCCAGATAGGACTAATATCTACATCTGGCATCACTTAAAAAAACACAACCAAACAAAAAGACAGCATTTGCAATGCAGCCAGAACTTGTTCTTCATATTGAGTACCTAGAGAAGAGGTCGTAAAATACAAACTGGGCAGAAAATGTTGAATTAGGAAACAGAATTTTTAACACAAAGAAACAATTTCTGTCTCAAAAAAAAAAAAAAAAAAAAAAAGACTTCTGGAATATGGGAGGACACAGCAAGAAAAACATTAATGATTGCTTATCTTGTTCTCACTTTTCTCACCAAATATTTAGCTAATGTCTACTGAGGACAGAAGCCTTTCCTAGGTGGATTTTTCCTGTGAGACTACTGGCTGTTCTTATATTCTTAATCTTCTTCAAAGTGATTAAAAACTGTAAGCATGAACAATTCCGATTTTTATAAAAAAAAGCCAGAGCTATTCAACATCCAGCAGCTCAGGAGTACCTATTTAATAATTACATCTCCTCAGACTCATTACAGGCGAAATGCTCTTATTAATTTTGCCAGGAATTTAGAGCATATTAAGAGTGCACAAGTACTGCTCCAAGCCTGCAATGTTCACTCTCTTCTTGCCAACCTGCTACCACACAGCAGCCTGCATCCAATGCAACAAGGATACTTCAGGTGCTGTAGGTGAGGCTGTGGATGCACAATGAGTTTAAACAACCTCTGAATAACCTCACTCTTCCGGATAGTCCTCCATCATACATATTTTCCTTTGTCCTTTCACTTGTCTGACACACAATAATTAAGAGAGAAGGATCATGACATTAACATCATTAACATATTTCACTTGTTTTACTCCTTTTTTATAGTTGGAAAATGACTGTCCCACAAGGTTAAGGCAGCTAACCTGATGCCTGTACAGCAGTTAGCACACTGCTGCCCTGAGCCAACTTGACCTGAACCCTATTGCAGTGAGCATGAATGTGATCACTGGTGTTGCCAGTACTTCAGATGCTTCTCTCTACAAGAGCTATACTCTTCACTTGCAGTCAATCTTCCCTATTCTTCGAAGGTGAGCAGAGGAAAAGCTGACGGTATTACATGATATGCTTGAGTTTCTACTCCTGTTGACAGATTGTGATAGGAAAAGTCTCTTTTGCTAAGAACAGTATACAAAGAAATAGGCACAGTCAATGCACCACACTGACAAGCCTAGAAGAGGAAGCAGGCAAAATATTTCCCTATGTGGTTAAAAAATATTTCCCATCACTTTATATAATATGGATTCACATGCCATACCCATTAACATAGCTGAATTTACTGCTGTCTTGGTCTCCTTTCCACCCTTCTGTTGGCACCATTCTCTGTGCTTCTTCTTATTGATTTAGCATTTCCGTTTATTCTTCTGCAGGCTATCCAAATTATTTTAATACAACTCCTAAGGACCACACTGAAAAACTACTCAAAGCTTCAGAAGATATTTGTCTGACATTCTACTCCCATATTCTACAGCAATAGTCCTGGATATTTTCCATAAGGTTGGGAGGGGACCCTGCCAAATACAGAACTAGCCTGTCAGGTGGCACAGTTATTTTTTCCATCAGCAACTCAAAAAATACAGGAGACACATAAATATTTCATGTGATATGTTCACAGGTCACAACTGGCACAGAAAAGTATTAAGCTCGTAAAATAAGTTCACACCTTTTCAATAGGCACAGACTAACATATAGCAGAATAAAAGCATTTGATCCATCAGTATTTCAAAGTGAAATTAAACAGATGGACATCCCCCAATAACAGACATCAGCACTTTAATTTTTTTAGAAGAACTTAATTTTTGCTTTTTAAATGTGCAAATAGCTTGACTTCTCCTTGGCCAATCCAGGCTACTGGAACAATGCAGACATAGATACAGAACAGAGGTATGTCTATGTCTTTACAAGTGTTCAGAAGGATAGCAAATCTCCACTTTCCAACTAACTCTATGTAACGGGTCTGCGTGGCAAGGTTTTGGTAGCGGGGGGGTTACAGGGGTGGCTTCTGTACGAAGCTGCTCAAAGTTTCCCCTATGTCGGATATAGCCAATGCCAGCCGGCTTTAAGACGGACCCGCCGCTGGCCAAGGCCGAGTCCATCAGCGACAGCGTTTTTCGCCTCTGTGATAACATATTTAAGAGAGTGAAAAAGTTGTTGGGCAGCAGTAATTGCAGCGAGTGAGAGGAGTGAGAATGTGTGAGAGAAACATCCTGCAGACACCAAGGTCAGTGAAGAAGGAGGGGGAGGAGATGCTCCAGGCGCCGGAGCAGCGATTCCCCTGTGGCCTGTGGTGAAGACCATGGTGAGGCAGGCTGTCCCCCTGCAGCCCATGGGCGGTGGAGCAGATGACTGCCTACACCCCGTGGAGGGCCCCCACGCCGGAGTAGGTGGATCCCTGAAGGAAGCTGTGACCCCGTGGGAAGCCTGCACCGGAGCAGGCTCCTGGCAGGACCTGTGGCCCGTGGAGAGAGAGAAGCCCACGCTGGAGCAGGTTTGCTGCTAGAGACCCCGTGAGGGGGCTCACGCTGGAGCAGTCGGTTCCTGAAGGACTGCACACCATGGAGGAGACCCACGTTGGAGCAGTTCATGAAGAACTGAACCTGTGGGAAGACTCACGTTGGAGAAGTCATGGAGGACTTTCTCCCGTGAGGGGGACCTCACATTGGAGCAGGGGAAACGTGTGAGGAGTCCTCCCCCTGAGGAGGAAGAAGCGGCAGAAAACAGAGTGATGAACTGACCCCAACCCCCATTCCCTGTTTCCCTCCCTGTGCCACTCGTGGGGAGGAGGGAGGAAAATCGGGATCAAAGTTAAGCCTGGGAAAAGAGGGAGGAGTCGGGGGAAGGTGTTTTAAGATTTGGGTTTATTTCTCATTACTCCTCTCTGAGTTAATTGGTAATAAATTACATTTCCCTTCAGTTCAGTCTGTTTTGCCCGTGACGGTAAATGCTGAGTGATCTCCCTGTCCTTATCTCAACCCCACAAGCCTGTTATTATTTTTTTTTCCTCTCTCCTGTCTAGTTAAGGAGGGGGAGTGATAGAGCGGCTTTGGTGGGCACCTGGCATTTTGGCCAGGGTCAACCCATCACACTCTAAAAATAATTTTTTGAGACTATCAATCAGTCCCAAACATCTAATAACCATGTCATATGCCCCCAAAATGACAAGATACCACTAGGGAATACTCTGGGTGGAAGGGTTATACATTTTTGAAGCCTCAAGCTTTCACATACTCAATCTTCATTTTTTTTCAGGAATAAAGACAAAAAGCCTACTTTTTATTAAAAGCAAGCTCATAGTTTCTCATACATATGTGACACTGAGCCTAGGGCGTTAAAAAACCCAAATACTGCAAGAGTCGAGAATGATACATTTCAATATCATTTAATTAAATACTAATCTTACAGGCTGCATGGATCACTGAAGACAAACCAAGGATGGAGGGAGAAGGGACACGAATCAGAACGACAAGTAACAGCATAAAAAAATGCTATCTGAGTTTACAAGTGAGTGAAAAAGTCCTGCAAAACAATATCCTGAGGGGACCAAAAAAAAAAAAAAGAAAGAAAAAAAAATCAACAAGAAAAAAACGCAAAGGCAGGAAAATTCACTTTTATGGGCATTTCCAGTGAATTTTATTAAAATAAAATGTGATCAAGTTGTTCCACTGAAAAGTCTGTAATTTGAAGTGAAGATCTCAGTATTTTCTGGAAAAAAATCCAACCTCCTTGAAGAGCAGGGAAGGTAAACAGTTAAAAGCACTGACAATTACAAGTCACTTCTGGAAAACCTTTGTCTGTATGTAGTTGGTCACACGACGAATAGCTTTTAGAAAGATGCTAAGGCAACAGTTGTCAAATGGGAAAAAAGTTGCTCAATATCAATAACAGATAAGAAGTTTTTACATTTATCATACACAGCAAATTTAATATAAATAGTCTTTTTCTATTAAAGAAGGCAGAGGAGCAGAAGACAAGTTTCTCAGAGAAAAATTGTGTTCTGAGCTCCTCTAAGTCTGGTATAACTGTACTAAAACTCACTGGAGATATTTTACACTTATTTGGCTAGATGGAGTTCAGAATTTCTCTGTGCACTTAGCACTTATACAGAGATGAACATAAGCAAAACCAAAACGATGTTTCATAAAAACATGCAACTCCAGTTGCAGGATACCAAGCCAAGACTTTCTAAAGAAGAAATGTTTGGAATCTTTCTATAAGGGCTTAAAAAAAAAAAAAACCACACACTTTATCCCAGGTACTTTGTTCATCTGCATAGATATATCAAAGCAGATCTCTCACATGATTTCTACCAAAATTACTAACAGCTTTGCAAAACTCCCATCACCCATAGCACTAACATTATTTTCATGTTAAACAGAATATCATAAGTTTTTTCGTTACCTGCTTCTGCCTTTTTTTTTTTTGTGATGAATGTTGATATTTTTGTTCTCCAAATGCTACTTCTCCTGACTATTTTTAAAAGTTGTTTGACAGTTTAACTTTGACTGTTACAAACTAAGTTTTAGACCTGGTTTCTGATTTGACATACAAATTCCACAGTTATAAACCTTGCATTTTGATAAACAGAAATGCATGAATATGACATACAGTTATACTTCTGAAGTGATTTGTATGCCTTAATGACCAATATTTTGTAATATTTTAATATTACATATTAATAACTAGAGAGAACCTGCACAGAAAGCATAAGTATTTGCACATCAAGGCCCCAAAGTTCAAATTTTTTTTTTTCATGCATGTCTACAAGACTGTATCCCTAATTCATGCATATACAAAACCTTAAATACACACTAAAGGATTGTATTATATGCCTGAAGACACCTACAGGCATTTTCTGTGGAGCTGTAGCTTCAGAACAAGACCTTGAATTCCTTAATTTCGGTTTAAAATGTTTAACTATTTTTGCCTGTTAAAAATATAACAGTTGGGAGAAAAACTCCTCAAGCAACTCCCTACCTATGACATATCTGAGTTCTTTTGATTTGTTTCATATGCTGTTTCTGAAAATGTGTTGTCTATTTGTACTGCTTACCCATCCTAAAATCTAAATTGGGAAGAACAAAGCTGGCGGAGATGTGCATAGAACTCACAGAGAAGGTACACTGAACAGAGCCATTGGTGTGTGCTTCAAATACCACACAGCAATATCGATAGCTACAACATTAAGACAAAGACATCTTGGTGACCTGAGAGACAAATGATCAAGTCACACTGCTTGTAGGCAGCAGTATCATTGTACTCAAAAATTAACATTGCATATACTACTAAATGTAAAATTGCTAAGAGTGGGGATTTTCAACACGCAGCTTCTTCAAAAAGATTTTTCTGCATATACAGCAATTTAAAAAATATTACTGGTGAGAGGAACTGAACTGACATGACTATGGGCTAATCGTATTAACATGGGGACAACATCACAAAAAATTCCAGGCAACTTCTCTTTAACCTACTTTTCATTATGGTCATGTTAGAAAAATGCTTTATTTGCACAACACTATCAACTATAATAAAACATATATACTTTGCTTGCCAGTTTAATTAAAACTCTTGTTACCTACAACTATCAGGTTACCTATACGCTCCTAACCACAGAAATTTAAAAAAAAAAAAAAAAAAAAAAAAAAGTCACATGGTTTTGGGCCTTATCATGAATTCAGAACTCACCCAGACCCATTCATATAAGAAAGGTTAAATATCACAGTTTTTAGAGTCCACATATTAAATCAAGATGAAGGCTCTCTCACTAATAAGAATTGCCTTAGGATAAATGCAATAGGCCTTAAAAGCTATAAGAAGTAAAAAATATTGTAGTAGTAATACAAGGAGGTTTTAAGTTCTACGTAAATGTTTTGCTTCCACTGGATGTCCACAAGTCAAGGATGTGAGCATCCAGACTGGGACTATTCAGGCCACAAATCACTATTCATGTCCAATGTATGGTTTCTCCTCCTGGGAAACCCCTTAGATTTCAACAGAATACAGATTCTTTCAGTAGACTAGTAGGCACTGCTTTCTGCAACCTCCTGTCTCATTTCACCTAAGAGCAGAGTCAAATTGATTTAACTGACACCTGTTCAACTTTTTAAGCAGCTTTGCCAAGGATGAAAATGACATGCCGTCAACGCACTCGTTTCATTACTTATTAGCCATGTATCATTACTGCCCACCAGTCAGTACATACTATGCGTTTCCATCTCAGCTTGATCTACAAATAACAGAGTTCTAACTCCTAATGAAACAGTAGAAAAATTTTAGTGACTTGGATATACACGTTCTTTATGTAATAGCGCCAGTTTGACACTGGCCACTGGTAAAGGCCAAATCACACAAGAACTGCTTGAAGACTCTAGGTCAACTTGTATCTGCGGCTCCTTTTTAAAGCTGTTGGCTTTCAGTTTATGCTGGTTACGGTGACTGCAGCTGACAAACATAGTTAACATTAGGAGGAAAAAATATAATATAAGCTTGTTTTGAACAGAAAATTGATTACCTTCAAGAGTCACAAGATTTCATAACAATTCTATTGTGATTACATGGGACATCTAAAAAAAATTCCTCATCTCCTAAAGGTATACAAAAGCCATCTTAAAGAAATTATCAGGATCAAAATTACTTATTATGTAAGATTTATGCATTGAAATTATTAGCAGACTTACAGATAGTTAAAGCCACAGAGTACTTTTAAAAGGCTATATGCTTTTCATCACTATTCTTACATTTTACTTTCCTGTCCAAGAATAGAGAGATATATCTGAAAAAATTGTCAGAATTCCTCAGTCTGCTTCAGTCATCTCAAGGAGAAACTAAAGAACCTTTCTTCTCCCCCACTCCAAATCAAAGAGATGCAAAACATTAATAACAAAAAACTGGTGTAAAATAGTGGGTATATCAAGCCATAATACTGCATATGTAGGAATTTTTTTGTTTTCCTATCGTCACACTTTCACCAAAAGCATATTCCCAGTGCGCTCCATCTGATTATATGTACAATACAGAAATTATACACTCGAAAGGGATTTATAAGAAGACAGCATTATCCTCGTGTGTACTATTAACTACTAGAAGTTGTAATTTTAATTACCCCCCCCCCCCCAAAAAAAATAAATCAGCATGCAGTTTGGCATTAAGGACTTTTTTTTTTTGCTAAGGAGTGTGATTTAATAAAATGATACATTGTTGACTCACCACAGCGCGTACTATGTCTCATCTATAGGAAATGGTTCAAAGGCATCAACTTCATGCATGGGTTGCCATAGCTGATACTTGAGTTTGGCTTGCTGCTGGTACAGGTTTCCAATACTAGCCCTGAGCACAGAAAAAGAGAAAGAAATATTTGGGGTTTATTTTTCAAGTCTGATAGACACAGAAAAAGTTCAGAAAACTAAGCTAACCTGTGTCAAAGACTTAAGATTTTCCTCTGATAATACCATAATGCTTCCAGTTATAGGCAGTATCTGTATCATAAATTTCCCTTCTTCCATGCAAAGAAGAAAGGCTGGAGATAGAAAATAATGCAGGATGAAGTGTTGTTTAAATGGAAGAGAGGTGTCACGATTATTTCCCCCCCAAAAAAGAAGAAAAAAAAAAGAAAACCATCAAGGCAGGCAGAACCTAGTGCTCAAGAGCTCATGTTCAAGACCGGTCAAATTGCAACAGATGGCACTAAAAATCATAAAACTGTTCTAAAATAATTATTTTTGTTTCTATCTTATCTTTCTCACATCACATCTTCAATTTTTTTCTTTGGATAAGGAAGAGCAAAAACTTTCAGTATAACAAGTTGAGATTTCTACACAGTCATCTGTCACTAATACATGGGGATTGAAATTAAATTTTATTTGTGACATATGAACAGCTTTAAAAATTGTGGGATATGGATAAATATAGGCATAAGAAAAGGCCTGTGAATTACTGCTGTTTGTCAAAGTAGCATCCTCTTAAAAACAAACAACAAAACATGGGACAAAATATGTTCAACTGACAAAGTGAACGCAGTTAAGAAACTTACAGACAACCTCAAGAAATGTGGTAAAAAGCAAATGTTGTGGTATTAAGACGGTGAATGAGAGGAAGAAGACCGAAGCATGTACCACTCTGGTGTCTAGCCACTGAACAGAATTAGGTGACTAATATTAAGCGTAAGGTTTGGACAACATTTTCTTACCACTGTTTCACACCATGTTGTAATGGGTTTGCATGGCAAGGTTTTGGTAGAGGGAGGCGATACAAGGGTGGCTTCTGTGAGGAGCTGCTACAAATTTCTCCTCTGTACGATACAGCAAATACCAGCCAGCTCTAAGACTGGCCTGATGCTGGCCAAGGCCGAGCTGATCAGCAATGGTGGTAGCACCTCTGTGATAATGTATTTAAGAAAGGGAAAAAGTTACTGTGCAGCAGCAATTGCAGTAAGAGAGAGGAGTGAGAATATGTGAGAGAAACATTTCTGCAGACACCAAGGTCAGTGAAGAAGGAGGGGGAGTAGGTGCTGCAGCTGCCAGAACAACGATTCCCCTGCGGCCTGTGGTGAAGACCATGGTGAGGCAGGCTGTCCCTCTGCAGCCCATGGAGATTCACAGTGGAGCAGATACCTGCCTACACTACATGGAGGAACACCACACTGGAGTAGGTGGATGCCTGAAGGAAGCTGTGACCCCGTGGGAAGCCTGGCAGCATCTGTGGAGTGAGAGGAGCCCATGCTGGAGCAGGTTTGCTGATAGTGACCCCATAGGGGACCCACACTGGAGCAGTCAGTTCCTGAAGGACTGCACCACATGAAGGAGAACCATACTGGAGCAGTTCATGAAGAACTGTAGCCTGTGGGAAGGACTCATGCTGGAAAAATCAAGGAGGACTGTCTCCCATGAGAGTGACCCACACTGAAGCAGGGGAAGCATGTGAGGAGTCCTCCCCCTGAGGAGGAAGGAGCAGCAGAAACAACAGTGTGATGAACTGACCGCAACCCCCATTCCCTGTCCCCTGTGCCACTGGCGGGGAGGAAGGAGAGAAATCGGGAATAAAGTTAAGCCCGGGAAAGAAGGGAGGGGTGGGTGGAGGGTGTTTGAAGATTTGGTTTTATTTCTCATTACTCCTCTCCGAGTTGATTGGTAATAAATCAGATTTTTTCCCAAGTTGAGTCTGTTTTGCCTGTGACGGTAAATGCTGAGCGATCTCCCTGTCCTTATCTCAACCCACAAGCCTGTTGTTATATTTTCCTCTCCCCTGTCCAGTTGAGGAGGGGGAGTGATAGAGCATCTTTGGTGGGCACCTGGCATCCAGCCAGGGTCAAACCACCACATGTTTTCAAACAGCTCAAAAGAGAAGTAAACTAAAATTTTGTACTAACAATAGAAGACTAAAAATCATTATGGGAAAAAAAATGCTTAACCAGAAAGGGCCCACTACACTTCACTGAACTGGGACAAGAGTTGCACATACTCAGGGTCCCTGAAATCCCACTTCAAATAGCAGTTTCTAGTGTCCTGGGTTATCTGACCTCCTAGTGTAGAATCCTGGTGAAGCAGGACTTGACTGGAATTGTCTTCTAGAACTCCAAATTTTACTGTTTATTACAATGTAAAAAGCTGATAACAATCCTGGGAGACTAAAGCACCCCAAATTTCCCATGTCACTAGTGTGATGTAAGCAAGCATCTGCACTCGTGCAGTCATCAACATCTTTGTTTCCTTGGACAGGAGAAAAACCTGTAAGCCTAAAAATACAACAGCTGTAACAAGGGCTCTGACTCTGTCCTATGCTCCAGGCGTACTCAGGGATATCCTAAGATACAAAAAAGCTCATGACTTCACATCCCTTCTGTAGAGATGGAGCTGATGAGAACATTCCACTGCCACTAGTGAGTTCATGTGCCAAATCCTTTATTAAAAAATCTCACTATATAACAGACAAACAAGACTGGAAAGTATCGTAACTTGAATTTCCTGTCCTCTTCTAACAATAAGCCAAGACTGATTCTAAAGCTTGCTAACAAAGCTATGGCTATCAGGCTAAAATACAGTATAACAACTCAAGGAAAGTATGTAACTTTTGCAAATGGTGGACACAGGAACATTAAATTTTTTCCTGCCCCCTGTGTTGCCTTTGATCTATACTTTAATCTCACTATCACAGCATAAGAGAAAGGAAACATAGCCCTAACATCTGATATTTCACACGAATTAAAGTTGTATGTTGCTTTCGGTTTTAGAACACCAGTTTTAGATGGCTACTTGAGTACAAAAGATTTGCTTGTTTCTATGAAAGACTTTTTCTTATGTCTGCCTCAGACAGATGGTGCTGCAAGAAATAAAGAAAAAAAACCCTCACTGCAAATGCAGTGTGGTTTGTTTTTTTTTTTAAACTGGTGCCCCTTTAAGAGGGTTAATTTGTCTTGCAAGTGGCCTTCAAAACAGTAAGCATGCAAGAATCATAGAAAAGGGTAGCAGAACATGAGTGTTGGAAGCCAGGTTATATTTATATTCAGTGTTGAGGTCCAGTGAAGTCTCTCTCCTGTTCTCCTGATGACATAACAGAACAGCAACTGTGGTGATACTGCAATCACTAGGCTTTTAGGTCACAAGTTCTAGTATTGCTATTATAAGCTCAAAATGTAACCAGTGGAATGGGAGGGGCTATGGGTATAGAATGCTTGACATAAATTTTCAAACCAAAGTAAGTTTTTAATTTTTTTCTTTAATCAACCAGCCAGCAGTATTTTCTGTTATTCGGTAATTGTCCGAAGAACTGGGTAGCTTCTACTGAACAACAGTTAAAGAGATAACCAATTTTAAAGCTGGGGACCTTTCTCTAAGTGCAGATTTTCTGTCTTCCAAATCATAATAAAAGTATGATGTTGTCTAAAAGCAATGTTAAAACCCTCTTCCTTTGGGCCTGCTTTAGCTCTCCCTTAAATTGAATGAGTTTTGCAATGGACTGCAAACTACAAATGATATGACATTCTCCAATACCACAGTAGGGAAATTTTGATAGCTCTCCCTTTGCTTTCACAAGACAGATCTGGTGCTGTAACACTGCTGGAAGATATTTTGTCTTACAATTATTGATTCAGTACTTTTAAATCTCTAAATAATGGCTGCAAACATGCCAACCACTGGCACAGGGGGGAAAAAAAAACCCTACATGAAAACACTCATCCTCAAGATCTGCTCATAAAAAGCCCCTTCATTCTAACAATGAGGGACAACTAATATCAAGTAGGCAGACAGGCAGCTGAAGGCAACTTACTTTTCATGTTAAGTGATTTGTGCCCTTATCCTATTCAGGAACATCCCTTTAATCCTAATAGTCCTCAACAAAATCATAATTACAACAGGACCCTGATAAATTATGCGTACTCTGAAACAGCAGGAGAGAGCAATGCGCAAGAGTGCAGTTTACCGAGACTCAGGGAGAAAGAATATGATTAAATGGCTGAGGTCAAATCGCCTTTGTCATTCACATCTGTGCCCCCATAAAAGAAAGTCATTAGCTGAGCCAACTGAAAAGGTATTTCTATGCCACCTTTCCTAGCAGGAAGTGAGCACACAGCAAAAGCATCACAGAAAAATTACTCCTCCAGAACGTCCCTGGCTAGTGACTACAGAGTAATGTTCGGAAAAAGGGTTAAAATACCAGAGGTTTGGTGCACTCCACTTTCCCCAAGGCAAGTTTGAAAAGATAGCTTACATGTGGGCAAAGACAAACAGCCCTGTGCAGTACCAACACCATCCTGTTCTATCTTAACCTTTCTCTTTTTCTGAAGCTGGCCTTGCACGACAAGATCCGTGTCCTTCAGCAAGCTGATTTCAGGCTTCTCCTGATCATTTACAATATACTCATTTGCCTTTTACTCCTAAAAAATTTCTACTCTATGCCATTATTTTCTTCAAAATCTGTATTTTCATATAGTCTTGGTTTGTATTTAAACAAGTCTCTGGCAAAACTCGCAGTGAATGTACCAGAGAAGGGGAAGGCTGCATTGAGGATATCATGAAGCTATGCAGCAAAAAGAACTCATGTAAACAAGCTCACAATCAACTCAGTACACGAGTGGTGTGAAACATGCCCATCATGGTTCACTGGAAGCACCACCTGCTTAGTAAACAATGCTGTAACACTTAATTATCCAAGTCAAATTTGTGTGATCTCTAATAAGGCCTCTCTGCAGTAAAAAACCAAAACCAACATTTCTTCCTGTAGCCATAGCTTTTCTGCCAGAGGATTTCCCTGCAAGGCAACATTGATTTCACTGCAGTAACTACAGATTGTAAATTCTCTTTCATAAAATAACTGGCCTATAGTGTGCTGTAAACACTTTTACTAAAAGCTCTTGGTGGTTCTGTAAGACCTAATAGGCTGAGTTGTTCACTTGCATCTGAGAGTAATGCACAAGAGTGATGAATAACTTAAAAGACCATTTTCTTAAAAACAACCTCTACCCCCACATCCTACACAGTTTGTCAAACACTCACTTCTCCCCACACATACTTTTTTTGGCATTCAAACACTTTGCAAAAGGCCAAGATTTCTGTCCTCTGGATCTTCTAGGTGCCTATCATTATTCTCTCTTCTTTTTTATTTTTACAAATTCAAATTTTATATATCTCTGTATGGACTGTATAACCCACATAACGTACTCATTTCTGCTGAATTGCAAGCCAAGACACCTCCTTCCCTCAGAAGCCCCCAAGCAGCGTTAGAGGTGATGAGGCTGAGTAAAACACTACTGTTTACATGAGCCAGCTGGTAAAGCACTATCACACTCCTGTCCATGATGTGCCTCCGCACTGCTCTCACAACCACCGGTCACCTTAAGTGCCCAAACAGAAAAGCTCATACACACCCGAACACAGGAAAACAGTGGTTCTCTGGCCACAAAATGTACAGCTGCAGCCTTCTTGCTTCAGTTACCCGTTTACTTCATTAATCTGTCTCTCTCTCCCTCTCCCCCATTTTTTTTTTAAACAGCAATCAATATTCATCACCCCACCCTGCGAAAGCAGTTAGTCATAGAATATTAGCATCAGCCACCTACCATTCCGTGCTTGCGAGCTATTCTCCTCGTCCAGAAACCTTTCCCCAAAACTGCGATTTTAGGTGGTATTTTTAAAATCACATTCCAAACAGTGCCAAGGAAAAGATGGGCTATTTATAATAATAAAAAATAAAAAGATGGGCAGTTGGATTCAAGGTAAATCACCGTTTTCCTTTAAAGAACTAAATAAAAGCATGGGGGAGAGGGTAGAGCAGAACAGAAAAAGGGGAGGCAAAATGTCGATAATAATGAAATAAGAGAGGGGGAAAAAAAAAAAAAAAAAAGAATGGCTTGCTGAATCACGCTCTTTCACTGCCTGGAAACCATTGTGCAGCGTGATGCTGGCTGTACCATTGTGGAACCTACCAGAGGAGACAGGCAGAGAGCTTGGGGAATGGGGCTGCTATGGCAACTGAAAGGAGCACACATGACGTCAAAGCACACAGAGGTCTCGCAGGGGGAGGGAGAGAAGAGAAAAATCTAATCTGCAGCCACAGCTACGGTATCTCCTGGTGAATCTGGGGATAGAGCAGACTGCAAAGGGAAGCTGAATAGTCTTCTGTAGCACTAACCAGCAGCAGCAGCTTAGGCATCTGCAGCATTGGGGAGTTAGTCAGTACAGAGAGGAGGTAGTAACAGCAGTGTGGATCTGCTCTTTTGTTTGCATTAGCTATACAAAGATATAAATGCTCATCACTTTAAAAAAAAAATATTGAAATTAGTTTAAATTTTGTGCTCAAGGTGGGTGTGTGTTTGTGATTAAAAAAAATAATAATCACAACACATCTCCTTCGCAGCTATTGAACACAGCTATTCATGCAGCTATTGCTCGCATGAACAGGCAATGTAACTCTGAGAACAGAGTCCCTCAGAAGCCCAAGGAACCGCTAGAGATTTCCCCACTATGGTATGTTGTGCCCACTACTAGAATGCCCCAAATCCCCAGATTAAAAACGTGCCAATTCTTAAAGGTCCCATTGCACAGAGGTACTACTGCAATTTGAGCTCACAGAACCAGCAGAGCTGGTGATGACTTCTGATGTCCTCAAGTTGTAAAGTTATGCAGATGACATTTCTTCTGCATACATCAAACTGCAGGATGTCTCCTCTCTTCTGACATTAAACAGCAAAGAAAGTACCTTGATAAGACTAATACACTGAACTAGACTTCTGTAAGATTTAGGCTGGGATAACAGCTGTCCAGAAACATTACAGTGAAATTCAGTCTTGCTGGAACACCTATCTTCTGTGAAAAACAAACCATTTACAGAATCACAGAATCATTACATTGAAATAAACCTCTAAGATCATCAAGTCCAACAGTCAACCTAACACCACCATGCCCACTAACCGTATCTAGATGTGCTACATCAACAGGTTTTTTGAGGTGACTCCACCACTTCCCTGGGCACCCTGTTCCAATGTTTGACAACCCTTTTAGTAAAGAAATTTTCCTAATGTCCAGTCTAAACCTCCCCTGGCACAACTTGAGGCCATTTCCTCTTGTTCTATCACTAGTTACTCGGGAGAAGAGACTAACACCCACCTCACTACAACCTCCTTTCAGGTAGTTGCAGAGAGCGATAAGGTCTCCCCTCAGCCTCCTCTTCTCCAGGCTAAACAACCCCAGTTCCCTCAACTGTTCCTCGTAAGACCTGTTCTCCAGGCCCTTCACCAGCTTTGTTGCCCTTCTCTGGACACACTCCAGCACCTCAATGTCTTTCTTGTAATGAGAAGCCCAAAACTGCACACAGTATTCGAGATGCAGCCTCATCAGTGGTGAGCACAGGGGCACAATCACTTCGCTATCTCTGCTGGCCACACTATTTCTGCTACAGGCCAGGATGCTGTTGGCGTTCTCGGCCACCTGGGCACACTGTCAGCTCACGTTCAGCCACTGGTCGACCAGTACCCCCAGGTCCTTTTCTGCCTGACAGCTTTCCAACCACTCATCCCCAAGCCTGTAGACTGCATGGGGTTGTTGTGACCAAAGTGCAGGACCTGGCACTTGGCCTTGTTAAACCTCATACAATTGACCTCGGCCTATTGATCCAGCCAGTCCAGGTTCCTCTGCAGAGCCTTCCTACCCTCGAGCAGATCAACACTCCTGCCCAGCTTGGGGTCACCTGGAAACTTACTGAGGGAGCACTCAATCCCCTCATCGAGATCATCAATAAAGATGTTAAACAAGACTGGTCCATTGTATATAAACAAATACTGAGCCCTGGGGGACCCTGCTTGTGACCAGCCACCAGATGGATTTAACTCTGTTAATCACAACTCTCTGTGCTTGGATGTCCAGCTGGTTTTTAACCCAGCTTAGAGTGCACCATGAGCTGCCAGCTTTCTTAGAAGAATGCTGTGGGAGACTGTGTCAAAGGCTTTACTAAAGTTCAAGTAGGTGACATCCATAGCCTTCCCCTCATTGACTAGGCGGGCCATCTGGTCATAGAAGGAGATCAGGTTGGTTAAGCAGGACCTGCCCTTCATGAACCCATGCTGGCTGGGCGTGAGTCCCTGGTTGTCCTGCACCTGCCACGTGAGTGCCCTCAAGATGAACCACTCTGTAATCTTCCCTGGTACCGAGGTCAGACTGACAGACCTGTAGTTCCCGTGATCCTCCTTCCACCCCTTCTTGTAGATGGGTGTCACACTGGCAAGCCTCCAGTTGCCTGAGATCTCCCTGGTTGACCAGGACTTTCTGATAAATGATGGACAGTGGTTTGGCCAGCTCCTCTGCCAGCTCCCTCAGTGCTCTTGCATGGATCCTAACCGGCCCCATAGACTTGTGAATGTCCAGGTGATGTAGCAGATCATTAACTGCTTCCTCCCGAATTATGAGGAGTTTGTTCTGCTCTCAGTCCCCATCTTCCAGCTCAGGGGACTGATTTCCTAGAGGATAGCTTGTCTGACTATTAGAGACTGAGGGAAAGAAGGCATTAAGTACCTTAGCCTCTTCCTCACCCTTGGTGACAATGTTCACCTCCGCATCCAACAGAGGATGGAGATTCTCCTCAGCTTTCTTTTTGTCATTAATGTATTTGTAGAACCACTTTTTGTTGTCTCTCATGACAGTTGCCAGCTTGGGTTCTAGTTAGGCTTTTGCCTCTCTAATTTTCTCTCTGCATGACCTAACAAGATCCCTCTACTCTTCTTGAGTTGCCTGCCCTTTCTTCCAAGAGTGGTAAACCCCCCTTTTTTGCCTGAGTTCATTCAGTATATCAATTACATTGGTCAAGAAGAGCTCCAAGGAACTCACTGTAACTTTCCTGCTAGTAGTCTGAATATTCTGCAGGCTTTACCAGGGCCAGAGCCAAACACAGTCCCGTATGACCTAGAACTCTAACACAGACATTACCTAACTCAGGTTGGTCAATTGTTGCCTTTCTGAGGGCCATGCAAGTGCCTTTAGCAGGCCATGCGCTGACATGTGATGTGATCCATAAATACTTAAAATGTTTAACGTAACTATGGATGAAGTGAAGTCATTGGCCGTGTCTGGTCCCTGAGCTATAGATTACCCATTCTTGTCTTAACTATACCATGTTCCTCCACCCTCCTTTCTTCATTAGCTTGCGTGTTCTGCTATCAGAACTTTTTTTTTGGAAGTGAAGGTTTTCAACTTGATCTGTGTATCATTCCCACGTACATATATACATGCATGGAGGCCTGAACACAACTATTTCCAGTGAGAAAAAATACTATAGTTCCAACTTTCCTACGCTGTTCTTTTTTTTTTTTTTTTCTCCACAAGCTAGTAGTCATCACAAAGTTCTCCCCAAGCTCTACCTTATACTAAGAGAAGACTGGATGGGGCATAGTAAAGAAGCATGCATAAGTACATTACGTGCCCAGAGAATGTCCTGCCGCTGTCACCAATGTCCTGAGGAGGCATGGAGGACAGCAGGGCACAACCTCCACCACCGTTTGCAAACACCTGCGCAGTAGACGTAAGCAATAAGCCAGATAGTTTCACTGTGTCAAGTAACGGGTCTCAGTAATCATAGCATATTTGAATGGGTAAGCTTCAGAAATCTAGAGTTTACTACACATCTTTTTTTGAATGATGAGGGGAGGAAGGACAAGTAAAGGAGCTGCAAGATGCGTAGCAGAAGCTACAATTAGCAATAGCTACAACAATTAGCAGTAACTACAAGGTATTGAAACAAAAAAAAACAACCCGACCCAAACTCTCATCATAAGATTGGCAAAACAAACGAACAAAAAATCTGAACAGGCAGTTTTCACATCGTCATTAAAAACTCCAAAGCCTTCATTCCCTTTTTGTCTCTGTAACTATATTCTTCTTTCTCACATACCACATCTACTCTCTCAAGGCATCTAAGACACGATTTTCTGCTACCATCTATACTGTCATGTTTGCACAAGGAGTACTGTTTCTGCTTCCAGCAGAGAGGAGTAATAAAACACTCAAAGATTTCATCACTTCCATATCCTACAGAACACCCTGAAAAATTATTTCTTTTGTGCTTACAGTCTTCTTCAGCAAGACTCTAGAAATACACTATTGTTAGACAAAATACCAGAATGAAATTGCCTGTTTGAATGAAGCCTGTATACTAGCCTTTTTTTTGAGGGTGTCTGTTTATTGCAAAAACCTATTAAAGACTTTTGATCGTTTGGTGAAAGACTCTACTGCAGCAACCATATACAAATATATATACACATACGTATATAAGTTTATTACTATTCTGGAGCAAACGGGGATTTTTTTTTTTCTTAAAAATTTTTTCTTAAAGATATGTGTCCATACACGTATTTTACCTGTATTACCTAAATTGTTTGGGATACACTAAAAAAGAGGTTTCCTGGAAAAAAAAAAAAACTATTCTGCGAGTCAGTAGAATGGATAATACCTTTGAAGATAGCATTAACTGACCATTCATTGCTTCAGAAGGGGTAGGAGGTGGTTGCTTTTGATACAATTGTGAGACTGGTGTTGGGGGAAGGGAGAAGAAATGAAAAAGCCTAAGCTCTTGCAGAGGTGAGATAATTAGGGTATTCATCCTTGGAACAACAGATCTAATAGAAAATAGCATCTTTTCAGATGCTGCTTTTTCTAATGAAAGGATGATGCTTTCTCGACCTCAACAGCTAAACCAGTATTTCACTCCACACTTGTCTTGAGTGATTACAGCTCCCTCTTTACCGTGTCCTGCTGAGATGGCTTACTGTCTGGGCCAAGATATAACAAGATGTCATAAAATGCATTCCAGCCTGAAATCAGGCCTCAGATAAACACTGTAATGGCACTAAACACTGACAGAGTACAGAAAATTTGAGTCAAACAATTTAAATAAATAATTTTAGGCACCTCTTTTCCAGAATAGCTACCCCAGTCTTAACGGGCAGACATGCTCTCAATGATAAGCAAGACTAGAAGTGGGTATGGCCTAAATTTAAGATCTGCTGGACTGAAGCAGAAGTTTACAACACAAAGACAGGTACAAAAATCACCATGGGCCAACTAAATTCATTTCAGCAAAGCCCTTGTACCCACTTTGTTCCTCTAAAGCACTCATTAGTATTGGTCTTTTTTAATACAAAACTTCATCTTGTTTTAATTTAAATGTGAATTCCAAAAAAAGTACATACAATTTGTAGCTCAGGAGATGAACACTAGACTATACCTCTGTCCTTGATTTTCATGAGACAGACTGGGAGCACTGAGGTTTGGAGAACAATTATGTAAAGAGTTGCTCACATTCAGTCCTGTATTTATTAAAAAAAAGAAAAAAAAAAAGAGATCACTCTTAAAACAAAAAACAACAGTGTCAAATTCAGATTTTGGTCCTTCTGCATTTCCAATTCCTTGTTTGCTGATGCTGTTTAGTTAAGGAAAAAAAAAAAAAAAAAAGATTAAAAATAGATGTAGGTAATTGAGGCACTCTTAAAAAATTCTAAGCACTACTTTTAACAGATGGAGGAAAGCAGGTGTGACTCTGTGTTTACCATTAGCTGGTTTTTATATGAATGTTCTGAAGTGGTCCTACCAGGGAACTGGAAACTACAGCAGCAGTAGCTCTGCCTGCTGTGGAAGTACTTGGAGACTCACTGTTAATCCACACGAGGTCCAGGACTAAACTGGAATTGCTCAAGCAATTTATGCCATTCTTCCCAAAACATGATGCATGGATGGCTGAACGTAGCAACTCCTGAATCACCACAGTTCACAATCCAGCATATTAGGTTTAGGAGCTGCTATGCACCCCGTTCAGCTCTATCATCTGCCTTACAAAGGTTATATTCTTCTCATTGGCTAAATGGATCACATTAAATTAGGGCCACTAAAATAAAATCCTAGAAAGCAAGCACCTTCATGTTTTAAGGCATAATGCAACAAACCAATTGCTGAACAAATTCTTCCACCCAACTCAGTCCTAAAGCTACAACTAAGTGATTTCTCAACATTGCTTTTCAGCCATAGTTTTCCAGTCTTATGTAATGTTGCGCTGTCAAGTGGAACGGTGAAGAGGTATGATGGGCTATCTACAGATGTTAAACCCCAGACTCAGTACACTGCTACTGTTCTCCCCAGGTATATGCCCACTGTACATCAAATCCAAGAGTTCCTTTGTTCCAAAGTGGTTTTTCAAGCTAGAGGTCTCAATATATGAACAGTTTTTTGCAGCTGTCCTTTGTCTGCAGTACCATCCATTGTACTGAACTGCTCAGCTGGTTTTAACAAAATCCAAAAAATTGCAATGCCTTCATTGATTTTATTCAGTCTCATACTCAAGAATAATTACTGATGAAGGTTGACCTGGACTTTATCTCAGGCAAAAGAAAGAATTATCTTGGATTTTGCGCTCATATCCATCAAAAGGCTTAACTGCCAATATCAATACTGGCTGGGAGAAGACATGCTAGAGAGCAGCCCTGTGGAAAAAGACTTGGGGGTACTAGTAGATGAAAAGCTGTACATGAGCCACCAGTGCACAATTGCAGCCCAGAAGGCAAATTGCATCCTGGGCTGCATCAAAAGAAGCGTGGCCAGCAGATGGAGAGAGGTGATTCTGCCCCTCTATTCTGCCCTGGTGAGACCTCACCTGGAGTACTGCGTCCAGCTCTGGAGCCCCCAGCACAAGAAGGACATGGACCTGTTGAAGCGAGTCCAGAGGAGGGCCAGAAATATGATCAGAGGGCTGGAGCATCTCTTCTATGAGGACAGGATGAGAGTGTTGGAGTTGTTCAGCCTGAAGAAGAGAAGGCCCCGGGGGGATCTTATGGTGACCTTCCAATATGTGAAACGGGCCTATAAGAAGGCAGGGGAAGAACTGTTCACAAGGGTCTGTAGCGATAGGATGAGGAGTAATGGTTTTCAGCTAGAAAAGGGTAGATTTAGGTTGGACATTAAGAAAAAGTTCTTTAATATGAGGGTGTTGGATCACTGGAACAGGTTGCCCAGAGAGGTAGTGGAAGTCCCATTCCTGGAGACATTCAAGGTCAGGCTTGATGGGACTCTGAGCAACCTGACCAAGTTAGAGATCTCCCTGCTTACTGTCGGGGGTTGGACTAGATGACTTTTAGAGGTCCCTTCCAACCCAATACATTCTATGATTCTAAGATTTTCCACATGATTATTACACTAATGGCCGAGAGAGCCCCTTGGAAAAGTTAAGTGAGCTGCACATACTGCTATCATCCCTTTCACCCCTTATCCTTCTACTACCTCTTCACCATCATACCATGAAGAACAGTACATTTTAGTTTTAAGATTTCTTTAACTTTGTTATTACAGCTGGACAAATGTAACCAAACTAAAACGAGGTGGAGAACTAACTATGACTGGCATCACGTCCACTTGCTGGTTAACTCTGCCATTGAAAAGTACAATCTAGTCAGTAACTTCATGTGGCCTGACTCATACAGAGCTGCTGCAATTAATTATAAACTGTAACTGGAGACAAAGTCTGGTAACTGAGAACAGGCAAGAATATCACAGGGCAGGGCAGGGCTGTTGGACAAGTTCACTTTATTCATTTTTTCACAAGGAAGGTTTTAAGTGAAAAAGACTGTGAATCAGCATAATAGATGCATCAGAAGAATATGTAAAACACTGATTAACAGTAACTGACTCAGGGAGTGATACTGATCACCTGCTTGCACATCATACAAACAACTGCAAAATCAGGTAACTACTCTGGCATTTTATGGAAATGTATTATCTGACAAATTGAAAACCTGCTTTATATGTGGTAGAGGAAATGAATGGTTTCTGAAAAAATGATTCTTCAAGTCAAGAGCGCTATTCATTACCCATACATTTCTAAATCGATAGAATATAGGATAAAACAAATCTTAGCAGATTTACATTAAGCAGTAATAAGATATGCACTAACACAGAAGAAATGTGCACAGGCATGCATATGAATACACAAATTAGAAGGGTTCAAGTCTTTACCATGATAACCAGAAAAAGGAAGTCCTGATCCAAAGCCCATAAATATTAAACAGAAGGATGCACATATACCTCACTAGGCAGTGAATTAGATGTAAAAAAAACGGGCTGCTATGTACTTACTTCAACAAAAGGAATGAGCACAATTAATAACTTAAATCCTAGAAGTGTTGAAAGAAACAGGACCTTCTTATTGTGCATAAAACTATTTCATCTGTAACTTCAATTTTACTGCATCTTTAATGAAAAACACTTTGGTATTTATTTGATGACATGCACAGCAAGAAAACAATTTCAGCACACAATACTACTGCCATTTTTGAAATCTCACCCTCACTGGTCTGTCTACTGTCAAGGGCTGTATGTCCTGTAAAACTCTAGCAAATTAATATACCCTAAAATGTACTGATATAATTTTGAATAAATTTATTGTGGGTGTTTTATCATCCTAATGACACAAAACATTACATCAAATGCTAAAGATTCCATAAACTGAATGCTTACTATGGAAACCAAAACAATTGTAATTTTAAATTGCAATCCGATCATAAAACCAAAAACTGCTCAAGCCTTCTTTAATTTTAAAAATTACCATTTGCTGTATTAATAATTCTTCTAGATTGAATGATTTTGTGGTCAATTCTCCCTGCAGAGATACATAAAGCATGTGTCAAGGATTCAAGTATAAATTATTCCAGAATAATAGAGCACTAAACAGAATTTAAACTTGTTTCAGGATGCAAACAGAAATCAACCCCTCCCCCAAATGAGTACTTCCTCCATTTACATAATATGAATACACAACCACCATTTACAATATTTCACAGGTTTACATCAAAACCATGACATACTTCCAGCTGACTTCTGAGAAAATTTCTGTCAGCTCACTTTGCTACAACCATAAAATTAAATCAGACTGTGACAGATGGTGTCCAGCCTGTCTGAAGATATTGTCTGCTGTATAAATATTGATGGTTTTAGTAAGTTGTGCTCCAAATGCATGTTTAGAAAGAATATAGTTTCCTGTCTTGAGCTTAACTAACAGTAAAAGCTTTGACCATGTTACCATGGCAATAATATGTTCCCTAAGGTAGGATTTAGAAGAGTTTGGCCAAACAATTCTCTTGGCTAAACTGCTGTATTCAAAGTTGCACAGACTTACCAAAATAGGAGAAGAATTAATGTCTAGATTTGGTGAACTACTTGGATTTCAGCACCCTGCTGACCTGTAGCTACACCTCCTCTGCTACTGAAAACTCTGGTTCCTGGGTAACTTCAGAAGCTTTCCGCATGTTGCCTTTTCTTCAAAAGTCTTTGTTGGTAGATTACTTGCTTCTTAAATTCAATTCTTGATTACAGCTTGGGCAACTCATCTACTTTCTCTCAAGCTCACCTGGTGACGCTTTGCACTTACGAAGTCCTGATTCCACATTTCATGCACATAAGCAAGTCTCTGCTCCCATGAGAAAGCCAAACGATTCCAACTAATACTGGGATTATAGAATGTCAGAACTAGCAGTACATGATCCATTTATTTTAATGCAATTGCCTTGCTTGTCTCCAAGCATTTGATTCCCCCAGGTATTTCTTTCAAATACATGATTTCAAAGGTGTGCTTATTCCACTCTGGGAGCAGAATGATTACCTAAATAAGAAGCATTTTTGAACGTTTCATTTTTTCCTCAGCCTTGACCCAAGAAATAGGTCAAAAAGGTTTCGCTTAAACTAGGGAGTTGTAAAGATGGTAGCTCATAAAGACAGAAACTAACATTGAGGACTCTAGCGTTGCCTGCAAGTTAAAATGAAGTAGAACAGACACATTTTCATTTGATTTGTAGAAAATTCATTCACAGCAAACAAGCAAGATGATAGGTATACCAGCTACCCAGTGCACTATATATGGGATGTATGTTCTCAAAGTACATAAAAATTCTCTTCATCGTAACTGCAGCTCAAGCTGCATCTCCCACTTCATGTCATACTGGATGACAGAGAAATGTAAGAAGCTCCCGAAAAAACATGTTTCCTCTTCCTTCCACAACTCCAGACACAATCCAAGGTCTCTATTAGTGAGCACTACGAGGCAGAATGGACACAACTGTAATTTAATGTCACACTCAAAGTTTATCAAGACAAGCAGCAGATGTAGTCTCAGAATAAGACCGTTCGAGTTGTTACATCCATGATGTACTCAGCTGCTTCTATCATACAGCATTATGCACATCTGTCAGAGCAACATTTTTAAGCACCATATTTTAATATTGATTCTGGAATGAAACAACAGCTAAATGAGGTTGATGTGCAAACTGGACGAGCTTGACAGGTCCATAAATCCCTCAAATGTGCAGAACAGTGATGCGAAAAGAGTGTAATTCCAAGCCAACATAATTTAATTTTAGAATTGAAGTAATAGCTCAGATGCAACAGAGACCACGTTCTCCAGACATTCTCATTCTGCTAACTTAGACACTGTTTGTGCTTCTAGCCCTTTCCCCTCTCCACTGCCTCAGCATACTTCTCTTTCATCCTGCCATATTGCAAAGGATGCCATAGAAACAGCAAGAAGGAAAAAAAAAAAAAAAAAGCCAAACCGACACACTCATGAAAATCCTGCCTAAGCTAGAGAAACATAAGGATCCCCACCTGTTTACCTCACTGAAAAAGTAAACTGAGAGATGGTGTGGTCAGTGTCTGTGAGTACCTATACTGGAAAAAAGCATCTGATCTAGACACTTCTAGACACTCACATAATCCAGTAAAACAGGACAAATCTACAGCCAGTGATTGGAATATGAATCTAGGCAAAGCTAGAAAATTCAAGAAGAAAAACAAGTTCTGCAAGTTATGCCAAAACCACACGGCATGCACCAATTTAATACTGCATTGCTTCTGCTGACAGGAAAGTCAAGACCATAACTTGCCTGAACAGACATAAAGGCTTAGAGAACCACTTCCATTGACAGAGAATAGTTTTCAGAGGCCAATTTCAAGGTTGATTCTTATAACTGGTCTAGTTACTTCACTGAAGAGTGATTGCAGCATCATACTATATTTTCCTCAGGGAAAAAAAAAAAAAAAAAAAAAAAAAAAGGTACTTCTGGAAAAAAAGAGTTATTCCTGCTTATTAAGTCAAAAGAAAGTTCAAAATTGACTGATGGAAAGAAAAAACTGAAACCAAAGTCAGGATCTGCAGAAAATTCTATGATCTGCCTTCAAGAAAGAAAAAGAGGCTCTAAAACATAGTTTAGCAACTGGCCATTTTAGAGAGAAAAATAGCACTGTATCTCTATATTTCAGTCCTAAGAATTAAAATACCACAGGGATTGATTTATCTACAGTGATTTTTGTTGAGGGCCATTGCATACTTCCAAGATCCCCACGGTTGTGTTTACTTGAGTTGAAATCCAGGACAAAAACCAGAAAACTACATATTGACACCTACCTTGCAGATCTGTCTCCTACATTTTCCCCTCAGTGATTTGTCTTACTTGCTCTGGTCTCAAGCACGAGAAACACAAGATGGAAATCGTACAATATTTATCCAAACAATACTCTTGGGTGAGCTGTACTTCTTGGAAGTGTCTTATGAAAACACAATTTGGTCATCTCATCATAAGCACCTGGTGTTATTTGAGATACCCTGTGAAGTCCAAGGTAATCTAAAGAGACTTGGGAAGTTTGTCACCACACATTCAGGAGAACCACATCCCTCTTGAATCAGCAGCTAGGTAACAGACAATATTCTCTGTGGCATTTCATTTTGCACTGATATCTATGTTTGAGCAACTGAATTGGGCCCCTAATGTCCTTGGACATCGACTCTGCACTAGCCAGCTGCCTGTTGTCCTCTCCAAGTCAAACTGCAATTCATGACAAACTCCAATTTATCTTTCATTGCTATCACAGACAGGTACAGCAAGATTACAGCATGCAGCTATGACTTGGAAGATGCCCATGAAACATCTTGTGTTTCTTCTTTTGATCACAGATTCTAAGTGAAATCTTGGCACAAGTTCCTTTCAAGCACAGTGCATTTCCTCACAAAACAAAGCAGCAGGTGCCCAAATCAATCTGTGTCAATCTCAACCAATACACTGAAGCATCATTCCAGTTCTGGGGAAAAAAGAGGCATGGTTCTGTGCTATTCTACCACACCCTGTTATCTTTGCCTCTGAGAGTTCTAAACATAAAAGTAAACTCCTTTGCACTTGTGAAATAAAGTCCTGGTAAGTCTTCATCTCCAAGTGATCACGTTTGTGTATAACACAATGAGACCTCTCCCTCAGATAATTACGGCAGCTTTCCCTGTCATACTACCTAGCACACAACATGTTTAATATAGAAATGGTTATCTAGATACATAAAGCAAAAATACTCACAGCAGACAAGGTGCACAGCAAAATGGCTTTTTGGAGCTCTTTATATATAGGGATAGCACCAAAGCTTTAAACTATCTGGTCAATCACAGCTGACACACACGTTTTGTAAAGCGGCTTTGGGATGGAAGACGCTACATGCATTAAAACTATTCATTTAAATACTGTAATATAGTAATTGTTAATATAATAACTTCTGAACAGGTACCAGCTTCACATGAAGAATACCTTTTTCTCAAATTGCAAGGTTTACAGGAAAGGAACAATTTAAAAAAAAAAAAATTACTTCCTGCAATCAAGCAAAGTACTTGCAATTCCTATCAAATAATAGAATTCACAATAAATTAGTGACAAAGCCTCTTGAAGACATAAATGATAGCAGCAAAGCTGACTACCCAGGACCTCAGTGATCACTGCAGAAGTTCAATAAATCAAGTTTACGCAAAAAAAAAATTATAGAGTGCTTGCATATCTTCTTTACTAGAAGTAATTTTCCTTAAATAAAAATAAATTTTAAGAATTTAAAATTGCAAACATATTTATTAACGGGACCACAGGAAAAACTGTGCTCTCTTTTGAGTGTTTATGTAAGTATAATCTTAACATTTGTTATAAAAAGTTCAAAGCTGCTTGAATTTTGCATCTATGCAGCTTTTTTTTATATTTCTTTAAGTTCAAAATATCTTTTGTCCATTTTTTTAAACTAGTAGATCTCAAAGATATTCTCATAATCTGCATGATTACATTGCTTTCTGAGGAAATGCTCTCATTAACACAGAACACTCTTGGAAATGAGTTCAAAAGGTTTTGCCCTAAAAAAGCATGAAAAATAAAACCAAGTTGCAAGAGTTAGTTACCATTCTTGCCAGCAGGAACATGTAGAAATTGCTGTCAAATATAAGCACTTTCTTTAATTTTTGTGGTTATCCAGCAAATGTCTATAATAAAACTTTCGTTTTCAATTGGCATTGAAAGGATTGGGAAAGAAGACATGAGGAAAAAACCACAACTCTTCAGATGTTAACAGGAAAAGAAAGCACACCAATCCATGAAATTCCTATTAAAGTCATGAAGTTTCACTTCGCTTTCCTCCTTAGACAAGCAGCAAGGAATAGGAACAAATTCCAAAGTAATTTTAGCTTCTTTGCTATCATAAAAAAAAAATTTAAAAAAATCACAGAACAGATGGACAGAATGCTATGCAACAAAACCTTCACTGAGGACTGTACTCAACAGAATATCTGCCTTAAATAGCCACTTGAAAGCTGCCCCAGATCATTTCACCAAAACCAGGCTTTACTATAGGTCTTCTGACATCATTGGGTTCAGTAAGAAACCTAGATACCTAGGAATGGCACATCGACACATCTGTCTTTCAGGCCTGTGGTTCCCTGGATGGAATCCAAATCTTAAAGTTGTGTACCAATGCTACCCATGCAACATCTAGAGAGAAACAGGCATTCAAGCAAAGCTTATCCAAAGCTGCAGTCATGAAGGATGACAACAGCCAGTTATCTTAGAGAAAACAGTTGCCACCACACTGTATCTGAATTCCTTGATCTGTCTAGAACATGGACAGTCCAGGTCTCCTTTCATTGTCCTGGGTGCCTACAGTTGTTCTATAAATAGACAGAGAAGGACTGCTGTCCAATTTTTGCAGGACAGCTGAAAAAAGTAATAGCACTTTCAGGTAGTAGCTCAGTGACATAACCACTTTTCCAGACAGTGAAAGGCTTGGATTCACCGTGCAGAAGTGAATGCAAAATTCAAAGTCAGAAACAAAAAGCAAGGGAGAAATAACTCACTTGTGCAATTTCTCAAAAGGAGAAATAGAGGATTCTTGGTTTTGTTCTTACAACTGTTTAAGCAAGCAGAAGTAGTTTTTGGAGCACCAAAAATAACTCAGGCCTCTACTAAAACTGCAAGGCCACTAAGATGGCAAGCATACCCTTCACATCTTTCTCTCTCTGGCTGCTTAAGCAAAGTAGTTACAGCTGCATTCATGAAGAGCCAAATTTAACCAATATGGATGTTTTCAGCTTCGCAACAGTTAGTTGCAGCTCCACCCTATTTCTCAATCCTTATGCTTAACAGACATGTAGGTGATGATCTCACTAGATTTGTATAGAAAGGCATAGAATTGCAGGTGTCAAGACAAGGAAATGATAAGACTTTACAGCTTTATGTATAAAAAAAAAAATAAATGCAGCTTTTGCCCCTATCACAACTGCTTCTAACAGCAAAGCAGAGATCACACTGATGAGAGATAAGACACAGACAAGTCTCAAAATTTCAATAATTTTTTTTTTTTACTCCAACTCCTAACAGCTGACAATGAATCATTGATCAAATATATTAGTCAAATATTAGATGCATGATACCACGATATAGTGCTGTAAGGGTGGCTCTCAGTTATTTGATTATTTTTAGTCTTCAAGGTAATTTAACTAAGGCTAAGAAGCTCTTCAAAAAGAGGAAGCTGCAGTCAAAATAGGCTGCTTGTCTCTTCCCCAAGATCATCATTAGTGTTCATACACAGCTTTCCACATGTCAACACTAGTTTAGTCCAAAAGCTTACTGCTTCTACCCATTGCTGAAAATTGGCTTATCCTGGATCACCCACACATGTTACCCCCTGGGTACCACCCTACTCCAGCCTATTCAGACAGGTATAAGTATTTGCAGGCCAGGTGCCAGTCATCTGATTGTTTGTAATTGCTGCAGACTGGATGCCATTTTCCTAGTTTTATTATGTTTTTATGAACTATACCAGCTAGCAGATGCTACCAAATAATTTACTTCCTGCCCTAGAAGACATAGTCTTTGCTATGTATGAGTACAATTAAGAAAAAATGTCAGAAAAAAAAATTATCAGCAGGCCTTCTTCCTACAGCCCCCTTCTGTAGTGTTCTCACTTTTTCCTCTCTCCTGCTTTTTGCTTGCTTCCTTCATTTAGCAACTTTCTTCTGAAAGAAGAAAATTTTTTAAATTTAATTATTCTCACAAATTTGGCTTGGTTTTTTTTCAAATATTATGAAAGGAAGACCTTTAAGTGAAATGTTTATTGCAATAAGTGAATAAGCCAACAAGAGCTACAGGGCTGCTTCCATCAGCCCACTGACCACAATATTGAAGCAGTTCGCCTTAGACAAGCTAAGAGGACAATTCAAGTGGTTCTGGATGTAAAAGAACAACAGTCAGGGCCTTGGATAGCAAAACCAGCTAACAAATAAAGGCAAGCTTTCACTCCAATGATAAGTTTTATATACTATTAATGATATACTAATTTTGCTTTTTATATCTACCCTAATACCTATGCATTTAGCTTATTTAAACTGTTAACATTCTGGTTTACATTCCTTGAAAGTATTTTGAAAGTGCACCAGAATAGACCTGTTCTGACAAAATCATCTGAATGAATGCCATTTCAGAACAGTTCCTGATGACCTGAGAGATGTCTTTTAAACAAAAACCTTGTACAACTCCCCAGTCCTTTCCAGGCCACAAAAGTGCAAAACCTAGCAAGGCTGAAATCTCAACGCCTAAAAGAAAATGCTGGGAATGCAGATCCCAGAAGCTACTTTCTGCAACATTTAACATTTCTCTAACCATAGATGCTATTTTTATTCAATAATACTTACTGTTCTTGTTTGCTTCTTGCCAGTAATAACTGACCACAGGACTAGTTTGTCCATTTTTACATCTTCACAGAAAAGATGACACCACAGTGAAATGAAGCCACCAAATCTTCCTTATGTAATTGTATTTCTTCTTGAAAAGATAGTTAGACCTAAACAAAATAAGCAATAATCATCTTTTTTCATCTTTCACAAAGAATGCATGGAGAAAAATGACTCATCTTTTTACATAGACACTAATAATATACAAAAGCTAGCAACCCCCCCCCCCTATTTTTATTTGATCATGTTATACAAGTTTTATAAACAACTTTCATGGAACTATGGAAAACTCATGGTTAGAATTTAATTTTGCTATTTTCAAATTCTTTGCAGGCATGCATTTTCCAGACAGGTAAACACAGAGACAACATTACTACTTATTACAAAATTTATTTTAGCTGCTTTTTGTGAGCAAGTATTTTCCCCACATGGCACAAGTCTTAACATGGAAAAACAGTGTTCAAGTCAAAGATTGCAGTGAAGTAGATTGAAGGTATGATCAAGTTCCAAACTATTGAATCCCCAGGTAGCACTTCAAAGAATTGACTGTCATTATTAATCCATATTTATATTCCAATGATCTTACTATACACATACTTCTGAACTTTTCTGATCCCTATGCAGTTCAGAAAGAAGATCCTTTACAGCTGGGTACAGTATAATTTGGCTTCCAGTTGTGGGAAAAGAGGAAGACACCACTTCAGGTTTCCATTTTTCCCCCAAGCATTACAGAATGGAGTGTGGACTGCACGTCAACTTTGGGCTGGATGCCTGCAATCAGCTGGCGGCACTGAAAGATCTCACAGGATACTCTCTGATGGTTTTGTTCCTACATGGCATGTTATACACACCACCACATCTGGTATTAAAAGGAGTTCTCCCTTGGGTCTAAGCTGGCCTGCATCACTGATCTTCTCCTTTTCACCCAGTGCAGCATGGAATATAGTGCAGTTTCAGCACAAACTCTCAAACTTCTCTGCTCTCTTTCCATATACACACACACACGTTTTATGAATAGGTATATATATACACATACATAAACAAACATATTACACCATGAAAGACAAAGCCAGAAGATATTAGTACTGCGTGGCTTGGAACTGTAAGCACACAGCCTGCCAGCCCAGTGACATCTTACAAAAAAAGGTTTATTCCACATTTTTCTATGTTTTTAGAAAAACTGGCAAAGGGATACATGTGCTCCCTATCATGTAGTTATTTCCATACTGCCTTTCAACAAGCACAACCTTCCCTGGTGGCATGCAAGGAAAATCCTATCACTCATGTGGATCAGGAAAACCACCATTACAGCTCTTAGGCCTACCATGGTGCAGAGGTTTTGGTACCTAAATGAATATACATTATATGATTGCAAACTGGAAACATGCATAAGCTTCAGTCGTAAGTGTAAATGTCAGAAGCAAGTTGGTCTTAATCTGCATGACCATCCGAAGTCATCTACATAAATTAGAGGACTTTGAACTACCACTGTCATAACCTTTGTACTCCCACATACCTCTTGCTTCTTGCTGTGTAGGATCTTTGAGCCCATGTACACCTTCATATCCCACTGGTCTCTGTACCAGGCACTTGGGTCTGCTCTGGAATGCACTGAAAGTAATGAAAAGCCTCACACTGAATTCAACGATAAGACTTCAAGCCCTCAGGCAGACCATTTGTCAAGTTTACACAGATCTTACAAAATAAATTTGCTCTTCACTGCTACCGCATCTTAAAAGATGTGGTAAAGTATTTTAAACTTGCTGTCTTTCTATGAGAGAAGAAGAAACACAAGAAGAACAATAGCTACTGAAATTAATCACACAAAAGCAGAGGGTGGGGGACAGTTAACAAAACCTAGTACACTAAATCATAGCAAAATCAATAGTTAAAAAAAAAAAAAGACAAGATTTTTAACAAATAAATGAAGAAGGAGATGTTTTTAAATTACCTCTCACTTCCTGACTCAAATAAATGGTTGTCTTAAACTGGAATTCAGTCAAGAAATTACACTTACTGCTGTTTGTGTAAGTACAATAAAATCACAATTATCATCATAGCCTACAGCTACAATAGATGAAGAATGAAGACAGAAAGATGATGCATAGGCAGTTCTTGAGTGTGATGAAAATGTCAAGGCATCTGTTATAAAGATTTTGAGCTATTTTAAAAAATCCCTCCCTTCACATAGGCTGGGGTTTGCATTTCTAGAGCAAATGAGGCTTTATCTTTCCATTTCACTTCAATTATAATCGACAGAATGTGGTACAGACTGCAAGCAGCATTCCACAGATTCACTGGCATTAATACCTGTGTGTATACCAGCACAGTCATGTAAAGAAACGGTACAATACAAGCCTGTTTCACAACACCTGCAATGGGCTTATTTAATTAAACCCTTCCCATTCACTGGCAGAGTTGAAACAGTTCAAGATCCTAGGATAAAATGTGCCAGGGAAGATAGACCCATTATTTATTACTCAGCAACCAAGACCAAATATAAAAGACTAACCAATAGCCTTCCCAATCCCACAGTGCCAGCTGGCACTGAATGATAAGTGAAAACACTGCAAAGTGCTTTTCCCCTTGCTTTTATAACAGTGCAATTTTAATATGTGGTAGATGGCACATTGCCATTTCCATTTTTTGAGTGCAAAAACCTTGTGCAGGGAACAGGGAGTACAGCAAACAGAACCAGATCTACCAAGAACTTCGAATTAAAGTTCATTGTTTCATGTTTGAACAGCACTGTTTTTTCTTGGTTTACTCTTCATGTTTAACACTACGTATTTGTTTGAATGAACTGTTAAGATAATCTTTTAATAAAAGCATTATCAATAAGGGGTAAATTCTTCTCTGCTTGAATTCATTTTTACTGACAGGATTTACAGTCTATATATGAATCAGCACTCCTGCAGGAGCAGCAGAATTCCTCACACAACAGTCTGTGGTGGGCGAAGGCATAGCACTGTCAAATCTCAACACATACGGATGACATGGGAGTCATTCAGCCCTACTACAGATCTGCAGAATTTGACAGCCTCTAGGGGTCTGACTGACTCGTCCTCAATGTGCCAAGCATGAAATCATTGAAGATGGGTATCCAACCCTACATTCATAACCACCTCATTTCAGAGAGGTCAATCTCAAGACCAAAGCATCTGGGTGTTATGGACACCACAGAAGGCCGGATTTTTGTCTGAGAAGTGTGCATAACATATATAATGTAAGTGAAAACAAGTAACTATTGATATGATGCTTCATATTTATTTTCTAATGCAGATAAAAGAATAACAATCAAAGAATAGTGTTTAAAGACTTACCCAAATAGCAGGGATGCAAGGTTCTTCGTGGATTTTACTTGTATGTGATTATCTGGTCTTTTTTTCTGCTCTTTGATGTAAAAGCCAAGGTACTCCTCAAGGAAGTAATTTTTTTAAAGTGAAAACAGAACAGAGCTCACAAAGACCAGGACCAGTCACAAAGGAGAGAACAGACACTCTATGTTATACAAATCATGGTTTCATAGTGTAATCCTTTAAGCCAAGGGTCTCCATTTCTAGATTGCAAAGAATCCATATATTTGTTTAAATTCTATCCCAATTATAAAGAAACAAAACTTCAAAATATCCCACTCATGTTTTCAGGATGCTTCCTTCATAGTTTTCTCATATTAATAGCTTGTTTCTGTACATATTACCTATTAACTTTTGTTTGTGATGCCTTGCTGTAAGCATCTCCTCTTTATGCTTGAATTGCTCCTGAGCAGGATAAAAAGGAAAACTATGAGATAGACTTCTTTCAAACCTGGAGACTCCCAAAACCATACTAAGGAAACTGATAAGTGGGCTAGAAACCTGAACATTTGAGCTTAATAGCAATAGGATTAAAAACAGACTCATCTCAGAATAATATCAATGCTACGGCAATGTCAACACTGCAGTATTACACAGGTATAACAAAACACTATTATTAGGGCAGCCTAAATGAACTGCTGTACTGCCTCTAAAACAAGAAAACAATTTGATTTAAAAAGCCACAGGCACAAACAGAAACGTTTTACAGAACAGTTTTGTGAACATCTCTCAAAAACCAAACAGTCCCTTAAAATTCTGAATAGGAAATCTCCTGATCTCTGGCACCTGAATTCCCTCCTAAACTACACAGCTTAAGTAAATCTCCTGGAATAAGTCTACTTTTTTGGCAGAAGATAACTCCTTTGCATTCAAGATGCACCTGCATTTCATCACCCATCAATCACTGGCAAAAATATCTGTTCACCATAGACTTCCTTCAGTGTGTGGACTAGATCGTAAAAGCACCCCATCACATATTATCTTGCCCTGTGAGAGCCTTGGAAAAGCTAGTTGAAGGCAAAATAACTGCAGACAGTTGCATTCCTTATGTATAACTGACAGTTACTCTGGGGAAAAAAAAAAGTTTCAAAAATGAGCCATTAAAGCCAGTCTGGGAAAACCTGATCAGGGAATAAATTGAATGTAAAATGACTACTGCAAAAACAAATGCTGAGACTGAACAGAGTTAATGTCTGACAACTTCATAGGGAAACCACAGGTTCAGATTTTTAAAAATGCAAAACCATAACTCTGGGGGTTTATGCAATGCCAAGCCTTCACTTTCGGAAACAAATGCGTGAAATTCAGCTACTGAGTTTAATGATAACTTTGAAAAGAAGAACATAAACTAAGCCTTTGAAAATTACACAAATTTTGTTCACCAGGAATGAAATACTGGCGGCTGTTTCCTTCAGTTTTTTGTTACCCTCATGGGACTTATTTTGAGATTAAAACAAGAACATCTGTTTGAAAAACTGTATACTTACATATACAGAATATATGAGTATTTTGGCTTCAATTAGAACCAGCTAACTCATTTCATATGGAGAAAAGTTAAAGAGAAGGCAGAAAAAATAAAGGTTTTAGTCTTGTCTTCACTTAAATTATCACTTAAATTACCTCCAACAGATAAGAACAGAAAGAATTATTTTCAAAATGGTACTGATGTTACCATTAGAAGTCCCTCCAATAATTTGGATATCTTTAAGTGAAAAGTGTTTACTGAGTATCCTTTTTAAAAAAATAATTGCTGTAGGCTGTCAGGCTCATATTTTTAGTGTGTTTTGGTGTCAAGTGCCTCAAAAATACATTGTGTTATTTCAGTACAACAAATGATTTCTTAAGACTGTTTAGAATAAACACCCAAGAGGTAAGAAACATTTTGTTGAGGGAAGATTAAACAACAGTAAATCCTACTAACTCCAAGTAGAAATCCTTCATGAGATAATAGCTTTGCAAAAGTCCTGGACTCAAAGAGCTGAAATGAGACTCATAAAAAAGTTTATGTTATAACAGCCTTCTCCATATAGAATACATAACAGTGGATACCTATCTTTATTAGAATGCATCAGGACTATGGAAGCAGCAAAAAGAAAAATCCACAAACAAAAAACATAACTATATGCCAAAGGAAGAAATAGCCATGCCTAGAAACTTCAAAACCAGGAAATAAATAATTTATCTTTTATATAATCAGGAATGTGACTTGATTGTGGAAAGCATATAGACAAAAAGTACAAAAAAAGTATCTGTAAGAGAAGGCAAAATGAAATGCTTTATGGCTGGCCTGAACTCACAATGGCCCCAAAAATTGCAACTTGGTGCTGCCCTGAAGAGGCGGTATGACACAGAAATGCAACACTATGCAAACAGATTTTGAGTGCAAAACAGGATCTCAGAAGCACGCTCCCTCACACATTATATTTCCTTAAATGGCTTCAGAAAGCAACTCACGCTGGTGTAATAGCTCTCAAGTTATCCTTGACACCTTCTCTGTTCGTAGCCTTTAGTTTCATCCCTGAGTGTCTTTTCCATTAAGCCTTTGTCTGAAGTTCAAGAGTCAGTGACCCTTAATGTTCTTTTTCCTTTCCTAAGATGGTCTGAATGCAAAAAATAATATTAAAAAAAAAATTTGAAGGAACTGAAAGTGTATTACGCAGCAATGGCAACTTGGCATGGCCATAGTTACAGAGGAACTTCATGAAAGGCTGCACCAAGTTCACAGGGGGCTAGAAAAGCAGGTCTTCAATTTAGGAAAATTCAGAATTAAAGATCTAGCCTAACTATTAAATCGACCACATGAAAATGGGGTACAAATAGGCTGCAGTCATTTACAAACATGTTACCTTCTAAAACTATAGAGAGTTAAGGGCACTACAAAGGGATGCTGAAGCATGCTGTGAAGTTTGCATTTCTTTTGCAACATTATCTCACATGGAGAGCACGGGACCCCAAAGAATGCCGTTGGATAATATTACTGCAGAAGCAAAGGTAATAGCCAATTCTGTTTCTACATGTGTTTGTAACACTTAGTAAAACCAGTCATTGTTCATAGTGCAGTCAGTGCCTAACGTCATGTTTTTTGTTTCTTTCCTAAGAAACCGGTCATAACAAAAGACAACCACAAAACTGCTGTATATCCAGGATTAACTGACAAATCCTCTGGAATGCAAATGTTTTCTTAACCACAACTGTATGGTTTAATATGATAATAAGAACAAGGGAAATGAATGAAAACTCTCAAAAGTATCTAATCATACAGAAGGGGAAAAAAAAAGTATGCTCTTTCTCAAAGACTCCCATCTAACTCAGGCTATCAGATGCCATGTTTTCAACTGCGTGTACCATGCTGCCAAAGCCATACATGCATATTTTTATAGCATCATAAACTACTTGTAGTAGAGAACCTAACACTAAAAAAAGACAAAATGGATATTTATTGTAACTGTGAGGCACGTTACCACAAAAATTAGTATGCCGTTAGGAGCACCATGGAATGTGTCAAAACAATCTATTTTAATATGTGATACGAACAGATAAATTTGGTCTCTGATACAGTCTGGGGAAAAAAAAAAAAAAAAAAAAAAAAAAAAAAAAGAAGCAAGGAAATGGAAGAAACAAAATACATCTGTATTTGACCCAGCTAACACTGACAGAACCTCTGAAAAACCTGCCAGCTCTTTCCAAAACAAAAATGGACTCCTCCACTTACCCAGCAGCCTAAGGGAGGAACAGCCCAGAAAAGGATGCAGAGAAAAAGCAGCATTTTAGACCTAGAGAAGTAAAACCCTGAGGCCTTGACTGGTTACTGGATGCCTGGTACGCACCCACCACCAAGGTGCCTTTGGGAGCAGCTCCCGGAGCTCCGGGCTAGGGGGGTGGTTCTGCATCCGCGGGGTGGGGAGGCTGCACAGCCTCCGCACCCCTCATGCTGTGCCACCTATCAGAAACTTCTGCAGCAGTACCGGGCACCACTGCCTCCCCTCCAACTGCTCCCCCACCCTTTCCCACCACTGCATGGCTGGAGCCGGCAATTCAACGTGCTCAGCCCTGATGGGCTCCAGCCCACCTGCAGGCGCTAAGGACCCTCTCCCTGTAATGGTGGCTGAGCACCAAACTGCCCGTAATGGCATCCGGGCAGCAGCAGAAGACATAAGGAAAAAGTAAAACAAATGAAAAAGAGCTTCAACATGGAAAAGTCCTTGTTTCCTATGCCACAAGTCCCTGTGACTTGCGATGGCTGCCCAACACCTCTGGAACATTCCTGCAGAACTGGCTTAGCTTATTCATATTGGACACATGCCAAGACCATCTTGCTTCAGGGCAGCAAGACTCAAGGATCTTGTTTTTCTTTATCAAAGTCTTCTCATGTATATTGGGTCTTCCTGACACATAACAGAGCGTTGTGTTAGAAATAAACCCAGACTTTTTTATTTCCCTACTATAAGCCATGGCAGAATATTGCCAGCTGCTTGCATTTGTTCCAGAAAGGCATCATCCTATTCAGTCTAGCTCTCTTCAGAAGCCCATCTTGAGCATTTCAACGTAAGTATGCAGGATAAAGTAATTAATGTTTGTATATTCAGAAGGAACTTGTTGCCCACAGCCAACTCCTTTGTGGTGGAACCTGCTTGCTGTGGATTCTAAAATAAGACAAGTGTTTATGTTAATAAGTATCAAAGAAGAAATGGTGCCAAAGGCACCACTGTAACATAGAAAGTTTTCATGGGTTTCACAGGTTTATTTTGATTGAGCTAGTCTAACCACAACTTATAAACCAAAGTCTCATTTTGCTTTGGTGCACCAAAAGGCGCAAATTATACTTAATGCTTATAACAAGCACACCCTTCAAGCATAGACTTGCAGGTATAAAATAAATTTTGAGGTTCACAGAAAACAATCAAAGTTTTATTAAAATAAGGACATTAAAAAAATCTCAGAATTTCTCCCATTGTTAACATTTTTTGTGAAGAAACTTTCTCTCAAAATAAGATAACTGCTTTTATTCTCTGCCAACTTGGTTATGCTAGTTTTAGACCTAATTGTTATGACTGCTATTTGTATTAATTAGAATGTGTTTCTGTCTGCTCATTACTTCGTGATTTATTTTCAAGAGATCTGTAATTTGAAGAGAAAATACAGTGAAACATTTGTAGGCAGCATTTGAAGTGGGGCAGCTTGCAGTGACATGCCATACCAGCTTACCTTTTCTTTTTTTTGGTTTGTGGTTCTTTCTTGAGTTTTGAGGAGAGACTATCACCACAGCTGGGTAGAAGGTGCTCCATCCAGAACTCATTAAGACTAAGAAGACTTTAAGAAGTCTCAGCACTTAACCAAAACAGGATGAAGCCTACGCTTCAGTACAGTTCTGTGATCCTGCAAGTTCTGCCACACAGAATAGCAGGACCTTTTAAAAGCATAAGGTGGGTGCTCTGCCTTCTCCATCCTACTGATTTTCAAGCTCCCCAGCACACCTACCACCCACATGGGAAGGTGGTTCACAATTTACATGCCACACCTCAATTACCAACAAACCACAAGACTTTCTCAGCTTCCAAGGCCCAGTATGTGTCTTAGGCATGCTCCTAACTGTTTACATGGTTGCACTAGTCTCTCCTGTGTGCCCTGGTTTCTGCAATATGCTGGAATAAGTGCCAAATTTGCACTGACTGCTCTCTGGATGCACTCGTGCATCAGCTGAGAGCTGATACAAAGGCAGGATTTCCTACCTGATAACTTCCTGACTTTGTAAGAAAAGAAAGTGCTGGTTTTCTCCCAGATGAGGAGTATTCCCTCTGAGAGAGATGGGTGTTTCTGGCCCCCACATCCCCCAAGTACTGCCCCATAAACCCAGATACTTCACTCCCTTTGAGCACTGATTATATGATAGGAATAGCATCATTCTTAACATGACTGACTTGGTTCTTTCCAAGTAGTTTAAACAGGTTGTGAAGGACTAGTTCTGCCCTTGGCTTACATGATCAAGGGAAGGAGAAAATAAGAGACTTTTTGCTGTCCTAGTGGTTAGTATAGATATTATGCTCTACGAATAGGCAAAAGAAAAAGAGGAGGGATAGAAGAATTCAGTACTCAGGACTATTTCACAATGTGAGGAAGTTTGAAGAGAGCATATGAGAAAAGACAGAAAGATGCTGTCAAAATCACTGCTTTCCTTTTCCTGTTTCTAAAGAATTTCCATGTAATGATGGGTGACACAGTCTATCTTAGAAAGTAATACTGAGTTGTTCTTTTTTTCCCCCTAATGACTGATCATATAATACCTTAGTACATTCCTTCCCAGTCTCTTAAGAAAAGCAGAGTAAGTGGACATTTGATCACTTTGAGGCATATCCTTGTATGTGCATTGTAAGAAACCTGAATAAAGTGGAGACCGAGTGCTCCAAGGGGTCAGATAAATGAATATTAATATTAATCTAATTTAGATTTATTAAAAAAAAGATAATCACATACTTCTTATTTACTTCAAGAAAATGGCTTGTATAAGTAGATGGTAAATTGCACTGCATTTCTTTATTAGTGGATTTTATGTGTTCATTTTCAGATCATTCTGAAAAACATACAAAGTATGCAGGGATGCAACGAGGAAGGCTAAGGCACATTTGGAATTAAATCTGGCTAGGGAAGTCAAAGATAACAAGAAGGGATTATTCGAATACATCAGTAGCAAAAGGAAGGCCAGGGAAAATGTGGGGCCTCTGCTGAATGAGGTGGGTGCCCTGGTGATGGAGAATACAGAGAAGGAGGAGTTGCTGAATGCCTTCTTTGCTTTAGTCTTTACTGCTAAGGCTGGCCCTCAAGAATCCCAGACCTTGGAGACAGGGGAGGAAGTCTGGAGAAAGGAAGACTGCCCCTTGGTTGAGGAGGATTGGTTTAGGGATCTTTTAGGCAAACTAGACACCCACAAATCCATGGGCCCTGATGGGATGCACCCTTGAGTGCTGAGGGAGCTGGCAGATGTTATTGCTAAACTGCTCTCCATCACCTTTGACAAGTTATGGAGGACAGTGGAGGTGCCTGGGGACTGGAGGAAAGCCAATGTCACTGCAATCTCCAAAAAGGGACAGAAGAAGGACCTGGGAAACTACATGCCAGTGAGCCCCACCTCCATCCCTGGAAAGGTGATGGAGCAGCTCATTCTGGCTGTTATCTCTAAGCATGTGGAGGAAAAGAAGATTGCCAGGAATAGTCAGTATGGATTTATCAAGGGGAAATCATGCTTGAACAATGTGATAGCCAACGATGACTGGCTGGGTGGATGAGAGGAAAGCAGTGGATGTTGTCTGTCTTGACTTCAGCAAGGCTTTTTACACTGTCTCCCATCACATCCTCATAGTTAAGCTTAGTACCTGTGGGACAGATGAGTGGACAGTGAGGTGGATTTAGAACTGGCTGAAGGACAGAGCTCAGCATGTTGTGATCCACTGCACTGAGTCTAGTTGGAGGCCTGTAACTAGTGATGTACGCTAGGGGTCAGTACTGGGCCCAGTCTTTTTCAGTATATTAATCCATGACCTTGACGAAGGGACAGAGTGCACCTTCAGCAAGTTTGCTGATGACACAAAACTGGAAGGAGTGGCTGACACACCAGAAGGCTGTGCTGCCATTCAGCGAGATTTGGACAGGCTGGAGAGCTGGGTAGAGGGGAACCTAATGAGGTTCAATTGGGCAAGTGTAGGGTCCTGCACTTGGGGAGGAATAACCCCATGCACCAGTACAGGTTGGGGGTTGATCTGCTGGAGAGCAGCTCTGCGGAGAAGGATCTGGGAGTTCTGGTGGACAGCAAGTTGACCATGAGCAAGCAATGATCCTCTGTGGCCAAGAAGACTAAAAATATCCAGGGCTGCATCAAGAAGAGTGTGGCCACCCGAGGGAGGTTGTTCTCCCCCTCTACTTTGCCCTGGTGAGGCCACATCTGGAGTACTGTGTCCAGTTCTGGGTCCCCCAGTTCAAGAGAGACAGAGGACTACTGGAGAGAGTCTGGCAGAGGGCTATGAAGATGATGAGGGGACCAGAGTGTCTGTCTCACGAGGAAAGGCTGAGACACCTGAGGCTCTTTAGGCTGGAGAAGAGAAGACTGAGAGGGGATTTTATCAATGCTTATAAATATCTAAAGGGCAGGTGACAAGAGGGTGGGGCCAGACTCTTTTCAGTGGTACACAGTGACAGGACAATGGGCAACAGGTACAAACCAAAACACAGGAAGTTCCACCTGAACATGAGAAAAGACTTCTTTACATTGAGGGTGACAGAGCACTGGAACAGGCTGCCCAGTGAGGTTGTGGAGTCTCCTTCCCTGGAGATGTTCAAAACCCGCCTGGACACAGTCCTGTGCAACCTGCTCTAGATGATCTCCAGAGGTCCCTTCCAAACCTTCCATTCTGTGACAAGGAGGGAAAATATCAGATCAAGACCACTTACCTGTAGTACTACTTCTCTAACCTCCTTTCTTGACTTCCTTATATTCTTTTAGCCTGTAAGTTAGTAGCTGCTCCCCCAGACCATTAAGACTCAGGAAGGAGGAATCTGAGTGCCACAGCTGAAGCAAAAGAAATTCAGATGAATTCAATAATTGCATCCCTGGGCCAACACCCTTCATTTAAAAGAGAGGCTAGAGTAAGTGGAATCTGCACCCTATGCATGTATGCGTACATTGAAGACCATCTTTAACAAATCATGTAGCTTAATGAAATGGCTCCCCATCACTCAGTTACAAAACTTGATTTTTATAGGTTTTGGTTGATTGGTTGATTTAAGCCTCCTGATTTGGAACCCAATGTGATTATTCAGGGATAGAGGAGCTGAATCATAACATATGACCTCTGGAGCTTAGTGACTCCTTGTCTTGTGCCTAGACTTCTTTTATAATATTTGTTACTAACAGAATTGAACCCACCTGACATGCTTCATATTTTATCCTCAGATTTACTCTGATGTAACTACATTGTTTTATTTGTGTGAATTCTGACAGTAGTTGATTGCTCTGATACATAGATTTATCCCCTTGCTTTCATGATCATGTTGTCTGACTGCTCTGTGCCCAAGCTTCCACATGCCTTCCATCTCCTCTATTCATTAATAATTGCTGATCTTGAACAGGAAGACATTCATGATTAAGAAAACCATTATGTATCTGTCTACAACTTCACTACTAGCTTTCTTCACTTAATCTTCTTCCCTTTGGCAAAATGAAAAGAAAGGACTGAGTTGTAGGGTTTTTACTCTAACCCATTTTTCCTTTGTATATTTCTGCTTCGTCTGCAGTTACCAGAAACTACTGTATCCCTGATGAAAATATTAGTATCTTAATTACTTTGTAAACAAAGCTGAATCTGTATTCTAGTGTCATCCCAAATTCCTACAGTCCACTTCCAGGAAGCTAAGACTCTGTAGTTACACGGCTACCATGCCAGTTCTTTACTAACATCTTAATTTTGAAGTATAAAAATTTATTTGGTGAATGTGTTTTTTGACTTTTCAGAGACTGGTAGTTAAGCTGAGGTTCTTTTGTTCGGTTCCTTCACTCGTATACTTCTGATGCTTATCTGCTTCAAGTTGCTTTCTTTGTCTTTCCCTGAATCATGAATCCTGTGGAGCCACCCTCTGGCTTTTCTCCCCGTCATTTCTTTTTTCCTTCAGTGCAGATGATGCTTTGTGAAGAGAGTTAGTGACACGGTATATAGAAAAGGATGTTCAGGTTGGACATTAGCAAACACTGATTTACTAGGAAGGCAGCACAGCAGTGAAGGGTTATCTATGTGACTGGGAAATCCCCATCCTTGAGGGCTTTCAAGAGTTTGCCACACAAAGCCATGTCTGACCAGAGGTCCATTCCAGCTAAAATTTCTGTAATTCTGGGAAATTTAGTACAAACAAGTTAAGTGATAACATATCAGCCCAGCTACTGCTTGAAGCTTGGGGATTGCACCTGGTTATAGGGTTGCAGAGAGAATTAACTTTAAGTGACATTCCCTTACTGTCTTTCAGACTTTAGTTAGATGCACGATAACTGCTTTACACACCCAGAATCTCCAGACGGAAAGGCAAGCACCAGGGCTTCTTTTAGTCTCCCTAAAGCTTCAGTTACGACTTTCCACCCCAACCCTGCAAAAGTGTGATTGTCTGCAAACGAATTACAGGAGGCTGTATTATAAATAAGCTGTGTTAGCACATATTTTGAATGGCACAATTCACATACATCTGAGATCCGAACGCTTTCAAGAACTAAGAATCCTAGTGAAACTAAAGCTTCACTAGAATCTCTGGTGAAATTTTCCTAAAAGCAAGCCCCTAATAAACTGGCCTAGACCTTTTACAGCTATCTTTGTTGTCTAATACAGGAATGTCCTTTGTGTATTCATCAGCTTTGAACTCTGTTCTAATCTCCTTCAGGATAATTAATTACGAATACATCAAATAAATTTAGCCAGGGGGGCTCAGTTTGGCATTATAATTCTCATTTCTGTTTGAGAAGCTTCAGATTTTAGCTCAGCCAGTAGTCATTGCTAGATATTGTGATAGGAAACACTATTTCCTTTCTTCTGAACAAAACCACAGTCGTATTGCCTCCTCACAATCCAGTAGACGAATTTCTGAGCTCAGCAGTAAACACCTTCCCTAATATTTGTGAAAGGCATTTACAGCAAGTCAGGGAAGGCACTCTGCATGGCGTTTTTGTACGGTACTGTTCCTTTCTCTTAACACCGTATGAAGACCGTTGGCACCAGTACAGAGCTCTCAAAATTCTTTTCACAATACAAGCTGTAATGTGACTTAATAAAAAACTTCCTGCAAAGATGAAGTAAAGGAATCTGCAAAGGGGGATGTCTTACAGTGATATTGTTCCAATCCAGTACTTTTTTGCATAGAAAAAGCGTATCAGATTGACAAGTGTTGAAACAACAGGAAGAAGTATGCACTTCACCTTAACTCGATAACTGTGTCCTACTGCAAATTAGAATTTAAATTTATATTAGACATAATGTGACATGGTAAGCCATGTCACTTAAAACAATACAGTAGTAATGCCCTGAAGATTTATAGTTCAATTGGGAATTGCAGGCTTGGGGTCCTGTCAGTAGTTTAAAAGTAGGAGTCTGATAGAAAGTATACTCGGAGTCATAATGCAGATTAATAAACTCACTCTAAATCAAACTCCTTTGGAACTTGTAATACAGTGTATCCATTCTCACCTTCCCCTGCTCTGGTGCTTTCTATTGGTTATGACTGCTTTTTCACTTTTCCCATGGAAATGGTTTAATACTCAAATGGGGTTTGATATCTTCTTTAGGAGGAAAGGTAGAAAGTTAACAGGGCCATAAAAAGGCAGTCAATAAAAACACTCACTCGAGTGTTGCCTCTAGAAATTTCAAACTTTACTCATGACTTGACTTTCCATAGACAGTGGAAACCTGGAAGTTTACGATGTGGCATGTTTTTAAATGCCAGATGCTAACATGTGCTTGGTTTACTAATTACTTGTATTACTAATGAGTTTGGTAAACGTGACGATTCTTGAGCAGTGCACTCTGAAATACATCATGTGACTCAATTCCGCTTTATGGATTTTTTTTTTGTACAAAGGGGTTACACGTATTTGAAAAAACAGAATTTTCCCAGTTTCTGGCCCTCATTAAAAAAAACCCAACAGATTAAACTTGGGAATCTTCAACATGTAAGAACAATAATCCCTCTCCCAGTGCCCAGCCTATCCCATATGCTGCCCAGGATATACTGGAATTATTTCTAAATAACAATATGCTTCCTAAACTCATGTGTCAGCACGGCAATCTTTACGTATTTATGATCACACCTGTCAAGTCAAGAAGATTAGATACAGTCCATATCACACATGCTTGCATGCGCTTGTATAAGCCTTCACTCAGCAGCACTCTTAAGTATGTTCTTAACAATTGTTAACTTTGTTGGCACGTAATCTGTGCTGTGCTAAATGGGACCTGTTGAGAGACTGTAGTAGCCTTAGGAAGCTATACATTGTGGAAGCTGTAGTTTCCCTTCTCTGATATTGGTATCCAGATTGAAAACCTGTATTACAATGTGCTTTTGTAACCTTAGTTAAGGTTGTTTTGCACTAGGTAGTGGTGGTGGTTCCTTAGGATCCCAGTAAGAAAGGCACTCATACTCTACAAAGAAAGGGCAAATTGTACAGGTAATCGTACGTCCCTTCAGATCCTGAAAATGCGGAGTTGTACAGTATGGCCAACCCCCCGATCAGGGCAAAGCACACAATGTGCATCCCATCCTCTGAAAGGTTACGTTGTTTTGGTCATTGAAACTACCATATGCTTTTCTTAGAAGTAAACAAATCTCTTCATTCTTTCTACTGTCGAAATGAAAAGGATGTTCAGGTGAGAACTTGTTGCTGCAGTTTAGATAGAGACAAGGCCATGCAGGTGGCATAGTTGCTGGTATCAAGTGGGAGCTGCTTGCAGGCTCCTCTATTACCATCAACTATCTCAGTCCATCTAATGGCCAAGGCATATGCCCAGCACAACACAGGCTTGAAGGCTAAGCTGTATGTGCAGCACAGCATAGGCCTGCACCTACTGACGTTCAGTGTTTTGTGGACCACTAGCTCCTCAGTGTACAAGGTCTTCTGATCAGGATCATTACATCTGTCTATCACTTTCCATATCCAGATTTTTCTAGGAAGAACAACTATTACAACTATTATTCTGCATGTACAGAAAATAGAATTTTCTTGCTTTTCTGATAACGATCCAATGAACTCTTTAGATAAATATAAAACAACCCTCAACATTTAATCGCAGTCTTTCTAGAATAAAGGGGAGGATGTTACAGAAAAGAATTTGAGAAGTTGTCAGGCAAGCTGTAGGAGGATGAGCAAATCATACTATTATGCAATGCATTGCATTACAAATGTCTAACACCATGCTTTTGACAGCTAGCAGAAAAAAATCCCACACCCCTTTTACAAAAGCATATGCACTGGTGCAGAAAACGTCTTGGCAAAGATGATAAGGCAGGAGACCTAAGAAAGTTAAGAATCAGGTAATCAGGCAATTAAAAACTGGGTAAGAGAATGAAAATGTAAGACTGGATTTCTCAGGAGCGAGGGCTAAGGCATGGATCAGGTCTTAGGCAGCAAACCCTCTTACACAAGGCTCCAACCTGGGTTTTTTTTCTGAGTAGACACACACAGTGGAGAGCTGCCTTGCTTTTCAGATTGAAGCAATTACGTAAGTCAAACCCCTTTCTCTGAACACTCAGTGGTATGTACATGGTGGCAGAACTAAATAACCACGTCACAAAATATTATAGAATGGAGAATTTGTGCTTTTTTTGAGAAGTGTCAGACTTACTGAAATTCTGATGCAGAGAAAGGATATTTGCAGAGCTAGCTATCTGTGAAGTTCCACTGAAAAGCCATAGTTATTTTCCTTCTTTATGCATTAGGACTTTTGCTTGTTAGATACCTAATACTTCAGTGGTCTTAAGTGTCTCTTGAAAGTCCTCTTTATCTGTGATTGAATATATAATTCCCTTTCGTGCAACATGAGGCTCACATTCATAAAACTGGCAGCAGTTACTTGAATATTTATAGACTAGAGTAGCTTCAGATAAACATAACACTCTGTATTTACACAGCACTAATCTAACCTAAAGGACCAAGAAAGCACTCTAAGAACAGGTGTGTAATCACTAATTCAAGACTTGGCATAAAGCATGCAGCCCTTGGTAAGACCCATGCCTTCCTTGAACCTCATTCTTTCTCATGTGAGATAGTTTGCTAAGTTGTTGGGTTTTGCTCTGGAAAACTGACAAGCCTCACAAGTTATGCTGGGAACTAAAGGAAAGATAGAAGCAATCTGCAGGCATAAAGAGTCCTTAAGAAACTATTTGGAATTTACCATACCAAGGAAGAATTAGTTGCTTATAGATTTTTTTTTCTCCATCTTTCTTTAGCTGCCGACTCCACTCCCCACCCCCCCAGTTCACCATTTTCACACTTTTGGGCAGCTTTGAATTTACTTACTATATCTTTCCTTTTATCTTTCCTTTTACTGGATTGTTTGTGCTGCACAGGCCACAGAACACACTACATATCTAAGTTGGAGACCTGATCAACTCCGGTGAGAAAAGGTATCTCTGTGATCAGAGCAAATTAACAAACTGCTCAGTGAGCAAAGTGACTGTCAGTCGCTCTAACCCTTGCAATTTTGCATTGAGCCTGCATAGCTGAATTCCACCCTGGAAAATGTCTGCATAAATAGTACAGGATAGCTACTTTTGTCCATATTTATAAGATGCAACAGTACATTCTCCTTTTTACTACCTAGACTTACTTCCTAATGTGCATTACAGCCTGCGAGGGTTTAGTTCTTCTTTGTATTGTATCAGTATTCAGATGAATTGCCTCATTGATAATATCATTTATGCCATGGCTGCTACAGCTAACCTTTGCTACTTAGTAAGAATCAACAGTTCAGTGAAGAAATACTGTGGTTACTGGAGGCAAATAAAGAGTAGTGTCCTGTTATACAGCTCTCAGAAAGTCTCATTTATCTTTTCAGATACAGTTCGAATACTCTCTGTTTTCATATCAATGTATATTTATCTACTACTCTTCTAAAAAAAAAAAAAAATCTTTTTAGCTTGAAACCATTTCTGTCCTTCATGGTTATTTTGAAAGCACGATTCTCACAGAGATCGAAGATGGTGAGACTCGTCTTTCCTTCCACCACATCAGTTTAAGAAAAACTAGTAATTCACACTTTTAACAAGTTTTATGTGCCAAGTAATGGCACTCAATGTTAGGATCAAACACTTGAATTGCATGTGAGAAAGCACTTAAAGATTGATGTAGTGTTTAGTTTTCTGTTTGTTTGGGTTTTTTTAAAAGTTATTCTTGGCCTAATAATATGCATGCATAATTTCAATATGGTAGGTCAATTCTTGCTGAAATTTACATACATATGAAAAACTCAGGGCTTCAAGTTTTATTAAAACAAACATTTCCTGGATTTGGATCACAGCTATTTATATTTGCAAGGTTTACTCTGCAGCTGCTTTATTTTTAGCGTTAGTCATTTTCTGCAATATGGTTTCATCAAGTACAGCTACCTGGTCTGAGTTCTTAGTACTCTGCATAAAACCTAAGAAATCAACTGAGTTAGTAGGTGAAAAGAAGCCCAGGAAGATTTTAACAATGGCTATCAGGACTCTAGTGGGAAAAGATATTTACAATTGCCCAAGAGGAAATTTTATAAGGCTAAAAGGTGTCACTGCCAGGAGTAAAGTTAAGCTCCAAAGAAGACCTCCAAGTTGTCCTTCCTTTTCTGGAGCCAAAACAATTAGCAGGCTTAGAGTCTACCTTGAAGATGGAATTTGTTCTTGCCAGGTATTTTTCATCAAGAGGAGGAAAGTTCTGCTCTGTGATCAAGTGCGACGTCCCTTCCCAGGTAGGAAGAAAACTTCCCTGACATTCAGTTGTGTGGTGTCTCTGCACAACACCCAGACAAAGAGAAACAGTCCTTTCTTCAACTGATTCTTTTCCCCTCTGCATTTCTGGGCACTACTAAACAATTATCTGAGGCTTGTTTTCATGGTACAACCCTGTATGCATCTATGACTGGAATAGGTATCTTGCAAGTAGTATTTAAATGGCCTGTTTTACCAGACTGTACAACTTGGTACACAGAAATTTCCCAATACGGTATCATCTCAGACACTCAAGTCTTAATACAGTCTTAATACTTTTTATCTTTCTTTTACTTTATTGCCTTTCAATTGCTCCCCCCCCCCCCCCAAAAAAAAAAAAAAAAAAAAAAAAGATGGAGGTGAGACAATGGTTTCAATTATCTAGGGAGTTACAAATCACAAGCTGGCATTATCTTTATTTTTTTCACAACAAACTCATTTCCTGTATATGTAGACATCAAAATCTAGTAGATTTCTGGCTCCTCTTCCAGAGGAGCCAGAAAATTGATTTGGTTTCATAGTGTAGAAGGCTTCGTGTTTGTGTTTCAATTCCTGATGACTTGGATTACAATTAATCGTAGAACATATCTTAGGCTGAAGTGAGGTGAGAAGAAATATGTATTTTCCATATGGCTGCCACCCCTATGAACATGAATTTATCAAAGAAAGACACTTTAAATAATTAAATAGTTAGGTTGATGACATAGCAAACTTTTTAAATTCCAAGAGTCTTTCCAGTAATGTGAACAATTAAGACTGCTGTATGGGAGACTGCAGAATTCAATAGGAAGGTACACAATAATGTCCACTTGAAAAAATGTCTGCTTGTCTCTGAATGCTATACTATATTTTAGAAACAAATTAAATATACTGTGGCGTATGATAAACACTTGCGTGGGTTTTTTTTCCATTGTATCGTAGGAGGACTATTAGTAAGAGAGTTAAGATCAGTAAGTTATCCATGTAATTTGTCAATAACCTTTTCAAGAAAGCAACAGAGTATATTCTTCCTAGAAACATGTCAGACCATGTTATCAAAAGGGCTGATACCACCAGGAGGCTGTGCTGTCAGAACAAAGGTAGGAAGCTGGCAGACCAGCATTGCCTGATCCTTGCACAGTCAGTCTGGGGACAAGAACACTGGAAAGAGGTTGCAACATTAATTCTTGTCATAAATCACAGGACCTAGGTCACTGCTTAAAAGGCAAATACTTTTGTTGAGTAACAGGATACAGCACGCAATGGTGGCAGTGGTCAGTGTGGGTGTGCAATATGCATTGCAGGACTTAAGATAATTCATGAAAAGTTTAAGCATAACCCAGCTGTTTTCACCCACAAACAGCCAAGTTGAATGGTGGAGAGCCTGTAATATAAAGTGTTAGAAGCCACAGAAGTTACAACTGTGTTATCTCTTGGCTTGATGTGAGGACTGTGTAAATGTAAAAGACTTACATACAGTTCCTGCGTATAAAATGGCACTGAGGTGGGCTGCATGGGTTGTTTTATTGCCTTATCTGCTCTGCTACAGCAGTGTGTGCTGGGCTTTCACTACCTCCCTCTAGGCTAAATCTATGTAACACCTTCCTTAAAATCCCTCTTCTTAGGAGTTGTGTTTGGCTTTTTTTTTAAATGATGTTTCATTGTTAGTGCACACCTGTTGACTACATGAGTCGCATGGGTTAGACTGAATTAATTAAATTTGGGTTGCAGGCAATGAAACAGAAATACAATCCTCTTGCAGGTTTTCATGCTGGTGCCTGACTGAAATCCTGTTTTCCCTTGTGAAGGAAAGCTCTTCTGTTGAATGTGGCCACATTTTTCCCCGAATAAAATCTTGGATCAGGCCCTGCATGAATTGGGGGAGCCTCTGTGTTTTCCTTTAACCTCACATCTTCTCTTTCATTTTCAAAGCCCACCATAATGTATTAGCAAATATTTGCTGCTTGAGCAAAAAAACTTGCTCAAGTTATACCAGTTATGCCATACTGAAGCAATGCCATTTAGTGTATTAGAATTGCTCCAGATTCTGCTTGCATACATGTCAGGGAGACTTTGACTTGCCTCAAATGAGCAGATAATTTTTCCTTTTCTGACACGCAGGTTCAAAAGTGTCCATCATTTAAGCCACTGCAGCCAAGGATGGAAGCCAACAGCAGATTTGTATTGCTGTAGCATCACAAACTTCCAATTAAACACCACCACTCTCAGTGCTAGCCATCATACGAACATGACACATTATTGCTGTCCTTAGAAGGGTTACTAGTTTGACTCCAGCTTCTCAGTCCAAATCAAAGTCGTTCTGCTGACTTGTTTTCCTGTGTTTAATACACACCTATTTACTATCTACCCCTCTTCTGTATACATTGTATTTCAAAATAAATGCAAAATTTATACTTAATGTTCACAACTGATTTTTTCCTAATTTTTTAATTCTTAAGTAGGAAATCAATGTTTGCAACAAGTATTTTGATTTACGTTCATCAGCATGTACATTAGTCTGCTGCCAACACACCACTGTATTTGGCTCCTCACAGTAACAACAAGGTTAACAAGTATTTCCAAGCGTGACTAAAGTATCAGAAAGCAGGGCTTGCCTGAGGTGTGTTTCAGTGTGTAACTATGGTACTACTACAGTGTATTGGAATTACAAGTTTACAAAGAATATAGTATATATAGACCCACTAAGACGATAAGATTTGAACACAGAAACAGATACTATAACTGTAGCTGGGTTTTCCTTTTTGTTTTTTACCCCTTTTTTCCTGTGTGCCTTGATAGTGGAACTTGAATAACAGAGAAGCAGAATACGAGTAATTTGTTTAAATTTTCTTTAAAATTGCCCAGAAATTATTTGTCAGGAAACAAAAACCTGTCACATCATAAATCCACAGCACCACACCCCACCTATCTCTAACGTGTATGTAATCGAGATGTAAGTTCTTCTAAACAACTATTCCTAAAATATATATTAAAAAAAAATTGAGAAGGATTCCTCATCAGTTCCCCCCATTGTAATGACAACAGTAATTTCTGACCTATGGTAGCAATATACTTGTAATTCTCACGAAAATTAGACTTAGCCTAGTCCTTCTCCCTGCTGTGTTGGCAAAAATTGCTTCTTCAATATGGAGATGATTAAGCTTCACATTTTAAGAGCTGTATGTCAGAAAAAACAAGTAACTTGGTAATCTTGACCAGACTCTTTTACTGTTTACCTGCATAGCACAGGCTCAAATTTAACAGCACCTGAAAACAAATCTGAAAGTGATCTCCAGGTACCACACAGTGCTGACTCAGAAATCAGGTATAGGTGTGTGACTGAGGACATCCACTCAATTGACTTAAATTATGGCTGTGTGGGCAGAATGAACAGAAGGAGTGCAGTCACTATAGGCAAGTATAGGTCACTTCTAACTGCAGGGGGTTCAGAAAAGATTGAAATGCACTGTTGTGCTGCACAGGGAGCAGTTTTGTGACTACCACATGCCATGTACTCATTGCCTGAACAAACAGAATACACAACTTTAGACCTGCCGACCCAGCTCCTTTCATCAGCATAAAATTAAAAATGCAGACTTCAACAGTAAAAGCTCTGTTCTCAGAATCAAATTCATTTGGAGTTTGTTCCGCATTCCTACCAGTTTACACACACATACACCTCATAGCTGACTTCCACAATTGCTTCCCCTCCAACTTCAATTACAGGTCATACTGTCATTATAGCTCAGAAGTGAACCTCAGCTATGATCTCTTTCTCCCACTTTCCCTGGTGGGCACACTTCCCAAAGGACCAGCTCTCACTGAATGTATCCCAGCATAGAACTAAATGGGGCTGTCAGCCTATCACAAGCCTGTTCTCACCTGCCAGCCCACAGTCATAGGGAAGGCATTCTCCTTAGCCATTATCTTAATTTTTGTCTGAGTGAAACCTGCAACTGTAGCTGTTACTATGGATCCCTAGGTTGAGAGTTGACGGTCCTTCCTAACTGCGTTAACATAGCAAGCCCTACTACAGCTGGGAACTGCCAGGGACTCATCTCTCAGTGCCTGTGGCAAGCTACTGATACCACAACATGAACCTGTCTTCCAAACTTTGTTTACCTGCAGGTATAAAGTGAGCAGGTGGATTGCTCTCTTCTCCACCCATGTTCTCTTTCAAAGGACACTCAAGCCCAGCTGCCTCCACTTTTCTTCTGTGGCCATAGAGCTAAGGAGAGACATAAAGGAGTAGAGGCACTTGGCATATAGCTGTACAGGTTGGGGAATGTCTACACTGTGAATGAAAGGCACGGCCTGCTTGAAATGCTGAGGAGCCTGATGATGCCTGGAGCTGGTTCTGCATGGACAAAGCCACCTCCAGAATTAGCATAGCAATACCCGTACACTGCTGTGTGCCCAGCCAATTAAAGCCTGCTTTGCCACATGGCATATCAGCTGCACTGCAGCACTACAGAAACACTGAACTGACTGAGAACCTAAATTGGTTAAGTGTGCTTGGTCCTGCAAAGTACTGCAAATTTATCCAGCCCCTGCTGGCTCCAGTGCACCAAAACCTGTCCATCTTTACTCAGCATGTCCTCCTGAGTTGACACTAGCAGCTCTCCACCTCTTTCCTTGTTAGGCGAAGTTTTTAATAGCTTAGGCAAGGTTTTTAATAGCTTAGTGTGCTTTTGATCTTAGGTTCTGGCCTTGGGAAAAACAGGCCTGTTTTTAGAAATAGATTAATAGTTCATGAACTGTTCTCTTAAGGGCCTTTGGAATTACCTCCAGAGATGCTTCACTTCTGTCTTGGTTCATACCATGCTTACTTTCCATTACAGCTTCCTTTGATGTAGGTCCCCTCATTTAAAGAATATCAATTATGTCAATTGTAATACACTTCACTATTAATACTAAATTATACAAATATCTCCCATTATCCATGCACTATTAGTATTAGGGCATGTCTACACATGGGAACTATTATGGAATTAGGTAGGTGTGAATTTGTAACTTTTTCACACAACTCCCTGAATAAGATCTCACTATTATACAAAGCACACATCTGCAAGAGTGGATTAAGCAAAACCTCACCAGAGTGCTCAGTCTAGGTTAAAAGTGGCTACAGGAAGAGCTAGCGCTACATTAGACATCCTGTTCTGACAAAATCCAGGTGCTATAGTTCAGCCCAATATAAAGAATGTGCAATTAAAAATACCAGTTACTGGCATAGCTCAGCAGTAATAAAGACCTGCAAAAGCACTTTCTTTTACAAAGTGTGGGGAACTGATTTGCAAGTAGTGCTACATGCAACAATCACTCTGACTGAACTGTAGACTACGTCTCAGCAATCTAAACCTAATAAAAAAAAATCAAACTAATAAACACCCTTTTGTCCAATTGTTAATGTTAACTGTTAAGGTCAGAAAATAGGAGCGTACCTTTGTGACTTGAACAACACACAACATACTGGTGCTCAAAACTACGTGTTTTTGTCTCCAGCCAAGTCACCTCCTAAATACTATATAGTTAAAAAATTACATCCATGCTCATAATAGTAATTTAAACAGCTCTTAGTAGTATTTTAAACATCACAATAAGTCCTGCTGAACATGAATTGTTTTAAACCTCTTTCGTATGAAGAGAGTAACGCACACAGAGGCAGAAAGGATTTCCCACTCTTGCAGAGATTCAGAAATGGAATTGTATTGCATATAAAGCTCATTATCCTGGATCCCTTAGGGAAAAAAGGAAGAATATATTTGCATCATGCTCATTTTTCTGGTCTCAAAAATATTTTGCACTCTCCATTATTATTGGCATACTAAAGAAACTTGGTTTATTGCTGACAAGCATTTCTCCAGCAAAACTAGACCACCAACGTTAATTGTAAATACACACAACAGCTTCTAAAAGCCTAGTAGGGAAAGCTCCTCAGCTTTTCTCCCTACTTCCTAAACATCTGTAGAGCTATAGCAATTTATATCTGCCATACATAATTTTATTTCCTGAGAAGCACTGTTCTAGAGATTCTGAACAACAGTCCAGGGGCCATTAGCAGTTCCCAGAGCAACTGCTGCTAATCCAGAGAGAACCATCTGACCTTCCGGGGCTCCCTGCCTTGCATTCAGCTCTTAGAGCAATGGCTTTGCTAGGTATTTCTCCACATGAAGTCTCGCTGTTAGCACATAGGACTGATAAAAGCAAGGAAGGTAGTCTGTGAAAGCTGACATAGCTACTGGTGTGGTCTCAGAAAGTAATTTAGAGCCAAAAAGGCTCTGAAAGAATAGTACAACATTAACTGTAGTAATCTTTTTGTAGAGACAAGCTTTCAGAAAGAATGCTGTTAACTGAGGGCAAATTACTACCACCCACACATGGCAATTTCAGGTATATTCACTTCCTTGTACTCTTCATCTCTCCCATCTGTTTCCTCTATTTTTGCATGCCCACATCACAAGTACATAATAATTTATTCTCTCCCATCTCCCCTTTCCCTCACCCCCACTTCCTTGTAGATTTGCCAGGGGCACAGAGGGTCTGCAGACGCTTTCCTCTTGAATGGACAGACTCCAGAGGGAATTCAGAATAAGAAAAAAAATCAATTAAGAGTTTCACTCAGCCAGGAAGGGTTCAAGTGCACAGCAGCCAGAGGCAACTCACTGTTTCAACTGGGTTGTCAAAACATGCAAATCAGTGTACCTGTTTATTCAGTGTCTTCTTACCCTGCCTCTGTCCCATCCCTCCAGGGATGCTATACAATAAACAATTGTTAAATGTTCACTCTTTTTAGCAAATTAGATCTTGTTCAAAAATTTTAGAACTATCATTTTAACTACTGGATCAAGTACTGCTTTACACATCTTCAAGTGGTAATCTTAGCAAGTTCCTTTCCTCCTCGTTCTTAGGAAAATCTAATATACCAGTTTTGCATATCATTTAACATAATATTTTATTTATTAATTTTTCTATTTGGGAAACTTGCTGTATGAGATGGTGAAAGAAAAACATGTAGCAAAAAAGTGTAGTAAGTTTAATTATTTTGCTGCATGAGAGCACACTCCAAATGTGTAGCAGGATTCTCATACAGGAAGGCAGTTTTTCCGAGCAAAACATCAGAATCTAATGCTTAAAAGGTATGGTGAGTGTCTGCCACTGTTCCAGTCTGCTGTGCAAAGGCACACAGGGCACCATCACCCACCACAGTGCTCTGATGATACAGCTGGAGAGGGGATTAGCATCGCTAAGCGTGTCTCCCTCTCTTACTCTCTGTCCCCCTACTGTAGCCTTCTGACAGCCTGCTTTTAAGTGTGTGTGCTGTCCCAAACTTCCACTTCCGAATTAATGTAATATAATCATACCCTCTAATTGGACCAGGAGGTTATTAGCTCTGAGAGAATTTTTTCCACCATCTATATTGATGAATTGCACATGGTGCACGAGGCAAAGAGTGAAAGTGTGCTAGCAGATCTGAGCTGTTCAACTGCCATTCTCAGCTTAGAGCTGGCTAGTGAGCTCCCACAACAGATTACTAATTTTGGGAGTTCACAGAAACACCCGGGAGAAAGAAGTGAAAGTAAATCTATTATTACATGTTTTTTAATTGATATTTGAAACTTTCTGTCCTCTCATAGCAGGTAACACCATCAACTTGGTCTTAGAACACGACTCCTTCCATTACACAGACTGGTGATAAAACCAGTTGTCTTGGCTAAAGCCTCAGTTTCATTCAACACCTTAACAGTAAGACTCCTTAAAAAACTACCTTCATGAGATACCAAATGATCAACAAATACACTGCATGAAACCCTTATTGGGTTTTTTTTCAGAGCCTTTGAGCTCAGTCTGCTTTGACCTTAATCTCATTAATAGTCTTAACCCTTTCCACTCCACTGCATGAGAGGGAGGCATGATTTTATCCTTTGGCCACTTAGATCTATCAGCATGTCCTCCCAACACTGGTTCTGCCAACCAGGTCAATTCACACACAGGCTGGACATGCAAAAGGGAATAAAGCAACAAATTGGTTGTTGATCATGTGGAAATGGCATCATACAGCTGAGAAATTACAAATGTTAAAACAGCATTTTGTTATTTTCTTCTGAATGTAAAAAACATTGAGAATTTCATGCTTTTAATTTAAACCAGGACAATAATAGGAAGATGAAGATGAACATTAAGGACATAAATAAACTTTATCACCACAGCCTAAATGCTGATGAAGCCTCACAGGAGGAGAGGAGTGGGATACTTTGGATGGATTGTGATAGGAGCAGACATACGTTGTTGGCAATATTTTTTGTTTGCTGCACCTACGCAAGTTTCCTAGTCTGTCTAGATGATTTCTGCAGAGACAATAAGGTGAAGTCTTATCCTGGATTGCAAAGCAAGGAATTTGGGATATCAGTATTTAGCCATGTAACTGGAATTTAAACATTCTTTGAGGAAGTGCCTGGAATATCTTTTAAAATGTGAAGACAAGCTTCAAACAAACAGACAAATCCTGCCTAACAGGAGCTTCCAAAAAAGCACTCAAAGATACTTTAGCAGTGTGATCTCATGACTGTTTAAGCTGACTCCAAATGGTATAGCTACAGTGAACTTGTCTGATATTTTATTGAGCACAGAGACCTCAACCACACAAAAGCTAACCCAAAGAACAGCTTTGTGCAAGTTCCACTCCAGGAAATGGACCACTGTGGGATGAGCTAAGTGAAAAGAGCACTAAGAAGCAGGTTACAGGAATAGATGGCTTGAAGGTGACAGCAGCACCAAGAACAGTTTTAAACTCATCAAGGAATCAGAGCCAAAATAAGCTGGGCCAAATGGACAGAAAACTGAGCTGCTGCTCTCCTCCGAGAGTAACAAAGACTTTCCTAGAAGATATTCTGACTGAGGAATTTTGCTTCTGTGTCCAGGAAACTAAAAAATGCTAGCTCGTTTTAACAACTATAATTGTGTGGATGGTTTATATTTTCTTCCAAGACTATGTCCTAATTTCAATGTAGGTCAAGATCCCTCTGATACATAAATAAACCAGAAATTCTTATTTCTTAGCTTGGCATCAGTCAAAAGGAGTCAGGTCTACTCCAGTCTAAGCCCTACACAAATTTCACATGGAGAACCACCTTCCCAGAGTCCCTGCAAAAATAAAAGAATATTTTTTTTCAGAGATGATGCCCTACAGAAATCACTGCAGTCCAAGTCAAGATTGTTTAATGGCAATCCTCAAAAAGAACAACGCAAAAATGAGGAGGACCCATGTACACCAAAAATCAAGATTTTTCACTGAAATAGTTTGTCTTACAAACCATCTCAGACATGGTGAATGCAAAGACCTAAAGATAAGCAAAAAACCACTCTGAACTGCATTCTTGTAGTTTGTGGGTAGACTTTGGGGTAGACCAAGAACTAAACCTCAGAAAGCAATCACTGACCAAATAATCTGAGTTCAGAAACAGATGTATACAAAGAAGCCCATTCAAACAAGTACGGAAAACATGTAGAACATACAAATCACTGTAATCCTCCAGTCAGTTTCTGTGAAGACTAAGGATAATCAAAACTGAATACAGAATGCTAAGTACATGGACTATAAATACCTTCCCTTCTTCCACGCATATTGTATAGCCTCAGGCCTTGGAGGCAGATGTGGACATGAAATGAAATTCCTAGTCCTCGTCAATTTTGAACAAGTATTAGGCCTCATGCCTGCGTGACTAAACCTCATGTTTGCTTCCCAGTATAATTCCCACATCTAATTAATACTTGTCTAATATACATGCCATAACTAAGAATGTTCTTTGAGGCTACCTTGATAATTCTTTCTCAATTGGAATTAAAAAATGATTGCAATATATTTAAGAGACACTAGAGGGAAGCCAAGACCCCTCAACAACCCTCTCTAATAATACAGCTTGCAGTCCTAAATGCAAAGTTAAAACCAAAAAATTCTTAACATGGTGTAGAAAATACCAGTTATTATATGAAAACATGCCAAACAAACTATTAATTTACATCATAGCTTTGCTGTTACTTTTTCAGCAGCACTCTGCATACTGTTAGGCTCCAGGCTGTTCCCTCTAGGTGTTCCATTGGTGACAGAACTTTCACAGTGGTTAACACTTGACAGCAATCTCATGAACCATTCAGACAGTATGATAACCTGCTAATAGACACTGTAAATACAGGTGGTGAACATGTTGGTGTGTTTTCTTCCTCATTTGTTTGTTACACAGTTGCTCCAGTAATTTCTACTGTGGACGTTATTTTTTTAGCACCCATCACATCAACAAGGCTATCAGGATGTCCCTTCACCAGCATTACAAAAAGGACTCACTTTCACCCAGAGTACAGAGGTAAGTCAGGTGCAAATATGATCAGAATAACTGGCTTATATTCCTGCTTTAAGCTGCAGTGATCAGGCATAGGTCTTCTTTAGGGTACCCCAAAAAGCTCTGGTCACGTGATTGACCTCCCCTTAAGTTCCCGTTTCCCCGCTCCCAACTTCTTACTCTGCCACCCACATTTGCTCCCAAACAAGCATCTGTTTACGCTTTTGCCTTTGTCCTCAATTTTGCTGACTTGATATCCTCATTCGGGTTTTACAATATGGGCACCCTGGTGCTTTCTACCCTGGCCATCAATTCTGTGAAATTAGTATCACTTTATTTTGTCTGTAGCATGCTGCTGTTTCTCATCCTGCTGTCTCTTTAGAAGCGACGTAAATCAGAGTTAACCATCGGCACATAAACGTTAACATTATCTGTTTATCTTCACTCTCCTTGGCAAGAGGGGTAACAAAAAAAAAATAACAACAAACCCAAACCCAAAACCAGAAACCATTTGATATACAAAATAAGCTGATGGTAACACAATGCCAAAAATAGCTTATTATGTTAAGTGCAAGGGAGAAAAGCCTTGATATAAAGCTTGATTGCAACAACATTTCAATTTACCAGTTTAAATACAATACCTGCATTAAAATATTTCTTGAGATATATCTCTTGCTTTCTAAGGTGATTTTAAAAAAAAAAATATATACATGTATCCAGTTGTAACACTTGACAGTAGTCTCATGAAGCATTAAAGAGTATAACTTGGTAAGTACACACTGTAGATATGAATGGTTAATGTCTGTACGATTTTTTCCTTCAAGAGTTTATAACGTTGAGTACTAGCCTCAGACAGGTGACCAGCCACCTGATACAGTATAATATCCCAAGCCCTTCCCCAAAGTCCCACAGTCTACACTTCCAGTGCTCACTGGATCCAGATGGTGTTTTCTCTCTCTGGTCTGCGAGACTCCACTGTCAGTTCTCCAAAAGTGGAGAAAAACTGCTCCATTTCCTTCTGCAACATATCATTCCTCTTCTCTGCATCTTCCTTGGCCCGTTCTGCATTACGCATTTTGATTTCTACCATTGTGAATTTCTTCCGCTCTTGATCCAGTTCTTCATGCAAGGCCATCATTTCTGTCTCCAGAGTGAGATTTCTCTGTTCCAAGCTGCAAAAATGAAAAAAAAGCAGACAGCTCCTTAGCAGCACTCCGCACCACTCAAGCAGAAATGCACACTAGCGATAAATTCATACATGTGTCTTTTCATTTACAAAGCTTAGACTGAATTTTTGAGAGGTGTATATACGAACCACGACTTCATCAATGAACCACTCTCACAGGGCAATCTCTTTGGTAGCTCATTTAGAAAATGACTAATAACAGCCACTGACAGAATGCACAGTAGCAAACAGCTCCATCTAATTCTCCAGGAACAGGCTAAGTGTTCCTTCTACTTCTGGAAGTGTTGATGCCCAGCTCCTGCTGTGGTTTCACTAGTGTCACTTACAAGGTCAGAACAATGCCCCAAATGCCTTTATTTCATTGCTAATCTCCTTGCTTCAGCTGACTTATCTGCTGTATCTATTTGCAAATATGGATCGACAATTTCAAAAAAACTGCAATCCACATGGTTTTTGTCTAAAGAAAAATGGAAAGCATTAGAAATCCTAGTGGTACTAAACATGCAGTCATCATGCATATTAAATATTACAATAAGAGCTCTAGTACACTGCATACTATGCTGAAAATAGTGATGTGGGCAAAAGACTGCAATATTCTGTGCGCTCCACTTTCACTGGCAGATGCTGTCCCATGATCACATGTTGCGATCCAGCTACGACTTGCAGTGCCAGAGGTACCAATGCAAAGGGCTGCTGTGCCACAGAGGTGAGAACAGAAGACAAGTCCTGAACAGCTTTACTGAAGAACCTTTACTACAAAGAGAACACATTCAGCTCTGCACTGCCGTGTGCACTAGTTAATGCTAAGCCCAGACTTTGAGGTTATTCACTCATCATTATGGCCATCCACCCTAGCAATGTTGTGTGCGAGAAGAGTCTGCACTATCTGTAGACAAAGACACGCCTCTCCCTTGCCTTCTTTAACAGGTCCGAAATGTGAAGGAAAGGCTCAAGCAAAGCAGCAGTGTGGAGATAGGACCGTGAGCAGAAGTAACCTGCAGATGCAGCACTGTCTCAATGAGGACTCTGGAAAGGAGTTCCAGCAGTCTCCCAGTCCCTAAAACTACAGGTGGAGTAAGCCATGGCACTGCTTTCCTGAAAGGTGATGCCTAGTTACCCTCCTCAGTCTCTGGAGAACAGACATCAATGAATGAAAACATCGTGAAAGCCTACTTATTTTGTTAATTAGATTCTACAGAAACTCATAAGGTTCTAGCTTTGGTTTTGATGCCAATAGGATAGCATGTCACAACTATGGCAAGCAATTACTCTAAAACAAACCCCTTTGGATCATAGTATCACAAAAGCAATGTCAGAGTATGTCAACACTGAAAGATGGGAAACTCAGCGGCAAGCACCCAGTGACTGCAGCTACTGCAGATTGCTAGCAAGTCACGAGAGGGAAAACTCGGATTTACTCTGCAAAAGGCAGTCAGATGGTAGAGCCAAACTGTCTTACCTTTTTATCCTTGTCTCATACTCTAGTTTTTGCTTGACCATCTCTTGCTTCAAGCTGGACACCAGGCTGTGCAAAGCACTGTGATTGTTAGTACTGTTGGCCACAAATGTTTCACTGTTATCGCTGCTGCTGGTGGCTCGGCTGCTGTGGGCCCCTACACTCCTTCTGTCACTTTTGTTCTCATAGTCACCCGGGTTAGAGGGGTCTTCATGTGGTGGTCCATCCAGCAGAGAGTCTTCGAAGTTACCCACATAAAAGTCCTGCTCAGGGCAAGTGGTGGTGGATGAACGACAGGAGTTGGAGTGCTCAGGGAGGGATATTTCACAAGAGGACGTTGACCAGGTGGCACTGTCCACACTCTGTTTATCATCAGAGTTCACCACGGAGAACTGCTGGTGGACGTTGTCATAGGTGGAAAGCCTGTTGTGCTGGCCTGACTCACTCACCAATTCCTTCTGCTTGTTGTCCCTCAGTGTGACATAGCCATTGGGAACCCAGCCCGGGGTCCGGCTGTTGAGGGTGTTGCTGTGCCCATCTGTGCTAGAAACACCCATCCGCACGCCTCCATTCTGCACACTGTGTGTGCCCATCTTAGTCACCGGTCCTTTCAGGGATGATGTTCTCCTGGTTTGCAGGGTACAGTTTGGTAAGGTCTGGCTCTTCTCAGGGCCCTCCACAGAGCTGCTGAAGGACCCATTGGTGACTATGCCACTGCCTTTATTAAAAGCAGGATTTTTTTTCACCATGAGTGGTGGGCTTCTGGTGACATCTAGTTTCTGGATGCTGTTCCTGGGGCTATTTGTCTTGCTGCCTGGCAGAGCAGTTGGAGACTCATTGTCCATGCTTCCCATCTGGGGAGACTCTGGTTTGTCCCAAGAGCAGCGCCTCACTGCGGTCTCCTTGGTGTTGTTGTTCTCTTTGTTCTGTAGCTGCCCCACAATCGCTTTCTTTGGCATTTCATTGTTGTTGTTGCATACCTCTGGTCCCATCTGAGGGTCTGCATCCTTGGGAAACAGCTCTTCATGTTTGCTAATCATCACTGACATTAGCTGCTGGACTACTACTGTACCTGAAAGGAGACACCAAGCACATGGTCATTAATGGCCGGTTTTGTTTAGGGCATAAATATAATTCATCCATCAGATTCCACAAATACTTAGTAAACATTCAGCTTATACAAACATTTATGCAATGCATCCATCTGTGTAACAGCCTGAATGTTTAACATGCCTGAAGTGCCTCTGGCTACTAGGCCAGATCAGCACCACCTCCTCCTTCCACCAAACCAAGCCAGCAGGCCTCACAGCCCCTCTAAGAACAGGAACTTTTGTGAAGAAGCTACTACCGTGACAATAACTGCATCCCAGGAAGACCACAGAAGGAGATAGTGAGTAGCAAAGGATAACATCATTGTAAGTAATGTGTTTCAACTCAATTTGGCAATCGTTTTTAAAACCAAAGTCTTATTCTGGCACAGCACTTCTATTTAGTAGTTAACAGAAAATAGGCAGGCAAGGGATCTGCATTGCTGGAACAAAGACATTTTCATCTTTTGGAGCAAAACAGGACAGTAATATGACAGAATTAATTTAATGTGAATGCCTTTAACCACTCTGTGGTGAGACTATACGCAACCAGGAAACCATGCCACCTTATAGCACAGTATGGAACTAATGCAGGACCACAGCCTGCTACTTGCTGTAATAAATGGCTACCTTTCCTCTTAAAGAACAACCCCTTGGTATGCATACCACTTGACTGCACTGTAATTTACACACTTGTATTTATAACTGGATTTGGGGTAATAAAGATGTGCAACTCTACTTTGTTAAGCAGACCCTTGTTAAGGATTATTAAGACTATTTCAGGAACAAGGTCAAGGTAGTTACAATATCCACCCCATTTTTAAGCTCCTAGAGAGCTTTCAGAGGCATGCTGTGCTTTTCTAATCAATAATTTCCCACTGTGCAGTATCATTTCACATCAACTCCTTTCTAATATTCTGGATTGTTATACCCCACCTACAACTAATAAGAGCCAATTCAACGTGGGTACTCAACATCTTTTTTTAGTGCTCGTTTGTTTGTTTGCTAAGGCAAAATCATACATTAGAACTATGCAATAGGAAAATTCATTTAGTTACTCCCATGGCACTTTTAGCTATATTCCTCCTGAGAACATGAGCTGCTAAGTGCAGAGTTTTACTACAAACATTGCACTGTACTCAGGCAACTTTTACCACTGTGTTTGACAGGAAAAAATTGCCCTGTGATTGGAATTCTGGAAAATCTCTCTTGAACCAAGCAAAAACAATTCCTCATTCCCATTATACAGGTATGGTTACCCATAACTGTATGTCTGACTTTGAATAAGCGTGCAAGAAAAGCACTCTGTATCTTCCAAACAGCAAAGAGCAATGAGCACCAATCGATGTACAGTCTTTGTTAAAAGTTCCTATCCATTTAACTATGCACAGCCCAATTGCAAATCAGCATTGTCTCATGTCAAATCTTAAAGTTATGCTTAAAGAGAAGTCATAAATCTGTTTAATCAAAACTGTTTCTCATTAGTTAAAAAATACATTATTTCCCTTCAATGAGTGTAGGATTCATGCCATTTCCTACAGCAGTCACTACCATTTTACTGCTAGTGCTGTTGACAAGCAGTCTGGAGAGTTGCTTTAAAGAACTGGAAAAATGTATTATTTTCCCCTTCCATCCAGCTTTAAAAAAAAAAAAAAAAAAAAAAAAAAAGAAAGAAAACCCAAAACTTCCTTGCTCAAACTTTCAAAGAAAAAAAATCCACAAAATAACCCACAAATTTTAGTTCTGGAAAAAGATAACCCTAGAAGATAGTATTTTATTTAGGAAGGGCTAACTCCTCTCTCCCCATCCCAAATGTCTATTTGTCTCCCTTGCCCCAGGTGAGCCAAAGATACACAGTATCCCATCAGTAAACATCATCCTGTGAGATACCGTTCTCATTGACTTCAGTGGTCTAAATCAGCTCTGTGACATTTTTCGCCAATTCCAAACTATTGAACAATTTGAAGTACTTTTTGTACTACTTAATGCAAAAGCATGGGACAAAAGGGATAGTTTGCTGCCTGACCAAGAAAAACATTCACAGCCATTATCATCTACCAGGCTGTTAAGCTCTACAGTAGTGTCAGGGTAAGAGAAACTACTATTCCAGTCAGTCTGGCAGCCCTGTAGGTTGAAAGAGAAGTGACATGAAGCATGCATGGGTACACACACACACAAAAAACTGTAATTCCTGCGATAGACATGACAAGACAGTTGAAGAGGAATGGAATAAAGCAGGAAAGACTCTTGTATTTCTCTCTCCAAATACCATGGGGAGATGATGTAAGATGTGTAAAATAGGACTTCAATGACAAAGTGAAGCTTATCTCTGCACCACAATATCAGACAGTCACAGCGCATTTGAGATAACTATGTACAGAAATCAGGGGGAAGCCACAAATGAAGATTTAAGGGTATTTGAAGATGCACAGGTTTGACGATACTCATGCACAGTCATAATAAACTTGCATGTAAATCTGACACCTGCTCTTGCAAACCATTTTGAGTCAAATGAGTGATCAATCCATTCTCTATGACAATGACAATCCAGACATTAAAGTGAAAACGATGATGAAAAACCCTTTCCACATTCAGACAGCTAACGCTGGGTATCCAGTGCTTTCATACACGATTTGGAAACACTGCGTTTCTGTTCACAACAACATAGTTGTTGTGTTAAGAATCAAAAGCAAGAAGGAGGAAATGAGACTTCAGAAAAACAAGTAAATTAACAAAGTATATGGAGAATTGTTGTATCTGTGAGAAAATGCATCAAACGCAGAAAAAGAATAAATCCATGAGCACTCAAACTATGAACACCGCATTTTTGCATTTTGGTAAAATTTCAGTGCAGCATCTGTGTACAGCCCTAATTTCTTAGACAGTTAAGTAAATCCTACATATTAAGAAAAATGTTTTTGGAGAAAGAAAAGGCATCACGTACTTCATGGAGAATTAAAGTCACAAAGATTAAGCCTAGGAGGAAATTACAGGAGGACATTATTGTGGCCATATTTTTGTCTTAATCTCAGCAAAATGCTACAGCTGAACATTGCTGTAAATAACAGAATGCAGCCGACAATTTGATCACTGTTGTGCATGAAGGCATGTAATATACCACTACCTTCTGCAGAATTCTGTCTTCTGGGTCACTGCAGTATGAACCTGTACTAACTTCTCATCCTTAAGAATCACAGGTAAAATATTAACTGCACTCCAACCACACATGCTGAATAAGAACATGCCACATCTGCGGCAAGCTTTGAGAGTAAAAGTACATTTTTAGTGAAGTTGCCAGGGCAGCACAATGTTATGCAAAGTCTGTTTGCAGTGCTGCACATTTCAGTCACTTTTATAGCAACCTGCAAGATTAAACCCATTAAGTTCCTTCAGATTGAAGAATTCTGTGTCTATAAAACACTTATATGGAACTTACTGCACACACTACATGGACTGGTATGTACTGTTAAAAAACCTGAAGATGCTCCTTCTTTCTATTACAGGTTACGTACAGTAAGCTTACCCTCCATGATAGTCAGAGGATCTTCCACTTTGGGGCGAAGGATGTTGGGGCCAAAAACAGTAGCCAGATTTTGCACACTCATTTTGTTTATGCCTGAATAAGACTGGACTTCATCAAGGAATCTGTGGGGAAGAAAGAGTCCTTTAAGGAACATGTGAAAAGGAAACTAAAAATTTAAAAGGTGAATGCATGTGATGGTTTCTTAGCATACTTCAAGTATTCCATTCCAAATCCTCATGGAACATCTTGAAAGCCCAAGGCTATTCTCCTCAACTTCTTCAGATTTTCTTCAGAATGATACATTGATAACAAAATTTAAATCTCAAACTAGGCCGACTACAAGATAACTCTGTTGAAGATGGTAACTTTATCCAGCATAATTAATCAACTACTTGGCTAATAAAATATCCTCAAAATGCAAACTGTCAATTAAAAAAAAAAAGGTTATATTTATTTTTTTTTTAATATTGTAAACTTTTTATAAGTTCACAAACTGCAACTGTGTAAGACATGTTTTTTAAGATCTTAGATGCATCCATGAAAGTACAAGACAAACACACTTTTCAAGGATACCATGCTTCAGAAGTGCACAGCCACAGCCAGTAAGTGCAGCTAGAAATTGGAAAACCAGGGTCCTACAAAGGGGACAGAATATGTTCACTTATACTTTCTTGAGTTTCTTGCTGAGTACGGCCTTGCTTATGAAAGAAAAGTCATAACTGTGTGCCTTGATAGAGCAAATTAGTAATTAGTCATGCAGTAAACCTATATTTTTAGTGTATTAACTTAAGTTCACCAATCCTCCAACTGTGAGTAATGCTTTTCCTTTGGGGCACATATACAGATAGGTTTGTCTGTCAGCTCACAGTTATAAATACCATCATGATATTCTTGCAAGAGTACTTACCTACAGATATATTTCAGCAGATTATAATTGACAGCTGGCAGGCTCCTCACTTGCTTCACCAGTTCTTTCAGGCCCTTTCAGTGGTTTAGGGAAAATAAAAAAAAAAAAAGAGTGGGGAGGCACACTTTCTTAGTATTTTACCAGAGATTCAAAAAAATGTCAGCAATTCCAATTACGAGACAGTACACACATCAATGAAACTGCAGCGTTAAATGCTATAAGGCATACCCTATATACATACCATAGGCTATGTATATGGTAGCCTATATACAGGCTACCAACACGAACAGCTTGTAGAATCCATTTTGGATGGGGAAAGCTACATTTGGCTTAGCTCTGGATAAAAAGAAATAAGTAAATAAACAACTTTGTTTCATCCTGTCTTTCCCTTCTCGTTCACTCTTTCTTTTTTTTGACCAGCAGCTCTGTTCCTCCTCCTGCTGATAACAAGGCTAAGACTTCCAGGAACAGTTCTGGTTTAAACTAGTTGGCATTTTCATATGAGAAACTGTTTGGGTATTTTACCCAGTTCTGGTCCATACTAGATTCACACCAATAAACAGTTATTTCAGTTTGTGCCCACACTGGGAATGGGACAAGCAGAATATCACACACTAATTTCTGTGCCCTGTGAAAACAGACCCAGGCTACACTCCTTACCAGCCAGTGCCTTTAGACTCCTTTTCAGTATGGGGTTTTGGTACTTTGCCAGCATCAATGAAGTTTTGATTACAGTCATGAAAACAAATGCAAATCAAGATGGGTGCGGACCATGATAGTGCACAAGTTTGCTGGTTGGGGGCTAAGAAAGGAAACAAGATGTATAGCTCTCTCCCTTAACAGTGACTGCACTTTTAACTTCTGCATGGAGAAAGATCAACTGAAAATCTAGTCAGCCAGCCTTATAGCTGGATTGCTAAACCACCATAGAGAGGACTGAAGTGGCTCATTACCTATAGTACTGATTTTTCACAAACTGCCAGCACCAACAGGCCAGTGTAATTTGAATCCTGCTTTCAAAATGAATTTCATAAAGAGCTTTTTGGCATAGTTCCAGAGAAACTACATAAATACACTCTGGACTAAGCCAACATAAAATAACTAAAAATTTAATGTGAAAATGAGTATCACTGCAAGTATAACGTACATGATGACTAACTGTGGATCTGTCAGGTGGCTTTACACTGGAGCTATCAATGGTTAGAGACATATGCAACACGCACAAGAAAACAGTTGCAACTGTAGTTCTGAGGATCCCCTGCCATTAACTTGTGCAAAGAGCAGCTCAAATTAAACCAGCTGAACAGCTCACTCCCACCTTTTGCAAGCAGCTGACAAAAATTTGCACCTTGTAGCAAGCTGTAAAGGACAGCGAAGAAATCACTCTGATTTCAGCAGGTCTGAGAGATTGTGACTGTAGAAGACAGTCTGCCACAGATATCCCCCCCCCCATTCCATCACATGGGAACAACTACCACCTCTGCTGTTGGTAGTCATCAACTGAAGGCTCAGAAAGGAGACAGTCTCCCAGCTAGAAAAGAGGGGCTCCCACTCATCCTAATTAATTAGATGAGGTAGGAGTGATTTCAGTTCTAGCAGGATTTGAAATGTCAAAAAGGAACTAAACAGAAATAACCACCTTAGAAAGTTAGGGGAGTACGTCGAAATTAACAGAATGAGCCTATTCATATTTACTTTGAAAAGAAAACATCAGGGCTGACCTCATTGCCCATAGTCACACAGAACAATGTAAAAACAAGCAGTTAGTTTCTTGTCTTCAGACTAAGATATAGTAGGCCTATGCCACTGCAGGGCACTTACTATCAGTTAGAACCCTTATTTTGCTCATCTGTGTAATGCTGTTTTAAGAGATTCTGGAAGGTGGCCCACTTCCAGCATCTCACTTCCATCTTTTTGAGGCCTTCTGATTCAATGATAGGCAATGAAGAGAGTCCAGTGGCCTTCAGTCAAAAGTCAATCAAAGCTGGCATCCTTGACACTTAGAAGAAAACAACCCTTGATTCAACGGCAAGAGTTAGACAGCAACTACTAAGACCCTTCCTTTTACAGTTTGGAATGGTAATCCACAAAAATGTAAGTCTCTTCCATGCATAATGGAAGTTATTGATCAATGATGTTTACTTGAAATGGATCCAATGACAATAAATAGAGCTAGGTGCTATACACCTTTACTCCAAATGACCAAGGTGGCAATAATTTTCATATAAAAACAGCCTCAATTAATAGATGCACATCTTAATTTAGGATAGGCAATCACCAGCTTTCCCCCTCCTCAAAATCGGAACAGGTTATAACATGCCAGCCTTTTATTTCATCTTACTCAAGTTGTCAACTCACCGTTTCTTCCTCCTTGCTGAGCATTTTGGCACAGGAAAGAAAATCTTCGTATTTTGCATATGGTATGACTGGTTCTGGGAGTTCCCTTAGGTACAGCTTAAGCAGTGATGCCACCGTGTGCACATCTGTATTGCTGTTAGATTGGAATACAGGAAGTCGTTACTGTGTATCAGGATAATACTGTGAGACTGACAGGCTAAAACCCGCCACTTAACTTTTCCATTGTCACCCCTGATTTTACTCATCAGCAGTGTATACATTTGTAGGTCATATCTGTAATCTGTTCTTTGGGGGGGCGGAGGGAGGGGAGGGTGTTGTCCTATAAAGAATTTAGGACACCTGCAAGCAAGAGTCCGTCAACTCTGCTGATTTATTACTATAAATAATTACATATAAGAGCCCTATTTGCGAGCACAGGAGACGATCCTGACTCTCACCAACAGGCATCTCCCATCAGGCATGCAAAATCCATCTTAACTGATACTCTTCATTTTCACCTGAGCCAGAATCCAGACACTTTATTTACACAGTGGGGATTATTCTCCTACCAGAGCTGGCCCCAGCTCCCAAAACATGCCCAGCATGTCTCAATTCCACTGTATCACCATCTCCTTTGGTATCACTATTAAGTAAGCAAGTTTTAAAGAAGACTACATATCCCCCAAGTGTTTAGTTGAAACCTCCCCACCTGAATTACGGTTCTTTTCCTGGCATGCAACTTTTTCCTATGGGCTCCCACAAAATGACTACTGTGCCTTTAGCTGTACCATTACACTGAAAACCTGGATATACTTTACACATAGAACCATAAATCCACGGGAAATGAGTTTTAGCCCTAGCCGGTACTGAGTAAGCTAAGGCATTGCAACTCACCAAACCTGGAAAATGTCTGATTGCTAGCACAACAGGTAACATTACTAGGGCTGACATTCAAAGACTGGTATGACATACGCTTTCTCATAACTACATTTACAGAAACTTAAGGGATTTTGGGGTACAGCTTGTAGGAGCCTAGGCTGTTTATCAGGCATAGTAGAAGCAAGAAGATGGGGAGAAAGATCAAAATCACAAGTTCAAAGTATGCAAGAAAACTTGCATAAATGTTTCTGTGGTGTGTAAAGTTACATTGCTGTACCTTAGGAGTACTCCTCTGAAAAGAAGTAAAGAGAAACAGATAAAAAATGCAAGTTAGCATGAAGAAATCTCTCATGCGTTACTTCTGACTCTATCTCTGGGTTTAGCTACTCAGGCATTTATTCAAATCCTTACTGCAATGTTCTACATGCTTTTCCCTGGTTCAGATAAAGACTTGTACTGCAAGCTGATAACTTTCCCTCTGATATCCAAAAAATAATTAAAAACTCCCAGATACTAAATTATGCTAATTTCGTTCATAAGAAACAGAAAATGCATAGACATTTCTGCAATGTGCATTATTGTGTATTTTCTTTTTCTTTGAAGACTTCACACTTGGAACATTTTTTAAACTCACAGTCTCTCAAAGTGAACCACTGCTATTTGACTCACTTAAGCTTTGCTAGAGGTATGTTAATCATTATTTTGGAATGATCTGTTAAAACAATAATGGCTTTTACTAAGTTAAATCTTAACAAGAATGATAGGAACAACCTTATATTAATGCAGTACAGTATGAGCAATCCAAGTTAAAGCAGAAGAAAAGAAATTATAAAGCACTGTACATATTTAATTGTTAATCACCACCCCCCTCCTCAAAATAATTTCCCAGAAAACATTTCTATTTCAATCATGAATAATTCCCAGGCAAATTTCCAAAAAGTGTTTTCTAGAGAGTTCTATAAACAAAGCACTAATGCAAATCCACATTTTTAAGGAAGGTTCAAATTCCAGCCCCTTGATTGCAACCCTCTGCTTGTAGACTGACTTGGATCCAAAATGGGAATCCTGTATTTATCCCACTCTGCTCCTTGGATGCATATACAACATATGCAGGAAACTGTACTATACATGAAACTAGATATAGTTGTACTATTTTATGAGATTTCAAATGCTAGCTCAGATTTGGCCTCTAACCTTTGCCTTCTACCTATCTATCGACCTTTGCCTTCTACCTGTCTATGTACCTATCTACCTACCTTCTATCCCCAATCCAGATGCAAACTAAGTGAAGTGAAGCTCTTCTTGACATCCCGGCTAACAAAACTCTCTAGAGACTGTACAACCCAAGGGCTTGAAACCCAGACCAAATAATCTCTCAAGTAGTTGCTTACATGCCTTGTTGCCATTGGTGCTTGTTTTCAGAGCACAACCACGGCATGCACGCCCAGGCAGTTGCCACTATTCAGCCTTATACAAGAAACAAAATTTACAGAGATCTTCAGTTTCCCAAGTAGTCAGTGCATCAGGAAAGCAAAAAGCAAATACAGAGAGAAAGACTTTTGCTAGTCAGACTCTGAAGGAGAGCAGCAGCCACAGAAAGCAGATGTGAACTGGCAGCCTTAGGACAGTGCCCTACATTGCAGCACAAAAGGGAGCATAGACTATCAGTCCACAGAGAATTTAACTCTGCTCAGCATGGATGGTCTTTCTGAAGATTTAATTATTACTATTTTTATTATTTAAACAAAGAAATTCCCTGAGCCTTGCTGAAGAACTGAACCACATCTTTCCACAGACTATTTGCATAAAACTAGAGAGGCCTTTCCAAAATACAAGATTCAAACAGGCTGAGTAAGAGAAATTACTGAAGAGTATTAAAAGTTAGCACACAGGTCTCCCAGTGAGGGGATTAAGCAATATCATCTTCCCTTCTTTGTACTGCCAGGATCATGCTTCGTATAGTACATAAAAATAATTTTACACCAGTCCCTTGGTGTAAAGTGGAATACTTGCTTATTGAGGGCACAGTAGATGGAGGATAAAAAGGCTGAAGAATGGGACAAAGCCCTGAAAACTGATGCAATTTATAAAGTTTCTCCTTTCAATGTGAAGTACTGATAGACTATCACAGTGAAGGGTTAGCTGAGCACTAAAAACTGTGGGTCTACCAAGGAAGAACTGACAGGAGAAATGTGAAGGCAGGATGCTGAGGAGCAAAGAAACAGTAAGGAGTCTTGCTGTTCTCAAACTAACCTCCTGAAGCACATGCTGTTTACGAGTCAAAAGAAAGGTGACTTCTGAGTTGGGGTTAGAAACTCAGGTCCCAGTTAGTAGATGGGAACACATTCGCAATTTTTAAAAATAATAATTGGGGGTTTTTAAAATTTGCTTCTGCTGACCGAATGCTAAGGCAATGCCGCACACTGCCACAAGATGGTGGGATTGCAAAATAAAATTTGGGAAAATTTGTTTTGTTACCTTTTTTTTTTTCCTAAACTGTACTGGAACACTGCTTAGAACTTAACCTGCCTATACAGAAATTACCATACAGATTTTGGCAGCATAAACAAACATACATGCAAACATACACATACATATTGCCTGCAAAGCTCTTTAAGAATTTGATTTTTTTTTTTGATTATATTTAGCAACAGCTAGACAAAAGCTAAAAACTTTCTTCTTTCAATGTAAATATTGTTATAAATGTCTGACAATATTTTTAATGTAACTAAAAGAATGTTTCATATAAACGGAGACCTGTTTAGACCTTGCAGCCTAGTATTATTTTTTCACCGTTTGTTTTAAAATACGGACGAAAACTTTAAAAATGGCAGACTCCCATTTTAATCCATATGTATTTTAGGTTTTTCAATCCACAAATACCATTGAGCACATTTCAACCACAGAGGACAGCTGTGAGTTTCAAAGCAGTGGCAATCTACTAAGGATTCGGAGCATTTATTTCCCTTTCCGGTCTGCAGTGTTCTACCCAGTCTAAGTCAACCAACAGCATTTATATATCTGCCCTGAGGGCATTTGTGTAGTTTGTAAGTCATGGATTTTTTTCAGGGCCTGTAGAGGACCTTTTCCTCCTGGACTTTTTCCAGCTACAACTGATCAGTTTAAGACAATGCAGTATTTCTCCCTTGAAACCTGGCCTTGTTTATATCCTAAGACCATTACAGCCACAGAAACTTCATGTTTATACCTATCTTGGTATTTCTTTCACTATCTGACACTGTAACATCGAAGTGTTCCATGATTATACATTCATAATTAACATGATTAAAAGTATTCATTAACAAGTATTAAAACAGAGTATGTCAATTTCAGCAGAAAATCCTCTGTTATCTACATTGGAACAACCCTCATTAATTGAGGCAGACTTTCTCCAAGTGCACAATGAATAATTACAAGCTTGAAATGGGAATGACAAAGCACGAAGCAGAAAATTGAATGCAACACAAAAAGCATCAGCAAGCTGAGAAACAGTCTATTTCAGCACATCACGCTGGGAAGTCTGAGAAAGGTTACTTACCTCACTAAAAAAGTCATACTGCTTTACTATTGATACGTCTCCAAAGAAGCATCCCCCGCTCCACTACTATCCATGCAAAGGGATTATAAATGCAAATGCACCACAGCTTCTCCTTAGTCATCAGACTACACATACTGAAAGCTCCATTCATCTGAACTTTGTCATTAATATCCCTCATGGCATTGCTGTTTTGACAGCACTTTCCTTTGTGATACTACAGACGCTGTGGAAGTGGCTGTCAGACTGATTACACCGTCTGGACTTTTTCACCCTCTGTACCATAAACAAAAATTACTGAAGCCCAGCAGGACACTAGAAATCCATGCAAAACCCTCACACTTGGACAAGCAGACAGCGTGTTCAGAGAGCTGGAGTCAGTGCTTCACAGCACAAAGCCAACAAGCTTCTCAAACTCTCAGAGACAAAATATTAACAGGGCAAGGTCACATCACAGCAAGATTAATGCTGTGCCAAAAATAGCACTAGACCATGATGACATATAAACAGTTTGCATAAAGAACAAACAGTAGGGAACAACAAGCTGTGAGGCTATAATTCAATTTAGGAGTTCTGGTAATGAAACAAAGGAGAACAGTACGGTTCAAACAGTTTGTGTACCAGAACCTCCCAGAATTACTAGAATTACATCTCCATCACTTCAGATGTGTCACAGATCACAATCCTAGAAACAGGGGGTCTCCCTTACCAACATACCCTGTACCCACCACAACATTTGCTGACTGTGTCCCTGCTTCGCTACATTCGTGTCTGTAGAGCAACTCTCAAACCAGTATAGGTGTTTTCCTGACACAGGAGGATGAGATCCTAACTGGCTGCCCAGTGCATACCTTTGCTGCCAGTCTGCACACAGCTTGAGATGCCAGAGCCCATGATAAACCACTGATGAAACCCTGAGTAAGCAACATCAAGGGAATGTTATAAATACGCCTAACTACTGCTGAGAAGCCAGTACCCAGAGCTAGGATGGCAAAGCCTGTGTTCAGTAATGTTAGAGTGAATCAGGAGTGGTTCAACTGATTTGGGGAGTCAGCCTTTGGTCCAGAAATTCAAAGGTCAGGTCAAACACATAATGGGTTGAATGTCCTATGTGGCTTTTGTTCCCCTGTGTAGGTATCTTCAAAGCATTACCCTCTATATCATTTTCCTATATAATGCATATCTAGTACAAGCAGTACTGTGCCTATACTAAGTACCAGCTGAAAGTTTGCCTACAACTTGTGAAACATATATGAAAGCATTTATTGTTTTAAGCCCTGAGCTGTCTGTTCTCCTTTCCATGCTGCTGCAAGAGCCTGGCTCTACTTTAAGTTAACACTGATCTAAATTCTTATTTTTCTGTTTAGACAGAGAAAAAAACAAATATCTATTCTGCTCCTTTGTCCTTGTGCTCATGATTTTTACCTTCCAGGGATCCACTCAGAGGAGTAAGTACTGCAAGGAATACTGAAGATTGACAGGTTCTATTTCCAAGTTAGACATCCTCTTCAGTAAATGCAGCCAATTCATTCAGGTTAGAGGGTAATGCTTTAAAAGCAGCAATGAAGACAGCAACTTATCACAGACAAACTAAAAGACAAACTCTATGGAAGGATGTTAAAAATTAGTCAGAAAAATAGAAATCTTTAAAGAGAGACACAAGTGCTTCCAGGAAAGGTGAGTAGGGTCCTAAGAAACATGGGTTCCCATCAGGAAAAAATAATCCGCCAGCTCCAGTGAATACACTGCTAAATTATTTTATCATCTGATAGGTTGTTCAGAAAGGCTGTTAAGATTCTGCAAGATTTTGCAGGGATAGCAAGTATATATAAAACATGGAAAATCACCACAAATAAACTACCTGTTCTTGTTTACTGGAAAAGAAAGCCACAGTTTTTGCAGCCCTAAGTAAGGATGCTTTAAAAACATTGTCAGACCTTCCACATGGTAACAAAATGTCATCCTTTCTTAAAGGTGACCAGGGCCATCTTAGAAGAGTCATTGTCATTGACAAGTGAAACATACGGTTGCCTTTTTTTTTTTTTTAAATCACAGCTGACACACTAACTCCATTTCTGAAACTGAAATTCATGTGAAGCAACTACAAATGTTCATTCACTGCCAATAACTAAAAACACACTCTCCTACAGCAGGATGCCAATTAAACTGATTTAATGACCCTTGCATCATGCTAGAAATGTGTCTCCTAACATGTATTTAATTGCTAGACTAGTCTTTAATCTGTGGCGTATGCAGAGGTTATTTCTGCAAGCTGGTTAGAGAGAGGGCTGGAATCAGAAAGGACATGGAAGAGGCTCCAGAGTTGTAACTGATGAGCAGATTTGTGAGGATCAGGGAAGAAGCCTGGAACAGGCAGAAACAAACAGGAATTTTCACAGGCCTAAGGCCATTTGTGTTTGGCAGGAACCAGCTTTCTAATAAAGACTTCATTTTGCATAAAAATATTTTGTTTAGGGATTACTGCACTTTCCCATTAGGAAGGGAATAAAGACCCTTCCTTGTGGGGAACTGTCTCTTTCTAAACAAAGAAAATCTTATGTAGAGGCTTGTATTTGGAAAATAAAAGAACAATTTTAATAACCAGTGATTTCCAAGTCAATGTCTAGTTGCAGTCTGTACAGTACCAGTGCAGACTGACACCCCACTGAGACAGGTCCAATTTCTTGCATTCATCAAAATTTTAAAACATTCTTTGTCTCTAGAGGAGAGTAAGAATTGTGCATCTGGTCCTTCTCACCTTGAAGATATTACATTAGTACCATCCTCGTCATTGTCTTATTTTGCTTCAACAATTCCAGTGATTAAACACACAGGAACATACTAGTTCTACATTCTGGATTATTTGGCTCCAGTAAATAACAGTTAGTATTTGCCAGCTGTCACATACTGCCACTTACATACCCTTTTCTCATCTGATTGCAATGGTGATTACAGCAGTAAGAAATATTTTGTCCTATAATGTACTGCACTCTTCTTTAGAGGAATTTATACTCATGAGAGAACGTATCAGGGATTTTGTTTTGCTAAATATGCACTTCTGTGCTCTCCTCCTCTCTTGTGCATACAGACAAATGCAGACAGGTGAGCTATGTAACTTCAAACTCTTCTGAACTACTGGACTGTACACATACTGATAGTAGTTATGAAAATCCAAGCCACATACATCAACCATTCGCATAAGTATTAATACTAGTTTCAGTGACATTTCAAATATTTTTTCTCCCTGAGTAAGCTTAACTCTCATGGCATCTGGTAGTGATTGTGATGAACAGTAGATGGAAAGAGGTAATATAAAAAGAAAAACCAAATTTTAGGCCCCTTCCAGGTAAAAGTTCTAGAACAAACCCTTATGTTATTTTCCTTATGCAGTGCCATATTCACTACGTTAATTCTACAGAACAAATAGTCATTATCCACTTTGTATCATTACAAATGTATTATTTGTAAAGGAGCCGAGGGACTTGAAATTTAAAATATAAGCCACACAAGCAGAGAGAAGCAAATACCCCAAAGGCAAGCAAAATGGATTCCCCAGAGGGGACAATTTTACAGAGCTGCAGCTGCACTGGAAATACCAACGATATTTCAAATAGTAGCAAGCATGAGTGATTGCCTAATTGCACTGTTAGTTAGTGAAAAGCAGATTTCACAACATGTGCAGATGCATACAGAGGGAGTGAGGTACTTATTGATTTTTGTATTTAAACTGACATACAATTTCGAGTTTGGTTTTTTTCTTCATAAAAAAGGCCTCAGCAGTTTTCAGTTGTAGCAGCTGTACCTCCCATTTCCAAGACTGAGAAATGCTGATGTTCCAGCTTTCATACTAGGGAGGCTGGGGTGTTGGATGTTTCAGATCAGATACTGGGTCTTTTCATTCTGTGAATTTGAGAAATTTCAAATACTGGTTCCCCTCTTAGACATGTAGCTCACGATTCTTCAGCAACATCTTATCCAACTATAAGATTAAGATCAAATTAATACATGAAGGTATTTACCACTCTCTGACTTGTCGTGGATTCAGTCTGCGTTTTTATAACTGACTTCCGTATCAAAACATCCAGCTGCTAACCCATGTGAGAGCTATCATTTGTCAATCATATTTTATGTTTCAAAACATGGACGCTTTTTCTTTTGAGCAAAGCTATTTTACTACTTCTTTCAAATGTGCCACATTTGCTCTGCTCGCATTCGTTCTGTGGTCTTCTTTGCCAAAGGGTGTGGACAGGAACGCAAGAGGGGAGAAGGGCAGGGTCTCCACAGAACCGTGGACAGCAGCTGAACTCTGAGCAAAAGAGCAGGTCTGTGCCTTTGAACTCCATCTCCCAACAGCTGTAAGGCGTTTTAAGATGGTTGCATGATCTTAAAACAGAGATGACATTTTAAAGGAGTACTAATCATGGCTGTACAATCTTAATTTTGTTTTTGCTTTTAATTCTACAAGTTACATATTTTACAGAATTAGCTAAGGAAGCATAAAGAGAAGGATTATTTAATAATAATTTCTCACACATGCATATACACAAGCCTATGCACACATTTCAAAGCACCTTCGCTTGTTCTAAAGTCTTTGTTTGCTTTCTGTGCACTTATACACAGAAAAAATGTCAGTATGAAAAATGGCAAACTCCTCAAACATCAGCTCTTTGTATTAGTTTCAACACAGGTGACAGCAGCTAGTCCTTCTCCCAGTCAGAGCCAGTGACCCGGCACCACTATGGAAGCGTGACCTGGATTCCACTGTGTTTTGTGCTCCATCAATGGAAGTCAGCTCAGCATTAACTGCAAAAATCTTTCTTACTATTGATGTATGAAAGCAGGCAAAATGTAAATTAATAAACATAATCTAGGTAGATTTTGCACTACTGGACTTCTGACTAATAATAACATATAATTACAGATTAAACACAGTGGATCTGGAGGTTCATGAGAGAAAGTAAGCATAGACCCCTAATGTATATATTTTTTTTTCTTTTCTTAACAACAACTTTCCATATTGTGGCCACTTTACAAGAGCTCAACCTGCCAAACAGGTTACATCAAACCTGGAGACCATGCTGCTGTTCAGTACAATGAAAAGTTACCCCAAAACACAGTAATTGCACAGGCATTCTATAAACACTTTAAAATGAACTTCACCTCAAAAGTTTACAAATGGAAAAAAGGTTGTAGGAAAAAAGTAGATGCCAAATGGACACAATGGCAGAGATCAGATCTGACTTCTGGACCACTGCTACACCTAAATCACACCTCTCCAAACTCAAATGTGAATAAACAAATAGAAGTATCCTTCAGAACAAGACAGGTGGACATACAAGGTCAGTGTTCTATAAATTCTCAGCTTCAGAAGCAGAACTGCAGGACCAGCAATTTACAGGCAACTCCTGCTGATGTTTCTAATTGCTATAGTAGAGATTATGTGACTTCTTCACAGCAGTAGCATGTAAAAACCTCTTCTCCACTTCATCTGCTAAAGCTTAGACAGCATGCCTGTTCCTGGGGCTTATTGGTGTATGCTACAGATGTTGCTAGATAACCTTGCAAAAAAAAAAAAAAAATTAGGCAGCTGAGCCCTGGTCTCATTTATTTTGAATAGCTAGAACTTGTGCACCTCCTTTAAGCTGTACCCCTCAGTGGGGTGTTCAGTACATCATCTTCCTGGAGTTTGAGGTGGCTTGTTTTCTTAGGCATTTCCTCCACAATTATTTGACTTAGAGGCACAGAAAAAAAAAATATCTTTTGTTTCTGCCATTCTCCTGCTTGCATCTCTGGCAGAGGTTGTGCCAGAGATATGACCAGTATTATTTATCTTAACGTCCAAGGTAAGGAAAACTTACCCAATGGGGATGCTGCTTTGCCATTTTTAAGTTACACAGTATTTGAACAGTCGGTGAGTATGCTACAAACATTTATCAGCTAACACTATCACTTCCCACAGTCCTCTGGCTCCTTAAAGCTATTTTCTGGCACAATTACCCTAACTCTCACCTTCCAATGAGAAACTAATAAACTTCATAGAAAGGCAATCCACTTTTCTTTTTCAAAGCATTATAGACTCTTGACATTTCTTAAAGTGAGGGTCAGGACTGAGAAGATAAAACAGCATTAGAGATGTCCGCCTTCTGTGCATCTATGATATACCTTCATGCATAACAAATTTGCTCACTTTGTAGGAATAGGGAAGGGAGGGAGGTAAATGATTTCCAGCAATCGGGTTCATATCATGGCATGTTTTTGTACTAAAAGATCAAGCTATGCTTTCCTTCTTGTTACTTGCATTGCTGTCAGTCAAAGGTCCGACAAAATAAACATAACCTGCCTCTTCCTCCTAATTCACATCAGACGCTCAATTGGAGTGAAGTATCCTGATTCCATTTTGGAGGTGCGTTACGAATGTCACTTACAGCACACAGCGAGGACAACTACGGTTTAACAGTCTCTTGAACTGGAATTTCATTACCGTCATATTAATTCTCATCAGAGTTAAAAAGGCTACGCAGCATTCATAATCCACTGGTTGTGTTTCTCTGATTGCACACTCTGAATATGTGGACAACTGCTGTCAATGCTTATAGGAGGAGAGCTAAACTTGCAAAAAAATTAACCTTACAAAAGACTGAAGTCATACACAATTGTGTGAAGAGGACTGGGTTCTTCCTTGGCCCAAGAAATTCTCATTAGCTTTGCAAAACTATATAAATATTGGAACACAAATTGGATGTGGATCCTCAAAACCACATAGGTTTGTTATTATGGTCACAGTGACTTTTATTTTAAGACCAAAGGCCCCAAACTGTAAAGGAATACACAAAAGTAGACTTCCCTTCCAGTCAGTTTTAGAGGTAACAGGACATACTGAATTTGGTGATAAGAGAAATTCTTCCTTTGCGGAACTGACTAAACGCCAGCATCACCACTGTATTTCAAATTATACTAAGATCAAGGCAATCCAGGTATTTTTGATTAAGCCAAACCATTAGCAATACTTTTTCTAACCAGCTTTTCACAAATGGAAATTCTCCAGGAATTATTTGAAATTAGACATTAAAGTCAGAAAAAACCCAGCATTTTAGAGTGATAATAGGAAACATACAGAAAAAAACTACAAAACCATGCCATTCTATCTATTGCTGCCATGTGTTTTACAGACAGTACAGCAGATCATGTCCTGTCTAGGCTTCAGGGAGTGGGGGCCAGCTGGAGGATTTTACCTGTCAAAAGAAGGCTTCTCTCCACAGTCAAATGCATCCTGTAACTCCTTGACAAGATTAGCCTGCCCAGGCAGTCGAAAAAGGCCTTCTTCCTTTAGCCCCCGCTGTCGGATAAAATCCACGCACTGTTCCACCAACATAGGAGCCAGGCGGTTCCCATATCGCTTTTCATATCGGACTGTATCTTCCAGCTTCTGGCCAAAAATACCTGAACAAAAAACAGATGAGACTTGGTTGAGATGCATAAAAACATTCGAGGAGCCTGTGTCTTCTATTACAATCCACGCAACTTACAGGTCATTTAAATGCACGGACAATTAGCCTGCTCCTTTCTTAAGGCTTCAACTTTGACAGCCTCATGGACATACAATGCTGACATATTTTACAACAATACTCAAAAACATTATTTAAAATAAAATACTGTAAATGATTTTTCAGACATAAGCACAGTAAACAGAAATTATACAAATAGGAATTTCCATGACAAAACTTCTGATTTGAAAATGATACACATCTCCATCTTCTTTGGTTCATGCCTAATTATCGGGAAAAAAAAAAAAAGTAGTTCCTGTATCACTTTCAAGGGCGTATAAACATTACCTTTACACATGGAGGGCAAAAGATTTATAAATATGACTCAGGATTTGATTCCTACTAAGCCAAATTATTAATTAAGTTTTCCCACATAAACAAAGACCATTCCTATAATGTATGACTAATTGCATTATCACTGTCTGCTTTAGCAACAATAGATTTTGTGTATGAAAAAAGTTCCTGACACAAAAGGTGAAATATGTCAGGTGAACCACAGGAAACTTGCATTTTACTTAACCGCAGAAGAACATGCAGGTTTGTTGACAGAATTAACTTCAACCATGATCTAAGGATATCATCACTACCACTGGGAAGACAGCTACTCTTCATAATTTATTTTGCCTCTCCCTTTCAAACTTCAGAGCCAGCCATCGTAGACAGCATCACAGTAAGGTTCAGGCATGCCATCTGTGATGGAAGCTCTCTCTGAGACCACCATTTGTTGAATAGTATTGGGGCTGAAGTGAGGCAATTCAATTTGTATACAGCAAAACAATAAATAGTTCTAAGGCAGCCATGATCAGAAATTAAAGACCAAATAATTACCTATGCTTGGAAGCCTCCTTTTCCAATTACGTACACTATAAAGTGGGGAGAAAAAAGCAGTAAGTCAAATTGTGCCCTTCACTGAGCACACAGTTCCTACTGGTTTACAAATTTTCAACAAGGAGAATAGAGTTGTTTTGGTTTGCTTTTTCTAAAGAAAGCCCAAAGTTGAGGTAGTCAGCTTTTGCTCTTAGCCCAAAAACTTCATTCACCCATAAATCACAATTACATAAACAAGTAACAACAAGCTAAGGCAGCATTCAGACTGAAGCATCCTTCAGGGTAACCTTCAATGTCTACATTTTTCCTCCAACAAAAGAAAGACAACTCACACCTTAATTGTAGGGGTGAAAGTTGCCTTGCATTTGCTCCAGGGTGTTAGAGCAAGCAGGTAGCAAGCTGTCAGTCACTCATACTGAAGGTCTGCAGTTTGTATTTAAGTGCAATCATGTTTACTGTAGCACAGGAAATAACTGGAGAGAGTAACTTATGTCCAGCTAAGACATCCAGAAAGTATTCTAAGAGGCAGAGCAGCATATTTGTGATTTCCATGGTACCCACACATGTGAATGCCAAAACCAGCAGGAGGTAAGGCAACTGAACATCACACAGTCATTCTTCATTAGCTCACTTTTTTTCATGTTGTACAAAACCCAAAACCTAATTAAAGGAGGAATTTTTGAAATTTCAGAGTGAGTCAAGCTTAGGAGAATACTGATTGACGTGGGTATTTGGTGTCCATGAAGTTCAGCCTTTTCATGCTGGCAGAGGAGTTAAAGTATGTTTTCTTAATTCTTACATACCTTCCTAACCTCCTGCAAAGTACTATGGGGACAGCAGAGTATTAAATTAATACAGGTTTCTTGTACTTGTCTGAGCTAAGGGTTGCTGCTGGTCAACACGGAGGAAATCCTCAGGTCCCTCCATTTTCTAGACCCTCCTTCTGGAATTACGGAGGAAGGTCCACTGAAAGTCAGTCAAGGAATCTGTGTGATTACAGCAGTTCGGGGATTTCAAATTCCTTCTAAATATACAAGAAGGCTGCTGTTCAGTGCCCCTAAAATTGTCCCTTCTCCTGACTGCACATGCCCCACTTCCTTTGCCTCTCCCCAAAGTGTGTGTGTTCTAGCTCCCACGCATCTTGGTGGCCCTTTGCTCAACTCCCTCCAGTTTTGTCATGTGTATGTGTCCCCCCCGGCTCTTTTTTTTAACGGACATAATACTTGGAATATGGTCTAAAGAACGCCGAGCAGAGGGGGTTAATCACTTCCCTCCCTCTGCTGGCTCTGCTGCTGATGATATTGCCCAGACTGCTGTCAAACCTTCCTTGCTGCCAGGTCCACTGCTGGCTCATGTCTATCTTACTGTCCCCCAGGGCACCCAGGTCCTTTCTGCAGAGCTATTTCCCTGGGGTTATTGTTTCTTAGGTGTAGTACTTGGCCATCCTACTCCAGTTTGTCCTATGAACATATAGTCACAGCTTCCCTTCCAGAATCCATGAGATCTCCTGGTTTTCAACACAGGAGTTTTTGCCTCTTTTCAAACAAATTTTATCAGTATATTATAGGATATTCCAATTATATGATGTACAATTACAACTCATGCCCACTGACAGTACAATTAGTATGAACAAGCTTTGTCCTATTAGCTACATTTCTTCTCTCCATGCTAACGTTCTTTAATCAGTAACATGCATACTGGAGCTTACCTCTGCAGAGGAAAAAGTAAGTTCTCAAATCTATCAGACTGCTCTGAAACTCCTATCAGTAATGACACTGCAGTCAAAACACATCACTCTCTATCAATACTTTTTCTAGGATGCTGCCTTTTTTTTTCCCCCTCCTCCTTCATTTTAGAATTAGTCTTCAAAGCATGCCTAATAAATAATGAATAAAATCAGAAAAAGGGTTTTTTTGCACAGCATGAGCAAACACCGTTCCTGTATTATTATGAACTGCTGATGTACCACAACACAAAATGTATTGAAAACAGGTGGCAACCATAAAGCATTAAGATATCTGTAACTAGTGTCAAACAATTTTTTAAGACAAATAGAAAGTAACAAGTGATTCAAGGTGACATATATTAAATAGTATGACAAACTTTGTTCTGTATTGGAGCAGCAAATCACAGGTACTGAATAAAGAAAACCTTAAAAAAAAAAACTGATAAAACCAAAACCTGATATGATGGAAAGACAGAGGGGAAAAAAATATCCACATTGGAGCCTAAAATTTCCCAGTTCTGGTTCCTTAAGTGTAAACATTGAATTGTTTCTACTACTGACTGCAATAAGGTACATTGTAAATTAAGGGACTTTTATTGAGACGGTTAAATACACATAGCTAGGAATGCCTGGAGGAAAGATGGAATAACTACAGCAGTTGTCTCAAATTTGACAGATTAGATTCAGATCCTACACAATCCTCAGAACACAGTTGTACCAATCTGGCAACATCTCACAGCTGGAGGGGTAGGTGTAGGCCCCGCCATCCTCCCATGTCAGATAAAGCCTCAGGGACTTGGCTCCCCATCTATATGAACAGTGATAATACCATATTAACTACAGATATTGCAGATTAATAGATTATGAAGACTAAGAAGTTGACTATTACAAAGCAAAGGCAATCCCGTGAAGAATTGTGGTTGCAAACATACAGTTACTTCAGTGGCTGGCAGAGGCAGACAACGATGAACGCTATCAGCTATACCTGGTAACTACTAGCAAGAAAAAGACAGTTCAAGTTATGGAGACTACAACATAACCAAAACCACAGAGATAATTTCACATGCTGTTTTTTAAAAGTAAATTTCCACTACAGTAACTAAACAAGAATGCCTCTGTGGAGAAGGAAATAAAGAGAACCCTCATAACTCATGTTGTAATCCAAACCCAAGTTCTCCTCCTAAATCTTGATGTCTCCAAAATCCAGAAATACACAGATGGACAAGTGCTGACCTGTGGTTTGGTTTATCCTTGGGATAGGGTGCCAGAGGGGAAACAAACAAACAAAACCAACAAGAAACCTTGACATTCAGAATGGCAGCAGCCTGGCTTCCCCACAACTGGCAGAAGGCAGGGAAACGTACAGGATTCCAGTCCTGACCAGTCATTAGATTTAATCAGCAGAACTTCTTTTTCAGAGGCCCTTGAGGGTCTTTAAAGCTATATCAAATTAAGCCAAGATCACGCATAACATCAAAGAGGAAAATCACATGCTAGTAAAGGGCATGCCGAGTGGTTATTCATTAACTAGAACATTCCTGTGGCAGAAGTTTTGTAAACATTTTGAGAAACTGGATTTCCAAGCCTAACGGATACCCATAAAGCTTACTGAAAGACACTATAGTGCTATATCCAAATTCTGCATACATCTACTCAAGAGTTGTGAAAGCACTGTAGCATTTTCAATGGTACAGACTCACAGTTAAGAGTATGTTTTAGAATCTATTAGACAATTATTTCCTTAGCTACTGAACACAGGCAAGGGTCACACCGCAGGTCTATTGACTCCAAGCTTCTGATTCAGTAAGAAAAAAGGAGAACGATCTAGGCGACAGTTCTATCTCCTTGCTCTATACGGAATAGCTTGAAAAAGCCCACCTGTTGCCCTAGCTCTACCATAGCACATGCACTCAGCGAGCCAGAAAGTTTCTGCCTTTCCCAAGCCACCCCTCAGCAATTCAGATGCTAGCATAATTTTCAGACAGCATAAAGCACAGAGGGCTGATGCTTTCAACAGAAGGCCCACATCTGTATGCGCGCTCTCTCATTGTGCAGCAGAGGATCTTTGTCCTTCCAAAACAAGTTCTGAGTTTATGAGCTATACTAATCAGGAAGGGTCAGTTAAGGTCAAAGGAATTGATTTCAGGTTAGGATCTGGATGAAGATTTTAAGCAGCTCTCAATTCTACATCAGTAATTCATTGACAGTAAAAACAACAGATCAGGTGAATGCCTTTCAGCAGCAGGGCTGGGAACAAAGGTCCTGGAATAACACAAAGAAGTGGCTGTAATGGCCACATAACACTTAACATGGAGTTTTAAATTACTATTTCTTCCAGCTTTCTGCTCCAGTGTTCCCCAGCACTAAGTACTGTTCTTAGTTGATAAAAGGCAGGGAGTATTTTCTTCCTCTCCACAGAATCTTGTGACGTACAGGAGAGGAAAATCCCACCAAAAATATTGGTGGCAGAATTTTGTTCCCACCTGACGAATTTTCTTTCCTTCAAGCCTTCTTCTACCCCCATAGTCGGAGTGATACCAGCAGTAGATAAGGTAAGATAAACTCCTGTCCTGGAGTTTAGCACAGCTGCATACCAGAGGCTACTGCTTAGAAAAAACAACTCTGAAATAAGAGCAGAACTAGCTACAAGCTGGAAAGGAACAGAGGCAATTCTAAAAACATCACTGGGAACTTATCACAGTCGACCACATAAGGGCCTGCACCATTTCTCTGGCCATGGCCAATGCCACCTCCTCCTCTAAAACTCTGCTCACCCAAAATCACCATGCTATTGAAGCAGCTCTCACTGCTGCATACCAGTGAAGTCACCCTCAGTTATTGCTTTCTCCATTTACCCTGCATGTGCTCTCAGGAGGTTCCTGTGGCAGTACTTAAACAGAGAGCATGTTCTCTAAATTGGATTTTAAAGATGCTCAGCTCTGTCTCTGTTCAGACGCTTCCCTCTGAGCACTGACTTCTCCTACAACACGACTTCCAAATAGGTCTGACAATTTTTCAGTGTCTATCACAATGCAGCTTTGATATGGATTTCCAGGAAGGGTTCTACACCTTTTATCATCAGTGAAGATGACTATGTACCTCTGCCTAAACATACAATGTCACGATTCCCTTGTGGTTCTTCCAATGACTAGCCAATGGTTTTCCCTGTTATTTTCTGCATTATGTTGCCCTGCTTCACGCAAGTAAGGACTAGGTTTACAGAAGTCTAGTTTTGCCTTTTTTTATACTTAGGTATACAACCTGCAAATGAAGTTATAAGAATTCGGTATGCCAATGAATAAGACAAGTGTAGTCAGCCTAATTTGCCTGTGCAACCATAGTAAAGGCTTGACTGAAAATCCAGTTAATGTTCATCTTTCTGTTGACTTCAGTGGGACGTGGAGCTAGTTAAACGTGAGCGCCCAGCATTCCGCAGCTCTTATCTAGGGGCCTCATGACAATGCTCTTGGCAGAAAACATGTATAAGAAAGCAACTGAAACAATTGACATGTAGAGGAAATCAAATTAGCAGCATGGCCTCCACCGTTCTGTCCTCTGCCCCAAGTGCTGCAGCTTCACTTGGAGTTTCAGACACGACGAGTTTCTGTGTCAGAACATATGGGGAAAGAATCAACAGCTGAAGCTCTTCTTGGAGCAGCTAAGGCTGCACCCCAGGCACAAAGACAGCTGTCTGCAAAATTATCAGTTAATCCTTTATTCAACTTCGAAACATTTCTCAAATATTTAGGTGTATAAACAGGGCACAGACAGCTCTAATTCACACTGAGACCTTGAAATGCACTAGCACACTTCATACAGACACATCCACATCCTCCTGGCCAGTCTCCAGAAGGACTGTACTCCAGTAACCAAGGGAAACTCTGGCCTCAGTGAGAGGGGGTACAGGAGGCAAACAGCTTTCAGTGCTATCTCAGCTGTACGTGATAGCTGATATCTGCTCTAGTTCTGCAGCGAGTCCCTTCTGGTTGCCCCTGACTGCCTGTGCACACAGCCCTCAAAAGCAATGACACCACTACATCACTACTGAGTCTTGTGAGCAAAGAGATGCGTGGTTTTGCAGAAGGACAAATGGCAGCATGGAGGAACAGTTTAAGGAAGAGCAGGAGATAAAGATAATTGTAGTTGTATAAGCCCTGTGTAAGATCATCTATCACACTTCAGAACAACATGACAATTTAGCCCTTTCACTTGAATTTCTCTGTCCAGAGTAGTTCTTAAGGCAGCACCAATAATCTCCTCTTCCCCCCCCCCAAGTTTTTGTCCTTATCATAGAGGTAGTTTCTCCCCACCCATCCCAAGCACCATGGCACCTTATCATCACTTGTCAAATCTGCTTCTCAGACATGTGTTTCCCTTCCAGCACTTCCAGCTGACATATTTCGAAAGCCAGCCTCCTCTTTGCTATCCTCCCCCCAGTACTGCCATGTTCTGCTTCAACAGGACTATGTGCAATGCAGAAGAAAACTGGCTTTAAACATCTCTATGTGGTAGGTGGAAACGCAAATGCAGGCTGCAGGGCAGCAGGATGAAGTGGCAATGCAGCACTTCCAACAGGACAGTGCATTGTAGGGTTACACTTCAATCCATTAGAAATCTCTGAATCCAAGGACTTGCGTCTTTTGCACAGATGCACATTTATCATGTCGATTTACTCCCTTTTCTCCCCCCCCTCCTCCTACACAGACAAAATGCAAACCCAAACTCTTTCCCTGATATTCTCCTAGACAAATAAGCAACTCAGAGCATGACAGGTCTGATTGACCCACTGCTCTCTCACTGATTTTTGCTCAGAGGCTCTGCAATAATCTTGTCTCAAGCCACCTCATTCAGGCAGCCCATTCATGGGCAACTATGTAGAGGAGACAGTATCAGCTGGCCAGCTACAAATAAATGAACAAAGAAGTAAATAAATCATTCGTGGAATGTTGGCATCTGCATTGTTTAATGCCTTTTGTTTCGGTACTCTCATCTGCCCCTGCATACACAGCCCCTTTGACTTATCAGAAACCATGGCTTCATGAGCAAAGCAGAACACAGTGAGAGAATGAACCTACCTTTACGGAAACTAAAACACCGCTTAATTCTCCTATAAGTAGTTTTAGGAATGAAAGGAGCTGCTGCTAAGGCACCTGGGCTGCGGACTCCAGCATTTCTGTCTTCAGGCATCATACAGGCCAGAGAACCCACGTCCCTCCAAAGCTTTCCTTTACCAGCTGCATCCAGACGAAACACGGCAACTGCTCATTGCTACTGACTGTTCAGGAGTTTTTATAATAGTGTATTTTCCTCTGGAGCTAGGAGATTTGTGGTCTTCTAGATCTTGGGTAGGGCTTGAAGTGATTTTAATGTTCTCTTCCCTGCTTCAATTTTGCTTTGGGGAACAATTTCCTTCCGCCTATTTTCTTTTGTTTCTTTTATTTCCTGCAGCGAGACAACTGTCTATTATGCAATGTCACAACAAAAGAGTTTCAGCAAAAAGACGTATCTTCCATTCAACAGAATTGCCTGCACAGATAGAGGGGGAGAAAGACCTCTTCCTCCCAGCTGGAACAGGGGGTTGAGTGGCAGAGACTCCAATTCCACAGGAAAAGGTCAGCGCTTCATGGTGCACAAGGGGAAAGAGACAAACAATACCAAAAGGCCACTGAAGAATCCTCCGGGATACGATACTCCTTGCTGGCTCCCTTTATCTCTGCAACTGAGAAGCAAAAACAGCAGCCCCTTCGCCCAAAAGGCTCTCTGTCCGTAACAGATTCCTTTCAAAAGGCCTTTTATATACCCAGCTCCCTGTCTGATGTTCTCATGGGTTTCTCGCTTGTTTTATTGCGTTTGAACTAACAGAAGCTCTCATGGGAAAGGTGCGTCAGATGCGGCAGCAGCGCATCTTTGCCAGCAGGATCCTGGGGAGCTGCTGAGGAATACGTGCCTCCAGACGGGGATGCTCGGCTTGCTTGCTCCCTGCCGGTCCCACGCCTGGCAATGGCAGCCACGGCTGCTGCTCCCGCCTGCGCCAGCCCCTCGCATGCAGCAAGAGCAGGGAAACGACGTAGAGGAGGGAGCCGCCGCAACGCAATTAGTCTGCTCCTCCGGGTGACTTTGAGTTGACTTCAGGCGGCTGTCGCGTGCGGCAGCTTGAAAAGCAAGCGGGCTGTGCCTGGCTCCCACAGCAGGTGCCAGACCTTACACTACTACCGCTGCTAAAACGCTCATGCTCCTTCTTCTCACCTCCTCCCTCCTCTTTAGTTGCAAGTTCTGCAATTAAAGCTCAGGCCTTTCCCTCCTGTAAAAAATTGCCTTTTTAATCTAATCAGGAAAGGAATTTCATGTGCAAACAGGCACTACAAGCTATGGCTCATTGTGGAAAAAATTCTGAAAGGGAAAAGAATATAAATGATGGTGCAAAAAACAAGCTGTTTCTGATCACCTTAGCAGATTTGCACCTGCCCCCATCCCGCCTTCTCCTTCTAGCACAGGTTAACAAATAACAATTTAATGATACGGTTAATCATTTACAAAGCTCCTTGCTCTGGTACCAGGAGTCCTTTCCCTGCCAGACAAACTTTAAATATTAGTGGCTCACCGAGGCTCAGACACATCCATTGCACATGCGCGCACACACACAGCTTGCTTATAATGCTTAAAAGAACCAGAAAATTTAGATATGTTACTCAAAGTGGCACTTGACTTGTATGACACCACACTATTGTGGTTTACCATCTAGTACTGAACTTTAGGAAGCTAACGTACAACCGGTGTTTTGATTAATTAGCTCTCTAAAATAATACTGTGTTGCAAGTAATTACTTGTTACTGGCTAGTCATCATCATGTGACTGCGACTTCTCAATCTTCTTTATAGCTACCGTAATAGATAAAATTTTAACTTCAGTGGCTACAGTTCATAAAGGCAGGCTCTTAGACGAGCTAAGCCAGAAGTGCCCTTCTTCAGAAGGGTCAGCCTGTTGCAACAGCTGTAGCAACATCTATGTAGCAAGGGATAATAAAAATACGTGTCTGGCTGTACATAATTACAGAACAGTTAATAGGGCTTATTGAGACTTGTTAAAATAGCTCAGACTGTCAACTTAAGTAACAAGTAGTTAATAAAATGGGGGACATGCTAGAAACACAGCTCTTAACGGTGACACATGCCATGATACTGCTTTTGCCTTGTTATCACGGTCAAACCCCCTCTGTGAACACTAAACACAAAATCATGTTCTATCTATTCTCGTTTTTCCAGGGAGTTAACTGTTTGCTTCCAAACACAAATAACCCCGAGTCACTGTATTTACTCAAGAAATACAATAGGAAAAACAAAAAGAAACATGTTCTTAACTACAAATGAATTTAAACAGTAATTCAAGGGTTGTACTCTCTCTTGTTTTATGCAAATCAGCATGCAAAGTCTTCAGCGAGGCTCCTCCCTCAGTAATTGACATTAAACACTCCTATAACAATGATGATGTCCTGAGAATTTGCATGGTGGCTGGAAGGATTCCCAGCTGTACCAGAAATAGCTCTTGCCCTGTAAAAGCAAATGAGGGGCTGGTGAAGAACGCATTAGGTCAGGACTCAGGAGATTTGGTTTCTATTTGTACCTCCGTGCATGGACTTGGGCTAGAAAGGGAGTTTCACCTGGTCTCAGCTCCCCACCTGTAAAATGTAGACACTTCTCCTCTTGCAGAAGAACTGCAAGGTTACCTTTCCCCATTATTTGCCACAGAAAGCATACTGTGGTGCTGGAAGCCAAGTACAAAACCCACAAAGATACTCTTTGAAAAATTCAGTTCTATTATACCCCCAAATTTATTATCACCACAGCAGCTTATGCTGCTACTGAACTGGAGTAAGAGAATGCTGAGGAGCTCAGCATGAGGCCTGCTTTACAAAGAGAAAGTTGAGGACTGGTAATCTTCGTGCAGATTCTTACCTAGCCTAATTGCAGAAGACTGTACTCCTCCTACATCCCCTTTCCCAAACCATCTCAATATGCCTGTAGAAGATCACACCTTTTAAGACAAACCTTTCACTTTGTGGATTTTGGGTTTGGTTTTTTGTTTTGGTTTTTTAGGCATCCTCCTATTAAGACCTACATGCCCAGATCCAGGACTCTGCCAGCTTACTAAGGTGTAGGGCCAAATCCCAGTGAGATGACTGCTTAGCACCATCTTTTAGGGCACATTTCCCCAGGAGGAGCGGAAGAGAAGACAGTCATGTTTGAAGAGGTGCCAGGCAGGCCCTAGCTGACCAAGTCCCTCAGCACAGCCCACAAGTTAGGCCAAAGCTACCTACTAAGAACTGTGAGACCTGAATGAGGCACAAAGGAAGATGAGGGGCTTACAAGAACAGTTTTGTTTAAAATGGTAGTTTCCTTCAGTCCCTCCCATCCTCTCTCCTGTGGTCTACCTGGTTAAGAAAAAGACACAGTCAGCAATCACAGTTTTCAGTGATAACTGCACTCTTGGTCATGAAACAGAACAGACAACCTTGCCTGACTTACTTTTCCAGCAACCTGCAGACAAGACCAAAAAGCATCTGATGCAATACAGGTGCTCTTTCACAGTGGAAAAATATTTCCGTCCCTGAACTTCAAGATTTGAGATCTCCAAGGAACAGACTGATTAACATAATGACATTTTGTGCAAGTATATCAATCATATTTGTATTATAATAATATAGACATTATCACCAGAATACAATGATGAAAATGATGATGATAATTTGCAGCCTATTGAACATAAGAGAACTTTTTAAAAAGACAACTAGTTATCCAACAATAAATTTTGATCCAGTACTACTGAAATTATTTGGTATGCCAACCAAAAGAAAAAGAATCTATCCTATACTGCCAGTGCTAATATCCTCAGGCTTATATTGGAGTGCATAGTTTTATATAACACTACTACTGGTCTTAGCTGTCACTTGCAGGACAATCACTGACAGCTTCTTGTAACAAGCATTCATGAAACACATGGACAGTCTTTTAGCTGGTGACCAAAGGAATTACCCTGCTTCTCTCTGCAGGAAAGCTGATTTCATAGAAGACGTTCTGTGAAAACTTCCCCTTGCCTTGGTCATGCACTGTCATGTGCTATCCTCATCAAGGGAAGTGGTTCTAGACAGTTTAAAGCCTTTTAATTTAGCCCTCTGCATGGGAACATGCCCAATACCTGCATTGCAAGTGAAAACAAAGGGTTTACTCAAAATTTTTTTAAATATCTAGACTATTCTTGTCCTCTTCACTTCAAAACTCTGGCTGTGACTGAGAGATGACAGAACCCTTATGTGTCTTCATGCATCTGGGAGCCTTGCATGTTCCTTCACTGACTCACCTCCTCCAAATGGTGCCCATATAACCCTGCGAATGGATTTCACCCAATCCTCCATGTCATTCTGTGTGCTCGCCATAAGGAGGTATGTCTCATGATTAGCTGTCATCCGCTCTCGGTCTCCTCCTGCAAGAGAAGATAATTGCACTTAGAAACTCTTTTGCTTTCCTGCCCAGCCAAGTTCCTTCCAGACTGACTGCTGAAAGCAGTAATAGTGGCTCCATAGCAAGCTGACACGGATACTATACTGTTATTGTCAGACATGGCATGAAAAGAAGGTCCTGTAAGTACATTCCCCACCAGACAGTGAGAAGCTGTCATCCTTCCAAAACGAAATGAGAGGATAAATGTCATCAGTAAACAAAAACAGCCCCATGCTGTTCCAAGAACCACAGGGGCCTGCACTAATCTGTAACTTGATATGCACACTGGAAATTTTGCAGCAGTTATTGTACCATGACAGAGAGAATAAATGCAAAGAGAGATAAGTGTGATTTGAAAAGTGGGGATGACTCCGTTTTTATTTTCAGGAACACAATATGTCACATTCATGGCAACAACATCTGATACATCCAAGTGTTGCTTTGAATCTGGAAGGAGAAGACAGCCAACGCTAGCAGCTGACATGCTACAACCCACTGCCTTAGACAGGTCTGATGAGGATCAGATTAAGAAACACACTGCCTTGTTTTCCTTTATTTAAAGAATGGGCCAACACTAAGAAGGTCAAAACCAGAACTTGGCTTGCCACAGCTCCAGGTTTTTACACTTGTAGTACTGCTTCGCTTCCACCCTAATGGGTACTATGTTAGTGCAAGAACATATGGGCATTCAAACCACCCCTCCAGCACTGCAGAAGGAGCAAATCCTTCCAGAAAGATAGCACCAGATATTTTGAAGCTGTTTCACTGAGCCAAGGGCATGTGTATATACTTCATGCACAAATGCAATGCACCTAGAAATCGTATGAGTTCTGTGTTCATCTCTTTACAGCTTCTTCCACCCCTATTTTTGCTTCTAGTCATATCTAAAGTAAATATTTCTGTTCATTACAGCAGGAATACTGCTCCTGGCATGTCTTCTGAAGAGTGTCATGCTCAGTGCTGGGCATTGGAACAGTTAGGTTTCTAAAGAGAAATTCTTAAGGGCTAGAAAATCCAATCATAACTTCCTGGCACAACTGTTCTGAATGAACCTACTCATATAGCCCACACTTTACAGAATTAGGACACACAACTGTAAAAGGAACTTAAGTGAAACTTTGTGAACACAGGAGCCAGATTTTCCCAGACATAGGCAGATTCTGCTGAAGACTTATTAAGGTTTACATCATTATTCAAAACTTAAATTTGAACTTGGAGGTAAAGAGAGAGTCTGGTTTTCTACAGCAAGTTACAGCCATTCATACACTGTATGTTCCCCAAAAAGGCATCCAAAGAAATAATGAAACAACCTAAACTACAATACATTTTGGACTATACCACAGTTTAAAAGTCTGAAGAATGCTACTTTCTTTCTAAGACATAGTTAAAAGGTAGGGATGAATATATTTTAAGTGCCAACATTACAGAAATACCAGCATGAGCTAAACTGCCTTGTATTTTTTTGGGCATCTTTCCAATAAGAATTGGTATAAAACATGGATCTTCTATGATATGTTCTGTCATTTCAAGAAGCAGAGGATGAGGATATGAAGAGCGGGAAGGATAAGCATCCCAAATGGTAGCACTCCACGTCAACCCTGCCCAGCAGAAAGCACATAGTCAGGCCCTGGAAATTTACTCCTCATCTCTACCTTTTACATAGCCATCTTGACCAGAACAAGGACAGATCTCTCTCAGTTAAGCATGAAGAGTAGACACGATACTGCCTACAGTCTATTTAAACTGGCATATTTTACATATCATCTAGAGTTCTCATCCTGAAAAGACTCAAAAATCAAGACAGAAACAGAAAGCCTCAATGTATTGCCACAGCTATTAAATATAATACTAATAAATATAGTCTAGAGAAAAAGCATGCAACATGGTTGTGCCCTTTTTGCGGCTGATAGAAACTGGAAAAATCTATTAATTTATTTATACTATCATATTGTACGGTGGCTTCTTCAGGGAGTGTAGTAATACGATGAGAGTTAAAGGTTTCAAATTGAAAGAGGGTAGATTTAGATTAGATATTAGGAAGAAATTCTTTACTGTGAGTGCGGTGAGACACTGGAACAGGACACTCAGAGAAGCTGTGACTGCCGCCTCCCTGGCAGTGTTCAAGGCCAGGTTGGATGGGGCTTTGAGCAACCTGGTCTAGTGGAAGGTGACCCTGCGCATGGTGGGGGGGGTTGGAACTAGATGATCTTTAAGGTCCCTTCCAACCCAAACCATTCTATGATTTATTTTTTTTAATGGACCAGGATTGTGTAAGGTGCTGTACAAAAAGTACAAAAAGATATGTTTACACAAAATATGTATCAGATCCAGAAATAAAACAAGAGGTGACCTGACTTTCTTACTAAAGAGACAACAAAAAAATGACAGCCATAGCCAAGTGATGGTCCTCCTCTCAGGTGTCCAAACTCTTTTAACTGCCTGCATATTTAAATACAGCAGATTATGTGAGATTTACTCAGTTATCGTGCTATAACAAATTGAAGGGTGTTCTCCAGATAAACTGGGTGAATCCCAGAAGTCTAGATATTTCATTTACAGTGTGGATTCCAGAGCAGTGCTCTAAACAACTAATTCAAGTAAACACCCACTCAGCTAATACAAAATTAATCTGTGTTTAATTTTGCAGAGAAGGAAAACATAATGTTTGGTTACATTATCTTTTGGTATAAGAAAGTGAAGCTTTCTGAACAAAAGGAGCTTCACCATTTTATAGCAATTCTGGACCTGTCTACTTTGTAATTCAACTCCCTCACACTGCAGTATCAGATCTCGCAGGGTTCTTCTATTTGTACATTAATTTAGTTATTATTTGAGAACTAAAGACTCCCTAAAAGATTTTTGGGGACACAATAGCACATGTTGGATTTGTAGTTTACTGCAAATGTTAATTTTTAGTGGGACTATATTTTAAATACAAAAGTAACAAGATCAGGGGGACACACAAGAAAAAATTACTGTGATTTGGGCAAGAGCCATCTCAGGTAAGTAATATCAGACAAACAGAAACTGAATTAAAAGGACCTTTCTCAATCTTCAGTACATCTGCAGGACGCTAATGGAAGATGTTGTTTAGAATCTCCACTTCACTTTTTTTTTCCTTATAATATTATTGTTACGACTATAATGAAGCATGAGTAGATCAGAATGTCCAAAAGTCAGACATCTATTCATGCCATAGATACTGTCATTAAGTAAATCAACTTGAAAATGGTGCTTAGCATGAAGTCCATTACAGATGTCAATGCATTCTTATTCCTTTCCTGTGAGCGTGCAAATCGTAATGTATTTTACTGTATTGTATAGCTCCAGATTATGCCTTCTCAAATTTCCTTTCCTTTATTTGCAGTCCAAGTACAAGAAACGCCTAATCCTGTGTGTTATGGCCTGCTTGTGAATAGCCAACACGAGGGGCTGGAATATGAACCCCACTTTTTTTTTTTTTTCCCGTCTCCTCCCCTTGTTACTTTGCAGGTAGGAGTAGAATTCATTCTACTTGACCAAAGAAGTTGATTCTGGCATATTCAAGATGAAAAGCTGCTGTTTACATAACTGATGTGTGTATGCTGTTTCTTCCAGCCTTTCGTAACAGCCCAAAGTAATTGGATCTACAGTGTTTCTCAAAACTATAATGTGATATCAGGTATTTTTATTCCTGCAGTCCTAACCAAACCCTAATCTGTTTTATTTTCTTGGCAGCATCAGAAATGCATTCTTATTTATTGAAGAAGTCTATCCATAACATCTATTTGGAGTGGAAACAGTGAAACAGCACACCACCATGATGAATCTTTCACTTTGAACAGGTCAAATTTCTCCTCCTACCCGCTTTGGCACTTGCACCGAGTCACAGCTTCCCAAGCGCTCCTTCCTGCCTCCTTCGGGGGCTCAGTAACCAGTAAATACAGGCTGCTGCTGTGCTTACTGAGCAGGATAGCCTGTGACCACTCAGTCCCATGCTGGGTGCAGCTTTGTGCACCGAGCCAGTGCCACTTACAAGAGAGGCGAGGTATTTTAAGAACTCTTGCCAGCAACCGGAAAAAAACAAACAAACAAAAACCAATTAAAACACGGAGAGGACAATTCCTGCAGGGATCCACTCCGCCCGGGAAAAGAAAGGGAACAGCCTGCATTTGCTCATGCAGCACCACACCACACACTGGGAAAAGCATCAAGAGGCCGTGACTGAATTCAAGGGTGATTATTTCCTGAAATACCAGGCTCAACAGCTCTCCTGCTTTTTTATCGTCCATCGGTTAAATGTGAATGCGCAGACATTTTGCATTCAGCTGCGGGGTGGGGGAAGTCCAGCGAGGCGTTTTTTCTTTGTAGTCTTTTCCTGTCTAACCCAACACTTTCCCCTTACCTGAATGTATCCAGGCTGAACACCGAATGAAATATTTGCTTGTCCTTTTAAAAGCGTCTTGCAAACAGTAGTTCCAGCATTCTTGGGAATGGAATGCGAAGGGATTAAATTCATACCAACTGTTTAAAAGAGAATTTTCTCCCAGGAGGAATATCAAAAACTAAGATTAATCTGATTTTTCTAAGCTAAGAATGTCATGGCCAACCTCAAAAGAAAGTCACATTCCAACCAAAAAAAATTAGGGTCCAATTTCAAAGTAAACCAGTTCCCTACTCCCTTGTGCCTTTCTCTTAGCCACAGTTTCTGAAACCCTTGGTCTCAGCTCGGGAACTGAAAGATGGTGAAAGGCAGACTGGCATTACAACAGAACCCACTGGATTTTCTTTAGAAACATCCTCCTGCTCGGATGCTTCACATTTGTTTCCTAAATTTTTAATTTCTCAGTAAAATGCTACATTGTAAAATTTTAGTCTTCTGTGTTTCAGATGAATACACTAAATGCACCTCCACATGGTATTCAAATATAAACTCCTGGCTACTCATCGCCTCACAAAAAAATCAGGCCATATACTTACAAAAAGATTTAGGATCCAATAGTCAGACATTAATTTCTTAAAATCTTACCTGGGGAGCCCTTTGTTTTCCTTCTACTGCACCCTGTTTTCACTTTATTTTCTTAATTTTTTTAGCTTGTCTTTAAAATCGTTCTTGCTGCTATATGGTCTGGAATTCTCTTCCAGCTACTACTGGCCATCACCATGTTTATGCATATGCGCACAGGACAATGCTGCCCTCCCACACATCCCTGTATCACCTGAAGCCTCATGGTTGTAGCAGCCTTTAAGGTAGAAGAGCTGATCTTTGTACAACTGATATTCCATACAAACTGTTTGCAACTCAGAAACGTACGCATCCATGTTTTGCATAAATCTTCGAAGTGTAGCCCAATGTAGAGTAAGTGCCATCACCGTGTGCAATGAAGCAGGCATGCTCTTCTCTATTCAGATGTACAAGAAGACTATGTAATTTATAGTTCCTGATCAGGACTCCAATTAGTATTTCTTCACAAGCAAAACACCAATAATTATGATAGAATTCATGACTCTTCACCTACAATTTGTGTTGTTAAATTTTCCCCTATGCTGCAAACGAACTGCACATTAAGTGGTATATTCGATTTATTTCTCTGGAAAAACCCACCTGCATTTCCTTCATCAAATTTAATTTCACAGCATTTGTATGCAGACCTTTTAATCTTAAGCAGAAATCATCTCTGCAAGTTGTAGAGGATACTAGAATATCAGAGACCAAGATGAACAACCTTATTCTTTTTCTTTTCCTAATGAAACTCCTTCTTTAAGAACAAAACAGAAATTATTATTACCCAACCTTGATATTAACACTAACCACTACTGCTTTAAGCATAGAAGTATGACTTGATATACTGATGAGCTACTAAGAGACAATTCAAATCCATACGTGTCTCTCCTATATACTGACACTGGCAACTACAGGATCCATCTATCCTCAAGTGAGTCAAGAAACTCTATCATAGCTGTTAAATCTTACAATCATACCCAACTTTAATGTAACGTAAGAACTCTTCTGCTGGCCACTGCCTGTGCTTATGAATCCTGCACATCCTGAGTTTGATAAAACCATGCATAGATGTCTTACAAGGATGATCTGGGTTCCTGCATTGAGGTGACATGGGACAATTTTCCCTTCAAAATGCCCTCAAACTGTTGGACCAGTTTGAGCACTAAAATGTTTTATATTCATTCCAGCTGGGCCAGTGGAGAAACCTAACTGCAAAAAGCTTGGTCAGAACACAGGGTGAAATTTGCAAAGCTAAGCTCCAGGATGCAATTGTATTTTAATGAGATTTTAATGTCTTATCAGCTCCAGGATTCACTGAGAAACCTTTCCTCATAGCAAGTGAGAATCCGTGTTGAAGGCTTAGCAACTGCTGCATCTCACATGACTAATTTAAAGAACAGAGACACAGCTACTTGAAATTTGCAATATTTTTGAACTGCGTATACGGCTTGCTAAGCACCAAGCTTATGTTCCTACAGATATGTTGGTGGAGAGGAAGCAGGGGCAATGAATTTATGCATATCAGCTGGAGACTTATTTCTGATGATGCAGGTATAACATGGAGCTTGCAGACAAGAGCTGGAGGGGGGGGGGAGCGTTTGGTTTTTCTCTTGTTTTGTTTGTTTATAATTCTTAAAAGCTTCTTTATTCTACACATGCCTGGTATTGCTCCTGCTCTTCTTGACTGTAAAACTTCAAGAATTTACAGCACCCTCTTAGTTCAACTCAGATGAAAAAAGGAGTATGTAGCCTAAGTCTCTGCCACATTTTTCTTTTACCACAAAATTAAGGTAGTCTGGAGAGGCAAGTTCTTAATTATCAAAATATATCAATATCATGAAGGAGGAAAGATGTCCATGAAATTAAGATGTGACATTAGGCTTTGTGAAGCTGAAAATCAACCAGGGAGGCTAAAACAAGGGGGGGGGGGGGGGGGGGGGCGGGGCTGGGAGAAGAGCTTGAACTTGTCGAGTATAAAAAGACAGCACCCTGGAAAGGTCTCTATTTAAGAGATGTTATCAGAGACATTAGTGATGGAAACCCCAAGAGCCAAGGAAGTAGAAAACTAGCACTAAGCTAGGCTGCACTGAGGAAGTTACAGGCTCCTTGCATGCTAAACAATCAAATCCTTAAATGCCCAATTGTTTTATCTTGCACTGAGCTCCCAGATACTAAATTGAATGTACAACCTGTCAACTCTTAGTGCTTCATTCAGATCCACAAAAACCCCTGTCCAGCTTAAAAATCAGAGAGATATGGGCAATCATGTATCTTATTATTTGATGATTCCTGAGACTTTAGGATCTTTGTTTTGAAGACCTTCATGACAAAAGTGAGTGCAGAAACTTGTTTCTAGAAAAAAAAAACAACACTTAAGCTAATACATTAACATATTGTCATTACTGTAGCATTTCTTAGTATCTCATCATAAGAGATGGTGAAAAAGAAGCTGAAATATTCCACTTATATATGAAAACAAAAAACAATTGAGACATATCAATAATTGAAGCAAGGAACTTCTCACTGGCCCTATTATATACTACATGGCAAACCAGATTCCAAAGATCACAAAGATACTAAGAGAAAACTCCTATGCACTTCAAAAGTCTTAACAATATTAGGTGAAATAATATGTTGGCTGGTTTTTCACACATGTTTAGACAGATAAATCCATCTACATGGCTGGATGTTAGAACTCATGAGTGGCTACTACTAGAATTTAACTCCTAAGCATTTTCAAACTGTGTTCCATAAAACTTGAAAAATACCCTCTGTTGTTCTGTTAAAACCAGAGCAGGTAGCAGACCCAGTTTATTTTGAGTTCCACTACATAGTTGCATTACCTCTAAAGCCTTGATGACAGGTAACAGACTGGACTGAGGAAGATACACACATTACAGTTTCCACTCTTTGACCCAGTACTGTCCTACTATATCCTCTGTTCTCGTTTGGCTCAGTGCTGCCCTGTCTACTGAAAGGAGACAGAGACGGCTGTAAGATATGCTTCTATCATCTATGTGTTTTAAATGACTAATACCACCACCACTGAGGAACCTCAGCTTTGAAATACAGAGTTATCAAACTCACCATTGTTTTACTACCGAACCATATCAGGTGTGCTATTTAATTTCTCTCTTCACAAAGAACTAACACATTTTCCTAAATTGGGGAATTAGGTAATTACAAACAAGTCAATAACAAAAACACCGCTTTTTAAATACTTCAGTATAAATAACATTTTCTGCTGCTAGTATCCAAGCCAATCTTTTGCATTACTATTCTTGAACAGCAGTTTTCTGCACTAAGGGTGTATTGGGTTTTGTGCGTATTAGCTTTTGAACATAAATGCTGCAGCCTATTTTAAGTGCTAAATGGCAAGACTGCTAACACAAGTACATTCCCTGGTGCGCACTGTGCTCTATCACAATTCCCTCACTTGCAGAATGCCTGGAAGACAGCAGGGCTTTTTCAATAGAAAGAGTTGTTTTCATGATGCTCTGAACCACCTGCTGTTGGATACCTAAAATTAGGCTCAGGAAATGTATTAATCACATGTAACGTTGAATACTCTGTACATCCAGCTTCCTTCTGTGCTGCAGGGCTACAGTAGCACATCTGTCTATCAGACTAAGTTTAGTGTCTTCTACAATAAAAACATAAAATCAGTGCCATATTTAAGCATTTTGTGTATTGCACAGCCACCAAGTCTTTCTCCTGACATAAAAATTATTGCTTAAATACCTAAGCAAAAAACTGATGCTTGCTCATCAGCAGTTATAATTGCGTTAGAAAGATGTCATTAATGAGGAAGAGATGTGAATTCAAATAATCCCTCGTACAATATAAGAGCTCTGATTTTTTCAGAGAACTTAAATCTTTTCAGGCATGTCTTATTCTTCCTCTCCCCAACTACTGCTGCCCTTCCTTTATTCCTAGTTTGAACTTCCATTACGCTTCAGACAGATTTCACAGTTATCCACCTCATCCTCAGACACAGATCACAAGTGGTACTTATTTCATGGAGTCTGTTCCTCCTACCCTTCCCTGTCACTAAGATGCTAGTGCCAGCAGTTAACTTCTGTATCTTGCCCTTCCCCAATGCCATTCCCACTTGAAAAACTCCTCTCTCTTCTTGCTCAAGGCACACCGCCCAAAACATTTTGTTTACAGGTTGCACTGAAAGCCATCAAGCTGTGGACCTCATCATAGGTCTACACTTCACCAGCCCCTGAGCAGCAGCACACATTGCTCTCTTACCAGTTAATAAGTACTGTGTGGAAGCCAGAGGCATGCTTCTTTTGCGCTGCTGTTGATAGTTTTCAGCTTTCCAGAATTTTTCAATGTTGTCAGCATTGTTGTGATATAAAATACAGTCTGAACTATCATGTTTGCTGTTCTATTGTTGTGACTTTCATCTGTTTTCAGAGTTGCTGGTAACATTTTCTGCATCTTTTAATCATTCCACTTTCTTATTTATGTTGAAGTTCTGTGAAACCACACAACAGCAAAAAAATATTTTTCTACATTTTTTTCAGCTATACTAACTGAGACTGAGATGAAATCATATTCTTCTGCTTTTGTAATGAAGACTAGTGATGAACTCACAGAAGCAGATGGATCAGGGGAAAACAAGTCAGATTTACAGTATGCAAGTTACACCTTTATACAAAAGAAATAGTTTCAGTGCAGTTGACTGCAAATATCCTAAACATACACTCTGGCACTAACACAAAACTTGGCAAATCTGGCAAAGCACGTATTATAATTTTACGTGGTCTTAACAAACTATTACACTTAGTGCAGGGACGCAAAGAAGTAATTTTGTGGATCTTCAAAAGACACACTCACTATCACTTCTCAGGAAGGCTTCTTGCCTCTTGCAATGGAATGTCACATGGGTGTGTTTTGGTAGGAAAATGTGGAAAATATAAATAAACAACAAACCCCAGAGATTTGCCATAAGAAATCCACTCCTCTACGTCCCTCACTAATACTAGGATTTGAGAGCTTTCATCTGAAATTATGCGTTCAAGGAAGTGAAAATAAAGCAGAGTGTCTCGCCTAATGCCATAAACTATTAAAAACATACTGTGGCTTTTTTAGTTAAAACTTGTACACACAGAAGATATAAAATCAAATTGTCAAGGCCTTTTTTTTTTTTTTTTGGACAAAGAAAGTAGACTAAGTTCATCTTTCTGAGTTTTCTTTCCCCCTTCTTCTGACACTGGTCCATAGTTTCCTAGGGACAGAGACAAAAGAGATTTGCTTTCTGAACTATAGCTTGGATTCTCACAGACAGCAAAACTCACTTGTGACCTCTTAGAAGAAACAACATAGAGAGAAGAACATGGGCTTTTCAATGACCTGCGATGCTCAAATGAGTTACTCCTTTATTTCTACTACCTTCACATCAGGATATGTCACTTCTACATCTGAATTGCAACAACCAAGAGAGTGGATTGCTGCAGCCAGGTCTTAAGCCTGTGGCACAGCATTTTATCCAGCCACTGACTACACAGGGTTGTATTTGATGCTATGCCTTTAGGGTAAGTAATTTTAAGGAGGAATGTAGAAAGCCTCCAGGCAAACAGATGCTAATCAATCAGATGTCAAATGTCCTCAGCTCTGAGCAGTTCCACCAAGAAGACCTATTGATTTAATAGGAAGGCTTTACTACTAACTGAAACCTTTTTCAGATACTGTTATATGTATTTGTTAGAAATGGGGGAGAAATTGCTCCACATTTAACTGCTTCATCTGCCCACTAGTTGCCATCTGATTGTTGGAATATTGCTGCAGTGCCTACAGACGATTTCTCAAATTTAACAGTTCTCACTCCCTGAAATTACTATTTTACTTGCTTCTTCTTTGAAGTTTCTGAAGTTGGACACCCAAAATAACTATCATGTTACTTGAGATTTGACTGATCTCTAGGTTTCTTGTAGAGAAAGTCTCTGGAAACATCTATCCATCTCTACTAAGGAGAGAGAGGAAAAAGCCCCATGCATTTGCTGGTCTAGACATAGTCAACAATGTAGATAGATGCTTTAGAAGAAGTTGACTGTGAGCACTCCATTTTGGCAAAAAGCAAGATCCTAGAGCTGTTGCTGCTGAAGGGATGGCTGCCCTATGCTACCAAATGCTTTTTTTGCTTTTCAGCCTCACATCATGAATTGCTCTGAAGTGCAAACACTCAGCTTGAAATGGATTATTTTGAAAGGTCAGTTCCACAGCACAGATTTGTATGGCATTTGACCTAGCAGGAAATTAAAACTTTTGATGATTTTAAGTAAGGAAGGATCAATACCTGAATGGAGGTCCTCAAGCATAAATTCACCCAGGGACTGGGAGGACTTAGCTATGTATGTGAACTTTAGGGTGCAAAGTCAGCATGCCAGGATGCCAGATCTAGGTTGTCCTCAGAGTTTAACAAGAGTAATACTCAAAGCACATGCTCACTTCAGCTCTCAGCACCTACTCATTAAGCTCTCTGTTCCTGATGAGTATGGAATATCCTTAGCCTTCAGCAGGTACAAATTGAGATGCTCTTTTATCAGTCTAAACATGCTCTTGTGTGCATAACACAAGGCAGAAATTAACTCAGTACAAAACCAAAGTTGAACAGCTAAATTCTTGTGACATTCCTTTCGAAAGAGGCCAGCTAAAAAGAGCTTTGATCAGGACGTAACCATCTGGTATCCTGGAACAGTGAATTGTGGCTAAACTATAACTTTAGCCAGTCTTTGTAATTCTGTCTCATACAGTGGCCTATGGCCACTGCCACATACAGACAAGCAGACAATGCTATTGTTTATTAATTCTCAGGTAACAAAACTGATCTGCCAAACACAGAAAATGTTGTAGTTGTTCTAATATTACAGAAATTATTTTGTAAACGGACAAAAAAGATAATGTGTTTCCAACAGCTTCCAAGAAAAGCAGTTTCCTTTCTCCAGCAGGAACTGACCATACTCTCCCAACTTCTGGACACGGTGTTTTCCAGTCTGCACTGAATTATGCCCAAACATAGAAATACATTCATCCAGAGAGCAGCCAGTTACTTCAGCTCATATCTAACTTCAAATTTGATCACAGATAAAAACAATAGCTCTTTGTGGCATAGATACAAAACAGAAAGGATGCAAATATTTCCTAACTGAGCAAATATATATTATGCATACACAGATTTTCATCGTACATCACTTGTTTGATAATGCAAAGTCAAGTTGTAGCAGTTTATAAAATAAATAAGGAATAAGTTATTCAATAAAACACGTGGGCTAATTGACATATGCAGACAATTACCTAATACAAAGTTAAGTCTCAGCATAAGACGATCTTGCTTATCTAAAGTAGCAGGAGATTTTAGTCATCAGTTCACAGGACATTTGTTAGACAGCTCATTTGAACTCAACCATGTCCAGGAACATTGTGCCTCTTAGCACCATTTTGGGATATCAGTTCAATATTAACTCAGATAGAAGTGTGCCACTTAATGCAGCTCCAGCCCTTTAAATGTGCCCGAAATTTCTAATTCAAGTGCAGCTTTCCTCAAGAAAGAGCCACCAAACACCAGTTATCTGCAGAGCACAAACACTGCTTAGGGTTCTGAAAGTCTCCACACCTTGCAACAGAGCAGATCAAGCTAAGAATGAGGAAAAAAACTCATTTCAGCTTTGTTCTCTTATATATATGCCACAGACAAACATATGTTAATAATATAGTCCGCATTTCCCTGTCTCATTCATGAGCACAAAATGATCTCAGAGTGCATTTACTTCTAATTTGGGAAGGTCTATACTTTGCCTTGACAGCTGAAGCCTGTATAGCATAAGATGTCTTTTTCAGGCAAAGATCATGTGGGTCTTATTTCTGGCAGTGTATGCTAACAGAAAGTACCTGCAAGAAGAAACCCAGTGTATTTTGAAGTATTGCTTTTTAAAGGACATTATATGGAGATGAAATGCTAACTTGTTTCACAATACAGTAAAATGTAAAACGGATAATAAGCATACATTTTCATAGATAGATCTTGTACAAAGAAAACGTTGTCTTGTGCCTACTTGCCATTTCTGTGAAACACTGGAAGACGACCACCAATGAGGTGAGACTCCTGCCAGCCACACACCTGTCTCTGACAGGTGAAGATGGCCCTTCTTTCCCCCTATGTTTACACTCAGTCAACTTCCCTCACAGAAGAAATCCACAGAAACCCCAACACACGTAACAAACTCCAAAACTGTTTGGCAGCAGCATGCACAACATGGGAAATGGTCATCATCAGTCCACTCCTGCTTAGGAGAAGTACCAGGAAGTCTTCAGTCCCAAGAAATTAATCAATACTTGAGGACTGATGGCATCTGTATGAATGAGGAAACAGCAGACATCAATGCCCTGCATCAAGAAGACATGGCAAGGGGACAAGGGGGGATAATATGCATTACTCCAACAGTACCTGTTTAGCTTAAAGGAAAATTGTTTATTGTTTCTTATATCTTCTCACTCACAAGTACATCACTGGGCTAGTCAGAGAGAGCCTGTCAAAGACTTTAGGCTCGGCTAGTCATAGGCTTAAGCAGTTTCAGGGCTATTGCAAACCAGTGGAGCTTCAACTCCTCATACCAGTGGTTTTGCCCCCAGATCCTCATTCTATCTGAGAACAACTCACAGAGGTGCTCATACGATACACTTTAAGAAAGCAGTCAGAGTGTTAAATCTGAACTAGTCACTGTACATTCTTTTTATGGCAAGGAAGAAGAACTGCCAAAGGGTGAATCATCTGATCTATCTTTGGAGCCTCTTCTAGGAGGAGATGAATCACACTGTGGAGATATCGCTTTTGTTCTGAGCAGGCACACTCACATTGGCTTTCTTTGCGAGTTCATGGACATGCATGTGGGTCTGTGTGTGTGCATGCATGTTGTAAGGGTCCATTTCTACATGCGAATGTTAGCACCTTGTTCCCTGGGCTGTTCTGGACAGCACACCAACTTTTAGACATGCACAGGTATGTGATTGTGAGGACTCAAAGAAGTATTAGCTTAAATGGCTGGTGGTTGAAAACATCCCTGAAGTATCTACAAACCATCTACTTATTAAGAAATATCAGTAAATGTATGAAGTAAATAATCTGTAATTAAGAAGAAAAAGTTATTCAAGACACTGGCTTTTCCTACTAGAAAAGAAAGAAAAACATTATATAATAAAGTCACGACAGTGCATGACAAATATAAGAGGTAACCAGTAGGCATTTTGGCACACAATTTTTGGCAAATTTCTGTACATCGGTGGAAGGATTCAAACTCTGACAACGAGAAAGGTGACAAAAATCCATCAATGACTACCTGGACACCAGCAATGTATTAACCAACAAAGCCACACACTCAGCAGATACTGGCTGACATTGAAAAGACAGCATCTATCCTTCAGGGAATCACTGACCCTCTCAAGAAGCACAAAGCCTGAACCAGGAAAAAATTATAAGCTTGGCATGAGGACCTAACGATGACATGCAAATATCTGCTTCTGACAAAACAGGAGACAGGAATTTAACTGCCATTGGTTCCTTTGAAAAGTACCACATGCACTGTAAACTGAGACCTCTATATAGAAGTTGGTACGACTTTCTGATATCCTCACAGAATAATAGAAGAGCATGCTAATGTAGTTGGAAGTTAGCCAAAAAGATTTCACTGAAGTTTAACAAGATTCTCTAGCTATGCTGAAAGCTACAAAATTATTTAATAGTAAGTTATGTTCTTTTGATGCATTCTTTAACATTCTGTCTTATGCTTAGACTAAGTTTATAAATTCATTAAAATGGTTACTCATTCACTGACAGGTTACTGTTCACTAAGGGCGTTATTTCCATATGCAGGGTATGAAATATTTTTTTGTTATGTGTGCCGAAAACAGACACAGCAAGCAACTATCCCTAAACCACGCAGCATATATGGCAGAAGATACCTTTATAAGAACAGGAATTATATGAGAAAATAGCAGTCAGTAAGAGATAAGTATTTGCCAGTAAGATGACTAAATTAATCACCAAGACCTCCCATTCCAAATATAGGGGGAACTGCAGGATTCCATATCATGCTGAGCATGGAAGTTACCAGAGTCACCTTTCCAAAAAATTGCTCAGGTTTTGGCATCTTACAAAGACTCTCTCAGTATCAGTGGCAAAGCCTGAACTGGCAAGTATCAGAAAGCTTGTGACAGAGCCAGCTCTTGTAAGATTTCCCATGTAATTTCTAGAAACTAAGTTTTCTGATAGGGACACAAGCTCTCTGATGCTTATCCAAGCTGAACTGCTGAGCTCTTCTGAAGCGTGCCGAGGCACGCACCACATGGAGAGAAGGAGGCTGCCCTCAAGAGCAGGGTGTTTTTAAGTGACACAGCCAATGTAGGGGCACAGTTGAGGTGGAACATCCTGTGCTCCAGTTTGTGCCTGATGCCTCTTGTCCTGTCACTGGGCACCACTGATATTTATAAGCATTGATAAGCTCCCCTCTCAGTCTTCTCTTCTCCAGGCTAAAGAGCCCCAGGTCTCTCAGCCTTTCCTCATAGGGGAGATACTCCAGTCCCTTAATCATCTTTGTAGCCCTCTGCTAGACTCTGGCCAGGCTTTTTTTTTCCTCCGAGTATTTTATGGTATAGCCAGCAACTGTGAAACAAAGAGGAGTTCCCTCTCATCATGAAAGCTGAGTCGCTTCTCCCATTTGCTGAGGAACGGTCTCAGACTTTACTGGATACTGTGGTCAATCTATGAGACACAACAGAATAAGCCTCCAGTTTGAAACCATTTCCTCCCTTGCTGTTTCCTCTCTGAACTGAAACATTCAGTTTAGCATTGTTCTATGGACTCACATAGAGCTAAATTGTAAGTTTGCTACCTAGCCCAAAGCCAACAAACAGCAGGCAGTACAGGGGGCTTAGAGCAGCCTGTGGGAATGCCTGCATTTTGGGGGTCTCCCTGCTCCTACATGGAAATTGAGCACAACCAGTCTCATCAAACACTTCTGTGGAGGGCTGCTCAGCCAGTGCTAGGAGATGCAGGAAAAGTGCTTTCCAGTGTACCAGTGTCTTCTTAGGTGAAGGAGAGCAAATGAAAACATTTGAAAGACAATGTTTAGATGAGACCCAACCATGTGTTGCACTTGCAGTGCAATTTTCACTTCCTTTCAAAGAATTAATCTTCAAAACATCTCTATGGTCAGACATATAGCATCTTTAAATTATTACTAAAATAATAAAAGTGCCTAAAAGGTAAATAATCTGTTCAAAGCTTTACAGAAACAAAATCTGCTGTACAGCTCTGGAAAAAGCAGCATGATCTAATCTCTAGGGCCCTGCCTACTTTGCAAGCACACTGCCGCTGTCACTGTCCGAACTGTCAGGAAAATAAATTGGATACAAAGTCACTTTGGATGTTCAGGTTTTTAAGCGAATTCCCTGGGACTGTGTTATCTGTGTTTCTTTCTGTGAGTATTCTACTGCAAAAACATGTATTGATAACAACGTGAACAGGAATACAGTTTCCATCACACACACTACATTTTGAAGGTGTAAACACAAATATTCCCAGAAGAACTACACAGTAACTCTTTATTCTGTAATAAAATCTCAAAGAAAAGAAAACATCAAGTTTATTTTGGTTAATTAAACAGGGAAAGAAACTAAAACTTATGAGAACTTAATTTTTGCAGATCTGTAGAAGAGATCTTGCCATGGACAGATGGTCAACATCCAGTTAATCTCACCATGTTCCTTATAAATTAAATACAACGTCAGCTGATGTTCAGCATTACAAATTACCCTGTAACTACACAGCACTGAAGTGGAGAAAATAATGCTTGACTGCCCAGTAGCTGTTTTTTTGTTGAGCAGAAAGGACTTACTCAAAATGAATGGCACAAGAAGTGAGCTGAATGCTCAACGGACACCCTGCCAAAAAAAAAAAAAAAAAAGCAAAGCAGCAGCCCCATTAGTCCACAGCTTATCTGTCCAGAGCTGCTACAGTACCCACAGCTGGGGAAAGAAGTGACTTAGCAATGGGAGGAAGCAACTCAAACCAGGCTAAAATTCCCCACCTGGGAAGTCCTTCATGTATACGTGCTAGCCAGCCTGTAAGAAAATGCTGTGATGCCCTGTTATAGGATGGAGTTTCTGCCCAAGTCAGATGTGTCAGGGGAGTTTGTTTTCTGCTGCAATTCTTCTCTCTTTACAGTCTCTGATTAGACTCACTTTTCACTCCCAGAGAATTAGGCTTTAAGCCCTTGGACAAAGGCTTCTGAGAGGGAAATGGCCTGTTCAACGTTCAGATTCATCTGTTCTATAACTGGTATATGCAGAATAAATAAAGTAATGGGTATACACAGAGTAAATAAACTTAATTTACACAAAAGAACTTGATTTCTCCTCTAATGAAGGATTAACTGTCAATGCCTTGAAAGACATCTGGCAGCAGTAATCTGCAAGCCTTCCTTCTTAGGGGTTGGACTACTACAGAAATAACTTCTGTTCCAGCTGACAGTATGCTCACAGACCAACAAATCAATAAATGGATTAACACAGTACTAAAGGCCCACCAATCCAGCCCTGAATCCCTAACATTCTGCAATTCTGTGACCAGGTCGGTCCTTCTCTCCACTAGCCAGTTACTGTAGTAATTATGCTGTGTTATGCCCAAATCACCACCTAAGTTCTCTAATAGTCAGGCACAGCAGAGAGAACTTACCTCTTGTTTTCCACAGTCACATAGCTCTTTGCTACTGACTTAACCCAGGAATCTCAGAGAAGTTGTGCCATTTTCCTGAGCTTCAGATACTCTTTTAGCAAAATGGGGACAAATGCCTTGTGCCTTACTCTGCTCATTATTTTGAGATTAAATACTCTGTTTAGATAGTGATAAAATAATTATAAGTGAGACAACATCCCGTGGAAGAGAAAATGAAAAAGGCAGCAGGGTCTGAGGGGAGAGTATAGGTTAAATCATATTGACGGTGGAAATTTAATGATACAATTAGAGTGGTAAACAAATTAGAGGTAATGAATCACTATATTAAACTAAATGTCACTATGGATTCTTGCTGCATAGGCATAATTCTCACAAGAATGCCTAAATAACTCTGATGAACTCAAACACACCAAGACTGCAATTTAAAAAACTAATAGCAAACTCTACCATTCAGGACTGCTAACAAGATCTCTGCAGTTTAATAGCTTTTCTCACTGAAATAGATTTTGCTTAGCTATGTAACTAAGCTCACAGATCTCTGCTCTCCACCTTCTAGGGCAACTTCCATAACTGTACTAAAGCATACACCACGCTTCTAGGTCTGGAAGACAGATTTGTTGCCACAGAGGCTGGGCCACTGAAAGATTCTTTCAGTAACTGCTTCTCAGCAAGACTCAGGTGAGTCCAACAACTCTGCTCCAGCATGCAGTGATAAAAGGAAGGTGTTTATTTACACATGAATGGGTGGATTGGAATGGAACCCCGGCTGAAATCCTAAGAAATATCTAGGCATCAAAACTTGAGGCTTCCAAAGCAAAGATTCCCACAAATAAGGAAAAGCCTCCTTCAAGAGCACGTGGTGCTCTTGAAACCTAAGTCCTCATGAAAAAGAAAAAAAAAATTCAATATAACTCTTTGCTAAAATGAGGGACAATATTGCCATGTCTAGAAGATTTTTGGATTCAAAGAAATAATTATTTTGTGTTGCAGCTAAAAACAACTTGTTGGAGAAGATGCATTCTCAAGGGCAATTTTTTTTTTCCCCCCATTCATTTTCCATAGACATCAAGCGACCAGGCATGAGAAGGTTTCTTTGATGATACAGCTACAAGGCATCCTGACACACAGCTTGGAAGAACAGTAAGCTTGGGGCTTTCCCCAGGAACTATCAAGTCTCTACTCCAGCACAATTCGGTGGTTTCAGCTTTCATGTGAGCTAGCACATGGCTCTGTCCTTGTTTGCAATCCTCTGCTGCAAGCAAAGGGCTGACTCCGTTACAGCACAAAGACAGCCCTAACCCTCTGCCAGGGAATGCTAGATCATGAGAAAATAAATCACAGGTGCTCAAACTTGTTTTAATTCAGCATTTACATACACAGTGATAGAGTAGAAGACAAAATATTAATGAAATACCAACTAACTTGCTACAGTTCAGTTTGCAAATAGCTGAAAAAAAGACTGACCAATTATCACTTCAGTAAGATGCTAAGAAAACAGCTAGGGCTTATCAAACAATGTTAATCTAGGGGCAGATAAACATAATCAAAACTCTCATTTCACCTCCCATTTAACTCTTTATTTTCTCCCTACTTTTTCTGTGTGCTTCAGTGTCTCAAGCCATATAGCCCTGATCCTTCATTCCTGTTTTTCTTTTATCCATTATCCTGCCTTGTTTTACTTCTCAGGAGTAGGTCCACACCATATACATTCACAGTGATGATCTGTGAAATCCATTGGTGGACCTTCTGAAATCTGTCTGAGAATATGAATAGCTAGTCTGAAAGCTGCTTTCTCATCAAATGCCTCCATTTGTGTATCCACCCGAAATTGCCAGGACTGCGATCCATCCATGCCAGACCAGAAATGATCATGAGCCATTACATTCATTACATGAGTCATTACATTCAGTAGCAGCTGCTTCTTTGGGAATTTCCTTCAACTACATGTTTGCTAGAGCAAGAAGAAAGTATTTCCCACCCTTGTGAAGGGGGAACATGCAAACATAAAGAGGAAGGAAAAGCTACATCCATATGGCAAAGATGAGCGACAAAGGAAGGTTTCAGGAGTTGTCAGAGATGTAGGAACAAACATTCAGGTGAGAGGGAAAGTGGTGCCTGCACAGCACATAGTCTCAGACTGCAATGAGCAGCTCTCACCTTTGCCAGAGGCAAAGAAGGTTCACTCTGAGCGCTCAGATGAATCCCAGACATGTGCAGAGAGTTTGCAGTGAAGGACAGACCAAACAAAACCAAATACCTTTAGGAATGCTACTGATTTCAGATGATTTCTAATCTACTGTGCTTTATTCCTAAGTAAACACAATTGTGTGCTTAGTAACTCCACACAAGGTCTCGCCACATTTTTTAAAAAATGTGATTAATGCTCCTGACCTCATGGATCTGAAGAAGTAACCCATAAATTGCAAGGCTATCCCTGGTGGAGAGAGCCCACAAAAGGCTGTGTTTGTGCTAAGACAGGATCGATCGCAGGAGTGACCTCTGGGGAGTGGATAATGGGTGCAAGTTTCAGATCCAAGGAGGAGTTACTAGACAAGGACACGTGTATCCCGGAAAAACCAAGGGAAGGGAGGGTGACAGCAGTATCTGGGCTCTTGAGTTTAGGTTCCAGACACCTAAAGCACCTTGGATTCCCTATACAGCAAACCTGACCCTCAGGATGACTCTGGATCAACACTCCACATACATATATGTGCTCATGTGAACAGCCAACCAACACTGAACAACTGGCTTTGCTTCATTAGCTGCTGTAACTCAGGTACCTCATAAACCCAACCACTTGCAATATTCACTTCATTTAACTTTGATATTGTATTACTTTCCCCAGGCTTAAACAAGCACATTGAAATCTAACAACCAACTGCAGCACATGTGGTTTTTCATTGTGTGATGGGAGGATGAGTGAAGCTAATCCACATCTCACACAATGACCAATAGATTCACACAGCCCAGCTGTGTGCATCAGGAGACAGGCACCATACCGCAACTGGAGAGAAGAGCATATCCTCCCAGCAGTCCCTCCCTTACAGCTCCATAAACCAGACTAGCACAGGAAGAGATCTGTTCACCAGTTAACTGCCACCCTAACTTTAAAAGGTATAATGCTATCACCTACATACCAGCACACTGCCACTGCACTTCCCAAAGTACTATGGTCAAGTTAGCCACATCCAACTCCACTTAATAAGCAAATCATGGCCTCTTGCACCAGTTTCAGTTTATGAGTAGTTTTAAGACGTAGTGCCATGCAGAGGTCATTATGGTAATCCCCTCCTGAAGTAAAGAGGTGTTGGATGAATTTGGTAAATAATGCAATAGAAAATGGTTATATTCTAATGAGGTGCAGATGGAAAGCAAACAGTGGGTATAACAATCATTTAAGACACCCTATTCCAGCTGCAATTTTCTCTACATTTTTGACAAAGTGTCAACTCCAGTACCTTAATTCAGGGGTCCCACTGCTTCATTACCCCACCACCCCTTCTAACCCATCTTACACGGGCCACAGGTACCAAAATGGTTATCCAAAGGTCAGGCTTATATGTATACTGCATGAAATCCTCCATTTCACTGTCTGCTGGTGTGAGACAGCTGCAACGCTGACAAGTTTGACAAATGCATCTGTTTATTTTCTTTTGCTAAGCTTTAAATAAGGCTTCAAGCCTATTGAAGCAGCTGCAAGCTGCCTCAGTAAGACCTATGAGTTTGTTTGCAAAACAAACTAAATCTCTTTGGGACACTACCAAACAAAATTAAACCTCCCTGACAACTTGTCCATTCTCTCTCACAGATGGCCACAGAACCACTCAAGGTTCTCTTAGTATTTAAGCATACAACTGTGGAAAAACCACAGCCAGGCTCCAAGCCTGTTGTGGCAGAGGCTGGTGACTGCTAGACTTTCCTCAGAGACTGACGTAGGAGGGTACCAGGCTCACACTCTCAGCAAATGGGTTTCTGACTTTCATGCAGGTGGGGTCTCTAAAAGCACTGCAAAGGAAGTTATTGCACAACATTTCTGCAGAGCACTGCACTTCAGAGCCATCCTAGAGCAGGCTGTACTGCCCCACCTCAGTTAATAAAGTAATTTGGTAACTAGTACTTGTATGAACCAAGAGAACCCTTTTACTGCTACCCACACTATCGTAGAGGCCAGAGATACATGTCACCTGTGTTAGCTTCAGCAACGGAACAGACTCCCTGTTGTCACTTGCCAGGAGTTGTAGCTATGGATCCCTAACTGGACTTTCTCTGTCCAGAAGATGGACTGCTCTGACCACTTCCATCACCATCCTGTGATGGCTTACCAAAACCCCAGAACACCACTAGAATCTTTGCATACCTTGGAAACAAGCTCACCTTGGCCCTTGCTCTTGTCAAATCTAGTTGTGTTGTTCTCACAGAGACCATATTTCACAAGTTGGAACAGGGAAAGGTGCTCAAAATGCGCTAATACTGCATGCTGCCTGCAGCTCAGGTCACAAGCAACCTTCCAGCCAGCTCTACAGCTTTTTGCTCTGATACCCCTGGAATTCACCTGCAGTTTCTTGCAAAACACATGTTTCTTCACAGCCCGCCTCTCTGTCTCGCCTCTCTGCAAGGTGCAAAAGAGGTATACAATCACAAGAAGACAGACAAGGATAGCAGCACCCTACCAAGTCTGCTCAAAGCCATGCAAACACCAGCTCTGACCTCGGAAGCAGTCAAAACAAAATTACATCTTATCTTATTCCCAGTATGGGTATCTGATTAGCCAGAAGGACACTTAACAGGGCAAGACAGAAGTACCCTCACTTTACACAGGAAAATCTTGCCTACATATGAAAGGAGGTGGCTGGGTCCTCAAAGTCAGCTGCCTGGATGCCATCCTATTACAAGGGATTAGGTCACTTGCCAGACATGTGTGTGCATTTGTTTTGTTTTGGTTTGGTTTTTTTTTTAAAGGAATGAAATGCTATCCATATAAGTTATGCCAGTGCATGCAGTATTGGGTATATAACAAACTTCCTCTGAAGCCAAAAAACCCTACTGTAAAAAGGAGCAAATTGAGGGAAACAGTGGGATTTGCAGCAGCCAATCATTTTAAAAACAGCAAATCCCTTCTGAGGACAAACCACACTGAAATTGTTCCCAGGCTCCAGTCAGGGAAGGGAGGAAGAATGCATATATTGGCTGAAGTGCTGAAAGAAAACCTGCCATTTTCTAACTTGGGCAAGTGTAGAGAGGCTTTATTTAAAAAACAAACAAACAAATCAGCCAAACATGTTTCCTATACCCAAATGCACTTTCTCTGTATTTAGCCCCTGAGCTGTTAAATTAAGGGTAAAGGAGTTGCTGATCCTGACCATGGACTCCATAAAGCAAGTAACATTCAGAAAGCTGCTTTTGGCAGAGATACTGGAGAAACTGCTAAGTCTCGCAGCTAGGTTCTGGGAACCAGTAATTTATTTGTTCATTTGTGAAGGTCAGGGCATGGAAGCTACACTGCATTAGAAATTTATTAAAGACTCATCAAAATATAGAAAATTAGATTGACAAAATTTCAAATTACAATGTATTTGAAAACAGTAATTCATGAATAGCAAGTATATCATCATCCTGTACACCAGGTGATGGCATTTGGTTACATTTACCCAAGAAATACACTCTCCTTTCTGCATGCTGAACACACTGCTGCATGCAGGAGTTTTCTCCAGTGGCAACACGGAAAGTTCAGTGTACTGGAAAAACTAGCAGCTATACAGATCTGCAATACAGGCTGATGGCGAGACTTTTATCTACTGTTGCACATGATTTCAATAGGTTTTTTTATCATATGATCTGCAAATGGTCAAAGATAATCAGAAATATTTAATTAAAAGGTCCCTGGGAATTTTTTCAGTGTTTGTGATGACTTAGAAAATAAGGGGCTACTTCAACTTCTGACCAAAGTAAGCTCCATGAGCGGTCTGTGAGGTTACAGAGACAAGCAGAATTTAGCCCTATCAAGTAAGTACAGACTTTCCACTGGCCTAAAGAACAGAAATTTACTGACTGGTTTTCAAGGCACATATGATGGTTACTGATGTGAAAAAGCTGCCTTCTGAATGGACCATATATTGCATGCAGTTGTGGAGCTATTCTCAGCCTAATTTCTCTGCCGAAAATACTGTAAACACACAGTACACAAACAGCCTGTACTTGAAATTAAAAGTAAAAAATTAAACATTTCATTCACAAAAATAGAAACAAAAATTCCCAACCAGCAACAGAAACCTCAAATAAACCCAAAGCATAACTTCTCCATCAGAGACAGTAATGCAATTATAGTCACAAAAATCATTACAAATCATGCAAAGAACCAACTGCAGTTGTCCATGTCTGCCTGACCCTGTTGAATACTCGCTGTTTACAGTGGAGACATTTCCAGCTCAGTTACCCACTCGGAACCTCTGTCCCATTCCGAGCTTCAGGATCCAGTTTCAAGGTGAAAGCTGGGCTACTAAATCAACAGCAGCGGAGCTGCCATGCCCTCTACGGCTCTTATCTCCTCCCTGGCTGGTGAGGTGCACCAGCCACACAACAGGAGGGGAACGCCAGCTGCAAGAAGCACCATTAACTTCTGTGAGAACAAAAGCCTCAGGTATGGGCCACAAAAGATAAGTACTTGGCTCCTTTTGCACCGGGAATAAATGGCATTGACCCCCGAGCTTCCTGAAGGATGCACTTGAGGACTCCAGCAGGCTGTACCTGCCTAGCAGCAATGGGCCGAGACTTGCTTCTTTGCTCTTAACCAGACCTAGAAAATGGTCCTTGCTCCTCTCTTGAAAGCACAGACACGACAAACACAGCAGTGGGAGGGCACAGGAGGCAGGCACCCGAGGTTTTTTCAAAATCACTGATCACGTGTGAAACGTGGTAGCACCATCTACAAACCCCAAACACAAAGAAAGGTCAGGTCCCAAGTGATGTTAGCATGCGAAGCCTGTGAAACAGAAAGCTGGGCACAGAGACCCTCTCTGGGTTGAGAACCACTGAGCTGTGTGAAACACTATATGCTGCAGCCATTTCAAGGAAGAAGAAGAAAAAAAAAAAAAAAAAAGACACACAGAGAGAACTGCAGTTGTAGGGGACATGCACCCAAACCTATCCACACCCCCAGGGATGAGAGACTGCAGTGATGCTACACTGCAATGGGGGGATTCAGGGATGGAAATCCAGAAGTAATATACAAAAGTGATGCCCATAACCAGTGGGGCACAGACCTTATCACTACAGGAGGGTGAGTGGCTCTAGTGACCCTGTGATCCGTTCTCCACCCATGCAGCCCCCAAAAGCTGCCCAGGCTGCTCCTCCTTCAAGACTTGCTGAGAATTTGGCCCAGCTGCTCAAAAAGGTGCTGGGGATTAATCTGCTTCTCCACAAATTCCCTCTCTGTAAGAACATCACTTGCCAGACTGGCAAGACAAACAGCTTTCAAGGACAACAATTAACATCAATAAGCATATATTTATTATGTGTTTTACCAACTCTGGGTAGGTGATAATATTTTCCCTCATGTAAATCAGTCTATAGCAAATTAAATCCGTAATTCCACTACAGGGATGCGAATTAGCTTCCACCAACCTTGATTTTAAGCTGCCTATTTCACCGCAGACATTACTGTTTTATTGATTACAATATAGAAACAGAAACACAGGTTTCTGAATCAACACTTTTTCTGTATCGCATACGATGACAGATATATTATGGTACTACACAACGAGTAACCAGCCAATTCTAACCCCAACACAGGGGCAAATTGGGAATATTTCCACTGAGAACAACAGGGTTAAACTGGTCCAAACATATTAGCAGCAGGCTTTTCTAAGTTAATCTTTTAAGAAACAATAAAAATTTAAATCTCTCTCTTGTTTCTTTTCTCAAACACCTGTTGATATCGGTGGTAATCATGTCATGAAAGAATGCACAACTGAATATACTGGAGCCAAAAATATTACTCCACAAATCTTTCATTTTGAGTTTTATGGAAAACACTGCAGTCTCTCATTTGGCCTTCATAAAAGAGGAATTGATCTTTTTTATCAGCTGTAAAAAAAAAAAAAATAATCAATTTTACTACGTAATTATGCCTTCACTGTATCAGGGAAACTATTCAGAAAAAAAGTAATAGCCCACTGAATACTGTGACACAGTTGAGGATAGTGCAGAAGGACAGATCGTCTTCTGTTACGCTGTTTCACCCCAGCAGTCAGAAGATTCTATTTTCTTTTTCTCTGCAAAGCCCACATTACCAAACAGACCTGTGAAAACGGATCCAGCAGCCACAATTGACACCGCAGCCAGCTCTTGACGTCACGCTGCACATGCGCACCGTGTCAGGACGTGCTCCAGAAAACCCTTACCGCTGCGAGGTGCGCCTGTGTATCATCGAGCTTATTTCAGTGCAAGAATCCTGGAAAACTTGAGCTGGAAACCAGGCAACTGATCCATCTCTCAGCTTTGCACCGCATAATCTCAACCTTCTGATCCCTCCACTGTCTCCTGCTGCCCTGACAAGCCTGGACATAGCAACGCAATGGGCCTTGCCAACAGCCAGGCTCTGCTCAGCTGTCCACATGCCATTTCTGTGTAGGGAATTCAGGGTAGTCAGTCTTACCTTTGATGCTGTGTGCTTTTAAATGCCACATCAACCACGTGTGGTCAGGTTTCTTCCAATTGCTAAATATTAATTAAAATATTTTCTTAAATAACCACTTGAATACCTATCCTGAAACGTATTCAAACATTTATTAATTTAAACTGAAATTTGTAATCCTTTAAAAAGGATGTTTCAGGATATTTAGTTGCCCAGGGTTAGGCATTTTCATTGCATTTATCTCTGGACTAATCCTACCTAATCAAGCTGCATTCATTAACCACAGACAATTACTTAACCCACTATTTTCACAAGAGCCAGATCCCACACAATGTTGTCATACTACTTATTCTTTCCTATGAGGCGAGATGTAAAAGAAAGGACGATGAGGCATCAATATTGATCTCCTAATTGCCAGAGTTACAAAATGCCAATTTGCAATAAAACTTTCTTCATGGTTTGGGATTTGCTTTGAATCTACCTCTCATTATAACATATGGAGCTGGTATGCCCACCACCTGCTTAATACCCTGCTAAGGGCTATTTAGAATAGAAAACCTTTCTAATGATAGAAATTACATTTCTATTAGATTCGCTGCATACTATCTTTCTACAGGAAATCTGAAATTGAGTGTCATTCAATGCTACAACCTCTATTCTGCTGACAGGCAAGGGTAAGCCGAAATGAAAGGCTGTTTAATTCTTGTTTAAATAACAAGTAACCTTTTGCTTTCTTTACCAATGCTTTAAAGAACTCAGCAGTAAGGACAGGCTTTGCAGAACTCCTGAAGGTCTTACAAAAATAGCATATGATAGTTCAGCAGTCCCTGTACAAAATCGAAGTACATGGTGACTGAACATTAATAAAAGAATCCACAGCTTGCAATACAGTTATTGCTAACAATATTTCATTATAAACATTCCTAGAAGGCAGCAGGGATCCAGCTATGAAGACAGCACTAACATCCACAGCTCTGAAGAAAAGAAAGCAGAATTTAGGGTATCATTTATTAAAAAGGAGCTTGCCTCTTACACTCATTCAGAGCTCATTATTTCAGATACGGTTCCAGTTTTTCAGTCCACCTAAAGCACACGTTAAAACATATCAAGATGGCATTTCAAGTTTGAGTGTAGTTGTCTTCCAGGCTTTACATTAATAGACATTTTACCTTAGTTTTGATTCATATAATTGCCACACTAAGTTCTAGTAGAAATAGCACAGTTTAAAAGGCTTTAAACCATGCTGTTAGGCTTCCATACCTATTGATGTGACACATATATTATTATTGCACAGTGGCTGCAATACCTATCGAGGATGATACTTCCAACTTGACATACTGTGTCTGTAATTCAAGAGTGGGACTTGGTAACATAAAACCTTGAGCATACAGTGGTATAATTACTAAAGAAAAATGAGATGGAATTATAAATTTCATTTACTCTGACATATTTGAAAAAATATACAGTTGGTAAATTGTGAGATCAAAGAAGTAGAGATTGTGAGCCTAAGGCTGGAAATGTAATAATGTACATTGCCTTGCAGCTCCTAGTCCAAACCTGCAAGTGGTCTGCACAAACTGAGCTGGAGCAGACAGGCTAGAGAGGCATGTGGTGACTCCTCTGGCTCCAAGCCAGCCAATGACCATGGTGGCAAAGCAGTTTATTCACTGCTGACCAGTGTAGGACAGCACATATGCTCACGTGCATCAACTCTTCCTCTGACACCTTTCACAGGGGTTGTACAGGATACATGATGCCTGCAAAGCTAAAATTAACGGTAGGGAGAAGGAAACTAAGGGAGGAGGGTGTTTGCCTTGTTTTCTGTATGCAAGATACTGCAGACAAACTTTAACTGGCAGCTGCAATTTCTACCAGGTGCTTTAAATTATATGGATAAATATGTGCAGCCATAATTATTGCAGATGGGTCTGCCAAAGACAGTGCAGAGCTATAGTGGGGAAGCAGGCTGTGGCTCAGTGCAGGTAGCAGGCAGAAGCCTGTCTCGAGGCTAAGTGAACACTTTGCTTATTACCTGCTCTGGTAGCAAAGCATCTGCTCTGAACAGGGTCACAGGAAGCTACCTGTTCATCCTGCCACATGGGCATGAGAGGACCTCCACGAACAGTTGGTTGTGGCACATTTCTGACCTGGTCCTGTTTCAACTGTGGTGCTTCAATGGTCATAGTTCAGCTTGATTACTGAAGAAAAAGTCTCCAAAACCTACTGACTACAGCACAGAAACCAAGGGAAGAAAGCAACCAGTTTAGAAATGTGCGTGCGTGTGTGTGTATGTTTGGTCTTGTTGACGACAACCAAGGCTAACAGGAGACAGTGTGTGTGGTCCCCAGCCCAAAGCTGGTCTAGGCACACAAAGGAGTGCTCTGCCCCATTAGTCAGCTACAGATGACATTTCTATTTTGACAAGGATCATACTCAGAATGTAATGCTGCACTCCCTGGACTCCAAGTACAATGCAGGTAACAGTGGGATTTAAGGTCTTGAGCTTGTATTTTGTGGTTTATGCCAAGGGCTGCAAGCACAGAATCATAGCATGGTTTGGGTTGGAAGGGAACTTGAAGTTCCAATCCCCCCTGCATTGGGCAGGGACACCTTCCACTAGACCAGGTTGCTCTAAGCCCCATCCAACCTGGCCTTAAACACTTCCAGGGAGGGAGCATCCAAAACTTCTCTGGGCAACCTGTTCCAATGTCTTGCCACCTTCACAGTAAAGAATTTCTTCCTAATGTCTAATCGAAATTCACCCTCTTTCAGCTCAAAACCGTCACCCCTCAGCCTATCACCACACTCCCTGATAAAGAGTCCCTCCCTGTCTTTCCTGTAGGCCCCCTTTAGGTACTGGAAGGCCACTGTAAAATCTCTGTGGAGCCTTCTCTTCTCCAGGCTGAACAACCCCAACTCTCTCAGCCTGTCCTCATAGGAAAGGTGCTCCAGCCCCCTGATCATCTTTGCAGCCTTCCTCTGGACCTGCTTGAGCAGGTCCATGTCTTTCTTACACTGGGGGCCCCAGAGCTGAATGCAGCACTCCAGGTGGGGGTCTCACCAGAGTAGAGCAGAGGGGGAGAATCCCCCCCCCCTATCTGCTGGCCACCCTTCTTTTGATGCAGCCCAAGATGTGATTGGCTTTCTGGGCTGCGAGGGCACACTGCTGGCTCACGTTCAGTTTTTCATCCATCAGCACCCCCAAGTCCTTTTCCGCAGGGCTGCTCCCAATCCACTCATGGCCCAGCCTGTATTTGTGCTTGGGGTTGCACAAAGGACCTTGCACTTGGCCTTGTTGAACTCCATGAGGTTTGCATGGGCCCACCTCTCCAGCCTGTCAAGGTCCCTCTGGATGGCCTCCCTTCCCTCCAGCACGTCAACCATGTTTGTCGTCGGCAGACTTGCTGAAGGTGCGCTCAATCCCCCTGTCCATGGTGACGACAAAACTCTCACCTCATCATTAGCATTTTGTCAGCATCTAACAAAACTCTCTTGTTTCCCCTCTTTGCTCATTTAAACTCTCATTACATATTCACAAAAGGACCTCAGTAAAATTAGGCTATTACAATCCTAAAGAATGTTGATTTGTTTAGACAATATGCATAAAGAATGAGAATATAAAATATTTATACAAATAAATTGCATTTTACCATTTTCCATGCTAATGTGGCAGCAGGAGAATGAATTCAGTTTACACTGAAATTTCTTCTCCTAGTAGGTAGAAATTAGATGTCACACATGACATAGCATTAAAAAAAAAAAAGTCAGTCAGGAAGTTAACCATGCTGCAGCCTAACGTTTGCAGCTTGAGCCTCCTTTCTTTCTGAGTACGTCTTTTCATGCATGTGCAGAGGAAAAATGTGCAAACCAGCCTCTCTCTTGGCTTCCTCAGCTTCATTTCTGGCACCATCATTTCCATGGACTCAGATGGCTCATTCTTAAATTTGGTCTAGTTGCATTATTAAACCTTTGAAGTTCTTGTTATGGTTAAATCTGCCTAGTCATGGAAAATATGTGCAGAATCGCACACTCTTCTAGGCTGCAGTAAAAGTTACCTGCAGTATTATTTTAACACAGCTAGATAAGTCAGCTTATAACAAGCAATTCTGAACATGACACGCCTACATACTGCTGATGTGATGGGTGTGGAGATGCTTGGATAAGTAGAGTTGGCCCCAAAGGCTTGATTCCAGTTATGCCAACTGTGTTGGCTCTTAAACTGATTGTTTTGTACTGCATTTAACCCTTACAGCATACATTAAATATGTAGATTGTATTAAGAAGCGATTCTTAAAGTACATGGCTGCTATGGCAACAGCTCTTGTAGGAAGCAGATATTCTCATCTCTCCTTAAAACCAGCAGCTATAATGGCATCTTGTATTCCTGGTGATACCCCAAGGATACACATTCAGTCACAAGTGAAGCAGGCAGACTGCTGCTGCCATCAGCAGTGCTCTTTTCTGCAACTTGATGGGCTTTCACTGGAGACATTCTTCCCAAATAAGGATACCTAAAGCAGGTTAAATAGCCAAGGCTGCCTCACATAGGGATTACTTCTGATGAGCTGTTGAACCACAGCAGCTCTACTCTTTCTCAGTACCTATAAAACGCATTAATAACCACAATTACTACAGCATAAGTAATGGAGAGGTGATGAACAACTGGCTACTACAGCCATGGATTTATTAAAAATCACAGGCCTTCCAGGTTGCTGAGCACCCCTGGCATATTTTAGTATGAGATAGAAAGGCAGCCACTTCTTTTCATGATTTCCTGCAGGGGAGCTGGCCTCATGCTGACACAGCCGTAACAACCCGGACAACAACAGAGCATTGAGGCAGATGAAATCAGAGACAGAAACACAGTAACTACCCAAGTGAAGCATTTTTATTAGCAATTGCCCTGGACCAGAATGCAGCATCTCGGCCGTTTGCACTAGAAACATTTTGGTAGAGCTGAGATCTGAATCAGGACTTTGTGCCTTGAGTCCATGCTATTTTTCATGTAGTACTTGGTGTAAGGCTTATGTTGCAAGCATCACAGAGGAGAAGGGAATGTGCGACTTAACTCTGAGGGTGACAACATCTCCTATACAGCTTTGGCTCACAGCTATGACTTTTTGTAACGCACATGTGGCGCTCCCCTTTACAAGACACCATTATAACTGTTTAAGGATAATAAAAGCCAGTTACGAGAAGGTGAGGACTTTAGCTGCTAGCAGATGCCAAGTTGCTAATGACCCCAAAGACGAAATCAGAGCCAGGGCTTGACCAAGAAACAGCCTCAGCAGATGCCATCGGGGCTGGGTCTCTTGGAGCAACAGGAGGCAATGCACCAGAAGGAGATACAGGTATTTCTAAATGACAGAAGCCTTTACCCAGCAGCAATGCTGCCCAGACAGCCTTATACCCACCCAGGCAGCTCCCTTTAGGGCTGCAAAGATTAAGAGAATACATCACATCTGTGTTGTCCTTGAAACACTGCCACTTCATTTTCATCAAATCATACCACCTGCTGCTTCAGAAGGAGAGTCAATAAACAAATCCTGCTTCTTTAAAAAAAAAATCAGAAAGAAAACAAATAGTTCTGTCTCAAGCAAAGCACTCTGCTCTATTATTACATTTAGCAGCATAAGCATGCCTTTACCCACCGTCCTCTCTCCAGCCTGGTGTCAACAGCTTGACCCAGGCTCTGTGAATTAACTCTCCACAGGAAAGATGTGACCTGTGACGCACAAGATTATTGTGGTTTTACTTTTCTGAAATGCATTTCCAGTCCAGCCAGCAAAAAAAAGCAACAGGCTCCTTCATTGAGGCTGTGACACAGAAGGGTAAAAACAAGTCATCGAGAGTCCTGCAACACCCTGCCTAGAAAAGCAATATAAAGGGAGCCTTTAGGAGAGGACACACTCTCCAGTCCCTCAGGATCTGTGTCCCTCACACACACACTTGCCTGGCAAGGAGAGGAAGGGTGAAGGAAAACGTGGTTCAGAAGGGAAAATTAACAGCTGTAGCAACCAGGTCTGCTTCTAATTGAACCTGCTCTTAGCCGGGGAAGAAACTGAGGGTGGGAAAGTCAATATTTCCTTAACTCACCCCCACATCTCAGGATTCAGTCTGCTCTGTACCACCAGGGAGTCTGAGGGATCTCTTCTTTTGTTACTGTTGATTATGAAAATCTCTCTCATCAAACACCTTTGATCCCCACATAAATCTTTTTTTGAATATCTATCACAGGCTGTGGCCCAAGGGCAACACATATTTTCATATTATCAGGATTTTTCTGTCATGTGTGTAACTCCATTAAGAAAGGAAAAGACACATAAGTAAGCATATTTTTCAGCAGTTTGCTGTAGGCTGGGAAAGCAGTTATTTTCTTTAGCTGCTGCAGCTATAAATCAAAATGTGTAGATATGAAAGTATTAAGATATCCTTATTTATAGCTATGTGAATAAGTGAGTTTGTGGAGTGCTGGCCAAAGAAAACCAGCCACTTCACTGACTCAAAATGACAAGCTTTTTGGCTTCCTTGGTAAAACAAAACCAAAACCGCTCATTTCAGAGCAATAAAAAAAATATGGTAATCCACTATGAAAGCATTTTGTTCATTTTACGCCATATTTTAATAGCAATCTTGATAATTTTAAAAGCAAGAACTTTGCTTTCAAAAGGAAAAACACCTCCAAACCCATTATTTGTTGAAAACATCAAACAAAATCTGCTCGTATTTTTTACCTGACCCATTTGGTGAATTCAAGTCAACTTCATGCACAGCTTCAGTCAACCAAGAATATCAAGTAAGTTTTACAGCCCTCTTTTACCACACCACCCAAGCACTGGTTAACAGAAAACACTTTTTCTCCCTTTCTAGTCTCAGAAATTTGGTCTTGAATAAATACAACACTGCTTGCAGTGACTGTGTGGTCACGGGCAATGGCCAAGCCTCTCTGTGGCTGCAGGCAGCACTTATGGCTCGGGCGCAGCTCCCTGCAGCACCAAGCACTGACTCCAGACACTATCTCTTCAGTTCCCCTCTGCTCTCCTCCATGTACACCAGTCTCACCAACTAGAGTAAAATGAGTGTAAACACTTAAACATTCATTATCACACTGATAACTTGTCTGTGGGCACACTGATCATTGCCAGTTTGGTTTGATACCATGGCAACACATTACCTGGGAGCTGGCTGCCAACCGTGGTATTTTGCAAGCAAGCTGGCATTTTGTAATTCTAGTAACAAACCATTAAGGTGGGCAATTAAATATATAATATGGAGAATTAAATACAAGGCACAAAAAGCATGAGCAGTTTCTCTGGCCTGTCACTGCACAGACCCAGGCAGATGTGTTTATGCTGTTTGGTTTAACAGAAGAATCCCAGCAGCAAGAAAGGGGATGGCACTCGGCTCTCTGGGCCAGCAGTTCCAGCCTGGGTTGAAGCCCATAAAATCCAACTCGGTTTCTTGACCTGGGTCAAGCAGCTAACTGTCAGCATGAAAGGTGACCTGAATTCTCAGTGTTCCCAAATGATGATTTAAAATCTTTTTGTTCATAATGCAAACAAATATTTCTGCCCTCACAACTTCTATCTCAATGTACACTCAACAGCCAAACTGAAAAGAAACGCATAATCACTGAGGTGGAAAATGAATAATTGCAAACTACTGTTTAATATCCCAAACTGGTGATTTTTGGTTTGAAGTCTTATACTAGGATACTTCTGAGGTAGTGCCTCTCCCCTAGTAATTACGCAGTTGCAGTCACATTTCAACTATGTCATTTTATTGTTGCATTCAGGAAAAACATTCAGAAAGCAAGCAATATATGTTCTGAAATGTTACCTATGCTGTAATGCATTCGCTTCCTTGCATGTTGCCAGTCAGAGGTGTCAGGCCTTCACCTGGCTTCTGCCACTGAGCAACATCTCTGTGCAAAGACCTCTCCTTTTTTTTGGTCTCAGTGGGTCAGCCCTGCCCCAGGTGTTTTGATCCCAACCTCTAGCACTCCCTGACTTGTCCTGAGTTGCCCTGTCTGTAACACCATTATCCCTGGGTTCCTTACACTAGAGAAAATACAAAAAGTCTGCTTTTCACACACTATGTGCTGAATTAGTCTTGCTTAAAAACTTATACAGAAAAGGCATAAAAATGACGATCTGTCAACTTGGCAAACACCAACAACATCCTCTTACTCTAACCTTTACTTCGGCATCTCTCGCTAGCTGAGCTCCAGGGGCTAGCATTACCATGCTGTTTGTCTGGGGGGCATTTCTTGAAGGTTATCTTCAGCCATAGGAGCCAAAACTCTGCAGCACCTGGGCCCTCAATTCTGGCCCTCAGAGGTGACCTCCAGAGCCAATGCAGCCAATCCACAGGTCCCTTTCCCTCTGCTCTTCCTCATCATCCACAATTGCCTGCCTGAGGCACCTTTGGACAATAACAGCTTCTCCTGGCCTTGTTTCTCCCCTCCCTCTCTCCCACAGGAGCCTTGCCCTGATTTTCTCAGGAACGCACCCACCACGCTCTACCATAGGGAGACTGTGTCCTAGCCCATGGACAGTAACATACTGCAAAATGTTTATTTCCAACTCATTTACACTTTGTTATTCTTGCAGTCTTCCATTTCTCGTATTTTCCCTAAGTTCTTCAGTTGGAAACAGGAAGCCAGATCGTAGGACTATAAAACAAGCTTCCACAAGGAAAGTTGATTAAAAGACCAATTCACAGAACAACAGCCCTGACTGAAACCTACCTGATAACTCCTGCCTGTATTTCAACATCCCCTTCGCCACAGAACACAATATAAACATTCTCTTCTGAGCAGTATCAGTCAATATTAATTAAAGGTGCAAGCATGTTAGCACAACCACCAGGCTTGCTTTCTCAGTCTTTACAACAAAGGCATAATTTTCTTGCTCCTGCTCTTCCAAAATAATCTCTGTCCCTGGGTAAATTTAGATTTCAAGGGAAATTGCAGAAGGTCTCCAAGAACCTCATCAAAACGCTCCTTTCATTGGGGCAAGGCAGATGTGTTTATTTGCAGAAAACCAAGTGGAGTCCCAGGCAAGGGGCAAACATACACCCCAGTAAGGACAGAAGTGGCAATAAAGAGTTTGCACTGGTGGGCAGGTTTCGCTTTCTGCAATTTGCTTTCGCAAAAGGTTAATCCATGATGCTTTTCGAGGCAACCTGGCATACATGCGGCTGCAGACAATGGAAAGATTTTTACGGCCAAGGACAGAAAGGTCAGGGATGCTCATCAAGTTCACGTTTCCCCAGGAAAGCCATGCTCAACAACTTTCTGAATATAAGCTTCTGCTCACAAACATACATGAACTAAGGAATATAGGTGCAGGGAAAGGGGCAGGGAAGTACAATGTGCAGGTGCTACAAAGGACCTCATTTGTCCCAGGCATCCCATATATGCCCGGTATTATGCTATCAAGCTATGAAAAAACTGAGCCGTTAATGTTTCTAAGCCTTTAGTGAATGGATTTGGTGGACATATGGTTTACATAATACTAGCACTTGAAAGGCCTAATAAGTGGAAAGGCAAGCACATTTTTGTGAACAACACTAGAGCAATGCAAGACATTTAAGGTAAGCCTCAAAATAGTTAGGAAATTTTTTAGACCACATCCTTTAGGTAGCCTCTGACAGAATTATCTTAGGGAAATCCCTCTAGCTCCCAGCAGAACTGGTGAGATAAACCTTGCAACTGAATTACACTATACTAAGAACAAAGAGCAGAAATCTGTGCTAACAGCAAGACAGGCATTCAGGTTAGCTGTGCTTGCACTGCTTTTGCACACCTTGGGATCCTGCTTTCTTCGGACGGAGTGGCCTCAGCTGATCCAGATCCCCTTTTAGAGTTCACACTCTGTGTAATGTCAATGCAGACGCAGCAACAGTGCTAAGGAGAGGGTGGGTGTGCAACGCTACTGCCTTTTCTCTGAATGCATTGATATGAGCGCAGCCCCTGAAAATGAGAGACAGCTCAAGCATGAGACACCAAAGGAGTTACCCAGGCAATACCCAGTAGTATGTCAAGAGGGAGCTGACCCATGAGCAAAACTGCTTTCCTCAGCATCTGGGTTAGAAGCAAAGTCATTTATGAGCACAGTTGGCTGAACAGATGGGAGGAGCCAGTTCCTTCCAACTCAGTGGTAGCAAAGAGGATGAAAAGAAAAGCTTACATACCAAAGCTAGCAGAAGGAAGACTGAAAATTGGGAGGGGAAAAAAATAAGGAATTTGACCAGTCTTCTCTATCCTGATCTAAAAAGTTACTACCAATCATTGAATAAGTACTACCTCTAACTTCATCCTGTCTGTAGCTTGCAAATTTTGCTGAAATGATACAAAATACCACATCTGTAATTCCTGGAAAGCAGCCTGTCACTTGCAGCTCATCCCCAGCCTCCCCTCAGCAGCTCTGCTTTCAAACAACTCCTGCATCTGAGGCAATTGACCTCTCCTGGCCCTTGGTACGGCCAGGGTACAGAGGTGATACAGTTGCAATAAAGATGCAGCCATTCCTTCCAGGTTATTCTCCTGTGCTTACTCTCCATCTCGTCAACTGCTCTATTCAGATAAAAAGCTTGACAGCTGAAGTATAGCATGGTAAGGAAGACATGCCACAAATAAACCTTCCAATATTTCACAGGTCATCCTCTGAGAGATAATCACAATAAATCCGAATTTCTTTCTTGAATTACATTGCTAGCTTTTTCCTCAGAGCTGTATTTCAGAATACCCTTGAGTACTTACATATTTTAGTATGTTATTTCCCCTGCATATTTACAAGAACAACACGTTACCCTATAATTCTTTTTCACCGCATTAATTTTAAATCTGAGCATCTCTATTTCTGCCGCATTAAAATCTTTTCTCACAGCAGGCTTATGTTTAAAAAAGTAGTGATTTCTATGAAGTCTGTGACACGAGGAGCTGGTATTATATATGAAGTATAAGAGTTAGTTACTGTTGCTGTTTGCTGACAACTTTCCAAAGTGCTGCAACTCTATGCCGCTGTAGTGTGTGTAACAGCTACTGTTGTACAGCTGGCATGGCTTCAGCACAGATTTAACGCATTCTTAATTTGATCTAATTCTGATCTTATTTTGGAAGTTGAGGGTTTTTTTCCTCACTCTCATGATTCATTTTTGACCGCAAAAAAGAAAACCAACCCACCCACAAATAATCCTGCCTTGTTGTTGTAGGACTTAATAAAACAATTTTTCTGAAAAGAAAAATAATTTGTATTTCTCCTGTCTAAAAAACTGTGAAACTCCTAAACAAGACTTCTCTTCTGTCAGGAGTGCTGGGAATTCTTCTTAGCACATGCTGACATATAAGCAGGCTTTTCCAGTATGGACACAATGGAAATCTCTCATCAGGAAGCACTGCTCTGCCCTCCAGCTAGAGGTACATTATAGCCACAGCTCCTAGGTGCTCATTCCAAGGAACTGACATAAATTGAAATTTCCACATTACAGAAAGTTTCAGCAGATGCAGGCTTTTGCAAACAGATACCAATATATGTCGCATTGATGGAAATGTCTTCATATGATTACATATCGCAGTGTTGGCAAACACATTCAACCAGAAATGCAACAAACTTCATCTGACAATATTTACCCTGGGACAACTTTTAGCTTTCAGTATAATATTTTGGAAAAGGGACTTGTCCACTTCACCACAAACACAATGCCCCTCTAACCACTGTTGCTCCTTTTACTCGCCCAGTACAAAACCAAAGAGCACACGGAATACCTCTGCTCATTACTGCTGCTGCTCCTTTCAACTCCCAGCCTCTCTGCCAGTTTTTCAGGATAGCAAGATATGCTAGTTTGTCCCGGCACAGCCCCACCTTCAGCTGTTAATGGGCTGTATCTGTGCAGCTCTTCACCACTGGTCCAATGTATGTTTTATTCCCATTAGGGCAGCTCAGTCTGCTGCCTAAACAGCCCTGGACAAAGATTACGCTGCCACAGCAGTTTCTACATGCAAAAGCCATTTCTTGTTAACGCCTGTCATGCCTGTAGCAGAGTGAAGCTGCTCTGTGCAACCCTGTGACCTGAAGTTGGCAGGGGGATCGAGACAGGGATGCCTTCGAGTCAGCTGGCTGCCAACCACCAGAAAACAAGCCTTCCTTTGGGGCTGCTGTTTAAGGCTTTTTAAAAACCCACTTTAGAAAATGCAGTTTTGATTTGCCAGATGTAAAAGTGGCCTGCAAGATGGGGTGGTGAAGAGGAAGAGAGTGGGCTACTTAAATCCGCAGTAGTCCAGATATATTCACTTATTTCTTTTATACTGTATGAGTACACAACAACTTTATTCTCCGGATATTAAGTGCAAAACATGAATCTAAGGGGATTCTTTCAATTTAGTCATGCAACTCAGATCAAAGCATGGTTTCAGCTCCACTAAGAGAATGTTTTGGGTGCTCTGAACGTATACAATGCACTCAGAATTAGCTAAAATACTGATCCGATACATCAGTGAGCTGGGAGGTGCTGAAGTACATAAAACAGCTACAAAACCGAAAGGAGCACGTACCAAAAGGGATGGTCGGCAGAGCAGTGATTTTGCAGTGATGACAACTGACATCAGTCCTACAGATTACAGAAGAACATGCCTGTCATCTGTTTTTGCAATGCTTGGATCTCAGTACCGAAAACGCTCAGGTACCTACCACCAACAGGGTGTTATGCAGTACATTACATTTTATAGACTAAAGCTACATTTTTATCATCAAGCCTGCCCGTTCTCCCCAAACTGGCAGGTAACAGAGTACCAAAGAAAATTTTAAACAGTGACATCTCAGCATTTCTTCTTCCAGATCTGATAATTAATCAGCTATCCAGTACTGCATCTTGCCTGTTTATGGCCAAGAAGCACTTCCTGACCAGACAGTGGCTACTAAGTGACTTTAGTCACATTAGTTAGAGAAAAACATAAGAGGGAAAGATTCTCTTCCCTATGGAAGTTCTGTACCACTGGGAATCCTATCATGAACTCTGAAGACAGGCTGTCAAAAATAAAGGTCAGGTCCACTCTGTCCTCCTGACCCTTTTCCTGACTGCTTAAGGGAACAGACTTATCCTAGTTCATAACAAGATGCAGGAGAAACATTGGTTCCATCTGCGACACAGCAGACACCACACAAGCAGACACCAAGCAAAAGCGGTAAGTAGCAGAAGGATTTCAGGGGGTTCCCCCCAACATAACACCCCCACCCCCCAAGAAAGCAAGCTCTTCCAAGTTCGAAGAGTTCTAACACTGAGGTCCCCTGCCAGTATTAGTAACTTCCTGCTGTCACGAATAAGGGAATTTCAAACCTTCTGGTATTTTCAAATTAGTCTGTATTTGGAATTGGCTGTAAGACACCCAGGCATTTAGCTTGCCAACAATAAATTATTTCCTATAGGCTTAACATCCAATGAAGGCATCACCAGGTGTCAGGATGCCAGCTCGCAGTGCCTTTTTCCATTTCCTGGTTGCAGCAGGGCCTCCTTTTGGGTTTGCTTTGACCCAGAGGGTGGACAACAGCAGAGCAGGCAGCCAACACCACTACACACAGCTCCCTGCTGCACAATGAGAAGTACCATGCTGCCATGCCAGGCTGTCAGGCAGCTGTGTCCTCAGAGAGCATCATTTCAGCAGAGATTTTGTAATGGGCACCAAATGTAAACGTGGATTTGTTAATATAGGACTGCTGCCTGGTGCCTGTTATGTGGTGCTAACGAGTTATAAACACTGAATCACAACTGTGAACTTACCTAGAAGTACTGAGTACCCAACACACACACACACACCGATGCATCCCTAAAACATATTGCAAACCGATCTTTCAGATTTACAGGTGATCAGATAACTATGGATTCACAATCTTACAGCAGATAAAAAGTCACATCAGCTGTATCAGTTTAAGTTTCATTTAACCAACTCTATCACTCTCACATTCGAAATTTAACAGCAATAACCACAGGAGATAAGGCAAAGCATCCTTAATGCAAAATCACAACTCAAATTTGTTATACAGAACAATACCTACCAAACCTATGTCCTGTGTTGGTGCCTGTGAATTGAGAGGCTGAAAGCTTCACCTTGCAGTATCTTCCCATGCCTCAAGGTAGTACTCTCCCCGCTCAAGCTTCCCTTCAGTTCGGATGGCTGGCTTTGTTGGTCTGTTTGCTAATAAGGTGGTTCCCAGCATTTATGTACCAAATGTGGGTCTGCCTCTCTTCATTTTAATGCTACTTTTCTCTGTTTTTAAATGAGTATTACCATCACCTGCTCTTTTAGTTTATATTGTCTTAACTCACCCCATGATCTGTCACAGTTCTTCTCTATCAACTCCCCAAATAAAGTCTCAAGACAAGTATTCAAAGAAATTTTAAAATTATAATTTCTGTTTCGAAACTGAACAACTATCCTGTAGCAGGAGAGTTCAAGGCCATAGGAATCTGTTGCTGTACTGTTGCCAGCTCTCCCTGCTTTAATGAGGCTTTCTTGGGGGGAAGCAGCTCCTCCCTCATGAGAGAGGCATGCTTTTATTACTGATCTGTCAAGTTGAAAAAAAAAACCTAACAGTTGTGCCTAAGCCTTCCTTCTAGTGTCCCTCTAGAAAAAGGGAGTTTATTTTCTAGGAAGACTAGGAGAGGGAGAAAATATGCGAGCTCCAAACATCAAAGCAATAATAATCTAGAGTTAACTCCTCATCGATTCTCATTTCCCCTAAATCACCTAATCCAATTTTGTTGTTGCATGACTGCATTTACCATTTATTATATCTACGTATCATGTGCCGGGTAAAAGAAAATGGTATAACCACTGCCAAGGACTTCAGTAAATGAAGGTTTTGCCTTCTTGTCCAGCTGCTCTCTGCTTCTTTGCAACTTTCACAGTTAAGAGTCTGCTTTACACAAAGCCAGTGCTTCAGCTCCCAGTGAAGTGTTTCAGAGCATCAGCAGTGAGAACCGTGTTCCCATGGCACTTCTGCTGCACCAGTGAGAGGACTTTTTTGCCTTTTTTTCCCCCAACAACAGAGCAGCTCGTGTTGTCCTCTCTGGCCCCTGGATTGGGAGACCATATCCTGCATTCAGGACATTCAAAAGCCTCAAAGTCCTCCCAACATTGTCATTAGAGTCATCCTACCTTCAGCAAAAGTAAACCACCAGGTACCCAAGGGTAAGAAGGAATTTCCACATGGGACGGAGCATGGTTGAAGGGACCGAGACACCGCTAACTGATTTTCACAGCTGTGGAAGGACAACAAAGGCTCTGTTGAGCCTCCTTCCCTGGTGTTCCTTAAAACTGGGTATCACATATTATCAATAAATATGGTATCTTTTGCTCACACTCTATGCACTACCATTTTTCTGATAAAGTAGTAAGCAACAACACAGTTGAAATCTTTTTTCCCTTTTGCTCAGGACTGAGTCAACAACATCCTGTGGTCAAAATGAGTATGAGAGCCATCATAACGCTGCCTGTTGCCTCTTCACAAAACCTCCAGCTAACATGCTTTTTTGCACCAAGAGCCTCGAAGAAGGATCCGTCCCCTCCCTGCACGGCAGCACACCACGCAGCAGCTATGCTGCACCATCAGCGTGGTCCACTCTGTCTGGGCACAAATGGTGACAGCCTGACAAGTGCATTAAAACTTAAGCTATCCATAGGCGGCCAGACAGAAATGTTGAGTACAGACCCCCCACGGTATTCTTTGCTTTAGCTTCCTAAAAATAGCTCTTTAGAGGGGAATGAGGCTTTCAGGGTTTGCTTGTTTCTTTTTTAACCAGTTTTGAAAAGACTCCCTCATCCATAGGCTTTTGTCACTTTCAGCAACTTACAGGTCAAAAAGCAGATGATGTACTGACAAAGGAAACCTGACCTACATCTTGCCTCACTACACCAGGTTACATCTTTCTTGTGTGTGCTTATGTAATAAAGAGAAATGGTGCATATCAAAGGGGGTTCAGGAATCGCGGCCTCTGCTCCTGCCTCCTCAGTAGCTTTTTGCCCAGCCCTGGTGAATTCCTTTAAAATTTCTCTGCCACATTTTCCTCTTTCTGCAAAAAGCAATTAAGAGTATTTACTGACCTCACAGGGCAGACATAGCACTTCAGTTAATTAAAGCTTGTAAAGATTTTAAGATCACCCAGTGAAGGGCTTTATGGGAATGCAAAGTCTGTCATAAACCCAGAAAATGACCCAGCAGACACACAAAGGTCATATCTGCAGTGAAGTGTGTCAAATAAAGATCCTCTTCAGATTTAAAGAAAAAAGTTGTAATTCAAATTGCTACAACATGCTTTCCCACTGTACCTTAATTGAGATTTTAGAACACAGTAATCAGAGAGGTAATAATTTCACATGCTGCTTGGTGAACTGGAAGGAATGTATTTAAAGGCGATTTGCAACCAGAGATACCTGGCAGAAACTTCTAACTACAAATATTGGTGTATTACCTGCTTTAAAATGTAAAAAGACAGAGTGAAGGCCCATACGAGCACAAGGAAACATGCCTTTCACTATTACTTAAAGAAGCTTTTACTTAAAGCTAGTGATAAGTTTGGGGTTCAAAAAAAAAAAATTAGCTCCTTTCAATACTTCAGAACCTCAAAGCTGCCAGTGACTGGGTCCTTATTGGGTTGAAGGACAGGATCTCTTGAGTTGCAAGAGGAACGAACAACATGCAGGCAGGGACAGGAGATGGCGTACGCAAGGGCAGAGGACAGGCTGCAGCAATCTGCAGGGGTAGTGTTAGTTTTTGTCCCCTAAGCATTTCACACCTACTGCTGTAAAGCAAGAAACCATGCGCTGGCTTAAAAATTTGCCAGCTGTTGACCTGACAAGCCAGCATCAGTAGTCAAGTCACTGATCAGGGCAAATACTTCACAGTCCTCGATGTAATAATTACATGGCAGTGACTGCACCATTTCGTAAGAACTCACTGCTGCCTCGGGACCCTTTTGCTAAGTGGGAGGATGCAAATGCAGTCAGGACCACAACTTGACCACAGAAAGGGAGAGCTGGCAGGTAAGGACAACCTTCCCAGGAGAGCCTGGGTACCTTTATACTTCAATTGGTAAACAATAGCCACAGTGAGCACTTGTAATCCTGCTGGAAAGCTGGCCCAGCAAATGTTTTTGACACCAACTGGGTGCCCTTAAAGCTACCACAAGTTTATGTAATTTCTCATCTTCTCCGCCCCAAATCCCCATAGCATTGTTTCTTTCCCCTAACAGTCCTCCCTATACCACGTCTGAACCTCGGGATGTTATGTCAGGTTTTGTAAAGTTGGAAGGAGCACAAGAGTAGAGACGAAGCACTTAAGCAGCTGCCCTTCCCATTTTGCCTGGTGAACCATACACTATTCAGGGTATCCAAACCCTTTTACAAAGCAGATCTTGGCAGTGGCCTCATACTCTTTTATGATCAGACAGTTTCTGCTTAAGGTAAGAACTTCTATGATGAAAGATCTCAGCATCTTCTTTCCAGTGCTCCACCTGATAGCTGCTTCTGCTCTTGGGCAGCAGCCTCCCCCTCACCTCCTCCAGCCACAGACTCTGCCATCTATCAGGGTACCCTGGGGGAAAGGCAAAATGAGCTGTGTATTTCCCAGTCTCTCACATCTTTTGGAGGTGCAGAAAAAAGGCAGAGATAAGCCCACTTCTTTGTCCCTCTCAGGATGTCAGTACTTAAATGTGCTAGGTTGTGGTTCAAGATTCATTCCTGCCAGCAAAGGTCACCAAACAATACATGCGTGATGTGGGTAAGGTGTGCAATCTAATTTCTGCAGAAAGAGAGTGCGTGGTACAGCTCATGCAGGGTGCAGAAAGGCAGATGATACTGTGATTCAGCAGTGAGGTTGCTGGCACTCATCACCATGCTGTTTTTGAAAAAAGTTTGAGTTTGCTTGAATCTGGCCAATTGACCTTCTATCACTTCAGCACTTCCTTCTAATGACTGCAAAACTTCCAATCACAGCATTTATGATTCACTTGTATGTGTCCAAAAATGTGAATTACAGGCTTTTGCCAGTAGCACCCAGGATGAAAAAGCTACCTGTGGATTTGAGAAAGAAAAGATGATGCAGAAGATGGAAATATAACAATCAAGGCATAATCCAATTCCACAAGAATGAATTCTACTTTCAAACCTCTTCAAATTAAGTTTAAATGAAAAAAATATTTCCTGAAGACACTTTTCTCATTCAAAGTAGCCACAGCTCTTCTGAGTGCCTAAATAAATATATTGCACCGACCACTTTTAATAAGGAGAGATTTCTCCATTTTATCTTTGACCATTTATCACAGGCTCCAACTGCATGGCCATCTCTCTCATATTTTAAGTCACTCTGGGCCTACATTTTACACCTTCACCCTATCATTTAATTAGTTTTCACGTTAGGAGTGTGAAGTAACAGAGATCTCCAAAGCCACTAACCCTCATTTTCTTCTATACTGAAATAAAGGTCTCAATGGCAGGCCATGGGAAGGCATGAACAAGAGTGCCAAAACACACCACCTCTTTCCTCCAGTAGCACACCACCATTAATCAGCTCCCACAGTGGCAGATGTTCAAAATCCATAGACAAGCATGGTGGGGTTTTCCTGTTACAGGAAACATTTTGGGGTTTTGTCCACTTCATATTGGAAACTTGGTACTTTCTCATTACAAATCCAGTCTGTTTGCAATGGAGATATCCCATGGGGAGAATAACATGAACGAAGGGAAGACTGAAGCAGAATATAAACAAGGAAGCTGAAACAACTGCTGGATGTTAACTCTTTCGCACATTTTCAGGAAACATTCTTAAGTACATAGATAGATGAGTATTATCTGTATTATCCTGTGTGGGAATGGTTCAAAACCGTGTCAAGGGAGGTTTAGACCAGACATTAGGAAGTATTTCATTACCAAGAGGGTGGTCAAACACTGGAACAGGCTTCCTAAAGAGGTGGTCAATGCCCCAAGCCTGTCAGTGTTCAAGAGGCATTTGGACAATGCCCCTAATAATATGTTTTAACTTGCAGCCATCCCTGAAGTGGTCAGGCAGTCGGACTGGATGATCATTATAGGTCCTTTCCAACTGAAATACTCTGTTCACCCTACCCCCAAACATATGATACTTGTTTTTAACAAACATTCTTTGCTCCTTCTGGCTGCCTCACTTTCATTTATTGCTAAGTATAAAATGTCAATTCAGGTATTCATTGACATCTTTCCCATCCACAGAGGCTGGACTTTTTGTTTTTGTTTAGAAGAGAGGCCACCTCTATACCTTGCTGCCAGATGGACTGAAAAGTGCACTGGTCAAATCAGCTATGTGCAAAGATGGTATCATCCAAGAAGAACACCAGGAAATAGATAACAACAACATGAGTATCTCCCAAGTTTGGCTTGGTACCTTTACAAGCTACCAATAACACTGATCCGAGGTCTTATCCAACCTGCATATTCTCAGAACCACCACACCAGCTCCTTAGGTGATCTCTCGCAGTCAGACACCTCTCATAGTGATTGCACTGTGTGGGTGACCTGTAGGGTTGTTAGGATGTTACCTGCAGAAACAAGCCTGGTCCCAGCCAAGCAGAGAGCTGTCACAACAGGGGACAGTTTTGGGCTAGGAAACCTGTACCCTACTGGCAAGCGCTGCAGCAACTGGTGCTCTGTGCTGGTCCTCAGGGGATGTGTGCTGCTCCTACCCTCAAGTCAGGACCCCTCCTCTTTTTCTGAGCTTAGATGCCCATGACACATGGCCTGGAGACTCATGGTTCAGGTGTCAGCACTCTGACATGCAACCACCAAACAGGAAAATCTCCAGGAGCCTGAAAACTACATTACTTTTTCATTGAAAGTAAAATTCATGGCCATGTTTTCAAACAGTGCCATTCCCACAGCTGAGGTCAGGTATTCACAAGGAGTTGAGAATCTATGTGCACAGCTAGAAAAGGGGAAGGTTCTCAGAAGCATCATAGACAGAGCAGATCTCGTCACAAACCTGAATAACCCTAATATGTCCCTGGACATTTTGAAAGTCTGTCACGTACTTTGATCCTTAAATCAAAAATGTATTTTTCACAAGATCTGTTCCCAAGAGCAGGTTATAACTGCTCCTCTGCCAGCAGGAATGAACACTGCAAATTTGCAACTTTTTACAAGCACTTCATAACTATGTCTTGGAAGAAGAGGGAGCTGCCATCTATGGATAACGTTCAGGTTAAGTACTTCGGTAATCTGCTACCATCTGACATTCACAGACAGAAAAGTCAATGACTTCATTTAATTAATTAAGGATTAGAATGAGTTTGGTTTTGTATCAGACTTGGCTTAAGAAGGATGAGCTGGATTCATTAGAAAATGAAGTTTAATTAATAAGCTACTTCTAGATAAATCCGGTTAATGAAGTTCAGGGGGGAAAAAAAAACACCCAAAAAACCCCAGAAAGCATCTAACTGTGATTTACAGCCCTGCATTTACAGGACATGAAAAGAGAATGAATTTGACAACTACTCATCTTCACCAATAGCTCAGAGACCAGTATTTCTTTGAATTGACATTTAAATGACAAAATCAGTCTGGACTTCAGTTTGCTTTCGAGCTGCACTGCTTCGATTTATAGCCTGCAAGAGATACCAGCTGCAGAGTGTACATGCAATCCATCACTTTTTCATCCCAACTGGGAACTATAAAGCCAGGAAGATACTGTCTCTTTGAACTAAACTTTCTGCCCCATCTCTGAGCCTGCACAGACGTTAAAGTATAAGTGTAACCTCATTTTGGAAAGAGAGGGCAGGAGACAGTAGCAGGCCGTCTGCAGAACAGGGGAGAGAAGCTCTGCAATATCCACAAGCAGCTCCAGAATAACGGTGCTACAACACACCCCACAGTACCACCTTCTCCAGCTGTGCCTAGGGTGATGACACGTGACCGGCAGCAGAGCATCTCACCCATTGGCCTAATTAAAAGGCTTATAGGTCTGGGGGAAAAGAAGAGATTTTATATCCAAATACTGTGTAAGCACGTGCTCACTCAATAACAGCTCTCAGGAGCATTACAACTACCTTCCTCTTACCTCTCATATTGCGCAATCTGCACTACCAAAACCCAACTCAACTGCTGCTGTTTTGGGCTTGTCTTCAAGCAGGGTAGTTAACAGTAACTGTAGGTAGTTGAGAATAACCACAGTATCTCTGATGTAATGGAGTTTGTCTTTTGCTTTGAGGGCCATGTGTCTCTTTCCAATACAAAGGTAGAAGAATATCAAGATTAGATGATGCAGTTAGTCACACAGACTGTCTCCTGTGTCAGGCTGATTCTAGCACATACCAGTCATGTACTGTATCGCTTACCTAAAAGGTATCAGGACTGTACTGTGCGAATGCCAATATGGTACTAAGACACACTGGTGAGTATTTCCAGAAGTGGTACCTGCCCATGAAACACTCAGGATAAGATGAGGAGGAAGATGGGAAGATACAATGCTGATTAAGAAACATTCAGTCAACCTTTCCAGCAGTTTGGTAAAGTTTCTGCATTTGATGAGAGCAGGCATACAGCTTTAATCTACACAGACATGTACAGCATCTCCCAGAGAAGTGCTATTTGCCACAGCATGAAAACATTTGTCATTGAAGTTTTAATGAAATCTCATTCACTTCTTTTTCCAGAAGAAAGCCCAACTAATTCATCTTAATTATTCAGAAAGTATAACAAGTTCTAGACCACATAGACTCAGTTTACTGAATTCAGGTCATGGAGTAACTGACTCTCATTCCATTTGCCTTCACTTTAGTAAACAGTATTGAAGACTATTGCTGGAGGATAAAAATATGGATTGGCTAGAATCAATAAGAACAAACCAGGGTATTTAAAGTTTAATACTTGATTATTTTTTTTAAAACAAGACCAAACCCATTAATTATCTGATCTCACATGAACATAACTGATTATTAGCCAATTATCTGATGTTCGTGCAAACGTAAGCCAACACATGCTACAGCTTGTGCCATCTGCACTGTTTACATACAGCTGCATGCATCTAGCAGGAATACACCAAAAACTCGATTATGAAACTGCCACTTCACCTGTCTTTTCAAATGCACCTAAAGCACAGCTGAGGCAGAGAACATGACCACAGCAGTGCAGACAGTGATGCAAGAACAGCCCATTTTGGTAATACCCATTTCAAGTACACAGAGTGCTGAAAGCCAGGCACAATCTTTAAACACATAGTTCATGGGAATTCAACAGTTCCCCTTCCTTACACTCTCTACCAAATAACTCAGAAGAGGCAGCATGTCATGCTATTTTAAGATAACAGTATCATTAAGGGTAAAATACAAGTAGTTACTTTAAAACACAGCAATACAGCTAAACTGCATCAAGGCTCACCCCGAAGTCTGGGTTTGACTCTGAGGCAAGGAATTCGCAAACATTGCACGACTGAGTTAAAACAAAAGGGTGAAAATACAAGACAGCAAAGTACTGGCCAGATACCCAAGGTATATTACATATGCAAAAGTTTCTTTGCCTAAGTCCAGCTGGTGCTCCAGCATTCTGCGAAAGCTGGGAGCTCCTGTGTGACCAGCAGGATTAGATCCTCTCTCTTTAAACAAAGCACACTTTAAGAAGCCGTTACAGAGCATCAACTCTTGTGAACCGACGAGGAGGCGGGCAGGATGCTGCTGAAATCCGACAGCTCATCTCCCTGGCAGTATCACAAGAGGCTGTGACACAACACGTACTAGTGTCCATCTAGGAAATAAATCTGAAGCTTCGAGCTCTCACCTGGCACGAGCACACACTGGCAGCAGGGTCAGCGCCGGCATGGGCACCTCTGGCACGACAGCCAGTGCCGCTGGGACCACCAAGAGCCACGGCCAGCCCTGCCCGCTATCTGCTTGCTGGCGGCAGCCTCTCCCGTGACTCCGTCGCTCAGGAATGGCAACTACCTCGCCCCTCAGGGCGCGGTGCTGCTCCGGACCCACGAATGTGGGGACGAGACATGCGAGGAGCAGACCCTAAACCTCCCAGGACCAGCTTCCTTCGCGTGGGACCGACCTGCAGGAAGCGCCGCGGGAACAAATGGAGGTCAGGAGAGCTGCCAGAAGGAGCCCACACGACACTGGGGCAGATCCGACTCGCACCAGGCACCGCCTGTACGTATGCACACACTCAGACACACACACGTAGAGTTTGCCAGCAAACCCTCCACCCCCCAGTCAGGTCTGATCAAATGCTCCTCAGCCGGCTGGCCACTCAAAGGCAGGCTATTTTCTTTTACAAGTTAATACAGTTAGCAGAGAGGAATGGATTGTAGTACTTGTTGTTACAGGCTACTCACCCAGGCACTGAAGCGGCTGTATTTCTTTAAAAGCAGAATGCCTTCGCTTTGGGAAACTTATTTCTGTTTTGCTATTGTCATTTGCTAACTTACCCAAGATCCTGTAAAATCCCAGAAAAGGCTAGGAAAAGAAATGATTTAAAAGCTGATGGTCAGGACAGGAATTTACGGAATGAAATCTTTAAGGGCAGGAGCAGATAGAGCCAGCCAGCTAACGCTTTCATACCCTGTCTCTGACCAGCAAATATTTTCTGGGTACACTGAGGGTTACAGGATGATTTAAAATACCTGCTAGTGATGTGTGCTTCTCTGCATCAGCTGGGAGTCCTTGGCGTAGCTAGCTCACTGCTGTGGCTCGTCCTGCCTTTTCCAGCAGACCCCTCGCAATCACAATGTCGCAGTTCCCCAGGCCTTACAATCAAGTGGTTTGTTGTAAGAGAACTAAAAATAGTGCAGAATTTTTCACTGAAGCACTTGCTTGAGTGAACATAGTGCCAGTCATGCCATGCGTTAGCGAGCTGTACAGACCTTTAATATTAAATATAGCCCAGATCCTCCTGGAAATACGGTCATTGACCTTTTTCAAAAGATTTTTTTTTTTTTTTTTAAGACAGCACAAAATATATCCCGTTTCTGACCATTAAAAGACAAAATGAGTGGAGTTGTTTTAAGAATATCCTCAGGGAAAGAGTGACTCACTTAAGCTGCTTTTATGATAAAAGATCCCTAGAAGAACTATGTCTCCTTAGTAGTCTCCAAGCTGTTCAGAGATACATATGCCCCCCTGAAAAATGAAGTTTCACACTGTTAAGTTTTTCGGTTTTGTGTTGTTTGGTTTTAACAGTTTGAACACCCGCTTCCACTGCAGAGTTAATGCAAGCAAGGGAAACAGAAGAGGATTTCATACTGGCTAACACCTCAAGAGGATGATTAACAGAAGCATCTGCCCTGCAGGGCTGTTAATAAGGTCCATGGAAAAGACTATAAAGTGACCCATAAGGACACTGCATATGAAGGTTTATGGCATAGGTTGACAAGTCCAGAAAAAAAAAAAAACTCAGAGGGAATTATTCTTGCAAAGCTTTTCACTACCATGGCCTGAAAACAATCACTGAAGACAAAGGTTGGAAAAAATGTCATTTAAGACACAGATGCGAGAGCTGCTGCCAATGTCCAAGCTGGGATCCTAGAAACGGATTTAGATGCAAAACTTCCAGTCAGCACCCACCAGATTCCAAGATGCTCACACTGTGGCACACAGCTGGATAAGCCAAGAAATGAGAAGGTGCAGGTGATGGCTGGCAGCAACCACTTGCGGCATTTTAAAAGACTGGTAAAGCCACAATCATTCTCCTGGTAATTGCTTCAGCTGTGAAGTGGGCACCAGAGTATGCCTGACAGAAAGCCAGGACACCTGAACCACAGAGTTAAGTCTCACTATTGCCAGTGGACACTAGTCTGTAAAGGCATGTAAAAATCCAGACTCTATCACATCATATACACCAGTAAGAAGGAGGCATCTATGACTTTGGTCTGTGCCACACCAAGTCACTATATGACTATACTTTAGTGACTCTGTAAGTCAGGATAAATTTGCAAGAAAGTTATTCTTCACCTCAAGAAATAAATTGTCACTGCCAGAGAAGCTTTCCAGGCTAGAGAAGCACTGTACATGCATACATATTTACATATATACATACACACACATGCACTCACACACAGAGAAAGAGAAATCTATATATACATGTATTTTAAAGGAAGATTTTAGGGTGGGAGTATACACTAAAAAGTTTGAGAGTTACTTGGAATATCAGAGGAGAAACACTGGGGTTTGTTCATTTCACTGATTTTTCATAGGAAGAAGCTGAAACCGGAAAGACTAAGGTGGTTATGTGGCCTGTTTTGCTGTTTATATAAAATAGTCTCCCATATTTGTTTTGTTTCCACTCATATGTCTTTGAATATTCCTTCGATTTTATTTGTTTTGTAGTAGAACTGCAGTATTTTTGCCCTTGTGAAAGGGCTGGCAAAGTTCTTCTACTCTTTTCTACTGCTGACAAAACATGCCGCAAGGAAGCATGTAACATCTACATAGCAGTGGAGGTAGCCACAAACATAAGTGTCTTCATTCCTGCTCCACTCCCCAGCTATTATTTATGGAGAGAAAGAGCATTAACAGAGCACAAAGTTCCCACTGATTTAGGCTCACTTCACCATCTGTTACTTCCCATGAGTTGATCCAAATGAGAAACTGCTTCAAAACACATTTAAGGATCAGCTGCACACAGTGAAGTCACCAGAGGAAGGGAATATTCCCCTCCCAATACATCATACTCCGATGCTGCACAGCAGCTCCTTCCCCTGCCAAAATCAAGAGGAATGCTGCCATTCATACGAATGCAGCCCTGGGTCACAGCCTCTCACAGTCATGTTGAGCAAGCATCCTAAGTCCCTTTCCACACAGTTGCTCCTCAGCAGGGTAAATCCCAGCCTGTGCTGCACTCCTGGATCATGTTTCTCAAGTGCAAGGCCTTACACTTGTCTTTGCTGAACTTCATAAGGTTCTTGCTAGCGCACTCTTCCAACCTATCCAGGTCTTCCTGCAGGGTGGCTCTCCCTTCCGAAGTGTCCGCTTCCCCACTCAGTTTGGTATCATTGGCAAACTTCATCAGGGTACGCTTGATCCCATCATCCAGATCACTTACGAAGATATTAAACAGTGCTGGGCCCAGTATCGATCCCTGGGGGGACCCCACTTGTCACAGGTTCCCAGTTTGAAAAGGAGATATTTACCACCACCTTCTGGGAGTGGCCAGTTCTCCACCCACCACACGGACCACTTGTCTAGACTGTAGTGCATCAGTTTCTCTAGGCGGTTGCTGTGGGGAACCATATTGAAACCCTTGCAGAAATCCAGGTAGACAATGACCACCACTTGCTCCACATCAACTGAGCAGGTTACTTTGTCATAGAAGGCGATTAGGTTTGTCCAGCATTTGCCCTTACTGAATCTGTGCTGGCTTTTTCCAATCACGTGCTTCATTTGACTTGTGAGAGGCCCCAGGAGGATTTGTTCCATAGTTTTCCCAGGGACTGAAGTAAGACTGATGGGCCTATAATTTCTTGGATCCTCCTTTAAGCCCTTCTTGTAGATGGGGGTGACACTAGCCTTCTTCCAGTCTTCTAGGACATCCCCTAATATCCACAACTTCTCAAATATTATGGAGAGCAGCCTCACAATGACATCAGCCATCTCTCTTAACACCCTCAGGTGGATATTGTCAGGGCCCATTGATTTGTAGGGGTCAAGTTCCTGTAATAGTTCACATTCCAACTCTTCCTTCACCGACAGTAGGTCTGTGTTTGCATTGACCTGGATTTTTTTTCCCAAGGTCTGGGGCCCAACATTGCTGGTGAAGACAGAGGTGATGAAAGTGTTGAGAACTTCTGCCTTTTCAGTGTTGTTCGTCACTAATTCACCTCTCTTGTTTAACAGCAGGCCAGTGATATAACTATTAAACAGGCAACCACTGTCCAAGGAGGGAAAGAAGAGTAGAAATACAAGACCATGGTTACCACGATTTAGAGACACTCATTACTGAACTTGCAGCTAGATTGCTACTGCCACTGCACTACAGACAGCTGAACCACATCACAGCAAGTATGCGGCATCTGTCATTGGAAATGCTGAGGTTAAACCTCTCTGTCCTCCTGAGAAAATTCCTTCTGAACATCTACCTAACTCCCTCAGAGTATGGTGGTCCCATATAGTGGTAAGACAGACTACAAGATGAATTTGGTTGGGAGCCAGCCCTTAAGTCTACTGCGTAGTTTGTTCAAAAGCATACGAGCAACAACAACAGTTAACTCCTGGGCCCAAGAATACTCTGGAAAACAGTGGTCATTTTTAACTGTTTGAGAGAAAACCTCTAAAGCTTCATGCTGTAGGATTCCTCATTACAAGTCAGGGTTAGCCTGAATCCTCTGTTACAGCACCTAAGCGAAGCAGCTGGGCTTGGGAGAACACTGAAGAAGCCCTGGGAAAAGCTGTGCTGCCAGCCTGCAGAGCTCCCTGGCCACTTCCTCTCCCCAGGGCTCAAAGGTGAAGAATCTGAACGTGAGTGATCACCACTTAGATAAATAGCTGCTCCTAGCAATTACTTCCGCTCCCAGTTATTACTTATATTTGCTATGACGCCTCAATTTGCCCACTTGCAAAACCTATGAAAAGCAACAGAATGGGTCATTAACATTACAAAGTCATATTTGAATCCTTAGGTGAGCGGACTCCGCAAATTGCTGTGGGTAGCTCAGCAATGCTGCTTTTGATCCCCAACGGTTTTCTAATTGGGTGTGTGTATCTACACCTTACACACAGGGAACAGGCTAGATACTGTGGGAGCGTGACTTATGGAAGACAACACCACCAAAAAATGAAGATTAATCACTGGTGAAAAGTGTAAGGCATGATACAGAACATAATTCCATATTCTGAAGGACTGGTCCCAAAAAAAACCCAACAAATGCAAACTAATGCTTAAAATCTATTCAGTGTCCAAATAACAACCTTGAGTCTTCACACTGTGTAAAAGCAAAAGAGTAAATTACACTTAGGCCACCTTAGCCTCTTTGGAGGGTAGTGCTAAAGCACAGGAGTTATGGCTCCTGATCAAGCACAGCAATTCAAGAAGATAAACACCCATTTCTGTATGTGAATGGTGAATTATACATTTAATCTAAGCAAGTCAATAGCCTCACAAGGTCCACTACATCGAAGATTAGGCTCTCAACTTGTGAACTCCCTCAATAAAAGTTACACTATAAATAGCTTTCCACATTTTGTGCATTTCATGGAAAAGGCAAGAAATCTCTTCTGTTCCCTTCGTTGTCTCACACTTCCGCTTTCTGTTGCACCAGGGAATACTTACAGCAATCTTTTGTAAACAGCACGTGTTTCTGTGTTTGCCCCAGCACTGGCCACAGCTCTGTGCGGCTGCGTGCCTGAAGTTTTTGGACATCGGTTGACACCAGGGCCGCCCAGGCAGGGAGCAGCTGTGTGTGTAGGTGGGCAGGGAAGAAGGGGAGGGACAGGGATATGAGAAACTTTGCTGCCTGCAAATGTCACAATCCCAACTGTGCCTTCCTGTGTCCAGACTGTTTAACAAGTTTTCCCTCTCCTGCCGGCTGGCCAAGATGAGGGAGGCTGTTTTGCTGGACATTTTGCTTTCTTCCCTAGTACCTTCACTAGCAATAAATTATATTTCTTACCTGATGAAACAAACTGCTTAGTAATTTCTGTTCTGCCTCTAAGGTCTGGGGTCTGCTACTTATTTTCTTCATGATTCCAACATCCCATTGAAAAGATCCTTTGTAATTACTGGAGAGACTGTAACTGGGCACACTGGGATTATTTTAATACTTCATGTGACTTCAGAAAGCATTTTTTTTTCATAGTGCATGTTTAAATGGGGCTCAAGCCTCTTCCTCCCTTCAGTTTTAGTAGTTTAAGGCAGGAACGTTTTCAGAGGTGCTAGCTGGGCTACAACCATGTGAAAAGGCAGGAACACCCAGAAATGTGAATTGTAAGGATCATATGCTAATGCAAATTTATCCATCCAGCATATCCCTTGTGTTTTATGACATATGTTTAATAATATGATCACATATATATTAAAGAATGAGGTATGAAGGAACACAGCTAAGCAGCATAGGTACTCATAGAACACTACTGAGGGGAATCTTTAAAATACCCATCAATCCCCAAATGCTTAGGAAATCTAGTGTGACAAGAATCATATCATCACAGAATCATAGAATGGTTTGGGTTGGAAGGGACCTCAAAGATCATCTAGTTCCAAACCCCCTGCCATAGCAGGGGCACCTCCCACTACACCAGGTTGCTCAAGGTTCCATCCAAGCTGGTCTTGAACACTTCCAGGGATGGAGCACAAACAACTTCCTTAGGCAACCTGTTCCAGTGTCTCACCACCCTCAGGGTGAAGAACATCTTTCTTATATCTAGTCTAAACCTGCCCTCTCACAGCTTCCAGCCATTACCCTTCGTCCTTCAGGCCCTTGTAAAAAGTCCCTCCCCAGCCTTCTTGTAGGCCCTCTTCAGGTACTGGAAGGCCGCTATAAGGTCTTCCTGGAGCCTTCTCTTTTCCAGGCTGAACAAGCCCAACTCCCTCAGCCTGTCCTCATAGGAAAGGTGTTCCAGCCCTCTGACCATCTTGGTAGCCCTCCTCTGGGCTCACTCCAACAGCTCTGTGTCTTTCTTGTGTTGGGGGCTCCAGAGCTGGATGCAGCATTTCAGGTGTGGAGCAGAAATGCTAGGCTTGTAAGGTCATTATACCCTGGAGCAAGGACAAGAGCTGAGCAACTGGTTCATCTGGCAAAAAAACAGCAAAAGGACAAGATTGCTGGTATCTACTTCTCCCTTCTAGAAACCTTGTGAGAGGAGAGAACAGCTAAAAGAGGGAGACTTGCGGAGGCAAGATGGCTCTGTTTTGGCCAAAGATTGCAGAAAAACTGTTTCAGCACAAAACTCTGAAGGCTACAATGCCCTGGAGTGAAACTTTTGCTTAATTATCTAAGAAATTAATATTACAGTTAATACCTCTGCTTAATTCTATACATATATGACTACATTACTCAACTCTCTGCCTAAATCATGCTATACGTAACCCGTGGGAGGGGAAACAAAGGATTAGAGAATAAAAAGAGGAGAATAAGGGGTAAAAATTGGGAGAAAGGGACTGAAGACCTAGAAGAGATGGTCGACAGGCTGTGATCCTCTTCCTCCACCCAAGACAGGGATGCCTTCTTGGTAAGAACTGCACCTTCACCCCTGGCAAAGAACACCCAGGAAAACTTGGCTAGCATTATTATAGTACATTAGTGCCCTCGCAGTAAGTGCATTTATCAGTGGCAATTCTGCACCTGTTATATCTGTCACTTCAATACATTACCTGTATTTGCAACTTTGTGAAACTGTTTCAGTGAAAGTCCCTGAGAGGGCTCTGACAGGCAAACGTTGACTCTAACATGTGGCTTTGCGAAACTGCTTCAGTGAAAGTCCCTCAGAGGACTCTGACAGGCAAACGTCACATCCTTACTCTTAACAGAGCACGAGAGCAGAGTAGAGGGGGAGGAGCACCTCCCTTGACCTGCTGGCCACGCACTTTGAGTTCTTTGTTAAAAGCTCCTCAGGCATTACAAGATGTTTCTATGAGAAGCTGAACTGTTCTTTTGATTAGTCTGCTGGATAAAACTGTGCTATACATGTTACACAAGTAGGTGCAAAGTCAGTCACATACACAATCATAACTGCGAACTAAAGGACATATCAAGAAGGAGACAAGATTACAGTCACAGAAAATGAGAATCAGCCACAAAAACGATGTCCTGTGAGATACAGATGCAGCATCTGGGTTTGCATATTCTAACACAGGAATAAATCTTCCCAAGTGCTTTCCTCCATTTCCTTCCAACTTCACTGCAGTCCAAATTCAATTCAGCTGATATGTAAGAAATGAGCCTTCCTCCACATGTTTGTGCATTTGAGGTTTGAGTTGGTTATATTCAAGCAGCCCACAGGGATGCCCAAATACCTCTGAGTATGACATGCCAATATCTTCTCATGGAAGCTTCTGTCAGCTCTACCATGTGAAGGGCTCTCAGGTGCACAACCATTTAACTGCCCAATTACATTTTTGGCTGCTGTTCTGCCTTGCAGCTTAGAGAAACCCTCTCTAGGAGCTCAGTCATAAGAAGGAATTGCCAAAATATGCTACTTTTCAAAGAGCTTACTCCTAAGGGGAACAGGAGACATGAGAAATGTTATAGCAGGTCTGGAAGAAAACATCAGAAAAAAAATACTGTGCTGTTGTAATCTGTAAAGAAAACATCTTTTATTTCTCCTCTTACATCTGTTTGTTACATTTGAAATGCACAGGTTCATAAACACAAATATATACGCAAATTGTACTTCAGACATTAACTTACTTTAAGTTCTGATGCTGGGAAAATATGGTGTTTGTGCAATGCATCTGTTTTCTTGACATAAGCAAACACCAGCTGTTATTTGCTTGGGTTTTTTTTAAAAAAAAAAAAAGAGTAAACAAAAATTTATTAATGAAATGGGGAATTCAGAAACCTTAGATGTGGATTCAAAACTTATTACACAACTTCGAGTCAAGAAGAGCACATGAGACAGGATGGATACTCTGGTATATTCTCTGTAGTAGTAATGTGGCACTTTATTTACATGCATCATTAATATCTTGTCTGACATAACCAAGCATGGACTTTGGTATCTCATGTACTTAAGCAATATCGAGTCATATATATGCTGAGAAGTGGCCATATGCTTGTTCCACCTGTCTCTCTCTTTGCATCACAGTGAAACACTGGTGACTGCACTGTCTTGGCTTCAAATACAGAAGGGCAATCAGAAAATAAGCAGAGGTTCTGAAGATGAACATGGTTATGAGGTTTGACCGTAAAAAATAACCCTCCCTAGCTAAGCCAGGAAAGCACATTACTTGGTCTTACACGGAAACGAAAACTTCTCAAACTCTTTGCCTTTGGGAAACACAGACAACACATCCTGAAAGTCACAGGGTTTGTTTCCCAGCAGTATTTCCAACAGCTCAGTGACATGTGCCAGCAGGGTGGTACAGTTCATCTGCAGTACCACAGTTATGAATCCAGCTCTTTAAAGCTGTTTGCTCCTGGGTCATCAGTTCAAACACAACCCTGGTCTGAAATGATTGAAAACTGCCATTGACTGCTTCAATGAAACAAGATGGTAGTTTCACTCCCATTGCTGCTGGAGAAGCATCACTGTAAAAATGGCTGCATCAGTAGCACCTCTGATACCCTGCTCAAGAGGCCAAGGGCAGGATGGACTCTGTCTTTGTCCTGTTATTTCTTCTCATTCTGGAAAGAAAGGCTTACAGAAGAAGATACATACTGAGTCTCCACCCTCTTACAACTTCTGCGTATTCTTTCTGTTACCTGCCAAATCTCAGACACACTTGGCAATACGATCATTTCTGCTGGGCTATGCTAAATCAGATGCTGATAACCACTGTTTTGCTGAAAGGATGAAAACACACTTTCTCAAAGGTGCTTTGTCTTTTTATGTCATCTGTGGAACCTTCAAAGATCCTACAGAAAACCATGACTTACTGCTAATTTATAAAATATCAATAATACACAAATCACATGGACCCTAGTAGTTTTCCTAAATTACAGCATTGATGCCAGAAGAGACCTGTCTTACCCTGGTAAATTGGTCTCTGTCAGGAGATTAAACACTGTTCCTTTTCCATTAAGGCATGGAGTAATGCAAGCTTGTATTTATTCCAAAGCTTCCGGGGAGGAGAGCAGCGATGGGACAAGAATTAGCTGTGCACCACCATTTCCCAAATCACGCATCAGCTGCAGCTTGACAGCAATGAACAGTAGGTATTCCAAAAACATGGACTCAACAGGAAGCTGGAAAGTAAACCTAAATTTCTGTACTTCACATTGCTCAACTTTGAGAAAGGGTCAAGGGAAAATGCAGAAGGCAGAAATCTCAACTCTGTCCCCAAAAGTGCTTTTGTGCAGTTTATGAGCTAAGACAACAGAAGAGTAGTGAATACTCACTCATTTTCCATATCCCTCATAGGTAAATCCTAAAATAATAAGGGTGTACTAGATATTAACTACTGTCTTACAGGGACTAAGACAAGAGACGAGTTATTTGTATGGCTAATGCTAATAAAACATGTTTGAGAAAGGAGTTACATAAACATAAACAGATTATTCCTCTAGGCCACAGTAAGCGATAAATATTTTTAACCCCTTTCCACAAATAGCAAAATGAATGTAACGAGGCAACAGTAAAATATCTGAGAGACCTGAGAGAGGCAGCTCCAGAACAGAAATGTAATGCATTCATTCCCTAGTAGTTGCCCCTACTCACACTCCACCACTGCCACTCCATCACTAACTAGGCTAAAAATAATAGATTATGTATTTGCTTTGCTCAGGGTAGAGATGCCCTCAGCAGACATACCACTGTTCTGCAGTGAATGTGGGGGATAGCTGTAACCTTATTTCCAATTTGACTTGCCCACCCCATACTGACAGCAGTATGGGGTGGGCATCCCTGAGGAATCCCAGAATTTACCACTCTAAAAAGCCTCCTACCAAAATGGCCCATTTTTGCTGGCTGCTGGAGCTGAGCTGTCACACTTGCTGCACAGCTTTTAGCAGCTACTCAAAACCCTCTAATTTCTTGTTCAGTCCAAGCTAGAGAAGAAAGAAATTACAAATATCTTCCAAAGGGCAGGATGAAAAAGTGCTGAGAGCAGAGTCCTGTCAGAAAACATCTAGGCTTGTTGCCAGCACTATGAAGGATCTATTTTACACACAAACAGAGGCTTGAGGATAGATTCACAACTCCAATGATATTTATGGGCTTTTTACTTTGATAGGGCTTGTTAGAGCCTTCCACCATGCTGTGCTTCCCTGAACTGTGAGGCAGGTTCACTGCAACCCTGATGCCTGCGGACATGAATGCAAGATGCAGTTTTGCTTCCTCTCTTGGGAAACAAGAATGTGACTTTGTATACTGTAATCACCCCTGAACCAATCCATATTGGAGGTATATTACTTCCAAGCTCAGCATGGCCTTACACTGTTTGGATAACCTTTTCCTATACTTCCCTCAATTGCACACTATTCCAAGGAGATAAAGCACAGTTTCTTTTCCCTTTCACCCCAAACACGTAATCCTTATGGAGTGCCAAGAAGCTGAAACACCCTGAAGGCTGCTATATCCTGTGTGCATCTGTGTTTATTACAAGTATGTTGGGAACTTTGAGGAACTAAGCAAAATCAAACCCAACTCTGTGTTAAGGAGGATCATTCTCCCCAGGCAATACACATACACACACAATCCACAAACACCCACAAAGCCTTGGCTTAGGTCTTCTATATGTATCTATATCCCCCATACTATCGCACCAGGAGACATAACTGTTTAATAACATTTGGAAACAGCCAGTACAATTCAACGAAGGACAAATAATGGAACCTTTTCCAACTGGTGCAGTTGCACAGTGAACGGCAACCTTCAGACATAGTATGATGCATAAGGTATGTTATGTCCTGTAAAATTCCTTCAAATAATATCAACTGGAGTAAGAGTACATCGAAAGCATACATGAATTTCTCATTAATACTACAAATGCAGCACGTACCAAACTGCAGATGTCCATTCACTATCAAAAGTATAAATTTTCCTTAGTTTGTGTATCCTTCTCTACCATCTTCCTTGGCTTTATGCCTACATCTGGTAGCCCAGCTTCTTTATTTGATGCTCATACTGTTTTCTCCTTAAAACCTATCCAGACAAAATGTATACACAGGCATGGCAGTACAGCCAGACTAAAAGCACCTACAAAACCTCAGTATCCTTCCATGTACTAGATGAGGTACAGTCTGGCATCATCAGGATATACAAACACACCTGCCTTAGTTGACATCCTTCCTTCAAACAAACTGAAACAGCCCAACCAATTCCTGCAGTTGCAGTGATTACACAAAAATTGAGGTGAAAAATGGTGCAAGTTACAGGCATTTGCCATGCTTGCTACCTCTTGGATAAAAGGTGGCCTAGCTGGTCAAAGACAACCTAGTTCCTAGTTCTTGTATTTTGAAGAAACTGGATACATAAAAAATGAAGTAAAAGTGATTATTTTTACCAAGTGCCATTATCAGGGAAGAGAGTCTGAAGTTGTCTTCCTGCACTCTACTCAGACTACTAGATTTTACCCATAGCCTCCACGCAGTCATTCAGACCTTTTCCTTTAGGTTCCTGCAACATGAGACACCATCCTGCAGCTCAAAAGCAGGAAGCAGGCAGCTTTTGAGACAGAACCTTTTAGCATCAGCTCATATACTGTAGCAGAAAGATGATCCTCTCAGAAATAAGTGTTGGCAGACAGGTAAGTAGTTACCTGAGCTTAATTAGGTTAATACCAATATAGCAGTACCAGCTCCCAAAAGGCTTCATCTGTTCACCAGCTACTTCAGCTCTGTATAAGGGGGAGCCCAATTCAAGTAGGCCGCAATGTGCTTGCTACTTCAGCAGAACAGACTGTTGCATGGAAAAGTTGGATAAGCATGTTTCGAAAACTTAAAAGAAAACTGATTCTGAATTAAAATTAATTGATTTCCCTCTTGGCCTTCCTGGGAATGGAACCTATCTACACAACTAAACTGTATAAAGATTTTCTCTGAACCTATAAAAGCCTTTTATTTATAGCTGCATCTCATCATATTAAACACTTTGCTCTAATCTATTACAAGTTGAAGGGATGACAAATATTAAAGCATAAGCTGAATACACTCAGCACATTATGCATTTAAAGCACTGCAAAATTTTACTTAACAATTTTCATATGAATTAAGAGAAATATTCTCTTGAGCTGACTATTTTGTACAAACCTAGTGACGCATTGCTAGCAGGGAATAAATAGATGAACAATATGGTTTTTATTAATCTCTGTTTCATGGCTATTCTGCCCTAACTGAAACCCTCACCAATAGTGGCTGTACCAGTGGACAGTCATCTGTCTGCTCAGCAACAGCTGCACAGGCAGCTCCTGCACAGCCTCCCACACTACACTGCCAGTTAAAATGCAGTCTCTTGTTGGCAGTGGCTCCCCAGCATGAGACTGCCGCCTCCACCAGCCACACCATTCTTTCACACTGAGCAACAACAGCAGCCAGCCAAGACACAGCGTCAGCAATGTGGCCTTGGTTAAGGCATGTCTTAAACGTTTCTTAATCTGCGGCCCATACTGACTATCTATTGACTGAGGTTTAGTTACGGTAAATAAATGGTTTTCATATACCTTGTACTACCTAAAATCTACAGTAGCAGTTGTGGCTAGCACTAGGTAGTGATGCATTAGTAAAAGAAGACCTAATAGCAGAACCACAATCATAAAAGAAAAATTATGCCACTCAGAAACGAGATGCTGCAATATACATCCTATTACAAACACTTACAGCCTGACACTTTGGTTTGGTAACCCCAGTCCTCTAGAGTCAGTGTATCTTCCTGAGAATAACCGGGGCATCGCTGAAATATACCCTAAATTTAAGAAGCTGTGGAGAGAATTGCAAATATAACTCACCCAGGTGGCATCATCTTATAAAAGTTTAACATGTCAATCTGCTCATTTAATTAAAACCCTTTCTTCTCCATGGTTAATGGCAGGGCTGTAGAGCAGAAATGGCACCAGCACAGATGTTAGTAAATTTGTCAAAGCTGCAGGATGGTTGCTCTGACTACAGTGTCTTTTGAAGGACTACTCTATTTATGCTCCTACTGATCTCTCATGTCAAATCCAGTAAATATTAGCTCTCCTTTGGCTGCTTTACAGGACAGCATAAGCCAAGTTTCTTGGTGAAAGTCGTTTGCTTTGAGAAAACACCACATGATTATAGGCAGCCTTTTTTAAGATTGCAGGAGAAAAAAACTTTAGTGATGAAAAGCATGCCTCAATTTTAAATAGGCCTTTCTCTACATTTTCTTCCATCTTATCTGCCCAGGATTCCCATGAAAAACTGCAGTTATGAGTTAACACAGGAAAAAGGAACTTGGAGATTGGCTTGGCTAAGACAATGGAAGGTCTGTATCATAATCCTCATTTCGATGACATCAAAAGCATCCATGGCAAGGTGTAATCTGCAGGTGCTCCCTGGAGTCCAAACCAGAGGTGCAACCCATGCATGATCAACCTGTTCTGTGCAGAGTGGATCTGGACAGGGGAGGGCAGAGGTGGCATGGGCAAGCTTTTGCTCCAGGGGTTGAATCACATTAATGAAACACTTTTGAAACATTTGCATTACAAAAAGCAATCCAGCTACCAATAAAGGCAAAATAATTGCCAGCAATGCCAAAGGGATGACACAACTGTTTAAAACAAATGTGACCCTATACTCTGTTTATGGAGCAGGTCATTTGAATTGGTGTAACAAAATACTACATTTTGATGGGGTAACATTTTCTTTCCTAACTAGGGAAGTGACACTTCCAAAGACTAAAATATGCAATGTATCACAGGGAACAGTTTTATCTCAAAATAAGTTCAAAGAGCCAAAGGCACACAGGAATGCTGTAGGGTCAGCCACACAATGAAGAAGGGCAAGGAGCTTTCAAAAGAAACATTCAGGGCTGTCAAGTTGCAAAGGAGGCCCCGTGTGGAAGTGAAATCCTCTCTTACCAGAGACCTGCCTGTTTGAACAAAGACCATTGCAGGCTAAGTAAGCAAATTTTCTCATTTTTATGATTCTGTGCAAAAGCATCTTTGAATCTGAGATGCTCCAAGACAATGAGAACAACTATAGTTTATGAAAGCAATGTTGACAGATTACCTGGTCTTCCATAAGAATTGCTCAGACAGCTTTTCAAACTCAGTTACCATCACTTCAGTTTATCAGTATGCAAATTAAAGCAATTAGGCAGTTAGTGGCTCACCTGATTTCAAGCGAATATTAAAAGATAAGAAGAGGCTGAAAAACAACCTGGGTCCACGCTAAAGTGATTCATAAGCTGTAAATGTAAAGTTATACTTTACAGCACTAAGGAAGGTGCAAAAAGAAGAGGAACAAAACCTCAAAAGGATCTGAAAGGAACTTCTGCATCTTTTAACATCATTAAACCTGCAACACATAGTTATAAAATTACTGTACAACTTCGCTTTTTCCTTTTACACCCGCCTTGGAGCACCCCATTGCTCATAATTACTGGAAACCAGCAAATGCCAAGTCATTTGACATTATCTAAGCATGCACTTACACAGAACCACCAAATGAGCAGCTTCCTTCTGAAGGTTCTCTCACATTTGGGTTTTAAGATACTGCTTATCATCAGAGCTGCCTTGGCTTCGCTCTAGCTTCCCTTCACTTCGACAGGTGGGGTTTGCCATGCCCACAACACAACAAAAGAGGAAACGAACTATTAATTCATACAAGGAAACATGCAATGGATGTCTTTAGGAGCTAGAAAAGATTTCTTTTCAGCCCAGGAAAGAGTTTAACCTTGAGGAAGCCTGGAGCTGCGCAGTTCACCGGCAGCTGGATTAAAATGTAAAAAGGCAGGACTAAAAGGCTGTCCAACCCTGCTCTGTTGCTGTAAGGGAGCAAGTCAGTGCTCCATTTGTAGGATGGGGATTCATAGACTACTAGTTACTCTGCCATCATGGATCTCCTAATTGTACTCTATATGCACAGTAATTTTTTTCTGCTCAAAGCTAACGCACTAAGGGCCAATATAAAGGAAATTAACATAGAGTACATTCCCTGATAAATTAGGAACTGGTTATTGTCTATGCACAATTTCACCAGCAGTAATTCCTTCCTTATTAAGCACTTATTCTCAGCAACTTTATGACAAAATCCAGCTGTACTCAGCTCTTAGAGAAGATGGAGTACCTTTTTGCAGAAGAATTGGAGGTAATGCTGAGATGCCCACATCTCTCTAAGACAGCTGGTAAGTTATTCCTTCATTTTCAAGTTTACTGAACACATCTGTGTACTTCTGTCTCAGAAAACTAAGGCCCTGTGCAATCACTTATTTTCTACTTGCTTTTTAGCATAAATGGGTATAAATGTTTCATGAACCATAAATGTTTCAAGAAAGAGATAAATGTTGAGCAATTACAAATGTAATCTTCCTCCATTTTAATGGGATACCTATTTGCACTAAGGACAGATGGATCACTTGAAACATTCTGCATCTGTAATAAGTGGCACGGTACCCAGTTTTGCTCCCTGTATAGTCTGTTCTTTCAAAAACATTCTAAAGCTATTATTTGTCAGTTAATTTAATAACAGAATTAAAGATAATTCTCTAAGTAGATGTGCATCCAGTTGTCCTAGCTTTGATGTAGGGATGACCATCTGAATCAATGTCTGTTAAAAGAGGAATTACCCTTGCTGGGAAATAGCTGAGAAGTAATTTCTTTGGATTATGTATAGAGTACATAACTGGGAGTAATAAAGGAAGATGTGAATGTAGGGAAGCACATGTTACAGTGTAGTCCTCAAATGCAAGTAAATGCTGTAAGTAAAACAAACTCGGGTCATCAAGGCATTGTTTTGATCTTGTATGGGATAAGCAAATGCCTTGTGAAAGCATTCTAACACACCTCTATAGCTCTAAAAACCATCTGTATCTTCCCTTAAAACACTCCTGGGTGCCGGGGATGCATGCACCACCGTCGGTCCATGGAGGGCTGAGTCTCAGAAGCCAAGTAAGAGCAGGTGCCCCAAATGCATGTGCAAGGAGAGACCGTGGGCTATGTTCCCAAAAGGTTGGAGAGGCAAAGTACTCTGTCAAACAGGGAATGGGCAACGGGGTGCTCCAGCGGCAGTCCATGTACCCCGGCACTGGCCATCCCCAATTAGCCAATACACCCTTGATACTTCTCCACGGTTACCTTGTGCAGCTCCATGGGGTGAACCACAGAGCCGGTTCTCCTTTACAATGTGGTTAACTGTCCTGCTGCTGGAGATCTCTCCCAGGCCTGCAGTTATCAAAACATCTAAACTACCACCTGCTTTGCACTGGACAAAGGGATGAAACATAATACATTCACAGGTTTGATACTAATTTGTCTTTTTTCACTGCTTCAATGGGTGTTTAGCTAATTGATATTAGTAAGGGGCTTTTTTGTTATTTGGAAACTCATTTAAGCACTTTCTTCACCTCTGGGAAAAAGATTTCCAATAAGAGTTTTAGAAAGCTCAAGTTGATCTTACTTAAGGGAGAAGAAAAAACAAAAAACCCACAGAAAAAAACAAATACAGGACAGAGTAACCTCTCAGGGATGTCTTGTTTTACTTCACAGAAAGAACAAGCATATCCCCACACCACTGCATTTCTCTGAAAGAAGTCAGGCCAATTTTGCTAAGTTTTTCCTTTCTTTGGTACACGTACTGTGGAGGAGAAAGACGTCTATTGAACTTTGGCGCTTAGAGACTGCTCAGCTGTAGTGATCTTTTTATTTAGTCAAATCCTTTGGGAGCCAGTAGGCTACTGAATTTCAGTATATATATATATCTATATGCAGAAATGTGAATGTGAAGACAGAACCTAAATTACCATCTATCACATTCTTAAAATAACCCCCAGCAAAGTTACATTTTCTGTTAAAATAGCGTCTGGTATGATTAAAAGAAACATTGAATTATCATTTAGCTGTTCACAATTGCTATTGTCACTTACACTTGCTTTTCTTTGAATTTAGCCACTGAAGCTTAGTGAAAGCAATCTGCTCCCTTACAGCATGGTGTCAGCACGTGCTGGTCACAGCATAATTTACAATTTCATAACTGTAAATTTCTCCACTATGACTTTCAAAAGGCCTATAGAAATATTTTTACTCATGCAAAGTTTTGAAGAACACACCCTTCTATTGCAAGCAAAGTAACAAAACACCAACTGTGTCTGAGATTACATTATCCTTCCAATCTAAGTGATAGTCTTCAGAAAAAAGAATATTGCTCACAGAGAGGATAGCAAAGTTCTAAAAAAAAGAGGTCAAAAAAATAAAAACAGAAAACTTGCAAGGTAGAAGATGGAAAACAGTTAAGGAAGAGATCTCAAATTGCTCATGATTTATTATGATGTAAGATTCATTACTGTCACATATGCAACTTTTGATAGCTTGAGTTCAAGATTCATCAATTTTAGAGGAAAGAATTCATAACAAGCTGTGGGAACTGCTGGATTTGCAGCAATTAAATATAGTCATGGAAAAAGATGTTATGCTATGCAGTGACAGGGAGTTCAAGGTATTGTGCCAATCAAAGTCTTGCTAATATTATGCTTAAAATGAACATTTTTTGTGGCGCCTCTAGCAAATGGAAGACATTTGAGAAAAATAAAGTCACCTCCTTCCCTCTTTGGAGAGGTGTGCACCTCTGAGGTTTCGCCCCTACAAAAATATTTGTGTCAACTGCCCATCATAATCCAGAACTCAATTTGTTTATTATTTTTTAATTTAAAGCAGTGTAAGTTTCTGATTTTCCCAGAACAGTTCTGTTAATGCAAAGTTAAAACATCTCTTGAGATCTGAACATTTGCTCTTAATGGTTTAAAGCAAAGCTGGTGGCAGCTTCTGATCACTAAAACTACTGCCATTTTGCCTGACAGCTTAACTGCATTTCTTACAGGAATACAAAACACAATTTTCTTCTCACATCAATCTAATTCTAGCTTATTGTTTTTCAATGAAGTGATAAAAGACAAAAAATGGATCTATGACTAAGCATGGACCTACTGGCTTTCTCATATCTCAGATGCAATAGCTGAATTATACCTGCTGTCTGAAAACACAGCAAAACATAAGGTGCCTTCTAACATGCTAGTATGCCCATGCTGACTTTCAAAATACTGTGCAAGGACAGCAGCAGCAGCAGGGAAGAGAGGACGGCACAGCTTTTTGAATCAGCTAGGAAAAAAAAAAAGTATTATGCTAAGCTCTCCGAAGGGTATGTATCCTGGTGGGCCAACATAATGAGAAAACAGTGACCTGTCGAAGCCTCCCAAGAAGAGGAAGAAACAATAGGAGAGAGCCCTAGTTTTCATATGCATATGCAAGAACGACTTCTGATCTACAAATAACTGATTAGCTGAAATGACAAGCTAAGTGCCCTCCAGCTGGTATTTGTGACTGAAGTTTAATGAACCAGCACTTAACCAAAAACAAGAATAGGGGAAACAACAAAACATAGCATAAAAACATAGCAAGAAAAATCAAATTAAGTGTAGTTGCAATTTCCAAATCACTAGGTCATGATAAGTAGGAAATTAGATTAATATGAGCAAAGGTTAAGGAGTGGGACTTCTCTTCCCACACTTGAAGAGAAAAACAGAAAACGGAAAGATTTTTCCAGGACAGGGTTTATTTACAGTTATTACAATTAAAGGTCTAGGGCTTATGGGAAAAAATCCGTCTCCAAGTGGACAGCTTCCCCTTTTTTGTGGATCAGTTTAGTATGGCCTGCCATGGCTGCATCCATGACAACTCCAGAGCTTACACAGTTCTGGGAACAGACATGCCAGAGGGGAGAGCATGCCACTGTCCCTGATCTGCTCTGTGTCTTCATTAACTTCAGAAAACTACAAAATTTATTTCATGCCCATACAAGAGGACGCACTCAGGTTTTTGGTGACTGACTTTCAGTCTCATGCTCTGTAATGCCGTCACAAATAAGGGTTCATGCACTTTGCAACTATATTGGTGCAGCCAGCTACTTTCTCAGCAGAGATTTCCTGGCTGGACACCCTTCACCCCAATCTCCCAGTATACATGCTAAGTTTGCAGCCAGGCATGTCAAGGGTGGTCAGCCAACTGCTGTGAGGGAGCAGGGAAAGCCCTGCAAAGGGCTTGGAAACCAGGATCCTCTTTTCCTGAGAGGGAACTTACCAACTGACAAAATTAACAACTTCTTAAGTGTGATTATTACCAACTCAACTTTCTGGACATGTGCAAGGCATTAGTCCTCTTCAGAATTCCCTTTTACACTCATGTCCTAATTAAAATGGGCTTTTATAGATGCATATACACAGACTGTGTAGTATAAAGCACAGTCCCCATCTCAGAGCAATATATTTTTGGTTCTGCTGTTTTTCCCTACAAAAGGACAGAAGGCTAGCCCTACACAGAGATTGCTCATTGTCGTGGTAGCTGCACCCTGGAACAATTCGACTGCCCCAAGCAGACAATGCTTGGGGACATCTGCAACCTCAAATTAAGTTTCCAAATACTGTGACCAAAATGATAAGTGCTACAGGTCACAAGGGAAATACTCCTAAACATACTGAGCACTGAATACTATGTCCTCAGGGATTCCTTGTCGTATAAGCCCACGTTGCCCTGCTGGGAGCTTACACCGCATTCACAAAGTGAGAGCATATGCGCTGGTGGTAATACTGAAGTCTAACATCTCATCTAGCTGATAGGACCAAAATATCCCCCCTTCATTTCCCAAAATGCAGTCAAGAGTAGAAAAGCAGTCAAAACTGCACACTTCTTTCTCCTGACCTCTACATCAGATGTGCATGCATGCAGCTATGGCATTGCCCAGAGAGAGTGAAGGGAGAGTGCTGGCTGTGGCATTTCCAAATAGCTTAGAAACATTCATCCCATTATTACCCAGAAACTAGTTTCCTTCTCAGGCCCAGGACTAATTTACACATCTCAGCTCAAGCTGTATGAACTACACAAGTCTGTAGCATTCACCTGCAAGCAGCCTTCTGCAAGACCGTGCAGGCACATTAATAATACCAATCAGGATGATTCTGCAGGTCTTTGGGCATCTGTGGGTCTCAAAAACCTATTGCCACTGATGATCAGGTACTGGACAACCCTGATCATGAAAACTCAACAGAACCTTGATGACTCACTTCCCAACAAAATCTGGTCCTTGTGTGACATTTTACGTAACAAGGCAGGTTTACCTGTGTTTCCCAGCACTCAAATAACCAAAGGCAGATGTGCAGTGTTTCAAGTTCCACTGACAATACAGTTTGCTCTTGTAAAGTTTCATTCGATTGTCTTCACTTTTACACAGGGAAGAATGTAAATGTGCTTATAGCACTGGCAGCAAGCTCTCATTGCACAAAGTTATTTTTGCATCTAAGTAAAATATGAAAGGGCTTCCTCAAAAAAAAACCCCACCATTTAATCTTCACAACAGATGACTGGATACTGTGAGAATGACTTGGCTAATGTTCACCAGCAGCTCACGGAAAAAATATTCAATTAGTTTTTATGTTAAACCACAGTAAGTCAGTTTGACAGAATGAAGAAGGCACTTCCACAGGTTTGGCACAATTAGCCAAGTAAAAATTCCTAGATACTGCACACGGCAAGATAGTTTGCTGTGCAAGGGCCGTCTCAAAAAAGGCTGAGTTTGTCTAGTGTGAGAATCAGAGAATTATTTGTGGCTGTGATAAACATGTGCTAGTCATCAATATCAGCATTTGGAAACATGCATCATATACACTAGAAGAATTATTAGTTTCCAAAACAGACTTTTTTTTGCATACATTTCACTTCATGAGAAAATGCAGCATGCAATTGCAAGGGGAAGTCAAGCAACAGACTACAGGAATAACCAGGTGTAGAAAGAGGAACACGAGGGCCTGAGCAAAAGGCAGGTAGCAGTACAAAGGAGAAGCTGCAACATTATTACATACATGGTCATCCAAATAGAAAACAAAGCCATGTGATATGCCTACTGCACTTGCTCAGCATATTTTCAAAAAGTCATTGTCCCCTACCACAGTTATTTTCTTCTTCAGTAAGAAATTTGGGAAACACTCCCCCATTGTGAATATTTTCATTTACTCACTCATGACTGGAAAACTGCTTTACCGACTCTATAGGTTCAGTGGTTCAGTGTGGAGACTTGCTCTGAGTATGTCTTCAAGGAATCACTTCAATTTGCTGATGGGGTAAAGCATCCAGCCACTGAAATGCATTACCCTTCTGGGTTCTTAAAGCTCCAAAGGCCTCTGAGAAGTGTGGCCTTGACATTGAGGAGCACTGAGCACCATGCTTGGACACACTTCTTTTGTACAGGCATTACACAGCTCCCTTTCTGACTCCAGTTGTACTGTCTCTAGCAGAGGCCACGTGCTGACTGCGCTTCAGACAACATTCCTCAGGTCCCAGACCATTCTGTTTGTTTTTCATCAGAAGCAACAGCCTAAAGCAATGGGAACTGTGGGAATTAGCTGCAGTGTGTGAAAATACTGTTTACAGTACTTCAGTGTTCAGGCCTCCCAGACGATAGAAATTTCTCCCATACAGATGCCTGTTGCTAGCTAGCCCTAGCTCGGACACAGCACATACCTAGAAGGAACCCTGGATGCACTGAAGTCAAGCATGCTTTCCCTCTGAACGCAAATAGAAATTCTCTCTCTTACGCACAAAGGGAAAGTCAGAGTAGAAGGGAAGAAGGTATTGACCTGCTATGATGCTGTGGGATTTAGGCTGACCTACTTTGAAGGGAGCAAAATAAACCTCTAGCAATTTCATTGGTGCAAAAAATAGTGTGTGCATCTCCTTTGCCTTATCCCTGTGAAGCAAGATTTTTATTCTACTACCCACAGTATCAAAAGCCTGCTGTAAAAGCAGTCAACAATATACTAACACTCACTGAGGGGAAAAAAAGAAAAAAGCATTTCTGTATCTCTCTTTTCCCTTCTCTGTACCCTCCTCCATCATGTAGCTGCAGACAGCAATATTCACTCCCCTTCAAGGCTGAAAAGAGCCACCTCCCTCAACTTCTCCTCTTCTGTTGCTGCTCCAGTCCTCCCCCTAAGAACTTAATACATCAGGGCCTTCCTTGTGCTGGGGAACCCAAACTGAACCAGGCACCCTTCTCTCACCCTGCCACTAACACAGCCTAGGATGCAGTTGGCCTCCCTTGCCCTAGAATGTCCAGCTGACACCTGCTCAGCTTCTTCCCACCATGTCCACCAGGTGTCCTTCCAGGGGGTCAGGATTTCTCAACATAAATCTGGCCTTAAGTTTCTCTACCGCAAGAAGAATTCAGGACATAAATTTGGAGCTTGTGTAAAATCCCTAACTCTCAGAGCACACAGAAAAGGAGGTAGTCTGTAAAATGTTTCATTTTGTAGGCCTTGTGTTGTCAGGATGCCAGTAGTACGTGCTCTGGGAAAAGAGAGATGGATTTGTTCCTGCAGACAGCAGTCGCAAATTCAAGTGAGAAATGCAGAGCTCCACAGAAACTCCAGCGGAACATGCCCATGCCAAACTGTGCACACCCTGCCAGCACCAGCTAGGCTGGTTGCACGTTCACGCTAGGAAACACAAGTCTTCAGGAGATTTTGTGTTGTGCAATATTGAATAAATATTTTTAAAGTTATAATGGCTAGCTGAAAACCCTTCACACCATAGGAAAGGCAAGAATTTCCATCTAAACTTTGGTGTATAATTCATTTGAGCAGCTGCCTTAAGTGATATCAATCCACTTTCAAAAAGCAATGGGAAAACACCCACGTGCACTGCTCATTGAGGAATTAATGTAAAAGATTTCAAGAGTGGTCATCTGAGGTGAACAATGTTGTGACAGACTATATAACCCACATTTCTGCTGCTTCTTGCTGTATAATGCCCTGTTATTTCCAGATTCCTAAAAACGCTGTACATACAACAGATATCGTCTATCTGGACTTCTGCAAGGCCTTTGACATGGTCCCTCAAAACATCCTTCTCTCTCAATTGGAGAGAGATGAATTTGATGGGTGGGCTATTCGGGGAGTAAGGAATTGGTTGGATGGTCACATCCAGAGGGTAGTGGTCAACAGCTCAATGTCCAGAAGAGATTGGTAAGAAGTGGCGTCCCTCAGGGGTCTGTACTGGGGCCAGTGCTGTTTCATATCTTCATCAATGACATAGATGGTGGGATTGAGTGCACCTTCAGCCAGTTTGCAGATGACACCAAGCAGAGTGGTGCGGGTTACACACCTGAGGGACGGGATGCCATCCAGAGGGACCTGGACAAGCTTGAGAAGTGGGCCCATGTGAACCTCATGAGGTTCAACAAGGCCAAGTGCAAGGTCCTGCACCTGGGTCGGGGCAATCCCCAATATCGGTACAGGCTGGGGGATGAAGGGACTGAGAGCAGCCCTGCGGAGAAGGACTTCGGGGTTCCAGTGGACGAAAATCTGGACATGAGCCAGCAATGTGTGCTCACAGCCCAGAAGGCCAACCATATCCTGGGCTGCGGGAGAAGCGTGGCCAACAGGTCAAAGAAGGTGATTCTCTTCCTGTATTCTGCTCTGGTGAGACCCCACCTGGAGCACTGCATTCAGCTCTGGAGTCCTCAGCACAGGAAAGACATGGACCTGTTGGAGTGGGTCCTCATTTTGTAAGGAGGGCCACAAAAATGACCAGGGGGATGAAGCACTTCTCCTATGAGGAAAGGCTAGGAGAGTTGGGGTTGTTCAGCTCCGAGGAGACCTCACTGCAGCCTTTTGGTACTTAAAAGGGGCCTATAAGAACGATGGGGGCAATCTTTTTAGCACGGTCTGTTGCAATAGGACAAGGAGTAATGGTTTGAAACTAAAAGAGGGCAGATTTAGACTAGATAAAAAGAAGAAATGTTTTACAGTGAGGGTAGTGAAACACTGGAACAGATCGCCCAGAGAGGTGGTAGAAGCCCCATCCCTAGAAACATTCAAGGTCAGGTTGGACACGGCTCTGAGCAACCTGATCTAGCTAAAGATGTCCCTGCTCACTAAAGGGGGCTGGACCAGATGACCTTTAGAAGTGCCTTCCAATCCAAACTATTCTATGATTGCATGATTTTTATAATTTATTACTATTGTCTCTTGAAGATAGTACTTCAGCTTTTTACCTTCAACTACATATAAAAGCAGAGGATGGCATAGTGCATTTGAAATACTCCAAATCAAACTACAAATAAATCCAAATTATATTTTCTTTAAGCATAAATACAATCTCCATAAAAGAAGAGACAACTGGTAGCACCTTCAAAGTTAACTGCTTCAGCAAAAGGACTGTTAAACTTACGCTGCATAAGATCTCTAGTTGCTCAGAGAAACTGAAAACATTTGCTTGAGGTCTTGAGGAAATTGTAACATTGGACAGATACATTAAGGTACAAAACCCACAGAAATGCCAGCAGGAATAATCAAATGAACATGAGCAGCACCAATATCACCATGTACCAAGGCTGCAGGTGGGCAACAGGTTGGCAGCGTTTCAGGTTTGCCTGCTTCTCTAGTATGCAGTGAAAGCGCATACTGATTTTGTGACCTTTCCAGGGAACAGGCTCATTGAATTGCATCTCTTCATGCCACCTGGTGCAAGCCAAGCATAATGAGCACGCTGTACACCCAGAATAATTTTAAGTTTTCAAAATTAATGCCAATGAATGTCAACACTGCTTACAGGCTTTTTCCACAGCCTTCACAAACAGTCCAAAAACAGGGGAGATGATCAAGTCTCAAAGCACTGGCATCTTCCAGCTGTTAGGCAGCCCTAGGTTGCTAGTATTTGGCCACCCTGCATAGCAAAAGAGAGAGTGGTCAAAAAACTAGGGGGGAAAAAAGAAAAATAAATTAATGGCAAATGACAATTTAAAGTAGTCTATAATTTGAAACCATGAAGTATCTTCCCACTTAACTTCAACAGTATCTCAGCACAGGCACCAAGATTCGCTTTTTCCTGTTCCAGTCATGGTACAAAGCTCTAGGGAGATGATGAGAGATTGAGACTCCTTGGTAACATATTCCTGGACTATGCATGTGAAGTGTTAAAAATAACAGAAATAACTGCACTTTATTGAATGGCATGGAAGCAATGTGCTGGAGAAAATGGAGACACCTCAAAAACAGAGGCACTGTAGGTTATAGACAACCCTTCAGCAAACCTCCTCTGCCAGAGACTGAGGCTGTACTGCGTGTCCTATCGTACAGGCAAAACACAGAGTCACTGTCCCTTGCCAGCATCTCAAAGAGGTCCCACGTGCAAAACTAACATTCATGCACAATCTGAGCAACCCTCCCACCTGCCCAGGCCTGCTACTGACTTGTGCTGTCCACTGGATGGCAGGGATGGCAACAGCCAAGTAGCAAAACATCAGCAGGCTGCTGGCTAGTACTAGCTGGGAGGTAAAGCTTCCTTGGGCAGCTGCAGACCCAAGGGTGCACTGCTCTTTGACATCCCTTGCAAAACAGTTTATCCATTTTCAGTATTTTATCCCAAATCAGTATTTTCCCATCCCATTTTTTCATAAACAACAGATGGACATTATTTTCCTTAACTGTTCATCCAGGAAATACAGACCAACAGTACCTTTTAGGTTTCAGTGGGCAAAGTAACAGAGGACAGATAGATAGAGGAACAGTTTCAAACTCTTGTTCTCCACTGAGAGCACAAGCTAAACAAGGGTATCAGGCATTATGAAAATATTTTTTAAAAGCTCTGACAGTCTTTCAAAGAAACATAGTGCATCCTTCTTTTTCTGATCATGACTTGACTTTAAAACATGTACATTTCTCCAATATTTAATGTTTACCCTCAATCTCAGCATTTTCACTATAAACCTTATTAGAAGGAATCCATAAGTGTCAGTGAGGGATTCAGAAATATGCAGTGAACCGGACTGATTAGTTATAGTAAGTAGCAAACCATGATATCTTAATAATCTTTTGCATTCCAATGCATGCATATTTTGATGTCTTCAGAAATGCATGTGAACTACTTCTGTCCTCATACACTACAGGAAATATGAACTGTGAACACAAATCAGAAGACATAACACAACACAGATGGACAATTTTATCTCTTCGCCTCTTCCAAGTTCACGCTTGCAAGTCATGGTGGTTTGGTGTCTGGCGGGGTTTTGCGCGGTTTTGGTAGCGGGGGAGGGGGCTACAGAGGTGGCTCCTGTAAGAGGCTTCCAGAAGCTCCCCCAGCTCCAATTTCGGACCCGCCTCTGGCCAAGGCCAGGCCAATGGCGCCTCCGCAAATAACACTATTTAAGAGTGAAAGAACCTGTGGATTGTCTGCTGTCGGTTTGTCTGTCTGGGTCGGTGAGTGGGTGAGAGAAGGGAGGTGGGAGAGAGACATCCCTGCGGACACCCCGGTCAGTGAGGCAGGAGAGGGGGAGCTGTGCCGGGGCAGGAGTTCCCCTGCGGCCCGCGGGGGGGTGGCGGCTGAGCCCCTGCAGCCCCTGGAGCCCAGCGGTGGCCCAGAGGTCGCCCTGCAGCCCGCGGAGGGCCCCGGGCCGGAGGAGCAGGGACCGGGCCCGGAGCAGCCGCGACTGCGGCCGCGCTGGAGCCGCCCGTCGGTGGGAGGGCGGCAGCCCCGGGAGGGACCCGCGCTGGGGGGTTCTGGGGAGCTGCGGCCCCGCGGGAAGGACTCGCGTTGGGGCGGCGGGAGGAGGAATGTCTGCCGGGAGAGGGACCCCGCGGTGGGGCAGGGGAGGGCTGCGAGGGCCCCTCTCCCTGAGGGGGAAGGAGCAGCGGGGACACCTTGTGCCGGCCGGGCTGTGACCCCCATTCCCTGCCCCCTGCGCTGGTGGGGGGGAAGAGGGAGCAGAGCTGAGCCCGGGAAGACCGGAGGGGTTGGGGGCGGGGAGTTGTGTTGTATTTAAGACCTGGTTGTTTCTCTCATTCTCTTTGATGGAGGTGATTGTTTTGTATTAAATGTGTGTTGTTATCCCCAAGTCGAGTCTGTCTTTTGCTGGTGACCATAACTGGTGAGTGAGCCCTCCCTGTCCTTTGTCTCGACCCTCAAGCCCTTTTGATTGCATTTTCTCCTCCCCATTCCTCAGGGGACAGGGTAGGGGTGACTGAGTGGCTTTGTGGTGCTTTTTGGAGCCAGCTGGGTAGGCTCAAACCACAACACAAGTTACTAACTGTCAGTCTCTTCAGACAGTAAATGCACAGTTAATGCTCTGGACATCTTTTAATAGCCTAAAAGAGCAACCATTTCTCTGAACAGGTACTAAGAGGATCCTGGCTTAACATTTATTTCCCAAGCTTCTTGGCTTCACTGTTTTCTTTAACAGAACAATTAATCGAAGTAGCTGACCCATGACAATACGGTCTCCCCCTTACTGAGAATTTTTAAGTGATTTGTTTCAGTCACTGATATTTCAAGAATTAAAAAAAAAATTGTATTTTTAATATAAGTTTATTAAATTTTTGGAAGGAGAAAGCAAATAATTTTGTGCAGTCAGTTTTATAGATAATTCAATTGCCCATCTTTGTTTGCTCTATGTTGACCAAGTTCTCCAGCAAGCTACAAATTAAATTACCTCCCTGGTTTTAGTTCCCAGGGCTCCAATTACAAGAGTGGGCTTTTTCTGGTTTTCAAAATTTCCTAGCTTCTTCCACCATTCCATGCTGAACCTCCTCAAACAGATTTTTCCACCAGATTTATTCTAGTTGTCTTTTGGACTCCATCTGATGCCTGGAGCATGTGTCTGCTCAGGCACATGTATTCAGGGGTTTATTCAGGGGTTTCTGCAGGAGTAACCAGCACACAACCTGGTCTAAGAGCACACACACTTTGGACATACCAAAGACTTATGTGCACAAACACCACATCCACATATCCTGTAATGCAGACCCATAAAAACCTAAGCGTAAAGATCATTACCCTGTAATATTCCCAGGAGCACACCTTGCTCTGGCACATGCTGCTGGGACAACGATTTCAGCCTCCTGTGCTGTATGCAGTCTGAAATCTAAGACGTCTTATCAGTTTAAAATGGCATTAAGGGAAAAGGGTATATGTTTACCACATCTTTCATGACTAACGTCATACAAGTAGGCAACACTTTTTTCAAATTTCCACTTGTTTAATGCATTTTGAAAAAGAATTTTGAGAAAGAGCCATGGTGGTTTAAAAGAGAGGCATCTGAAACTATACTTGTTCCCAAGATCCCTGTTCCCATCCCCAAAGCAGATAATCAGTCAAGCTCACTCCTTTCTTACCATCTAGCTCTAACTCTCAGCAGGTCTGAAGCTCTACAGGAATATAATTATTTCAATATCTAGAATTTAGCTGGATGCATAAAAAGATACATAATATCTACCACAGAGAATTGCCTTTTAAAGAAAGAGCATAACAGGTTATCACAAAGAATTGCTTTGAGGAGGGCCACGGATGCCAGGGTAGGATTCATGAGTGTGTTGTTTCCCAGTGCAAACATGCATACAGTTTTGGAGGGTTCCCATGTTTTCTATGTAAAGCCATCCATTTTTCTTAACAAGCAATAGTCTTTCACTGTCTGCATGCTGTCAGCTACCCAAAGACAAAAGTGAGCATATCCAATTTATTTAATATCCAGGAGAAACATGATTTATAACGCTTCTCTCCTAAGGCTTTGTAACCAAATCCTGCTCATCTACCAGTCATGCACCTGAGACTCAATCACACCCTTTGCAGGGCAAGGTGCACCTGAAGTGGAAATGAAGGTCATGGTGCACACAGAGTCCAAACCTTCTTGTTCTCTGCAGAAACCTGCTACATTTCATAGTCCCAGCTTAAAATTGCCTGCCGAAACAGTTCTGGACCCAGTACAGGGCTTCTTCAAATCACTGCTCAATCGTGCGCTTGGCTATTTACAACAGTGCCTTAAAGTCAGCACAGGGAAGGGGAAGAAGCAGTGAAGTGTCTCTGAAGGTTATTTTTAGCTCTTTTAATAAATCTTTAATAAACCTTCAGTAAATTGTTTTATCTCTTCTATAATAAATCTCTTAATGAGCAATTCTGGAAGTACAGGGCTCAGCAGACTGGAAAATCCCAGCTTATATCATGATTTCCTCTCTTCCACACCTCATGGCAAACTCTTTATTGTTCAGGGTACCTAATGCCCTAACTAGTGCTAGGGCTTCACTATGCATGGCACCACACACATACACAAATCTTAAGACTTCCATGTAGCGTTCACATCCTAGTATCTTAAGGCATAGTTCACACTTAACATCCAGCTAAGCTGAAGGAAAGCATTGTGTCAGAAAGCAAGGATTTTGTTGCATGCATGCTAGGACGGAAAATACTCAGGGATCATATAACTTATTTCCAGGCTTACAACAGGCTTAGCTGGCCACTTCATATACCACTGCTGTAAGAGAGCTAACAGGTATGACTCACAGCCAGAAAAGGTGCTTTTATTTACCAGTTTATCCCTGCCTCAGCCTGGTGACACCTGATGACCTTCCTGTTTAACAGAAGTGAGTATTTAAGCACTAACAGAGAAGGCACAGCCCTCTTCTCCAAAGATGGGCACAGAGCAACCTCCTTGCCAAGGCTACACTGGGAACTCACAATTACACACACTGAGTCCACCTGTAGCACTGTCAACAAGCTCTCACTGCCCAAAGTTATTTTTGCATCTACGTAAAATAGGGAAGGGTTTCCTCAAAAAAACACCCACAGTTTAATCTTCACAACAGGTGACTGGATACTGTGAGAATGACTTGGTCGATGACATTGGACCTACAGTGCAGTAAATGAATAACCATTCAGGTCAGGCTCTGACTAGACACCCACTCTTTGACATGGCTTGTCAGCAGGTGCTTTGCATTTGAATTCACAGCTGATGGCCACAACAAAAATACACTAGCTTGGGCTTGCTTTTGTGTTGTTTCTGAAACAAACAACACTACTTAAATTTCATTAATTCAACAAAGCATCCATTGGGTTTCTTTCTGCCCAACTTCTTTCAGCAGATTTTAACACCACGACAGTTCCACAACATGAAACAACCAGCAGACAGCTTGAAGGAACATTTCTGGGAGCTTGTCCCACAACTCAGAGCTACACTAAGAACCACTAAAACACAGTCATGGTGCACAGGTACTCTAGCATGTTTTGGTTACGCTTTCTGCTTTTCAATGCCAAAGTGGAGCAGAATTACATCCAGTTTCATACATGAAGCAGAAGCAGCACTGTCCCTCTGTTTAGAAAAACTAGAGGCCTCTTAAAAACTGGAACTAAAACTAGCACAATTTTTACTTTCTGGATTTAGAATTCCCTTTCTGTCCACCATTTTCTTCTTTCCTTTCAGAGGCTTAAAATTAATAAATGATGCTCTCATGGCAGCCTCTGAGATAAAGGTGTTGCGCTCAAACCACAACCATCATGTACTTTACACCGCCACCAAGGAACCACTGTCATGGTCCATGCACTTGGAATGATATGGGAAAGTAGAAAATATCTGAAAATATTCTTTTTGAAATATGTGATATGCTTTAGTCTCTGCAATATTAGCTAGCCAGCCTTGTCTTTGGTAAACAAGAGTGTAACCCCCTGCCCTTGGCAGGGCTTAAGTAGGGTCTCTATCACTCGAAGGCCTGCTTCATTGTGCTCAAGTAGGGTCTTGGTCACTCGAAGGCCTGCTTCATTGTGCTCAAGTAGGGTCTTGGTCACTCGAAGGCCTGCTTCATTGTTTTAGGTGAGATGGGGATGGGGGAGGAATTGTATTTGTGCAACAGACCGTGACCACGGAGGGGGATGTTGCCTTGAGCTGTGGTCGGGGCGGGGGGGAGGGGACGACGGGGGACGGGGACGGAGACCCTGCCCAGCTGTGCCTGAACTGCGCACTCTGGAGGATGGGTTCAAAAGGACAATCATGATGAAGACTATCGAGGAACTCTTACTTCCTCCCCAAGACCACCAAAAGACCCCCGAAGGGGAAGACTGCGCCTGCGCAAGGGGGAGGAGATCTAATTTACATCCGAAGCGGGACAGAGCGATAAATATGTAAATATGTAAGTTTTGTTGCTTTAAATAGGAGGCAATTACCGCGGCTCGGGGTGCAAGCATCCTGAGGGCACCTGACCCTTGCTGCACCCAGCGCTGCAGAGCTGTAATAAACATACCTGCTTCACAATCAACTTGGATTGCGGAGTTCTTTCGCAGATCAGGAAGAGTATCACCATGTGGAGAAGGAGGAGGAAAAAAAGAAAAGATGGCAAATACAGAGCAGGGAAAGCCTCAACTGTAGCAATTTGCAAGTGAAAACAGAATTTTTCCTATATTTATCTGGCCAATACTACTTTATTCCAGCAAACATCCACTCCTGAAGGAGAAACATGGTTGGCATTTGCTTCCTATGAGCCTGTGCAATCTGAAATTGGACATGTGCCCCTGATATAGCTGCAGGAGGGCCACTCAGCATCAGAAGGCAGCAGTGTTTTGGATAACACAAGTCAGCTAAGGGTATCTGGACAGCCTCCAGGCCCCCTCACCTGCTGATGGAGAACTATAATTGTAAGCTATGTCAACAGTCATATCCACACCTTGGCACCTACCGCAACTCTGCTTTTTATTCCCAGTTAATACCACAGCACTGAAACACTGAGCGACACAAACCATGGCCTTATCTGGTTAATAGTATCAGCAGGGGTTATCTTACTACAAGGTAAAAAGGTGTAAAACAACTGGCTGTCAATACTGCTTCCAGTATTGTTCCATCAACTGTGTAAGCTGTCCTTTGTGGGCCCCTGCTCCTTTCACTGCTTGGAACACACAAGGTGCTTCAGCAGGGAAAGCCTGAAATTGGAAATAGGTCTGCAAGGGCTGCAGAAGTACGTAGCTGCTTGACAGTAAGTTTCAGCAACAGCATGAAGGCAATTTAAGCAAGAGTCACAGTGATTGCCCACACTGCAGAAGAGCCGAGTACGCCATGGCCACCAGTGGAGATGGTTCGGCTGCACTGATGTTCCCAGCAAGAAAATTATGAGCAAGAGGAAGAAACTCCAACACAAGAAGCTGGCCCAGAGCCACCAACCCACACAGCAGGGGACACTGACAGAGGGGGACCAAAAGGCAGCACCATGAGGGGCAGTGTTCCCCGCTCCTGCTGGATCTCAGCGAGAGCAAGGCATCCCTCCTTGTGGGACTGGAGAAAGAACCACCAGCTGATTGTCCTGCATGTTTTGTTCATGTAGTATCCAATTGCAGTCATTTAAAGGTCAAAATGTATGCTTCCAGGATCCATATTTCACCAGCTAAGCATTGGCTCCAACATTCATGGGTGCTGAGAACAGAAGCACGTGCATCTACTAAAGATTTCTTTAACATTTTTCTCCCAAATCTCGAGCAATCTTGTTTCCCAGGCAGTGCAGATCAGGAAGAGGGATGATCTTGAAGCGTTCCCTTTAATTGTAGCCCTTATGCAACAGGACACTTCCCCAATTGAAACCGTGTCCTGTTCACTTGATCTCTCTAGAAAGCAGCTTCTGAAGATGACCAAGATCTAAAGAGTACTATAAAAACTTAAGAGAAGCATCACATAATTTATTGCCTGCGCTTCTCAGAAGCTATGAATACTCCCAAATTTTCTTCCCTCCAATTCCCGAAACAAATCCACTGAAAAGCATCCAGGATTTATGAGACATCAGACTGATGTTAGCTGCCTGCTTCTTGGAAACACCTTTGCCTACAGTCTTCCCTGTTACTCCATCAGTAATGAAGTGAATCTAATCACTCTGCCATGAATCATTGAGCTGATAGGCTATATTAGCTAGGAAGTACTCAGAGCAGCTGTTTATTTTAGTGCTATTTGAAGTCATTAAGTAGCTACACCACTAAATCATCTGAGAAAAAAAAAAAAAAAAAGGAAAGAAAAAAAAAAAAAGAGTCAGCTCAGAGTGGGAAGTGTTTGTATGTGAATGCCCTTTTCCTTTTTTTTCTGCTTCCTGTCATTAAAGGAACATAAAGTTCATCTTTGGCTGAGCCTCACAGGACATACCATTTCATAATGTGCAGAACACTGTCAAACATACTGGCCAAACACCAAACACTCCCAAAGCCAGAATGTTGTCAAATTTGGGGTACTAGCAAAATAGGTAAAGAATAGCTACACTCTATCTTTGAAGTAGCATTTCTATACCTGACAAATGCTTTACAAAGATGAAACTACTCTTGCTTCCTGATTTTAAAATATGCCCTTCTACCTAATAAGTATGTAAAATACTGATCTTTTAGGGAAAAAAAAATTGTTTGTACGGAATAAAAATCTTACACTATGTACAATGTTGAATTGTTAATTATGTATATATTACAGGAAAAAGAGCTTCCCAGGAGGATGCCTGCATAGAAGATGGGGGCAGGAGTGGAAGAGTTCTAATATTGCACAATTTGTTTGAAGTTTCTGAAAACCATCACCATGCAGATGCATTTTATCAATACTAGCCATAAATTCTGACCTCACAAAGGAGAAAGTTGGGGTTTTTTTGAACATATCCTTATGTATATAAATAAACAATACCTAATATACATACATACTTGTATTTGTACACACACATCCCTCTGCTAAGTCTAAACATACCCTGTAGATGCTTTCATCTGTGTTGTGTATCACTGAAATAGGACCTGATCATTGCCAACATTGTTCTAAGTCAATTTAAGAGAACCAGTTTCTAGCCAGCAAAAGCAACATTTTAGATACTGTTCTTATTTAAAGATCAATGCATTTCAGAGGTAACTCAACCTCACAATCCTTCTCTCTTTTCTTTCTTTTTTTTTTTTTTTTTTTACTATAATAAATTGCAGGAAAGGAACAGCTTAGAGAGGGCATGGCTGTGTTGGTTTCTTCTTATTCTTTTCATGTAGTTCTATAATGCAGTAAGATCCACAAAGAACAATACACTAACTTTCAATGTTATTGCTTGATTTTCCGCTTGAGAACATACTCTCAGAGCTGTGGTATATCTTATTACATGCAAGGCTTTTGGATGCAATCTGGAACAGACTTCCTGACCACATGCAGTTATTCAAGTCCTTGCAGTGACTACCCCCTCAGAACATTCACATGGGGGAATGGGGAGAGAGGATGTTTAAACCTAATTATCACAGCTAAATTCAAATTTGATACTTACCAGTTTTCAACCTAAAATCCTCTTTCCCATTTCAATGTATTATGGTATTTTCCATAATATCCTGTCATAATTGGGCTGCAATCTTGTTTATATTGAAGTTGCTGGGAATTTTGCCACTGGAATCAGGAGTCAGATGTAATGCTGCAAAATTCTAAGTGGTGGTTTGCCAAACAGAGGTCATTAAATGTTTCCAATAGATCCAAAAAAAAGAGAAAATACATTATAAGATTGTTAAAGTATTTGGGAGCTTGCTTCTTGCAAATCATTACTGGAATCAGTCAGCCAGTCACAAGCAGGATCAACACACAAGCATTTGACTGAGTTATGTCCCCTTTGCATTAATGAAACCATATGTTTTAGTTACAACATCGCCTCTTACGTAAATATTAAAATACTGCCAACTAAAAAAAAAAACAAGCAGGCCATATATTCTCTTGCAAGGTGCTAAAGCACTAAACTACTTTGTGACAGGATTCTGATTTGTTACAAATTTCTGTTCCTTTCTCAGGCAAATTTATTTCAATAATAATATAAAGAAGCTTTGCAGTACTGATAAAAATGTAGATTCATCTCCACTGAGACGACAGTTTTCCCAAACATTTTGATGTATTTGAAAGATGAGGTATAGCAGCCCAGACCAACACAGCTGCAGCTTCTCAGATCATAAATACTGACTTTTCAAAACAAGCCCCTATAAATCTGTCCACTTATTATGGAACAACATGTAAAGAGATGTGGTTCAAAGAAAGGTGTCACAGGACGGTCTTCACGTTCATCCAAGTTATATTCCTATCCCTCCGCAGCCTGAAGCTGGAGGCAACCAGTAAATTTCAAGTCAAGCTCACCTTTTATTCTGAATGCATATATTTATTTATCCCAGGCAGCACAGTGCACACTTCAAAAAAAAAAAAAAACCCAAACCAAAACTAAACAAAAAAAAACCCAACAAACCAACAAACCCACATAGTATTATTTAGATTGCAAATATATCAGAGAATGGGAAGATAGCGCCAGCTGATGCTGGGGCAGGACCTGGCACTGCAGGCTGCAATCTGATGGCAGCACCTGGAGTCCCCAGAGAGCTGGCATTCTCCTTCCAGCTCTACCATCCATTCTGCTTATTTTTAAGTAATCTACAGGAATATGTTTGAAGTAGATACCAGTCCCATCTACCCTGACAAACACAGGATCGAATGCTGCCCATCAGAGTGCATAGGGGAATTGGCTCCCGAAGCTTCTCCTGACAAGCCTGTGTTTGCACCCGTGGAGCTGCATGTTCTCCTCTCTCCCCTGAGGCTGTGTATCTGGAGGGAAATTCTCCCACTCCCAAGTTTGCATTTCTGTTTTGGATTCTCTGTTATGAATTTAACTTGATTGTACAACAGGGTCAGTGAGAGACAGGCCCAACTACAGCATTCTCCAATTTTCCTGATACAGCACTATTAACCAGAACATTAAAGCACAAAAATAAAAAGCCCAAAAACTACAAGTAGTCCCCTGTAAAACATTTGCAAAAGATGATTAAATTAACCTCAGTTTAAGAATTACAGTTCTTTTCCTTACCTAGGTGAAATACTGGTTAGTATAGCATCTGGAACATTTTACCCTAACCACTGAATATTTAAACATTTAATAGCGGGATGGGAAAGAACAAAATAAAAAAAACTTCCTACGCACCCAGAGGCCGTTTGGGGCCAGACTTCCGAGTATTCCCAGAGCTACACAGAGATTAAGGTCAAGTGTCACAACAAATACTTTACATTCAGCAATCTTCAGTAACTGTAGGCACACTTCCCTTCAAAAAGAAGAGTGAATCATCCCTCTTCAATATAAGCTAGTTTTGAAATATATTAATACAAGGTGGAACATTTCATTCTTATTTATGATTAAAAATGTAATACACAGGTATTCAAGAAAGCCTTTTATGAAATAGCTGCACATGTCAAAACACATCCTAGGTAAAGAATCTATATTCACATAGTACAATCAGTCACAGAAATGCTGTAACCACAGAGCGCAGCATCTCTCTTGTGCAGGCATGCTTCTCTACAAAACAGTAAGTCTAGCTTTTTCCCAGCACTAACAGAAAGTTTATGGCGATGAGTTATAAGCAGTATTTCAGGACTGAGAATGGATATTTCTAATCCAATCAAAAATACCATTTCAAATTTGCCCTTTTAAAAGCCTGCAGATGATTGCTGTGACCCTGCAGACACCACTGCATCTTGACTTGCTAGCCTGAACCATGCCAGAACTCACTGAAGTGACAAGGCCACCGCCAGCTCCAGAATTAAGATGCATTAGTGCTGAGCAGAGGACCAGAAGCCTAAAGCATTTGGCATTTGTCACAGACCTTGCTTCTGAAGATACTTAGCAGAATGGCTGCTCTGACGTGGCTGGGAGCTAGGAAACTGCATCTATCTCCAGTGACCTAGATGTAAAAAGTCCTACAAGACAGAGATGTAGAAAGTAATGGAGAAGACTGTTTTGGCACTCTGTTTTGGCACAGCAGCTTGTGCACTGTGAGCCAGTGTTGGTTTCATTCCCACTGTTGGTTATTAGCCTAAACTCTACAGCAATTATGAAGCAGTATTTGTGTTACAGTTCTGAAGCCTTCATGCTCTTCTGCACTCATCCTCAAAGCAGAGGAAAAAGTGAGAGGGCTGCATGTTGAGGCTGAAAGCAATTTCAGAAGACAATCTGTTGAGCAGCAACATGAGCAGGACAACCCTCACAAGAAAACTCTACTCACCAGGACATGTCACAGACAGAAAGAAAATCTGAAGTGTATTGTACTTCAGGTGAATTTTTCTAACAGCACAGCTTTAAAGCTCATTTTCAAATGTCCAAGAGCCTTCAAGGACAGGAGAGGACTATTCCCTAGACAGGAGATACAGCCTATGCAACTTTAGAAATAATAGTTACTTTCCAATGGGATGCAAGGGATGATGATAATTTATGAAAACACATGAAGACCATGCATAATTTGCCATTTGACTACTATTCACAACACAATAGGATAGTTCAGCCTACAAATACATGTATACAAATATAGAAAAATAATTTGAATTAATTTAGCGGGTTTATGGCATTTACATGTACGAGTTTCAAGAATCCACTTTAATAACATCTGACTCTATAATTATTCTTAGTATTTTTTTAAATTTTTGTATTTATATTCCATTAACTATTTCCATCTGCTATACAGCTGAACTACTGGCACTTTCCAGAGAGATGGGCTTTTTCTGATTACCTTTATTTTTTCTCTTGCACATAGGGATTAATTGGTCTTTATACCTGTTGTCTGCCAACACTTCTTGAAAATTCAGTCTAGCAGTCAGAACTGAGCTTTTTTTTTAAAAAAAAAAAACAACCTTCATCACACAACATGGTTACAGCAGCTCCTATACTACCTCAGATGCTCTCTAATTTTCAAGTAGCCCTAGGCAACAAGACACCTACAGTGTCATTAGCGTAGTATCATTAAGCTATTCTTTTTCATTACAAGATAGCATAGAGAGCATTTTGGAGTACAACTGCCACCAGGAAAGCAACTGGAAAGCTTTTTATGTAAATCAAATGAGGAGAAAGCAAGCAGCCCACTGAAACATAAACTTACATTCATATCTGAAAAACTTCTTGCTTGCACAAATCAGTAGGGTTTTTTTTTTAGTATTTCAAAACGGTAATTTAAATGCAAATTGAAGAAACCGTTTAGATATTTGCTTCATCTTCTTGTAATATGTATATGTATTAATTGAAGACAGATTTATATGCCTGTCAAAAAAAGAGAGGCAAAACGATCTGTCCTGAAGTATGCATTCACCTGCTGCCCGTTAGAACTTGTCAGCTTTGAGATTATACTAGTGAGAAATTCTGTTAAGCATTCATTGCCATTACTTTCTTGCCAGTTTTGTTTCCAAGACCTGACACAATATCTAAGGATGCCCATGAAAAACGCTACATCTGTTCAGGCTACTCCATACTCAATGGAGAGTTTTTAATGAGCTGATTCACTTTGGTAGGCAAACTGCTGGAACAGCTGAAACACTAAGTTTTACACAGCTGAAATACATAGGATCAATCCCTCCTTTCTTTGCAGCAAGCATCATGGTTTTACTTTGGCTACCACAAGACATGTTTCTCTGCCTCTGTCAGCTTGTCATTAATCACAACTCAGACTACAGAACAATAAAGCCAATATCAAAATCATAGTCAGCATCCTGCGTTGGTTCATGACTTAATCATTTCAACTTACTAAATTTAACATATCTCTGGAGTTTCCCTACTGGTTTCCCCAAAAGATTATCATTGTTCATTTTTAATTTCTGGACACAAAATAGTCACACAGGAAAAAATGACAATAATAAAGTCAAGAACAGGGTTCTGCTGAGAAACATGCAGTGATGAACTGCAAGACAGATTAAAATTGAATTCCCCAGCTTGAAAGTCAAGGTTTGGCTCAATTCTTCCAAGTCATCCTACACACAACTATGGGGCTTTGCATAATTTGTTAGGCAGTCAACTACATTGCTGGGATAAGTTTAAATTTAATTACACTGAGGCCAAACTCTCTCCTCACTTTCAATGAAGAAAATGTAGGATGACTCAAATTCACCTAGACACTGTAAATAAGTCTAAACACAAAACTTTCAACTTTGAAGAAGGGTATCTGTGTCTGAATGAGGCAGATTAAGTCAAATAGGACAAATGTGCAGTATAACTACACCAGTAAATACAGGTGAAGCAACCAAGTGTATTTAGTGACAGAATAACACATTCTTTGCCCACATGACACATTGAATTAATTAAATAGACTTGATTATCCAATACAGAAACAAAAATAGAGCAGGAAAATGTTGTTTGGCTTTTTTCAAAGTTATGTCAGCAGATCCAACCACTCTTCTTCAGCCCACTCAAAATTACTGCTGTGAAAAATACATAGAAATCCAACCTCTTCTTCAAAATATCATCCTAATGCATAGTCCAGACAAACGCACAAACTGTGCTAAGGACATCATACCCATTTTCCCAAAATACTTTTTTTCCAAGCAAAGACCTGTACTCCAAAACAAATGCCATCTATAAAAGCGGTGTCTTCTTAGCATGGGCTGCTAGAACTTGTAACAGGCACAAAAATTGCAAACTTTCAGACAAAGATGAATAGGGAGCAAAACACAGCTGCAACTGTCTGTAAGGGTACCTATTCACCATACCCACCGCAGGTCAAGTCATTCCACGAGCTCTGCTGCATATGCCTACACCAACGCTTGGGAGCACCGTTAACATGGGCTAAGGTTTAGAGCATCACATGAAAACTTGAAAAGTCCAGCTTGCTTAACAGCAATGGGAAAGAATGACCGGGGTGTACAATAGCCTGCCGTCAAAAAACGCATTAGCAGGGTGATGACAGAAGCAGCAAGCATTAAGATGCCCTTGCTGAGGGTGGGTAGCTTTACAGCCTTACCCAGGCAGGGCTGCCCTAAAACAACTGCCCAGGACTGCTGTGGCCACCAAAACAGGAGGCTGCAGAGGGCAGTACTGCCATGCATTTGGCTTGCATCACCCAGCACAGTACATCACAGGCAATAAAAATGAAACACTAACTTTATTAACCTATAGTTGATGAGGATCATAAAGTTTCCTTGATTTTAAGGTCTCCTTGAAAACCAGTGGACTCTTAATGGTATCAGACTTTGCACATGCTGACACTGTAATTGGCCCTTGACAATGAAGGCTGAGACAACACCCTTTTCAGTCCTGCCCACGTGCCCTCATTGTGACACTTTAAGGAGCAAGATTTTTTGTGACGCTGTGTGAATGCTTTGGTGAATAAGACCAGGGTAGTTTGCAAAGGGTAACTGGGACGTGGAGTGGCAAGGACAGGACTGGATTGCCAACTCTCAGAGACCACAGTGAGGGCAGAAACACAGCTAGCTCTAAGGCAGGAAGATAGAGGAGAGAGGAAGCAAGGGCCCATCAAGGATGAAAAGGGGATTGCAATTCTTTCCCTTAGCAGGACAAAGAGAGAGCTGGAAAAAGCCACAGAGTACAGGAACAGCCAAAGGCCTGGCTACAATACCACTGCTTGCTGCCACAGGATACAAAATCTGAAGTAAATTGGAAGCAGCAGCAAACAAGTGCTGCTCTCAGCTAACTGCCTGGCACTGTATCCGGGCAGAGTTCAGCCTGTTTACAAAGTCTTTACATTCAAGAGGTCTTCACATACTACTTTGTCACCCACCTCAGTAGAAGAAATAAATGGATTTGGAGAGGTTGATCTGTGAGTATTTAGATTAATTTTAAGCATAGACAAACTATTCAGTAGGCCTGTTTAGTAGCAAAAATTAGAGAGGGGTTCTTTGTCACACTGCAGAACAAAATATTGCTGTGGAGCACAGACAGAGGTCAGTCACCACTGTCTCACATGCACGAAAATCCAGCTTAGATTTAACCCCATTTTGTTTAAGAGCTGGCCAAGATTAATCACTTAAGTATATAAATTAGTGAAGCAACCACTAAAAGAACCGCCACACATCCACATAACATTGATCTCACCATCAATTCACAAAAAGCAGTTTTCACACTACTGTTAGAGAAAACATGAATTCTACTGAGGAGCAGGGCTGTACAAAACCTTGATATTTGTCTTTGCAGCAAGTTATGCCACTGAAGGAGGCAAGAGCAAGATGAAGAGCTAAGCACAGTATTTAATCTTTACCTTTCTTTTCAGAAACAGAAGAAGGTTAAGTACAACAGACCTCCAGCTACATCAAGGCTGAAATTGTCCAAAAACTTTTGGTAGAGATTTTAGTTGGACTCTGAACTGTATGAATTTCCTGCTTTAGAAAATAACAACAGCATTGATATTAAAACAAACGATAATATAAAACCATCAAGGAATAGGGATGGTGACCAATTAAAATGACAGTTTTGAGTTCAAATTCACATAACTCAGTAGCACTACACTTGTCTCAATTTCACTTACAGACTAAGAAGCACAATACACCTTAGGAAAAACATAATGTCTCTATTTTAGGTGCGGGGACTCAACCAAGGTCTAACATGGTTTGAGGGGGTATCACACATGCCATCCAGCACTAGTAATTACTAATGTGCATCTCTGCATGACAGATTATATCTTATCACACAGCAATTTAATCTGTTGAATTATAGTGTCATCAGTCAGACGTTTAATTACTATGGAACAGAAGCCTTATTAAATCTCTTCCCCAGCCTTTGTTGGTGCAAGGCAACGTATGAATGTGACCAAACCTTCAGGGCTTTTCCAGGAGAGTATTCTCTATTTATTTTAAATAACATATTAATATGTAGTTGATGCTGTTAAAATAGAAAATTAATTAAAAGAGAGCTGATGCATTAAAAAAACAGCTGCAGATCCAACAGTACTTAATGGTACTCCGAGAACGTAAACCTCAGTTATCCCAGCTTTGGTGTCGACACTCTCCGCCAAACATATCTGAATTGTGGTTTTATCATTGAGGTACGTAGGAGTCCCAAGAGATCAAAAGCACTTTCAAATGGAAAACGACTGTCACATTTTTCCCTCCCATCATCTGCATGTGTGGACAAAGCTGTACTCAAAACACAATAAATCAACATACACACGTACACCTATTACAGCACCGTCTTTAAGACAGCCCACTTCTTCACAAATCTATGTGGCTTTAAAAAGACTGACATGTAAAAAGCCTCTAGGGATTCTTTAAATGGGTTTTAGTGCCCTGAAGTTTAACTCTCCTTTGACAAGACTTTTAAATGACAATCTCAAATATACATTTTGAGTCAACGGAGCAATTACAGCATTTTAAAGAAAAGCTGGTTAGGTATCACAAAAAATTACAACGATTAATAATACGGAACAACAATAAATGGATTTGCAATCGTTTGTGGCAAAATACTGCTCTTTGATTCATACAGATCGCCTCTAGAGATACACAGAAAGAACAACCCTCTGCAGGGAAAACGTGCTTGTCCATGGGCCTGGCTCCTGCCATAATGACTACTTCCCAAAGTAGCATCCCGGCCTCTCCTATGTGCCTGTGCTGCTGGTCTCTTACCACTTTCCAGGAAGAACTACTAGTGCTATAATTGTGAGTTGTGCACCATTTTACATATTCACAATACATTTTTATTTTTACTTAGAGCAGAATTATGTTAGACACACCTCGATGCTTGTTTTTTTTTCATGAGGCAGCACACATCCAAAAAAATGAGATAAATGTTTACATTTTAGTAGTCATAGAAAATACTGTATTTGGCAAGCTATCCATTTCTTGTATTGTACTATAGTTAAACATCTAGATTCTTTATTACTTTCAAGCTACACTCAGGTTGTAATACTAATTCATAAACTGTAAGGTAATTATGCATATAATTCCAGGAAAGCAAAATTACTGTTATCTGGTATGTGCCAAAACATACCCCTAACTATTCCCACTCCCAAAAATGTCTGTACCAAGCGCAGCAGTGAAAGGGGGAGAAACAGCAAGGACAGCCTCACTTTAACTAACACTTCCAGTTAATTACTACCTGCAGTGTATCTGGCAATACATGTCAAACAGAAAAATAGACGTCCAATAAACAGAATGGGAAAAATTTTGGAACAGCTAAAAATGGCAATGGTTTCAAATATCCATCACTGCCAAAGCTATGACCCCTTCTATCAGCATCATCCAAAACAGAACAGATGGAAGCTAAACATGCTTTTATCCATCACAGGCCCGTAACAAACTGCAGGCTGCTCTCCCTGCCTGGATTCTCCTTCACCATTTCAGAAGTGCTCCTCTGCAATACTGCAAACAGAAATACAGCATGCACATGCATGCATGCCTTGCACAAACAAATTTTATACTACAACTATTCTTTTGCCTTTACTATACATAGCTTAACATGACTTTTCATTGACATGGCAATAACAATGGTATTGTCCAAATGATTTCATGTTCCCCCGATATAAATACTCCCCTTTACATAACTTTTTGGTAACCCACTGTTTAATTCCATTATTCATTCTCCTTAGCTCCAACCTTATTGTCTCTCACAGCTTCACTTTACTGTTCAGCTTCCCTGCTGCTAAAATTATGCTCTCCTACCCCTGCACCATTTTATTCCCATAGCTGAGACGTTAGCATTTTGTTCTCTGAGCAAAGATGTACCTAGTGGTTTAGGCAGTTTTTCGTTAAGCCCCCACTCTCTTTTTCTCTGTCCCTAGAAAATGAGGTACACTTAAGAGATGACAGTAAGCCACAACTTACAACTGGAATTCATGAAGTGCAGGCGCCACATCCTTCTGAAGGAAACCAGCCCCTGGTATAGCTAATCTTGTTTGGGGATGTTTATCCAAGTTCAGCAAGGTCTCCGCTGAGCCAAGTTCATTCTCTCATCAGCCTGTGTAAACCTCCTGTTATTACCCCTCTAACATTTCTAAGAAGTTTAATAGTGTTATTGTCCTTGACAGGCACATTATTCCACCACAGTTTGGGAGCCCCTTGCTGGCCCCACAGGTAAGCAGGACCCACTTGCTCCTGGTGAAACGCGTCCTTTTGTGGCAGGAGCAGAGAGGCATGCAGTGTCCGAGGCACCTCCATCCTCTCCTCCAGCACTCGCATCACTGTAGCATGCAAGGTACAGACCTGGTTGCTATTTTACCACCACCGCCTGCTCCTATCTCTTGCCAAAGACAGCAGCCCAGCGGGTGCCCTGCCAGCTCCTTCTGCCAAGGTCGAGGACAATAATACGCTCTGTGCTCTTGTGGCCGAGTTGTGCCAAATGGTAGCAGATGGCATCTTCCTCCCACATCCCGTAGCTGCAGTGCTGCAGTTAGCAAGCCACCAGATCACCCTTCCCTGGGTGTTTTCCTTCTCCCTCCACATTGGCACTCAGCAGACTGGCTGACAAGGCTGTCACATTTTCCGTAACTGCCCTGAAAGAAGCCCTTTGCAGAGCGGATCCTTCTGCCAGCCTGGGCTGCATACAACCAGTGCGTGGACAAAAGGGCAGGCTGGCCCCCGGGCATGCGCCGCCTGCAGTGTACACCATGGAGCAGGAATGGTGGCTGCCAGGTGCAGCTTGTTTCAACCCAGAGCAGCAGTTGCTTCTCCCACAGAAGAGACTGGTCTGCAGCAGAAGTCAACATAATACCATCAAGCACTGCTCCTTGACATTATTCCTTCATTAATCATCACCTAAACTGCAGACCAGCTTCATTAAGACCTGATAGTCAACCTTGCACTTGTAGTTTGAAACTCTCTTCAGAAACATACATCAATCACTGTTACTCCTTGTTATTTCTTCCAGAAACTAAAAGCTAACCAGACATCAAAGGTATGAATATAGTGGGGATCTGAAATACAGCACAGAAGATCAAGATTTCACAGTTACGCCCATTAGCTTTATAAAGACATACAATTTAATTAGGAGATCAGTACAAGCTACAACTCCATGAGGTGAGATGAGACAACATCACCCTGGGCAGACATTCACATCCCACAGAAAGGTTCTCCTTTTCTGTCAAAGGGAAGGAGTCAGGCTAACCCAGCTTTTACCATGATGAATAACAAATTGTCACCACATACTAGTACATGATATAACTGTGCAACTGGCAGATATGAGACAGAAATTCTGCTTTTCAGCTTTAAATTTGACACCTGTGCCGAAGAAACAAAGACGAGCAAGGTCCTCTCATTCACCGTGGGCTTAAAAAGTTTTCTGCCACTTGTCTAATACAAGGCTGAAAACCAAGAAAGATGACACTTTATTTTAAATAAGGATCAATGTTCCCCTAGCACCAGTAATGGAAAAGGGGGAAGATGAAAGAGTCTGCAGAAGGACTGGATGAAGAGCAAAGGACTTGTGAGCCTCTTACCGCCGCAGCCACAGCGCGGAGGATTAGGTCAGGCAGCAACACACAAGCACATGAGAAAACACAAAGCATATATCTGCCTCAAGTTCTGTAAGCTTTAGGAAAATAATCTGATTTCTATTCAGATGACCTAGGCACTAGGAAGTACCGTATTTTGAGGATGTTTGGCTAAACCATCCTTTAATCCAAATGGAGCTTGCATTTCCCAATACCTCCAGAGCTGAGAGGGCTTCACAAGCTCACTGCCTGCATACTTTTGCCTCCCACATTGGGGGGCACAGGCTCTTTGCTGCATCAAGAAGGTGAGATCTGCCTTCCAACTCAGCCACTGACTTTCCAGACAGCTTCAGGCAAGTCACCTACCCTCTGTCTTTCCTGCCATTTCAAGTGGGATACCACCAGCCGTGTGACACAGAAGGTGTATGCATTTTGATTTACTTTCTGCATCTGCAGAGGTTCTTGCCGAAAACAGCAATAAGCATAGGAATTTAATTATGATTATTACTATTGCAGAAGACCGGCAGACATCTACTACAGAACACCCCACGTAACAATACCTTGAATGTCTATACTTTGGGCATGCCTCCACATTTCTGTCTCAGTTCTTCCTACAATGCTATTTTTGTTGCTTAGTCTAATCAAGTGCAGATCATCTTTTAACAATTGAAATATAGAAAGTGCACACAGGCAATTGTAATAAAAACATTATCATCTTATCATTAAACTTTTGCATGTTGACTAAAGCTGAGGGATTCTCAATTCTGTGAGCAGAGGAAGGCAGCAAAGTAATCATTATTACAATCCATCAAAATAAGGTCAGCAATATGAATATTTAGGAAAATCTTTTCTCAAAAAGCTTGAGCTACCACTGCCTCTGATTTTTTCCCAGTATTCTCTACCCACTTCACAGAATTTGTTTGGGAACCTAAGTTTCAAGCTGTGCTTCATGATATGCCAAGGATACTGCTGACAGGAAACAAGCTAAAAATCAAAGCCCTGAACAGGATATTCAACACAGAATATGTCATTTCACTGGACTTTTTGATGTCGCCACTAGAGGGACATACATGAAGCTGAAAAAATGAAGCTAGTAGCTATTAAAGATGGCATTCGGACAGCTATTGTAGTCGGGAAGATAAAAGGCATTTTGTCTCTTTTGAGACAAAGTCTGTATTTACACACCAGAGAATGCCAAAGTAGCAACAGACATGATTTTGTATTGGCAAACCAAATAGTGTGTCCATGGCATATAGTTAATGGACATAACACAGACATTGCTGAAGACTTGCTGTAGCTTCACAACTCATTCAAGCCATACAGTTGGGGTGTGATGTATCTTCAGCACCACAGAGCGCACTATTAAAGTTCAGGAAATTCCACACACCTTAACAGAACAATGGAAAAAGCCAATATTGCTTCACCCTGTCACATTTGGTCCCCAAATCACTATCAAAAATTGTCAGAGAAACAAGCTTTCATTCTATTTACCTTCCCACAGACCACCTGGCTTTGTGGGAACTATCTCTGCATGTCTGGTACTACCTAAGCCATTTACCAACATTGATACTGATTGTCAAGCTCCAGTGTTACCTGCAGTGCTGAGGCGGAGAAAAAAATTCCCAGTCTTGCTGTGATTACAACTGGTGTCATTAAAAACAGGGTGGAAATAAAACATGTCCCCAAATGTAATTTTCATTACATGAGCTACATCCTCACTAAGAGCAAATCTGGTGTACATGTACACTGGTGGTGGAAGATATTCTCCACAAACTTGACCTCTAAGTTTGCTTTTATGGCACCTAAGTTTTTAAAGATGCCACCATCATTATGTTCCAAACTCTTGTATGTAGTATGTGACCTCCAAAGTGACACCAGTGGGTCACACAGAGAAGCTCATCCAAATTAATGATACTGCTAACTTAACCTATGGAGCAAACACACTTCAGATCACACGCTCCATGTATTAAGCAGGGCCAAGAAAAGCAATCTGCTTCTAAATTAAAAGACGTAAGTGAAAAATAACTTTTTTACTTCAGCTTTATATACCATGCTTGAGTAATGGCAAAGGCAGGCAAAGAAACAGCACTCATTCAAAATTTTTGTAGATTCTGTGCGGTCTTCTGCCACATGAAATTAACGCCACTGAGAGCAGATGATTGAAAAGTAAGCGGAATTACTTTACAGGAAAGAAAACCAAAGCTACAAGTGTTCAGGAGTTTTCAGAAGTGCTTCATCCATCACCTATCTTTAAAATCGACTATAACTAGGAAATAGCATTCAGAAAGAAGGCAACATTACTACTTCTAATATAAATATGCACACTTTTACTTATAATCTGTACTGGTTCACAAAGATAGAAAGGACTCAAGATAGCAGGGTTTATATATGAAAATTTGTGATGGCTCATATTTCACTTCAAAGTTAAACACCCGAGCCATATGAGTGAGGATAATTTGATTATTTTGCACATGCAGCGTACCTCAGAGAAGACATTTAGAAAAGGCTCTTTTTTTATTTTTCTTTTAAATAGTTCTTGCATCTCGATTTAATGTCTTCAGCTTTAAAAGCAGATGGCATAAATTGCTATAATTTCTATTAGATTAATTTTAGGCTAAAAAGATACTATCTGTGAATGAATATTTCTGTATTTAAAGAAATTATGTTTAAATCAGCTATTGCCGGATCTTCTATGCTAGATACAAGTGCTGGAGTTCTACCAGAAAAGGGACCACATCTTCTGAATGGGAAAAGGTGCGCCATCTTCCCTTCCAGGATAAACAGGACATTTTCTGGTAGTTCTTTAGTAGCCCAAGACTGAGTCACAACAATCTTGATCTTTAAACAGATATGGTACCATGAGGGGATCTTCCACATGAAGGAGACGAGGCAAAACTACTCATATTACTCCACAGATATGCTACCAATCCTGGTCTTGCCTCTCTCTCCCAAACCCCCATATAAAGGTTATAAAAACTTCTCGCTGGCTATCACTAGTTCAGATTTACAATTCCTTAACATTATTAATTTGCAAGGTTTGTACCACTCACAAGGATGCAGGTATCATCCCAACTGAACATGCATGGACATGAAGGCACTTGGCCCAATGTCATGGAAGGAGTCACTGCTGGAACTGGAGCAAAAACAGGTATCTTGAACTTAGTGCTTTCTCTCGGTGTTGTTCACTAGCCATGACAACAAAGGCACAGAAAAACATAGTTAAAAGGGATATTACATGCATTGACCTGTAGGGAACAGAGCTTGAAATTAGCAGATTTTATGGTGCCAGCGCAACAGCTTGGTGGCATGACCCCCCATCTCATTTCACAGGGATGTAGGACTAGGGATAGTTTGGGTCTTGCTTTTCTAAAAACCATGAAGGAGGCGGGTCTCTTATGGGCACGTCAGACATTCGTGCATCACAAGAGCTGCTGCTCGAGATGGAAAAGAGTTCATTCCCATTGAGCCCACACCATTAACCTTGTGAGAAACAAGCAGCAAAGCTTCTGCCAGCTTCATTTCTCTGGCTCACTGACTCCATGCATTTCCAAGGGTCACTTAAAAAAAAAAAAAAAAACAGATCAGAGTTGTTACAGCTTTCTTCCAAGGACAAGAACAAGACAGAGCACGCCAATGTGTCTGCATGCAGAGAGGTGGCTCCCTACCAACTACATTTTTGAGAAATCACTCTGTTAATAAGGATGGCAATGTGTTCAGGAGATCTTCAATAGGAAATGAGCGGCAGTCAAAGCTGCTTTAGCAAGTTACACGGAGATACCTATGCGCAGTAAGGCTGGTGCACATTTGATTAAAAAGCCTACCTGCTCCCTCCAAAAGATATCAGAGGTACAATTAGTTCAGTTGGCAGTATCAGCAGTGCCCTTGAGGTCCTGTGCTCCTGAAAACTAATGAAGAGGCACTGCTGCCCGTCAGTGCGTGCAGGAGGAGGCATTCATCTTTGTGGCAGCACCAATTAAATCTACTGGGGTCACACCAGGAGCAGATAGGAATCCAGTGTAGGGAACAAGTCAAAGCAGCTGACTGGTCTAACGCTTCATTTTGGGGTTTTATATCACGGAGAAAAGGGAATCAATATTGTGCTAGCCATCCTGATGGTGAAAGGAATACAGAGCATCTGCATGACAGGAAAGGTAGAGAGAGTACCTCAGTGCTTGGGTGTGTGTGCATGTGCACTATAGAAAGGTGGTTTTTGCAGCAGGGCAGGAAACATCTTAATACACAATTTTCTCCTAAAGTCAAGAGAAGGGAATTTGCTTACTGCATTGTGTTCCTAACACTCTGCTAAGCCTTCAAGGAAAGCCACTTGCTGTATGTGTGGGTGTATCCTCACCTTGGACATGACAATTACTCCTGCGAAGGCAAGGCAGGGAACTCTTGCCCCTTATTTCTCGTAAGGCTATGCTCTTACAGCAAACAAACAGTTCTACTTCAAAACAACAGACTTCAAAACCTTCTAAAGCATTTCCATCCCTGAGACATCATATTGAATTACACCAGTCACAGTCAAACAGGTCAGCTAATCATCTGCCCGGTTTGCTGTCTCACTGTAAAGTCCAACCTTTCTCACCCCACAGAAGTCCTGCTGTCATATGACTTCTAGAACTGCAAAGTATTGATATCAGAAGAGAAGAACATTAAAACAAAAAGCTATGGTAAGTATCCAGTATGCAACCTGTTAAGGTACATGGGAGCACTACAAGGAAAATTGCTTGTTTAGCCAAAAAAGATTAATCTGTAATTCCCGTTTGTCTTGTTTCCCTTAAGGAAAAAAAATGCAAGTGAACTTATCAAATCCACATTTTCCAGACCTTCCTGAATCATAAATTAAAAGCGCTGCCAATCAGTAGGCGACAAGAATTATTACCTACTGTGGCCTTCCCATTTCAGATGTTTGAGAACTCATGGTGAAGGCCTGGAAGGGCTTAATCTGCTAAACACTGTGTACCAACAAGGAACTGGAGAGTTTTTAATAACCTTACAGCACGCTGGCAGCCATTTATCTTCTCAAACCCCACAACACACTTGTGGAGGCCAAACGACCTGTTCAGCGACACTTAAATCACTGTGACATAGGCATATGCAAAAGAGATCCCTACTGACTCTCAGCCATGGGTGCACAGACCTAAGCAAATCTAAGCTAACTTAAAAATAAGATAGCTATTCTGCAGAAATGAAATAACATTGTCCTTTGGAACTAAAAAATTCACTAAGCTTTCAGAAGTGAAAGCCTATTGCAGCAGTAGAAGCAAAATAGTTTATTATCCAAACTTTTATGTAAAGGAAGCTTAAAAAAATCCCCTCAAACCCACCTCATGCTCCCTACCAGAACAGTTAATCTGCAGGAAGCTTCATTTGCCATATGGTATGCAATTAAAGGCATAAAGAAATAAAGAAAAAGGCCTGTGGACATATTTTATTTTTTTTTTCTGACTAATGAAAAAATAATTCTAACCATTTCAAAGTTCTGGGAATTAATATTTCACTCCCTTACAGAGATTCTCCTACAAAGCAACGGGCTTTTGGGAAACACTCTGTAGTCAAAGACTTCACAAGTCCATAAAGTCAGCCTAGAAACCTGATGAAATACTGCTCACTGTTCTGAGAAAACACAGAGTAAGAATTTCATGCCAGAAAATGAGATTCAAACATGCTGTAAACAGCAACATCTCAAGTCCTCCAAAAGAACACAAAAATACTTCGTAGGACACTCTCCATAACAGCATTGGGGAACACTTTCCTAACACCAATTTGTAAAACCTACTGAAGACTCCTAAATCACCTGAAAATAATTCTTATGAGGAAAGCTGTGATGCAAAAGCAGCCAAACGTTTGAACAGTATCATGGAAGTAAGGACTGCCGGAGTATCAAAACTAAGTCCTGAGACAGGCTTTTGTACAGTGAAACTGCTTTTGTTTCACGTCCTTTCCAGCTGAAGCATTTGGGAAAGTAACTGAAGTATTTTAAGTACATGTCATATTTTGATTTATATCTTGTACTTCTACCTGCAGAAGAAGTAGTAAGTTGTCTCATTGCGGCAATTCATTTAGTTTGTTTTAAATTAGCACCACAAAGGGAACCAACACTTCTGTTGTATAGTATCACTGAGAAACAGCTTTCTGAAAAGATTTACATATAGAAAAATTGTGTACACAGAGAGTTCATCGAAACCAGAGTAAAAATGGTATGATTTTCCTCACCAGTAAGTTTGGGCTTGTCCTCTTGACTACAGCTCTCAGGCCTGACCTTAAACAACAGCGTACAGTGCTGAAGGTTAATTCCTGCCTTCTGCAGTCTCCACCATCCATGACTCAGGAAAGATTTCATGTTCCCTGATAGGAAGAGGGATATCCGAGGAACCATACAGACAAGAAATCTGCAGACATGCAAGTGTAGAAAAAAGCAGCAGCAGAGACTACAGCTTCCCTGAAATATTACAGTTGTTTCCTAACAGTGTTAATAACCCCTAAGAATGAAACCATGCCTTAAGCTGCAGACATATAACTAGGGGCTGCACTGAGAACACTTTTAGAGGCATGAACAGACTTTGGTAACTCAGTACTACCAAAGTGCAAATTCACCCACACAGATGCGTATGCTGGACTACAATACTTTTCCAATGGTGAAAAATACAGCATACATATACAAAGTTTACAATCAAAAGATTCCACAAGGAATATCAAAGACCAACATTTGGAAATGTATGTTTTAGTTTAAACAGTACTAATTAAATATTAACACTCATGCAACTGAACAACTCATCAGAGAAAACTTTGAGAGATTTGTGTCTCTAAGGAAACCCATGCCTTAGGACAGAACATGCAAACAGATCACATGCTAGCAAACATAATCCTGTAAGCAAGCTTGTCTTCAGTGCTGTTTTCTCATGAAATCTGCATGCAATACAGGACAGGAACAAAGAAATACACAAATCCATAACATTCAAATGGTGAAATACCATTGGAACGGTGATCTGGCTTCTTACCCCTGAGGGCGAGCTGTAAAATGATTTATCACTCTCATAGAGCAGGACATCAGCCACCACATGAGGATCTCAAATAACAGCAACCGAGGAGGTAGCAGTATAAGCAACTTAGTTTCCAGGATCAAAGCCCAGTCACTGATGAAGCACATTTCTTCGCCCATTCAATAACCATCATCTCTTCTAGGCAATTAGCTACATAATCCCATGTTATTTTGAGCTGGAGGTGCTTCCAGACTTGCATCAGGAGACAAGGATTCAAGCCTTGGGAGCTCCTACAAGCATCTGAACATCCCTGGGAAAGCCACAGGCTCCTACTGCAAGGCTTTCCATACTGCCCTCATTCAAAATGCCCTCAGGCAGCAACCCTTGGAAAGTCCAGGGGACTCCAAAATAGATGCTCAAGCATTGTGTGAAAAACAATGGATGAGCCTGAGCTTCCCCCTTCTCTGTGCTCATCTCCTCCTGATGCAAATGGAGTGCAGGAACTCGACTCAAGCAGGAATCAAGTCCCTCATCTTCAAACCACCACATGTGCAAACTACAGTGCTTTCATGTGCCTCTGTTCTGCATCCCTGTACCTACAGGTAACACCTAGTTCACTGAAACGCAGCTGGGTCACCTGATTCAGTTCCATGCGAACATAAACGCCTTCCCCCATTACACCGACATTCCAATATAAAAACCTTAGGTTTCCTTTTGAAAGGAAAAAATACACAGAATGAGATTTTTATCTTCTAAATAAAACTAGTAACAATCAGCAAATAAAACACAATCACTTGAACAAACCTAATCACACAACTTTGCTGTATATGCATATTTCCCATTAAAAAGGTATTTATTTAAACCATCTTCTGGTTTCTGTTGAGCGTGAAACATTCCTCCAAGTGCAAGAGAAACTGTTAATAACCACAGACATCACTGATCACCTCATGGTCACACTCCAGTACAGAAAACCCCTGCACAACAGCGTGGCGTGGGCCCCATGCTGTACAGAAGACAGTTTCACTCCTGTAAATTAACTTCATCAGCACAGCAAAAGAAAAAAAAGGAACAATTTTAAGTCTTAAACCATGTCATGACTTAAAGAATGAACAGAATGTTTTCAAAATGCAAATTAAAGGCATCTGTATTTTAATTACAGCATCAAAACTGCAAGATACTTGTCTCCACACACATTTCTTTCATTCATCTTCACAGATGGCTGTGTACAGAGAATTAGTTTCATAGTATAAACCTACTCCCACGTACATTCCCAAAATAATTTGCATGTATTACCAATAAACAAACACACAGACACAAGTTTTCAGGCCACCCACAGACATGTTAGACAAAAAGAGGACTTGTCACTATTGCCTTTGGGATTATAACAAAAATTACTTCGACTTTTAATACACGGAAAACAGAATCCAAGAGCAAAATGAGCTTCAGTGCCATATATTTAACACAACAATCATTTAAGCTGACAAAATAAAAAAAACGCCTGCAAATCGTCCCTGCTGCTATGTAACTGTTTTCTCCTATGAAAGCTCACAAAGGCTAAACAGAACCTTGGCTACAATATATTTTTCTCTATTACACTCAATGACCTGAGTTTTGTTGCTGTCAGCCTATAAAACTGACTTTTGTACCAAGTCACTAAGAGGATTCAGATGACAAACAGTTCCATTACAAGAGGCTGACAATACTTGCCTGGAGAAACAACAGCGACAGAACAACAGTGGCAAAGCTCACTTCATCTTTGCTTAACATACAGCTGACAACACTTCTACAGGCACTGTGATACCTCCACAGTCAGTCCGAGTCTTGATTTTAATTTCATCCCCCAAAGATCAGTGCTGTGGCATGAAATGTCCTATCCGATCTCCCAAAAACTTTTTTTTTGGTCAGGAAACCTTAGCATAATATATCACCAGGAAAATTGCTCCTGTATTAAGTCACTATAGCTGCATGCTTGTTACCAAAGGGGAAAAAATAAATATACTGGTGCTATCCTAAACACATGCAAAATTCCATACTCAGAAATTCCATACTCAGAATTAAAAACAAGCAACCAAAATGAAACAAAAAACACCCTACCCAATTCTCAGGGAGGCTCCAGATAAATATTGAAGGCAGCCCAAAAACTAATTAAAAATTACTTTTTAACTTAGACTCATAGAATGTATCGGGTTGGAAAGGACCACTAAAGGTCATCTAGTCCAAACCCCCTACAATGAGCAGGGACATCTCTAACTAGGTCAGGTTGCCCAGAGCCCCATCAAGCCTGACCTTGAATGTCTCCAGGAATGGGACTTCCACTACCTCTCTGGGCAACCTGTTCCAGTGATCCAACACCCTCATATTAAAGAACTTTTTCCTAATGTTCAAACTAAATCTACCCTTTTCTAGCTTAAACCCATTACTCCTCATCCTATCGCTATAGACCCTTGTGAACAGTTCTTCCCCTGCCTTTTATAGGCCCTCTTCAGGTATTGGAAGGTCACTATAAGGTCCCCCCGGAGCCTTCTCTTCTCCAGGCTGAACAACCTCAATTTTCTCATCCTGTCTTCATAGGAGAGGTGCTCCAGCATAGAAACTTGACTGCATAGAAAGATGGCGTAACAAATATTGCGGGAAATCACGAGAGAGATTGTGCTCTCCCATCAGCATTGCCCATCAGTCCAGCAGCTGGTGCTCCCATTGTCAGCTATGCTGCCCAAGGCTTTTTAACTTGGCCATGAAGTTTGACCCCACGCTGAGGCTTGGCATATAAGGGCTCAGGCTGCAGAAAATTGAGCGAGAGTTGCTGTCACTTTGAAAACCAGCAATAAACAGTTGAATTGTGGGAGCAGAAGCAACACAGATGGTGGTTGAGAAGTAACAATGTACTGGTAACTCAAAACCAAGGTGAAACATTGCATTTTCTGGAGGCTTTCTACAATTTAGGCAACAGCCAGGTACTGTGGTAAAAGCATTCAAACTCAGCAGCAAAGTACGGTCTGGCCTCCATATGTTGTGTATACATCCCACAGGCATCAGTGGTGTTTGGCATAGCGTCATACACAGAAAATGAGTAGTCATCAAGGAAGGTGCCTGAACATTGACAGAAGGGCCTGCCTTCAAAATGTAAATGTTTGATTGTTCAAGCCTTATTCCATTACCATTTCCTACTATCCTGTTATCGGCCAGATTTCCTCCTCTTAAGTAAAATTGCAACCTGTATCTGAGGGAGCTTTCTGCAGTTCAGCTGTGGCAGGTCCCATGCAGGCAGTGACCCTCAGGTGCCATAGAGCTGCCTCTGCATGGTTGCACAGGAAGGTCTGCATGCCTGCACCACAAACACATTTCAGGTCTACAGTTAAATATTCCACACTCGATGCCAAATTCATATAGACCAGAGGCATAATAAGCACACCCAGGGTGAGCTTTATCAGATAGATTAAGAACATATGGAGCGCCAGCTTCAGCAAAATCCTTTATATTGATGCCTTCACATGTGATGTGACAGCAAAGCGTCACTGAAGACATTTTGAGATGGGGACACCCCAGTTTTGTGTACTTCTGAGGAAGCATCTTCTAGTTTAAACTGCTGCAAGAACTAACGCTGCTTCTCCCATGGTCATGTCTATCAGGAGGAGAGACAGCATTATCACTCATGTCCACTTCTGTCTGCTCATCTTATCACCTCTGCTGTAGGGCACAGACCCTATGGCAATAACAGCAACAGCTACAACTACAGAAGCTCAGCTTCTCTCATTCTCATCTACAACATCCAGAAGAAATACAAGCTTAATTTATGAAATGACTGATTTGAAGTTCCATTTTGCCTGGAAATTTTAGGTCAGAAAGCATTCTTTGTGTTCAGGGTGGGGAAGCTCACTTTTTCAATTGAAAAGAACTCTCAGTTTTCAATGGAAACAAGATAGTAGTCAACCCCAGACTTGCAATGTCAATAATAGGTTTCTTTCCATATTTTTAACACATGAAAAAGATACACAGCACTGTGAGAAACTTTTTAAAATGTGATTGCTTCAAGCTGGGGTGAGGTTAACCAAACCCCACAGATACCATGTTTGCTTGCTTTGCATGCTAACCCCTTACTGCACATAGCTTTCATAATCAAATTCTTTGCCATGTATAAAAGGAAAAATAAAGCTGCACTGTGCTGAGCTGTATCTGCAAATTCCAGTGGGTGACCAACCTCCTTAGCTTTGAATTCTACTTCATATTTCTTCTACAACAACTTTTACAACATATCAAAATCTCCATGCATCAGTCAAGACAACAACATCTGTGCCTTGGTTTAAGAGCAAGAACATGGAGGTGAGTTTCAATAAACATTATCCTCTATTTACCCTTTTAAATAGCCATAATGGGAAAGTAAATTGAAAAGTAATATGGGAATTAACAGAATATATTGTATAAACACAGTGGGCTAACTGGATGTTGAAACATAGAATCGCTTAGACCGAAAAAGATCCTTAAGATCATCAAGTCCAACCATAAACCTAACACTACCAAGTCCACCACTAAGCCATGTCCCTAAGCACCATGTCTACACATCTTTTAAATACCCCCAGGGATGGTGACACAACCACCTCCCTGGGCAGCCTGTTCCAATGCTTGACAACCCTTTCAGGGAAACAATTTTTACTAATACCCAATCTAAACCTCCCCTGGCAAAACTTGAGGCCATTTCCCCTTGTCCTATTGCTTGTTCCTTGGGAGAAGAGACTGACATCCACTTCACGACAACCTCCCTTCAGGTACCTGTAGAGAGTGATAAGGTCTCCTTTTCTCCAGGCTAAAGAACCCCAGTTCCCTCAGTTGCTCCTCAATAAGACCTGTTCTCCAGACCCTTCACCAGCTTCACTGCCCTTCTCTGGACACAGTCCGGCACCTCAATGTCTTTCTTATAGTGAGGAACTCAAAACTGCACACAGTATTCGAGGTGTGGCCTCACCAGTGCCGAGTACAGGGGGAGGTCACTTCCCCAGTCCTGCTGGCCACACTACTGCTGATAAAAGCCAAGATGTTATCAGCCTTCTTGGCCACCTGGGCACACTGCTGGCTCATGTTCAGCTGGCTGTCAACCAACACCCTCAGGTCCTTTTCTGCCGGGCAGCTTTCCAGCCACTCCACCCCAAACCTGTAGCGCTGCATGGGGTTGTTGTGACTGAAGTGCAGGACCTGGCACTTAGCCTTGTTGAATCTATGTATAGAACTCTTCGGGCTCAGCCATCTAGCCAGTTTTTTACCCAGCAAAGAGTACACCTGTTCAAGCCACGAGCAGCCAGTTTCTCCAGGAGAATGCTGTGGGAAATGGTGTCAAAGGCTTTACTAAAGTCCAGGTAAACAACATCCACAACCTTTTCCTCATCTAAGTGTGTCACCTTGTCATAGAAGGAGATCAGGTTAGTCAAACAGCACCTGCCTTTCATAAACCCATGCTGACTGGGCCTGATCACATAGACTTGTGTGTATCTAAGTGGTGTAGCAGGTCACTAACCATTTCCCCTTGGATTATGGGGGCTTCATTCTGCTCCCTGTCTTCCAGCTCAGGGGGCTGGGTACCCCGAGAACAATTGGTCTTACTATTAAAGACTGAGTCAAAGAAAGCATTAAGTACCTCAGCCTCTTCCTTATCCTTTGTCACTAAGTTTCCCTCCGCATCCAATAAAGGAATAAAGGCTGATCTTCTTTCCTGCTGGCTTGTCTTTTGGCACATGGGGACAGCCTGCTCCTGTGTCTTTAAGATTTCCTTCTTGAAGAATGTCCAACCTTCTTGGACTAGTTTGCCCTTCAGAACTGCCTCCCAAGGGACTCTGTCAACCAGGCCCTTAAATAGGCCAAGGTCTGCCCTCCAGAAGTCCAAGGTAGCAAAGAGAAAGCTAGCAAATCACTTAAGCCAGAAACACAGTCAGGAGTACCACTCAGTTGACAGGGTGATGTTCTTTAGACAAATCTACCCCCAGAAAAAAAAAAATACCCAAGCAAAAAAACCCACAACTAAAACCCAGTTTAGGGTTTCAAAGCAGCAATGCTTGCTGTTGTTACAAGCGTTTATCAACCCACAGTGATCAGGAAGCATTATTAAGTAATAGTACCGATGTCACCAAGCCCATGTGCTATACTGATAAGCTGTTGATGCTAAGTTATGGGTTCCTTTGTTACCACAGGACACACTACTCCATAGCATCCAATAAAATCTAATCTAATCACCAAATACACTTCTAATGACTACTATGCCACTCCGTGTGCAGCCCCTTGCCATGAACAATCATGCTTTACACTGACAAATAAAAATCACATCCTTTTCTTATGCTGCCTGGAGATGAATGAAAAAATTATGAATGATAGTATTAACAAATTACCCAATTTTTTTTTTCCTTAAAGTGCACCATTAATCACCTTAAGCTTCTGTTCTGGCAGAACACATGTGGCCATTTGTCACTGGAAACAAAATTGAAAATAAAATTAAAAAAGACTTTTTAAGTGGAGTAGAATATCCTACCTGGAACAACTTCAAAAAGGAACTTTCCTGGACTTTCTTCATTGCAGGGATGCTCAATTACTCTGTTGCCAGGCAGAAAGATGGTACCCTAAAGAAAAAAATAACAACAAACATGGGTTTAAAACTGCTACCACACTTCTGATAGACTTAACGCTTCTTTGTGGACTGTGGTATACATGAATTTGTGATGCTGCGCCTGGACATCTGACTTCCAAAGTGAGACTGAGGAAGGATTATCCCAAAAGCCAACATCATAGATCCCCTTAACTAACTGATGTATTCAATAATGGCTTTAGGATTTTTTTCATCTCTTGGGTTTTTGATATCATGCAGATTTTTTGTACTAATCGCATGTACTATTTCCACTGTGCTGCAGGGAAAATTCTAGACTAAAAGAAAGGGTTAGTTTGACCCTGTCAATGAAAAATTATGAGGTTGCATGTGTAAGGCAGTTGAACTTAACCAGCTAGGCCTCTAGGCTAAAGCCAAAGGATATGTGAACAGAAGAGTAACCTCAATTTGTTGGGTGCATACCCAGTTCCTGCTATGTGCCCTTTCACCATACCATTCCAGTGATATGGGAAAGTAGAAAATATCTGAAAATATTCTTTTTGAAATATGTGATATGCTTTAGTCTCTGCAATATCAGCTAGCTAGCCTTGTCTTTGGTAAACAAGAGTGTAACCCCCTGCCCTTGGCAGGGCTTAAGTAGGGTCTTGATCACTCGAAGGCCTGCTTCATTGTGCTCAAGTAGGGTCTTGGTCACTCGAAGGCCTGCTTCATTGTTTTAGGTGAGATGGGGATGGGGGAGGAATTGTATTTGTGCAACAGACCGTGACCACGGAGGGGGATGTTGCCTTGAGTTGTGGTCGCAGGGGCAGACCCTGCCCAGCTGTCCCTGAACTGCGCACTCTGGAGGACGGGTTCAAAAGGACAATCATGATGAAGACTATCGAGGAACTCTTACTTCCTCCCCAAGACCACCAAAAGACCCTCGAAGGGAAAGACTGCGCCTGCGCAAGGGGAAGGAGATCTAATTTACATCCGAAGCGGGACAGAGCGATAAATATGTAAATATGTAAGTTTTGTTGCTTTAAAATTACCGCAGCTCAGGGTGCAAGCATCCTGAGGGCACCGGACCCTTGCTGCACCCAGCGCTGCAGAGCTGTAATAAACATACCTGCTTCACAATCAACTCGGATTGCGGAGTTCTTTCGCAGATCACCAGGGAAGCAGCACAGAGAAAACATCCCGCTTTCACCCACTGGCAGCAGCAGCAGACCAGCACGCCACAAAGCCACAGCAGGCACACTGAAAGTCTTGCTCAAAGATTTGTTTACTACAGGCAGATAGATGTCAGATAATCTCTGTGATGGGCACTGAACACCTTTATCACAACTTTACTGGCTTTGGAACACAGATGGGGAATTTTAGCTGTGCATATTTGGTAACACTGGTTACCAAAACAACGCCTGCAAACCTGAAAACATTTATGGGGCTGCAGTGGAGCAAAGACATAACTTCTCCCCCCGCCCTGGCTCCTTTGACCTGTTGTCACAAGGCATGAATAGACTGCCCCTTTCCTCTGAGGGCTCTTTTTCACTTTCAGATATCACAGCTCCTCCTAGTATCATTTCCTCCTCAGCAGACAGTCCTTAATGAAGTTATGCTGGATGGCTCTCCAGAGGTAAATTTTCAGAGTGGCATCCTAGGAATTGTATTAGGTTGTCCTGGTTTGGGCTAAACCAGAACTAATTCTGTTTTAGCGCTTTAACTTTTCAGTTAAGTCTCCTCTAACTAATGGCGGCACTTTCTGAAACAGCAGCATGTTTTTCCAGACAGTGACTGCTCCCAGCAGTGATAAGGCCTGATGTTTACAGTTCGTACCAAGGAATGGGATGCAGAGAGGTCCTTGCTTATACTTGTTATTGTAGTGACCAATCTTGTACCAATCTGCAAAATCTTGTACTCCATGCTGGGGTGCCAGGAGTGAAAAGGGTCGCAAGTACAAAAAAGGTCGCACCTGCAGGGAGAAGCGAACTGGACAGGTGACCCAAACCTGACCAACAGAGTATTCCATCCCATATACATCATATTCAGTATAAAGCTGAGAGATCACGAGGGTCTCTCTCTCTTCCTCGATGACCGACACCTGAGGAGGACTTTGTCTGTTCTTCTGGTGTCGATCCCGATCCGTGCATCCCTGAATCCAGTGCCTGAGTCCAGCTCCTGCATCCCGTCCCTGTCTGCTGCTGAGTCCAGCCTGGGACTGCCCCAGTGCCAGCCCTGCAGTGTGGTGGTGACGTATCATCATCAGGGTGGGGGGAGTTGGGTTCGGTATTGGGTTTGTATCTATTTGTACATATTGTATATATTTAATTATTTCCTTATTCTTATTATCATCTTTTCTTTTGTTGTTATTGTTTCATTAAAGCTGGTTTAGTTTTCTTTTCCAAACCGTAAAGTCTCTCTCTCTTGTTCTCTCTCCTTTTCCCTTTTGGGAAGGGAGAGGGGTTAATAGAGAGCATCTGTCATTTGTTAGTGGCCGGCCCAGCCTCAAACCGTGACATAGGTACAAGCTCTCCATCACTGTTAATGGAAGATAATACCTACTAACCAGTATTCTCCAGTTACTGCCTAACAGGGCCCCTATCACGAAAGTAAACAACTTACATAACTTACACAGGTTAAACATAGAATATCTCAAGTTGGAAGGGCCCCATAAGGATCATTGAGTCCAACATGGAGCACCATTTTCCACAGTAGTTTCACCAAACACTGCTTCTAAATATCTGTCAGATCCCTCATCAAAACAGCAGTAAAGATATCCCTGTACAGGAAAAATGTCAATTCTGATATCCAGTATTCATTGCTATGGCCTGTAACCTTCATTACAGGCAGAAGCATTTACAATCGTTGGAAAGGAATGCATTTTTCTGAGAATTATGGGAGAGCAGGAATAAGAATCTCTAAACCCCATTTTTAACTACATGTACTTTATGTCACAGGTAATAGATCAGTAAGACTCACTTAATTTTCTTGCCTACTTTAACTTTCAGCTTGAGATGGTTTTTCGTAAAAAACCCTCCACCCAGCACACAGGAAGAGCAGATTAGAGTCTTCATGCTGGAGTAAATTTCACTGGCTCAGGAGCTTGTGCCAATGAAGGCATACTACATACTTAAGCTAATTCTACATCTCGCTATTCAATCAAATAAAAATACAAAATTAAGGAGACCTATCCTATAGCACTGTAAACTAAAACCAGTTTACGAGACCATAAATGAAAACTGCATTCAACTTTGCTGTCAACTCATTAGCAACAAACTGCAGTCTCATTACATTATGATGCTTTCTGATTCTGGGGGGAGTGGGAGAAAAATGTGGCCCTGAAACAAGTCCCTCCTTTTAGTATTTACTTTACAGTGAGTTATCTTAATGACAGATTTTTGAGAACACAAGAACAAAACAGTCATAATATTTATAACTTTCACGCCTTTATTTCATAGATGAAACCTATTTCATCTACTAATATGTGAAGCCTCATGCTACACATGGCAGCTAAGTTAACATGAAGGCAATCCAGACAGCAACACCGTACAGGGTATTGCTGTGGTTTAAAAAGAAAACATAGCCTCAAATGGTAATTTTATTTTACTGTCTATTTTCAGAACTATTATTGGAAACATCAATGCACACGAAATAATTCAATATATATAACGTGGGTTTTTTAAATAAGAAAATAGCTTTGTTTGTGCAACATGCACCTGGATGCCCCAGACTAGTGGGGAAAGCCTGAGAGTGTGATTGCAGCTCTTTCACTTCTCATTCTGTCTGCTTTCACACCCATCTGTCTGCCTTCACCATATGGCAACACTTCCCTTTCAGTAGGTTTTGTAGCTACCTACACAAGTGTACCAAGGCTATCTGGAGTGTCTCTTTGCTTAGTTTCTCAGCAGCTGGCAGTGTGTTTCACATGAGCACACTGATACTCAGGGAACACATCTGCACTGTAACAAAACCCCTGTGGTCCCTCATTGGGTACAGCCTCGGCTGATGGGTATTTGATACAAGTGCAGGGACCCCAGTCTCCACATCGGTTCCCTTGCTCAATTGTCCTTCTGGGCCCTTAAGATGCAACATCTGGTCCATCCTTACAGCTTGGATAATCCAAAGAATACAGACTATTAGAAAGTTGCAAAGGTTCAACAAATTAAAGCTCTGGTTTTCCCCTTGAGTATCTAAGTCCAGGGGGAAAGAAGAGAAAACTAACTATATAGTCTTAGACAACTAACAAGATAGTAATTTGCACATAGAACATGAAGGTGATTTCCAGGGGAAATATATGTTTTGACTTGGGTATCAGTGCATGCAAATGTTCCATAATTAGAAAGCTTCACATTGATTTTTAAAGTTTGATATGAAGCAATCAAAACTGTTTAAAATTTCTCAGCCCAAGACTACAGATTGGACCAGATTAATATTCTACTTTTAAAAAAGAAAGAAAAAACATGGTGCCAGCAGGGAACAAGACATACAGTCTACAGAAATACAGAAGTACAGGGAGTGGGAGAAAAATGTGGCCCTGACACAAGTCCCTCCTTGCTCCTGTGCCATTCTGTTCATGGACTGTGCCCTCCACCAGGTCAGCAGCATTTTGCAGAGGTCCTGCTGCAATAAGCCCGGGTTGTTTTTCAATTTCCAACACTTTTGTCCTTACCAGGGCAGTTCTGCTTCTCTAGCTGAGCATTAAGGGTGACTCAGAGGATGCATTAAAAGTTTAGTTTGCTCAAGAAGCATTGGCCTTTTCCCTGACCAAGTATCATGCCCACTTTCAAAGGAGTTTCTCACACATGGCTACAGTACACTGTTGCTTCAAACCAAAGATCACCTGAATCGTAGTACAACATTTTTGTTAAAATTTAAAATCTGCATATATGAAGCCTTTAACTGAAGAAAAATTACTACTCAGTTAAAATGCCTGATAAAAGAGTTTGCAGTGCAGCAAGAATGACATCAATCTACTTTGGATTAGAGTCACAGCATTACAGTCTTGCTCAAAGAGATGTTTCATCCCCCACTGGTCTCCTGCAACACTTTCAGCACCATTCAGCAGATGAACTTAATAAGGAAGCATGGAAGAAGACACAGGACGGGCACCACACAACTGCTTCAAGACAATCAGTTCACAGATGGTACTTCTGTTTTGCATACTGTATAACACTGTAACAGTGAAGCAACCCTGTGCCTGCCTTTCTTTTCCATTACTCTTCCCTGGGTTCACTTTCTCCAGACTTGTTTGAACTTCCTTTTCTGAAGCAGACTTACTAACTCTGTTCAAGAGACACCATTTTTTTCCCCAAGAAAATATATATACAGGAATATAAGGATATGCACAATACACAATACAAGGAATTCCCATGCATTTAAGACACTGACTGGCAACTACGAAGACAAATACGTATTTTCAATACCTCTGGATGCATTTTACTGAAAAAGCATGTAGACTCATGAGGAAATTAACTGCTTTCTTGCCAAAATAATGTCTTCAGTATTTATTCTAATACAGTTCCCCAAGGCTTAACTGGTCTATTGGTTTGCTCATAGTTTGTCCTGCCACCCCTTAAAAAAGTTACCACAGAAGTCCACAGTATCAGCAGTTATATCAGATGTTCTTCCCCTTCCAACTTGGATGATTTATCACAGATCATTGAATTCTACTTTGGCTTTCAAGATAAGTACTGTGTATCTGTTTTTCTTGTTTCATGGGAAACTCTTCCCAGGAATTTTTTTCTGGTACTTTTATAAGTTTCAGTAAACTTAGGAGGATCTTTACATAGTTTTCTTCCTCTTTGTCTGTTGCTAGAGGCTGGTTAACTGGTCAACCACAATAACACAGAGGTGGCTGTGTTGGTTTAGCAACAAAGGTTTCCAGGGTTTTATTCCTGCCAGAGTGCAGCCCCTGGACAAATGCATCCCAGGGACTCATGCCTATCTGCAAGAAGGCTCCCAAATCAGCTGGACTGTGTCCCTGAGAAAAAAAATCAGTCCTCCTAAACAGCGCTAAGAAGGTCTGTAACCCAAATCAATGGCTGTTCCCCATGCCAAGCCCTCTCCCTCCCTAGGCGGTGCCAGACTAAACATCTCCACAGCTCTTAAAAAAGGTTTCATCAGAGAGGGAGGAAGCTGTAAAGAAGAAACAGCTCTCAGAGAGGCAGGAAGGTCATCAGCCAGGAAGGAGGCAGCTGATGGTGACAATTAAGAGGCAGAAAGGATCTTTGGGTACATGTGTCTGCCATACTACTCACAGCCATATACAATCCAGTGCTGTTGGGTGGTTTCTTTTTTTCACTGTTGCTGTTTCTGGAAATTCTTGAGTGTCATACTTAAGAACAATTGTGCACTTTAGCGACTTAAACTGAAAAATACTACATTTAGTGGATAATACTCTTAACATCACTAGTATTTACAAGGTCACAGCCTGAAAGGCATCCACTGTATTTCACAGTAAAGCCTGTTAATCAAATTGGATTAAATAATATACCTATGTACACACATATGCATATATTCATACATATGTATTTCTACATGTACATATAGATGTGTACATGTACTGTGAATTCATAAACAAGTGATGCATAGCAAAGAAGAATAAAGTGAACATGTAAATTGATATCAGTTAACTATAAATCCTCATTCCTCACATAACTACTGTTTTTATATTTAAACCATCACAAAAATAGATTATCTCAAGTCCAAGTAAGCCCTTTGCACTGTCAGGAACCTACAGACATGAGGTGAGGAAGGAAATTTATAGCACAGGCAGAAATCCACTCATACTGAGCTCAATAATGAAACCTGGTCAATAATGAAATCTGTACTGTGCTCACTAAAAGCACAGTTTGACGACAGTAACCTCTTAAAAATCCAACTGTATTTCCACTATTACAATGTATTTTCAAGATCCCAGTAAAATCACTTGCTGCAAAAAGGCATGGCAACTCTGAAAACCAGCCCATACATTTAACTACCTACACAGAGATATCTGTATTTCAAACCTGGACCTGGGTGAGTTAACCAGGTGGCTCCACACCCCAGATCAGTGCTGTGGCAGAGAACTGCCTTGGCTGCCTCTAGCTGAGCAAAGCCCAGCAGATCCCGAGGGCACTTGCCCCTGCAGCACGGCATGACCCAGCAGTGTTCGCAGCATGCTGGCTGACATGGCTTGGCTTGCTTTGTCCAGTGCAGTGCCTCTGGCTTACTTTCACCCTTGCAGAGCTCTGGTGTTTCCTGTTACAGCATACCGTGAAAGCAAACTTACTTTTAGAACCTTAGTCTGCAAAAAATGCATTCTCTGCCAGAGGCCAGCTCTTTGTTTCAAATTCACTGGCCTCTCTATACAATTAAATAGCAATGGTCGATTTCAAAACATTGGAGTAATTTCTATTGCTGTCCTACAGTTATAATGTATCAAGTAATTTGTTGTCATTACTTAGCAACAAAGCTATAGATGGTAGTTACATGAGCGGACCCTAAAAAGGTTGTAACTGTGACTCAAGCAGTGTAAATCCTCTGACTACTAATTCCCAGTGATATTTTGAAGCTACATAATTGCTGTTCTTCAATTTAAACAGGAAGTGGTTTTGTCCACAGATATCTTATCTCCCAGGCATATTAGGAGTTTTAAATCTTATTGGTAAACACTACATGAAGAAAATAAGTTTTACTGATTTTACTGAATTGCCATTGATATATATATATAATGTCAGGTTTTCTAGCACTTATTACAATAGTGGGACAGCAATAAAAAAGTTAATACAAGCTATAATTATAGAAGAATGAAGGAACAAGACGTTCTCTTACAATAAAAGAATAAGATTTTTTTATTTTTATTATAAGAGTAGATTTTTATACCACTTAAGCAACCAAAGCTCTGGAAGAAGTACAATTACCACAGGAGGTGATGCAGTCTTTATCTTGCAGTTATTGCAGCCATTTACAGTTTTGCCGTATGCAAAGGGAGAGAACAAGTGCCACCATATTTGAGGCACTGGCAAGGGGTACTCATATTTTAGGGAGTATGTAACATGCCAGGAATGAAGACAGAGGACAGAGAAATTACAAAAGAAATAGGGTTGGTTGGATAAAATTCAGTCAATAAACAGCATACATTTTTCTGGCATAAATTCCATTGCATTTGACATTTTCTCATCCCACTATGTTAACACTTACTCCAGTTTGTTTCTGTTGAAGAATGAGAATTGTTGTTTAATTCTCAGAAATTCCACAAACAAGAGTCCAAAGGAGATTTTTCCTTTACCAAAGGACAGGTTCAAATCTACCTCATAACTTAATTTTCCAAACGAGAAGCAAATCCATCTCTGTGGTGGCAAATACCACATGTACTCTTTGCTTGGCAGTGAGCACCAAAACATTTATTCTGACATGAGAGCGTGAGCTGGCAATTTTACTATGATGTGATTACACTTTCTCTGAGATTTTTATATCTTTCTCTTCTGCCACACATTTCACTTAATGGTTGAGTGCCTCTCTCTGCTTGAGAGAAATTCTTTCCTCAAGAATGAAGCAATCCTGGCTTGAGCAGCCACTAGAAAAAACTCCTTTTTTTGTTCCACAAGAGAAAGAAAGCTTATACCAAATTAAGCTGTAACACCACAAAAGAATTAAGTTTGCCTAAAACCAGAGGCTAGATACAGGCATATTGCATGCCTACGGTTTTCGTTTCTTTAGTAAGGGCAAGAGAGAAGAGTCACCATTTCCTGACCACATCTGAGACAGTGTCTGAAGTTATTAAAAGCTTTTTCTCTTACTGAATCTGTTTCACAGCACCAATTCCTATGTTACAGTTGAAAGTAAAACTTAACATGCTCTCTTCCCACCTCTAAATTCTGCCTGCTATTTTAAAGAGTTTCAGACAGATCTTGGATTAGTGTGAAGCAGCTTTCCTTTCTAAAGCAGATTTCCTATGGTATCTAGGGAAGCTTTAACACCTCTATTTTACCCACCGTCTCCTGGCTTCTACCTAATGAATAAGCTTATACAATTATATGTTGCCAGCTTCTTGAGAAACGCTGCTCCTTCTGCAGAGATTTTGCTTTTCTTTCCCAAGTTTGTCACAGGGAGGTATAAGGAGCTGGGGAGACAGTTATAGGGGGTCAGCCAATTAATGAGTAATGCTATTGAGAGTTATGAAGGTGTGATGTGCATCTGTTCCCACACAAGCACTTTCAGGAGTAATTAGGACTGTGATCCAGGAGAGGGGAGACAGGTATGATGGGACTGAGCTCAGTTAATAGAACATGACAGGTCACAGGGCCCAGCGGCCAAGAGACAGGAGCTCTACCATATAAGGTGCCTTCCTGGGGAACTCACTCTGCAACTGCTGTGCTGCTTACAGAAAGGACCCCTTGGTATTCTCCAAACACAAAGAAAAAAGGAGACATGTAAAAATACATTCAGAGACTGCACTGAGTTTAAGGACTCATGAATACAAGCTAAGCTCATTATTAGCTGCATGCATGGAAGTTTTGATAAAATTAGGCTTCGTTAATGATCATTAAATTTTGATCAATAGAAAACAATGGCACTGGGCATTACAGAATTACTATAGAAGAGAAATATAGCTATGAAAAATCTTACTTGTTTTATGACTTCCATGTTGAATATAAGAAGTAGAATATAAGAAGTAAAATCATTTCCAACACACACAAAATTTTTCCAGGAAACCATGGCCAAGCATCCCACTTGAAGACAATGCATTTTCAGGTCAATATGTGGTAAGGGCTGAAGTTGCTGCAGATTTCCTAGAAATTACACATGAAGCACAACTTTCACAGAATAAATAAAGGAAGGTGGCAGACAGTGACATGGAAACAGGAATACAATTCCACTGAAGAAGTTTCATCTTTTCTTGTGCAAATATTCTCTTTGGCTTTTGACTAGCAAGAATATTGCAGTTGAGTTTGCCTGTCCTATGTAAGTTGCCATCTTGCAGGTTTTAACTGAAGAAAAAAAATTTTAGTTTCACATCAAAAAGTTTTAGAGTTTAATGGCAAGGGTTCTCTTTCTTTTGCAAGTTTTCTTTTAATGTCTATATTGCTTGTTGTTTCAACATCTATACATTGTTTATATTTTGTCTATACAGTAAATGTTTTATAAGCATGGCTTATAAGTGCTACTGCACTACAAATACCACATTGACACAAATTAAATAGCTCATTTAGCTTTCTGGCACCTAACGTAAGGTACTCCGCTGGTCCTTGTCTAAGGGATTACATTAATTACAGTGATCCTATCTCAGGAAACCTGGGGTCATGTCTACTGTGCTATTTGAACAATTACCACAACTGGAAAACACTGATTCACTGATAACAAATTACTTCTCAAGCAGTACAATTTCTGTACAGTAGATTTTCTTCCTGGTTTTACTTTCAGTTCAGCATATTAGTCTGCTTCTTCCATTCTGTGATACTGTTTCAAATTTAAAACTGGACTTCTCAGTTTTTCATCTTTATAACGGATCCAAATCACACGTTTTTATAGCTTTTGAATGAGATCTAGCTGGTTTTTACTCAACATATTGAATGTGTTGAAAAGTATCCTTAAATATTTTTATTATTCATCCTAAATATTGAGCAGAGAATTCTGGCTGATTAAAAGCTGCCTTAGGAACTGAACTGTTTGATACCTGATGGATGCAAACATACAAAACAATGACATGGTTTATAAACATTCTGAATTTGCCATGGAAAGCTGATGCTTTTGGCAAGACAGAGGCATTCCAGAAACTAGATTCTTGCGCAAAATAGATACCTATATAAATATATCTATGAATTAAAACACACTTTCACAACTTGAGGTGGAATTTGAGGTGGAACAAACTCTTCTTATTTTCACACAGAAGTTACTGCATGGTGCTATAGCTGAAGTTGCCTTAATGCTTTCCTATGTACTCGGAAGAAGGGAAGGAAGAGCTTTGTAGAATATAGGTCTTGCAGGTTTCGCTGTACAAAAAATAAAGTTTTCCATTATGTTTATATAAGTCAGTTCAGAATACAGTAATTTGGTGTGGTTTTCAAGGACAATGCTTAAATTACTAGCTATGCAAGAAAAAGTGGCAGATATCCCCTAATTTAAATAATTACAAAATCAAGGCAGGGTTAAGTGGGAGCTGGTTTAGGACAAGCCAAGTACCAACAGATCACAACAGCCCCAAACCTCCTGACCTGTTCAGTTACACAAAACACATGCACAGTTCTGCAGTTTTGCTTGCACAGGTCTGGGTGAGGGTTTTTTATGGGCACACAGTTTCTTCACAGTCCTCAACTTGCACCCTGCATTCAGCGCTCTTTCAAGTTGTGGCTAGTTCACGAATCGTTTTGTGATCTGGATCACAAAATCAACTTAGGATAATGCAAAACCACTCAAGAACCATCACAAACAAATCCTCTCAGCACTAGTTTAAGTGACCTATTGTTTCCCCTTCGACATCCCTTTCTTACTTAATTCCTTTGACAGCCAGGTCAGGAATCACAGAATCACAGAATGTTAGGGGTTGGAAGGGACCTCAAAAGATCATCTGGTCCAACCCCCCTGCCAGAGCACGAGCACTTAGAGTAGATCACACAGGAATGCATCCAGGTGGGTTTTGAATGTCTCCAGAGAAGGAGACTCCACAACCTCTCTGGGCAGCCTGTTCCAGTGCTCTGTCACTCTCACAGGGAAAAAGTTTTTTCTTTATGTTAATACGGAACCTCCTGTGCTCCAGCTTGCACCCGTTGCCCCTTGTCCTACCATTCGCCATCACAGAGAAGAGCCTGGCTCCATCCTCCTGACACTCGCCCTTTACATATTTATAAACATTAAAGAGGTCACCCCTCAGTCTCCTCTTCTCCAAGCTAGAGACCCAGCTCCTTCAGCCTTTCATCATAAGGGAGATGTTCCACCCCCTTAACCATCTTTGTGTCTCTGTGCTGGACTCTTTCAAGCAGTTCCCTGTCCTCCTTGAACTGAGGGGCCCAGAACTGGACACAACATTCCGGATGCGGTCTCACCAGGGCAGAGTAGAGGGAGAAGAGATTCTCTCTTGACCTGCTAACCACACCCCTTCTAATACACCCCAGGATGCCATTGGCCTTCTTGGCCACGAGGGCACCTTGCTGGCTCATGGTCATCCTGCTGTCCACCAGGACCCCCAGGTCCCATTCCCCTACGCTACTCTCTAACAGGTCAGTTCCCAACCTATACTGGTCCATGGGGTTGTTCTTTCCCAGATGCAAGACTCTACACTTGCCCTTGTTGTATTTCATTAAATTTCTCCCCGCCCAGCTCTCCAGCCTGTCTAGGTCTCACTGAATGGCAGCACAGCCTTCTGGTGTGTCAGCCACTCCTCCCAGTTTCATGTCATCAGCAAGCTTGCTGACAGTGCACTCTGTTCCCTTGTCCAGGTCATTAATGAATATATCGAATAGTACTGGTCCCAGTACCGACCCTTAAGGGACTCCACTAGATACAGGCCTCCAACTAGACTCTGTCCCATTGACAATTCTCTGACTTCTCTCCTTCAACCAGGAAGGCCAGTTTCCTACTCCAGGAGGAATTTATGAAGGTGCATGGTGAAAATCAAAGTCATAGGCTAACACAGGCTGGAAGGGGCTATACTCAAAAGGTAACCATGGAAGAAAAAAATATCTATTTTTCCAGTCTTATTTCAACAGTTTGGCTATAAGGACAGATCCAAAGCCTTGGTAAAGCTGAGCTATAGAGCTGCTCCCTCCATATCCAAAAGACCCCAGAAGGACTCGCTCATTGACCTTATTAGGGACTGCGGGAAGGCTGACTATTTCAATTAAAGATACCTTTTAAAAATAGCCAATATTTTTCAAGATTATGCTGTCTCAAAATAGCATTTACTTCAGTGAGAATAAATAAGACTCATAATCTGGATTTTTACTCACTTCTAATAACACTGAAGGTATTCTACAATATTCTGTAGAGGTACAGCAAGAATAACTGAGTGTACTTTGGTTTATTACAGCTTTTTATGAGTTTTCATATTTAATTACCAAACCATCAGTTATACTCTTTCCCATAAGACAGTGTGACAAGCTTTTTGCAGACCTGTTGGGGGGCTATCTTGCAGAATGCCAGACAGTCTAGGGTAAATATGGATTCAGGGTGACTGGAGACCAACATTATTAACTGCACTGTAGCAGCTGCTCTGTTCCACATTGTATTAATATAAATAGTTTAGATTCCATGTTGCTATTTTAATAAACTACCAAAACATAAACGACCATTAAGGTCTTCATGGTCTGCAGGAGAGATTTGCAGTATCCCTTACAACAGCAGAGGATGAACTGCAATTTATGCAAGAGGAGAAATCAAGACAAAGTTCACACAGCAGGTGAACAGAAACAAAACTCCAGGTTTTTTGGCAAAGACATTAATACTCTGGCCACTGGACTGCTCCCTGCCTGGAGTTATTGTTGAAAGGGGGCCTTTCCTCCAACTAGAAAAAACAGTTCATACCAGCCATGTGCTATCAACACTCTGGAATCTACTTTTTTGAAAGAGAGACAGCTCCTGAAGTTTTAAGCATTTTTAGATGCACATTTATTTCTGTTGCGTATTTATTTTCTTCAAAGTAAAAATGCAGGGTAAAGATGTCAAATCTGTTAGTCCACCAATCTGCAAGTAAAAATGTTTACTCTGTAAGTAAAGCTTACTTACAGCTAAGTAGAAGTGGCCCCATTTTCCGCCATACTCACAGCTACAGAGCATACTGACTACAGCTGCAGGCTGGGATCATCATGGGAAACCAAGGTACTGATTAGGACAGAGCAAGAAAAAGGGAGGGGGTGTCTCACATTTAGAGTAGCTTATGAAAACTGTCACATTATTGTGTCTCATGGGACAAAATGTAGTTCATCCAAAAGAAAAACAGAAGAGCTCCTGAATTCCAGCCTCACACTTGAGCCATTAGCTCAAGGCTGCTCCAACAGGCTGCTTCAAAGCCTGTTGAAGTCACAATAGACAATGAAGGAATTAATGAGTTTTCGTCATTCTATTTTAAGGATTTAATTTTACAACTGTGCTGCTACCAATGGCTATTATTGATCGTGCCCATTACTTTGCTTATGTACCTCACAACTCTTCTCATAGCTTTCTCCCTTGCTATTCTCCTTACCTCCTTACCTACTGCTTATACTTTTTCTAGGACCTTACTCCTTTTTACTTCCCTTCTACAATATCAGAGAGCTTCAGTCTGGTCATTGCATACCCTAACTAGAAGTTGAGTATTGTTTACTCAGCCAGAAATGTTTTCCACATCCACAGTAAGTGAAGGACAATCAAGGAACTATGTAATAAGCATCCAATATGCTCCTGGATTGAAAACAAGAGTGGTGATTCACTGAAGGGCATAAGAAAAAGGATCCTAGTAAACTGTAATCTTCCAAACCGTTGCCAATCTAAGGCCCTTAAGCAACACTTGTCAGTGGTAAAAAAACAGCACACAAATTTTCTGCACACAAGGGCTTGGGTGAACCCTTCTCCTGCTGCTGCAGAAGAACCTCCACTAAGTCCTGTCTTACAGAGCTTAATGCACACAAACGCTTTCTCTCTCACACACACAGAAGTATAACATCATTGAATATTCTTGGTTTACTCTGAGAAACATATCATCCTTCATTTAGAAAATCCAGAGGAACTAATTTACCATTAATCTTATGGCACAACACGAGCCTGGGTATCCTGCAGCTCCTGACAAAACACTGGGTCCCCATGGCTTTGAACAAAAAGCTCATCCTCATGGCTGAGCTGCATGAAAGCCACATTTAAGATTTAATGGCCTTCTTCACCAGTTTGCTGCAATTCTAATTAAAACACCACAGTTGCTCCACTTAGAAACATTTGCTAAACGATGTCTCAGAGTGCCCCAAATAAAGTCTATGCAAAGACAAGTGAAAGCATTAATTTGACTTTCTCTGTTAAATAAAGAACAGTTCATTAAAATCTTTAACAGGTGGCAGGTTTGGCAGCTTTACTGTGCATAGGCTCAAGACAGATTTATCATGCCTTTCCTTTAAAAAGATTTATATGAACACATTTGCTGAGATAAATTATCTTGTTCACAAAAGCATCCTGTTCAAGGCTGCCGTTGTAACTGTTTCATCAATCAAATTACATTGTAAAAATGTTTGCATCAATTTTGACAATCAGCATCTCATATTTACAGCTTTGGACCTCTCTTCATTAGTTTCCTATTCCAATTCTGGTAATTTTTACATTTTAAATCTACAATCATCAAGGAAATACACTGAACACAAACTGGTTAATCCATTTAATGTAGCTGGACCGATACCCTGAGCAAAGCAGACAGTTGCAGGTGAACTGCTTCTGAGCGTGCCCCATAGCAATCCAAAAGAAGATATCTAGACTCACAGGCAGATTTTTGAATTGGATGAGGGGGTTGATAAGAAATGCTGCTTTCATGGAAAAGCAACATCTCAGCCATTCCAAGGCTTTCCACTGAACAGCTGTCCTGGGAAACATCTGTCTAAAGGAAAAGGGATTATGCCACTATGATTTCCCATTTTTACTCGGAAACTCAGTTATTTGTGTACGCACATGGATGCACAAAAGCCAGGTACAATTCCCACCTTTCCCAAAGAGCACCCAAAGAGGAGGTCCCTCCTGTGGGACAGGTCACGGGAGATTGGGTGCACGTAACTGCTAGGAATAACAAAGCAGTTAAAACATTCCCAGTGCTGAGGAAGAACACCAGAGTGTCGTATCCCAGATCCCATCCCATCTGGCTATGAACCTTTCACAAACACTTGCCATTTAGCCCAACAAACATTTAAGTATGTATGCTATGAAAAACTAGTCCAACTAAGAGAGCCACCGAATGACAGTCTAAATCTAAAAGACAGAAGTCTTTCGTCTGAAGACTGACTTGGAGCTATACAGAATGAAGCAAGTTACCATCATTTCTACTGCTACAACCCACTGTCAAAGCCCCTATCAAGAAGTGGGACCCCCTGGAATACGCTTAGCACAAACAGAACAAAAAAACCTCTCCAGCCTGAGAGCTCCCTTGAATTGCAAGATGATAAAATTACAGTCACTCACACGCAAACAGTAGCAAGTTTATTTCAAGCAACAGTGTTCATCTATTTTTATCAGGGAACAAAAGGCTATTTTCCAGAACTGTGAATTAGAAACCCCAATCTCTAAACCACCTCCTTACCCTCTCATAAGAGGAGTTTGTATCAATGATGGCTCCAGGGAAACTTTTCTTTCTTTCTTTCTTCCTTTTTTTCTGCTTTAAAGCAGATGAGATCAACTGATGAGATATTATTCCACTCTAGGGGACTGAGTAGATTTTCATTTTGAAACACAAATTTGTACTACAATTTAATGACCTCCCTCCTGAGTATAAGATAAAGGCTTGTGTTCCCATTTACGCCAAGATTAAAAAAACTTCGGGTGCTGAAAAGAATTTAGGATAAAGAAAACTATTTTCTAACTCAAATGACTATCATCTAGGAAAAACAATGCAAGTACCAAAGCCTGCAAACACTCCTGTCTGATATTCAGTACACAGACCTTGTCACTGAGTTTCAGAGCAATTTAACTGCTACACAGCTGATTCGCACTATATATTCGAAACTTAAGATAAATCTGGCCAAGAGGCCTTTTAAGTATGAGTGTCAGTCAAACGAATGGCAGCCACCATCAGCCTTGTGGGATTCTTGTCTCTTATTAAACTGGGACAGCTACAGCATCTATCCAAAGGGTGGGTAGGACACAGCCTCACATTATAGACGCTGTCAGGATTTTCAGGCTTCTGTCACTCATTATTATTATGATTATCATGCCAGTATCAAAAGAGTCACAGTCAGTCCTGGTCCCTGCTGTTCTGTGCAATGTCTTTGCAACAAACACACACTGGAAAGTAAGACAGTGGATATCAGAGCAATAAGCTCTTTTTGGCATTTAAAGTTTTAAAAACTATTAACTACTCTTTTTTTTTTTCACCCATCCAGTATCAACTTCTGAACTTGCTATTCTTAAAGGAAAAGGATGAGTTCTAAAATTGAACTGTTCTAATTTCCACAGGGGAAAAAGGACCCATCTAATAAACCTGAGCTGAATAAAGCCACTGCCATGGATCTGCTGTATTGAAGTAAGTTCCTCACACTAATCAGTACAGGGCCTTCTCCACTGCAATATGTTCTGTGCAGTTGTTACAAACTTGAGCTGGTAAAGAGCAAAGAAGCATCTTTACGTGTCTCGCTGACAGAGAGTTAAATCTCTCATTTAAAGGCACTCTGGCAAGAGTCCTCTCAACACACTTTTATACTGCCCAGTCTATTTTACCAACCTTGGAACGATTCTTGATGAATGCTAGTATCAGTGACTCCACCAAAACCAGGGTTAAACCATTACAAGCAAGAAAAGCCCATCACTACCCAAGACCATTGGGTTAATCCATGCAGCATTGGTGCCAAATCCAGGAGCAGCACCATGGGCACAATTTCCAGCTATAGTTCAGAACTCCAGTGATTGCGAGGTCTGAGATAAGGCTGCACTAAAAAATTGGTGAAGGTGCTCCAAATTATTATACTTCCTGCAGTCAGTTATTACAAGTTTTGCTACCGAGATTCTGCATTGCTCTTTTGCATTGCAAAGTTGGCCCTTTGCTGCAGTGATGAAAACGGGAAAGACTGACAATTTAAGAGACTATTCTGTCCCCACCTCACAGGCTTCGATCAAGCCATGCACAGCTGGGCTCTGGGCATTTCACTCTGAGGAAACGAGCACCCACTGCCAGTGTTGCCCTCATAGATTTGGCCCCGATAGGCAGGGGGCTGCTTTTCCCACATCGCTGACTGTCCAAGCTGGAAAGGGAATGACAGCAGCTCCAGAAAGCCACAGTCACTTATAGAAGTATTTTCAGACTGCCAACCGAAGAGTAAAGAGGATTTCAAGAATGCAGTTTGAGGTCATTCAGTTTTTATCTACTACACAAGCCACTTGCCTGGCGGAGAACTAAGAAAGCCTCTTTCCCTAGCAACAAGTCATGTTGTACATGCTGCTTATTCAGCTGCAAATACGGCTTTTATCCCAGAGGTAATGGACTTAGAGAAGGCTATTCTTAAGCACTAATAGGCTAAAAGAACTCAATTATTTTCATTTAAAGACTAACGAGGCTCTCTTGTGAGCTATTCATTTTATTACTTCAGGAGCCATGCGGCACTTGTACCACAGCCAAGTAAATAAAAGGAAGGGAGAAAAAAAGTCATCAGGACTGGCCCTTTTAATGGGCAAAGATCTCCCGCAGTGCTGAAATTCGCTTTAAACAGGAAAAGAGAAAGATCATCAAAAAGCCCATCACAGTACATAGAGCAGTGTGAAGGGTCAAGCTGTAGACAAAAACGATTATCACATAACTGCTTATCGTCCCTAATCTTTTGGGAATTTTTACAGCAACACTTCAGGATTTGGACTGAGTGTGGGATGGAAAACACTTGAGTGCTGGTTTTCTCAGGCCACTCAATATTGACCTGGTATCATGATTAGTCTAATGCACAAGAGCTCCTTTCTGACAAGATCAAGAGATTATGTGAGATTACAAGGAACAGGACCACTGTTAGCAGCTTGTCACCTTCACTTTGCAGAATGAGTATTTGTGAAGGCTACCCACTCTATCTTCCTCCGTGGCCTCCCAAGACCAACTGCCACAAGCCTCTAATCACACCTTTAAAAATTTAAAACACATAAGGGGTTGCTAAACACTGGAGGACAGAAAGTTTGAAAGATGGAAGACAGCCTGTATCTTGTGTGAGGAAGAAAACCTTATTATTTTGTCAACATCTGTGCACTTTCCATATTCTACTATTACTCCTTCTGCCTAACTAATATATCCAATGCTTCTTGGCTAAATCGGGTAGTGGTGACATGGTCTCTGCTGCTGCTAAAGCTTCTTAATACTTTACTGAAAGCGTGATGCAAAAACACAGAACAAAAAAGTAAAGAGAAAATTAGGACACTATTACTGAGTGCTGCGCTTCATGATATTGCCATTATACAACCTTCATTTCCGAAGTCACTGCTATTTGATTTGCGCCCCTCTAGCTCTTTCTGGCTGCTCCTCACATAGTGCTAGCCAAACACACAACACAAAGCATGCCTCTGTGTCTCTCCTCTCCCTGCCACCATGACAAAATAGCTATCTATTCCTAATGTGGTCTTCTGCTAGCTCAGTCATAACACCTGAAATCCTTCAGCTGCTTTTTTTTTTTTTCCCCCTCACCAATAGATGTGAGTCTGTTAAGGATGCCTACATAGGCATCAGAAGCCTTTCTAGGTGATGGCGAGAGGTAGCAATGCACCACCATTCTTCACACGTTTCTGGGCATCTTTTCCCACAATTTTTGCTTCGCCTCATTCTCATTCCTATCTTCCCAGCAAAATAAACTATAGTAAAATCCTTTGCAAAAGCTGTTTAATTTCTTCATGACAAGACCATCCAAAGTTCACCTCCTGGTGCTACCTGTAACACCACATTTTCGTTTGCAATGGCTGTTATTTTCTGCTCATTTCATCTTTGCCATTTAGCATCTGCAACACACCAATGAACAACAAACATCAGACATGGGACAGGCTTTGTCTCATTCCTTCTAATTAGGCAGAAATATCCATAATCAAGCTTCTCACTAGATATGCACAACTCACGAAACAGGTATTGTATATATGTAGAGCAACATGTATTCAAAATAAAAGACTATTACAGTATTTTAGCTATGTATCCAACAGAAGATGTAAACTCCTTATGAGTGGAGTGTAACTCTCAATAACCACCCTCAAAGAAACTTTTCATTACTAAGAAACACAGCATTCAAGATCAACATCTTAAGCATGAAAAGCTAACCACAAGATGAAATCTCTGTTTAAGTATAAAGGCTCAAGCTCCATAACATTTCCTGGAGATTAATGACCAGCTCAAGGAGCTGATAACCAGAAGCAAAGACAAGTGAATTCCCTAGGAAACACTGCATGAGGCCAAGCCTGTTACCCATAGAGGAACTGAGGAATAAAAAGGAGACCAAGTTCTATTCACTGCCTGTCCTTAGGCTTCAGACTCTAAAGTTGTTACTAGACTTCCACCATTTTCAGAAATGTTCTTTTTATTAACACTCTCCTCCATTGCTGAAACTCAAGTTTTTCTGTCTGCTAGCCAACATAGCAGGCAGCCTAGAAGACACTGAATATTTTCTAACTCAGTTTCAGAGAACCTTGCTAAAATACAGAATAATTTCCATATGGTCATGTGCTTTCTTCAAACAAAGAAATTTTTTAAATTTTTTATCCCATTATTAATGTTTTATTGATGTATTTTAATTACCCACTGCGGCATAGGGGCTCAGATGATAAAGCAGGAAACTAGTTTTAGGCATTCAACTCATCCCCAAAAGGAGCCTTATTTTTCATATAAGTCACTGTATCCAACTGAGCACTGAACATGCATCAGTCATGCCTCCACAAGTTTATCTCGTTTTATTTGCACATTCAGTTAAGTAATTTTAAGTAAGCAAAAGGTAATCTGACTCCCTATATAAATGCACAGGCTACTAAGCCAAAGTCTTTCACAAGTCAGAGTAAACACAGTAAGAAATAAGTAACAGCTAGTGAGAAAACATCGGCTTTAGTAGAAATGGAAGAAAAATCAAAACTGTCTTACAAAATACAGCAGTTACCTGCTGAAATTTTTCTGGCCACACCCGCAGTCACCTCTCAGTCTGCAGACTGTGAGTAATGGCCAAAACCTACAGTATTATCTCGGGCTACCCCATCAAAAGTTATCCAACCTCCTGGACAACTGCCCGTGCTGCCTCCACGCAGGGTGGCTGGTCACACAGAAGAATGCTCCTCTCGCTTTTAAGACATCACCACTATATTATCTTAGGCCACCCACCATGAACCTCATCACCACAATCAAGGACATACCTTCTACTCCAGCAAGCTCTATTTTATACTGCAGATGATGAATGGTGACAGTCATCTCCTATTTATTGGGACTGTTATTCTCTTGATCCAAAACTGTCGGGAGCTGTCACCCCTGCTCACTCGCTTTCTGTGTTTTAATGATAGGGGACAGGGGAGACACCTCTGGAAAACTCATGCAGGAGTTAGTAAAAAAAAAAACTGTGGTTTACAGTTTGATAAAATGATTCTGTAGAATTCAATAGGGGATGATATATGCCTTACAGAAATGTTTGGAGGTCATTAAACATTTTACTATTTCAGAGAAACCTCCAGTATAAAACAATAATGAAATTTCTGTTCCACCCTTTTCATTTTAAGTGATACACAACATTTCCATAAAGGATATGAAGAATTTTAAGGTTGGAATAAACAGTTAATAAATTTGAACATTAATCCCTTGTTTGTTCTTCTCTTCAAGCAGAAACCAGCCCTCAGTTACACAATCTAATAAAATAGTGCAGTAGCAGTATTGCCCTACACAAAAAGACTGAACAACCCTGTGACCAAAAGTGTTGTGCCACACAGTATTGTCTAAAAATCCACTGTAGTTATCTTAAAAACCTATCAAAAATCCAGTAGTGAGAAAAAAACCCAACACATTAACCTCTTAAGAGTGTCTGACTAAAATCGCTCCTTGAAAGAGAGGTTGACATTAGTATCCTACAAAAGCATATAAACAAGTATATCCACGTGGTCTATTTTACAACTGTATCAAATACAGCAAGAAAGCATGGAGGTCCTTCTTTACATTTGGTGTTTACATCAAAATAATTAACAAGTAATAAGGCTCATCAGCAGAAAGTACTTATACAGCAAGCAGCATAATGACATGGTTAAGATATGATGTATTTTTACAAGATTTATATTTCAATACAAGACTCGAGAAAACAAGAAGTGGGCAAGTTCCTGCACCAAACATCATAACATCCCAAAGCCACATCACTTTTACTTTAGGACCACATAAAAGACATCTTTGCACAATGCTAATTATTCTCTGTATTTGCATAGCTGGGAATATGTACAAGAACTAAACACCCACCAGCCTCTAGTATCACAGTGCTGATATCCATAAAAGCATGCACATGAGAAAAGGCCCATTTTCATTTATGACCTAAGCTGGGACTGTAAGAACGCATATTTCCAGAGATGACTGGATACATTTGGCAAAGAAAGAGATTTGGCACTACTCCACCGCGTACAAGCAGTTTTTCCTCTCCCCATTCAGCTTATGTAACACTGGAAGAGTCAATCACTCACCCACCAATAAACTCAGCAGGCAAAACCAGAGCAGACAGAGAGGAGCTGCCTGGGCCCTGCCTGATGCTAAGTGACTGCATTAACCCCAGTATTATTATGCTATTCCTACAGATGTCACCTCTTCGGAAAACACTTAACATAATTGTCCATACGCAAACACTAGATACACATACTATTTTACTATGTCACCAGCTCCCTACAAGTCATGGACAGTGTGCAAGGTCCAACGTATTTTACCATTACACTTTATAGTAATAAAGCACTCCCAGTCTCATAGGAAGTCCTTCCGTTTTTACTTCTCCAGAACTGAAGGTCCAGGGCCCTTACACAAACTGCCTTGTCTTGAAAAAAAATTAGTATCTTGTAAGAAATTAGAATGTTACAGTAAGTTTTCTTTTCCACTTGCCCCCCATAAAGCTTATGGTTCCCTCCTGCAGGTAAGTGAAAAAAAGCAATGCAGACCAAAGAAACTATCATCATACAGGAAAATTCTCTAGTGACGAGCTATGACATTTCAAACGTGGATTTGCAGATTCCTGACAGCTGTGTTTATATTCAATTTACTGTTAATTTAGAAATAATACAAAAGCCATTTTACTTGTCCTTAAAATGGTTACAACTCTCTTCTCACATGTGACTGGCACAAAACTATCACCACCAGCAGCCATACCACAGCCTTCAGACACCATGCTGTGGAAGAGGGTTATTATCCCAAAGCACAACCAGTTCACCCCACTCTATTCCCTAGCTCTGGTATGCTTTCACCAACTCGTCTGAACACACTGAAAGCAGCAAAGATCAAGACATCTATGCAATTCAACCAAGCACATCCAAGCTCTGAAGGCATTCAGATCTGTGTGTTCTTAAGCAAGTTTTAAAAGGCCATTTCCACCATTGTGATCCTGGATAACAAGAGCCAGGCTGCAGTGAATAGTTGCCGATTTCATGGAATCTCTGTATAACACACTGCCCCAATTTTCTGTAGCCGCAGGGAGCTCAACCCTCTTTGTCCATTACAAAATAAGGGTTTAAACTCCGTGTGTTTAAAAGAACATTTTTCTTTTAGGAACCTAACTTCATAGTTTCATGAAGTTCTTTCAGGTGAACAGAAAACCTCATTCCTCTGCTCATTTTCACAGGATTGGTTGGGTTGCTTGTGCACACAAGTGCTGAATGCATGAAACTTTTCATTCCTTCTTCTGAATGGCAGGCCTTGGGCAGACAACGACAACAACAAAAAATCCAGTTCCCAGAAGTCACTATAAAATGCTGCAGAAAAACAAAATAAATGGGATATTTATTTGTCCATCTTGCTGATGACAGAGCCTAGCATTTGCAATTGCTCCTGCAATGACAATCTCAACCTAGGTTAAAAATCAGTGTCTCAACTATTGTAACACTGGTCACTTAATTTACCTAATTTTTTTTTCTATGCATGCAACTGACAGTTTTGAAAAGGTCTTACCTTTATTAAGATAGTCCTAGTATGCTATTTCAGGTCCCTGACAGAGTCCATGGCTTTGTCTTAGACATAAGTCTGTGTCATGCTCAGTGCACAAAAATGTGCACCCTATTGTGGACTTAATCCACAGATTAAATTAATAATCATCAATTCTATCTGATTGGTTTTTTAAACACACTACAAGCCCCCCCCCCAAGATGAGGTCTGTGTATTTTCAAAATAGTAACTACCATTGAATTTTCTTTTCAAATCCTAATAAAAATACTATCTCTACCTGCTTTCAGTCACATTTTGCAATGTTTTTAAGGTAAAAAATGTTTATTAAATTATCCACACACTAAAACTAACTGTAGATAATTGAAAATATCTGAAAACCACAAACATAGGCTTTTCCTTTTAGGCTACTAAATTTCTCCCCACAGAAGATTACACAAGCCTTCATATATTGCACAAGCCACATAACAGGTAACACTTTCTGAAATAACAGTTCAGAAACTCTCCCTGTTCATTTGGATATCTGCCACACTAGTTAGGGCAGATAATCATTTAAGGATGAACATTTGTCCAGATCTACACCCTTAAGCTTCCCACCCTTCTCTCCCTCAAGACCCCAGCCTCACTTCTGTTCTTTCCAAACATTCCCAATATCCTCCCAGCCCCAAGCTTTTTTTGGCACTTTGTCCTTCCACTCCACTTCACCAACACAAAGGTGGGGAGAATGTGAAAGGTCAGTGTTACCTGGAGTAACACTAAGTCAAAACACAATTGCATCCTGAGCATGCTTTGTATCAGAGTGCAAAATGCTAAATAGGACTTGTCATCAGAGCTGAGTGACAAAGGCGTTCAAGTATCTGCCAGTCCAGACAAACACAGGCATACACAGAGCACAACTCTCCTCACCCCCACCTGAAGCATGATTTTTTCCAGTGGTTATTCCTCCTTCATTATCAGGCTAGTTCAGGAGATAAATACAGGAGTAACAACTAATTGCTTTGAAGAGAGAACAGAGAAATGCCCAGGGCTGTACCTCACTACACACATTCTTGAGCACATCAAGGTCAGTGCAAAACCTGTATCAGCAGCAGTTAGATAAAAGTTTAGCCCACCATATGCTTTGAAGCTGCCCTAGATGCTGTCTGAGAACCCAATCATTAAAGGAAACTGTGCAACAGCTGTATTGCACTACTCACCCAACTCAGGGCAAGGAGATTGCCAGCACACAGCTGAAGAAAGTTAGCTGCCTAAATAATTATCCCTGGCAAGGCAAGGAACTTACACCTGACATTCCTGATTCACAACCAATTGTTGTCTCCAGTACCCAAAGCCGCTTTTCTTGGTTGTCAGCAATGGTCTCCCTGCCCCTCGCTTGCATGCAGAAAAAGCTGTAGTGATCTATTCTGACATTTCCCCCATTCTCACCTGTGTCTCCACGTCACTTAAACCAAACCCTTCCTATGACTGTTTTTCAGAAAAGCATTTGCAGAAATCCCAAGAAAAATTGCCATAATCAGCACTCTGTCTGGCACACATTGCTGCTCAGGAGCTCATCTCAACCACTACAGAATTTGTTTTTTCATCTTTCCAGCTGTAACTACTATTGCCCAGCATAATAATAATAAAAGTGTCTTTTCAGATCTTACTCCATTTTCATGCCAATGAAAACTTGCCCAGGCACCCATTTCAGTGCCACCTTCTAAATTTAGGAGTCCCATGGAAGCGCTGCAAGTGCCCCTTCTTGGCAGGTTAACATTGAGGTCTATTCTGAACCATTTATGCTAGTGTCCTGGGTTTGGCTAGGATAGAGTTAAGTTTCACAAGAAGCTGGGAGGGGTCGCAGCCGGGACAGCCAAACCCAACTAGCCAAGGGGTACTCGATACCCTACTGATCTCATGCTCAGTATATAAGGGGGAAGCACTAAGAGGAGCATGTGCAGCTGGGGAAGGCAGGTGACAGGGTCTGGGTGCTGAACTGTTGTGTTGTGTGTTACTCACTGTATAACTTGTTTTATTAGTATTGTTGTTGCTACTGTTGTTTTTTCACTCCTTGTGTTGTTCCATTGAACTGTTCTTATCTCAACCCATGAGGTTTTATCTTTTTCTCCCAATTCTCCTTCCCACTCTGCTGTCAGCGGGGAGGGGTGAGCAAGCGGACCTATTGTGCCCTGTTGGCAGCTGGGCCCAAACCATACAGGCAGTCGAAAGTCTAGGGTAATAATTATTGTGTATCAGTCTATTACCAATCTTAGTGGGTTTTAATGGTTTTGGGGTTTGTTGTTGTTGATTTTGGGGTATTGTAGTTTGTGGGGGTTGTTTGTTTCAAATAAAATATAAAGTCAGGATCCACTTTTATAACAGGATTTAAGGCACTTCTAAATAACACTACTTCTACTGTTATAACCTAAATAGCCTTGAACCAAAAAGACAGCAAAAGAAAAAAAAAGTCAGCACCAAACCAAAAAAATATGCTGTTTTAGCAGCTATGGAGTAAGGTATTTAAATAGGTTCGGAAAATTTGCGTAGTAAAGTTTTTTAAGTAAATGAAACTGTACCTGGAGTCATTAAAGTGATAGAACATCTGTTGTGTCTCAGAAAACAAAGTAAATTTAACTCGCAAACTGCTACAATATTTGTAAGCCCCCAAGTGACACCTTCACTCAAGAGACATACAGCTATCAGGTCATTGCAATAACACAGGTACAAGTTGCTTTTACATGTATGACTTCAGGTTCATATCCTTGTCAGCACCTGCATTTTCTTTGTATTGTGCACAGACAGTTTTTCACAGTAATTGACGAGTGCTATGGCAGTGAAGCTGGATACAAAGCCTAACATATTTTCTACTTCTACCTGAAAACACTGAGACCCTTCTGATCTATTAAGGCACTTGTTAAATGGAATGTAATCTCTGCTTGTTAAGATAATGACCATGTTACCACCCATTACATCAGTCCTACTTTTCTTTTCCACAGTGCTGGAAAGAACTGGATACAACAGTCATTAAGGAGTATGAGGCTCAAGCAGAAGTCTACAAAGTAAAGCTGGGATACCTGAAAGAAAGCAAATCTTGCAATAACAAAAGAAATAGTGCTAACTAGATGACCTACTTTAAAATCCACTCAACACTGCCAGCTAGACTGTGCACATTTTTCACCCCTGACAAGAACAAGTGTGAGATGCATATACATGTTCTGCATGTGTGTACCTATCCAAAACTTTCACTGCTTTTATCCAAACCAGCAAGGCCAAAGACCAAAGCTTCCCTCTTATCAGCCTTGTTCCCAGAACTTCTGTTCTAAAATTACTTCTAATCTTTTAACCAGATATGTGTAAAATGGTTTGTCCCAGAAATTTTGTTTTTCTTGGAAAGAGCTCATATAAAAACACTGGATTTGTTCGGAAAGTAACGTGAACTAGGAGCTTCAAAGCATCATGCAGGTTCACATGCACTTCAGATACAAAGTCAAAAGACTCATAGAATCATAGAATGGTTTGGGTTAGAAGCGACCTCAAAGATCATCTAGTTCCAAACCCCCTGCCATAGCAGGGGCACCTCCCACTACACCAGGTTGCTCAAGGCTCCATCCAACCTGGTCTTGAACACTTCCAGGGATGGAGCACCAACAACTTCCTTAAGCAACCTGTTCCAGTGTCTCACCACCCTCAGGGTGAAGAACTTCTTCCTTATATCTTGTCTAAACCTGCCCTCTCCCAGCTTCCAACCATTACCCCCTCGTCCTATCACTTACATACCCTTGTAGAAAGTCCCTCCCCAGCCTTCTTGCAGGCCCTCTTCAGGTACTGGAAGGCCGCTATAAGGTCTCCCCGGAGCCTTCTCTTTTCCAGGCTGAACAAGCCCAACTCTCTCAGTCTGTCCTCGCAGGAAAGGTGTTCCAACCTTCTGACCATCTTGGTAGCCCTCCTCTGGACTCGCTCTGTGTCTTTCTTGTGTTGGGGGCTCCAGAGCTGGACACTATTTCAGGTGGGGTCTCACAAGGGCAGAGCAGAGGGGCAGAATCACCTCCCTTGACCTGTTGGCCACACATCTTTTGATGCAGCCCAGGATACAGTTGTCTTTTTGGGCTGCAAGTGCACACTGTTGGCTCATGTTCATCCTGTCATCCACCAGCATGCCCAAGTCCTTCTCCCCAGGACTGCTCTCAATCCACTCATTGCCCAGCCTGTATCTGTGCTTGGGATTGCCTCGACCCAGGTGCAGGACCTTACACTTCGCCTTGTTAAACTTCATGAAGTTGGCCTGGGCCCACCTCTCTAGCCTGTCAAGGTCCCTCTGGATGGCATCCCTTCCCTCCAGTGTGTCGACCTCACCACACAACTTAGTGTCGTCAGCAAACCGGCTGAGGGTGCACTCCATGCCACTGTCCATGTCACTGACAAAGATGTAAAACAGCACCGGTCCCGGCACTGATCCCTGAGGAACACCACTTTTCACTAGTCTCCACTCGGACATTGACACATTGATTGTAACTCTTTGAGTGTGACCTTCCAGCCAATTCCTTATCCACTGTCAAATCCATGTCTTTCCAATTTGGAGACCAGGATGTAGTGCAGGACAGTGTCGAAGGCTTTGCACAAGTCCAGACAGATGACATCAGTTGCTGTTTCCTTGTCAATTGGTGCTGTAACTCCATCATAAAAGGCCACCAGATTTGTCAGGTAGGATTTTCCTTTGGTGAAGCCATGTTGGTTGCCATCAATCACCTCCGCATTTTCCAGGTGCCATAGCAGAGCCTTCAGGAGGATCTGCTCCATGATCTTGCCAGGCACAGAGGTGACACTGACTGGCCTGTAGTTTCCCAGGTCTTCCTTTTTTCCCTCTTTTCCAGTCAGCGAGCACTTCACCAGACTGCCATGACTTCTCCAATATGATGGAAAGTGGCCTAGCCACTTGGTCCATCAGTTCTCTCAGGACCTGTGGATGGATGTCATCAGGTGCCATGGACTTGTACACCTTCAGGTTCTTTAGATAGTCACGAACCTGATCTTTGCTTACAGTGGGTGGATCTTCCTTCTCCCAATCCCTACTTTCGCCTTCTGCAGCTTGGACGGTGCAACCAGAGCACTTGCCGGTGAAGACTGAGGCAAGCAAGTCATTGAGAACCTCATCCTTCTCCATATCTCTCACGACCAGTTCTCCTGTTTCCTTCTGGAGAGGGCCCACAGCTTCCCTAGTCTTGCTTGTACCACTGACATACCTATAAAAGTTTTTCTTGTTACCCTTGATGTCTCTGGCCATATTTAATTCTATCTGGGCTTTAGCTTTCCTTACCCAATTCCTGGCTGCTCGAGCAACTTTTTTGTATTCTTCCCAGTCTACCTGTCCTTTTTTCCACTTTTCTGTAAGTTCTGCTTTTGTCTTTAAGTGTGTTCAGGAGTCCACTGTTCATCCACGCAGGCCTCCTGGCATTCTTGCCTGACTTCCTCCTTTTTGGAATGCATTACTCCCGAACTCAGAGGAGGTGATCCTTCAATATGGATCAGCTTTCTTGGGCCCCTCTCCCCTTCAGGGCTTCATCCCATAGTACTCTACTAAGCAGATGCCTGAAGAGGTCAAAGTCATCTCCAACAGTCTTCCATTAAAATACCAGCATCTTCAGCGTTTTCCTTTCGGTCTTTAATGTTAGCTCTTCTCTCAGAGAAGCACAGCTTCTTGCTTCCTCCCCAGCTCAACTCCACAACTGCACAAAATTCAGCCAGACCCACAGCCAGTCTGAGCTCAGCAACTCTTCCTGAAACCTTCCTTCCACCTCTCCTCCATATACCACTCTGAAGAGGGCAGGCAATAATGGCATTGCCTGCTTCTGGTGACACTGCTACTATTTGAGAGATATGCACCAGTGGTGCCCATAAGAAAAATGTATGTGGGCGTTCCAAAATTTCACACAGATAATTGTATCCCTTGTTAAATCTCCTCCTAAAATGATTTAGGTAGAACAAACCCTACCTTACTGCAACATCACCTTTTGGGTCAAGTGAGAAGGCCTTTTCCCAGTGCTTAGTTGTGCAGACTTCTCTTTCTCTTCCCTCCCAACCCTGACCATTGCATCTCTCAAAGCAGATGATCACAGTTTTCATCTGTGGAGGGACTCTCCACCACCTCAGTCCTGCTGGGCACACAGTGGCTGAATTGTCAGCTGTGTAAGCAGTTAATAGAGGGGTCTATCATTCAAACTTCTCACTGACTACATATGCATTAGTGAACTCCACAATGTGCAGCAATTCTTTTCTGGATAGTATTATTCGCAGACACTCTACATAAAAAGCCTTCATGCTCTTCCTGAGTGTTTCCAACAGACTGGGGACCTGCTGAACACAGTTCACAGGATAATGGGGGGTTGGGGGGTGCCTTTAGCTGGTTTCATTCTTCAGCAGCCATTTGTTCCATTGCTGGCATTACCACCTATTTGAGAAGCATATATATTGTTCTAACATCTCAGAAATGCCTTGGCATTTTAATGTCTGGTTTGTTTAACATTATTTTTCTATTGTCAAATGTTAATTTAAAAGGGTCTACACACTGAGACTTAGGGGACATTCTGTAAAAAAGCCCCTTTGTCCCTGTATCATCCACAGAGCATACCTTCATGAGCTCTACTGTGAGCTGCCTAAGGTTTTAAAAAGAATAGTGGCTGAAGTCTTCTATGAGAAAGCACTACAAGCCAAATACTGGAGCTAATGTCATTTGCAGATGCACACTGTGTCTCACAAGCTGAACCAAGCAGAACAATGCAAGCAAATAATTATCCTCTGAAGAAAACTGAGAGAATGTGAAGAAGGGTGGTTAACAGATTAATGAAAATTTTACCAGCTCTTTAGGTTGGGAAGTCCAGCTCTTCTTCCCCACTCCTGCTGTGAAACCCTAGTCCTGTTCTCTAGCCACTCATTTAACATGCTCTTCCCTCCATCTCACGTTACATTCTTTGAGCCTACACAACACAGATAAATTTTCTCACACAGGCCCCTCTGATCACTCACCCTCCCTCCCAAGGTCAAATGCTTACGGTCACATTCAAACTCCCACAGCATCACACTGAAGCCCCTCATCTGAAAAAGACTGCCCAGCTCTGCATGCATGTCTTTAACCTCTCTCTGAAACACCCCCTGCTTGCACTCTCTCAACGCTGCCAGCTCCAATTACACTGCAAGCTACAAAAGTCAACTGGAGTAGTTCACATTTGAGCTACTAGATCCTCAAAGCACTTTCTCTCAGGGATCCCAGTACTGGGTAGCATCCATCTTCTCTTGTCTTTCCACCAGTACTCCCATGCCAGCAGCAAGAAATGGTGGGACAGGGGTAATGGAAATCCACCATCCAGAACATGGATGCTGCTAGAGGAAGCCAAGTGTGAACAGTACTTTAACAGGGCCTTTCACCCTTGCCTGTCTCCTCCTACTTCCTCAGCTCTGCTCCTCTCCCAAAGTACAGTGCAATGGGACAGGGAGGAAGAGGAGCAGGAGCACACTGTGGACAGATGCAGTGAAGAAAACAATATAAATTAAAACCAAACTAAAGAATGGACACCTTCTGCCAGACTCCATCCCAGTCAAGTACATAAGCTTGCTCTTCTCTTCAATGGTAATACTTTCTTTTGGTTAACAGGGTAACCTGAAAAGTAATGAAGGAATGCCTGCTCAGGTACACAGTGTGAACTCAGGACTTTCAAAGTAAGAGAAGAGGGTCTGGAAAGCATCCTGCATTTCTAGGACCTGTAGTGTACTGGAGACATACAACTATTGATCACTCCACTCGATGCAAGTCATATGGCTGCCGTTACAAAGAACATCACACAACTGAATTACCATGCACAGCTTTTGAGAGCTGTACTAAATGTCTGATACTTAAACACATTGAGGAAGGAAAGTATTTGAGAAATATCGGAATATTCCGGGAAATTTTTTTTTGTTTGTTTGTAAATACAGTGAATATGCATCATTCAACTAATGAAAACCTTTTAACTTCTGAAACCTGGTGTCTTTTTAACAGCAGTATTGGTACTGCTGGTTCTGTAACAGAGACCCCATGTTACCCAGAAATACGCAGTGGCAGCAAATTGAGGAGGACCCCTGGCAATGGAAAAGACATTGAGAGACATATCTGTAGTACAGACTTCATATCCAACACTGCTTTAGTTAGGGCAAAATTGCTCCAGTGATTCAAAGAACAACAGCTCACATATACAGCTATTCTGAACATTTTATCAGTATTTTCAGCAGTACACAAATAACTGTGAGAAGTACCAATGCTGTCATCTTCTGGGACACCAAGAAAAGCAGCAACAATTTAATCTAGTAGATCTTCCTTCTGTTTAATTAAACATTTCATTAGAAATACTACTGTACTTATGTATGAGTCATCATATCAAAAAAGTGCAAGAATGCAGCTGTGTTGTGAATGCAAGCCAAAAATGCGTGTCTTGGTTTTACTTTGTGTTTTCTTTATGTCAGCTTAATTAGCTTTACTCACAATGTTAAATACTCTCAGATTTAGACACTAAATCAGCCTTTTGTGCATTCAGAGGAGTAGATGTTTTCTTCACTCAGTTAATTGGATACTTCTTTCCAGTGTAGCGAAGGGATACCAAAATAATCACTGTGTGTTTACTAGACTAGCTATTACACAAAAGAGGTTAAAACAAATGCCATCAAGCACACTTACTTGGTTTTAAAATTTGGTATATACTGTTTCTTGCAATCACAAACACATCCACAGGCCTTGTGAGAAACACCACCTAAAACCAAGGGTAGTAATGGGTTGATCCTAAAGTCCTGATTTCACAGGAGTAAAGGCTGGGTTTTCATGCTCCAAAGTCACAAGTGCCTTGGAAAATGGAAAGCTCCTGCTTGCAGAGGAAACGGGAGGAGGACTGGGCCTTCTCTTTCCAGCAAAGGCTGCTCCACAGCTGACAAAAGCAAGTGATAGCACTGATGTTTGCTAGACTTACTGGAACAAGTGCTTTATTAGAACTTGGAGACTATTTTAAGGAAAAAAAATCCTCACCATTTCCTCTCCAGCATCTCCTTGACATAAGATATGTGAATCCTTGTCTGCAACTGGCTAGAACAGCTTGATTACTCATAAAATGCTAGATTTTAACTTCACCTTGATACAAGCCAGAGGATAGAAACTTATTTTATGCATTTCTTCTTAATGTCACATTATAAAATACTGAAGATTTATTTTTCTCTGTACCCTCCATCTCAGCTCAAGTTAACCTATTCAAAAATGAGGCAATTGGCCAGAAAATTGAAAGCCAAAAACTTCAGTACATCAAAAAACCTGACACACAGGCTCTGTATGTTTTATTTTTCAGCTGTGACTGGTACTTCTTTTTCCCAGATAGTGTTGGCTATATAAGTGACATTATACAAATAAAGAAAATGAAGAAACACACCTGGAATAACAATCAAACCCAGGAAGCAAAAGGAAAAACATCTTCTGTTGATCTGAAGTTAGTTAAATGCAACATATATGTTTTACAGCCTGGATTGTGAATGAAATCTAATACTGGACTTCTTCCAGACTAATCTGTGAATTCCCATACCAAACAACATACTACTGCACATATCTTGCTAAGCCTCACCCCCATGTAGCTTTTCACTCCTGGCTAGATACTTGGGGACAGAAAAGTTTTGATACTGTATGAATTTAACACACCTTCATTTAAAGGAAGTGAAGGAGGTTTGATGCTCATGAGACTCATCTGGCATTCTTGAGAGGCACAGAAAAGGTTACAGAATAGTAAACTTCACGTTGCTACACCTCCTTTTCTTTCCTGACACCACTGTACGTCTCATCCAAGCTCTACCCATGGCCAATCTCTCTGTTCTTCACAATCCCTTAGATAAATGTTTAAAACAGATCGATCTCAGTCTGCCTTTTTTATCTTTTTCAGAGAAATGCTAACAGGAGTTGTAACTAATACCAATAATGCTAGCATTTCTCACGAGGTGTTTTCTCAAAAAGTTCCTCTAGGCAATATTTCCCCTGTTGAAAGGGATTACTTCTGTAACACATAAAAGTCGGTTTATATAGCACATCATCTGCCTCACTTACAGGAAACTAGATCATTATGTTGGATTTAAGAGCATGCAGATGAAGAGGTAATACTGCATTCAACAAAAGATACCAAGAAAAGCTGTGAAGCTCGCTCCATGGTTAGTGATTCCATATTAGTAATTAAAGGTTTTATAATAAAGTGCACTGAGCAACAACTTCATTTGCAGAAAAAATACCAGGAGAAACACAACATATAAATAATTTGCTAAATATACTTTCAGCTTGCAAAAGCTAAACAGCATTTCAGTAACTGCTGGTACACAATGGGATAGCTTTTAAGCCCAGGGAGGAAATCTAGCACCTTAACACTAGACAGCATGTGGCAAATAGTAACTACAATAAGAATGACAGACCAAAGTTTTTCACAATATCCTTTCTCCCCACAAATACTAAACTTCTTCTTCCAATATGGAGCACTATTTATTGCTCTTCAAGTGAGGAAAAGGCAAAGAAAGAAAAGGGAAAAAAACTGCAAGTGTCTTATTGTCACTGAGCTTCTATGTTTTTTTCAAGCTCTTCACTTTTTTTTTTTTTTTTTGCATCCTGCTAGAGTGTTTCTACTTTTTAAAATGCAGTTTTAGGATACTAAAACTCTGACTACACAGGCAAAAAGAAGACTTGGTCCTCACCAGAGAACAAGTGGGCAGCCTGAGGGGTGGGTGGCCTTTATGGTCCTCACAGCATAAGGACAGAAACACAGTAATTACTCTAATAGATATAGGACCATGGCACCCAGACTTTTCATTGCTCCCCATTCTTCATATGCCTAGCACTATTTCAAGGCTGAAACAGTCATCCGTCCAAACTAAAGGAGACCTGCCATTTTGCCTTTGCTTATGGGAAGAAAGGAAAGCTTAAGTTTGAAGCAATAGACATTATGGAAACACAGAGGGGGAAAAGGGGCAGGCAGGTGGTCCTAAAACAGAGCTGAAACCTATGGATTAGGTGATGAAAGTCTACACTGCTGAGCCATCATACAAGAAGATTCTTGTGAAATCCCCACTGTATTCTGGCAAACGCACATATAGTGGCTTACTAAAACATCAGCTCATTACTTAAATCACAGCCTTGTGTCTGTTTTCTATCACTTGCATGACCAGATCATTATACTAATGCTCAGTTCATGCCAATAGGCTTCCAAAACACATGCCTGTGTCTATGAAAGTCCTTAGTACTCTTCAATTGCTTGTGGTCATTATTCAAGAGTTAAAAGCATTTGCTTTTTTCTGGAGATGCTGCAATTACTCACTCAGAGCAGGAGCTCTTTGTGGGTAGCTGCGTAGGCTCTTAAGGGGTTTTATTCTGCAGCCCAAGCAGTAACACAGAAAGCTTTTGTTAGCTCAACTTTTGTGCTGCAAGTCTACTGAAAACTATGTCCCTCCAGCACTAGAAGTTAATTTCGCTGCTTCTGTTACTACTCAAACCTTGGCCTCTGTTCTGAGGCTGCCAACACAAATACCACCTGTGATGGCCATTCTCATAAACTTGTTCTGCATGAAGGGATTTGAAATGTCTGGCTCAGCTTTTCAGGGAACACGTGGCAACCCAAAAACTCTAATAACCAAGACATCGAGGAAGGGTTTTTTTGTCCACAGCGTTTATGTTACATAGCACATCTTCACCATGTCACTGCATTTGGACTTGAATAGGATTCAGGTAATTTTTCATGTGATGAGCCTAAGCTCACACAGAAGAGCATTTATGCAGTCCAGCTGAACGACACTGAAATCAGCGGACTTGTACAAATGCTGCTAAAAATTGCTGCTAGAATCAGTCCTCAGGTACTACAGCAATAACATTAAGTTCCATAACTATATGGAAGGAAGTAAGCGAGCACACCTAGGATTTCTTTAAATAGGAGCATTAACTATGGCCTACACAAGATAATGCAGCACCAGTTGAACCTTTTCCACAGCAAGCATTCTCTTCATAGCATACACTAAGGTAGAAGCTACCTGCAGCAGCTCCAGATTATGAGTTGATCAAATGTCACAGAACCTGATCAGTCAGGCTCCAAAACACAACATCCATATCTACTAATTTTCTCAAGTGTTTGCCCTTAGTCAAGGCAAACTTTTCACACAGCCTCTGCTCCCCAAGTTTGAGTGCAAAAAAATATATTTACTTTTATAATGGTAAGGCTCCACATATGCTTGAAAGAGAAAGCATTAAACTTACTTAAAGATTAATTTGGAGATTGATTTCCACAGAATTACACCTTATACTCTCAGACATGATGTGTAGCAGTATTCACATTAGTTGCTTTACTCTACTGGTACAATGGCTATTAAGCAAGGAAAGCTAGAGAGAAACATCTACAGCAGACCATTCCTGTCCGACTGAACATGACACAGGGCACTGCACTGCATTGGAGTTGATAATACAAAACCAGTGGCACGATTAGGAATTCAGATCATCAGTCTTTCAGACAAGAAGGTGGTAGTAAGAAGACAGTCGATTACAACCATCACAACATAACATCAGGTATATTTTTTAACCAGCAGCAGCCTGACATCGTCCTTAACTACTCTCTACACAACTTCATTAACCTGTTAAATATACATTCATTAGCACCCACCAGAAATGCACTTTTCATCTGACAGGCAACAGAGAAAAGCAGAGTATATCCCCTCTCCTTCCTGCCCCAAACCCTGTCAATTGGCACTAAACAGAAATGGAGAGGAAAGGAGGGAGGGAAAGGTGGTGCAAGCATAAAAAGAAATGCAAGACTCAAGACAGTTGCAGACTGGGCAGGCCCACCACCATGGAAAAGCAGTTTTGTACCATGTAGTGGCTTCTTACATCTGGAAGTATTGTTCACCCATGAAATGCAGTGAAACATGCTAAGGGTTTAACTTCAGAGTCAGCAAGCTATTGCAAACAAGCTAGTTCCCTGGTCCCACAAACGAAAGGTGGGGACAGTTCTCTGAACATCTGGACTAAGCACATGCATTGGCCACCAAGAACTGAAATTAAGCTGTTGGCTAGTCTACATCTTATTAGAGCACCTATCTTTTCCAATCTAACAGCAGCTGTTGGCTGAATCTCATTATACACACAGTTTATACAACACATGGTAGCATACCTGAGAGCTTTAGCTCTGAACGCACACATGGGCCAATGGTGCCAGCATTTTCAATCATGCCACGAGGCATTTTTGCTTTTTTCTATTATAAAAATATTTACTAAAACTAACTTCGCAGTTTGTATTGATTAGAGATACAGAAGTCTGGAAATACGTATTTGTTGTTTCCAAATTACTCTGGAAGAGGACCTGGGCCTGTTCTGCCTGCCACATGAACAGGTAGACTCAGGTGGGATCATCTTTTCTTTACCATCCTGACTTTCCAAGTTTGGTTATAACAACAAAAAGTCACAGTGGACTACACAAGTCCAAACATCATGAAAGGTTCACATTTCCCACATAAAATTCCCTGTCTCAAATCAGGGAATTTTGAATCTCAGTCACTGGAACAGTTTTCTAAAGCCTAAAAGGAGATAGACATGTTATTAGATTGGCACAGCACCTAGACTCACTGTTTGGGATTTTTTTTTGTTTGTTTTGAGGCAGGTGGGTGTCAAAATGCATCAAAGAGGCTGATTGTGGAAAATACTTAGAAAATTTTAGTTTACGTTTAAACTGAAGATCTGCTCAGGCAGTTAGTGGAACTGCTGGGGGCATAGGGAGTAGGAAGATCACCATTTAATCTGTTATTTTCCAAGTCATCAAATGGGATGGAGACACTGAACCGTGTCAGAGAGCAGCAACCATACAGCTGGCCCTTTATGAATGCTATAGATACCGGGAGAGGAGGGGAGCAGTTATTTCACCAGCCAATGTGTTCAGAGGCAAAGGAAATCCTACAGGAAGTTTGGCTCAAAGATGGATCTGAAGAGAGAGAACAGCAGAAATGCAAGGAGGGCAAAGACTGCACCTGAGAGCTATTTTTGAAAATTCACTCAAGTTCAGGGAGAATGAAAAGCTACAAGCCCTCAGGAATGAAGTATGCACAGATTTAAATGAATTGGTATAATAGCAAGATAGTAGTTTGTAGATGTTACCAGTACAGCCACAGACAATGACACGACTGCTACATGCAAAGCTGACTAAGAGAGACACTGAATACTCCTCACATTGCACTGAAACCTAAAAACCATCTTCATGGGGGAACTGAATTTCTAACAGCATAAGCTGGGGCAAAACACTGAGAAAGAATTTGCTGATTTTGGCACAGAATCCATAACCTTGCACAGTATTTACTGACACTCCTGTAATTAAAGTGGCAGTTAATGCTGGAGGAGAAACCTTGTTTCTTCCTGTGAAAATTTTTTAGACTCCTGCTGGCCAAGCCCAAGGCCTCCAATGTTTTTCAAAGGAACAAAACATAGAACAATTACTGAAAATTCAAATTCACATTTTTTGGTCTAAAAGAAGCAGAAAAGGGGATTAAAGTTGGAATTTGATCACCTCCAAGTTGAGCACCTCAGTGACTGATCTTGTAGCTATTTGGCTCAGGTTGAGGACAGAAATTCAGTCCTGTGAATTTGAGAAATCTCTCCCAAGCAGCAGAATAATAGTGCTAGAAGCATGCTGGTTTCAAAGAACCTTAGCCTTATGATGCTAATCTCTTTTGTACGAAATTCCCATGGGTATCTACTGACCAAAGTAGCACTGACATAAGTCATTGCAGCAAAAAAATGTGTCTCTATGAATAAGTTGCTGAAATCTGCAGCAGTAAATGACTTAGACACTGACAAAGGCACACAGGTATTAGAAATAGCAGAACTTTCTACTGTATGTAAAAGCCGAGACCTATCCTTCAATAACCATCCCTGTATTCCAGAAGTTTCAGTCTTGAGTCGCAAAAGCCCACATATTCATATGCTCGAGGAGCCATTCCCTGAAAACCCGTGAAAAAGGCCTAAAGCAGTCTGGGAGCTTTCACTTTATTTTCTGCACTGAACAGCCACCAATGTAGCAGTTCACTATGCAAGAAAGACGAGGCTTTAGATTGCTTTGGCTGTTGCCATACCAGGTCACATCTGTTTCTGTCTCACATAGGAAAAAAGCATGAGATTCTGCTACTCACATCAGACAGGATACACTCTTCTTGCCTCATCTGAAACTCAGTGATAGAGTTAAGAAGTTAATTTTCAGTTTAAAACTTGAGAGACTTTATGTTCCATGGATGGAGATCAAGAATGATCAGAAAGGAAGAAAATGCACTTGTTATAAATAGAAAGGTATGTTACACAGAGGCTTCTCTTCCTTCAACTAAGTGTTTCAAGAAAACAGGAAATATCTTTACACTAGGAACACATGGCTAACCCAAAATCTGTTTCTAGTTTGCACAATGTGTGCAGAACTGTAATGAGCAGTACCTTACTTTAGTGAGCTTATGCAAAGTCAAAAGCCATGAAGGGAAAGCAACCAAAGAGGAGATCATGCTCCACACTGCCAAATGACAACAGAATAGTAAGGACAACCAGGCCACGACTGCGGCAAACTCAGTGCGAGCCAACTGCTTTGCTGCAACCTGCAGTGCAAGTTTACCTAACAACAAGTGCTCTACAAGCAGAAATTATTACAAGGGTGCATACAGTCAATCACAAGGAAGCTCCATTCAGACATCTGAAAAATGGGGCCACTATTTCTTGTCTAATTTTTTCTTTTTTTTTCCCCCAAAAGTTCAGTGAGACCAGCCAGAAACCTTTTATCAGGACTTCTCCAGAGCATGTTACTGTCTCAGGAAGTCATTGGCAGCTGACTGCCTTTGCAGAATACCATGTCATTTGACTTTTTTAAAACCTTCGTCTAGAGGTGTGTTGGACATCCTTCCATTTCACTGCACTCATGTGAACTGTTTAAGGTGTGCTTTCTGATGGATTTTGGGGGGGGAGGCATTTTATTTGTTTGGTGTTTAAGTTCAGTATTCACCGCCTGCCAAAAAAAGTATCCAATAGCCAATGATAGAAAGCCTTTCTGGTAAATCCTTTTATTATCGGCAAACATCACTACTGATCTCAAGAAAATCCTATTCACTTCCTCCAGCATATTGAGTTTCCAGTGAAATTCCTGAGAAACATGCTTTCTATAGCAATCCCCCACATCCCTTGCAACACCTGTATAATAGGTTTTAGGTAACTCAGTATTTCAAAACACTGCTCCTATACAGGTGAGCGTTCACCCAGTCATACATGTCCATCCTAAGATCATTTCTGTTTCCCAGACTAACAGCAAGTGTTTTGCCTAGAAATTTTAAAAAAAAAAAAAAAAAAAAATCATCATCAGTGGTCTGGACACTCCTTGCTGTTTTCACATCAATTCCTCAAATTTGCACCAAGAAAGGTGGAATTTTGAGAAAGGCCCACAAAGGCAAGCGTGCAAAGACTTAGTGCTTCACATCCTTCCCTATGCAGGACCGAGGGAGATGCTTTTACAAGTCAAAGCAGTATCTACTGAGAAGCTGTTTCGCTTGCTATGCTGCTCTTCACTATTTACACAAAAGCTGGTTGTTGTGGCTTTCCAAAGACAAGGACAAGAGTGAACAATACTCTGATCTCCCTTACTGAAAATCCTCTAGGCAACAAGGAGAGATGGCCATTTCTTGTGATGCAGCTCTACTCTGCATGTACAATTAGGTTTTTTCCCTCCACCCAGAAAAGTTATCCGTTCCCTTTTAAGTTGTAAAAAAGCATGATGCTCAATCTTTAATCATATTCAACACTAATACTGAAATATTTTACCTGCTGACAGGCTAAGTTTCAAATTATGTAATTATCATATTAATTTCTATTCAACACATTCATTAGAATATTTATTTTAATTTAAAAATGCAACTGATATCTGTTATGTTTCCTATTAATGCCGTTAAATGGATTTTTCTGTTAATGAAATTTTTACACAAATTGAATTAAATGGGAAGCACATATTCTGCCGGAAAGCAGTACTTCAAAATATATTCTGTTTGTAAGTCAGAGATGGTCTTTCCCTTACAGACAAATGGCGACCTGTACTTAAGATTCCAGCTGCCACTTACTCAGTTTCAATCAAAGACCGATTCAAATTTCATGTTTAAGATTTACACCTTAGCGTCTAAATCTGATGTCCCTTCCCAGGCTTTGTCTAAGATCCTGTAAGCCACTGAATACTGTTTGGCCAATCAGTTAAGAGCTTAACAAGATCAATAGGATAAAAACTGCACATCAAAATATTCAAGATGGAATATAAACTGAAATAGCACATCATCTGCTTTCAGGCATACACCAACAAGTATTTCTTGAAGGCTAGTTCATAGTTCTTTAAGATCTCTCTACTGTACACACCTCAAATTCAAGTCCATAAACCAAGTTGAGTGGCAACAACATTAAATAGGGGCCTAAGACTAGAACACTGTTTTGACTGGATGAACTTGCCCATTCCTGTTCATTTACAATCTCACATCAATGATGCTCCACCAGTATATATTATCCAGCTTTGCTCCCATAAACTTACTTCTTCAGTAACACCCAGGAGACTGCGATAGCAAAGCTGCAACAAGGACATGATGCTTGGAAGCTCACTCCTGCTGCTCACAAAAGCACAGAAAAAGCATGCTGTCTCACTGAGAAGGTACTCCTCCCATCCTCAATGCAGACCATGCCAACCCAGCTGGAGAAGTTAACCGTAGGCAGGCAAAAAAGCAAGAAATTGTTTCCTGGGCTGCACTTAAACAACAGCTGTACTGTGAAACAAGGAATGCTAAATTCCGATTTCTTTCAGCTGTCCACATTTCAAGCCTGGATAGCTGACCTTCAGGTCCACCATAATACTAGCTTTCTAAAGCACAACAGGCTGTCAGAAGTAAGGTGACTTAACACTACAGTAAAAAAGAATTAATAAGTCAAAATCCAGTATCACTTCCCTTCCAAGAAGTAAAAATGACACAGAATTACCAAAAATTACCAAAATTTTACTTCTTCACATGGCTTGCTCACTTATTTGTTAGTTTGTCTTCTGGAATCAACTAGATTATTGCTATCCATACCCACATCTTCACTAAACAGAAATGTCATCTTTGCTAGATCCCCAGAGACATTTCAAGGACATCAGAACTAAAGATAGCTGCTGTTCTTACTGATAAAAAGATTCCTGTGTTTGATGATGATAAAGAATCAATGACAATTCACTGACCTTAAGAGTAACAGCTGTGTACTGCTTTGTCTTCCGTTGTTCTTCACTTGCTCTGTGTGCCTGTAGGCATCTGACACAGGTTGGCAGAGACATTTCCCCACACTCACATTGATAGTTAATGACTTTTCAATTTAATAGTCTGGCACCAAGGAGATGTACACATATTGGCTAAAGCCTATGTGGTAGCTGCCTATATTACTAGCAGGAAATGAGCATGCTTCAGGAATTCCAAAGCATTTACTGAACGTTTAGAGAGAAGATGTTATTTCTTTTCTTTACTCCCATTACACACAGACACTTGCAGAATAAAGTCTCACAGATAAAAATATTTTTCTGAAATGCAGTTCCGTTCATATCTCCACCATGTTCAAAAGCACAAACATCATGGCGTAATTTATGTTCCGCAGAGAACATAAGCCCAAATATTAAGCAGACTGGTACACAGGACACTTGCTGAATTCACACCAGAAACTGGATTCTGCCCTTCTCTAATCTGCATTAAGACTATGAACATAAACTCACTGGCTTGTCTTGTCCTCTCCTGCTACAGTTCTTCCAGATTCTATAGTGTGCAATTAGAGCATTCCTCAGGATGACTAATCACTGCTCTCTGCCTCCTTCCAAACACAACCAACCAGTAAGCAAAATAAGAACTACAATCTGATTTGGAAAAAAACCTCATTAATCCTCTTCCATTATATTATTGACCAAAAGAATTCTTGTACAACTGTACATTGTACAGACTGTACAATCCAGTAGTGAATAAACAGTTATTTATCCTAAATGCAGATCCAATACTACATGCCTAATAGAATAATGAAATACTGCTCACCACTTCCTAATGATATCCCTATGCACTGAAAATTCATGGTATCAGTGGAGTCCTTTGCTTTAGCTCTGCACAGTAAGAACACGGGACTCCCAGAAGGTCATAGTGATTTTCTTGTCAAAGTAATGCAGCAAACCCTTCAAGGTTGTTAAATGAGGAAAAAAGTATTTCTGTACATGGCATCGAATCTGGAACATATTTCAGGAACTGACACTTGTGCAGCTTGCTTCAGAAACATTCCAAAGGTACATCAAGGTGAGATATTGACTAATCCTAATTTGGACAGGCCCATTCCTTTTCAAACCTATTGGCATATTTTAAGTTACACTTCTGTTGGCACTTCTCCACCCCACTTTTGTATCTCTACGTGTCTTTATGAACTTAATTGAGGCTTAAGTGGAAAATTCAAACTTTTAGTTATTTAATCAACTGATACCTAACCTATCAAAGGTATCAGAAGATTAGAATGACCACCTCCGTTTCACAAAAGGGAAGCAGCAAAGTCAATAGGATCTTCTGAAGTCATCCCACAGGTCAGTGGCAGACAGACAAGATGATGATTTGGGCTCCACAGTGCTGTACAAAGCTCCATGCAATACAGCATTGCGTCACCTCTCAAAAAGCAATCAAGTCTTTGCACGCAAACATACTGGCAGATGTCAAGTGCTAGGAAGCAGACCTGTATTCTGGAAACCCAGACTCTGGCCCATAAACATTTTTATTTTGATGGCTGCTTTTTACACTCTTGATTAACAAAATACATATAGTGAAAGATACATTTGATTTCCCAGAAATTATTAGCTATTTCATATGCAAAGTCATACTAACATATAATTTGTAAATATGCAGTGTGTCAGTTAATTAACCTATACTATCTGGGATCATTTTAAGGGCAAACAGCTACCAAGGCTGTGAAACTGATACTTAGAAATTAACTTGTACAAGAACCTTCTTTAGGAACAATCGCCTCAAGACTGAATGGTTTTCTTAACATGTGCTGCAAACTGTAAAGCCTGACGAAGTGTCATGACCTGTTCCATACATGAAGCTAGATTAGATGGGTTTTACATTTCTGAGAACTCCCTGTGAAATTCCACATAGAGGTACACCACCAAAAATTTAGTAGGCATAAAAAATATGAGTGTGGTTTTATTTTAATGACTGCACAGAGGTAACTCACAGATGGTAGAGCTTTTTCTGAAGTCAGAAGCATCTAGAAAATGACTAACACACAGAACCATCATACTCCTGCAGGTGCTAGCACAAGATGTCTCAATTTATTATCACAGAGGCTCAGGCATGCCCTGACCTGAGAGGGAGCATTATTTACTCTACTCTTATGTCACTGTAGAGATAGGCAGCCCTAAAGCATGCTGGTGAAAAAGCTAAATAAACAGGAAAATAGATGAGCATTAAGGAGCAGTAAATCACCACAACAGAAGTAGGCAGCAGACAGTAGTTTGTTCCTGTAACGGGTCTGCGTGGCAAGGTTTTGGTAGCGGGGGGGTTACAGGGGTGGCTTCTGTACGAAGCTGCTCGAAGTTTCCCCTATGTCGGATATAGCCAATGCCAGCCGGCTTTAAGACGGACCCGCCGCTGGCCAAGGCCGAGCCCATCAGCGACAGCGTTTTTCACCTCTGTGATAACATATTTAAGAGAGTGAAAAAGTTGTTGGGCAGCAGTAATTGCAGCGAGTGAGAGGAGTGAGAATGTGTGAGAGAAACATCCTGCAGACACCAAGGTCAGTGAAGAAGGAGGGGGAGGAGATGCTCCAGGGGCCGGAGCAGCGATTCCCCTGCGGCCTGTGGTGAAGACCATGGTGAGGCAGGCTGTGCCCCTGCAGCCCATGGGCGGGGGAGCAGATGACTGCCTACACCCCGTGGAGGGCCCCCACGCCGGAGTAGGTGGATGCCTGAAGGAAGCTGTGACCCCGTGGGAAGCCTGCACCGGAGCAGGCTCCTGGCAGGACCTGTGGCCCGTGGAGAGAGAGAAGCCCACGCTGGAGCAGGTTTGCTGCCAGAGACCCCGTGAGGGCGGCTCACGCTGGAGCAGTCGGTTCCTGAAGGACTGCACACCATGGAGGAGACCCACGTTGGAGCAGTTCATGAAGGACTGAACCCGTGGGAAGACTCACGTTGGAGAAGTCATGGAGGACTTTCTCCCGTGAGGGGGACCCCACATTGGAGCAGGGGAAACGTGTGAGGAGTCCTCCCCCTGAGGAGGAAGAAGCGGTAGAAAACAACAGAGTGATGAACTGACCCCAACCCTCATTCCCTGTTTTCCCCCCTGTGCCGCTGCGGGGGAGGAGGGAGGAAAATTGGGATCAAAGTTAAGCCCGGGAAAGAAGAGAGGGGTGGGGGGAAGGTGTTTTAAGATTTGGTTTTATTTCTCATTACTCCTCTCTGAGTTAATTGGTAATAAATCACATTTCCCTTCAGTTCAGTCTGTTTTGCCCGTGACAGTAAATGCATCTCCCTGTCCTTATCTCAACCCCACAAGCCTGTTGTTATTTTTTTTTCCTCTCCCCTGTCCAGTTAAGGAGGGGGAGTGATAGAGTGGCTTTGGAGGGCACCTGGCATTTTGGCCAGGGTCAACCCACCACAGTTCCATATTACAGACGGCAATGTATTCAGGCTACAGTCTTACAGGATTTCCTATTTGTGAAGACACAAATCAATGATACTCCATTTTAAACAGCAGGAAAATAAGCAGTACCATTTCAAATACAGTTTATTCATCTGCCTCAATCAAGTCCATCTGACTGACTTTTGCTACTTGAACTTCATGTACACTTCACTCCCTTTAAAATGCTGCAATGAGAAAACCTAACCTGGAAAAGGAAGTTTTAGAAACAATCCTCATGGGGAAACTACACTAACTGCCAAGGCCTGACTCGGTTTTGTGTTCACTGTAATTAAAACCCCAAGTTGTACCAAGTCAGTGACAGAGATGGAGAGGTTTGGTTCTTTAAACACCAGACCATTCTGCTTGCATTAACTTACTTTACTCTCTCACCTCATCTACCATCCTATCTCCTCCTTTCGCTTACCAAGGGCTTGGTTTCATCTTCATCTTTGAAATAGTAAAGCTGGTCACCCTTGAGAACAAACCAGCGTGTGTGCCAGGTCTTGACGAAGCCTCCTTGCTTCCGCAACCATCCACATTTAATGGCACTGTGCCGCCCTTGGCTCAGCAGGGGAGTCTCTGCAGAGCCATTGTGTTCTTCCATACTGGGACTGGGCAACTCTCCTGCTGAGAGAAGAAGAAGAAAAGGTAAAATAATTAGATTATTATCCAGGCAGTAACTTGCTCCTTTCAACATAGCTGGAAAAGAAACATGACTCGACTACAAAGGTGTGCTAAAAAAGCATTTACCATCTGCCTGCTTATTCTCATGCTAGCACCCCATCAGCTAAGAGAATATTACTTGCCTACAAAAGACAATAATACTAATGAACTGAGTGGCTAAAAAGCAGGCAAGAGGCAAAAGGTTTGTTCAAGTACAGTGTAAGTTATTTTAACCAGCACTGAGGAAGACATCAGCTGTTTCTTGAGGTGAGTTCTGCTGGATTACAGGCAGTAATGAGGAAAGAACTTACAGTATGGCTTCAGACTAAGGAAAGCAGTATGATTCTCACTATTGGAGCTGCCCATTTTTAATATTCCCTGATAGTCTTGGGGCTTTCAGGGAATATTAAAGAAGCCTCTGCTTCTCTGGGGCTTAATATACCCCACCAGACCATTTAATGGAATGGTGATAGTAAGTACAAGAATAGCTGCATATCCCCTCATACAAGCAATCCCCTGACTGAAGTAGGAGCATGTCCAGCCACGGTTATTACAGACATTTTGCAAATAATGCATAATTTTGGTGCGTCAACTCAAGGCACAAGAACTGTGTCAAAACCAGAGCTGAAGTGTGGAATTAAGCTTGACAAAGTTTCACGTGCCTTTTTGGTCTTGTTAAAACTATACTTTTTAATCATCTCTGGACAGTCACAAATCTTCCTGATGGGTTTTGTACATACAATCATGCAGTTATGTTCTTAACCTTCATGATCAAAAGGCTCTTCATGATCCCCTGTTAAGGCTAGAGCTCAACAAACTCAGGACTTTGAGTTGCAAGTTCTGATATTTTCAGTCAAAATACCAATGAAACCAAGACCTACATGTGCCAAACAGTGTATTCCTAAACAGAGTAAAGTGTGACTATAACCACAAACACAGCAGTGTGCAAAATTAACAGTGAAATTTCACTGTCTCTAAGTGCTTGAAGAACAACATGTTTATTTTCTTTCTAGACTACCGCTGGCAGCCTTTCTTGCCTGGTCAGGAACTTGCACAGCTGTTAGGGCCTGGGAAAGCTGGCTTCACACGTAATACATTTATAGTTTCTAACCTTCAGGGTGGGAAAAGAATAAAATATTCCAGACATTGCAGGCAGGAAACACTCTGATGAAGAATATCTAGACCAAAGCTTCCTATTCTGATGTTGGCAAAGTAGATTGGTGAGTCCAAGCCTGGCACTCCTGCTACGGTCCCCTATACAGCAACAACACTGTTACTCAACATAGTAACAGACATCAGCATTGTAAAGGTATGTGCTCAGCTTCTAAGGCAGATTAAAAACTGAGATACATGTTCACTTGATAGACAAGACTATCCTCTGACAAGTAATACAAGTACTTTGTCTGGATAGCATTACATCATTGTGATTTATTTAAACTGCAATATAATCAAACAAGAAGAAATAAATAGATCAATAGATTCCAGTCAGGCATGTTTTTTCAGTCCGTTTTTCCCTTGGCTCCTTTCTTCCTAGCATTCACTCTTACTCTCCTTTGGAACAACTTCTCCAGCTGCCATCTCTGTTGGCGTTCACACCATTTGCTTTTAATACCTGCACATAGTCTGTTGTCATGTCCCTGCGCTGGGCTGCATCCTAGAATTTGGTCTCCATGCTTAAAACTCAACTGTCCTGTGCCACTGAGGTTAATAGGCCTCAAAATGAGCACAGAGGTTTCACCGCAAAGTACAAACTGCAGGATCAAAACTTAAATCACTTGATATTCTTCTCAGAAAAAGGAAAAACAATGTTTCTCCTGCCTCTTTAGGGTTCACCTAGAGTCACTCAGAACACTTGTACTGTCACATTTACTTGAGCAAAGGTTCCCTGCAAAACATACAAATGTGTCTGGCTCTCAGCAGAGTAGACAAAGATTTTTTTTTTATGCCTGGGTTTACAATTACATCCTAACAAGAATGAATCAGCTGATAAAGCCTCAGACCACACTGACAGACCGTTTCTGTGAGAGTTATGTTCCACCTGAGCACACTCTCTGAAAACTGCAACTCTGGGGCTGCAGAGTATATTAAATGTTGCAGTGATTTTCTGAACTGAACCTTGCCTCCTTCCAAACTGAAGCTGCAAATGGAGATTCAACTACCACTAGAAAAATCAATAGCTTGCTTTCTCCGTGCCTTGGTCATAAACGTGTGCTTGAACTTCAAGGTGGTCTGGGCTCTTGTAATGTATTTCATTCACTTTGCACTGTAACAATTAACTATGAATGCAATAAAGCAGTGGCCAAGAAAACCCTACATCTTTATCCCTGGATGCCCAAGCTCTCACACTTATTACCTTAGCTTTTTAGGAGGAAGAGACAGGTTAAGTGAAATTATTTGCAATAAGCAATGATCAGATAATCTCCAAGAACTGACTTCATCCATACACAGCACGCTTTATTAAACTGGCTTGTACTCTTCCTCTGCTTATCATCGTGTGTGGTGAAAACATGTCACGCATGAGGAGAGATTTATTTACGCTATATGAGATCACTCACTCCAAAAGAAAACTACACCCAGTCAGTAACTGGCATTATTTGAATACAAGCAGAATTCTCTTGGATGCTGCTGGTTTTTGGCTGGGCCAAAGTAGATGCCAAGAAGCAGCCCTCCAACTCACATCCTTAGAAAGCGCATTAGCAAATATTTTAAGGAAAGCATTGCAAACAGCATGTCAAGTTATTACAACTGAAAAAAGTAAGGAACAAAATCATTACCCATAGGCTACCCCCTGCTCCTTGCAGCACAACTGCAGAAAATCACAGCTCTCAGCTTCAGCTAGCCTTATCAGTTTATCTCTGCTGCTTATGCCAGCCTCAAGGCAGGAACGAAGGAAAAAAGGACGAGTTTAAGTACGTTAATTGTGTGTATTGCTGCAGTGCTAAGGACACAAGGTCCCTATTACACGTGGATCACAAACAAGAATCTAAAAAGTCAAAAGCAATTAATTACCTGGATGAAAGGCTATTTTTAATTTCATGCCACAAAGTCACATTTCACTGGTGTTGACACCAGTGTACAAACTAAGTATTTGGATTTTAGCTAGCCAGGGAAAATGTTAATTGATCTACATCTCTTTGTCTGGTAAAATTTATATCTTAAACTATTTCTGCAGTACTAAAACAAATGAGGTGTAGGAGAGATTACATTCTACTGCTCCCAAGTCCTCACAGGCAAGTGTAAGATCTCCTTTAAAGCATATCCTCGGGTATAAGGATATGCTAAAGTATATCCTTGGATATATCCTAAGTATATCCTTGGACACTTTCTGTACAAAACAGCTGTATTATTTCATTTATTAGTGATTTAAATGCCTTCAGCACTTAAAATTTTAGCCACCTAACTTATTTTTGTTAAGAGGAATTGTATTTAATTATGAGATTGAGTTTATTTGTTGTTTTCCATCTCTCCTTCCCTTTCCTAATCTGCCTACTACAAACCAGATTTGTAATTAGAAATTCCAGCAGCTGGCTCACCCTCACTAGTTGTTTTTACAGCTGTTTCAACACCAAGATCATAAAATAAATTGTAGAAATATCAGGGTGCTGGCACTGATGCAGAGAACAGCGAGGTGCAAACAGTATGTAAATAACACACGACAAAGTGTGGAATTACATCAACATACTCCAAGTCCCCCCGCTCTCATAAGATGAGGCAGAAAGCCATGCATTTTCAAGCACTAAATGAGCATATTCCTCAAATCCATCTTCCGAACAGGAAACACAACTTGTACTTGCTGCCAGAGTCAACTCTACTGACTTGGCCAACCTGTAGTTTAGGTAATGACCAGAACTGAACAAATGCTACATAGTCTATTAGTTTGGGGCTGGCTGTGGGCTAACTCTCCTGGGCTTGTCTGGACATTGGGAGTGCAAAGTAAACAAAATGAGTAATGTTCCCTGACACACTGGCTCTCATCGACATCTCCTGGTCCACGGAGCCCATCACCATCTACCACTGCTGGCCCCAATCCAACCTTTTTCTGCTCCCATAAGGGCAGCTGCCTCTCTCACTAGTCTGTCTAGAAGGCAAATAACTGCACTTATATTCTCCTTGCCAATGCGGAAGCGCTATGCCAGTGCTATGCACAGAAAGCAGGGAAATGTTTCTCCTCAGCAACCACTCACTCGTTTCTTGAAATATGGAATTGAGTAGCTCCCCTAGATCCCAGCATTTTGCTAGGAAATAGTCAGAGAAAGTCATTAAAGCACAGCAAATCCAGTTACAACAAATAGTCACAGTACTGCACCAAGATGACTTCTTTGGTAAGAAGCCCTGATGTTTCGCAGTATGTTTTATTCCACTGAAATTTCTCATGCCAAGACAGCACATTTCATCAGCATTCACTTCCAGCAACTCTTCTTCATCTTTGCCATTGCTCAGATGCTGTGTCAGGTCCTTTGTAGCCCAATGTTAGCTTGGCACAAAATGGATAAAGATGAGAAGCCCCCAAAGCACGTGCTGCAGAATCGCATTCTTCCAGCCTGTCACAAGGTCTTATTTCCTTTCTCTCCCAAAAGGATAACAATGCAACTCTGCACGGAGGTGAGTTCTCCATGTCAGACACATTAACAGATATCCAGTAAAAGGCTGCAGTTTTGCAGCAACAGTTGACTTGGTCATTGATGAACCTATCTGCCAAATATATGTACACACACACATATACACATGCAAAATTCATAAAAATCTTTGTGACACAAGAATTCTATATAAAGATTACTTCAATACTGCAACACTTACATGAAGAGATATAACTCACTTTCCAAGTGATGTCTAATTTTGGGTACCTTCCTACTTATTTCCCATGAGCTCGATAGAGCATAAGTGCCTAAGTTTAAGGTTATCAGTACCTTTCAGGTATGGAGTGCCGCCTCTGACCAGTGAGTTTCCTTTTGATTTTTCTTCATGTAGTCTGTCTAAGCAACAACTTTGTAAAACCACTTAGTATGTGAAAACATTGTCTGCGTTTATCTTACTAGTCATATGTCTCAAGATACCTGAATCTCTGCCACAACACAGACACGCGTTTGTGAGCGACTGATGCCAGAAGCGAAAGACTGGCCTATTTCTCACCATCAGGGTGCTTCAAATCAGTTCCTACTCATCTCTTGTGTCAACAGGATATAGCACACAGAAGGAAAAAACATGTCAAAGAGGTAAAAAAATACTTAAAAAGAGAGTCGACTTTTTACTAATGTTTAGCAACCATTTTTACATGATGCATATTGCAAGGAGCATGTCTCAAATTCTGTCACTGCACAGACAGATTTTAAAGCATTCCTGTCTTGTTCTTTTTCACAAACTGCAGCAGTACACTTGCCAGTAGCTTTCCTCCACAAGCCTTTAAAACAGACATTATACTTTTATCCAGAAGGTTTTCTGAGACATCTAAGAAACCTTTTGTACGACTGGCAGCAACACTCCTAATCACAGATACACCTGGCTGTTCTTCTGCATTCCGCACTCTCATTTTTATCCTGTCAGGGACAGCCTGAAGATATTTTGCTTGAAAGAATTTCACTTCCAAGACCTAAACAATTACTATTTAGGCAATAAAAAATTATGAGAGGTGTTATCAGCAGCCAGATTGTAGAAGATCCACTGTGAAGCTAAGGGAAAGACTTACATTACTTTTCAATGCATTTTGGGAGCAATTCCAAAACCAAGACCAAATAATTTCACCAGAAAATTGAGATCTTGGTCAAATCTAACTCTTTAGTACATTATTTGCATTTCCATGCCAGAACCATCCTACAGATATTCCCACACTAGCCAAACTTTTACAAGCCTACTGTTTGCTTACAGGAATCCAAGCTCAGCTATAAATAGCCCAAATAAAATGGGTCTAGAGAATTTATAAAGAACATAAGAAGGTATTCAACTTCTTGTGAATTACAATGGAAATTAGTTAACAAATTCTGTCAGGTACCTTTCAAAACATCAACTTTTGTGCGTGTGTATTTATCTTCTGTGGTTGTGACTAGTGTTAGTATACACGTGCATGGTTTAAACCCTATAGATGGGGTCTGGACACTAGTTCACCTCCCCTCACCATAATCCCAGTGTCTCAATATGAATCTGCCCATGATCTAGGCTCACCGACAGGCATCAGACCTAACTTTTAGGAACCATGCAATGGACTAGTCTCCCAAAAAATTTCTGCTCGATTACATTCAGGACAGCACTCAGCCCAAGCTGGTGGATAGGAAGCTGAAGTGTGCCAGACGCTCTTCAATTGCTCTTGAAATAGCAATGATCAATAGTAGTGACTCCATATTTAGTGTGGTCTTTGGTACAAAATGCTGGCAGACGGGGGGACTGCAGACTCAGAACCTCTTGCCTCCCCTTTGTCCTTTCTGCAGTGTGCACCAAATGGAGCTCAGAGTTAGTCTTACACACATCATTTCTCTACTTGCTCTAACTTATTTCTTCCCCATATAGCAACAAAATCATATTAGCTTCCTTGGTAGAGATAGCTGGGTAACAAAGTATTTCAAAGTATCCTCCCTATCTGTCAGCTGCTGCTATGTAAAACAAAGTCACTGCAGCAGTTCTGTGACTACAGCATCATGTTGTAGACCAGTATTTTTAGGTAAATTGTTGTTTAGATAATGCCTTTGCCATTACGTCCTATTCTGTTTAAATCCATGCAGCAACATTCAGACAAACCCTTTCTTGTCCTTTCACTACTGTTGTGGCAGCAGGAGGCATAATGAAATTGCACAACTAAGAGCACTTTGTCCATTACAGACTCTCTTCTGACACCTAGAAATGACACTTTGTTCTCTCCATCACTTTCTAATCCCACTGCCTTTTCTGAGTCAAGATGGACTGCACCTGTAGAAGGCTTGTGTAACTGATAGACATTTATTCATCTTCCAGGTTTCTGACCAGGCTTCCACTTCAGGTGTCTTATTCTGCAAAGCTGTCAATGCTAGAGAGAAATTGCATACAGCAGAAAATCAGCTGTAAATATCTAGAGAAGCATATAAAACTACAGACAAGACAGAAAAAAGCCTCTGGTAGCTGAACGGTCAAGTGATGCAAGATGGAAAAAAAAAAATGCAGAACAGCAGAAATGCTGAGCAGCGAAAAGGTCAGGGAGCAAGTCAAAAGCAGCATCTGGAACAGCAAAAAGATATTTCAACTCACTGATGACTCTCCTAACCAATGGGGTACACTGCCTCTGAATATTTGACACTGAAAAACCTCAAACCCTGCTTCATCTTCATACTTTACATGGAGAAAGTGATCGTAATAACAGCTTAAATGTAACTTAATTCCCACATGTGAGTGGTGAATACTTCAGCACTTACTGGCTTCACTTACAGAAGCGAATCAAAGAATTGATTAAGAGTTGTGTTCAAGCATGATCTCAACAGACGATCTCTCAAAGTATAAAAATAATCTCTGACTAACTCTTTGTTGTCAAAGACTGATGACAAAAGGCATCCAAATATGGATGTCAGCAACTCTCTGACAATGAATCACTGAGAATCGAAGCAGGCTGCGTGCCCTTTTACGAAATCCAACAGAACAGGACTTTCTGTGCTGTCCTGTTCACAGGAGTTCAAGCCTTCCACATTCCTTGTAAAATTGACCAAGAGAATTAAGGTGTTAGAAGTCACACTCACTAAGTATGCTGACAGGTAGGAAAACTACATTATAGTTTGTCAATGGCAGCAAAAGTCTCCTCCCAAACATGCTGCAATTCTTCCAAATCGAAGTAGCACATGGGTTCTGCAAGAAGGATTTGTGGTTGCTAAAGTGTGGGAGGAAGGAGGAAGAACATTTGCTGCCTGCATCACACTTCAATTCATCTCTTGCTCAGAGCAAACACAGCCCCAGCAAAGCCCCAACTCTGGGCACAGCAAGTAGTGGCTGGTGACATCTCTCCTGATTCACAGATGTTCAGAGCAGGAGGAACCTTATTTCTGGATGCCTCCATAGAAGACACAATGGAAACAAAGGAAGATTCAACCCACCTCAAACCACCCCATAATCACCTTTTAAGTCTCACATTAGTTCACATTCAATAAAAAGAAGTCTGTGGACTTATTTTTGACATATTTCCGTTTATTTCCTTCCATTCATGCGAAATTACTTCCTTCTGCTTTAAGTACATTGTAATGTGTTTCCTTTTCAGTTCAAAGCAGTTCAAGTAATGGCAGCATTTGGTATTCTGCTGAGATATTTTCTGAAGTAGACAACTCACACTTGAAAATGTGTTCCCCAGAAGGACCACAGCACCACTGAAATGTGCACTTGGGAGCATCCCAACCCAGTGTCTCAGAAGAACTGACAGAATTACAGCACCTGCCTGAACTGAAATTTGGAATTACCACATCCGTTTCTCACGCACTCCAGAGGGTCACGGAGACTGAGCACCTGGGGGCAACTGTAATGGCATGTATGTTCACGTCACACACATACTATACGCATCCAAAAGAGCATGTGGATAGTAAACAGGTAGGCACGTACTCTACTCAGGCAGTGTGCACCTACCCAGCTTCAGGGAGTACCTTGGCACTGCCCCAATTGAAATAAACATGGGCAAGTCAGAACCAAAGGTTCACACTTGGCACACTCAAGGGCGCTTCTCCTTCCATTCCTACTAAACTCAGCACCAGAGCCAAGATTTGTGTCCTGTCTGCGTGCCAATCCCAGCAGGATCTAAACTTAAAATAGATATACTTTTAAACAGAAATCAGTATAGTTTTAATGCTGTTCAGAAATGTTTTATATAAATGATAATTGCCTCTTTCACTTAAAAATATTAACCATACTGACGTAGATTTCCATGTTAGAATACTGGAGACAATATAGTCAAAATTTTTAAAAGCAGATGTCTGTCTTTCCACAAAAAGCCAACTCAAAATAAGCACCATTACTTTGTTGTTGACATTTCCATATTCTGCCCAGCAAAAGCATTAATTTGTACCTATGGAATTAACATTTCACTATTAAAACCAAGTTTGCATCAGAAAAATAGAGTCTACAGTCCTTCCTATGTATTTCAGAAAGCAGCAGTGAGTATGTTATGGCATTTAAATTGTTTTAGTAAATGAAAAATTATGCTATTCTACACTAATAAAGTCAGTGTGGCACTGCCCTTTCCAGTAAAGCTCTAAGCAAAATCTGTCTCCGAATTCCTAAGCCAGAATCAAGGTACCGCCCTTTGACTCTGAAATTAATTCATAAGGAGGAATGGTATAAATTCATGTGGTCCTTATTCTTTAAAGGATCAATCTGTGCACAGATGCTAACACCTACTTTTCCAGTTTGGACTGAAGGAACCATTAAAGCCAAAAATGCAACTCTACCTTATTGCACCCACAGTCTTCAGGCTCTTTTACTGTAACCCACAGTTAAAAGGCAAACACATCTTCTTTAAAAGCATTCTGTGTTCAAGCGTGTCTTTCTGGTCATTACATAAAATGCATTTGAAATCTGCACAACATCAAGTGTAACTGCATGCTGCTGTAGTGAGTAGCATTCCTCCTCACACTTGTTTGCAATGTGAATTGAGTGAGAAGCAGAACTAGTCAAGAGCACTTTAGCAAGTAACTCATTATCTTTAGCGACCTGAAAGCTAGCTAAAACCATGCAAACACTTTTTTCTGGCATAGCTCCACCAAAAAAAACCCAAAACCAACCCAACCAAAAAAAACCCCAATTAAGTTGTTCACCTAGTAAATTCAGAAATCACCTAGATTCAGAAACAGGAGACATGCACATTTTACTTACTTACCTATAGAAAACAAGGTAAACATTTCTCGGTTTGTTCACTTAAAAAAAAAAGCACCAGCTAGTAGCAAAGCAACATCAGGCACTCTCCAGGTTTTAAGTAGGTTACAAAAAGACAGACAATTGCATTACCTAGAAGTAACACTTCAGAGAAACAGCTGCCAAAGCAGAAGAGAAACAATCCAAACATGGCAGGTTCTGAATCTGCAGCCACTTTGAAACTCTGCTGAGCGTGTTCATTTTTACATAGTTCATTCAGCATCTACTTTAAGAGAGGCAAGGTATCATAAGAATATAAATTCCTCCTGCTATGAATGACAGAGCTCATGAGCAGCATAAAATAATGTTAAGAAGAAATCAGCAAGATCTATCTTCTCTTATTGACTCCCTTTATAGTAAGGAGAGTCTGTGTTTTATGTAAGTCACTATCTGAAGAGCAAAATATCAGGGAAATTAGGTTATAACCTATGTTCAGAGGGCCTTACTATTTCACATTACTGTGGTGAAAGCAACAGACAAGCCTTGCCACCCTCCCTCAAAAAACAGCCCATGTCTCTATAAGGACATCATTGCTCTGCACTGTTGCCTGCTTGATTTTTCATTCTCTCCCCATTTAACTGGCTGTGATTTCACAAGCCTACAACTACTACCTTGGACAAGTACACCTTGAAACATGAACCCCACAAACAGATTTCTCTAGTTTCTGTGTGAAGGGGAAAAAACCACACATTGTTGGGGCTTCTCTTTTCCCAAACAGCATGCAGAATTTACTTCAATGTTACTTGTGTTACGACTCATTTTAACTGAGCTCACCCCCTACAGCATGAAGTCGCAAGGAGTATACATGGACCTGGTTCTGTGTCATCTCTGTAGCACTACCAGAAATTTACAGCGCTATATTAAACAAAGCATGTTTCATCCTCACTAACACAGGCTTCCTTTTCTTCACACCTTGTGGTGGTTTGGTGTCTGGTGGGGTGTTCGCGCGGTTTTGGTATCGGGGGAGGGGGCTACAGAGGTGGCTCCTGTAAGAGGCTTCCAGAAGCTCCCCCAGCTCCAATTTCGGACCCGCCTCTGGCCAAGGCCAGGCCAATGGCGCCTCTGCGAATAACTATTTAAGAGTGAAAGAACCTGTGGATTGTCTGCTGTCGTTTTGTCTGTCTGGGTTGGTGAGCGGCAGAGAGAAGGGGGGTGGGAGAGAGACATCCCTGCGGACACCCCGGTCAGTGAGGCAGGAGAGGGGGAGCTGTGCCGGGGCAGGGGTTCCCCTGCGGCCCGCGGGGGGGGTGGCGGCTGAGCCCCTGCAGCCCCTGGAGCCCAGCGGTGGCCCAGAGGTCGCCCTGCAGCCCGCGGAGGGCCCCGGGCCGGAGGAGCAGGGACCGGGCCCGGAGCAGCCGCGACTGCGGCCGCGCTGGAGCCGCCCGTCGGTGGGAGGGCGGCAGCCCCGGGAGGGACCCGCGCTGGGGGGTTCTGGGGAGCTGCGGCCCCGCGGGAAGGACTCGCGTTGGGGCGGCGGGAGGAGGAATGTCTGCCGGGAGAGGGACCCCGCGGTGGGGCAGGGGAGGGCTGCGAGGGCCCCTCTCCCTGAGGGGGAAGGAGCAGCGGAGACACCTTGTGCCGGCCGGGCTGTGACCCCCATTCCCTGCCCCTGCGCTGCTGGGGGGGAAGAGGGAGCAGAGCTGAGCCCGGGAAGACCGGAGGGGTTGGGGGTGGGGAGGTGTGTTGTATTTAAGACCTGGTTGTATCTCCTGTTCTCCTTGATGGTGGTGGTTGTTTGTATTAAATGTGTGTTGTTATCCCCAAGTTGAGTCTGTCTTTTGCTGGTGACCATAACTGGTGAGTGAGCCCTCCCTGTCCTTTGTCTCTGTTCTCAAGCCTTTTTGGTTGTATTTTCTCCTCCCCATCCCTCAGGAGACGGGGTAGGGGTGAGCAAGCAGCTGTGTGGTGCTTTGTTGCCGGAAGGGTGGGCTCAAACCGTGACACACCTATACTTACAATAGTTGGTGCTTCATTCTGAAATATTTTCAGCACTAGCTCTGAAAACAGTGCCAACTTATCTCCAAGATACATATTTTCTGTTCATGACAATATAAGTGGCTCATCACACTTCAGCTTTTTTTTTTTCATCTTTCAAAAATTTGCTGACTGTAACAAATCAACAGGGAAACGAACATGTTAGGATAACTCTTGAACTATGTTAGTTTCTTGGGGAGTTGCTGAAAGCCACCAGCCGTCATGCTAACACATCAAGGTTCTTGGAGACCAAGTTACATAATATTGCAATCTTAACATTAAGACAGTCTCTGCAAATTGCCTACTAGTTTGCTCAGCTAGCTAATAACACTGTAAAAGCTACAACTGCAACTTTTATTATTTTAAAAATACCAGTTATGTACACTTTTTCCCAAGGAATTATACTTAAAACCCAACTCTAGAACAGACATTGCAGAAAAGCAAATGTAAGGCAATTAAATTAAGCTGTTCTTCTAGTAACTTCATACTTTAGTTCCCTTTTCTCTGCATCTGCAACCATAAATACATTCTTACTTTTTCATCTACTCTTGATAAGACAATGATTTGAAAGTTAACTCTGTTCTTCCAAGTTGGAAGGTAAAATTTCTAGATATCAGCCCCATAGGAAGTAATTTTTGCTCAAAGTTGTCTATTTTATATCAGCTTGATTAATCACTTAGCTAAATTTAGGAACTGTGTAATTAGAACAGATGCAAATGGAGTAAGATTTTTCAGGTTATCTTCCAATAGACACAGTGGTTCTCGAGACAATATTTCAACCTTTACAAATAGAAAAATATAATTAACCTTTTAAAAAAAACAGATTAGCCAGAGTAAATAATGGATGACATTGCAGCAACAATTGGTTTTTCTAGAAAACACAAAGAACTTTGTACTTAGAGAGTTTGCAGAACAGATGCCCCGATGTCTTGTGACCCAAGTTCTGTTTTTACATTAGCTCTGGAAAAGCTTTTCTAATTCTTTACTTTTTTGTTTTAAATTATTCCTAAGGCCTTTGTCTTTTAAAAGCCATAAAACTGCTGGTGCCGCTTCAGAACTATGAGAGTAAACAGCAAGATTCATCAAAAACAATTCTTTGACCTTGCATTTCCTAACAAAAGTCAAAAGCCCTGGAAGTTTCAAAGAAATAAAAAAATTGCTTTATACATACAGTTTTCAGAATTGATGGAGAGAAAAGCAATCAAGCTCAGCTAACAGATGTCAGACTATTTTATTTGTGGAAGGCATTCAGCTTCCCTGGCAATAAGCTGGTAAAGGAATCTGGACAAAATACATACAAAACACACTAATGCTTACACCTACTCACTTTGCCTCTTGGGATGACAAAATTGGCCACATGCTTCAGTGAAACAAAAAATAAAATTGTTAATTCAGTTGCTATTTGTGACTTGGCATTGTAATAGAGCAATATTGTCTACCTACCTTCTGCATCAACACCAGCTGAAGAGTCTAAGCACAAGATATTAAGATACCAAACATCACCAAGTGTCTTTTGTTAGATGTGTGAGAAACCTACAGGAACAGCCAGCTCATTAAGGGCTTTAGATCGTCACACAAATATATGCAGCAAGAGCTGAGCAGCAGCAGGGCTCCTCTACCCTGCATCAAGAGCTAAGGCAAACCATGGCTGACCTGATGACTTTGGCATTGGTTCATTGCAGTTCTCTAGGCTCAGGCTATGCCAAAGAGATACAGACCATAACCTATAAATAGATAAAAGCAGCTAGAACTTGGAAATCCTCTCTGCTTTACACAAATAGAGAAACAACTCCAATTTTATGCTTTCTCTCACAAACTACTTCCAGTTATATTTCATCAGAACAAAAATATGTTTCCGGCATTCCAGCTTTCTGCTAAATTAGATGCAGATGATGAAGGGTTCTTCCAAGCATATGGAAGACAATGCAGCTGAAATCTCAGCTAGGCCTTGAAAGATCCTGTACATAAAGCATTAAGCTTTCTACAACACACAGGGAATCTAGGCAGTAACTACTATGATTTCATTTCATAGTGTGATTTAGGATGATATTACAAGACAGAAATGTTAAAAGAAAGTAATAAAAACCTTTCATGTACCCTCAAATATAGTCAGATGTTCATGTGTCATTGTATCTGGACAACCTCTGCTTTCAATGGAGGCCTAATCTCCACTTCAAAGGGAGGAAATTAGACAAAAGGGGAAAGAATGTACACCTCTCAGTACTGGCAGCCCCAGGAAACCCAAGACCAAAGGACTAAATCCATCACTTTCCCAACACCCCCAAGACAGACCAAAGCCTACAAGATATTTAACTGAGAGAAACTGAAAGCACAGGCACTTGCAGTCCTCATTCTCAGCCACCAGTATATAAACCATTTTGTTATTTGAATAGTCACAGCATAGAAAGAACATTTCTGTACGTCCATTGCTAATACAAATTCTGGTTGTTGCTGTGAAAAGAAGCCATTCCCTCTGCACATGTAGTTGGCTTTGCTTTTTAACTGGTGTTGCAGGCAGCAAATACAAATTTAACCAGGGTATATGTTTAGCTTCCTCAATGTTTAGTTTGTCCTCAACATTAACATAACATTGACTGAATCCAAAACATTAAAAGCACACAGTTAAATCCCAGCTTCCCAGTTTTTTTCCCCATTCTAAAAATATTTCTATATATTAGAAGTTATTTAGTGGTGAACGAATTCTCCTTCCAAAGCTCCATCCTTCAGTACATCGTTTGCTAGGAATTAGTCTGATCTGCAAGCTCTGCGGAAAGTAGTTTTGACACTTGGGAGCAAGATGTAAATTTTTCATGTGATACCTTTCTCTAGTACTTGCTGATTATTCAGAAAATTGTCTATCCATGCTACAAGTTGATGCTTTAGTTCTCACACAGAACATGTTTGAAACTTCTCCAAAGGAGCAGCTATTTCTGGCTTAAGCACCACAAAAATTTTGTGAATAGCCTGAAAGTTCAACCACTGCATTTCCAAGCTTACACACACTTTGGTGTTCAAATAGTGTCATATATTTCTTATCAGACATATATGTACTTCACTGGACTATTCACATGAGTAAAACACATAATATGGCTAGTGTACTGATCTAGCCATACAGGTATCCTGTTCACATTGATACAGATTCTGCATAGCTACCGAGGAAGTTGCATAAATGTGTTTCCAAAATCAACAGTTCTAGTACTGTTGAAAACCTACCTGTGCATTCTCAACTTTTCCTCCTTTCATGCAATTCCAATTGTAAGACATAGGAATAAATTCAGCTGGAACCTTCACCAAAACTCGCTATTTCCACTGGATTTCTGTGAGTGTTTTGGGGTTTGGGTTTTGGTTTTTTTTTTTAAGATTTTGCCTATGCACAGAATGCAGGTTCTTGCAACTATCTCTATTAAAAGTATGTTCTGAAATAAATTTGCAATGAAGAAGACAAGTAGAACCAGTATTGGCTGGCTTCAGAAAAATAAAACCTCGAATCTGTCTGTGTTTTATGTGTATCTGTTCCACTCTTACATCATCTATAGCATTGAACACAAATAGAGCACCATCCTATCAATAGTGTACCTAGCTTAACTGTCAGTATTTACTGCTCCAAATGACAGCACACTCTGCTTCAACGGAAACTCACACATGCTCAAGCTTGTGCATGTATCAGCAAAAATACAAACTCTGAGAAGATGGCCAGCCTGCAAGGTACTATGAGAAGTTAAATTCAATTTAAGCCCAGGTAGAGGGAGAAAGTTGCTCTAAGATGAGTTTTCACAGAAGAGTTTCAAGAGTGTGCTCCATAGTAGCATGAGTTGTACTACAGATGAAATTTTCACTTAGGGTGAAAAAGTTACTCTTTACATCTTTGTTTCTGGGATACTCTGTAAACAGACACATGAATTACAACATTTCTTCGTCTATAAAGCAGGTGCAAGCTACAACTTGGAGATGCATTAAAGAGCAATGTTCAGCCCTACATACTTCGCAATGGATAAAATAAAAAAGGATCAATAAGACCAGATCAGGGATGAAAGTAGTATCAGATGATGTCAGAAACTGTACTTTAAAATGGCATGTCTGTCAAGTAACATCTTCAGATTGGGGAGATTAGGATGCATTCAGCAAATAAGTTTGTTAATTAACTGGTCCAGTACAATGTTATTTTTAATGCAGGAAATACAGCTCAGTTAACCTTTAACTTGTTTCATTCATGCATTTTAGATAAATTAATTTTCATAAGGAACTGGTATGAATCAAAACAAGGTCAATCATTTAACTTTCTCAGGTTTGCCCCTCTACCGAATTCATAGCTCAGATGATGAATTACAAACAGGTATTTGTAGCTAACCTAGCTTGCAACTGGTTGGCAAGACAGGTAAATATCGGAATCCATTCCTGTCAAAATCCTAAACACATTTTTGAGACACACCACCTCTTTTGATCTATAAATCCCACCCTCCCCAGCAACAAGTTAAGGATCTGGCTAGTCTTTCATCAAAACTGAGCAGATAAGATACTTTTCAGCATCTGAGCATCCGAAATCCTGTACAGCCCCTATTTTTCAAAGTTATTAATAAATGTGACTGGCTGAAGAATACAGTCAGTTTTAAAGCTAAGTGCAAGATGATGTACAGCTAAATCACCAAGAGAACTACTTCTAGTAAATTTTCATCACTATTATCAGATCACTGTAGATTGCACTGAAGTTATCGCTAAGGATGACACCAACCATTGTTTTCTTTTGGCAGAATGGGACAAGATCCAGTAAGTTGTTGTTTTTTTAAATCAAACCTGACATATGTTTACTGTTACTCAACAAACAAATCACTGAAAAATTTCAGTTGCAACAATTCACACCGTTCTTTAAAGATTGTTGAACAACCTATAGAGCTTCTCATTTTGAATAACTAGTATGAACGAGAAAGAGGCCTGGGTTCATTTTCTGGACCCAAAAAACTGCAGGTGGAGGAGAAGGGTGTATATTAAAACCATTGATTTTAAACCATCTCCTCTCCCCCTGCCTCGTCCTTAAACAGTACTTCTGTAAATTTACCTTGTTTTATTTTCTTCTGCTCAAAATTGGCAAATGAACATTCCCTTTGTAAATATTTTAGGACAAGCAAAATACATTCCCAGGAATTTACTATGCAATGATTTAGTTAGTACTACTTTTATCCAGCTCAGTCACACAGCTTTTCCTGCACAAACACCCTATAGGTGATCCAAGCACAACACTGGCACAGCTGTGCAGCTGTGTTGAGCCTTTAACAGCTGTACACCTGGTTTAGCGGTTGAGAAATAGAAGGGAAGCAGGGCAAAGACAGTCATGAAAAACTCTAGTTGCCTCTCTCAAATGGCAGTGACAAAGCTAAAATCGGTCTCCACCTACTGTCCCTCCTCTTCCTAAACAGACTCGTACACTGTAAAGAACACTGTAAGAAAATGCTACTGTCCATACTAAATGGTTCATTTTCCCCAAGAAGGGTAATGAGCTAAGAATGCACATTTTTGGTGACCAAAAAAGACTTGCCGTCTGTACCCAAAGGGCATTTTGATTTGCTGGTCTTCTAACAAAACTGATAGTATCTACCACAGCCACAGGTACACAAATCTTTGCAGAAAATGGTGCAACAGAGGTCCACATCAGAGTATTTTGTGAAGGAGTTTTCACTGAAAAACAGTGCACAGAAGGAATAGATCACACAAAGCAGCACAGCCACAACCTCTCTGTTTTACTTGGTTTTGCAACCCTGAAACACTTCCCAGCTAGTTTGTAGAAGGAGTCTGAAAAAGGCATTTATCACCTAACTCTCCCAGTGATATTTGCTCTGTACTGATAATTTTGCAGAATATAACCAGAGTAGGAGGACAGAAAAGGAACTGGGAACCAAAACCTGAGTGGTACCTTTAGGTCCCAGTTATAATCTTTTCAGTCCCAAAGCCATCATAAAGTGAGGATGAGACCATCTCCAAAGAAATCTATTTTTGTCAGGGGGACAAAGAACCTAGTGACCAACACATCACTGACACTCTATATGCAGGGCCTACAGCTATTGTGGTGTCACAAAGAAATTATAAGAGACAATTCAAAGTCTGAAGAAAACATTGCAACCAGCTCTTTGCATCTAGAAGATCATGATACGGGTAGGGAAAAAAAGAGACAGTTGCCAGATGGCAGCTCTTTCACAGTACTACAGAGGCAAGATTTATATGGAATTTTAAACAAACAACAATATAATCAAGTAGACATTTATCATGGTGATCACTTTAAGTCGATACTTAGTAATAAATCTTTGTATGTGATTCACTGCCGAATCCATCTACAAACTCAAGTATGCATAACAGCTCCTGAGATGAATGGCATCACTTTAAGATTGTTAAAAATGCAATTATGACCACATTCCTACCAGAAGATACTAAACATTAGACTGCACATTCTCAAGAAACACACTCCCACACCTTTCTAAATATTTTCTCATCTCAAATTTGAATGAGTCCTACTTTTCATTGAAACTCATCATTTCAGAAACTTCCTAATATCTTAAAAGTCAGCACACAGTATATTATTTGTTATATTAGACACTAGTTTACAATATGCTCTCAAAATCAATAAATGCAGTATTTCAATTAAAAAAAAATCATGTAAGTGATAAGCTCCCACTAATGGTTATAATTGCATGAATGAGTGTTTTCTGGTGGGAATGTTTTTTGGGAAGTTGTGGACCAGCCCTCTTCAATACAATACCCAACTGGAGTGTTGCACAACTCCTAGAAACAGGAATATAGCAATATGATAAGCTAACACAGACACACACTTAACAATAGCTCTTCTGTGCAGACAGAACATGACTTCAGAACAGATGCTGAGGAGAACCTGATCATGTCCCTGTGTCATACCTTACCTGGAGGACTAAGCCACAGTTTATCCTTTGAATTACTCAATTGTGAAGAATACAAAAGAAGAAAACCGAGATTTCATCGCCACAGTTCACAGACAAAGGAAGTCTGGACACATCTGGATGTTATGAAACCAAAATAATTTAAACATGACTTCCAGTTTTTCTCTCTGGCAAATATGCATTAGATGTGCTAAACTCTAATCCCAAGTTATTTGAATTGCAGTTTAGAAATAAAAAAATAAAATAATAAAAAAAAAAAGGAGAAGGAAAACCAAAAGAAAGCCATCCATGATAAGCAGCATAGCACATAATGGAATGAAATAAATCAAAACCAGTTCTAAGAGGAATATTTTTCAACACAGTTCACTTCATGTTTGCTGTAAGGAAGGAAGAACATAAGCAGCTCTCACAGCAGTGTGACATTTCCTGAGAGACTGCTGAGGAATCTGGGGTAACCCAAAAGATATCTCACATCTGGGACTTGGGGAGCATCCTGGCATAATTCACCTCATGGTCCAGATTTTCATAAGAACCTACCATTCAAGCAGCCCTGCGACAAACCTTTCCCAAGGAAGTCTTTAAAGCTTGGATCTGCAAAGCAAAACCTTAGCAAGCTGTCCTAGCAGCCCTGAAAAAAAAAGCTTTGATAGTGGTAATTTGGAAGTGATGGAACAATTTGCAAAACTCGGGCTTTGCCAAAGCTATTCTGGATTTTTCCTTCCTATCCTAAGGCAGTGAAGCAGTCACTCTTGGACAGAAATCTGTCTTTAAGATTTATAAGACAATTTGATTCTCATAAGAACTGCAAGGATTACATTTGATGGACAAAGAACAAACAGAGTAGACACTGCAACTCTGGGCTTTTTCTTCCAAGTTTCACATTTGAAGAATACAATTTGCCTGCTCTGATAAAAATAGCCTGAAAGGAATAGAGAGTAAACATAGATCTTTCTTCATTACAGTCCCCTAATAGTGGTAATATCTAACAAATTATTTGCAAACTTGCTTTCCAATTCAATATGGAAAACAATACATCATCTCAACATATCATCAGCTTGTTTACAGATTTGATTTTTCTCCACTGGAAACAACAAAGATGACTTGGAAGACATTCAGGATAGAGGAATGAAGATGAGCATTTGGTTGGACTGACACCATGACAGCCAAGAAAAGAATGCAAAACATTCCACAAATGTTTGAGGGGTGCAAACACCAAGGAGAACAACAACTTAAAGGGGAAGATGATAAACATTGTCTCACTAAGGCAAGCAAATCAGTGGCTTGGGAAGTACATCAGCAATATCCACTGGCAGCAACATAAATCATCAAAGTTATCTTCCCACAGTATGCTCCAGTGAGTAAATGGTCCCTTGTTTAGAGAACAAAAATAAGCAGCACCTTTCCACTGCTCAGCAAAAGCCTTCAAGTGTTCAGTGAGGACTACTCCTGTATCAAATTGTTTCTTCAGAGCCAGAAATGCATGTACATCATTTGCACAAGTTCATTTTTCCCATGCTGTACACCTTCATCCAAATTTGTACCAAAAAAAGATGCTCTGAATAGTATTCAAACATCTTCATCATCCTGATGACTACAGTTCCATAAACCCAAAGCTGTTGATGAGGGCCCTATACATAAACACAAATGCATGTTCTGAAAGCATATTTATTTTACTGTTTAGCCAAAATATTTCTCAATATTGCTACTGCCAATTGTATCAGATTTCCCATGTTTTGGGGTTTGCATGATTTCACATCAAGCTCAAAATGCTAAATGTGGTTCTCAATTTATGAAAATACAGCACTTTGGGGGAAAACACCTTAGTATCCCTCACTGCTATTTCTACTGTATGCAAAGAAATCACCCCCTTTTTACAATGCTTTTTACTAAGAGAGCATCTTACAAAAAATTATTATTATTAAAAATAGTCTACAGGTCAAAACCAAGGATGTTAAGTGTATGAACAAACTTGTGGATGTGAGATGGACAAAACGGCAGTAATGATGAAACATTTTTATCTGTGAACAATTAAAGTAATTTTTCTTCCATGAACTACATGACTTTGCAGGAAGTTTTCCTCTTTCAGTTTGTAGATTGACACAAACAACTGGAATAAGCATAAAACTATATTCCACATTTTTCATCTCACTACTGGCTTTTTCTTAAATTATGTTTACCCGACTCTTGTTTTATTGGCATTTGTTGCATTTTTCTCAGCAACACTTTTTCCGTCCTTTTTATTGGGTTTCAGGAGATACTGAACACAATATAAATGGAAGTCTTTGTTTAGGGAAAATTTATATCAGCTATCAAAAGCTCACATGAGATGTATCTTGAGGTCACAAACTGGAACCCTCACACAAACAGAATGCGAACACATTGTCAATAACACAGTAACACAAGTACTAAGTCCAATGGTAATAGCTTTTTTGAAATAAAGGTGTGTCAAACTATATTAGTAAAATAGCATGGATTGCGGGAGCTGCTGACTAACCTCTACAGCAGGTTGACATACTGAACAACGGTAAGTCCAAGAAGCACTAAAGGCACACTAGTATCCATACCTAACTGTTTCCAGTTTTTTGCACAGCAGTTGCTGGGTTTTCTAAGGTCTCTGGCAATTTTAGAGAACCTGTCTGAGAACAAACATGGCAAGCTGCAAAACATACTGCTACATAGAGAGGATAGGAGCTGCTCAGTTTAAATGACTCACAATTCCACCACATACGAGGAACATACTCACCCTAAACCTGTCCATTAAATTCTCAGAGCCCTCTCCTGTGTTAAACATGTACCATGTATGTTACCTCAATGAATGCACACAGTAATCATAGAACCATAGAATCATTAGGTTGGAATAGCCCTCCAAGATCATCAAGTCCAACCACTGACCCAACACCACCATGCCCACTAATCCATGTCCCGAAGTGCCACATCTACACGTTTTTTTAACACCTCCAGGGACAGTGACTCCACCACTTCCCTGGGCAGCCTGTTCCAATGTTTGACCACTCTTTCAGCAAAGAAATTTTTCCTAATGTCCAATCTAAATCTCCCCTGGCGCAACTCGAAGCCATTTCCTCTTGTCCTGTCACTTGTTACTTGGGAGAAGAGACTGACCCTTGCCTCGCTACAACCTCCTTTCAGGTAGTTGTAGAGAGCGATCAGGCCTCCCCTCAGCCTTATCTTCTCCAGACTAAACAACCCCAGTTCCCTCAGCGGCTTCTCATAAGACCTGTTCTCCAGACCCTTCACCAGCTTCATTGCCCTTCTCTGGACACAGTCCGGCACCTCAATGTCTTTCTTGTAGTGAGGAGTCCAAAACTGTACACGGTACTCAAGGTGTGGCCTCACCAGTGCCGAGTACAGGGGCACGATCACCTCCCTGCTCCTGCTGGCCACACTATTGCTGATATAGGCCAAGATGCTGTTGGCCTTCTTGGCCACCTAGGCACACTGCTGGCTCATGTTCAGCCGACTGTCAACCAGTACCCCCAGATCCTTTTCTGCTGGGCAGCTTTCCAGCCACTCATCCCCAAGCCTGTAGCGCTGAATGGGGTTGCTGTGATCGAAGTGCAGGACCCAGCACTTGGCCTTTTTAAACCTCATAGCATTGGCCTCAGCCCATTGATCCAGCCAGTCTAGGTCCCTCTGCAGAGCCTTCCTACCCTTGAGCAGATCAGTATTACTCCTTCTGGTTCAGCATACACAGAGGCTGCAATTACAACCAGCTCCCAGGTAGGTTACAAACACAATGACACTTGGATGTTTGTCTTCTGTTTTCTCCAGAGGACATTTTTTTGTTATTTGCCAACCCTGCACACCCACAAAGGGGCCAGTCAAAATCTGGCTGTCAAGAAGAATTATAAAAATTTGCTCTTATTATAGCATATTTGTATTCAGCCATTATGCAAGCTTACAAGTGTTCATTGTACTTTGATAACAACTAAAACTTTTCTGATATACAGCTTTTCCATTTTTGCTGCAAAACACCACAGCGGAATTGGCATAACTATGCAAAAAAGTGTAAGTTATCCTGAAGACCTTTGCTCTAAATTAATTATTGAGAAATGACTGAATCATTCATAACATACTTTATAATTTGCTGACGCTTAAGCCTATTTATGCGGCTTTTAAAACATCGCAACATATCCTAAGTGAGAACATGAAATTACCGATGGCTAACCGAAATGATGGGAGATGCATTTTCATCATTGTTCAATAAAAGCAGCAATTTCAAGTTCACCATTACATTTAAGACAATTCTCAAGGCACTAAAGCACTTAAGATAATTTGTAATCACTTAATTTAACTTTTTGTTCCCCCACCCCAAATGCTAAAATTAATGCAGCATTTTTGTAGAATGCCATCCTGAACTATTCAAAGTTTTCCTGAATTCTACAGTGAGATAAAATCCAGTATTTTGCTTAGTTGTGCTTGATATTTGTGATCAATAACACGATATGGTGTCCGTCTCCTGACTGATGGAGAGAATTGATTTTCTTGCAAAGGAACACTTGCAAACTGTTCTTACTTAATATTTCCTTTTCACAAATGCCTTAGAAAGTTTAACAGCTGTGTAGAGGCACACATTCGTGCTACTAAATGACATAAAGCGTGACTATTAACAAGAAGCAAATACACTGAACAAGCGCTAGCTTGGGTAAAGTGGTGCAAAAGCTGGGAAAGCCATGGCAATTACTGATTTTCTACCATGGAGATTTTTTTTCCCCTCAGCTCTGCAAATTACACCACTCCATTTAAATTTCTCACCTGTATGGACAACAAGAATAAAAATGTTTAATACAATTCAACAGCACTTCTTAAGGAGGCAGGCTGAAGTGTCTTATTTTTCCAGTTCAGATTCCACAATCCATTTTCAGCAGAGAATTTTGTTGATCCCCACTCTAAACATAATTTTGTAGACAATCACCTTCACTTACCTCCCTGCAAATCAAGGTAATTCTAGAAGATTTTCTCAGAGTAAACTAGCATAGCATATGACAGACCAATGGGTGACAAAAGATAAATTGGTAGAAAAACATTACAACTAGAAAGTTAAGCACTTTTAGACAGTCTATAAGGAAATACGTAGTGCTAAAAATTAGAGCGATATGGCATCAAGAATCAATTACATACATCTGAATTTCATTTGTTAGCTTCTGGAATGTTGCCAAGTCAAACAAAAAAGTTGTAATTCACTCACAAGGCCAAATTTAAGCTAGATGCCACTAGCAGAAACTGGCAGCAATGGATCTAGGATTATGTTATCAGGATCTCTAAGATAAAGTAGCTCTGATATATCTACAAGGAAACAAAACATGCAAGAAAAGTCACTGTCTCCTTGTCCATGGACTCCTTGTCTGAACAACACCAGTTCATCAAGTAAATTCAATCCTGTCCTAAGTGCACAAGTGTTAAGACCAAGGCTTTCTTCCCCATTTCCCAACCTCAGAGGCTTTAGTATTATTCTCCCATCTCTAGAACACCTACCATGAGAAATTGTTTCAACCTCTGCACCTTCCTTTACCATTTCACAAAATATTATGACCAAAACAATCAGCCACTCTAATGTTACAATGGAGCACCAAGGCCTTAATGAGAGATGCTACTTAATAGTAAAGCATTATTTGTTTTTCATTTCAAGTGTTATTTAAACCAATGGAACCGACAATTTTATTCTACTATATGACACAGCATATATATATTACACAGTCAGTAAAAAACCTGTAATACAAAAAAAAAATAAATTCAGATCACTCCAACCAAAAAGCAATTTTACCCTGTGCTCTTTTGTCCCAGTATGGCAAACAAATACCTTCTGTCTCACCAACACCATCTTGGAATTTGGTGACCTTTTGATGACAACTTGGTCAAAACTAATGTATTTTCACCTAAGCTTTCAGCTAAAACACACAGCCTTTCTGCAGAGGTGTTTCAGCACCACCACCGCCAAAAAAACGGCAAGTTCCAGTGTAAAAACACTCTCCAAAGAGCTCTATAAAATTTTAATAGGCTGGTTAAAGGGGGAGAAATTACAAGATCATGTCACAATTTCCACACTACTTTACTTTTTCCTACCTTATTAGCCTCAAAAATTCTGCAAATGACAGACTAGCCAAAAAACACAGTTTCTTTTTGTTCTACTTTCAATGAGTTTCAGAACAAACTATTCATATTAGTTTCCAAGCAATCTGTCTAGGCATCCAAGTTTCTAAACTACAAGAAACATTCAAGTCTGCTTGCTTTAAACATACCCAAACCAAGAAGCTTCTTTAACAGGCCTATTGGGCTTTGTGATTTATTGCTTAACATTTCCAATAAATCATCTTTTTGTTTTTGCGATAAGACTTCAACCCTTTCATTGCTAGTCATCTATAGCAGATGTCAAAAAGCTGTGCTTCTGAAAACACACACACACAAAAATCTACATTTTTCAGACCTCCAGCAGCACACAGAGCTCATTTCTGAGCTCAAGTTTTCATCAGATTTTTTAAGCAGACATTAACCTCACACTAACCTAAAAGGACCTTGCAACCACCAGCTCCACACTTAATATTTTCCAAATTAGCATCCATAAGTCTACACGTATCCTTTCAGGTGCACTGTCATAACACAGCCACTATTCAACACATAACAGCTGAAACTGTCAGTAATCTCCCCATACAGAGATTTTAGGCATGCTTGCTATATAGTTTCCATGGTTCTAGGCAATTCCCCATATATTTGGTTATTTTTCAGGGAAACATCCTTGAAATCATGAAAGTGTGGATCAAAGGCAAGAACAAATCTTATCTAGGGATATAAAATAAAACCTACTCTATCTTATTTGTTTACTTATTCTCCAAAGTATGGGGCACGTAAATGCAAGACTTTCAGCTGTAGGCATTGCAAATCATAATTTCTAAAGAGCAGAAATTCTATGTAGGTAGAAAGGAGCAGTTCTTTCTGGAAATCCCAGACTACCTTGCCTTGCTGCTATTACCAAATATTCCTTAAGCAGAAGATTTGGCTAATGGTCCACCTTTTCTTTTATGTGACCATGCCATAAAAGTAAAAATGGACAGACAGGGACCATTCTTCAGGTAAAATAGGTTTCTTTTTTATTTTATCTGCCTTTCCATCCCAGACTTAGTAAGTTAGAGAACTGAAAATTTTAAACAAACACTGTATTTCAATACATAAAGATGTAGAGGAGGTGTGCACCATGCATATTAAAGAACACATAAAGCTCAGTAACATGCAAAGAGATATCTTCCATGAGAGAAAGGTGTAGATTTAACAGGAAGTATCATAGCATTGTTTGAGTACTTCAAGACTACTTTGAATAAGATGCATACAAACCATATCTCACAATGGATCTCTGATCCCCAGCTATGAGCAATGAGCTCATGAAAGAGCAATGAGGCTATGGATCAGTAAGGTACATGACACTATATTCACATTAGAGCTCTCTATTTAAGGTACATGACAGAGGAAACTGAACAGCCCACTGACTGGTCACACATAGAGTAGTCCATCATGTGGCACCTCCAAGATTCAGAAGAAAATGCTAAACTTCTCCATGAGGAAACTACAAAAAGAAGATAATGTTCCTGCAGCTCAAACTCAAACCATTGAGTGAAAAAATGTTATAACAGCTACCATACTCCTTTTCCCACAAAAGCCATGTTGTATGGGCATTTGTTGGATATTTTATGGCATTAGAAAATTAAGTATGATGTAACAAAGTACCTTCATAACTGAATGGCATCACAGGCCTCAGATACTCAGTTTTGGCTTTGGCTGTAACCAGACAATCCCACCAGCCTAAGACACTGCAGTTAGCAAGCAGAGGAGGGTATTCAGCTCCTTAACGATGCATGTCATAGTGCCACAATGGTGAGCAAAGTTACCAAAGCTAAGTTTTCCTCAGAAGTCCAAGCTCATGGGACACCACAGGCTTGCAGCCCAGCTGTGTGCTTCAAGCAGCATCATGCCCTACAAGACATCTGCTACAAACTACAAATGCTTCTACAGAGGCTCTGCTTTCCCCTCCAACAAGGCTGGAGGCTCAATGCACAGCCTGGCAGCACAGACCTGCCCTTCCCAGAGGAAGTATAAGCAGCTCTGCATTTTCAAAGCAGAAACCTAAGCATCCTTCTTGTCTCAAGGTAATAATGACTTATAAGGGAGAGTTAAATGGCAGGTGAAAGCTTTTAATGAACTCCAAAGCAAAAAAAAAGCAAAAACTTTAAGACTAGTCATTTGAGAAATAAGCAGCTCCTCATGCCAGATTTCCACATCTATCAACACATCCCAATCGCTCTATTTACAATTTAGCAGTCCAGCAGCACGAACAGACAATTGGTCTGCAAGTGAAATTGGACCTATTCCCTGCCATACCTACCTGTCCACGGCAACACGTCAGTGATAACTGCCTGTTTTTCACATCCTCAGAAAAGAAACTGAAATACCACAAAGGCATGTCCCTCTGAAATCTCTCAGTATCATTGCTTGTATCCTATTAATCCAGTTTTCCCCCTGTCACTGTATTAGTGTGACCTTTTCTTTACTGCTTCATTGTCCTGGGTTCATTCAGCATTTGGTATAATAGCACAGACTAGAAATTATTTCCTTTACTGGTTATTTCCACCAGGTATTGTGCAGTAACTTATCACCACTTGCTGGACCTAAGGAAGGTGCAAAATACTTACTGCATAGTCATATATAGACATATAACAATAACTAATGTGTACTTTTGGCTAAGATACCATTTTCTAGTAGTCCTTATGAAAGTAAGAAGTGGTAAAACTCATGTTTCACAGCCTTCTTGTTCTTGCTCGGAGATGAAGATCTCCAAAGCAGTGTCCCAGGAGTGACACCATCAAATAACATGCAAACATCTGAAGGGAGTCTCAGCATTTAGGATTTTATTTCTAATGCTAGCAGATGATCACCCCTATGCTGAACTCCTGTTCTGCACTTTTTCAGTTGCCAAGGAAAGGTACTGGGAGCTGCATGAGCCTGCATTATACAGCAGTGCTGCACAACGGCTTCATCTCATTATGTGTCAAATAGTCTTGACATTGAATGTGCCATGTGGTGCACAGTCAATCGGCTGCTTTAGTCCTTTCCTGGTGTTAGCCAAGAGCACTGCGAGCTTTGTGAGCCCAGGCTGACAGCAGGAGTGCAAGAGGTACACATGGAAATTCAGCACATATTAAACAGCAGAGGACTCGACAGCCAACCGCAAGATACTTTAACTGCTGTGCATAAGAAACTGTGCCAAGCTCCCCAATTTACAGAGTCATCATCACAGCTGCCCCCTGCTCCTTCCCAGAAGTTTCCCTCTTCCCTTGAGCCTGGGAGAAGGCAGCATTTGAAGGGACTAACGTGGCTACTCCCATACAAAAACCCACAGACCACTGCGAAGGGCAGAACCAACAACCATTTCTAAATTTGGTAAGGCCTACCAGTAACAGCTGACCAAATCAGGAGTCGAATAATCATGGCAAATAACCAGAATTGTTTGTAACATCAATGCTAAAACCTAGTAAATTCTTCAAAATCAGTAAAGTTACCAGAAATTAATTAATATTCAGCTCATTACAGGACAGAATCATCACAGTGAAAAATAATGAGGGTCCTACTGTGAGCATGTTGATTTGCTGTTGATAGCATTTTTTCCCTGGCACATCTTATAATACATGTAAAATATTCGTATGGACAGTCTACACCAATTTACTTGGCATTATCACCCAAAATAGTTCTGCTCCCTCCCTGATGTTTAACCACCTGATATATTTATATGCAGAGATTAAGGCTGCTCTCTCATTTTCACTAGAATAAACAAAGCAAGGTCTGATTTTCTCTTAAGAAAGAGGACTGAAGCATGGCTGGTTAAGTCTAGGCAGCAGACATCACACACATACCAGGTTACATGGAAAACTAAACAACCCAAAAGCACCAGGTCTTTTGCTTTCGGACAGATATATATTGTTTTTCCTAAGTTTTCATTACTCAAAAACACTACTTACAACATGTCTTCTTACAGCTTCTTGACGCTTACTTAGTTGTGTCCCCTGAGAGAAAAACCCAACTTAAGAAAGCCTGCTGACATCAAGACATAGGTCTCTAGTTATACAAATGTATGTTTTTCTAAATATAATTTATTTATACATTTCTGGAGGATGAAGCTAACCGACTCCAGTTTGAGCCTTGTACTCTTCTAGGAGGAGAAGGGGTTTCAGCATCATGCATCAAATGTTAATAACGTTTTCTGTTCCAATTAATTTATTGACTTTTGAAGAATTTTTACTTAAGCTGTATTTAAAATGTCATGTTCAAGACATCCCACTGCCATATAATGGAATTGTCCTTTTTTTAAAAAAAAAAACAGTGAATAAACCTGTCTTACAGTGGATGCTGAATGATATTTTGCAATACATATGAACAAAATTAGTCCCCCATCTTGAAACCAGTTATTGATTAAGGGGGAGGGAGGGATTGCTACTATGCTTTCATCTGAACCTTCACTCTTAGCCAGATTGCAGAACTCTGTCAGAACAAGCTTTTTGACCAGGACTTTTTCTATTCACTTCTAAACTCTGCAAATTTTACACTGAAGTTACTGAGAACAAATCAATTTGGGTTCCAGCAATGCTATTAAGATCCCCGATTACTACAGTCAGGTTCTGACTCTCAAAGCCCATTCGCAAAGCTCACATTTTAGAACACTTCCATTTAGCTCTACAGAACGCAGAGCCTAAGCAGGCTTTGTACTTGCAAACATAAAGTAAGAATTCACAGTCCTTTTAAAACAAGATACGTCACTATCTTCAAACTAAAAGGCATTGCAAGTTTTCTCTTTCTCCAGGCAGGCCCTTTAACATTTCTCCCTCAGTTTGCTTGCTTCTTAGGAGAAATTTAAAAAAAAGAGAAGAAAAAAGAAACATCTGTGGGAACAGCTGCACAAATATTGCAACTGCCAGAGATAAGATTTATTTCTAGCATCTAGAATTTCTTGTTTTGTGTTTTGCAAGACCACTTAGTAGTGGATAACCACAGTGACTATCCATGCATCTGACACGCAATTTTGATCTCAATTACGGGTAAGACGTAAAAGTTCAACGCAAGCCCACAATACAGACACACAAACACACAAACACAGAAAACAACCAGAAACCCAAACTCTTGAAGGTAGTTTCTAGAGGCTCCAACATATAAAAGCTAATACAGCAATAGGCTGCTTGCTCTGACTTCTTGTGGACAATCAAAAAACCATGGTAGGTAGTGTGTAATTATAAGCAGATGTACAGCACAGCGTTTTCCTTCATCGTTATCTCACATTTAACACTACCACTAAGACCTCAAATTACTCAGCACACTTTCCAAAACAATACTTTGATAACTAGGCAATGATATCATTGAATAAATAGATTTCCAGAAGTCTGTCTTCATCTCCTAGATTCACATCTGCATTCACATGCCCGTCTTTGAATTGTAGCAATCTGTTATGCTCCAACAGGAAGTCTTAAGAATGAGTTTTATTATGCTCTGTGCTATATATTGATAACTGAAATTCTTGTTTCTCAGTTCAAGCCCACGGAGGTAAGGTGAATATGATTAGCATTCCAAAACAGTAAGAATCAACTAAATTAAAGTAGACAGCTCTAAATACACACAGCCATTGTGGCAAAAAGATCTTGGACCTATTGTAGAATGCAGAGCTCCTCAAGGTGTAGGGATTTACTGAAACTTTTTTTTTTCTGCAAAATACTGAAAGAATTATCAACTATTTTGGCTGTGGGGGGCAGTCAGCACATCCAGCTGATTCAGAGTAGGATTTGAAGAATGAGAAGCAAAGCTAATTGTTTGCAGCCTCTGCATCACTTTCGTTTCTCAAACAACTCAAGAGGGGCCTTAAGCATACTCTAAGTCACCCTTGACTGTAGTGCCTTCCTATTTGCTAAACAGTCATTAGCATTAGCTGGAATTGTGGGAGTACAGTAGCACTTCAGCTTCTTCTCTTCCCACCTCTACAGTGCTGGTTGTCAAGCAGAGTATGTAGAGAAAGACTCCCTACTTGAGTAAGTTCCAGCATGCTTCAGGGGGTCTGCTCCACTTGAATTCATGTGATCCACTCTTGTGATTAATTTTTTAAATACTCATCCTGTAAGATTGTGCCCATGTATCCCCACAGCACTAACTGGAAATAAGGTTGTGATCTTTAAAAATCAAAAGCACAAAGATTGATCATAACTTATTTTGCAACACCAGCTCTTATCCTTCCTTATGGCCACACATTTTCAACTGAAGAAGGCAAGCCTTCACGTATAGCAATGGTCTGCTGTGGTCATTCAGCTCCTTTCTAACAAGCCACAAACAGAATATCAGATGGGTTTTTTTCCCCTGCATAAGTAACATCCAGACAAAAAAGGATCAAAATTGAACAAATGGATGGCTACAACAGGACAGACAGAGCGCACCCATCCCAGCATTCCATGTGACTAAAGTAAAACCTCATCCACAAGCAGAGTAATTAAGACAATCGTGCAACAATACTTTTTGCTAGCTACCCCTTAAAACTGGCAAGTACTTGTGCATCTTAATTACACCTTATTTACATCTTGTGCACACTACTAGCTCCTTTCATTTGTTTTAAGCCTGCCACCATCACTCCTGGATAGACCCTGGGATTCCTGTACTGGAAAATAAGGGAAGAACTGGCCTCTGATCACCCTTTCCCTGCCACTTATTAATGCAGTTTTCTCAGTCATCTCATCTCCAGGCTGAAAAGTTCTTGCGTGCGTCACTGTTTCTTGGACAGAAGCTATGCTGTGTCCTCAATCATTCTTGTCACCCTTTTTAAAAGCTTTTCCAGCTTAAGCTGCAAACTACTAGCACTTTTGGGCAGCAAGGGACTCCCCTGATGTCACCTCTATCCTTCCTCACATTTTTCTTCTCACAACAGAGGATATGTTAACTGGGGGAGGTTAAAGAAACAGCTAGAAAGGCAGGTTAATGAAAATCCAGGATGTTGCTGCTGGAGCTGAGGTTGGGTCACTTGAGTAAGGATTAACTGGAAGGCTACTTTCTCTGCCTACTGAAGGAGCACTTTACTACCTTGAAAAACATAGAAATAGCTCAAAATATGGAAACAGCCAACACATTTTGGCCCAGACCCCATTAATCCAGGAAAAAGAATGTTTGGTTCTCCCAATTAGTGACATCTAGAGGGATCTTACTGCCTCCCAGATTACCTCTAGGCAAATTGTTGGGTTTTCGCATTTTGCTTTTTATAACACTTCATCAGTGTTCAATGCAGCAGACCAAGAACACCTTTCCAGTTAAAATTTAAGCTGCTCTCAAAGCAAAGGCAGATGTGGGAAAAGGATGACAGGAACATACCAGTTACTTCTTGGAAGTAACAGACATGAAAACCGTCTTCACTGAAGAGCTATTGATCATAATTGCTATTACACAAAATTGCACAGACCTAAATACAGGAAAAGGGAATTCATTAGAAGAAACTATATGTCCATTGCCAAGGAATTCAACACATGTTGCTGAAGTTTGTCTCATTGAGCCACAGAGCATGAAAGCCCCTCCAAACTAACCAGTGCAACAGTAAACAACAGAGGTTTATTGAAGTTAAAAGCACTGAGCGAACGTGCTCCTCTAAGGCCTCTGACTTGGTGGAGCATGACATTTTCATTAGGAAAGCCCAATGGAAACAAGAACTGAGCCAGGCAGATGGACTTAATTCAAACAGTTAATAGATAAGGCAAAAACCATAACTGTGAAAAAAAAAAAAAAAGCATCATACTGTAGGTGGTTTCTAGTCTCAGGGGAACTATCTTATTTTGCAGTTTAGCCAATGACTTGGCAGAAAAAAGAAAAAAAAAATCATGACTGAAAATCTGTGCAGGTAACAAGTACCAAGGAAGCTGTTAATTACAAACAGGAAAGGAGACTGACAGACAGCTGTCTGCGCACCAGACTGTGTGTTCTTGCTCAGCACACATACAAGTTGTGAAGAACTCACGGTACTTGACAGCATACTCCTGAAGGAAAAAACAAGGTCCGTCCCTGTTCAACACAACAGCCCCATCTCTAGTGTCATCGCAAGGCTATTTAACAAGGAAAAAGAAAGTATAAAGATCATTATGTCTCTGGATTTCACAGGACCACACCCTAAATATTACCTCCAGTGCTGGTATTCAAACATCTAGAAACATTTTGGAAAACTGGAAATCATTTTTAAAAGGCTGGAATAACTAAAGAATGGGAGAACATAAGGAACTTTATTTTCCCCTTTTACAAAGGGAAGATAAAGAATAGGATAGTAACTCTAGAGAAATTTGGATAGAGAAGGCTATTAAACACATAAAAAGCTAATAAGAACCAGAGCTAACAAAGCTGGTAAAGACAGTCAAATAAAACAAGCAGTAAGGCACATAATTTAAGACTGAAGATAATTACACCAAGTGAATATATCGCAGAGCACTGAGAGTCTATCAAGCGACTTTCTGTTAGCCAAACAGGATATTTCTCAAGAATAAATGATCTAGCTTATAATGGGAGCTAATCAAGGACCCTTATGGTTCATCTCGGATTTATAATCAATTAAATACAAAATAAATTTACAGCTTCACTCCAGTACCTACCATCCACACTTTGATCACCCAAATGTAACCAGTAAAATGTGAAGTAGAAAGAAAGAGTCAGGAAATGTACAAGGGGCTGCAGAATAGGAAGAAGTTTCTCAGCATGCAACTCCTCACGCAAGATCAGCCACCTACAGACTGGCTGCCACAGCTGGCTTGCAGGCACATCCTGGGGGTACCTATTGAAAGCGAAGAGGGCAAAACCACAAGGCTTGGGAGGCATCAGCTGCTGGCTGTCCTACTGAGGTTGGGACACTGCAGGGATCAAAGCAAGCTGCTTCCTAACACCATCCAGCTGCTTCCGGCAGCTCAGGCACAGTGCCCTGGCGAGCCAGCCTCTCCTGGCTCCCAGAGTACTGCTGCCACCAAAGGCTGTGTGCCCTCGCCACTGCTCTAAGGCTGGGATTTCAGCATCATTTGATTACATCTCTGTAGATGAAAAGTCTTTATCTGTCTCAACACAGGGCTTGTTGGTATCTGCTATGCTGCTGAAGCTAAAGCACACTCATCTTTGAGATGTCTGGTATTTTCATACCCTTTTGAGTGCTATAGAACTGAGCTACCTTTTATACCCCAATTAAAAAAAAAAAAGCAACCTAATCAAGATTTTCTAAATAAATGCAGGCAGCAACTATAAAAAACAATTCTAACTTGAAAGTTTTGCTTTTAGCCTAATAATAGAAACTAACATAGACCAAATCTTCCCACTAGCACTTTCTGCAGTCTTACATGTAGGAAGCGAATTCAAGCTGGAACTTTGGCCTCTATTGTCTTAAGTTTCTATTCCTCCCAAGACCGGCAATGGAGTAACAAATTTCATAAAAAGCTGTATGTTTCTTTATTGTCCAACAATATCAGCAACTCATTTTACAGGGAGTCCTCAACATTACAGAATGCCAATTTTCAGACAGTGAATGAAGAAAACCTATACCAGATATTCTCCTTCAGTGTTTTTCTTGTTTTGAATGCCAAGAGAAGACAACCTTTTTTTTTTTCCTTCCTGGCTGAAAGCTAACATACAGTTCATTCACAATTCACAACACAAATGCCACCCCAATACGATAAAGTGTCACACTCTGTTCCAGGAGGTTATTTAAAAAAAAAAAATCATGTCAAGCATTCCCTCTGCCCAATATAGATAAAGCCAGTAATTAATAGCTCCAGGAATAAAGCATACTTCAAAAGGCCATCAGGTCATAGTAAACACCAAACAGCCTGCAGAGAAGACAGCTAAAGGTAATAGGACGCAAATCACTTCAAACTACCCACTGGGAATTTCAACTCCCCTTTTTTTTTTCACCAGGTGTGTTTAAAAAAATCAGATACTGAATCAAGCAACAAGAGATGAAAAGGTCCTGAGAGATGCCTGTGTGCTGTAGCTGCGCATGGAGGGGTTTCTATTCTAGTTAACTTCTGAAAACATGACTTTATCAGGAGTTCAAACTACTACTTGTGAGGGAATTTCTTTTAAGGGATCTTAATTTCTGGCTTTCTAAACTTCATCTTCAGAAAACTGACCTTAGCTATAGGACCACTAATAAAAGCGATCTTCATGCACCAGCCTGCGAACACAGGAGAGGCACATGAGTTAAACAAATAACCCACAGCCTCCCTCTCACTTGTGCCCAGAAGCACATTGCCATACAGCGCAAAGAAGTCACACCTTCCACACAGAATTATGTCATTAGCTGAATTTTCTACACAGCTTTATATTTTTACTTATCGTAGGGCATACATGGGAGGGGGGGGGGGGTGTGGATGGGCACACTAGTCCAAGCTAAACCTATCTAATTTCATTAAAGAATGAAAGCCAAGTAAAGAACAAGAGAAGAAAAAAGCATCCGAGACAAGACAACAATCAAAGAACAGGCAGACAAGTAACTTTAGACACCATGCACAAAGAGACACAAGTTCTAAGCACATTTATTTTTAACACAAGTCACTGTATCACGTACTAGAAGATGCCTTTTGCAATAACAAAACCTGCTACAACATGAAAATTTTATGGGACTGGAAACAAGCACTTCACCCTCAGTCCTTCCTTCTCTCTACCTCTGCTTCTAACTCTGTGTGCCTTCTGTGAGTATGAGATGCCATTTAAATGATTTTTAGCTAGGACAAAATGCTTTGCCCCTTGTATTGATAAATTTCCCTCTCTTAATACTTACCTCACGGGGAATCCTTTTCCCCTGAACATACAGAAGTTATTGTCACCTTCCAGGTATAGAACTACTCTGCAACAGAAAAACTTAACCTAACAGCATCTTAGTATGTGCTGATCTAGTAAGAGTTATCACCCTCTCCCAGCAACCATGTTACTTAACAGAGACAGAATTCAGACTAATACGAGGCAAATTCAGAGCTATGAAATCAGTATGCTACAGAGGGAATTCATTTGGTTTCTTATTTCTACCTACACAGCACAAGGGTAGCTATCTAAAACACCCTGCTGTTTGTTTCCAGTCATCTGTTGTAAAAATGTTTCTACCATCATCAAACATAAATTATGTACTACGGTCTAGTCTGCTGAAAAAAGAAAACCCCCAAACTGACAACATACGTGCATGTTGCTGCTAAGAAAGATAGAGAGATAAATACTCCTATAGAAGACAAATGGAGGAAAAAAAAGAGAAAACAATTACTCCCTTATCTTAAAAAGAAATCCTCTCAGTAGCTCTAAAAATCCACTGAAGATTTCCTAACTCTTTTGTGATTACAATCAAAGTCCTTATTGTAAAGTCCGTCCCAGGGAGGACCTTATCTCTGAAAGCCTGCTACAGATATTTGTGTAGAAGGAGGAAGATGTTAAGACAATCATCACAAATCCAAAGATGAACATTAACATGGAGATTGCACAAAGCACAAAGGGCTTTTGCTTATAGTTAAGCCAACAAGTAGTCAGACGACACATACTGTGCTCGTACCCCTGAAACCAACAAAAAGGAATCCTGTTACAAAGTATTTAACAATAAGAAATAACAGCACACGACAACACTTAAGGATGCCTCCACACATACACACCCCGGCAGACTAGAACAGACGTAACCCACACACAGACAGCTGCTGCCACTGCTTCCTGGTCTGCAGCAAGTATTTGTTCTGCAAAGACCACACGGTTTTGACACCAAGATAAAAAATCACATCAATGCTACCTACCCTGGTTTTAGCTGCAGTGCTGACCCAATACAGCGAGAGAGCTCCAAAACTGCCCCGGACCAGGACTCCTACCTTCCACAAGCAGGGTCAATATTCTCACCCATAAACGCGGTGGCTTCTTAAGACGAATTCGGAAACAGTGACAGCTGGTTTCAGCTTGACTGCACTCAGAAGTTTCTTTTCCTTCCCCCTCCCTCAGCCGCTCACACACAGGGCTCCCACCGCCACACCGGCTCCCACCGTCCGTCCGCGAGAAACCCCAGCCGCCTCGCCAGGAGCAGTCCAAGAAGTCAGAAAGCGCGGCTCAGCGCGCATGAGGGTGGAAGGACACAGGACGCGGGGCCGGCCCGGCCCGGCCCGGCCTCCCGGGGCCGGCCCGCAGCCGCAGCCGCGGGCTCAGGTTTCACTGGCAGCCGGCCGGCCCGGAGCGCGCCGGCGGCGCTGCTGTTGCGCCGGGCAGGACTCGCCGCTCCCTCCCCAGGCATCTCTGGAAATCCCAGCGCCGCGGCACCCGCCGCCCCGGCAGCGCCTGGAGGCCGTCCGTGAAGGGTTTCCCCGTGCGCGCCGCCGTTGGTGCTACGGAGCGGGGTCCGCACTCTCGCAGGGCTACAACACAACCAGCGCTACGCGCTGTGGCTTCTCACGGCGCTGTCTACCGTGCGCTTCTGCCACAGGCCTTACACACGCAGCAGCAGCAATTTGATCATGTCCCCAGGACACGGGGCTCCTCTCCTGCTGCACACGTTAGGAGATAGCCACCAACTGACACAGAGACACCCTGTGACCCTAGGCAGATTTTTGCCACCCCCAACTCCCCTTCTCTGTTTCTCCCTGTGATGCTTCTTTAATCAACTAAACACGATCTAAGTGGTCTCGACTCATCTACTTTCAATAGCCTGCACCTCTGCAACTTAGTACGATGGTCTGTTTAAGGAGGACTAAGGATTTTACCTTGTGTGGACCTGTACGAGAAGGGCTGCATGCCTTCACCTCAGGTCCAGCTCTGACTCAGTTGCACAGCAGAAATCAGAATGGGGAATTATGATGGAAACGGCAGCTGTAACTATGTTTCAGGAGCTGCTATTCCCTCTCTGAATGGCACAACTGTCGTCTGCTCCCGGGTGACTCAGTGAGCATGAGGCTGCACTCTTCCCCATACTCAGAGAGGGCAATGAATGATGTGTAACCTCCATCCTCCCCACCACCACATCTGTCCAACACACCAGACCCCACAGTACTGGTTTTAGGTGGAAACATAACCTCTCTCGGAAAATCCTGATTGGGCAGTGCTACTCGCCTCTTCTTTCACATCCCCATCAGGAGAAAAGCAGTTTCTAATACTATGCCACAATGAGATCATAAGAAAAAAATAATACTAATAATAGCTGAAAACAGCACAACGTGATGCTTTCAAGCCCAAGCAGGGTTCTGCATACTGTGCACACTAACAACAAAATCCTGCCCATTTTCAGCTACACATACCAGGCACATGGTGTTCCTCTAATGACTGGAGCTGTCAAATCTGTAGAAGCTGGAAAAATATTTTGCGTGATCCAGAATCTCAGCATCTGATGAGCGTGCAGCTTGGACAGACCTAGACATACTCCTACCAACTTCCCTCCCATGACCCCTTTCTCACAATTGTGCGTTTGCTGGTTCCAGCTCCACCCAACGTGACAACACTAAAAAATCCTGAGTACAACAAGAATTAGGTAAAGCCTTTTGAAAGCAATCAGTTTTCTAACAAATTCCTCAGATCTATGAAGTTTTTCAATCTATGAGGTCTGAAGAACATTTATGTATTGCAACATACGACATGTTACAGCTTGCAGCAGTGGTAATGGGATACCACTGCACTGGAGAAACTTCTACTTTTAACAGAAGAAAAAAATCATTTGGCTGCCTGGTTATCTATACTGAACCAAATCTCTAAACTTTGCCTCTCATTAGTGCTGCAAGAACGGTTGGGATCTGCAGGAGCCAGCCCAGATACCAGTGCATGAATGAAGGGGAATACCCAAGACGCCTTCCTCACCTTACCAGTTTGTCATGAGATAGCCAGCCAGAGAAGAGAACTAAGCAAACTGCTCAGCACAAGGACTGGTCCCTGCTCCTGTCCCTGGAAAAGAAGCCTAGAGAGATAAAACAAGGAGGAGGCAGAGCAAAGCCATTCCTATCATCTCTCTGCCAAATTCAGAGATGAGGCCAACAGAGGTCCTCAGCATCAGGGATAGCATGCTGCACCCCACCAGCATACAGCTTGTCCCGACAACCACACCAGTTTACAGAAACCAGTGAGTCTTGCTGACACTATGCCTGTGTAATTTTTATTTTTTTTTCAAAAAGTGTAAACAGGGTATACAGATACATGGCTGCTCAGGAAGAGAAAGTAAACATGCACAAAGTTTAGATGGCGAGGAGGAGGACAGAATTAAACACACTCATAGCAGGATACCTGTGCTGGCCTTCGGTTTGGTTAGCTGCCAAATGCAGGCTCACAGGGAGAACAGCCAGAATGACATACTAGAAAAAACATTTTTTAATGGGCTGGAAAGCCTTCCACCATCAAGGACCATGCCTGATCTGATGAGGTGCATGTACATGTGGGAGCCTCATTTTATGCATCACAGTAATCAACATTATATAAAAACTTAACTCAAGCACTTCTGTAACTTTCGTCTCTGCAGCTCTGTGCCTTTATTTGGACAACAGCCATATTGACACACAAGACCTCTTGTTTAAATTATAGGAAATTACTATTCTGTTAATGTACTGTTCTCTTAAGAGAGAAGTAACCCCAGGGAAATTTCCAGCTACCAGAGAGAAAGGAGCGGCACAATGTACTGAGTGCAAAGACACACAGCAAGCAAGCTGCAGGGCAGACAGGAACTGCTGGCTGCAGCAGTGGGTATATGCAGACGTCACAGCCCTGCACCAGACTTGCTCACACACAGCTGAAAGCTCACAGCATTGTGCCTGCGACACAGGCACTTTCAAAAACTGGGCTGCAAAGCCACTCACATCCTCGAAGAACTTCACATTTGAAGTCTGGCTATTAATATATAATTACAAAAATAACAATGAGGCGACCCTTTGTAGTCATATTTCCTTCCTTACTTCGCTTATTGGTGGCCCTTTGCTACTATTCTTTCTCTCTGCAGCAGTTATGGTTTGCTAGCTGATACCTTTCTAGAGCTGAGTTTCAGACCATAAAATAATTAATATTTGCAGCTTTATGGGCTCATTTGTAAGATGCATTCAAATCCTTCAGACAGAGTTGTCTTTTCTACATGTACATCATCAATATCCAGTCATTCATTAGCTACAGTAGGGAAAGGCCAGTAGGAACAGATCTGTAACTAGAAACAGTTTATCTAACTGCATGCAATATACAACTAAGGCTAAGAAAAGCCTGGCTTGGTACTGGTAGGTATCCAGCTAGTTTTCCATGCCAAGACTGCTCCTATTTAATTCCTTGGATACCAAACCTGAGCAGACTGAGACACTTCGAAGACTTGACCTTTGCATGGCAGGGAACTAAGATTTTGAACCTTTCCCTCTGGAAGAAAAACACATTGTTTTTTTTTTTTCCAAAAAAAACATCTAATGGGACAGACCAAAAACACCTTATCAAGCAATCGAACAAACAGGAAGGATGAAATCTGCATTTGCACAGGACAGTTTAGGCCTGCTCAGGCATGGAATACCCATGGCCAAGTGCAGGCAGTTCCAAAGGTAATTCTGCCCCTCTGGGCAAACATGCTGCTTTGGCAAGTGGGGTCACTTAGTTGGGGGTCACAGAGTACCTTAGTCAACTTCCCTCTTGCTTAGCTTATGTGGAAATAGACCTGTAATTACTACCACCACTGAACTACTTACAGTCCACTACTAAGCCTCTTGCCCTTAAAGCCTTTTGTACCAGTGGAAGAAGCAAATTGACTTTGTTGCTCTGTGCAGAGCCTCACCTTCTCACCTGGTTGCTGCAGAAGGCGTAACAGGTTATTTGTTTTCAATCTACTGCTAAAGTTAACCACGTGGCTGTTAACACTTGAAGATATAGGCTGAAGAGTTCTGACCTGAAGGAACCCAAATAGCAAAACAAAGAATTTCATTCAGTAAGTCAGCCGTATTTTGCAGGCATTTTCTGATCTAGCAAGCGTGGGTTTGCACAGCTTGTGGACTTCACAGACTATATATAGGAGACTTGCTCTTCTTCTATATGTTCATGTATGTATATAAACACACAGTCTTTGCAACAGGGCTTCTCTGCAGGCATCGCTGCAGTCTGGTGAGCAAAGTGGTCAAATGTATAAACAAACAGGAAAAAACACTACTTTTTTTCAGTGTGCAGTTTCTCTTGGCTAATACCAATGGAGACAGTGGTACTGAATTCACTACACATTTCATGAAATATCTTCTCACCCTATTCTCATGGTCATTTCCCATTTTCAGTTTCATGGAAATCAGTTCACCTTATCCTTAAGTCACTTACAGATGAAATCTGTCTTAACTCCCCAGTTAAGCCTGGAATGTTTTGGAAGATGTAGGCTTTTTAAACATTTTCTTTTTTAACTTTCATTGAATATTTTTGAGTACTGTCTCACCACTATTTCCTTCATTCATCTAATAGTACAGCTGTTAATAGGGAAAGAAGTGGAATTTAATATAGCAGGTTTCAGCAAACTTTAAGGCCTCAAGGTAGAAAACACAACCACGGCTCACCGAATAAATATTCTTCTGTATCATTACTCCCCAGCAAGAAGAGGACAAGCCACACTCAGAACTAATCAACACCTTGAAAAGTGGCTTAAACCTTTACTGTTTCCATAGGGACAGATTCTGCAACATGAGTAAAGCTACTTACACTAATAGCCCTAAAACACAGACATGCAAGTGCTCAGAGATGGGGCCTGACACATATGAAAATTAATTGAAAAGTGTAAGATCTTCCCTACACATACTGGAAACTTCTACTTATAGTCATCAGGAATGTTTGGATAATTTGTGCATGTTCAAATCTATCAAAATCTAGCTGTCCAGATGGGAATCATTTTATCTCAAAGAATCCATGGGCATCCAGCCACTTTCACATCCACCTCCCTCAACTGCAGCAAGATATTCCTCACCAGTTTGTAGATTTTCTGCTTTCCCTGCCTTACAACTTCTTCCAGCCCTGTGCTTGGCAACTGAACCTCACATATCACTTTTAGTTGCACTCAGAAACATAATTCCTAACTACATGTTCTGTTTTCCAGTTTAGATAACTGAGACTAATGTAGATGTGCATGTCATACATCAAATCACATGGGAGAACCATAATATTCAATTTAAAGAAAAGGTTTTATATCCCTTCCCTCTTCTTTTCTGTGCAAGTGGACAGAATAACCTAGTGTTTAGGCTGGATGTCAGTATGCAGCAGAGAATTTTTCCTCCTCTTACAAGAGCCCAAAGAATTTTATCTGGTCTACTTCCTTTGAGTCCAGATTTTTGAGTCTAGAGTTGTACTACAAACATTACGAAAAACAAAATGAGGTTATCCTGGACACACAAGAAAGAAGATGATTCAACTGTGTTCTGACTGAGGAAAAGGTGGTCACCCATGTAATATATACTCCAAATTATACTAATTCCTTAGAACTGAAAAAAGTGTCAGAATAGAGCTTCAATAGATACAGTGATGATTTATGGTGTGACAGATCAATGCAGAAATGTAGAAACAAGAAAACCAAGATCAGGTACATCAACAGAAATCTTTAAAACTGTTTTTGTTTGAGCACTTGGTAACTACAAGATTTGACTCTTTCACAAGGATGTTGCCAGGATCTCAGATCTGATTTTACACCACTTGGCTTTGATTTCCTAAACATCTTCCAATATTCCTCCAAGATTATGTTGGAATTAGGCCTTACTAGCGTAAACATACTATTCTTTCCCAGCTGTAAAGCAAATTTCATTTGGACTCATAGGACAGGCAGAAGGTAACTGACTTTGTGTCTTTGGTCAGAAGCACAGAACACAAGCATATGTATCCCTGCAACAGATGGCAGCAGGTCAGAAGGAATAAAAATAAAAATCCCCTTTCTAATGGAGCTATTCCAACAGTGAATCTTGATTTACTATTAGAAGTCAAAGCTCAAATGAGGAAATTCTGGATCCTGTTTGCACGGAACAGTTTAGACCAGAATGTTTTACTTGTGTTCCTTTCTATATAGAGAGTAAAACCTTCAAATATACAGCATGGGTTTTCTTCCCAGTTTGACAATGGACATTTCACAGAGTCCTTGGTGCCATGCAACAGTAATGTTTGGTTTTTTGAAATATGTTAAAAAACCCAAAGAACAGGATCTTCCTAGAAGCTGAAATCCATGTGGAAAAAAAAGGTTTTTAGCCTGTCCCTCCTGGGAACACTGACATTGCAAAAAAAAAAAAAAAGATTTCTTTCCCTTACAAATTAACATCTACACTTATATTATAAGCAATACATTACATAAAACTCCTCAGTTGTCCATTTAGCAGCTGCAGCGGCCTAGCTGAAATTAGGAAAACCAAAAATGTGGAAGGATGTCTACGAAATAAGGGACATGGGAACAATCCAGCCTTTTCAGAGAGCCTGGGCTGGGACGTACCGGAACTGCGGAAAGCACAAACAACTTCTGGTGCAGGGGGCATGAACACCTTGTAGGTGCAGGAGAAGAGACAGCCGCCATTAATGACGCAGTTTTAATTTCTGAAGAAGATGGGTGTGAACATCTGTGAATGTGACTTGAACATGACTCGCAATGTGGCCAATCGGGTTGGACTATGGGCTGTTATTTGTGATGAAGCCAATCAGTATTTATTTGGTGTGGTCGAGGGTTATAAATTGCACTGGAAACACGGAAATAAGGGTTCACTTGTTAGATCACATTGATCATGTCAGTGTCCTCACGCAGCTCCCGCACAAAAATATTGTCAGGATTTATTTTGGTGATACACTTAAAATGTATATACATAAGAATGCAAACAGAACTTAATAGTATAGTTATGTTCCTGGTAACTGCTGTTTAAATGCATAGTCTCACCTTCTCATAGATGCAGACTCTGAGCAACTCCACTTTGTTAAGCAATGTACCAGCTTAAGCAGTAGAAAAAAACCAAGCCATAAGAGCTCAGAGGATCTCACCACGGCCAAGCAATCTTCTCAAGTCACTAGGAAGTGAATGTTATTCATCAACAGTAAACAGGATCTTCGGTTTACACTGCCTTTCGATAGGCTGGATGGAAAACCAGAAACATCCACCCAATAAAGCAGCAGTAAATTTGCAATGAAAAACCAGCACCCCACAGGAATAAATGCATCAGTTGTGATGAATTTAACACAGTTAAGTCAACAGGCAAAGAATTCAGACAACCCTCAACATGAAATTATGTGTCACTGTGCCTGTATTTCACCATCCCTGTGACATCTACGGAGCTATCTGAACACCCTGTCCACAGGGCATTCAGTCTACTAACTGTCAAGGCTCATCTCTGAGTAGAAATATGAAGACACCATAGAGAACATCCTCCTGGGGTGATATTGTATTCCTTTGTACGCTTTCTTGTAACAAAAATCTTTTACAGCAAGTGTACAGGTACAGTTATTGCGTGAGGCACGATTTGTGTCCATTTAAAAATCCCCAAGTCCAAATCTATCACAGCAATGAGTTCTGATCTGCAGCAAAACATCACCCTCTGAGTCGGTCACTGTTATGTTACATCAATAAAGAACAACCATAGAGGGATAGGAAGTCAGTGTCTCCAACGGCTTTCGTAAGGAAGTGTCTGTATTTTTTAGTTGAGAAAATGAACACTACCGTTGCATTGTATTTCATCCTGGTGGCACACGAAAAGGAGGAATCTAACAGAACCAATGTTTAATATTGACACAGATTCCCCAAGGGCAGTCCCAACCTGTTGGACTGCAGCTCTGAAGAGTGACAAACCTCATCATAGGAACTACATCATTCAGGATGCAAAGGGAAACAGAGGTAAGACAAACATGACCAGATCACAATAAAAAACAGGAGAGCAAAAACTAAATACAATTGTTACACAAATTGACCACAGAACACTCTCCTGCATGAGACAACAGGCTTAATCACCAGGGACAAATTAGAAATTTTGGTTTTGAAGACTTGTATAAGGCAGTAAAAAAAACATGCATAATGTTTCTTGGTCAACTTTCATTAGAGAGCAAAAGTAAGCAAGGGTGATGGAAACAAATTACTCTGTTCCATGTTACTGAAGGATTATTTTAAAGAAGACATCGAAGAGGACCACTCAAATGCCTTGAATTCGGCCAATAAAGTTACTGTGTCAAGACTGCTACTTTCAGGACCTGCACAATGCCTTATAAACTGAACATACCATTTCCCAGATCATGCAAATCTCATCTTTTCACAGACATTCTTCCAGGGGCAAGTATCCTTTCTAGTCTTATCTCATTACATCATCATGATAACAATTTTCACAGGTTAGGTGCTATGAATATATAATACTCACATGAAATCTGGACCTACTATCACCAACATATTGTATGCCAGGGGAACCTCAGTCATTTTCAAAGAGATTTCGTAAAGCCACAGACGATCTGCTTGCAGGATGTTGCCTGCAAAATCTATACTGCAATAACTTCAGTGTGTTCCTGGAATATCCATCACCACTTCCTTCAAGGACAGATGCATGTAGGCTACATCAGGGGCTGATAACATCTACCATCTTACTACTTCAACAAATATTTCCAGATATGTTATAATTTCCTGCCCATCTGAATAGCTTACCCTGTCAGTATACCATTGACTAATATATCAAGGTGTATTAATAGTGCTGATTTGCATCCGCAGTGGACAATATTTGTTCATTTCCTCAAAATCCTTCTAGGACACTCACAAGCTTTTTGTTAATGGTATGAATGCCTTCTTATCACCATAGCACTCAAAATGCTTTTATTAAGGCTTTCTTCTTCTGTTGCTTTCTTTCATTTTGCTTTTTAAAATTTAATTTTATTGGTGATATCACTAAGTGCCTGGGCTTCTTTCAAACATGTTTTAAGGCATATCTTTACAGCTAGTCTACTTAGACGTCAGAAACAGTTAAGAACTGTTCAGTGCCTCACCAACCTTATAGATCCCTTGGACTTGGTTATCTACTGCTTCCCTTCAACTGTGGTCCTGGCTAGATGAAACTGAATTAAAAGTTCAAACTGTTAAAGTTCTGATGCCTTTTGCTAGTGGAGTGTTTGCTTTCTATTGAGTCTCACTAATAGTTCTTGCTGCACTTCAGCTTTAATGCATGATACATTATTTCTCAGTACTGTAAATCAGGTCTTACTGTGTCCATTATATGATGTAGATTTAAACTAACAGAGTAAAACCAAAAAAGAAAATCTGAAAAGGTGAGATGCAGTCACGTTTATATTCGCTGTTTGCTAATCCTGACTGCTTTCACCACATCTCCATTGTAAGCTTGAGTACTAAGAACCTGAGCACTCAAAGCTACAGCAGTGTGTGCCATTCTCCGTCATGCAATTCACATGAACTCGAGCTAAGGGAAGCCTGACTGCTGCTTCAGTCCAGCAGTGACACAATGCAGCTATCTTGACGGCTCATCGTAAAGTTCTGCCTAACTCCAAGAGAAAACCTTGCGTTTGGACACTACGAAGGCAGACAGTTAAGTAATATGATATCCATCACTTCCCAAAATCATTAGCATTGCGTCTTTCTACAAGACTTTCTCCGGTTATGTTTGCCCTGCTATGTTTGTCCCCTTTTTCTGTGAAAACAGCATTCAGAAAGGCATCAAGAACAACTACTGAAATCACATGGATTTAAAGAAGACATTGCACACAGACCTCGCTGTCACTCTGCAGAAAGTCAGCTATGAGCTCTTAAAGCATGACCAGAGATTTTGGGGATAAGCATGAACTATTTGATGCACCGTAGCACAGAGCCGAGGGCTAGAGCAAACACAGGTACAGCTCCCTGCTTCATCTGGAGAGCCAGTTGAGTTTTTAAGTGCTAACTGATACCTGCTTAACATTTACTCTGCTTCACGATTTGCTTTGGGAACTTTCAGAATCTCCCAATTAAACTCTTCAAATTCCAACAGGGGATTCAAGTGACAGATAGTTCTAGTAACAGATTCAATATTAAAAGAAAATACAGCAATCCAAAGTCCTTTCTCTTCCATTCATTTGGATACATCCTGAGTCATGACTGACAAGACGGTGCTCCATCTCAAACAGCATCACTTCCCTCAAAATACTAGAGAGCTCTTGAGCCATTTAATTTTAACAGTACAGCAAAATAAGGCTTTTATCTTCACAGTCCAAAAGCTCCATTTGCCACTCTGCATAAATAGGGGCCTCTTTCTGCTATCATGTACATGAATGCCACTCTAGCATCTGTCCATTCTTCTCCCACATACGAGCTGTTTTAAAGGCCATTGAATTGACGCAGAGTACTTCTGCTATGTATTTTATCAACTGAAAAAAACGTCAACTAGCTCTTGGGTTTCTCTCTTGCAATGTCATTGTCATCTGTTCTTCCTCCCGCTAGAGCTCTCTATGGATACTCCCCTCTTCATCAAGACCCTTTACTCAAGAAGAACTCTGCCCACAAGAACTGGATTTTTACATCTGAAAATTTTAAAGCAGCTATATTATGCTTCCACAGAGGTCTATCTTAAGCCCCTGTCACAGTTTCCCCAACATTACGCAAAACAGTTGCAGTGAGCAGAGATGATGCCGTGAGCAGAGGCTGCATGGGATCAGATATTCAAATGAAGCAACATAATTGGATACCTAATCATGGCAATAAAGGCTGCTACACTCATATACACATGCCTCATTTAGTTTTATGAGTATTTTCCAGAATTTAATGTATGCCTGATGACCTGTGTACTCAGAATGTTTTTAGTTCTAGAGATTCTATCAAGGCGTCATGGCAGATGACCTCCTCCTCTAGGCAAGCAGCCACAAAAAGGAAAAGGTCATTTCTTGCAACAATGAGATAACTAAGGCTGTTACTTCAAGAAGAAAAAATTCTTCCTTTCCTTAAGTACTCAGAATAATGCTTTCAAATCACCAAGGCAAAACAGTGGGGATTACTACTTTATATAGTATAATCCAGGATGGATGACATAGAGACCTCTCACTTTTCAACCCCACTATTTCAGCAAGCAATTTAGCCAGAGCTGGTTAAATTTATATTGAATACATATATAAAGGACCTGGCATACAAGTTGTGTTGCGGTTTTCTTTTTTAAATTTAAACTCATTTTCAAGGTGCATACTGCAAGCACAGAGATTATCTGTTGCCTCTCACAGGCAAAGTATGCATGGGAATTGACAGTCCCTGCTCCCCAGCTTCTTCAGGGCTGTGGAAGAAGCCTTCTGTGACAGACATCCAGATTCCAAAATGGAGAAACTAAGACTGGAGTAGGTGTTTCCAAAATTAAGAACCTCACCAGCTGCCCCCAGGAAGGCCCTTGGTCATGCAGTTTTCCTGATCATGGAGGAAGCTGCCACCTTTCATCCTTTGTAGACAGGACCATTTTTAAGTACACAGTTCCAGCACTCAGACTCTACAACAAATGCTGAAAAACAAAGGAGCGATCTGACAGAGGCTAACAGGCCTCACTGTCTGTAGTCAAATATCTGGGAACAGAAACTAGTGGATAAAAATGTATACTAAATCCCAACAGCTAGCAAGTGAGACTACGTAACTACAAATTTCGAATTAGGAATAATATTTACTTTTATGGGTAACTATCAATAGGATAACTTTCCAACAGTTGTGCTTGACTGTCCGTTACTGGAACCCTTTAAAGCTCCTAGATGATATACCAAACAGAAATTACAGGCTTCCCAGCATTCAATACTAGGTTTTCTTCAGGGTCTCTTAGACACCTGACCATCTCTGCCACATGCCTGTTCAGGTCACACGCCTGTTCTGACCCTCTATCTTTGCTGCTAGAGATCTGGTTATCTCCATTTATGGAGTTCTGAAAGACTTGAAGACAACATAAAATAACCAGAAATTCTCCACTTACAAGGAGACCATCAAGAAGCATTTGCCATGCAAACAATGGCTGATAGAGGAATAGCATCATCTGCCTCATCTCCACCAAGCCTTTCACAGGAATTTCCAAGCCCTGATAATTTAAAAGCTTCTCCTCTTTTTAATTCTTTGTCCTGATGAGGCACTCTCCTCACCCTGCTCCAGGCTGGGAACGCTCAACCTGATGTTCTAATACATTTGATTTATTTTGTGAACCTCCTTGACTCTTTGAGGTAAAAATTTTGCTATCAGGCAAAAAAAAAAGGCAACCTTCTTTCTGTAACTGACAGAGGATCTGTGTGATGAAAATACTTACTGAAGTCTCCTTCATCCAAACCCCCCTTGTCCACCCAAGCCCCCCTCACCCGTTCAATTGTAACCACACACTACAGACTGTAGAGCAGGAAGAATATGTAACTGGCTACACAAGAAAAGAAATTTCTGTGGAACCAGATCACACTGCATCTACCATTAAGCCCACAGTGGGACCCAAATTCCTTTCAGATAGGCTACCAGAAACCTTGCCAGTTCTCAGCCAAAACCTAGGTGTCAGAGACCAGGGCTTTATAGCAACCTGAGCTTTCCTGCCAGACCTTGGGGACCACATACAAGAGACAATGCAGTATTCTTGTGACAAGCTCCCCACCTCTACGTCCAAAAAAAAAAAAAAAAAAAAAAGCCACAATCATTCCTGGCCCATCTACAGAAGTACAATGGCATGAAGGTTTGGGACAGCCATCCCTCTTCCCCGACAGAAGCAGGTTGCTACACTGTTAACATGACAATGGAGCTGAAAAATTCAGAGTAGGAAAATGCGTCCCAGACCGTAAAACCATTCCTACTGATCCTTGCACAGAAGTCATATACAAGTCAATCCTGTAACTGGAATATTTCAGCAAATCTGGATGCTAAAAAAAAAACCCACTGTTACTTGCCCTCCTTCCAAAAGTGTAATTGTGGTGTTGGGAACTTCTGGATATCCATACTGCAGTGGTAATGTCCCATTAACTTCTTCTCTTCAACCTACCTGGCAAGTCTCAGAAATGAGACAGATGTCATGAGTGATATAAACAGAGAACACGATCCAGCTCAAAAAAAAGCAATGAGCTAGGGGCCATGAGATTTGAGTTCTAGTCCAAGTTTCTGCCAGCCAAGAGAATCTAGGCAATCCATGCTGCTATTCTGTGTCTTTCTTCTTCCTCCCCCACTTCTAACACATCTGTTTCAACTTAAGCTCTCCAGGACAACGAGTCTCTGTTGCTACAATGCCCAACATGTTGTGCTTCCATTAGGAAGCAACAAAAACCTTATATGCACAAGGTAACTGTAGGATACCCAGGCTCAGTTCTCAAAGAATTTGGCCCAAGTTTTTCTTTTTTTGTATTTTCTGCTCCAGAGAAATAGGATGAAGTCACCCACTGATTGTGCTGGAAGCAAAGTAAAGAGGAATTCAGACTGTGTATCCTATCTTGACAGATCAGGAAATGCATCTAATATCACTTCAAGTAACTGTATAAAGCGTGAATAAACGATGTCTTGCCAATTTTTACACAGATCATAAAAATCAGAGGGAACTCACTGATTCTAGGACCTTTTCTGGCACAGGAAAATTCTGGTCAGGCCCTCATCATCTTTTCCATATTTGGTAGTATGTAGATGGACTGGAAGAGGGGAGGAAAAAGGAACTCAATATTGGTCCCACTATGTGGGGTAAACAGAGTCTCAAAAGAGCAAGTAAGAAATGGACATGATTTTACTCTTATGAATGTTGGGCTGGAAATTGCTTCAGTAAAATAAACCACTTTTAGACATGTCTCGTTTTGAGATACACACTAACATGAATAATAGGACTCAGTGACTTAGCTTCTCCAAAGCTTGCAAACACAGGGCCAGCTATATACTGCAGCAGGGCACAAAATCCTTAGCAGACACACTCACTGTTTCACTGACCTATCTGTGGGCACCTACCTGCAGCAATACCTCGATTATTAAATTATACTGACAACTGGGACATGAGAAGGAAGAAATAGACATGCACAACACTAACCATGGTTTAGAGGACAAAATAGAACCATTTTTACTACTGCTCAGTCACATGCATTAAATTCCTCTCAGAGTTTAGCTAAAGGCAAAACCATTCCATTTCACAGATGCTTTGGTGGTAATCAGAACTGATACTTCTGCTCAGTTCTTTGCCAAAGCCATCTGCATTGCACTTATGAACCACATTCATGAAACCATCACCTGTGCCAGCCAATCAATATTATTGGGAAAGAAAAAGAGGAAAAACACATTTATAACACAGTCTAAGTCACTCAACCCAAGCAACATCCAGGAAGATGTTAGTTACGTAATAAGTTCTAGAATACCTTCCATTTCAACAAGCTACTGACTCATTGTATATGACCAAAGCACCCTCAAGAAATAAGAGGACATTGGGAAGTTAAAGATCCAAGTTCCATCTGTACCAAGTTGTGCATACCACACACAGACAGGCCCAAGATAAATTGGGCAAAACCAGCTTTAAGATTCACCGAAGAGAAGATGAAAAATTGCTGAAATCCACATGATTTGAAGGTGCCTGTTATACCCTACAGAGGGTCTCGGCTCTAAAGATCATGGGCACCACTGACGAACATCCTTTACCATGTGGGAGGATCTCACTATACAGACTGCTGCCTATCATCTGTACCTTTGGGATGTTTAGATCATTTTTCAAGACAGAGAATGAGAGCACAGATTGAAGTGCCTTTTCTGACCATTCCCAAAGCTCAGACATACCCTGCTCACAGACCACCTTTTCTACCTATTCATCACTCCATTGCTACACTTGATGACAAGATCTGCTCTACAGCAGATCTCAGTGGGTGTTTACACGCTCCATATGAGCACAGATGAGAAACAGGGAAGGATTTCGTCTGGCATTTGACTCAAGTCCTATCCATCTGTAGCATGCATAGTACTAACCACCTTGTTTCTTATTCTCATTATGCCTGTTATTTCTGCATTCCTATTACCGTGGAACAATACTGTAGTCAGATACATAGTGCTAAATAGGACTGGGGTGTCTCTTGCCAAACTGCACTTCACTGTTGCTGCTTTAATACTGTTTTTACAAATATTTTAAATTACTTTATACATCACCATGGCTTCAATGAAGTCAAAAAGCTAAATGCTGTTGTATGTCAGCTGAAGACCTTTCTCTGTACCAGGAAATGTTTCTGTGAATTACACAGTTAACATGTGTCATCATCAAGATTAAGAAATACAGGACTCAGAAAGACAAAAACTAAGGGGGGGTGAATGATAAGCTTTGGCTTCATATGCTGAAGTAGCAAAGCAAAAACCTAATATTGGTTTTAGTAAAATGTAATTACATTAATCAATTGGACATTTCCTGGGGAAAAAAAAAAACAAACAAACCGTAATATCATCACAGAGTAGAAAAATCATGTTAGCAGATTGAGAGAAAGAAGATTTTTGTCCATCTCAAAGGTGAAAAAACAGCCATTAGCATTCACTTTACCAGGAGCAGTCAACAAGACAACTGTAACAGATCATAAAATAAGCTTACTGGGTCTTTACTTTTCAGTATACTGTTATGGAATTTTAGTTCACAAACTCACTTCGCAAGTATTTTGTGGGTGTCCCTTGATGGCACAGACTGAGAAGTCAATAATTTTGTGTGGCTGCTTTTGTGAATATTCTTGTCAAATAGTAAATGCTTATATTCTTTACAGACTGAAGGCAAGAATTTACTCTAGTTTATGATGGCTTTTCCTTTTTAATCAAAAATCCTAACATTTTGTGTATGAGATGACATATGGCACATTTTGGGATGAGCATGGGGTGAATGAGGTGCAACCAGTCATAACTGCAACAGTATGCAATGGACAGGAAAAAGATGACCTGGATAGAAAAGTAAACAATTTCATTTAACTCTCTTTTAAAAAGAGTGGCTCCTGAAAAGCTGTAATTGATTTTCTAATATGTGCAGAATAGCCACAATAATAAGCAATGCCTTTATATCCAGTTCCATTTTCCTTCCAGAACTTTTAGGAAGAATTTATTTGCTTTGAGTGCTTTTACTCAGCAGCTGTTCCATCAAACAAATGGATTTTATTTCACTGACAAGAATAGGATGGAAACACTCCAGTGTTTGGGAGTTGGTGATTTGGGGTTTTTTTGGGGGGTGTCTGTCAAGCCCAGGAGAAAAAAATCATTATTGTAATATTGGACAAGAAATCCTGAAAGATTTCTAAAAATATTTCAAAGCCAAATTTGTTGTTTCCATTAAGCATATAAACAGTAACCTAGAAAGGCTGAGGTTTTAGTGACATAATAAAGCACTCAGACCATGCTCACATGGTTTACAGTGTCACCAGGACTATTTTAGTGTTTGGTTTTTTCCTTCACACCTCTCTGCAGTCCTGTTCATTATTCTCTCTAGGTACCATTATTCTTTCCTGAAATTACAAGTTTGCTGCATTGGAGGAGTGGCGATTCCAGGAAACCATGTAATTAATTAATAAAACTCATGTACCTACAGTCTCTCAAATTGCATGAAAATCATTCAGGCGTATTGGTTGGTCCCAAACATATGTGACAGCATTTCTTAAGCAAATCTCAACTTCAGATGTAAAGGGACCGACTCCTTCAGCACTGAATGTACTCACAGTCCACACGTGAATGAAGAGCATATGCTACAGGCACTTTTGAGAACACAAAGAAAAAATCATTATGCCTACCTCCCACACTGAAAAATAAACATATTAAAGCATGACTAACATTTCTTGATGTGATAACAGATGACAAGGGTGCCTGCTGGGGCAGCACTGCACACTGACCTATGCTCATACTAGTATTTAGTCAGAAAGGGAAGCCAAATAGTAGGGTTATGTTATTCTTCAAATATAGGAAGAAAAATTAGAGTTATGCCCTTCTGTAGAAATCTTAATGACACAGGCACTGTCTCTTCCAAGGCTTGAGATTGCCCGACTCTGATCACCCTCTGTCTGTGAAACCAAACATTCACAGGCCGACCTGGAATATTCAAGGCAACCAGCTCCTGCCTTTTTTCACACAACTCATGCTTCCAGTTTGGCCAAAACTTCTTGTAACATTACCCTATAGAAGTATTTTACCGTTTCTGCCTTGCAAAATAAATTCAGTGATCAAGCAAAAAGGATAAGCACTGGAATGGAACTAAGTGAGAACATGTGCCTCGATGTTCAGGTGAACTGCAGAAAATAGTAAATGTTATCTAAAATACAGTTATACTCTACTTGGGCTGTCCCTGCAAGTGGCCAAACCAAATTCAAACATTTGAACAAGTCCAAACAGCAAGAAATCCTGTATCAAAGTAACTGACCTCGAGCACATTTCCAACACCTCGCTGATATTTCTGAACCTGTTAAAAAAAAAATAAATTCTTTTCCGGAATCTCAAGCAAATCCAGCTGTTTACTTCATCAGGACAGGTCATCACTAGTTAACATTCAGCTGCCAAGCATGAACATGTTTGACAATTATTTCAATTGTGCAAACCATGAGTCTTCCATTTCTTTGATAAAGTACTGAAGGCCTCATTAACTGACGGTACATACTGATGACAGTTACAGCCTGAGGTATTGAAAAAGGTTGCACCAAACTCCACACACAGGTGAATTTCCTAGATCCATAAATTGAGCAAATTACTGGTGTTTAAAGGCGCTTAAATTCAGCCACATGCAAAAGTCAAGATCACAATTAGCTTCTAAGCAAATAAAAACGTATGGCCTCATTTTCATCTGGAATCCTTTTCTTTATATTTTAATGTTTCTTTGTACAATTGCAAAGTATCTCTGCCTAGCATGTATTATGATTTCTTCTCTCTTTTGAAAGACCTACACTCTCAGTGCTGATCTGCGTACCTTAGCTTCACCACAAGACATAACATATTACCCAATCACGCCCTCCAGTTTATGTTGCCAGAGGTAGACTAATTAAAGCACAACTCTAAAGTTTGACAGTGGGGACTGATGACAACTCTGGCATTATTGTCAAACTGTAAAGCCTTCAACAGCTTGTAGCAAGGTGAAATTAAGTAGACAGTCACTTCTGTACTATTCCATTGTTCATTTTTCTCTAGTCTATCTCTCTCTGTTTTTTTACCCTTCTGCAATTTCCTCAGGACATGAGGGAAAGACACAGTACAGATTTAAATAGCTACTACAACTTTTTCACTACCAGAAGAATGGAAAACTAAGAGAAAGGATGAACACACACTGCTGAACTTCTCTTGATGTTGGTATTCTCCCTTTTTTTTCAATGAACTCTTGTCCTACAATAGCATCTGTGTTTCATCTCCCTCACCCAGCTTTTTCAAAGTGTGGCTTGCCTTTGGGAAGTTTTTTCTAAGAATACAATAATACAATGTGAGCACTAACATGAAGATGTGTTCCTTGTAAGAACTTAATTTGACGGAAAAAACCACTAGAGTATCCTCCATGCTATACCCACAGAATTTGTTCCATCCAAGCTGTAGCAATTTTTATGTTTTATATCTATTCGAAAGAAAATTTGGCCTGATTTTCTGGGCTTGCTCTCTTCAGCAAGTCTTGAGCATGCTTTGGTTGGGTTCAACAAGCTCAGCTTCATGAAAATTCAGTGTTTCCCTGTCCCCTGAAAGCTTCCTGAAATTTCGCTATTTATACAAGAAGCAGAAAAGGCTAGTTACCTACCAAAAAGCCACCACCTACTGTGAAGTTGAAAAGATCTCTCACTGTGGACTGTTCATGCCTCCCATTCAGCATTTTCCTTAACATCATCTTTAGCTTCTCCATTGGTGAAGAAAGCACAAACAATACTGGCATGAAAATTTTTGCAGATAAAATTAGATCTGCTGTGGTTGTGGAAGATGAGGAACACCTATCTGTGAAACACTATCGTAGAATCAGCAAGGTGTTTTTCCACCCTTCTGAGGTTTTTCTGGCAACCACTTATAAAAAAAGCCCTTCCATAAAATAAAAAAGGGAGAGATTAAGGAGAGATTGTATTTCATGAAATGGCTGCTCCCAAGAGATGTCAACTTTTATGAACCCCACTTTTTTTAATTATATGTAATTCATAGTAAACTTGGCTTTCTGAAATAACAGCCCCAGCACTATCATTTAAAAATTAACTCACAGAATATAGGAAGTGTCATGCCAAAATCATGTAGAAAAAAAAAAGAACTATCTTGTCAGACATGGCAACCGTTTCTTACACATTTCCTACAAACTCCAATATTGTGCTACTAATATGCAAAAGAAAGAGAGTTTTCCTAGAAGGGGGGCGGGGGGGGGGGGGGGGGAAGGGGGGGGCGGTGTGGTTAAGATCTACTCATTTTGATTAACAGTTTTAATAATCAACGAAATAAAAAAAATGCTGCAATATTGATTAGAAATACTGGAAGTTTTTAACCTTCCTAAGTTGTGCCCAGCTTTTACTATGACAGCTAACTTTGAAGTGTATGTCCAAGGTAAAAAGCACAGAAAACAGGTTTTTTCGTTAAATACATTGAAAAGGGAAACTACTGTGCTACAGTCTTTGACACTATGAACATCAAGTGTGATTCCATTTATTTCTTGTCTGGGAACATCTTCAATTCCTCTTCCAAATATTATCAATTCCAAGCTTATCATTCCATATGTTTAACTCTAGGCCTTTCTGAAAAATTGCAATCCTTCATCACTGCGTTGTTCTGAGATGAACATCATCTGACAGGATAAGAACGTTACTATTCAGTACCGTAAGTCACATTCATACTGATGCTGAAATGGCAGTGATATACTTTGATACAAACATCTTCCTTTATCTAACAATCCATTCTTCCAACCTTAGCACTTACTTAACGCTTTTAACTAATGCCTTCCTCCAAGTGATCCTAGCCCTTGACTACATCTAGTACATCTCTAAATGTTATTACTTTGCAGATCTACATGGTAAAACATGCATCTTAATGTTTTTTCCCTGCACTTCCTTGGCCTGATTGAGCTTCAGACTTGTGCTCAAAGGCACACAGCTATGCTTTCTTGTCAGCTGATTAAATTTGGAAGATGTATACTGGAAAAGAGAAAAATATGGAAAATAAGAATAATGCACTCTGTACCTAAGGACCTGAATATACAGAAAGGGGCAAGCACATGAACAAGGACAAAAGTGATTTTGACTAATGCAGTATTGAATAAAGTATGATGAATACTATGGTTACTCTCAATTAGAGCCAACTCTGTAATGTGAAAAAAGTTTCCAGAAGCTCTGTCTAGATTATAATGTCTAAATTTTCACTATAGCTTCTGGTAACAAATTATCAAAATCTGCATTGTCACAGAATCTTACAAATTTCCAGGTTTAAAATATCATGATTACTATTCTTAATGAAACCGGCAAAATGCCCTTCAAATTCTGTCACACTTCAATAAAAATATCAATAAGGAGATGTATATAATGTCACTACATATCCAGAACATCAGTGCTCCTTATTTTCTAAATTCTTTGCTTGCAGCAGTAGCCTCAATGTAGCAAACTAACAGGTAAGCTGCAGTGTTTACTCATCTGACTCAGACAACAGGTCTGAGATACTAGCACTAGTAGGGTTTTTGCTTGTTTTAAAAAACACCAGTACATCCTGACCAAGCAAAGCTAATATGTATGACCAAACCCACAGTAACTGTAATTGTCTCTGCAGCAACCAAAGTGCTAATCTTCTGAAGAGTTCATCTGTACCCATCACACAATCATGTTTTCCTCTGTGGCAATACTTAGAAAAATAATAGGTCTTGTAAGGTTGCTTCACTAACAACTTGTTCAGGAGCATTATAACAATTTATTTCTTCAGCTGGGTGACTGAGACACAAGAACGCCTCAAAAAAGTTCAAGTCCCGTACCCCCCCTCAAATATTTCATGATTAAAAGAAATCAAACCTGGTTCTTTGTTATAGCTCCGAGGCATTAGTCTACCTTATCCCTTTAATTATTTGGTATTTCATCATCTAAGCCTTTTACAGAAGCTAAGCTAGATACAGTACACTTATTTAAAAATGAACTTCAGCATTCAGCTCTTTTCTATCTGGAAACTGTTCTAATGAGACTCTTGTTGGACGAATGTCCTTTTATGACAGAGCCCATGATGAACTAAGAAATGTCCTTCTCATTAAAGCTGCAACAATCTCACTTAGCATTTCAGGAAACTGAAATTATTTGGGGGAAATAATTGGTTGTCCTCATACTGGATAGAGACTGACTCCTGAAAGAGCAGACCTAGATTAATGGTGACAAAATAGAAGCTGGTGCTTTAAGTGTTGAAAGGAGGTGTGCAAATATTAGATCATTATAAATCTGCTTAAGAAAGTGTAAGACTTTCAAGGCCAACTGTTGCAAGATATTGCTCACTTATATGACATAATGGCTCAGCATTCCTCCTGAATGCTAAAAACAACCTTGTCAACAGAGGCAATGTATTTTTTTGCTAGAGACAAACAGAAAAGTCAACTTTAAAACCCCATACAAATGTGACCATTATTTTTCAGTAAAGACTATTTCAGTTTTCTGCTTTTGGGGTTTTTTTGGAAATAGGAAACAGTTATTTCCTAGACGTATATTGCCCTCTTGTCCACATGCCACCCTGTGACAACATACAAACAAGCAAAATGCTTACAACAGAAACTGTAAAGACAATATATACACTCTGTGCAACATGCTAAAATACTGCTCTAAACAACAGTTCTGCACTGACTCTAAAATGAATCTTTCTGGACTTAGGTTTCAGATAAAGGTTCTGTACTGCTTTTGTCATGACAAGACAGCACACGTAAAAGACCGTTCTTGCGATAAAAGCATATTTTATAACAATGTAATTATATTCTGGATGTAATTTTGTTGTCCATTGTTGTGGTTTAACCCAGCAGGCAGCTAAAACACCATACAGCAGTTTGCACACTCTCCCACAGTGGGATGGGGGAGAGAATCAGAAAAAAACCGTAAAACTCATGGGTTGAGATGAAGACAGTTTAACAGGACAGAAAAGGAAGGGAAAATAATATTGATAATGATAAAAGAATATACAAAACAAGTGATGCACAGTGCTCACCATCTGCTGACTGATGCCCAGCCAGTCCCTGAGCGGCGGGCTGCCACCCCCCGGCTAACTCCCCCTAGTTTATATGCTGAGCATGACGTCCTATGGGACAAATATCCCTTTGGCCAGTTTGGGTCAGCTGTCCTACCTGTGTCCCCTCCCAGCTTCTTGTGCACCTCCAGCCTCCTCGCTGGTAGGGCAGCATGAAAAGCTGAAAAGTCCTTGACTTAGTGTAAGCACTGCTCAGCAACAACTAAAATATCAGTGTGTTATCAACATTATTCTCATCCCACATCCAAACACAGCACTATACCAGCTACTAGGAAGAAAATTAACTCTGTCCCGGCCAAACCCAAGACATCCATTTACTCAATGACAAAGGGTTCATACTCACTCTGAATATGCAATACTGATTGAAGAAAATGCTCACTGGATCTTAGATTTTCTCCAGAGCCCAGGGCTACTGTACAACTGAGGTGGCATGCAAGCTCTTCTCTACCAAGTATGACTGTGACAGTCAGGAGGAATATTCAACACAGTCTTTCACTGATGGCCCAAAAACTCACAGTTCTGATAGCATTGACAGCAATTTAAAAGTTGGCCTTTCATCTAACTTACAGCTAGGATGAAAAGCCGACGCTCCAGTTTTGCACACACGCACACACAAATTCATTTATATCTAACGTTTCAGACATCCATAGGAAAAAAAATCCCTTGAAACTTGTTTCCTTCTGTTCTTCATTCCTCATCAGACTATTTCTGAATACATCAGTTTCATCTTACTTGGCGTTCTTCTAAGTGATCTCTGATCTACCACATTTAAGCTCGTTTCCAAACACAGTATGTTACAAAGCTCCTTTCACCTTTAATTCACATATTTTTATATAATTATAATAACCCTCCAAACTTCTGAAGAGAATGAATACTTGAAGTTTCTTCCCTCCTCAGGTGCTTTTGTCTGATGAACTGACCAGGCATACTGACACTTGCCAGAAATCATTAAAAGTATAGCACCTTAGTGAAATTGAATAATACATTTTCTTTGGTTCATCAACAACCACTTGCATGAAAACAAAACATTGCTATGTGATGCCGAAGACAAATATCTCTGGCTTTACTGTCTGCACAGTATGATCTGGACATTCCTTGATGTTAGGACTTTCCATTTTCTTTGCTCTTCCACTTCAAGCCATGTTTAATGGAAAATTACGGCTAATTTTCCTCCCAGCCATAAGTCCCTTACAAAAAAGTAAACATACTACTCCTTCGCCCTTTTCCAAATAACAGAGATCATTGGCAAGGCTCCCAAAAAAACTTTTTCACTTGTTATGTGTTTTGTCTTAGCATTCACAGGTATTAGCAAAACAATAACTTGAGTTACGATCTCGCCTTCCAGATGGTGAAAAACTGATTTCAATGGCCATGATTTCCTTGACATGCAATAATTGCACCAACATGCTACACTGTATATTTGCTAATTAAATTAAATTCCACATATACATTCACATCAGTACACTGATTCTGGGTCATTTGTTGGAGGGCTCTCCTAGCTATGTTTGCAGCTACTCCTGTTGATAAATGACTTTTTGTATTAGAAAAAATATACAGAAAAATATCTGCAAGATCAGCTTCCAGGCCTTTTGGTTTTATCAGCAGCAATATTTCACCAATGTTATTTAGCATTACTCAGCCTTGCACACAGCTTCTGAAGTAGCTAAGTTTCCCTACTAGATGTCATGTGTAATTTTTATGATTCACTATTTCTACAACAAGAAAGCCTCCCTCAGTTGCCACCATCACACAGAGCACCTCCAGAGCTCTACTTTTAAGAGCTGTCACTGATGCCTGGTACTTCAGCTGAGCTGCTGGCACGTGTATGAAGGCTATACTGCCATTCATCTCGTTTACAATGACAACTAACAGAATCAATAGGTGGCTTCACAATCAGGCTGGCCATTTTATGCTGAGTAACATTGGAAGGGTCAGACAGACCAAGAAAGGAAGCTCACACAGAGAGAGCAGGACAATGAAACACATCTTAAGCTGTACAGCAACAGTACCCTGCAAAGCCAGTGTTCAGCCATCTTCTGTGAAAAATTTTGAAAATTCTCTTATTGCTTTTATTGAATATTATCTCTACTGCAATTTTCACTGTAGAAAAACTGACAAAACACCAATATCAGAGTCACAGTTTGAATTTGCTTCATATCAACATCTCCAAACATGTAAAAATTGACCTCAGCTTTAAAAAAGAGAAGGGTAGGCCAAACCTTTTTAAAAGAGCCTATAGTTCAAGCTTTACTTCTGAAAGCCTCGCTAGCCTGTGGTGCAAGACAACCAGTATCACGACAATACACTGACATTCATTTTCTTCAGTAATTGGTGGTACATTTGTGCCAATACATCAGAAAGCTAGAGGTTAGGTCATCCACAGTTCTGAAAGGTGATAGTAAAACGCAGATACTAGAATTCACTGAAGTATGTTGAATTATTTAATTTTGATTTATCCTTTACAAAATGTCACAATAAGACTGGTATTCATACAAGCAAATTATTTTACGTAAATCTACGTCGTGGATATCTGAACTGCTCACTTCACATTGTTTTCAAAATTACAAGTTGCTTGTCCCGTCCCTATGACAGATGTCCATCACTTCTCTTTCATTCATGGTAATCTTTGGATTAAATCTACATAAGAAAGCAAGTATAAGTAACCGGTAAAGGAAGTGAAGCCTGAAAACATAGCAAATATTTCAGACCATGGCTGAAAATCATCTGAGTTGTCTCTGAAAGCTTCCAAAGGACTACACCATGCTATTTCAAACTGTAATTAGGAATTTCCTGTGGTGTCTGAAGTATGGTCTATGGGAGAAATGAGACCAGAAGATAAGGGGAAAAGGGTCAGCAACTTGCTGGGGAAAAAACACAATCTTGCACAAGAATTGTAGTACTAGTGCAATACAATGGAGACAATGCACAGCTGAAACGTATTTGGTAAAGCATGCTGAGCAGAAAGACTAAGCAACATCCAGTCAAGATCAAGCTGTTTCATCAGAGAGGAAGTATTTATCAAGAGCTTGTTTTAAAAGAAAATACAGCAATTGGTAATATTTGATGGCGACAAGACAGACTAACAAGTATAACTAGACAAATTTCCGCTACCCAACAGGTGTGTCTGCTACCCACAGGAGTGTTTTAAATTAGGTAGAAACCATGAGCTCTGAGAAGAGCTCAGTTGTTTTGCTGAAACACTCACAGAGCCTACCTTGCCTGCTGAACAGTAGGAAACCTGTCTTTAAAGCTAACTGGTTTTCACTACAGTGAAAGTGTCTTATCCAGAGAAAAAAATGTCAATTGTCAGCCATTTACATCTCACTGGAGAAGGGGTAGCCATGCCAAAGAACAACATGTTGCTTTGGAAGCTTGCTAAAGCAGTCCCTTTAAATGTACCACCATCAAGCACAGCATAGCTAGCTGGCTCCCTAGAGGTAGGTGATTGTCCCACTCTACACTGCACTGCTGCACACCCACCTTGACTACTGGTGCGGTTTTGGGTGCCTCAGTATAAGGACATCAAACTATTAGAGTGTGTCCAGAGGAGGGCAACCAAGATGGTGAAAGGTCTCGAGGGCAAGACTTATGAGGAGCAGCTGAGGTCACTTAGCTTGTTCATCTTGGGGAAGAGAAGGCTGAGGGGTGACCTCATCGCAGTCTACAACTTCCTGAGGAGGCAGCAGAGGAGGAGGTGCTGATCTCCTCTCTCTAGTGACCAGTGACAGAACATGAGGAAACAGAATGAACCAGTGTGTGTCAGGGTAAGTTCAAATTGGACATACAGGAAGAGGTTCTGAGAGACTGGTCCACTGAGAGAGTGGTCGGTCACTAGAACAGGCTCCTCAGGGAAGTAGTCACAGCACCAAGCCTGTCAGACCTCAAGGAATGTCTGGATGACGCTCTTAGTCATATGGTTTAGTTTTAGGTAATCCTGTGAGGGACAGGGAGTTGGACTCAATGATCCTTATGGGCCCTTCCAACTTGAGATATTCTATGATTCTATTACAGGTCTGATCTGTCCCTAATGAGCACTGTTTGTCCCTCATCCCAAAGCACACAGAAAAAACCAACAACTTCCCTAGTTAACAAGGTTATTTTCAAAATATTCTTTCTCAACTTTTTCTAGATCAGTAGTCTGACTTTCTTAACCTTACGTAAGCATACATGCAGATAATGGTTGCTGCTTTCGGGTTAATGAGGGCTACAGTTAGAGCATCTCACAGCACCAAAGCATGAGTACAAAAGATAAGACAAGGTATATAAAACACTGGTGCTTTAGATGAGGAAAAATGAGCATTTCAAGCACAGGCTTACAGATTTTCATTGATGCCTAGTACCTGCAGCTTTAATGGATTTCACAAGACCAGAAAGGTGTCCATTATTTCTTGAAAAACAGTCATGAAGTGAGCATTCAAACAGAGACATCTGTATGAATTACAGCTGTATTTAGGAAATATCCTCTCTCCAAGTGAACTCTTACAAGACCAGCTGTTGGCCAAGTAAGAGGGATTGTGGCAGATGCTCCATGCTGCGAGGCCAAGGGGGACACACCACCACCCATGCTCCCACCAACACGGTTCCTTTTGCTGCTGCATGCAAGAGGGAATCTGACAGACCACTCAGCTTTGCAATGAAGAACAGTATCAGGCCAAGTTTACCCTTACAGACAATCTGTTTCATTCACCTACTACCCTCAGAGAACCTTTTTCTTTTCTCAAGATGCTGGTTTGCCAAGCCCTCGAGTGTGTGCACAGTGCCAACTACACTCATCTTGGCATGTTGCTATTGCTTCAGTCCCACAAATTGGGCTCTATGCTACAGGCACAAAGCATACAAAAGATACTCTTTTCCACTTCACTGTTGCAAATCTGCACTGTTTGTTTCCTCTTCCTTCCAAAATGCAGAAGGTAGTCATCTGAGCAAGACAAAACCCAAGAACTGGGAAGCCCACACCTTGTTTCTGACCAAACTTCTTGAAACACTTGACAGGAATGTTTATTATCTTCTGAGTTATCACAGAAGGAATATAATTAAAGCATATAATCATAGCATGCTTCGAGAGCCTGGTCTGCAAAGAGTTTGGTTCATGCAGAACTATGAGCAGGCACATTCTCAGCACAGCATAAACAGAGGCCTCAGCAATGAGCTCCTCCTCATGTCCTGCACTGCCGCTCAGCCAGACTCTCATAAGCGTAGTGTTAGGCCTTCCACATTTATTGGTCTTCTCCATTAATATTGACTTGCCTGTCCTGTTGTGATTATCCACTGTGCAGAAGATTGCCCTCTTATGTCTCTGCCTACAGTGAATATAAGCATGTAATAAACGAGCATAACTGAATCAGTACAGTCAGTTAACTGGAGTGATTTAGCAGATGTGAGACTGCACTCCAGCAGGCTGATTACAAAACTTCCGGGGCAATAGTAAATCAACTATTATAGCCAGAATGTCACTGGAATTACAGTAGTATTTAATTGCTGGAATTACAGTAGTATTTAATCTCTGAAAGTTGTTCTTTGTTATTTTGCACAATGATCTCATCTCAGGATCTGTCATTCGCTTGTTCAGTTGTTTTTCTTTTTACTGCAGTATCTGGAGCTTAAATCATGAACTGTTATAAGAAGGGCATTCTTGACTTAGCCAAACTCACAGGGAGCGTATGAGTAAGATCCAAGAGTTAACTGAAGTTCAGTGAGAGCTACTTAAGTTTATCAGAGTGGGAAGGTGGCAAAAAAAGACTGTTTATGCTAACTGCAGAGCAAAATCCCCTTGGCTAGTGCTTGTACTACCAAATGGGTGACAGCTGACCTAACTCAGGCATAAACCCAAACAGCTTCGGCTTAACTCCTTTCTCAGTTCAACTCTTCTACAAAATTGACTTTCAGACATGAAATATCTGCACCAAATAAGACAGGTAAGCACAGGAAAACGGAGCACTCTCCAGGTATAAGAACAGAAAGAAGTGAGTGCAGAAGACAAAGGGTCACAAGTCAACAAGGCAACCAACACAATGTTGGCATTTCTACTTCTAAAATACTTCTCTTGCACCTTCTCACCAATCCATCCTCAGGTACTGAAGCACCCAACTCAGGACTGTTCTCTGTGTATGCCAAGATTGGACAATGTTCACACTGTGCTTAATCCAGGGAAATATTTGAGCTATACTTTGGTTAGATACTAATTTACAACCTGAGCTTCTGAAATTAATTTACTTCTCAGCTTCTGAAACAACTTAAAAAGGATGCCAAGAGCACTGCTCTCCGTTATTTCTACGAGGTATGCAGACATTGCAAGTATACATCACTGTCATCAAATAATGCTGAGTTTTAAATATTTAAGTTGTACATTTGGACTCATCACAAACTAGGTAGAATGTTTATTTTCTGTTTTCCAATTACTTGGTCACTTCACCTTTACAAAGGAAATTTATCAAGTTTTTTTCCTTAGACTTTTAATAAGGTGATTTTACCTGTACTGAAGAAAATAGAACTGAAGAAAATGTAGATGAGGCCTGACCAAAACTGCTCAGAGGTGTAAGTCCTTTTAAAAATGAAAAGTGGTATTTTATATCCTAACAACCATTTTTAGATTTTAAAATTGCACATTATTTTGAAATTAAAAAAAAAAAATTACACTCTCCAAGGTAAGCACAATGCTGATGAGGTTATACAACCTACCTGAAATCCCACTTAAACCTCTACAGGCTAAATTCCAGCAATATTCAACAGAGGAGAATTAATTATGCTGCAGCAGTGTAATGTCTGTGCCAGTGGAATTGAATAGGTTTGTTTATAAAACATATGCAACTACACGGTTGTCCTTTACTAAAGAAAATATTTAACCCTGTTTCCGTTACAAAGTTTGCATGCCAGGGAATCCAGCATACCAAATACCTCTAAATTTAATTCTAGATACTGGAGTGTCAACTTCATTATCACTCAAAATCACCTAAAATCCAAGTGACAAATGATGCTGCATAGAGTTACTGTACTGTAGTGCAACTGGAAATGTTTGAACATCTTGTTAGAACTCCTGTTAAAAGATGATGTTAGCCATTTTGGATTATCACCAAATTACATTTATAATCAGTCTTGTCTAGCATCAACTTTTCCAGTTAAAAAAAACCAACCTTCATTCTCTCTTTTTTTTTTTTTTTTGTGATAGTAAACACGCATGAATAAAGAGTCAGGGAAAGCACGATTCCTGGAGGGAAATGGTAAACTACTCACTAAAAAAATACTATCAACTCTATATAGTAAATGGAGAAATTATGATTACTGTTTCATTCGAAACAATCAGATATGTTACTAAAAAATACAATTGAGAGTTGTAGAGGAAAATTAATTTGAAAAATTCTTCAGAGAGCAATAATTGCTAAATACCATTAATAGGTGCTGCAAAAAATATATTTCCCATAGAGCACTTTACAAAGGTGCTAAGGTTTAAACACACATTTACTTAGTAAACGACTTACAGCACTCTTCCTTCCTTGCAGGGAGGCAGGCCTTACTGCCCTACAACTCTTTTTCGTGGAAAGAGTTAATCTGAGCCCTCTTGCCACACTTGAGTACAGAGGACAGCAACATCAGCTCAGGCACAGGTCTTCAGTGTAAAACAGTCAAGGAGTGCCCACAGGTTCCCTCTCATTGGCACTCACATGGGGGGCAATAAGTCCTGGAAGGCAGGCAGCAGCAAATACTAGCTGATAAATCTTCATGTTTGTCCAAACCTTCATTGGCTCATTTTCCTTAGTACTAAGGCTCTTTTACATTATCCTGTAGTTCAACTGGGAAGAGTGAGCACCCACCCTAGAAAACTTTTCATCACGTTATAATTCTTAACACCTACTTTTTTTTTGCCTGGTATTTTCTCATTCTGACTATTGAAAAATCCTCCAGAATTTGGGAGGCACAGCAATATTTACTAGTGCCAGTTAATTAAAACATCTGACTTTTCCAAAAGCTTCTACACTGGAGACTTTTTTGACTACAGCAAAAAACCTTGAACAAATAGCAAAACAAATCAGACGTTTAGAAACAGGAGATAACTGAAGGCTACTGGAGCTCTCTCAGCTGTGAAGAAACTACCACTTTTTCTTGATGTACTTACAAAAGGTTCAGGCAGAACAGTAACAGAGTGTGCACGTGATCTTTGTTGTGGAGCCTATAATTCTTAATTAGGTTGTTATTCCCATTGCTAGGCCAAAGAGGCTAAAGAAGGAGCCAAAGGTTCCTATCCATGTCTTCAGGCAAATGACTATTTGACAATCCCTTGTCTTTGTCACTAGGCTGCTTAGACAGAGCAGTATTTAAGACAGATGCAATCAACTTACTTTCAGGGTTAAGGTATTACAAAACCCCAATTCTTAAGACTTCTGTGTAATAAAGACAGTCTAGAGTGCTATTTCTCATTTAATGTGTTATTTTTTCAATGGATTTGAGTCACAGATTGTCAAATATGGATTGCTGACTTTTTAACCTTTGAAAAATACTATTGTCTGAATTGTAACATGAAAGATAAACAAAAATAGATGATAGAACTAGTAAGGAATTTGTCCTTTCAGTTATACAAAGAAACAGTTTCCCACAAGAAAACTGATACTCTAATTATAAGCTTCTGAATGAGACAATCTTGTAAACCTTTTTATCCAACGGTACTATAAATCAGAAGCTTCTAAGTTAATTAATTTATTTTCTTCATCTGGAAACCTTCCATATGCTTTAATGTTTCAACATGCTGTTCTTTTAAATCGGAAAATAACTTTGTTATTACAACTATGGGGAGGGTTATTGCTGCTTTAACCAGTAAGTTAGATTTTCATCCTGGCTCCTGCCTCAGTGTTTGATGAGCAAGAAATCTGAAAAATCAGAGATTATAACATCCATTTCCCAAATGATGTAAACATGTATACTTTCTACTTATTTCCATGGGTGACGCTAATCCATACCATACCTAAGGCTCAGACTACTTTACCTCAAAGAGAATGGGTTTGGTTTAGTTTCATTGCTTTTGTTCTAAAAGTACCTGTACATTTGTTTGCTGAGGTTTTTTGTTTTGTTTTTAAATCTTTAATACATGGTAGCTGCTACCTCCAGGGTACATCTCCCAAAACACTTTCTTTTATTAGTACAAGGACTTGACAAAACTTCCTTTTTCTATCCAAAAGGGGTTTTCAATGTACAATAGACTAAAATGTATCCAAAGCTCTTGTGATGTCATCCTGGCCCAGACAGAGCTTCCTGCTGGCTCAGCCCAAACTTTTGCCTCCCATGAGCTTTTTGAACACAAAAATGTCAATTTTTGTTTTTCACCTGCCTCTTAGAAGCTCTCCCTACTTGTGCAGGCTTGGTGGCTCACAGTACCTTCCTTGTAGACAGCCCCAGTAAATCCAGGCTTCTGAGGCAATCATAAGACTGGTGTGAATGGAAGAAAAGGTGAAAGACAGCAACCACATTGAATGACATTTTGTTACAGCCTGGATACAAGTTCTCATAAAAATAAAGCAAAGCAAGAACAGCTGCAAACACCGTGCTGACAAAACAAACAAATATCTAGATAAATTTTTCCAAATTTACCACAGTGTTATACAGAGCTTTTTGATCTTCACTTAAAATCATTTCAATCAGTTTAAACTACATTGGTTTAAAACAATTTTCAGCTGGTGCACTTAAATTGATATGAACAGTGCTTTCTTACAAAACAGCTTTTACTTTCTATGTAGTTTCTTTCACCTGGCTGTCATATGGCTTGCACTACTGGAATACAGAACTTTCAGTCCCAACTATCCTCTCCCATCACGGTGTCACCATTTAGAGTTGTACAAGGAAAAAAAATTGAGCACTTCATCTTCAGCCAGCAAAAGCGTAAGTAACTTCAGCGCCTACAAGGCAGCAGCGAGATCAGGCCCAAAGGGAAAGACACTGAACAAAGATTGGGAGTTCCCTTCCTTTTCCACCAGTGGCTTCAAAACTCTGTGTCAAACTTTACATCTGCTTTTAGTCTTCCATCTGCCTGCCACAGACAGCATACCAAAGAAGTCACAGCAAGGAGGCATGCAGTAAAACACCCAACAAGAAGCACCATTTTCACCCTGTGGCTATGCAAACATCAGACCTCCTACCTTAACCAGCTCCACCCCTTATTTGGCTGTCTGAGAGCCAGCTGGACACTGGGATGTCCTGATATCTCAGGCTATATGGAAGAGCATGCTGGAGTGGAGCAGAACCTACGTGCTACAAGCCTAGAAGACAGTATCTCTCATGCACAAGGAAGCCATCATCAGGTGTGCTAGCAAGTAGGAATTTTCACACTGATTATTCTTCACTGACTATATATGAATATTTTATTTCAGCTTTGTGGTGATATTTGATAATCTGACATCTCAGTTGTAGGCATGCAATAAAAGTAGATGAGCTAGCAAGTTAATTCATTAAGTATTTAACTTGCTAACATGTAATAACAAGCAAGAGGTCTCCCCCAAGCCCAGTGTTAACTGAGATCAACTGAGGTGTCAAATTGTGGCAGACAAAAAACAAATTCTGGTGATCTATGAGCGTACCAGGAAAGAAAAGTTCTGCTGCCTTTCTTCACCAACACGTTAATATCACTATGGAGGAACAGCTTGTCACAGAGAGCTAAAAGTTACATTTCAGCCCTATTTTATGAAGTCCAGGTGCCTTTAAAAAAAAAAACAACAAAACCAAAACCAGACACCTTCACAAGAACTTTTTTAGAAGCCTCTTCTTAGGAAAAGCATGTGGAAGAAGAGAAATGCAGTACAGGAGCTAAGGGCAAACTTAGTCAGAAAAGTATAACTCAGACCTCCTTGCCAGCACACCAGAACAGAACAAAAATCTATGGAACAAATCAATGATGAAGCCCACAGAAGGCAAAGCCTCCCAAATAGCCATCCAACTCGCTGAGAAAGGTTTGGCAACTGTCCTGGTTTGGGCTAAACCAGAACTAATTCTGTTTTAGTGCTTTTACTTTTCAGTTAAGTCTCTTCTAACTAACTGCACTTTCTGAAACAACAGCATGTTTTTCCAGACAGTGACTGCTCCCAGCAGTGATAAGGCCTGATGTTTACAGTTCGTACCAAGGAATGGGATGCAGAGAGGCCCTTGCTTATACTTGTTCTTATAGCGACCAAGGTCACGGCTAAATCTTGTACTCCCTGTTGGGGTGCCAGGAGTGAAAAGGGTCGCAATCACAAAAAAGGTCGCACCTGCAGGGAGGAGCGAACCGGGCAGGTGACCCAAACCTGACCAACAGAGTATTCCATCCCATATACATCATATTCAGTACAAAGCTGAGAGATCATGAGGGTCTCTCTCTCTTCTTCGATGGCCGACACCTGAGAAGGACTTTGTCTGTTCTTCCATCTTCGATCCTGATCCGTGCATCCCTGAATCCAGTGCCTGAGTCCAGCTCCTGCATCCGTTCCCTGTCTGCTGCTGAGTCCAGCCTGGGACTGCCCCAGTGCCAGCCCTGCAGCGTGGTGGTGATGTATTGTCATCAGGGTGGGGGGAGTTGGGTTCGATTTTGGTTTTGTATCTATTTGTACATGTTTGTACATATTGTATATATTTCATTATTTCCTTATTCTTATCTTTTCTGTTATTGTTATTGTTTCATTAAAGCTGTTTTAGTTTTCTTTTCCAAACTGTAAAGTCTCTCTCTCCCTTGTTCTCTCTCTCTCCTTTTCCCTTTTGGGAGGGGAGAGGGGTTAATAGTGAGCATCTGTCATTTGTTAGTGGCCAGCCCAGCCTCAACCTGTGACAGGCAACCCTCTCAAAGAGCACACTATAAGCCTGGGAACCTAAGAAGGCCTTCTGTAATTTCTGCATCTGTGTCACATTCAGAGATTTACAGTTCAAACCCACATCCCAAAAATCCTGAGACCTGAACTAACCCAGGTAGCTTGGCAAAGGTGAGTCGAACACCATATTCACTAACCCTGCCTGCAGGTATATCAACACAGAAGAGACATGCCCAATACATATAAAAATAATTCCAGGTGTTCTCACAGAGTTTCATGAAACACCATCTTTCTACTTCCCTCCGTCACTGAAAAAGGTGCTTAGCAAGTCACTTGTATTTTGACCTATCCTGAAACTATGAAATTACTATCATGTCCATCACCAAACAGAGCTGTGTAAACAGTGAAGCTTTTCAGTGTATGGAAATAAAGCTGTCAGTGGCTTGCAACATTCTCTGTGTGCAGGTAACAGTGAAAGGAAAATTATGTACATGAAGCAAATAATATAAAGGCTGTTAGGGGAAGGGGGCACTGCATTGATATCCTGGTAACCTGGCTCATGCTAACCCTTTAAGGCAGGGATGGATCACAGTTCTTGATACAGAAGATCAAAGGAAAAAATGATCAAGAGAGAATAGCTACTTTAGGTGTTACTAGAGAGACTTTCTTCCCTCAATGCTATTTCAGCAATGTAGCAGTATGATAAGTGCAAGCAGATTATTGAAAAGGAAGTACCAAAGATTTTGCAATATACTGAGCAGACAATGCTGCATGACTGCCTTTTAAGACGCTTCTAGACACATTACTTGAGCTGTTTAGTGAACAGTCCACAGGCAGCCTACTCAGGTATTTCATTTTAGTGGAGCAGGCCACCCACATCTGACCCAGTAAAGGCACATACGTGCAAGAAGAATGTCCCAAGAACAGTGTAATCTTTTAATATAATCTGACCTCCAGCAAACAAAATCTCTCCTTTTCTATCATGTTCATACAGAAAGAAATCAAGTACAGAGTTTCACATTACTTCTAAATCACAGAAGATATTTGGCATCAATAAGCATGTCATTATGTCAAAATAGGAATTTCTTCTGAGATGTCAATAATCCAGCATTTGGTTTAGTTCCAAATTTATGGAAGAATATCAATACAAAACACTTACATATCACACATGCATCTAACGGGTTTCAGTCTGGCAAGGGAGACCCAAGACTGCTTGAGGAAATATGGAAGGCCAAAGAAACAGATTTGCTCATAACAGGAGGTGCTGGACAGCACACACCAACAATTTCCACATCTATGTGACCTGAAAATGTGTGTTTTGCTTATTATTTCCCTTATGGCAGAGGCAAGATGAAAACCAATAGAAACTACATTTCATCTTTTTTTTCCCCCAAAACCTACAATTTATTCATGGAAAAACACTTGTGGGCAATCTTTAAAGTTTCAGAACAGGGAAAGCAGGGAGAAACAGAGCCTATGGCAGCAAAAAAAAACCATGCAGCAAGCAAACCTACATCAACCACCAGAGGACCATCACCGTGTTTCAGTTTGCTTTAGAAACCATAGCCTGGACTGACTGAACAATTTGATTTATGTTTTCAACTTATTGCTCATGTGGGGCTCCAATTCCTCTTGTCTACAAGTCAAGCACGGTAGGAGAAAATAAGCTCTTGACGTAAAAGGTACATATGACACTTCTATATAGAGCATTGAAAGGATCTCACTCTTCTAGAGACAGAAAGAGTGCAAAATATGCAGTGCTACTGTAAAAGTATTTGCAACATTATGCTATTCTCATGCTTCCTATCAGTCAGCACCAATCTCAACAGAGACACGAGGGAAATTAATAATAGTGGGATCTAAGTCCTTCCGTCAGATACAGGAACGCCTCCAGGACAAGTGTAATGAAGCAGATCATGGGGGAATTGAGCTCTGCCATGGCCAGTGTTGTGTTTATGGAACATCTATAGAGGAAATCAGTCTTCTTTTCTCTAAAAGGTACAAGACCATCAGCTAACATTAATTACCAGCCAAGATTTGTTCCCTTCCCTCAAGCAACATTTCAGACAGATACTATCAGAAGACAGGAAACTTATCTAAGGATTAAAAACAAAAATCACACTGAAAGTAAGAGCATATTCAGTATTAAACTAGAGGATGAACAGTGTGAGCAGCACTTTTGTACAGTGAATTAAATAGCAATTTATTACAAACTGAAGGCTACAATGCAGTTTTTGTAACAGATACACCTCAGAGGATTTCACACATTTTCCCTTGTAAACCATACTGAAACTGTGTCTCAAACCCAAATTAGACAATAGAAGATGCTATGTAATAAGCACTGACAAAAACTACCCATCCCATGACAGTGCTGAAAGACTGCCTTATCTCTTTTATATAGTGACTCAGCTTCTGCGTACACCTGGACACCTTGATTTGCTCACCTGTTAAGATTTTTTATAACCTAATGACCACTCCGTGCACGCTAACGACCCCAAGCCATCTGAGGCGGCAACAAAGTGAGGATATCCATGAGCAACTACTTTGTTAATCATAGCAAGCAGCCTTAATACACCACCATGTACTCATCCATTTTTCACTGTCTTGGTAATAACGTGCCACAAAAATGGGAAGCACCATTTCTATGTACAGACTTTGATTACTTTGAGGTTAAAGAAGATTATGTTAAATCTTAAGTCATTATAAAAAAATCCAAAACAAAAAAACCCAAGTTGCCACATAATCTTCGAAACTCAAATGGTTCATTTTTTAAATCACTAAAAAAATTATTTTTGTGATAGCTCAAGAGCTAGCAGGCATTCAGTGATGAACTCAGTGTACATTCAGGGAAGTAAAGCATGATCATACAGTGAGTATATTCTTTAACTATTTTCAAAATGTATCTTGTAAAAGTGATCAATTTCAAGTTTTAAACATGCTATGAAGTATAAGGTCTTAAGAAGTGAAGAAAAATACTGTCACTATTCCTGTTTGCATTTCACTTGACTTGCTCATCTATGTCCATAACTTCATATTGTATGTTTTCAAAAACTAATCCTACAACCACTTTTGAATTGTAGAGGAACAAGCTAGGTGTAATAGCATGTTAAATAACAATGGAACTTTATTTCCCATATGAATAACACTTTCTCCTGCTGTTATTTCACTATAGTGAGTCTAAACTCTTTTACCAAATAGCTAAGAAGCTCAGATCAAATGTGAAAGAAAGATGTTACAGGCTACAATTTATTAGCTGCCAGTGTCCAGTTGTGCAGTAAACATTTTGTAGGAAGAATGGCAAACTGTAATTGCAGTTACCTAGTTGGATAGCAAGTGATTACTGATGAAAGAAGGTCTCCTTACATCCTACAGGTCATTACTAAGGCAGTTAATGTCGGACTATACTGTAATGTCAGCTCCCAATAATCAGACCATATTATTTTGCTCAGTTCTGCTCAACCCTTCTGTTTCAAATAAAATCATGCAACCCCATCAAAACCTATTGCAGATTTCTATTTTCTGCTTTGTACATGTCCTATACTATGTAATTCAGACAGTGAAAAAGGGATTTAGTGGGTTCAAGCATAAGCTACAGGAGAGAAAGAATTTAGGCTGCGAAAAACTGCTTCTTGATGCATACTTAACTTTTAATGCAGCATGCACCTGAAAGCCACCAAAGAGTTAAACCTTCACCAGACCTTGCCAGATGCTCTATATGCTTCTGAAATAACCTCAGAAAGGAGCTAGTAACAATCCATGTCCCAGCTCCCAGAATGCCAAACATTCACGGATTACAGCAACAGATGCTCGATTATGGCATTACCGCTTTCTGTACTAGCACATTTTCATTTGTTCCCAGCCATCATCTCCAGTGACCTCCTATAGACCTCAAATTAAAAACAAATTGGAGAAAACTGCATTCAGGACTCCAGACAAAATGCAGTTTTCCTTCAGTATAATGGTGTTACCTCACAAACTGAAAACAAAAGCAAGAACATAATATGCTAGAAGTTTTCAGATACAATCATAGTATCACACACTTAGAGTATTGTTAAACCAGTGCTCAACTTAGTAAAATTAGCATTTAACCTGACAGAATTGTTTCCATCCCAAGAAATCAATACCAAATTTTCTCAGTTACTAAATCCTTGCAACAAAAGATGTGACTTGCACATACAAAACCAAGAAGCATACCCTGGTTGCTCAAAAAGGTTGTAAGGTTTCCTCAGATACTGTTGAAAAGGTGGCTCTTAACTTTATCCTCATCCCCAGGAATCTTTTAGGGAGTACAGTGTTATTTATCAATATCACAGACAGCCAGGTAAAATTTGTATTTCTGCAGGCCTTCTGTGCAATGACTGATACCAAAACTTTTTTTCAGCAACATGAAGGGATTTCAAAGTAAGATCTTCCCAAACACACAGAACAGTTTCCACAGCCAGTCCTTTTCATATAAATGTTCACCAGAAAAATTATATTAATGGGAATTTTTTTTTTACACTTAACTAGGAATGTTCAAACAAGTTCATTCCTATAACTATATGAAAATTATGACACAGAGCAAGCATAAGCATGAATGCAAACAAACCTTATCTGTGAACTGACACTTGAAATAAAGTACACATAACTGGTATAGAGAACTCAGATCTTAATTAAAAAAGGAACAGTAGTTCTTGAATCTTTTACCAAAACATGCCTGAGTCTTAAGCTAGAGATGGCTATATAACGTGAAATACCCTAGCATTCATCGCCTTCTTCCCTTCTATAACCTGCTCTTACCTATCCTAAAAAGGTACCAGTACCTGAAGAACACTGTGCATCATTTAATTTTCTTAGTTTCAGAGTCTGTGTCACTTGCAAACAACCAGATCTGGAACCCAAGCTAAAAACCTAGTCCCAGGACCAATATGCAGCAGATTTCAATACACAACATACAGTGGTCAAAAAATTTTACATCAGCGTAGTCAAAAAACATTCTGAGCTTTAAAATCTTCCCTTGACGTTTGATGTGACAGTCTTGAAGGAGAATGTGAAGTGTCAGGGGAGGTACTAGAGGTGACCAGAAAACAGCCAGTGGCAGCCATCTCTAGTCCTCCCTCTCTTCACCTGATGAGCCCACCAGCCTGAAGCCCTATAAACCATCTCCCACAGGGTTTGCAGAGGTAACTTCTGACTTGTGACTGCTTTTTGATTGTCTTTTTGCATGTCCAGACAGAGGTCATCTGTGATGGCTGTATCATGTAGCCATTCCAGAAAGCTGGAACTGGAAACATACCATTCATTACTAAGCCTCCTGAAACATCACTGGCCCTTTTCATTCATTGGCCTGACAGACAGTTCATGTGAGGGGACTTTGTATCCTTTTATCTCCTCTGTTCTCCTCTTCTGCTTTCTCCTAGCAAGTGTAATTAACAGCCCCTCTCTGGATTTCACTTGGTCTGACCTCTGTTTAGGAGAGAGGTTACAGTCTTGAAGGACCAGGGAAAAGTCTAGGTATTATTCCAACACCAGCTATGCCTGCTTTAGAGAGAGCCTTCAGAGAGCGTTGCATGAGGAGGGCACATGAGAAGGTCTGTGGGGTCTTATACAGTGGGTATAACAGTGGTCTCTTTGAAAGGAATTTGTTAACAGCCACCCACTACATTGAAGGAAATAAGCCTTGCAATCCTAGTTTAGGACAGGATGTATGTACATACAAGCAGAATTGAATTTCATCGGTCTCATCACCAGGGTGACAAGTGACAATGAAACTGGTACAAAATGTTCTACCCCATAAAAATCTCACATTTTAATGAAATCATAACAGTTGACAGGGAGCCAGCTTTCCCATGTTCTGGAAAAGCAAACAGATTTTATCTGCCAGGAGTGTCATATTGCACTGAAAACAAACAACTTAAAGGGTTAAAGTCAGCAGTAGACAGATGTGCTGCCCTTTCCCATCAGCCATCCATACCCTGTGTCAAGTCTGCTTGAGACCACAGTGAAAACTGACTGAAAGCCAGGCTGGGCAGCCCATGAGTCTCTTGCATAGCACAGGTTTGGAAACATTTGTCCTTCTCTTAACAGCTGCCACTTCAAGAAGTTTTCAAGAAATACATTTGGACTAGAAATAATTTGGAATACAGAGGCAATTGAACAATGAAATCCTCAGGTCATGCCCATAAATACTTTCTTTCCTCATTGCTATTTTAGTTCAGGACTGATCATGCTACCCTTGTATATACTATCAATCTGCTTGCAGTAACTGCTCAGAAAATAAGTGTTATTAATGAATTAACTTCTCAAATACTCATTTAGCCTTTAATTCACCTGGCTTTCAGTAACAAACCCAGTTGTGATACAGCTCAGAGCTTGTAGCTCACATGGACAGAACTGTCTCCCAAGTCGCTGCTGGAGAATGTGCACCCACATACTTTTTTGATTTAAAAAAAAAAAAAAAAAAGTTACTGTGGTAACACCTGAGCTGCACTGCAGCCTGGAATTCAGCAGACCTTACTACAAGTCCTGTGCTTTACCTACTGGACCAGACTTTTCCCTAATTTCTTACTTCTTTGGTTCAATTCATAACCGTAACATCCTGGTAAGACAGAACTGACCTGTACAGTACATCAAGGCTGAAATACCCACCCAAAGAATAGACAAAAAACCCCCACCGACTAGCATATTTAATGAGCAAATTACGCAGAACTTTTGATTCTGCTGGGCATTCAACTAACTGAATTTTATGCAAGAAACTTAACATAACTGCAAGTTGTTAGCTAATGAAGGCATTTAAAACCAAATAGCTTCTATTTGTAATTGAATTCAAAGTGCTTGAAAATTAAGACTAACACTATGAAATTGAACAGCTAGTTCTTTTTCATGTTACTAGCAACTTCATCATTTGAGCTAGTAATGCAAGTTCATACAAAATGTTTTCTGAGCAGGTTCGGTTTGCACTGCCTGGGTCGGCCAACCATCATTTCTGACACAAGCTAAGTAGACAAGCAACAGTCTGCAAGCATAATGGTCTGTTATTCAAGTATCTCAGAGAGCTGGGCCTGGACTAAACTGGACTTTTGCGCTTTACAGCCGCAGAATCAATCTAGTACTACAGATTCCAAACTTTTAAATTAGTACAACTTCCTAAGACTGGAAATATGATCCTGGGAGACCATGTCACATTATGAAGTACACAGGCCTCGATCCTCAACTATTTTTTCTGTATTTCAAGAGATATTTTTTTATATGTATGTCAAGATCATGGGTAAAGTGCTGTAAAGGAGTAATATTTTGTGTTAGGACACTTTAGCAGACTTTGAGGATCACCAGATCATTCAATTACTTAAGCTAGAGCATTCAAAAGCATGACCTGGCAATAATTAAAGACAACAGTATAAAGAGAACATTTACTTGCTTCTTATATATACATAGACACACACAAGAAACATGAATATTAATGGGAACATAGAATTTCCATTCTTAGCGGTAATGACTTAACACAAACAAGTTTTTCCAACTGGAAGTCCTCTGGAGAACAAATGCTAGAGGGGGCAGCTTAGCTCTGTGTTGGGAGAAATAAAAAATAAAATGTATTGAGACACACAAAAAAGGAACTTCCAGCTGGAAAGGTGAACCCACTCTTCAAAATGTAAATCAAACGCTGCAACTGTTCTTTAGTTTAATTTCTCAACCCTTTCACACACCCCCTCTTCATAATATATCATTAGCTTGCTCCTTGGTTAAAACTAGCAGTCCTAAACCATGAGCAAAGCAGCCTAAAGGCAACCAAACAACAAGAGAATCACGTCTGCTGTCTGGAAAAGTCTGTCTAAAACCCCAGTCTCATTGGTCAGATGGATCACTTCAAATATGTCACAAAAAGTGCCCCTAATCCTCATTTAGGACCAAAAGAAGGAGGGGATTGTAATCTTTCTAACAACACCGAACAGGGGGAGTAAAGTGAGCATTTACACACGCTGATCTCTCCTGCAGCACTTTATCCTCCTTCTAATCTTAACAGTCCTCTCCATCCCCTTGAAAACCATCACCCATTAGACCATGAATTCTAGAGCACCTGCATGCATTTTGTTTGTAAATACAAGCCCTGTTTGTTTTCTCTCACTCAAAGTAGGCAGCTGCCCACATGCTCTGCCCCAGTGAACCCTAGCCCACTGTTTTCTTAATTGTCCCACTTTAACCACAGAAGAGGGGTGATGTGAAAGATACTAACCCTGTCTTATAAAGGAAGGCATTAGAAATCCAAACAAGTTCCATAACAGTAGCTTAGGAATAATTGACAGAAAGAGCAAGGTACTGTCTTTCTTTGTTTTATCACCTATTCCTTCAAACAAGCTTTGGCTATGTTACCCACAATAGGCTGAAAGATACCTTCTCTTTGACATCTTCCCCCGTGTATAGAACAAGCTGATGTAGAACAAATCATCAGAACATAATACAAAAATGCCTCAGTCATTACTGACCTGAAATGGATCCATGTAATCACAGATCTAAAAAGGCCTCCAAAGTTTTCTTTCCATCTTTGTGTCATTCTGTGTTTTACTTAATGAGATCGTTTAATGTTATATACCATCTATGTGATAATATGGATTAAGAAAAACATAAGAGGCATTTATCAATTTTCTCAGTGTCTTTTTTTTTAAAAAAAATTATCAGCTCAAAACACACCTTTTGTGTTTGCATGAAAAGCAGTAAGTAGTTGAGAAAGCTAAAAGGATAATTCATTTCAGCCAATGCCAGAAACTCCTTTATCCATCATGAAACTTCAAATATCGCTGATGCAAAAGACTAATAAAGTAGAAGCTGTGCTGTAGAGCCAGCTTTACAGCTCATCTAGTACAGCTGTCACTGTTGGATTTAGTGATAAACTAACATAATGGTTCTGCTTACTGGGGAATTTTGTTATTCTAAATTTTACTTGAACGTTATTCCAGCTGCTTTAATTGTCAATCCATTGTTACCCAGGGTCAAAATGATACAGACAGGTTTAACAGGGTTGGCTGAGAGAAATATTAACCTTTCAGCTAATACCTTCCCTGACAGTCACCTGACTTTTTAGACTCAACACTTCCATAGAAACTGGGGTGGAAAGGAATGGGTCCTGTTCTCAAAGCTTTAGTTTCTGAGACTAAACACTGATGACCTAGATAACAGAAAACTCTTTCTACACAGTTAAGTTTTCTCTGTAGCTATCTGACAGAAGAGCATCTCTTCAGTGCCAGCAAGCTTACAAATCTACATTGCGAGGCAGCTCAAAATCGATAGCTTAATTTTCTGGATGGAGATTCAGGAACAATACAGGAGACTCCACTTTAGATTTTCTTTGTGGGTTTTCTTATTCCTGGTTTGAAAGGCTGGTACTGTTGCTGGTACAATACACACTAAATATATTCCAAAGGGTAACCATAGAGAAGCCCAGATTTAAAGCAGCTTCAGTGTTCCCAGTTTTGTAGAAAACCACTCTATTTAGGTAGAAACCTAAACGTGAAGCACTACCCCCATAGAAATGTTTCCATTTTGCAGAAAGAGCAACAAGGATTCTTGACAGCCACAGCTATCCAAGTGAAAAGAAGGTATCCTGCAGGCTTTAGGAATAAATGGAACAGCTGCAACAGCTGTGATTCAATTTCACTTTCAATCTTATTGTATAGAACTATGAATATTTAATGTTGACTTTCAGAACACTAATACAGATCATACCCTTTGAAACACAGTATGACGCTTTCTGCAGTTTGCTTTTGTGGGCAACTTTTGCACAAGCCTAGTCCTTCAGCAGTTGCATGTTTCCTCCTACCATCTGTGGCTCTGAAAACAAGATACCTTTAAGAGAACTCATAACAGAATGAGGTAGGTATAACAAACAGAACACCTGTAAATATACACAGCTCATTGCTCAGAATCTCAGTTCTGTCTCATATTACCCTTGCCTAACTCGCATTTTGTTCTACTTGCCTCATGTCATAAAATCAACTTCCTTTCAAGCACACTTTCTGTTTATAATATGAAGTCACTGCTTAAGTTATTCACAATTAGGGATTTAATTTTTCTGAAGATATTAACTCCTGCTTATTTCAAAACAGAATTCTACATGTCCTGAGTTTATCTCTTCAGAAAAACCTCTTTATAAACCATTCCACAAGGTTTTTCCTTGGAAATCATGATAGCTTCACTGTATACACATAACTCTCCCACTGCTTACGGCCAGGTTTGTGACACTTTTCTGCTGTTTTCTTAAGAAAAGTAAAGGTCATCCATTTCCCAAAAAAAAGCTGTCTACTGACTTCCAAAAACTAAGCTGAAGAGTGCTTTTTACATCATATTATATCTTGCAGCTGGCTTCTAAAAATCTTCCCAAATATTCAACTTTAACATACTAATTTTATCCCAAAGGCAACAAGCTTAAAAATAATATTTTGTTGTTATAAAATGAACTCAGAGAAACAGATAATCGCATGCCAGTGCTGCCAGAGCACCTTTAATTGCACCTTGCCATAATCAGACACTGTAGCACATTATAGTAATTACAAGTTTTTTGCCAAAGCAAAACTCATAGCAAGAGGCGTTAATACAGAGAACGACAGCCCCATGCAGTGTCCTGTAAAGGCAAAGACTTTCTTTATTCACACTAAGAAACAACTCCAACCCACAGACACTATCATTCTTATGAATAGCTTGGTCCCTAACAGAAAGCATGTTAAATCAACTATTTACACTTGTTTGTTGCATTAATTTACCAAGTCTGTTAAAAATATACTCAGAGATAAACCTTAATCCCACTGTGAAGGACAGTCTCATTTTCTTGCCTTAAACAACCTGTTTTGCAGATTTTATGTATGTCTTGAACAAACCTGTTTTACAGCGCAAGTTTTATGTATTAGCCGTAAAATCCTGCTTTGCAGTACAGCCTGCTCTAGGGAGGGAACAAGCCCTGCGAAGGTGGAGCGGTGCTCCCTCCTTGAGGATAAAAGGGTGAAGCGGTGCTCCCTCCTCAAGAGACAGGAGGGTGAAGCGGTGTTTTCCCTTCACAAACTTTAGTTGGGGTGATCGATAAAGTGGGGCTTCAGTTGGACTGCCTACCCAGCCTTCCCTATCCAAACAGACAAACCCTGCAGAAGAGGGGTGTTTCTGGACTTAGGGAGGGCCACTCCCTTATCTACAGGTGTACCCTGGACTTGAGGACCCTCCTGCTTTATCTATAATGGACAGAACCCCCAAAATGTTGTACACTGCAACTGTGTCCTATTTAGCATGAAAAGCGAGAAAAGGAGGGGATAACGTGAACAGGACTCATGAATATTAATGGAAAGGGACAATAAAAATACCAATAATAAAGACACAGGTGTGCACCCACCACCTGGGAAGAACCAAAGATCTGACCGGACCTGCAAAATGTCTCTGGACCCCAGGAGTGGTGATATCTCTTTCTCTCTCTCTCTCTCCTTCTTTTCTTTCTTTCTTTTTCTTTCTTTCTTTTTCTTTCTTTCTCTCTTTCTTTCTTTCTTTCTTTCTTTCTTTCTTTCTTTCTTTCTTTCTTTCTTTCTTTCTTTCTTTCTTTCTTTCTTTCTTTCTTTCTTTCTTTCTTTCTTTCTTTCTTTCTTTCTTTCTTTCTTTCTTTCTTTCTTTCTTTCTTTCTTTCTTTCTTTTCTTTCTCTTGTTTAGTCCTTTTTTTTTTCCTCTCTCACTCTGTTATTAGATAGGATTAGGGAAAGCCATACTTTTATTTGATCTGTGAAATATTATTTTCTCCAATCTGTGAAATATTATTGCTATTAAAGTGCGTTATTGCTGCCAATCTACTGACCAAAGAGGGTTATTAACTCGCTACCTTTGCTGAGCAAAGGGTCTCTGCCATGCACAGGAAAACCCCTTTTAAAAGGGAGGATTCACAAAAGATTCGCCTATCCCAAAACCCACCGAGTGGGATGGGACACCCACCTCATCTGGAGTAGCGTTAAAGATATAAAAGTATCACCTTTCATTCTTTTTATTCTTCTTACTTATTTTAAAAAATACACTGACCCTTAACTTACACTTGACATTATAGGCAGTATTAATCTTTGGTGTACTAGGCACACAATTGTAAACTCTCACAAACATCCATTTGTCTCCCTGTACTGTTTTCAAAACCAAGCAGAACAGAAGCAAAACTGTCTCTAGGTTATGTGAATACCGCTGTTATACTAGTCCAATAATAGTGGTACATATCAGCTGACAATCAGAATGGCTTTCTACTTTGAGGTTAATAGTATTCCAATGTATTTTAAATTCCACTCCACAGTGAACCATGAAATGTAGACTGTGTACTTGTTGCTTCTGTAAGCCACTAAACTAAGGCTCCTCAATTCATCAGCAGCAGGACAAAAATCAACAGTAAAGTGTGTTACTACACAGAACCTTCTGCTAGTCCTAATAAAGAAGCAAAAAGTTTAATTATCTCTAATACCTACAGACTCTGCAAATGAAGCAAAAGACCTGTCCATGCTAATTTTAACACCGAGAGTTAAAGTCTAGGGACAGATCTAGTTAAGCAAGTTGCGAGCCAGCGTTAAGGGAATTTTCAGGTAAGAAGGCATCAAGTCTGCAGCGGGCTTTGCTGGCATGGTTATAATCTTACCACAGATGCAAATCAAATTGTTTGCAGGAGGAGTTTATTTTTACAAAACACAGCACTGCTGCAAGTATTGCACTGTACTCTGCTTGCTTGCAGTCTGCCCACTCAACCTCCATAATTTATTAGAACTTCCCAAACCTTAGTTTTCTAGAAACTTTATTAGAACTTCCCAAACATTGGATGTGAAGTCCCCCCCTCCCTTCCCCAAGTTGCTCTATGTTTCAGGTTAAGCCATGTTCATTTCACCACATCTATTCATAGAAGGATGCCTGAAGGACAGGTCTTTAACACTCCTGCAAAGGCTCAGAGGGAGATCTGGTCTCCTGCAAATGGAAAGGTTTCTACCAGTGCTTGACTTTCAGCACTTGATTTTTAACGTTAGTATGTTCCAAAACAGCAGAGCTCGGATTTTCCAAGGAAGCTATTTTACATAATTTTTTCCTTCTCCCTCCGATGTGAACATAGCTAGATTTTTCAACCATAGGGCACATTGGCTTTACAGGTGAAAGGCTACAATGAACAGCCTGTAAAACTAACCCAAAGCATCCGTGAAATAGTCCAGCTTTCCCCTCTGTAAAGTACCTTAATTTTCTATGTAGTATATATGTATATAAAGGTAAAAGGTGTGATATTAAAAGGTGTTGGCTTTCTCTTAAGGCAGCCCATAGGTTTTAGCTGAGCCTGTGATTTTAAAGTCCTGCATATAAACAACTTCCATCAAATCAAGTGTTACACCTGCTTGTATATGTATATATTTCAACAAGATGGTCAGTGTCTCTTGATACTGAAAGCATGCAAGTTTAAAACTGAAGACCAAATAAATGCATCATGAGTCAAGCTGTGGCAGATTGCAACAGTGTTTAATAGACATTTTCATGCAGGTGCAGAAAATAACCAAGTCAGCATATTTTTACAGGGACTACTATACAGCCTAGAATTCCTCAACACATTTTATAGGCTAGAACAGGAAATTCATTATTATGAGTTTCTGCAAAAAGGGCAGCACTCCTGAGTCTTTTTTCTCGTATGGCTGAACAAAGCTTTTCTTTATCTTACTGTAGTAAAAGGTCAGCCTTCTGCTGCACATAGATGCTTACAGAGGGAAAGGTTGCAGCCTGCAAACAAAACATCAAAGGACAGAGTTGGAAGAGACCTCTGGAGATCATCTGGTCCAACGCCTCTGTTAATACAGGTCAGCTAGAACAGTCTGTCCAGGACCAGGTCCATTTGGGTAATTCAAAACCCCAAGAATGGAGACTTCACAGCCTGTCTGAGCAACCCCTGATCCTACTTGACCACCTTCACAGGAGAAAGATTTCTTACGTTAAAACAAATTTTCTTCCTTTTCTGTCTGTGGACATTGCCTTTTGCCCTTTCAGTGGTGTAAAACTGACAGCAATCTAGCTCTGTTGTCTTTATTTCCTGTGAATGATCAAGTTTTCTTTTACTCAAAAGTGTTCACATAGAAACAAAGTTGAACTGCCCAAATAAAAAACAGGGATTCTGAAATTTGAAGGCAAGATCAGTAAGGAAGCTGGTAGATTAAATAAACTGAATAAACCAGTAATTTTCTTACACAACTCTGCTTTTTGCTCAGGGTGACAGAAATGTATGTCTTTCTTGCCATCACATAAGAGAGTTCCTTCTTAAAAGGCTGAATAGTCCATAAAAGTAAGCATTAATTCTCTATGTAGGTCAAAGCTTCACAACCTCAAACTCTACATTGAGCGAGACCAGTAGAAAGCGACTACAAACATGAACCATACTGTAGGGCATAACCCTAAGCAGCAAGTTTCTCCAGAAGAATGCTGTGATGAAGGCTTTACTAAAGTCCAGGTAAACAACATCACAAGGTTTTCCTCATCTACCGAGCCAGACACCTTGTCATAGAAGGAGATTAGGTTAGTCAAGCAGGACCTCCCTTTCATAAACCCATACTGACTGGGCCTGATCACCTGGTTGTCTCATAGATGCTGTGTGATGGCACTTGAGATGATCTGCTCCATAACCTTCCCGAGCAATGAGGTCTGACCAACAGGCCTGTAGTTTCCCAGATCCTCCTTCCACCTCTTCTTGTAGATGCGTGTCACATTTGCTAACCTCTAGCCAACTGGGACCTCCCCAGTTAGCCAGGACTGCAGATAAATGACAGAAAGCGGCTTGGTGAGCGCTTCCACCAGCTCCCTCAGTACCCTTGGGTGGATCCCATCCAGCCCCATAGACTTATGTGTGTCAAAGTGGTGTAGCAGGTCACTAAACGTTTCCCCTTGGATTGTGTGGGATTCATTCTGCTCCCCATCCCTGTCTTCCAGCTCAGGGGACTGGTACCCCAAGAACAATTGGTCTTACTATTAAAGACTGAGTCAAAGAAAGCATTAAGTACCTCAATCTTTTCCTCATCCTTTGTCACTAAGCTTCCCCCCATATCCAATAAAGGAAGAAGATTCTCCTTAGCCATCCTTTTGTTGCTAATGTATTTATAGAGGCATTTTTTTAATTATCTTTTATGGCAGCAGCCAACTTAAGTTCTAGTTGGGCTGTGGCCCTTCCCATGTCCTCCTTGCGTAACCTCACAACATCCTCATAGTCCTCTTGAGTTGCCTTCCACTTCTTCTAAAGCCCATAAACTCTTTTTTTTCCCCTGAGTTCCAGCCAAAGCTCTCTGTTCAGCCAGGCTAGTCTTCTTCCCTGCTGGCTTGTCTTTCGGCTCATGGGGACAGCCTGCTCCTGTGCCTTTAAGATTTTTCTATTTTTCTTCTTGAGGAATATCCAGTCTTCCTGGACTCCTTTGCCCTTGAGGGCTGCCTCCCAAGGGACTCTGTCAACCAGGTCCCTAAACAGCCCAACGTCTGCCCTCCAGAATTCCAAGGTGACAGTTCTGCTAACCACACTCCTTCCTTCTCCAAGAATCGAAAAATCTTACCTTTTCACAATCAGTGTGCCCAAGACAGACTCTAACCATCACATCACCCACAAGTCCTCTGTTTGCAAACGACAGGTCTTGTGGGGCACCTTCCCTAGTTAGCTCAGTCACCAGCTCTGTCAGAAAGCTATCTTCCACACACTTCAGGAACCTTCTAGACTTTCATCTCTGCTGTATTGTATTTCCAGCAGACATCTCGTAAGTTCAAGTCCCCTAAGAGAACAAGGGCCAGTGATGGTGAGACTTCTCTCAGCTGCTTATAGAATATTTCATCTTTATCATGGTTGGGCTTGTTGGCCTTTCCCCTTATTCTTACCCGTAAACACTTGACCCTTTTTGTCACCATCATCAGGCTCTAGACAGTCAAAATACTCCCTAACATACAGGTCTACCCCACCACCTCTCCTTTCTTGACTAATCCTTCTCAAGAGTTTATAGCCATGCATTGCAGCACTCCAGTTGTATGAGTCATGCCACCATGTTTCTGTAAATGCAACTATGTCAGAGTTTTCCAGCTGCACAATGGCTTCTAGCTCCTCCTGTTTGTTGCCCGTGCTGTTTGCATTGGTGTAGATGCACTTCAGTTGGGCTATCGATCCTGCCACCTTTCTGGGGCCAGAAACCCTAATTTCTGTGTGACCGTTCTTAGTCGCTTCTGTAGTTTCTAACACATCAATGACCCTCATGTCTTTGCTCTCCATCCCCTTCCTCCACCGAGACGGCAGACCAAAGGACCTTGCTAGCACGCCATGCCCAGGCTTATCTCCAGAAAGCCTGGTTTTATCCCCTTCCCCCCTTCAAATTTAGTTTAAAGCTCATTCAGTGAGCCCTACTAACGCCTGTGCAAAGATGCTTTTCCCCTTTAGAGACAGATGTACCCCATTTGTTGCCAGCAGGCCTGGCATTGTGGAGACTGACTGATGATCAAAAACCTCAAAATTCTGCCAAGTGACACCAGGCTTGGAGCCAGGTATTGATCTTCTGGCTCTTAAGCTGTAGTAGAGAATAGAGAAAAAAATGGAAGATCATAAGGACACTGGAATTTTTGTTAGTGTGAGGGTGACTAGCAACAGTCTCCTTGGGAAGGAGTTTGCAGAACAGCCAAGTTGGTGCACACAAAATCATCAAGTAAATGAAGGATTTGTAAGTCTGAATTGGAGTGTGTTCCCAAAAGCTAGGTTCCACATTGCTGGGAGTGATATGCAAATAAGCTTATCAGGGTGGGGGGCAGTGCCTGAAGTTGCTGCACCTTGCATTTCTAACTCAGGTTTTGACTTTGCACTGGGATTGATGAGATGTAATTATTCACTAACATTGCAACGAAAAAGGCAACAAAACATTGTTTTACCTTGCTTACCAGCCCATCAGCTTCAGGAACTTGATGTGCAGTAATTCACCAACTGATGCATTTCTGAGTGCTAAGGCTTCATTTTCTAGCCTTTGGAGTAAAGTTATTACTTTGAATGAATAAAGCTAATCCTTAACAAGCGAAGATGTCGGAGAGCAATCTGTGTCATTCTCTTGCATGTTCTGTGAAGCATGCTATTTTCCAAATGCAGTACAATACTGAAAGTTCAGGTGAAAGGTGCTAATTTCTTGAGTGCAGCTGTCTGCTGCAACAGTGTTGCTGGAGATCCCCTGAGGATGACTAAGCAGTATTTAGTACCTTCCTGGGTACATCTGACATGGTGTTCCTCTTTCGTCTTCACCTAAAATAGTGCTAGGACAGTATCGTTCTCTTCTGTTGAACATCAGCTAATGCTGACAGTACCGCGACGAAGTACAAAGAAGAAACTTAACCTTTTCTTTTGGATTTTATTGGTTTCCATTAAAAAACAATTTACTGCAGCTAGTGAACAATAAATATGAAGAATCATACCCACCTCAACTCTTCCTGGTGGTTGACTTAAATTATATACCATTTCTAATAACATTGTAGAATTGTTTGGACAAAACAAAACTATTCTTTCTGTAGAATAAATGTACCTTTTGTAGTACACACTCAGCATATTACTGACATTTGACTCATAATACAATTCTTCATTTACCATTGGGTTTAATTTCTTGTTCCGTAGCTTCCAGGAAGTCTTTTTCTCTTTAGTCATCCAGTGCACGCATGTCTTAAATGACCCATGGGGTGCATCTTATGGTAAGAATTAGAAATGGGAGAACTGCTTTGGACTAAATAAGAAATGACCAAGCTTTAATCTCAACAATGGGTTGTGGACCCTGTAACTTCTCCTTGTATTCTGCCTTGTAGTGTGCTTTATTTCGCCTGTTTCTCTCCTCTTTCAGGTGGTCTAAAACTGTCTGGATGGGTAGTATGACAAAAGGGCTACGTTGGTTATTTTACTGATCAAACACAAATTGTGTTAGGAATTCTAGGAAAAATTATGTCTAGGATTGCGACAAGCAAACTGAATCTGAGTCCAATGATGTGGTCCCAGTGTTCATCCATAAAGTGGGTGGGTTTATGAAAACTGTAAATTTGAAAGCTGTAGTGAAACAATGATAATTCTGACCACAATCTTGCATTGAGTGTTTCCAGTCAATGGAGGTATAGTGTTACACATCACATTCCAAAAGAGATTTGTATTGAAGTTTCTGCAGAGGTTTCATCATTCTGTCTATCAGATTTGTAAAGTTCTATTTACAGAAACAGTAGAACCACATGGTTTTTTTAAAATACTTGTCGTGATAAGTAATCAAAGGTCCATTAGGTGGAAAAGACTTAATGATCCATCAGATTTTGGCCAGTGGAATTATATGACTCCTCTTGCCATGTCCTTATTTATGTTGATCTGTTACAGGAGATGTATTGTTGTGCATCCAGAAATGCTTGGTAATAATATGCTAGAAAAAATAGATTATTCTCTGGCAGTTGTCTTTCATTAATAATTGTGAACCTTGTCAGGAAGAGCTGTGAATTTTGATGCTGCTTTTCCAAGGCAATGGAGTGAGAGTAAGAAGCAGCAGAGGCCAACAGCCATGAATGGTTTTCCTTAGAGAGGAGCTCAATTTAATCAGAAGTAACTTATCTTTGTTCCTTTTATCAGAGCCTACAGGGAAGACTGAAGATTAGTGCTTGTCTAGGGGAGTTGAGTAAGTAGCAGGCAGAGACTGCCTTTTTCTCATGTCATCTTTTTCCTGGATATGAGAGCTCTACGGAGGCAGGGGACTTGAGGAGACAGCAGATAACGTCAACTGAGGAAGAGATCATTTCAAGAGGCAGAAACAGGGAAGCCTGCACAGAAGATGGGTTGTACAAATACAAATAACTTGTGTCATTGGCTTGCTGCTATGCTTCTTTCCCTTTCTCACAAGGATTGGGCAAGTATGTGTTACAGATTGTGAAGCTAGAAGTTTTTCTAATACATTTGGTTTGTACTGACCCTGAAATAACGCTGATAATGTTAAACTTGTAATAAAAATACTTCCTTTTTGACTCCTAGAAAACAATACCTTCACATAAATATTCCGTCTCTCTGACCTTAGCATGTTCGGTATGTCCATAATCTGTTGCAGTAATTTGTGCACTGTAATCTTGTATTCATGTGTAGAAATAGAAATGCATTTCAGCACTACAGATGCTGGGCTGTTTTTTTGAATTATGGCACCATCTGTTCAGCTTGACATGGTTTGGAAACAAGCATTCAGTGAGCTACTGGCATGTCCTCTGCTCGCCTGAGGAAGATGCTGAAGACTGCAGATGGGCAATACTTAGAGGTGCCCATGAACAATTTTAAGGGAGAAAAAAAGGGGAGAGAGGAACATGAGTCTTGATTCAACAATTCCTGATGGGAGACAAATGGCTGAGAAGGATGGCAGAAGTTTGGGAAAGTAGAAGGAAGTAAGAGATGTTGCTGGTTGGTTTTCTTGCTTTTTACCAAGATCCTGGTGGCAAGGGGATTGAACACTTGACACTTACTTTTATTGAGTTAATTGAATTATATAGCACCATCACATGCATCACAAACCTCTGCAATTGCATGACATTGTCTGTCTGAAAGGGCTTATGGAATTGAGTCCTGTTGCCCCATATTATGTGGGATTTGTGTCACTAGCTTACACCAAGCCAAACCACAGGTGGACACCCAGGCAGCAGATTCAGAGTCCCAGGTCCCCGGTTCCTAATCTATACAGGAACAAGTCTGTCTTGTGACTGAATTTGGTTGACAAAGGCAACTGCTCAGAACCTGAGAGTTTGTAGACAAAGTGGGATTTCAAAGCTCATGTCATGCCATTGTTAGTACTGGAGCTGCGATGCCTGTTGTAAGGACAGAAACTCCCCAGAACTAACGAGTCTGAAGTGTGGTAGAAACAGTTTGTCCACCTGATTGCTTGCAGCTGTTAAATGCTTTCAAAAGTTCTTACATCAAAGAGCTGTAGTATCTAAGTGTACCAGCGGTCTGCGTCTGGAGTGTGGCTCAACTTGTATCTTCCCTTATGTTTGCTCTTTGTGAGAAAGAAAAATGTTATTCCTGCTTTACAGATCGAGAACTGAGAGAGAGTAACTGGTTTCTCAATAGTCTCATAAGACGCCAGCAGACACAATTGATTTCTAAGGATGCCAGGTATTACTTTTGCAAGTTGACCATGGGTCTCCTCTCATTTCACAAAGACCAGAGATCTAAGTCATGTTGCAGTACTTGAACACTACAGTTACATAGCTTTCTGATACACTGATCATGAAGTTTGGAAATGTGGGACACCATCGGTTTCTAGTAACAGAGTTAGCTGAATTGTCTCTATTTTTGTCAGGCCAGAAGTTATTTTTTTTCCTCGTAACATCCACTTAACACTCGGGGAAAAAAAAAAAAAGAAACACCCACCAAACAAAAATCCACAAAAAAAACCAACCCAAACCAAACAAAACAAAAACTCACAAATGAAAATATGATCTTAAAATGCATTTTAAAAAACTTAATGTGTTACCAGGAAGTTAAAAACCAGCACTCTTCAAGTGGTGTGCTTGACTGTCAGGATCAGCATTGAGACCAAGTGTCTTAAGCAGGTGTTGAAGATGATGAGTTTTCTAGTAACATAGTTGACCTTGTTATATGGTCCTTGCACCGTTGCACACAGAATATGACTTCTTGGACACTCCTAGAACTTTCTGCTACAACCAGCAGTTTTGCATAGGAAATTTTTTTTTTTCTTCTCTACAGAAACTTGTGAAAATCAGAGTTACAGAACAAAGACATGTGAGTTGAGTAACAAAAAACCTATAAGACATTCAAACTTAAGTAGCTATTTGCACGCTTTTGCAGACACGTGTTTGAAAGCTTTTTGTTTCTCCATGTGCGGAAAATCCTGGCACCACTGGTCAGTGCTCACAAAGGAGACAGAGGAGTCCTGTAAAATATACTTTATTTGAATAAAGCAAGAGTCCACTGGGCACATCCCGTGGGGTCTCTCCAAGGTGCTGGGGTCGCAGCTTCCTTTTTATCCTAATTTCTCGTCTGCATGGGACCCTCTCCCATTCCCCATTGGCTAAGGCACTAGGAAGGCACAAACTTCCCAATCCGCCTACTACATACACTACACTTTTACCCCTTAACGTGTACCCCTCGCTTTGTATCATGCATTGTATGTTTCATTACCATGTCATTATGCATCTCCTGGGCGGAGAAGTTAATATTAATAAGCCTATTAAGCCTGCGCATGGTTTCCTAAAGTTGGAAAGTTCAGAATTCCCTTGAAATTTTTAAGGAAAATTTTTTAATTATTTTTCTCTTCGGTTGTCTTACCTAACAGAGCTTTGTAGTCTGGTCCTTGGTTTCTGTTGAGATTCACTAATTGCTGAGATATATGGCACCTTTTGTTTTACGAGGCCTGCTGATTATTTAATAAACACATGACTCCTCTGAAGAAACAGTGCCATGTACCTGCAAAAACACTCTCCTCCTTATCTATTCATTGTTTAGGTGTGTGATATCTTGTACCAGCCTGGGTAAATGGTACTATATTTTTGTAAAGATAATCCTATTACCCAGAAGCTATTTCTACTTGAAACAGAGGAAGTGTATTTCTTACTGGCAATGTATTATTGTTAAATTGCATCATTGCCTGTTTTTAAGAGCTTGTCTTAAAAATTTCAGTGATGCAGAGAAAAAAGTTATGATGATTGATATTCAGCCTTTATTTTTATTAAGCCAGAGAATAATTATTATTTTAAAAGAAAAATCAATATCTTGGTTTTTTACTAAATACTTTGTATTTTCCATTAAGAAGTGCAAATTGTCACAAGAAATTATGCTTTTGATCTACTGCTGTAAAGTGTAAAGTAACAAGGAAGATAATTTGATGACAAAATAAAATTAAGTTATATAACATAAGGTAGGACTGCAAAAACAGAAGAGAGCATGATGGTCGAATAAAATACAGCATAGACAAGTTTAGTTTCAATTTTTTGCTGATATTGGCACTTTCTTTTTCTAGAATAATGACAAGAACCTCCTTAATGTATACTTAGCATGAAAATTCCAAGATTGTTTTTAATAACACAATACAAGTTCACATGGATATATAAAACAGTCTACAGCTAACACCAAGTAAACCCTTCTGTTTAGTCTAAGTTTATTAATTTTTTTGTCATCATAGAGGAGCAATAAATGTCTTCTAAGACTGAACAAAGATTTTTGTCTTTTGCTGTGAACAAGATTGGATTGAGCATGCACTGGCAATACTTTGGAATTTCTCCTCTAAAAAGAAGGGAGGGTTGAGTAGCTATAGCTCCAGGTTCCCTGGAAATAGTATATTAGTGTCTGAAAACCATGCCTTGTGATAGCGCTGGCTGGGATGTTTCTCCATGTTTTAGATTACTAGACTTTCACTGAATATTTCAGTGACAGATGCAGCTTTTCAGTGTGCTTTCCCACTATTGTTTCTGCTTATTCAAAAGAAGATCAAAGTCTGAGGAGAAATAACATGGAAATTTGGGACAGTGGAAAAGGGGCCACAAAAAAGAGGCAGAAGTTTCATGGGAAGTGCCTTGGGGATAAAGTCTGAACAGCATGCTGCAGCAAAAGTTTTGGGGCTGGACATAAATGTGAATGGGTACAATGGTATTTTTTGTCTCCCAGCTACTCCAGGGAGCAGTGGGAGAAGAGGCATTTAGGGTGTACAGTACAGCAACCCCTAGTAGCAATCAAACTGGGCCCAGACCGAAGCAGTACTGGAGAGGAACAAACTGCCTCTGCATGGGCTCTGCTTGCTGCTTGGATAGATCAGGTCTGGGGGATTACAGAGGGGCCTTTGGAAGGAAGTCAGTCACTCTAGAAAGGAGAGGTTCTCCCAAAATACTTTTCTTGGTGCAGATGCATCCTGGTGGGATCTGTCCTGGGGTGGGGAACTCTGGGAAGATGAACCCGCCAACTTCATACCCCAAGCAATATTTAGCCCAGGAGAACTTGTGTCATGGTGAGACAGCCTTCCCCATGAACTGTCTGATTAAATGACATTTTTGTTGGTGAGAAAGTTGGAAAAAACCAGCCAGATGCCTTGAGGGTTTGCATATGTGACAGTTGATATTTCTCGTAGCAGAGACAGAGCTGAGCAGTTGTCCTAAGGGCAAAATGATAGACTACTTCAGATGCTACGTAGCTCACCCTCTAAGAGAATGAGACTCTTAGAAAATTGAGCTCTCTGCCAGACCAGAATACAAAAGCCCTGATTATTAAGCTGCTGAAGTCAACTGTACAGCTAAAGCTCTAGCAAATGAGCAGTTTTAAATGATTTTATGCACCTAAAGGTAGAATATAATTCTCCTAATGGAAGTGGGTGACAGGAGAAAAAAAATAGGCTTGCAAGATTATCAGCAATATGGCAATTGTTTCAGTTGCCCGCTTTGGGGTGCGGGACACTAACAAATGAATTGCAGATATTGTCATCTGTCTGAAGCACTCAGACTCTGGTTTACTCTGAAAAAGCTTGTCAGTTTAATATTGTGTGTGAACATAACGGTTGTCAGACATAAATTGAACAGATTGGGTAGGGAAAAAAAACCCACACCACTATTTAACTGTGAGTCCTGGCTTTACAAAGGTAGTTTTCTATAAAGTTTTAAATAATATCTTAGCATTTGTAACAGAGATGTTAAGGGAAAATTCCATTTCAGTCAAGTATACATGATTATTTTCACCTTTGATCTCTGGCATGCTGTTTTGGTGGGGGCTGAAGGCCCAAAATATGTCTCAATCTGGATTTCATATCCTGCATTTCAGGACCACTGAAGTCAACAAATAGTGGACACCAGCTTCTCATTTAATCATTCCTGGGAGTACTCAGGTTTCTGTCCAGTTATCTGTCCAATTTAATTTGTTGGACCTGATTGCTCTTTCATGCTGACAGTTGTGATGGCTCTGTTAACTCTAAAGGTCATATGGGTACCATCTAAGTTTGAGGACCCAGGGCATTGTGTTATCAGTTACAAAGCTGTCTGGACAGATTAGAGTTTCTCACTTAAAACCCTAGTAGATATGCGATCTCAGTCCCATCATTCCACCCAACTGTTCACAAAGGCTGGTCTTACTTGCTTAAAAGTGTAGAGGCAGGGCAGTGAAGAAGGAAATAAATGTTGACCAAAAAATAGCTTGCCTATCCATCTTTAAGGTGCTTCAAGCTATACTGAGACAAAGGCAGAATCTCCATTAATGAATTTCACAAAGACTTGGTTTCAATTCATCCTTCTATCTTAGTTAGATAATTGGCTTCCATCGCCTTTTTTCCTGAGTGCTTGCTGGCTGATTATTTCTATGAGATTTATGGAAGTGTCTACTCCATGCAGGGTAAAAGTTCAGGCAAAAGGCAGAACTTCTAAGGCAGATGGCTCGTGTAGGCTGTATTTACTCTGTATTCAAGCAAACGCCTTGTTGATATCCTAGCTTTGCCAAAAGAAGTATCGTGGGATTTTTGGTATTACAGGTGCCAAATTAAAGAAGTATGAAAAATATTGAATGATATGACAAAAGGAGCAATGTTTTCTAAGAATAAGTGAAAATAGGCAAAGAAATGTTCCCTCCAGTACAGCTTACTTATTATCTGGGCAGTGTGCCCAGGTGGCCAAGAAGGCCAACAGCATCCTGGTCTGTATCAGAAATACTGTGGCCAGAGGAGCAGGGAGGTGATCGTGCCCCTGTACTCGGCACTGGTGAGGCCAAACCAGGAATACTGTGTGCGGTTTTGGGCCCCTCATTACAAGACAGACATTGAGGTGCTGGAGTGTGTCCAGAGAAGGGCAATGAAGCTGTTGAAGGGCCTGGAGAACAGGTCTTATGAGGAGAGGCTGAGGGAACTGGAATTGTTTGGTCTGGAGAAGGGAGGCTGAGGGGAGACCTTATCACTTTCTACAGGTACCTGAAAGGAGGTTGTAGTGAGGTGGTGTTGAGCTCTTCTCCCAAGTAACTAGCGATAGAACGGGAGGAAATGGCCTCAAGTTGCACCAGGGGAGGATTAGATTAGACATTAGGAAAAATTTCTTTACTGGTCAAGACTGGTCAAACATCGGAACAGGCTACCCAGGGAAGTGGTGGAATCAGCATCGCTGGAAGTGTTCAAAAAACGTGCTGATGTAGCACTTGGGGACATGGTTTACTGGGCATGGTGGTGTTAGGTTGAGAGCCGGACCTGATGATGTTAGAGGTCTTTTCCAACTGAATGGTTCTGTGATTCTACGATCTTAGAGGGAAGCAGAAACTATTCATCTCAGAAGCAGAAGAGAAGTAAGTTTGTCAGAAGTTGCCAAGAACGTCATACTTGAGATTATTTATTTAGGTAGCTACCTATCCGACACAGTCATAATATCTACAAAAATATCTAACATAATTAGGTAGTTTAATGGGTTTTATAGCTAATCCTTCTGTCCTATCACGACCTTCCCTTTGCCAGACAATAAATGAGATCACACAATGTTTTCATCTGCTTACTCAGTCTAGTCTTAAATGCTCAAGGTGTGGGAGTTTGTGCTAATTTACCTGCAGGTACCATCTGGCAAGCGCGTGAGAAAACAGTATGGGTATTTTAGTCTTCCCAGTTTATCTGGCAGTTGAAAACCAATGCTGCTTATGTTAGCTCACACTTCCCTGTATTGTTTATTCATAGTGGTATAGTAACATTATTGTACTTGCTGAATATAAGCTTATGTGAATATGTGCTTTAAACTGTTGGAATATGTCCATTTTATTCTTTAAAAAAAACACAAAAGTTTTACTCTCCATTTTCATGGAAGGATTTGGATTTAGTAGGGGAGCTGCTAATTGAACACAGCCATATCTAGTTTTCCCTGTCTCCAGATCAGAGTGCTCTTTAGTTTCATTAGTGTGTTGAAACGCAGAGTATTCAAATTCAAGTCTTTGGTAAATCCTTTGATACTAACCCTCAAGCTTTGGACACACGGTTGTACATTATTAGCTGAGAAATAGGAATTGGCCTAATTACTAAAATAAAAAAACTGTTTGGAGTGAGCTTTCGTCAGAAGGCAAGAGTTGAAAAGGAGGTTAGGCCAAAAACCTAAAAATTATTTAATTCCAGATATGCTTCTGGCAATTTCTTTTTCTCTTATGGCCCTATCTAGGGCCAGGACTGAAACTTCTTTATACTACAAGAATGTTTGAAAGAGAAGCCCATTTTTGTGTTGCCTGGATAGCCTGTGAAGCAGACTGCTCTCCCCTACGAATTCACTAAGCTCAGGTTTGTTTTAAGGCTAAATCAGAATTTTGGATCTGCAGCCTATTCTGTTTTCACACCTGCTGCTCAGTCTGTGCCTGTTTCTAGCAATTGTACATTCCCTTTACCTTTGTATCAAATGAGTCAATCTTGTATTCTTGGAAAAAAAGCTAGAAGTTCTCCTTACTCACCTGTGCAAAGACTGTCTGAGATGAGACTTGCAGAGGTTGTGTCATCTGCTCACTGACTGATCCTGAATGCCTTAAATACTTGTTCTGCCTCTGTAGTTTGCTTACAGTTGATCATGGTCAAAAAGAGCTATGCAAACTTTTTTCAAATTTAAAATTCAAGAGTATTTACACATTTGTTTCATATACCATACGCCAGGTTGAGAGGAGCTGTGCTGTTGCGAGGCGGAAATACTTCCCGTCTTTAGTTCATAGAATCATAGAATCATTCAGGTTGGGGAAGATCTTTGAGATCATCAAGTGCAACCATCAACCCTACCCTACAACGTACACCCCTAAACCAAGCACCACATCTAAACGACCTTTCAACACATAAAGGGATGGTGACTCAGCCACCTCCCTGGGCAGCCTATTCCAATATATGACAACCCTTCCACTGAAAAAGTTTTTCCTAATGTCTAGCCTAAACCTACTCTGGTGCAGCTTGAGTCTGTTCCCTCTTGTTCTATCATTAATTACCTGTGAGAAGAGACCAGCACCTACCTCTCTACAATGTCCTCTCAGGTAGCTGTAGAGAGCAATAAGGTCTCCCCTCCGCCTCCTTTTCTTAAGACTAAGTAGCCCCGGTTCCCTCAGCCACTATTCATAAGACTTATTCTCCAGGCCTTTCATTATCTTTGTTGCCCTTCCCTGCAGTCTCTCCATCACCTCAACGTCTATCTTGTATTGAGGGGCCCAAAACTGAACACAGCACTCGAGGTGTGGCCTTCCCCAATGCTTAATATGGGGGGGGGGGGGGGGGTGATCACCTCCCTGTTCCGTCTGGCCACACTATACTTAATACAAACCAGGATGCCATCAGCTTTTTTGGCCACATGGGCACACTGCTGACCCAGGTCATTTTCTGAGGGACAGCTTCCCAGCCACCCTTAACCATTTAGAAGGCAGTGTGTTTTCTAGGGAACTTGCAGGATCCTTTTGCTTGCTAGACTAGTCAGAGTGCTTCAATACCCTGCGGCATAGGAGTAACAATGAAATCTCATCAAAGGTGAAGAAAAAACTAGAGCTTGTTGGAGATTACTGAAGGTCGGCATCAGCTCTAATTTGCTTTAAGACTAAGAGTGTGCCATGATGGTTTACAGATGGTCATTCAGCATTGCACTGCTCTGAACACAACAGGACACGCCTGCCTTCATGTTGCCTTTGGCTTCATCTGTTTCCTACAGCGTTCTGGAGCAACTGTCTGCTTGTGGCTTGAACAAGAGTACTCTTTGCTGGGTAAAAAAAGTGGTTGGATGGCCAGGCCTGAAGAGTTAAATATAATTGGTGGCCATCACAAGTGGTGTTCCCCAGGGCTCAGTATTGGGGCCAGTTCTGTTTAGTATCTTTATCAATGATATGGATGAGGGGATCAAGTGCACCCACAGTAAGTTTGTAGACAAAGTTGGGCAGGAGTGTTGATCTGCTTGATGGCAGGAAGGCTCTACAGAAGGATCTGGACAGGCTGGATCGATGGGCTGAGGGCAATTCTATGAGGTTCAACAAGGCCAAGTGACAGGGCCTGCACTTGTGTCACAACAACCCCACAACAGGCTTGGGGATGAGTGGCTGGAAAGCTGCCTGGTGGAAAAGGACCTGGGGGTATTGTTAGAGAATCAGCTGAATATGAGCTGGCAGCATGCCCAGGTGGCCAAGAGGGCCAATAACATCCTGGCTTCTATCAGAAATAGTGTGGCCAGCAGGACTAGGGAAGTGATCGTCCCTCTGTTCTACCCCCACAGGTGAGGCCACAACTCAAATACTCTGTTCAGCTTTAGGCTGGAGCGTGTCTAGAGAAGAGCAATGAAGCTGATGAAGGGCCTAGAGAACAAGTCTTACAAGGAGCAGCTGAGGGAACTGGGGTTGTTTAGCCTGGAGAAAAAGAGGTTGAGGCGAGGAGACCTTATCACTCCCTACAGCTACCTGAAAGGAGGTTGTACTGAAGTGGGGCTAGATCTCTTCTCCCAAGTAACAAGCTGAAACGGCCTCAAGTTGTGCCAGGGAAGGTTTAGGTTGGATATTAGAAAAAATTTCTTCACTGAAAGGGTTGTCAGGCATTGGAACAGGCTGCCCAGGGAAGTGGTTGAGTCACCATCCCTGGGGGTATTCAAAAGACATGTAGACATGGCTCTTAGGGACATGTTTAGTGGTGGACTTGACAGTATTAGGTTAATGGTTGGACTCAATAATCTTAAAGGTCTATTGTAACTAAATGATCCTATGACCAGTTTTAAAAATAACTCATGGCTCCTAGTTATCCGTTAAGAAACCCAAACTTCTACTCTCCACATTATACCTCTTCTATGATTAAACCCAGTGTTTCACTTCAAGAGCTGTCTTCCACGATAAATTAAATTTGTTTTTTAAAAGATGAGCATCTGAAGACCAATTTTCACAATATTCACACAGTGAAATGAGATGGTGTTATTACAGTAGCACGCCCTGTAGCCCTAAAGATTATATATGTCAGCATCTCCATTATCACAACCTCCATTTCTCAGAGGTTAATAACTTTGATGTATTATTCTGCAGCTACACAAATCAAGTCAGAAAGCCTCCACCTTGGAGGAGATCTGCATGATACAGATGGGTCTTTTCCAATTGAAATTATTTTCTTCAAGCAAAACAAATCTTGTAATATTACAATGATAAGGTAATTTTCAAAACATCCAGGAAAATAAAACTATCACTTAATAAATTATATTAAGATGAAATGTGTAAAATGCTGCACCAAGTAAAGCTGCATTTTTAACTGTAGGCATGCTTCAAATTTCATTTTTGTCTTTAAAGTGTTTGAAACTTTTTTTTATTCCTGTCTTCTAACTATGAAGAGAAGGTTTCTGACCTCACCAAAAATACCACACTTGAACTTTATAAGGCTCTTACATTTCAGCAGATTTCACAGTCACAATCAATGAAATGTCACAGTTAATATGTGGAGGTTTCCATTTAAAAGATTTGTTGCTATTCTAAAAGTAACTTACAGTAGGTCTGTCTGAGATGTAGCCCTCATCGTGCTGTGCTGTGTAGCGGTAGCCAGAAATGTGTTGACAACACACTGGTGTTTTGACTGCTCCTGAGCAGGGCTCATACAGCATCTAGGCTGTCTCTCCAACATTTCCCCAGTAGGCTGGGGGGTGGGTAAAAAGTTCAGAGTGACTATAGCCAGGACAGCTGACCCAGACTGACCAAAGGGATATCCCACATTATATGACATCTGCTCAGCGATATAAGCTAGGAAACAGAGGAAAAAGGCAGGAGGCAATCGTTTTATGTTTGTCGTTCAGAACAATTGCTACTTCCCAGGAAGTGGCTGGACATTGCCTGCTGATGGGAAGTACAGAATAAAATCTTTTGTTTCCCTTTGCTTCCACGTGGAGCCTTTGCTTTTGCTTTATTAAACTGTCTTTATCTTGACCCAAGTGCCTGTTATATTTTCTCTCCCCTCTCCAACTGAGGGGGGTGTGGCAAGTGATAGAGCGGCTTGGTGGGCACCTGGCATGCAGCCAGGGTCAAACCACCACAAACCTCAAACTCTTAACGTAAAAATGTTCATTTGGTCATAATGTTTTCTCACCATTCCATGTGTTAGAGTTGAAGGAGAAATTCAGTTCCATTATTTTCCAGCACTTACAGAAGATTTAACGCAGCTAATGACATTCCCTGGCTTTTGATGCACTGCTAAAAATATATATAAAGATACTATTTCACTTATTGTTTTCTAGAACAAAACCTTTAAGTTTTCAATCTACATTCTTTCTTATTCTGTGTGACTCTATTTAAGTACAAAGACCTTGGCCCCCAAAATATACTGACCACTTTTCTGTTATGAGTATTGAATATATAGAAACAAAAGGCAAAAAAAACAATGAGAATTCAAAGCTCCGTTAATTAATGTCCTACTATGTGCAAAGCAAGCAGGCAGTTTTGATGCCTTAAAACAAAGGTCGCTCAAATTCAGGACACCCTCCTGAAGATGTGCTTCTAGAGACAGATTAAGGATTTATACTGGGGAAGTCCGAACTCCCACACAAATGTTAGAGTAGACACAGAGTAGACACAAAACAATTGCAGTTTACCTGAAAACAGTTGTCATGATTCTTCTCTTATAGTACACGGGTTATTTGATAACTCATTCTCCACATAGGTGAAAGACTTTTTACACAGAGACCCTTTGGCCAAGTTGAGGTTTTAAGGACAGTTCTAGATGTGACTGAGTTTTGCAGAATTATTTCCTTCTACTGACATGACCATTGCATAGGCATTAAGGTTTACATGTAGCTAAATACCCACCACACTAAATCCATCCTTAGCTGATACTTTAGACATTTGTAAAAAAATTGAGAACTGATTATCAATGAAACAGACAATCCTCCCCCCATCAGTATGCCGACTGCAAGACATATGGAGTTTGTGGGATTACACCTGATCTCTTACTTCCATTCATGAAATATGCAGATAATTCAGAGCTCAAGGGGACCTGCAGTCTCTCACTGGCCAGCATGCAGATAACTTGACATTCTGCTTTGTAAAAAAAAAAAAAAACACAGGTATCAAACAGTTGCCTTACTATATGAACTACTGAAAATAGATAAATTTTCCATCAAGTAAATTTTCTATAATACAGCTACAAAGTTAATTCTCTACTTACTGTAAAAAGCACAATTATTAACTTGGTTCTTTCTAGCTATGACATCAACATAAATGTCTTTTGCATATATGATATAATAAGATTACTTATGGTGCAGACAGGGTAAAGCTAACTTGGGTTTGATAACATTCAGGCGACCAAGTCAATTGAGCGATAACACGTCTTACATACTTGGGAGAAAGTTTCAAGTAAATCAACCAGAAAATGTACACAGCCCCTAAAAAAATGACACCCAATGTTGTGTAGGGCTATCATACCTTTACAGTTCAAGAAAATACTGGATTCCAGCTTTTACAAGGGTGAGTTTTAACTTTTAACACGGTATTGAAAAAATAACTGTGTTTGGAACTGGACCACCTACAGCACGTTAAGTACCACAGAGCCACGCTGAAGATGAATAACCCCAATATAGATTTCCGAAACATGACAAGTGTGTTCTGGTGTGAATGTGTTGGAGGCTTAGTGGGATGAAGGTTCTCCATTCTTGTCTGCACCCTCTCAAAGTAGCCTGACAACAGGGATAAAGAGATAAAGTTACAGTATTAATGAAGCAAAGATCTGAGTGTCTATTTGCAATACTTATTACGTTGGTGAAATACACATGTAAAGAAACAAAACCATATCAGTTTAATTAGTCTTTCCTGCTATATTGTTCTTCAGTATGTGAGGTACACCAAAACTTCCAAGGTCAGAGGTTGGAAATGGGAGAGAGCACAATGGTAATATTTCCATACAAGGAGATTACACATGGAACGAGATGCTGGTTTAAGTTAAAAAATTTGCTTTCTTCTAGACTAAGAGAAGGCTACAACACACCTATAAGCTAAAGATAAGGTGCCCAGCCTACAGGCTAGAAGCCCCTCCTTACCCAAGTTTTACACACTTTTCCCCCCTCTTGCTACTTTCCCACTGCACTGCATGTACCTGGTGTGCATTGCCATCTCTGTTACTCTGCTCTCCCTTAGTGCTGTGCTAACAGCTGAAACACACAAACAGCATAAGTCAGGGCAACAGTATGTCATGCTGTAAGAGTCCTCAAGGACCTTCATGCTGCAAGGAAGATAACGGTCTCCTCCACACCAACAAGAGCCACTGGCTAGGCAACAGCTGTAGGAGCTTTCCCCAACAGCCTCTGACCAGGACAGTGATCATTAGGCATGATGGCAACCACAAAGCCGAAATCAGACTCACGAGCAGCTGTGCAGAACATCAACTTAAGTGATCACATCCAGACTTCCAGGGCAGGGAAGCTTTGAAACAAATGCATTCTCCAAGTACTGAAAATGTTTTGGCCCAAGTCATGCAGGCACAGCTTCAGATAAATGTAGCAAAACAAAATTGGTAACTGGAGCACTAAGGACCTCCCCCCACCTTCCAAACCACTGCTACAATGCTGTCTCACAATATTGCCATAAATACCTTTTTTTTGAAAAGACAAGTGAAAACCCCACAGAACACTGTATGTCGCCCCACAAAGCAGTAACCTGAAAGCTACTCCCTGACCCTGATAAGTCCTGAGTAGACGATGTCACCTCCCAGCAAAAGTATGACTAACTCAGTACGGTGCAACCAGCATTGCAGCCTGAGATCCAAAACGCGACAGTTCAATGCGGTAAGACATATCAATTCTGTTAGCCAAGAGAAGAAAAACTGTACAGGCAAGCTCAGGAATAAGAGACCAGCAGCTGCTGGTGTTAATGAAGATCAACTGTCTTTTGTTCCCAGAAGGTAGAGAAGTGACTTTCAGCCAAACCAATTAGTTTGATGCTTCAAACTAATGTACATGTCAACACAAAGACAGGAATAAAGCTCCATTTTGAACAGCCAAAAAAAAAATCTAATTTTAAGAATGGTATAGAAATTGTCCCACTGAACAGGCTCAGTACCAGTGAAGAAATAAACAGCAAAACCTCAACTATTTAAGAAGTGGAAATATTTAAAGACTTCTTTTTCACATAACAGCTATTGTCTTCAATACGTAAAGTGATGGAAAGAAACAAAAGTTGTAGGTTAGTGATGAGAAAAAACACTAAATATTGTATTTCAGTAGCAAGATGTTAGCCACAGCAAGAGAGGGATGAACTCATCTCTGATAGCATCAGATTTTTTTCCACCCAGCATATATCACTCGGGCACGCTGCATGTCAGGTAGGATTGCAGCAGCCCAACGTAAGAAAGCACACATTTAGCAATGCCTTCTCGACTTGTCACAAGTTGTCCACTGCAAATCACAACCAAAGAATTTAGTATTTGCACCTCTGAGACCCAAACATTGTTACTTCCAGAGAACAAACACTTCAGTAGAACCTTCAGCTGACGGAACTGTTGTAAGGTCAGCCAGCATGCCCATAGTTATCCATGTTTCACTACTATACAGTAGCACTTTACATACTTGAGTCACGAAAATGATGATTAATTAAACCATCCCAACTAACTGTTTATTCTATTGTTAGAAAAGAATTAGGACACAGCTTAGCAGATTTACTAAGTTGCTTATCAATACCAGAAATAACAATGCCACAGAAATACTATTATTATTATTTTGTGTTTAACTACCTTTATCATATACATATATTATTTATGTATCCTTTCTTTCGGAAGTTCAACAACAAATAACATTTTACATATAAAATACACGCTCATTGTAAGCAAATCCACACAGAACTCCTTCCGAGGTGCCACCACTGGTTGTCACCTCCACCTCTATACTGTGAAACGGCCTTGCAACTTTCAACCCCCATGAATGAAGGGACCCCAGTTACTGCAGCAATGGAGCCACTCAAAAGGCCGGGATGTAGTCCTTTGGCCGGAGAACCTCCCCCTCAACCTCACCTCGTCCCGCCCCTCCTGGGCGGTGGCGGGAATCCCCGGACAGCCCTTGGTCGCTCAAGCGCCCCCACCCAGCTTCGCTGGCGGCTCCCAACCCGCCCCCCCCCCCCCGCCCGCGGCGGCGAGGCGACCCCACCGCGCTCAGGCCCGCCCGCGGCCGCCACGCGCCTCCCCGCGGCAGGACCTCGCGCCGCCCGCCCCCCCGTGGCACGGCGGCGAACTGCAGCGCCGAAGTTCAGCCTCGGGACGTGCCGGGCTCTGGAGTATTTACTGCGAAACCCGGGTTCCTGCTAACAAGGAATTGCACGAGTCCGCCGCTGGGATCTGCCGCTGCGTGTTGCATTTCTTTAAATCCTCAATAAATTAAGGAGCTTCCTCTTAATTGTGAAGTTAGAGAAAATTTTCAAAAATTCAAAAACATGAGAACAAATTTGTCTTTCCATGCTCTTCAGCATGAAAAAAAAAAAAAAAAAAAAAAAAGATGCTTGAACAGATCTGAGCTTAGTACTGGCACAGTACTAAGAGGCAGGAGGCTTTTCTGCATAGTTTCCAAAACACACATATTGGGGAACTTGGCACAACTCCTTTTAAAACAAGCCTTGCTCACCAGTCACCTTTGAGAGAGAATGGGGTTCACTGCACCTTCGCGCTTCACGGGAGTTGTAGGTGCAAGCCAAGACTGGGAAAAAAAATAGCCACAGCAAGTTTACAGATGAAGCAGATTAAAGAAGGTTATGATCTATAGACCATAAACTGTAGGAAGCACCTTATGAGCATACCTCATCAGAGGCTTGTTCCAAAGCAACTAAACTCCATCATGATCAATAACCCCTTGAAGTGGATTCCAGCCAACTCATACAGGAATAAAAAATATAAATCCTTTGAAAGAGAATAGCAGCCATACGAGACAAGGAGATAGGCTGCAGCTAAGGGAGTGCAGCCAGAGGAAACATGAAGCTGTCTACTGAGCTTCTCAAAGTGCCGTTGCTCCATATTTTGTACAAATCATTCTTTTTATTCTTCTTCTCCTTTACTAACTATAGAGTCAAAGCCAGGTGCTCCCTGAACAGATCTCCGATTTCAGATCTGTTCCGCTCAGATGAATAACAGATACCAACTCTGAAAGGAAATAGTTTGAAATTTCAACTTCTCTTTAGCACTACAGCGAAGTAATTTTTGTCCATTGTCTCCACAAGTGAACGTAGCCTCCTGCAAAGCAAAGGGTGTATACATTCCAGGGCAAAGACTTCTTCCAATAAAAAAAAAAAGATTAGTGCTAACTTTGTCTTTGCACAGGCCAGAAATATTAAACTAAGTGCAGATCTGTTTATTTCCACAGAGAGCAAACTTTCAAGTGTTTAAGGACTGCGACAACAGCAGTTGTGAGACTGCAGAGGAAAATGTTTTTCTTGCTAGCACTTATGCCATGTTCTCCCCCATAGATGTGAAAGCATTAGGAGAAGGCAGTCAGTTAATCTCCCTGTTTCACAGGTAGCAGAATTGATACAGGCTTGGCACATGATTTGCTTTGGATGCTGGACCGATAAGTAAAAGGGTTGGCACTATCGCCAGACCACACAACTTCAGACTGGTGCTTTATATTTGTTGTCCACTACAGCGTCTCCATTTCATGATCATGCTGAAAGGAGAAACCTTAGTTTTCAAACACTTGGTTTTCATGCAAAATAAGTTCTCCTAAACTACGAGAGTGTGTCAGAGAGGCCTGTCCCACACACAATTATGCCAGAGCAAAACTGACATACACAGAGTATTACTGGGAACATACGCACAAGACACACTCTCCTTATGGTCCTCTTCCTGTTGGGTATAAGCATGCATCACAGATGTCTTGTTCCAAACTGATTATACTCCTTTATGATAAATGAAGCCCTTGAAGTGCATTCCAGCCAATACTCAGTGAGAAAATAACAAGTCTCTCCAAAGTAGAACAGTTAAAAAGGGCAACAACAATTACAGTTGATTAGTCAACTTTCTAAAATACTAAGCCTTGCAACAGAGATCCGAGTGAGTAACAAAAGTCAAACTTGGTTTAACTGCTATGTCATTTCCTACATTGAAAGATACACAAAGATTTTCCTTTATCAGAATCAGTCTTTTAAGATATAACCTCTGAGGAAAAAACCTTGAGCAAATATCCTTGGGTATCAACATTTTTGCGTGCCTGCTTTCCCAGCCCTCTTAAGAAATGACTTGTATTAACAGAACAATACAAGCTTGTCCTAGCAGGAACATGAACTGTATGACTGTTCCCTTCTCAAATATATTCCTTTTCTCATCTGTTCTCTTTGCAAATACTTGGAATTGCCAAAATAATCTGCCAGACCTTACTGTCAGCAGCAAGCAGGGCATGAGTCCTTCCCACAGACAGTTCTTTCTCCTTTTGCAAGCCGTTCTGACCATGGCTTAGCTGAGGCCTTAGCACAGGATTCATGACTTCTGCAGGAGAAATCATGCTTGTCCTTGGGGACTGCTCATTACATGAATAGATTTAGTACTCATTTCATTCACCACTAAATGTCACCACTGTCCTAGACTCAGTGTTTGCATTCAGCATTAACAACAAAATGCCCTAGCAAAACCAAGGATAAGCACGCTACCTCTGACTGTACAGGTTAGACGTTCCTTACATCCTTGAGACCTGGTCAGTAGTTGAGATACATGCCTTTGTCTTGCAAATGTGTTTTGGAGAGATGAAGCTCAGGGTCACAGATCACCACTCCACACATGGACACATATCTGTGTCAGCTTTTTCCTCACTATGTGACATACATAAAACGTTAGGCACTTTGCAGCTTCAAACTCTGTATTTTAAAGCAGCATGCATCTTATTGTAATCATTGTGAAAAGCAAGACTTAAAAGAAAATGTATGCCCATAAGACACGTGGCACTTCTCACAGTCTAACCCTCAGGTTATCTGCACAGGCTGCATTGACCAAACAGATACTTGAGCTGTGTCTTCATAATCAGTTTAGGCCTATACTGAAAGTAAACGAGATGGACCCACCTTCAAATTTTAGGTCTGGCTCACACCACCTCTTCTACACAGAGGCAACTGTTAGTCAAATTGGTGCAGCTACCCCAAGAACTCATCTCTCCTACTGTTTTTCAGGGGTTTTTTCCTCCAATAACCACCGTCAAATTCTCCTTATAAAATTCACTACTCCACAAAAGCTCAGCCAAGAATGCTCAGCTGTATGGTGCTGGCACAATGTCCTTTTTAGCCGGGAAAGTGGATCACTGCCAGATGTGGGGAAAGGAAATCTAATCATCTACCTGTCACATCTGAAAAGATGGTGGTTTCTCTTAAGAAAATTCCTGTAAAGTGGTTAAAGGGGATTTTACAGAAAAGTCAACGTCAACTTCAATTGTGAAGCTGTTGCTACCGTCCAGAAACTAACAGCTTTTTCTAACTGGCATTTCAGATCAGGGGTCTGTAGTTTGAGAAGTAGCAATTGCAGTCTCTTGTCCTTCCTCCTGACGGATCCTTGCCCTGTCCACATTTTCTCTTCACACTTGTTCTTGGGACAGAGCCAATAGACTTTGCTGGAAGAGTACAGAAATCTTGTGCTGACTGCGTACGATTTACACATTGCCCAGTCAGCTTCAGTCCAGTTCCAACATTGCACTACTCACGTCACTCTATTGCTACACTGACTGGGGCATGAATAAGTTAACAGAACACAAAGATATAGTCGGTAACCCTGCCTAGCAGCTGTTGCATTCTTCAGAAGTTTAGGAGTACTTTTTTATTTTTTTTAACCCACCTAGAAGCCGACAGCTTTCACCAGGCATATGATTCAGGTCAAGTACTTGTCTCAGCTAGAATCTTGGAGACATCTGAAGAGTACACAGAAAGCACACAGCATTTAAGGGTGAGTACTTGGACATCAAACACATAAAGCAGCAGCAAACAGAATCTTAGCTCAGTCTGAACAAATAAATGCCTTCGATACCTCAGCCACACATAAACGAGTATGCATCAATTTTTTTTTCCATCAAGGCCAGTAAATAGTCTCCTCAGCTCTTAAAATCTGTAGGCTACCTCCTCCATCTAGAACAGAACAGTTTAGAATCACTTTTCTCTATGTCTATACACCCCTTATTCAAGAGCTCTGTTCTGAAGTTCTGTGAAGAATCCAAAACACAAGTGTGAGTAAAGAGTTTCAAGAGGGTATGAATTACTTCATGCTGACAATAATGAGAAAGTTTAAAATTCCTTCACCATAGCAGTCAGCCAAACTTTTTCATCTAGCACAAGCACTGGCACATAATCATACCACAAAATCAAGTCCGAGCTTATATTTTGTATAAATTACTGAGCAATTTCCATGGCTGAGGACAGTCAAATCCAGCCACAGAAGAGGCATCTGTGGCATTACATTATGCTGTGTCCGGGCCAGCTGTTACATACCAAATTCCTCACTTTCCTTCACTAGGATTGTACATCGGTGGCAATGGACTAGCAGCCAAATGCCTCCTTAGATAGAAGCTGACAAAGCAAAGAGGTAATGACTGCAGCTACCACCATGCCACAGACTTCTTCCATTGCAAAGCCCTTCTGTGGCACCTAATCTTAACTGCAGTGCCCAATGTCATACAGACAATATTTAAGAGGCTTGAATTGAAAACTCCAGTACCAAAATGATTGTAGCTGATGAGTTTACCCTGCAACACAATTAGTAGAATGCAAACGTTAGATAATTTCCTTGTCACTTGCAGTGAAAAATGAGATTAAATGCATATGTTTTAAGAGTGCAAGGCAGCCCTGCAGAAAAAGTGTCATCTGAGTGCAGTAGGTGCCAGCATTCAAGCTTCTCCAGCTTTACTATATTAAGGACACACTAGAGCACTCTCACTTATTGTGCATTCATCAATACATGGCAACTGCTGTCACATGCTAGTAATCAAAGAACTTACATTTGCTGCATTAAGCCTGCATGAATCAAGTGAGGCTCAAAGCTCCTCCTCCTCAAGACTGCTCTCCTGTTGATAGTGACCACTGCATATTCATTTGACTGAGTATAACTCTGTGTACCTTTGTTGGTACTGGTGTTGTTTCATGAAATCTGTTTTCACTTCAACATGCAGGTCTCCTCTGCGTTTCCCAATTCCCCTTCCTGGCTGGTGACGGCTCATCTGGAGCCAGAGCAACTGTTACAGTTTAGACACAGATGCGAGCCCAACATTTATTTGGGACCCAACTTGAATAGCTAACCTGGGAGAATTGTAAAACTTTAATTTAAAACTCTCCAAAGGGCTTAAGTTTCAAGAGATTTTTTTTTGACTGAGTTATTACAAGCATTCATTATGCTGGTGTGGGTAGGGTGGTCACCAGGTGGAATACTCTGGTATTTGTTCTTTCAAATGCTTTTGGAGCTGTGGGCGGCTTTTCTGCTCCTTATTATTGGTTTTCCATGGCTTATCACTTGTGTGTATAGGGTAGAGATGCTACTTTGCGAGGTACCTTGTTGTTTGGTTATGGTTTTATAAAATCTGTAATACACCAACTTCTGATTTCTATGGAATCGTAATGGGCAAAGAGAAGTGAGGAGAACCCTTCGTATGCTTCCACCACCATGCTCGTATTATCAGTTTTTTTTAATATCTTACAGTTCTTGGTTATGCTTAAAGTAAAACATGTGGAAAGTGCTATGGTTATTCAGATCCCAGTGACAGGCAGTGCAGCTGACCTAGGGATTCAATCAGTGCCAGTATCAGATGCCCGTGCAGAGAAGACAAAACACTGGAAAACAGCAGGTCGTGCAGGGACATCTCAGGCAGAGAAAGAAGAGGTGACAACTCAATCTCTATCACTGGGCAAATTGAGAGATATCCTTAAGGATTATGGCTGGCATGAAGGAGAGCCACTTGCTATTTGGCTTGTCTGATGCTGGGATAATGGAGCCCATGGTGTTGACTTAAGTGGTAGAGAAGCCAAACAACTGGGACTGGGGATTCTGCAGCATGCATTACCACTTCTTCTGGTGGCATTATGAACTCTTTACCTTCTGGCCAACCAGTAATGACTTCTAAGATTCCTGGATGATTCTGATTTCCTAGTCAGCCTGTTGTGTGATTAATGTGATCCATTTGCTCCATGTACCATAGGTGGCCTGATGAGTAGACGGAACCTCACCCTTGAACATCCACCCCAGTACTAGTAATTGTGGTGCCAGGAGCAGCTGTGCTTTGGTACCAATCACTTCCGAAGTAGCTCTAACTCCTTCATATGCTGCCAGTATGTTTTTTTTCATTTGAGTATATTTGGCCTTGGGGCTTTTGCACGCTTGACTCCAAAATTCCAGGGGGTCAACCTCAGGTCTCCCCTGGTGCTCTCTGCCACAGACTCTAGGAAAGACATTATCCCTGGCTGCAGAATAGAGAGCATTTTCAAAATGCTGTCTTGTTTGAACTGAGCCAAGGATTACTGCATGTACAATTTATCTTCTGAGTTGTTCAAAGGCCTGTTGTTGTTCAAGGCTCCAAATAAAACTGGTTTTCTTTTGGGTAACTCCGTAGAGACATCTTACAATCTCACTGTAACAGGGAACATGCATTTGCCAGAAATGCACAATGCCTGAGAAAACTTGTGTCTCCTTCTTGTTATTTGGTGGAGACATAACTGTTATTTTGTTAATCATATCCACTGGAATCTGGTGACCATCCATCTTGCCATTTAACTTCTAGAAACTGGATTTCTCATGTAGGTCCCTTGACCTTGCCTCTTTTGATGGCAGAACTGGCTTCTGGAAGAATGTGACTTACTTTCTCCCCTTTCTCTAAACTACTTCTGCTGTATCACCCCATCAATATAATGCAAATGTTCAGGAGCTTCCCCCTTTTCTAGTGCAGACTGAATCAGTCCGTGGCAAATCATGGGACTGTGTTTCTACCTCTGGGGCAGTTGATTCCAGGTGTACTGGACACCTGTCCAGGTGAAAGGAAACTGGCCTGCACTCCACAACCAAAGGAATAGAGAAAAATGCATTAGCAATATCAATAGTGGCATACTACGTGGCTGCCATTGACTCCAGTTTGCATGGAAGTTCCGACACGTCCAGCACGGCAGCACCCATGACTGCATTTAAGCCACAGTAGTCCAATGTCCGTCTCTGCTCTCCATTGGCCTTCCTCACTGGCCATATGGTACTGGCAAATGGGGAATGTGCCTTACTGCTCACCCTTGACTCTCCAGTTGACGGATTAGCTCATGAATGGTGATCAGGGCGTCTCTATTAGTATGATATTGTCACCGGTGCACTGTCGTAGTGGCGACTATCTCTCTCGCTCTCTCTCCTCTCTCTTTCTTTTTCTTTCTCTCTCTTCATCACGTGAACACTGGTATTTCAATAAATTATGTTAGCACTTGTCTTTGTTTGAGTCTTTGTTCTGTTTATGAATTACGAATCTGTGTCACGACAAAATATCTAATTGAGCATCACTCAGGATTTAAGCTCAGCTGCCCGTAGCCACACAGGATTAACGGATGTCGGTTAGAAAGCAAGGGAGTTTAACTTCTGCCAAATTGTTCCACCATTAGAACAGAGCATGACAGTGGTGCAGCAGTAGGTCTGCCAAAGGCAGCAATAGGTTTCCATGCTGGGACTTTCCCAGGGGGGAGACATTTCTGGGTGTTGGATATTTTGAGCTGAGTCCTTCCCGCAGTGAGATAGAGCTCATACTCATTTTGGAGAGGTAAGCGTAAATGGAGCCACAGTGTTGGTGGTGCAGTAAAAGGTCTGCCAAGGGCAACAAGGGCAGCAAGAGCTTTGCCTGCTGGGACTTTCCCAGTGAGAGAGGTCTCTGCGATTTTTCTAGCGCAATTTGGAGCGTGGCTCTTCCCAGAATAAGATAAAGGATTTTCACATTTAGGCGAGTTACGGAAGGTTGTATTCACATTGTTGTTGTGGCTGTGAAAGGTCTGCCAAGACCAAGCAACGGCCGCAATAGCTTTCCACACTGGGACTTTTCCAGTGAGAGAAGTCATTGAGCCTCTTTAATTTGGTGCTGGCTTCTTTCCAGAGTGAGGTTAAGCATTTTCACATTTAGGTGAGTAAAGGAAAGTTGGAGCCACAGTGTTTGTGGGGCAGGGAAAGATCTGCCAAGACCAAGCAAGGGCTGCAATGTCTTTCCATGCTGAGACTTTCCCAGTGGAAGAAGTCACTGGGCACTTTCTATTTGGAGCTAGGCTTTTTTCAGATGACACAGATCATTTGCACATTTAGGCAAGTAAAGAAAAATTTGGAGCCACTCTGTTGATTGGGCAATAAAATCTCTGCAAATGAAAAGCTGGGGCAGAAATATCTTTCTACTCTGGGACTTTCCCTGTAGGAGAAGTCACTGGGCATTTTCAATTTGGAGCTGGGCTCCTTCCGGAGTGTGATAGAGCTTTTGCATTTTTAGGGCTTCTTTGAGCCCTTGCCGAATGTACTCGGATTTTCCTATGCAAAAAGTACTCGACTGTGCAGATCCAGAGCTATGCAGAGGAAGGCATCCTTTAATTCCCATACTGTGAACTATATATCATTTCCTTTGATCATTGTTAATAGGGTGTAAGGATTAGCAACCACTGGGTGTATATCCTGCACTGATAAATATATCTGATAAATACCTCTAAGATTTTGCACTAACCTGTACTGTTCCAAATGAAGTTTCTTTACTGGTAAAATGGGAGTATTGTAAATTGAATTACAATCTTCCAGCAGTTTATATTGCATAAACTTATTAATTCTCCCACACCCTCTTTACTTCTAATTTGAATGGATATTGCTCTTGTTTTACTGATTGGGCATCAGGTCTGTATTCTTACTGACTCTGCTGCTTTCGATGCCTGGAAACACCTGTGGCCCAGACAAACAGTGTGACTGTATTTTCCACTTCCAGTTGTATCTTTTCCTCCAACGGTGGCTGTTGTAACATAAAAACTTGGGCCTCCACAGCTTTACTCTCTGGTGTATGCACCTGTATTTGTCAATTACCAAAAGTTACTTGAGCATTTAATTTGCTAAATATGTTCCTACCTAACAGAGGCATTGGACACTCCGGCATGTATAGAAATTGATATGTCATAGAATCATAGAACAGTTTCGGTTGGAAGAGACCTTCAAGATCATCGAGTCCAACCTTTGTCCTAGCTCTACCAACACCACTAAACCATGTCCCTAACTACAACATCTACCCGTCTCTTAAACACCTCCAGGGCTGGTGACTCCACCACCTCCCTGGGCAGGCTGTTCCAATGCCTAACAACCCTTTCAGTAAAGAAATTCTTCCTAATACCCAGCCTGAACATCCCCTGGTGCAGTTTAAGGCCGTTTCCCCTTGTTCTGTTGAAGAGAGAAGAGACCAACCACCGCCTCGCTACAAGCTCCTTTCAGGTAGTTGTAGACAGCGATAAGGTCTGCCCTCAGCCTTCTCTTCTCCAGGCTAAACAGCCCAGATCCCTCAGCCGTTCCTCATAAGAGTCGTGCTCCAAATCCTGTCAAGAACCTTTTGCCTATTTTGAATTTCAGGGGTTGGACAAAATGGCCGATTCTCCCCCTTCCCGGTGGCTCCAACTACATTAAGAGTGTCCTGACTAAAAGCTCCTCTACAGGTATTTAAAACAAAATACACAGTTCCAGTACCTACTAAGAAATCTACTTCCTCATTATCCATCAGGGTAATCAGTGGCTCAGATGGGGATGATTCCCCAGTCCCCTTCATGCCTGATTCAGAGTCACCAATATCTCAGCTTGTTCAGGAATGTATTCACCAGCCCCCCCTCCTTTCAGACATTCCCATTTCAAGTCTCCTCTGTCCTTACAGATATCACACTGTTCTTCCACAGGATGGGGTTGCACAAAAGGAGGCGGCTTTCGTCTTCCCGAACTCCCTCCCCTCCCTCAGTAACCACTTCTTGTGCCTTCTGTTCCTCTACCGGCTCCTCTAGGAGCCTCTTTTAACGCATCAATCAATCTCCCCTTGATACTTCAATATAGCTTAGCTGAATGGAAGTTTTAATAAGAAAATAATTGCTTTGTACTTGACCTACGATCAGTGTCTTTTATAGTAACCAATCTGTCCTTGATGTATGTAGTTTAGAAACTTTAGCACTTCATCTCGTCCTTGATACATGTTTGGTTTAGTAGCTTTGACTCTTTAGTATGTGTGAACAGAAAAGAAGCCACAGTATAATGAGTATTGTGATTATGGAGTGGGCGAAACCAGCCAACCAAGACAAGGAGATACACCACCTGAACTATTCCTTATTGCAGAGTCCAGAGAAGAGTTCAACTAAAGGACACCAAAGAGCCGCCCACCAGAGGGTCCTGAAGACCCGCAAAGGACCACACTGGTACACCCAGGAATACATGCTCAGAAAGGCAGACTCTATGTAAATGATTTCCAGAGAACAATATGAATGTGTATGAAAATTCTATGCGTATCTATGTTGTTGAACAATATAATCTCTACTTGTTGCTACTTGCAGCATGCACGATAGGAGGAGTTATCCCCCGTGCGTTTGCTGCAATAAATAAAGAATGCCTGCCTTTTAGAACCTTAAAAGTAAGTCTTAGAGTGTTCGTTTGCAAAAAATTTTTACGGTATCACCCTCTCTTAGGTTATTCCTTCAAACCTGCCGTGTCTTTCTTTCCTTTTCTCTATTATTAAAAACCATTCATCCTACTTCTAACATGCTTCTAAAAATCCCTTGAGTCTACCCCTCCTAATTTTGAAGTTTCTTTTTTATATTTGGGGCCGACTGTCCCATAAAGACAGAAGCCAATTGAACAGCCTTTTCCGGATTTTCAGGGTCCAGATTATTAGCATGGTAGTGGCATTTACCTGCTCCATGAAGGCAGATAGGGATCCATTTTGTTCTTGCTTAACCTCATATAATTTTGACCAGTTGATCACTTTTGACATGGCATGCCTTGCACCAAATAGTATCCACCTCTGATGTTTTGTTAAAAGCCTGGGCCTGCACAGGGAAAATTCTGCTCTATTGTGCCCTGCATATCCCCATTAACATGTGCCCCTTGTAGCTCTTTGCGAGCTGTGTTTAACACCACCATTTTTCATTACCATCTAGTAAAGTATCTAATATTACCTGTAAATCATTCCAATCAGGATCTTGGGTCCTAATTATCGTTTCAAAAACTTTAGCCACCATTTCTAGGTCCTCCCTGTAAATACTTGCCGTTTCCATGCCGTGGTCTCTGGAGGTCCTTGAAAAGAGATGTCTTTTAGTGTTTTTTCCATGACCTCTTTATTCCATATAAGGACTTGTCTTGTCGCTCTGTTTGCAGATTAATCAGTTTCCTTATTTTGGCTTAAACTGGTGTCTGTTGGTTTAGCTGCACTCCCCCAGGATATGCCAGTCTATGTGGCAAAAATGCCCATGACTGTGTTTTTGCCTGAGGCTCCTTACAACAGTATCTAATCTAAATTTACCCCTTTTCATTCTGAAACTATTAGCCCTTGTCCTAGCACTACACTCCCTGATAAGGAGTCCCTCCCCATTGTTCCTGCAGGCCCCCTTTAAGTACTGGAAGGCCACTATAATGTCTCCCAAGAATTTTTTCTTCCCTAGACTGAACAACCCCAACTCTTTCAGCCTGTCCTCATAGTGGAGGTGCTCCAGCCCATGATCATCTTCGTGGCCTCTGGACATACTCAAGCAGGTCCATGTCTGTCTTGTACTGGGGCCCAAGAGCTGAATGCAGTACTACAGGTGGAGTATCACGAGAGCAGAGTAGAGGTGGGGAATCACCTCCCATTTTTCTTTTGATGCAGCCCTGGATGGAGTTAGCATTCCGGGCTGTGAAAGCACACTGCTGGCTCATGTTCAGTTTTTCATCTACCAGCACCCTCAAATCCTTTTCCACTGGGCTGCTTTCAATCCACTCATTGCCCAGCCTGTATTTGTGCTTGGGATTGCCCTGACCCAAGCGCAGGATCTTACACTTGGTCTTGTTGAACTCCATGAGGTTTGCACAGGCCCACCTCTCCAGCCTCCCTCTGGATGGCCTCCCTTCCCTCCTCTGTGTCAACCCCACCACACAGCTTGGTGTCATTGGCAAACAACAAAGAAGCTAAAAGATTCTTTTAGTTTGTGTTTTCGTATTAGTCGACCTGTAGAATCCTGAGTGCCCTGAGAGGGCTTTTCACATAGAAGAATGTCTGGAAATTATTTAATTGAGTTGCATGACACTGGTGCCATGCGCTGGACTGTCTAAGCTGTACTTTTCCATCTTTAGAGCACATCTGTTCTTTCCACTGTGCTTTACAACTAAATGCCTAATTGTTGTCCCAAAAAGTAGAATCTCTCATCCAGCATCCAAAGCCAATATATACACAGCATCAAGGTATTTCTATATCTACAGGTTTGCACAAAGCTGGAAGCTAGGTGATATTCCAGAAAGCTACCTCAACTGGGTACAGGAGCGGCAGCCTAATTGTCTTGATACATGCTTACAAAAAACCCGCCCAAGTTTACCTTCTGAATTTGATTGGTTCTTGCTTTACCCATCTCTGCTTAAAGTCACAATACCCTTTTTATTTACAGCACTTGCTCAGAGAAGCGTGGGAAATAGAGAGCAGGAAGGTTTCAGCTCAGTCGGCGGTCATGATCTCCCCCTGCTGGGGACTTTTTCCCCAGTCACTGCAGATTTTGCTGACTTGGTGCTTCTTTTGTTTAGGCTACTGTTAGTGAAAGTCATGCATGCGCATGACAGACTAGCAGCCTGTAGGAGTGCCTGCGGCTGCATGCATCACAGCATTATTCACGCTACAGTTTAAGACCTCATATAAAAGCTGTCTCGGACAGTCAGCCAAGTGAGAGCTGGTGGACTTTTTGACTCCTGCTGACAGTTTTTTGGCAGAACTGGCAAGTAGTTACAGTGAATGGGGCATAGAAAAATTATAATGCCAAGTCGCTATCAGTTTATACTGGTGATATCAATTGTGTTGGTATTGTAGGAATTACAAGGAACTATAAAAATGCTTGTGGCAAATACAAAACACTATGTCCCATGAAAGACTCAGGCCAGACTGCAGTGAGGCACTTCATTCAGCATTCTTGCAAGAGCAGGTGTCCTAGCTAGTAGGCACACTTGGTGAGCGCAAAGTTGAGCTTTTTATTCCTTATTCCCATCCGCGAGGTCTCTCCCTTTTTTCCCTACGGATTAGGTACTCCAAAATTCACAGTCTATCCGAATCGCCTAGTCAGCTTAGGTAAAGATCTACCCCTGTTTACATCTCCCACTATTCTATTGTTACCTCCGAAATCCCTTTATTTGTTTTTTCCCTTCTATGGTAAAATTTCAACCCTACTCGGTGGCTACTCAGCTGTTCATCCTAATCATTGACTACAAAGACAATTCTCATTAATTTTAATACTGAGGTTCTTTGGTTTGGTTCCTGACACATCAGCTCTATACTGCAAAACCAACACTGATATTTTCCACACGCTCAAATGCCTGCACTACATAGTCCCTTTGCTTGCAGCATCAACTTTTCTCATTCAGCTGCTGTGCACTAAATTCAGCTGTCGAATTCCACAAGTCTCAAGACAGCACTTGGCTTCCTGGTTTATTTTTCTTGTGCTTAAATCATCTATAGAAAAGATATTTAATGATAGGAAATATGCAGGAAACTGTGGCAGAGATGAATGATGTAAATTGCATATAAATTCTGACAGCTGAATCCGTAGCAGGTCGTATCATCATAGTGTTCTTGAGGTCTGGCACAGACAATTTGTATAACCGTTGGGCAATACTATGGAACGGACTAAGAACATAGAAGACTTTGTTGTGATTTGCCTTAAAATTGCGTTTTGTAGTGTCTTTTTATTTCCTTTTACCTTTCAGACATGAATTGGTTGTGACAAGGCGCCAGTGCCTTCTTTGTATTTCTGCTTTTGGGAATGCACTGAGTTGCTTTTTAATTTGTGTTCTGATGAGAGGTGTCAGATGGGTAGTTCTGAAAGTAGAAGTTTCCTGTTATGTAGGGGAAATTCCCTGTGTATCTCAAAGGCAGCCTAGGCAAAGGTTTGAGTGCCCTCCCCACCCCAGGCTTTTGACACATGTCCTCATTTTCTTGCTTTCCTTCCTGCCTTAACTTGGTCTGCAGTTGCTTGGTTGTTGTACCCCAGACGGTTACTCATGAGGTTCTGCTTTTTGTGTGATATCTGTTCCTATTTTCCACAATAGTCACTTTCTCTCTGTCTGCCTTTTTATGGTGGAGTTTCATGTTGTTTTCAATCTATAATGGCACATCACTTTTGTGACTACTCTGCCTTGGAGATTTCAGGCAGCAGGGTAGTGTACTGGACTCTTGAGACCAGAGGTGGACCTATATGCCAATGGTGTGATCTGTGGACTCCTGCAAGGCTGATCCTCAGCTCTGAGTCTGGCTAGATAGAGGCAGGTGTCACCTACCACAGCTGCTCAAGTGGGACTCGGCAGTGATGTGGACGACTTTTGACACATAGGGGATTGTCTCCAATTAATGCTAGCATCTTTGTGGACACTTGCCTTCTGGGATCAGGTCTAGGATTACAAAAGTCACTCTGTACAACATGCCACAGAGACATTAGATGGTAATTCTTTCTGTGACATTCTAATCTGGTATGAATTTCAACAAGTGACCTAAAAGGGATGGGCTCTGTGATGCTTTGCCTCATGTCTGTGGTCTTCCAATCTACTCGTAATTGCACTTCGTAAGCTTTAATTTGAAGAAATTACATGGATTTCACGATGGGCAACATCTGATACAGTATTAGTGGCCTGAAAGGGTGAGGATTTATACTGTTTTGAAACTAGCATGCTTTGGAGGCATCCCATCTGTGTGTCTGCATAGTTCTAACTTTCCGAATTGCTGCTAAATTTCTAGTATATACATAAGCTTTCCAAAGCATTGCTGATTAATACATTAAACATCCTGGGGACCTCTCCAAGCTTAAACTATTTCATGGTAACTATCACATCACAGGTCGACTTCCTCCTTTCTTCCATCCAGTTTATCCCTCAACCTTCCTCTGGGGCATAAAGCATAAACTTTGGAGAGGCTGAAACAGTGGCAGTTTGTCCTTGCAGCACAGCCTGCTGCTTTTGGCATGAAACAGATACAACTGCAAGGTCATGTATACTACTTTGGTTCATTTGCACTATGCTAGCCCTTGGCTACTTATCAGATTATGCTTTAAAATGTTGGAGACACGGACAAGGGGACAGAAAAACAAGTACTGCAAAGTCTCTTGAAGACATGGTTCAGTGGGCTTGGTGTTATTAGGTCAACAGTTGGACTTGATGACCTCAGATGTCTATTCCAATCTAATGATTCTATGATTCTAATTATGTAAAGAATAGCTGCTAATACATAGGGAATATAACAAGTTTTCTGATTCAGTTAAGCCTTTCGTTCATTGCCACATCTGCCATGACTTACAGTGCTAAGTGATACTATTAGGCGTTTAGAAACAGATAATTTTAAGTTACTAAAGCAGAAAATAAAAGGATTTGACTAGAACTGTCGAGATCTCTGCCACTTGTTCCTCTATATTCTTTTTTATCACTAGCTGCATAAGATCAGGAGTAACGCATTTTAAGGATGCAAAGCAACATTACCCAGAGGCTGCAACTTTGACCTCACGGAGGTTTGATTCTGCTTGCTATAATCAAGCAGGCTGTTTTGGGAGTTAATAAGTGACGTCTCAGTTTGCCTTATCCCTCAGAGGGTTGTGCAGCCTAGCCTGTGCCAAAGAACAGACAGAAGTCCAAGCCTATGAAAATCTTTCCACTTAGCAAAGCAGCCAAGTTGGTTCATCTGTGTACTTAGTTGAAACAAGTAGGTGTACAGATTTGCATGCACATATTAGCAGGTTTCCTCCATCTTCCATTGACCTCTGTGGGAAAACTGCCCAGCTTGCCATGTGACAAATGTGCAGGGCAGTAACTGTGCTTATCTTCTACCAGCCTGGGATAGAATGCAGGCTATCTAGTGAGCTTATCATTTGAGCAGGGGAGAAAGGATGAGCATCTTGCTTGTCTGGCCAAGACACTGCACAGATATTGGAAGGTTTACAACCTGGCAATTCAGATGTTTCACGACCTGGCCTAATTACTGTGGCTGCTAGGATTAGGGGAAGGTCTTATAGCCAGCGGTTGTATCATAAGGCCGGAGACAGGTCCTAATTGTCAGAGGTTGTACCAATACCAGAGAAGGAGTCTGCAGCTGCAGCGAGCGCTGGCTTTCCTCCACCCACCCCGCCCCAGCCCCTCAATTGATAGCACTATCAGCCAGCCAGGAGCCAGTCAGCACACAAGATGTGACAGTCATACCTCGACAATACGTTAAAATCAGTCATCAGAGTGAGTAGATGGTTAACGGTAGTCAATAGAGATATACGTTAATATTTTGGGATGACATTTATATTTGTGTGAGACAGTGCATTTATTAACGGCAATTCCAAACTTGTTACATCTGTTGCCTTAATAAATTACCTATTCTTGCAACTTTGCAAAACTCTTCAGTTGAAGGCCCTCAGTCCATGAGACAGGCAAACATAGTCTCTATTAACCAGGACCAAGTCTCCTGGTTGGATGCTATGAACAGCAAAGTCCAAACAATCTGGCACTAGTCATCCATTTAGAAGCTCTCTCACTTCAAAATGCCTTGATTTGATGAAAAACTTTAACAATGAGGGATCCACCTGCTGTCAGTTCTAGGGCCTCCGTCACCATTAAGGCTGTGGCTGCACAATTTTGCAGGCAATAAGACCACCCCCTGGCCATGGGATCTAACATATTAGAAAAAGAGGCTACTGGTCTCCGACTGCCTCCATGGTCTTGCACTAAAATTCCTTTAGCATGACCCTGTTTAACATGCACATATAATTCAAATTCTTTTTCCTTGGTCTGGAAGGGGCAGGGCTGGAGCTCCAGTTAACTGGCTTTTCAATGCTTCAAACCTCTGCTTCCCCTCTGGTGTCCATACTATGATACTGGGTCTGTCTTCTATGAAAAATATATACAAAGGTCTAGCCAAAGCAGAAAAATCTTCAATTCACATTCTGAGCCCTTCCCACACCCCCATTTCTGCCCGCGCCCTGGCCTGCAAGTACAGTAGGGCTGATGGTCTGAAACTGGAGCATGGCACAGCCCAGCTCCGCATTCATGGTGAGCCATTAAGACTCGAGACGAGCCATTAAGGTACGAGACATTAAGGGATGAGACATTAAAGCTCAGGACAATAAGGAACGAGCTATTAAGGCTCAAGATATTAAGGGACGAGACATTAAGACACGAGGTTTAACAGAAGAGACATTAAAGCTCAAGACATTAAGGAGCGAGAGGAGACTTTAAGATTTGAGAAATTAAGACTCGAGACATTTGGGGTCGAGACATTAAGGAACGATATATTAAGGCTCAAGATGAGACACTAAGGCTTGAGACATTCAGGCTCAAGGCAGTAACGCTCAGACCTTAATAGATGAGACAGTGAGACTTGAGAATTTAATGAACAAGACAATAAGGATCGAGACAGTAAGGATCGAGACAAGACTTTTTGGCTCGAGATGAGACATTAAGGATTGAGATATTATCGCTTGAGCCATGAATGGTCAAGACATTAAGGCTGGAGACGAGAAATTAAGGCTCGACACATTAAGGGACGAGAAATTAAGGCTCGCGAGGATCTCTTTTAAAGGCTCGAGACACTAAGGGTTGAGATGAGACATTAAGGTTCGAGGCTCTAATGCCGAGACATTAAGGTTCGCCATGAGCCATATTAAGGCTCGAGATATTAATGCTCACGATAAGACATTAAGGCTCGAGTCTCTAAGGCTGGAGACATTAAGGGACAAGCCATTAAGCCTCCAGACATTTAGGAATGAGCTATTAAGGCTCGAGACAGTAAGACTTGGACCTTAACGGATAAGACAGTGAGATTCAAGACATTAAGGGATGAGACGTTAAAATTCGAGACATTACAGCTCGAGACACTAAAGCCTGAGGGAATAAGGCTTGAGATGAGACATTAAGATTCGAGAGAAGACACTAAGACTTGAGACGTTAAGGCTCGGAATTTTAAGAAATGAGTTATTAAGGCTTGAGAAAGTAAGGCTTGGACCTGAAGGGATGAGAAAGTGAGACTCGAGACTTTAAGGGACGAGACATTAAGGCTTGAGATACTAAGGCTCGGGACATCAAGGCTCGGGACATTAAGGAAGGAGCTATTAAGGCTCGAGACAGTAAGGCTGGGACATTAAGGGATGAGACAGTGAGGCTGGACACGTTAAGGAACGAGACTTTAAGGCTTGAGATGCGACTCTAAGGCTCCAAGATATTAAGGCTCAGGTCATTAAGGAAGGAGCATTAAGGCTGGAGGTGAGACTGTAATGCTCGAGACGTTAAGGCTCTGTTATTAATTCTTGGGACATTAAGGAAAGCTCTATTAAGTTTTGAGACAGTAAGGCTTGGACCTTAAGGGATGAGACTTGAGACTTTAAGGGACGAGACATTAAGGCTTGAGACACTAAGGAACGAGACGTTAAGGCTTAAGACTTTAAATCTAAAGACATTAAGGCTCGAGACATGAATGCACAAGACATTAAGGAACGACTTATTAAGGCTCAAAATGAGACTCTAAGGCTTGAGACATTAAGGAATGAGTGTAATGGATCTGTAGGAGACGCAGCCCTCATCGTGCTGTGCAGTGGTAGCTAGATAACACACCAGTGTTTTGACTACTGCTGAGTAGGGCTCACACAGCACCAAGGCTGTTTCCCCAACATTTCCCCAGTAGGCTGGGGGTGGGTAAAAACTTGGGAGGGGATATAGCCAGGACAGCTGACCCAAACTGACCAAAGGGATATTCCATACCACACAATGTCTGATCAGCAGTATAAGGTATATTTGGCAAGCCAGGCAGGAAGTCTCCACTTCGCTGCGGGACATTCGGGGAGCTGACCCCCTAGGCGCATGCCGGTGATTCCTGGAGGGACCTAGCTAACCGAATCCTACCCCGGGAAGTGGACAACAACCTGAAGGCAACGTACGTTCTGGCAAAACAATTGGGAATTTATAGTAGGTTTTTGACTGTGGTCAAATAACAGCTGGCAAGTAGGGAGGGTTTGTAAGATGACTGTGGGGATACCCTTCGCTAAACCTGTAAGACGTGAGGACGCTCACGCCAAATACGTTGGGACCAGTAAGACGGAGGCCAGGGGATCCTGGGACGCACGGTCAGAAATAGGGCAGCTGCATGTGGGTTGATATTGGGAATTTTTATTTTAACTGGTGTTTGTAATTGGTGTTTGTATGAGTAAATGCCTGGGTTTTATGTGTATGGTATGAAAGGGTGTGAATGAGACACAGCGTCGCTGCGAAGCGATAGTGGACCTCTGAACTACGGTTCCTGTATCCCGCGACGGACCGCGCTGGTGACAGGGGAAGCGAGAGAATTATCGTGGCGACTGGAGGAGAGCGATAGTACCAGCGGAAACAGACAGCCGCGCTCGGCCCGGATCTAGTACTCGCGCTTAAAGCCCGCCCGAGTGAAAGGGCATGACTGGGCTGCTTCGAACCCCAGCCTCGCAGTAGGGGGCTGTAGCCGCAGGAAGGAGAAGCTGTTGGCCACTAGCTCAGGAAGGGAAGCCGGCAAGCTGGATCCGTAACTTCGGGATAAGGATTGGCTCTAAGGGCTGGGTCGGTCGAGCTGGGTCGCGGCGGCGATGACGCGCGCCGCCTACCCGCCACACCCCCCCACACACCCCACACCCCCCCCCCGCTCCGCCCGCCGCCGCTCCCGCCAGGCGTCACCGCCCCCCCCCGGACCTTTCGGCCCTCACCCAGGGGCGGGGCGGGGAGGGGGGGGACGGGGACGACCGGAGGGTTCCCACGGCGCAGGCGCGTGCGCGCGCGCACGGCAGTGGACGGCGTCGGCGCGCGGTTCCACGGGCGCGGGGTCCCCGGGGGGGGGGGGCCGCCCCGCACGATTTCAGGGGAGAGCTGAAAAGAGGCTGATAAAGACAGTCGAAAGAGGTGATTTGCGTAGAGTGCGTGATTGGGACAAAAAAGAGCCCGTTAGGGTGTATTTTAAAGCACTGGCAGGATATTGCGGGAGAAGGAGGAACAGAGAGCGAACAGCAGCTAGTTGAGTGCTGTAATCACTGGTGGCCACTATATAGGCTGGAAAATGGGGCGAGGTGGCCTTTGAACGGTTCAGTGGACTATAATACGTTCTTACAATTAATGTTGTTTCTGAGAACGAAAATGGGATGTGACAGGGTATGCGGATATGTTTTTCACATTGAGAAATGATCCTGAGTGGCAGGGAGATTGCAGACTGGTTCCTCCGTGGGCCCCGTTGGTGTTGGCGCTAGAGAAGGAGAGACAAAAAGGAGTGAATACGTTTTATTATCCAGAAAAGGAGTTGGAAATAGAAAGGTCAGTGCTAAAACCGCCACCCCAGTATCATCAGGTATTCGGGGCGGAGGGTGGGGAGAGTGCCCCCCCGAATGCTCCCCCAGAAAGCCCAGTAGCATTCCGAACCAGGACTAAGACTGTAATACAAGCCCCGCTTAGGCAAGCTGTAGGGGCTGATGGAAATCTGATAACTCTCAAAGCTCCCTTCTCAACAACTGATTTAGAAGCATGGAAGACAGTAGCATCAGGGTGTAGAGCAGACCCTGCCAAAGTAGCTAAGCATTTTCAGTTTATAGTAAAACACCACAATCCCGATTGGAAGGATATACAGCTTTTATTGGACTGTCTGACAGAATCCGAAAGGGTGTTGGTCCTTAAAGCAGGAGAGGGCTCAGCCAGGGACAAAACCCCACAAGGAGAGGATGTTAAAGAGCACTTCCCTCTTGAGGATCCACGGTGGGATCTTAATAAAACAGCGGAGCAGGAGAAATTGAGAGAATACCAAGAATGGATTAGATTGGGGTTTGAAAGGGGAATGCCTAAGACAATAAATTGGTCAGCCCTGTATTCGGTGAGGCAGGGAATAACAGAAAGTCCCTCAGAATTTCTAGACAGACTAAGGGATGTGATGCGTAAACACACCCCTTTGGATCCGGATGATCCAATAGGGCTCCAGCAATTAATATCCTTATTCTTAGGACAATCATCTGGGGACATTAGAAGGAAGTTGCAGAAGTTGAGAACTTCGGATCAGAGGAATATAGAACTAATTCTGGATGAGGCATGGAGAGTTTTCAGGAACCGTGAACAAGAATTGTGGAAAGGGAAAGTCGTAGCCCCTGTATTTAGAGCTGATCAGGGAAAAAGGGGAAGGGGCCGAGTGGGGCCAGAAAGAGGGGGAGGAAAAGGCCCCCGCCTGGGACGAGACCCGTGTGCCATCTGTAAACGATTTGGGCATTGGAAAGGAGAATGTCCAGAAAAGGAAAAACGGGACGGGCCGTGGGGCCCGAATTGTCGCTTATACCGAAGAAGATTGGTGGGGACCCGGGAATTCTACCCTAGCGGACCCGATAGTTGTAGTCAAGATAGGGAAGAAACAAGATCCTGTTGAATTCCTTGTAGATACTGGAGCTACCTTTTCTGTATTAAATCAGACTTATGCCCTCTAAGCTTGGAATATGTAACGGTTAAAGGTGCCACTGGCCAGACAGAGAAAGCCTATTTTTGTAAGCCTTTACATTATTAAATTGGGAAAGAGTGGGCAGCTCATAAATTCTTATAAATGCCAAATGCCCCCAAGCCATTATGGGGCGAGATCCGTTAGAACAATTAAATGCCACTGTTAGGTTTGAACATGGAGAGATCACGCTGCAGGTAAATGATAAAGAATATGTGGACATAATGAGTCTAGTGTTGATTGGAGTAGAAATAAATGAAGATATTCCAGAGGAAATTGACAATCGGGTATATCCACATGTGTGAGCAACAAAGACCCCCGGAAGGGCGAAAAATGCCGTCCCCATTAAAATTAAACTCAAAGAAGGGAAGCAGCCGGCGAGGATAAAACAAGAACCCCTTAAAAAAGAGGACAGGGAAGGGATTAAGACCACCATTGAAGGCTTTTCACAGACAGGCCTCCTGAAGGAATATGAGTCCAGCTACAATACCCCTATTCTACCGGTTAGAAAACCAGATGGGACATACAGAATAGTGCAGGATCTGAGGCAGGTAAATAAAATAGCTGAGGACATTCATCCGGTGGTAGCTAATCCCTACACCCTGTTATTAGAATTAACTCCTGATTTGGTCTGGTTCGCAGTCCTTGACTTGAAGGACGCCTTCTTTTGCCTCCCTCTCCATGAGTCTAGCCAAGAGATATTCGCCTTTGAGTGGGAAAATCCCGGTATGGGACGGAAGACAGAATTAACATGGACTGTGCTACCTCAAGGATTTAAGAACAGCCCTACACTCTTTGGGAACCAGTTTGCTAAGGATTTGGAACTTAGGGACCCTCCATGCAAAGGGAGGATTCTGCAGTATGTCAATGACATATTACTAGCTACAAAAACGCCAGAGGAGTGTCTGGAAAACGCCATAGGCCTGCTGAACTTCTTAGGGCTCCAGGGACATCGCGTTTCTTGGAAAAAGGCAATCTGCAGGTCAGCGGACACTGGGACAAGACTGGAAAGAGTTGATTGGCCAAACGCCACGGCCTCAGATGAACAAGGAACTACGGACATTCCTGGGAATGACGGGTTGGTGCCGTCTTTGGATATACAATTACGGCTTGCTCATCAAGCCTCTTTATGCTTTGCTTACTACAGGCACCGTGCGGATTCAGTGGAATCCTGATGCTGGAAGGGCCTTTGAAGAACTTAAGGAAGCACTAATATCGGCACCTGCTCTGGGAATACCTGATGTGGGTAAATCGTTCGTTTTGTTTTCATATGAGAAGCATGGAATTGCTCTCAGAATTTTGGCTCAAGACCTTGGGCCATGTCGGAGAGCAGTGGCCTATATATCGAAACAACTGGATACGACTGCCGAAGGATGGCCTGTGTGTCTGAGGGCTGTCGCAGCTGTTGCATTAAATATTCAAGAAGCCCGGAAGTTTACCCTGGGACAGATGACTGTAATGGTCTCGCATACTGTTTCAACGGTTGTGGAAGCAAAAGGGGGGCACTGACTTTCTCCTCAGAGGTTCCTGAAGTACCAAGCTATTATGGTGGAGCAAGATGATGTAACAGTTGTCGTCACAAATATCGTGAATCTGGCTACATTCCTCACTGGAAATAGTGGGGAACCAACAGTACACGATTGCCTTGAAACCATCGAGGCCACGTATGCCAGCCTCCCAGATTTAAAAGACAATCCGATTGAGGGGGCAGAAAATTGGTTTAACAGTTCGCCGGATATTCAGTGGCCACCGAAGACGCTGTCATAGACTCAGGGCCTTTACCCCCTAACACATCTGCCCAGAAGGCTGAGTTTATAGCCCTCACAAGGGCCCTGGAACTGGCAAACAGAAAGGGGTTTGCTAACCTCCCGGGGACAAACTATTAAACATGCAAAGGAGATCTTGGAACTGTTGCAAGCTGTCCAGTTACCTCCCAGGGACAAACTATTAAATATGCAAAGGAGATCTTGGAACTGTTGCAAGCTGTCCAGTTACCGACCAAACTCGCAGTGATGCACGTGAAAGCACATTAAAAGGAAGAGACAGCCATGGACAAAGGCAAAAGAGGCTGCAAAATGTAAGCATGTGACTGAGGGGAGTCTAATACCGGATAGAAGTCTTCTGCTGGAAGGGCCTCCCAGGTATGATAAAGAAGATCAAAAATTGATAGAGGATTTGGGAGGGAAAGTTAATCAGGAGGGCTGGGCAGTAACCCCTACTGGGAAAGTAGTTGTACCTTCTCATCTGCTTTGGGCAATGGTACAACAGGAACATAGAAAAAGACACTGGGGGGGTTGAAGTTTATATAAGGACTTGTTGAAAGATGTTAGAGCAAGAAATCTATATACAGCTGTTCGATTGGTAGCTCAACAGTGTGATCTCTGCCTACAAACGACCCCTAAGAAGGAGGAGCCTGGGCAAATTTTGAAAGGAAATGAACCCGGAATGACATGGCAAATTGATTTTACAGAACTCCCAAGAAAAGGGGGGTATCGGTATCTGTTAGTAATGACCGATACATTTTCTGGCTGGCCAGAGGCATTTGCAACCAGGACCAACAAGGCCTGTGAGGTCACCCGGATATTAATTCACGAGATAATTCCACGGTTTGGAGTGCCTGCCCATATCTCCTCAGATAGGGGCCCACACTTCATATCTACAGTGGTTCAGCAACTGAGCAAACGTTCAGGGATCGATTGGCAATTGCACACCCCGTACAACCCACGGTCGAGTGGACAGGTGGAGAAAATAAACCACCTGATAAAACAACAAATTATACGATTGGGTCAAGAGGTAAATTTGTCCTGGCCTCAATCTCTACTGCTGGCCTTGTTGCGCATAAGGACCCGTCCTCAAGCAAAGGAAGGCATAAGTCCCGTTGAGATTCTATATGGTCGACCTTATAGTGTACAGAAAGGAATAACGGATTAATCAGGAGAAGTAATACTATCAGAATACATGATAGCCTTGGGGAAACAGTTGAATAAAATCAGAAAAGAGGTTTTGGATGCTCGAGGTAGAGGGTTGGATGCCCCTGTGCATAATATTGTACTGGGAGATTATGTTTATGTTAGGTCTCTTGCAGAAAAGACTCTCGAGCCTCAGTGGAAAGGACCCTTCCAGGTGTTGTTGACCACGTTTACTGCAATCAAAATTAAAGAACAAAATGCCTGGATTCATCACACCGGAGTAAAGAAAGCGGACAAGTCTCCATGGAAGGTTACGCAAATACAGCCAGGAAAATTATTCTTTCCGCGATTACGATAATTGTGATTGAGGACCGCTAGGGGATGGGATGATAATCTATATGTGCAACTTCTGTCAAATTGTTGGGTATGTACAGCACTCCGTAAGAGGAGATAGGGGTATGATGAGTTTCTCTCTTTATGGAGTACCAGCATCTTATAAGAATTGGACCTGGCCATATGTTTTATTACGTTGGTAAATGTCCTAGGTTACAGTGTAAGATGTGCCCAAAAAGTATTCTATTACCATCTTCAGGAGCTGTTGAGACCAGGTGGGGCGGTGCTCCCTGCCTCCCCCCTCTGGACTATATTCTGTTAATGGGCACAACAATGCCTTATCTCATGACCCACAGATAACTCTCTCCTGGACTATCTCCTGTTAATGGCCCATCAAGGAACTGCCTCACGACTCCCCATCCCATTGTGAGATGCTCCGCCCAGGGGGAAGGAGCCAAGCAGTCCATGCTAAATATAAACTGAGATTTCGGACACCCTAGCAGCCTTCTTCCACTGGATTCCCAGAGGAGTTTTTTCCCCACTGGAGTTCCAGAGGACAGGAGCTACCTACCTACCACTGGACCTTCCGAGGAAGACCAGACCCTTTTACAAGATCGCTGCTTCAACAGAACTACATCCATTGCTTCAGGAAGACTGCAGCCAGCATCTTATCGGACTGCTACCGCCACCCTAACAGGGTGTCAGGTTGTATTTCTGACTCTGTCAGTTTAAACCAGTGGGTTTTTGTCTGCCTTGTTTTATATATATATATATATATATATATATATATAAGTAAAGAACTGTTATTCCTATTCCCCATATCTTTGCCTGAAAGCCCCTTAATTTCAAAATTATAATAATTTGGAGGGAAGGGGGTTGCATTTTCCATTTCAAGGGAGGCTCCTGCCTTTCTCAGCAGACACCTGTCTTTCAAACCAAGACAGTAAATAAGACTGTTTATAAAGTTGGAAATTTTAGTTTTGACTTAGACAGTGTTAAAGGTACAGTTTGTAGCAAACTCAGGATAATACTTCCTGGGGAGTTTCTGATATATAGCACATGTTGATCTCTTGGCTACCTAACCTTACCTGGCTAAAGCAACTATCTCATGTATCGCCCTCAAATGCTTTTTGTACTGTTGCCACAGAACTACCGACTCTTATGGAGAATGGAAATGGAATTATTTAAGAAGGAAATTAGAGTCCAATAAGTATTTCAAAAATAAGACCATTCTGGAGTAAAATAATTTACTGGAATAATAAAGAAAAAGGGGGAATTGATATGGGAAAATAGAAAATATCTGAAAATATTCTTTTTGAAATACGTGATATGCTTTAGTCTCTGCAATATTAGCTAGCCAGCCTTGTCTTTGGTAAACAAGAGTGTAACCCCCTGCCCTTGACAGGGCTTAAGTAGGGTCTTGATCACTCGAAGGCCTGCTTCAGTGTGCTCAGGTAGGGTCTTGGTCACTCGAAGGCCTGCTTCATTGTTTTAGGTGAGATGGGGATGGGGGAGGAATTGTATTTGTGCAACAGACCGTGACCACGGAGGGGGATGTTGCCTTGAGCTGTGGTCGCAGGGGCAGACACTGCCCAGCTGTCCCTGAACTGCGCACTCTGGAGGACGGGTTCAAAAGGACGATCATGATGAAGACTATCGAGGAACTCTTACTTCCTCCCCAAGACCACCAAAAGACCCCCAAAGGGGAAGACTGCGCCTGCGCAAGGGGGAGGAGATCTAATTTACATCCGAAGCGGGACAGAGTGATAAATATGTAAATATGTAAGTTTTGTTGCTTTAAATAGGAGGCAATTACCGCGGCTCGGGGTGCAAGCATCCTGAGGGCACCGGACCCTCGCTGCACCCAGCGCTGCAGAGCTGTAATAAACACACCTGCTTCACAATCAACTCGGATTGCGGAGTTCTTTCGCGGATCAGTGTGTCCAGTGTAACTCTCTCAAGACTCTTGTTAACAAACTGATAGAGGAAATACTTTTTTTTTCCTGAATGTAATGAATGTAATTTCCTGAAGAAATAAACAAACATTCTTAAATGGGTGCTTTATTTAGTTTTAATTTACTCAAGGACTTCAAGTCTGTTTAGTTTAAAACAAACATGCTGCAATGCATCTTCCTATAGAAAGATGTTATTTAATAAAAATCACAGGAGTCTGTTTATCCTTCTCCTCCCAAACCGATGTGCAAGGTTCTGCTTTTCCAATATTCAACCTAGTTGCAAGGAATAGGGCTGTGGAGAATATACACAAGCCCCCAACGAATAAAGTACCTAATGCTGTTGATAATCTGTTTCTTCTGTGATGGGATGGACAAAGCAAGAGATGCCTTTTCTCTTTTAAAACTGAGTTAAAAACTTGCTTAACGGGTTTATATTAGGCCCTCATTCATGGAAGATTTAGCTTCAAAACAAGTTGAAAGAAATAACCTAGCACAATCACTTCCTTATACCAAAGTGCAGTGTAATTGTCATTTAGGGATATGCTCAGGAGGTTTATGGGGAAGATAGAGCTTCTCAGCATCAGGTCAGTACTGTGGTATTGCAAGGTCCTAGAGGATCTGAAGCTGTAAGCCTATTTTAATCTTGCTCATAGCTATCTAACTAGCTTTATGTCTACTATTTAGATATAAAGCAGCATGCTTTGCTGGGGCTGTCTGTAGACTAATTTATTTGCTGGATCAGAGCACTAAGGGACTAATTTCTATATCGGTGAAAAACCCAGAACTGGTACTCCTGTGCCATCTCCTTCATTTTAACAAAACAAGCCAATGAAAAAGTCGTTGTGATAGGGGGCCATATAGTAAATATACTTTCTAACCGAAGATATTTTGAAAATATTAATAGAGAGCTACATAGAAAATGCTAAAACTATTAAAACTTGCTTTCCCAGAACAAACGTGCATGCAAGTAGGCAATTAATCACTAACTCCTGCACACCGCCTGAGAATGCTGGTTCAAAGGCGTCAAAGGCGGGAGGAGATAAAGGCTGACGAGGGCTAGCTAACATCCATCTTCAAACAGTAACAAAAGGGAGGTAGCCAGATGTGCACTCAAGGACAGAACAGGCCGAAACCAGTCTGCAACTGCAAGCTCAGCCAAATTAGAGATTTCAGGGGAGAGGTGAAAAGTACACAGCGAGGAAGACCTACGGCCTTCATCCCTGAAGACCCCTGCTCACGACCACCTGGAGGGACTGCGCAAGCCGACAAGGAGGGGCCCGAGGCAGAGATAACAGAAATGGAGTGACTGGAAGGAACTGCCTTTTTGGGTATAGATCATGAATATGTATAGGCGTCTCCAGAATATGTAATGTTTTAACTGTATAAATACTGGACAAGCAGCCACGATGGGCATGCACATTTGTGGTAGAGCGATCCCCCGTGCATCTGCGCGCAATAAACATACCTACGATATAACTTTTCAGGTTGTAAAGTCTTTTCCGCACGTCACTTGTTTATTTGCTTTTTGGTATCTTAATTCTAAAATAAAAATTCACAAGATGATTCTAAATATATCTCTCCTCTCCTGATGATGATTAGGAATAAGCCTATTCATGCCTTATAAGGTTAGAAGTCAATGGACTCTTAAAACTGGTATTTCTTAGAGTACACTGGGTGCAGTTGCTGCCCGACCTTAGTCATTTAATAATGATGGAGGCTATCACTGAAATCATATGAAGAAGAGTTGTTGTATATATAGTGCTCCTTGCTGTAGTTGCCCACTTCTCTTTGTAGGATATATATCTGGCTTCTGGGAGGGAATGTGAGAGACAATTCTTACAGATCAGATTTATCCTGATACCTCTATTTTACTCTTCTCTGCCACAGCTTCAGCAGCATTACAAGAGGACCCTGTGAGAAATTATTTCATCTTTTTCCATGTCTTTCTGTTAGATTTCATTAAAATTGAATCTTGGAAATTTGGAGGCAGGGTCAACAAAAGCCACATTTCTCCCCACCAGAAGGGGGTAAAGCAAATACTTCCCAGACACTGAAGAATTGTACTCCTGCTTTTGATCTGCACTTTCAGGAAGACAAGTTGCACTTGTGGATGTTGGTCTGAAGGATACCTGTTGAAGCTGTTTGATTTGTAAATGCCATGTCCATGTGAACTGGGTGAAAAAGGCAACACACAAACAAAACCTTTGCAGGCAAAGAGGCTGAGCAGATAATGAACAATTACTCCACTGATATTTAAGGTCTACTTTGCAATTGCTGATTAAAAATAGTGACCATTCCTCCTACAGCAGCACTGCTGCTTGGTCAATGATAGTACAGGTCTGTGCCTTTTCCCTGGCTCAGATACAAAAATAATTAGTTGCATGTTCAGTGGGGACTGGTGCCAGCACCTCTCACAGCGTATAAAACATGCAATTGGGATCCCACTGTTTACTGAAGTCTCTGTTAGGATGCAATGATCAAAGCGGTTTGTGTCAGCTCACTGTAAGTACTCTGCATGACTGACTGCTTCTCAGTGGGTTATCTCCAACCTTAGGAAATCCAGAGCAGGTGAAATTTAGGTCTACTCTCTGAAGTACAGGATAGAGAAAAGTAAGGCAATAGAGACCAGGGAAAGTTTTTTGGAAGCTACTGCTCCAGTGCTGCAACTTGTGCAAGTATTTGAGGAGAAATAGCCAAACAAGCAAGGGGGGGAAAAAAGAATGCAAGTGTGAAACCAAAAAGCTCTTATAGAAACAAACTCAGTGGTTGATGTGACTATCAAGCAGGTATTTGTTTATTCAGCACTGGGTGCGTGGGGGCTCACTTCTCCAAAGCACGCATGCACAAGCGTTAGGAGTTTTGCTTTATATTTACAGCTTTTATACATATTTATTACATTTCTAAGAAAAGGTCGGGTTATTCTAATAATTTCCAGGAATTCATTAACATAATTTCCTCCCATAGTCCCACCTTAGTCTGCCCAAGTTATGCCTCTGTTGGTGGTTGGTGGTGGTGGTTGGGGACGAAGATCTGAGTCTTCCTCATGGTTAAACTCTTGAACTTGTCCTCTGGCGCATGCCTTGTACCATCCTTGGTCTTTTCCAATTCACAGAACAAGCTCTTGCTAGCTTCCCTCCTTATCTCTCCTGCTCAGTCCTTTGTGTTCCTTGAGCCCCACAGTCTGGCTGGAGGATTCCACCTGGTGTCCTTCATTTGGCTAACTTTGCTTCCTTCTTATCTCTAAAGGCTAGTTAGTCAGCAATGGTTACATACGCATACTTCATTACAAACCGGCCTTATTCTTTATTACAAGTGCCTGGCACGGAATAAATTAAAGATAGAATCTGGAAAAGAAAAGGCAAGCATGTTTGAAAAACTCCAGTTCAGTTTTAACTTATAAACTAAAGTAAGTAATTGAAATTTTCCTTTATAAAAGAAGTTGGTTTCTGAAATACAGCTTTGTGGAACTGAACAGGAAACCATTATACTCGTTCTTGATTTAAATTGCGTGATTATCAGAGATCAACTTCTCAAAGCAGCATCAGAAATCTGGATGCACTGTTCTATTAATGAGCCACTTCATAGCAATTACTCTTGATGTATGCTGGTGTAACTTGGCAAGAAATCACACTTCTTTCCCTTTACCTATATTCTGTGTCTATAATGGAGCAATGTATGCCTTAACTAGTGCCTAGACAACTGTGCTTGGTGGAGAGGCACTTTAAGGTGCCATTTGTCTGATCTGTTTTAGAAGTCTGCCTTCAAAGGCAGTGATTCACACCTGAGAAGGGCATGTCTGTCCACGGATGGCTGGAGCAGTCTCAAAGATGAGCTCCAGCATTCGTATTGAACATGTTTGTATTTAGGAGAGAGGAATCTTACTTCATTTCAGCAGTGAGACGCAGTCTTAGAATCTCCAGTTCCATCTCTTGAACTGAGTTTTTCTTCTCTTATTTCTGAAGCTCTTCCTTTTTTTTTTTTCTCCAGTTTTGCAACCCTGGCTTACAAGGTACAATACTCAGCAAGGCACAAAAGCATGATGGTCAGTGACGAAGTTGTGTATCTAAAAGCCCTTTACTTTGTTTGTGGCTCAGTTCTCTGAGATTGCTTTGTAGCCCTCAAACCCAACTGCTGAGAATGGATACATTTCTGAGCAGAGTCCTTTTTTAACATTTAAAAGCCTATTTTATGTTCTTGGCATGTAAATTTGGGTAAAATTGACATATACAGGACATACAACTTGGGAAACCCTTTATTTCCCACAGGAAATAAATATTTGTAGTGACTAGATAAGGAGCAGTTTTCTCAGAGTTATTACTTTAGGATACTGACAATACATCAGTGAAGTTACATAGTGCTTGGATGGAAAAAGCCTTTTTTGTTCGTTCCACATGCCATTTTGGGGCCAAATGTAAGCTTAAAGTGTGGCTGTTCTGAGGCTTTTCCTGGTTTGGCTGGGATAGAATCATAGGCCAGCCATGTTAGGCAGGCTCAAGTCAGGGAGGGCAACTGACCTGAGTTAGCTACAGGTTTAACTCATACCCTAATGTCATACTCATTATGAAGGGGAAAGGTTTACTGAGGAAAGGGAGCTCCTGTGGGATTCCTGCTGGGGTTCTGGATGGTCTCTCTCATCTGGCTTCTTCCTGGTCCTAAAGACTGCTCTACTTTTGATTATGACTTCTGCATATTCATTTGGCTGAGTATACTTTTGTTGGTACTGGTGTGTTTTCATTAATCTGTTTTCACTTCAACCCATGAGTCTGCTCTCCTTTTTCTGGTTCCATCCTGGTTGCTGAGGGGTCATCAGGTGATAGAGCAACGGTTATAGTCTAGCCCTGGGTACAGGCTAAACATAGATAGGCTTGAGACAACTGTGTGTTTTGTCAGATGCAAACACAGTCTGCATGCAGGTCGCTCGAAAGGAACCGAGGTCTAATAGATCCAGTGCTGGCAATTAGTTTTTCAGAGTGCTTTGTGATTCACACACCTGATTCTTTTCTTGCTTTGCCTGAGATGATATTTTTTTCTCTAGGCAAAGTATGTCTATTTGCACACCATTTTAGTCTCAGGTGTAGACAGCTACATTGAGGCTAAGATGAGAACAATCTCTCCTGGAAGATCCTTTCTTCAGCACGCTGCTTTTAAACCTCGAGTATTTCCATAACTCCGAAAGAACTGACCTGGAGCAAAATGGCCAAGATAGAAATGTCATGCTCTTTTAACTGTTTCGGGTGTTGAGCTCTCACTTTGAAACGCCACAAAGAGGGTTAGATTTAAGGAGGTTACAGTGCAATGCTTTCTGGCCATCTCTTATAATGTACCACATAATGACTATGAAAAGTTAAAGTGCACAAGAACCTTAGTCACTTGAGAAAAACCTTTGCCAGGATTGCTGTGAATGGGCAGGACAGATGGAATTCTGTACTCTGGATCCCTTTAATGAACCAGATCATTTTGAGTAGAAAAGAGGCTAGGAGGAGTATTGCTTGTGGTAGTGGAATTTGAGAAGTTACTTTGTACTACTTTCAAGTGATTTTGATTGTCAGGTTTTGCCATTTACTACTATTCTGTTCCACCATTTGGAGTGGAAGAGGTATTATGCTATCTTAGTATAAAAAGCCTCAGTGTTATACTAGAAAAAGCAGTATGTTGCTAACATGCATTTCAAAGGCTAGAGTACTGAAAGAGAAAAGACTTCCCTCATATCAGAGGAAAAGGGGTAAACTGGATCTGGAGATTCTTTAGAGAGAAAAACAGAAACAAACTAGTGTATTGAAACATAATTTTTAGCTTGCATAAATTTATTTTGATGTATAACACATCAAACAAAAGGAGACCCAGCTGAAAAAGTAGCAGCAACTAGAATGCTATGGAATGAAATGAGCTTTCAAAACAGGGGCCTTGTAAAGGAAGCTTCTGTGCTGATAGAGAAAACAATTCACAATTGCTTTATTTGCCTGCAACAGAGGCTGAGAGAGTATAGCTGATGCTGTGTGTGTGCATCTGCCCACAAGCTTCATGACAGCACATTGGCATGTGGGTGAGTGTATACCTGTTCTAGCAAATGGGTGTATGTGTGCCTACATAGTGCATATACACGTGGAATTGTACAGCAGATTTGAATAAAGAAATTTTCAAATTGCAGAACAAATGTTTCAGGCGTGGAAAAAAAGAAATTACTTCAGCCAAATAGAAGGGTATTCAGTTTTCAAATGCCGTGGTTTGACTTTGTTTTTTAAATGTATTTTGCTTCAAAATATTTATTTGAAGTAATAGCGGAAGTGCTGTGTATATGGTTTTCTCTTGTGTTTACAATGGGACAGATGTGGTCATCTGTTATTTATTTATATATTGCTGAGTTGTACTGAAAGTTTTGAACCAAAATACAGTTAAAGGTGCAGAAGATGCTGAGGTGGCTGTTGTTGGGTAGCCAGAAGCCATTTGTGTCCTTACTGATTTTTTTCTTTCAGTTTTGAGTTGCAGCAAGTTGGGGGTTTTATGGTGTTACGTAAGCTGAAAGTGTCACTTTGTTTTTTTCATTTTGCATGCAGTGCAGCTTAGTTTTAGGACTGTTCTTAAACATAATTAGCCAATCTTTGCTGTTGTTCCATAGATCAAGAAAGATGTCACTTGTCCAAATCACAGTGCCTTCAATAAGATGAATATTCTTCCTTTCTCATATTTTGATCTGGACTTTAAATTACATGTCTGCTTCCAGGATGCTTTCCCAGATACCTCACATTGTAAAAGTAAACAGAGGTTCTCCATCATGTGTGTGTAAGGCTTGTGCCTCAGGCTGAGGAAGTGCATAGGTGCCTCACAGCCTCCCTTGTCTTGTCACTGAACTGTTTCATGGTATTACCATACAAACTGTCGATCAAAAGATAAAATGCTATTTATTAATCTAGCTGTTCCCATCAGATATAACCAAGAAGTCTGTGTTAAAACCCCTTAGTAGATAAACAGCAATCTTTCTAGACAGTAGGATGCTTGCTTTTGAAACTAAGCAGATTTACTTTCCCCATAAATTCTCTGGGGGTATAATTATTTCTCATTTCCCCATCCCTGCTGCTGTTTCCATTAGTTTTTTGAGAATGGCTTTAAGCACAAAGATATAAATGTAGGTTATATTGCCATCAGTTTCTTCTAAAATTCAAGTGAAAAAGAAGTGAAAAAGCTCTGTGGTTTAATTGATTTTGTGCTATCAGACAGTACTGCTTTATCTGGGTATATGGTTAAAGCTTGTGCTGTTAAAGCTATACAAAGGCTGTGTATTGTCTGTCATTTAGGATATGAAATAAGTTTGTTTTACAAAATAGCATACCCTAAGCACCCCTATGGGTTGTGGATGGCTTTAGTAGAGATGATGGTTTCATGGGAGGGTTGTGCTGCCAGTTGAGGGAAGAAAGTGAATTAAGACTTGGAAGTGAATCCTTACTCATGTTGCAGGCCTATAGTGTGAAGAAGGAAGTCTTTAAATGTCATGCTGTGTTTCAGCTGCTGTTCTTCAAACAAAAATCGGGGTGAAAACCTTTTCCTATAGATACTAGTAATACAGTTCTCAGAAATGATAGTGGAGTCATTTCCACTTTGTTTTAGTGACAACCTGCAAAATTGTGACAAGCAGGAGGGATTTTATTCTCTGCTACGCAGCATAATGTAACCTTCTGTGGGAGTGGATGGCTTGCCACAAAAACATATTGCGGGGAGGCAAGTCTCTCAACCTGATGGCTCTGCAGCATAAAAAATGGAACAAGCTCCAGGATTCTGTAAGTGGAGTTAAAGAGTGTAAAGGAGCTTGCATGATAACAGATTTGTCACAGCTTATTGTGATAGACAAAGACAGAGTAAAAGAGGACACCATTCTGGAATACAGATGAGGAACTTCAGGTGTTCATGTCAGGGATGTTGAACGGTGGGCTTAGAGAGGAGTCTAAATGGAAACAAACAAGGAAGATGGATTTTGTTCAGCTTGACAGGCTGTATGTCATCCGTAAGATTTGTAATGTTGCTGCTATTCTGCATGAGTAAGCTGACCTGAAAAGCCAGGAATAAATAGCAACGTGCAGGCTAGACATTTTCAGAAAGCAAAAGGTCTTGAACCAAACCTGCAAATGGGTGTGTGTGGGTGTTAAATCAAGCAAGCAAATAGATTGTTAGGCGTAATTACTCACAATAGAATAGTTTATGAGAAATTAGCCATGGCCAAAAATGAGTGAACATAACTGGCTAGTTTGTATGTGAATCAGAGAAAACTCAATAAAAACTAAGTGTTATTGAGCAGGTATTCCTTATTACGGCTCCAGGCAGCACGGGGGATAGTTCCTTCCATAAGTGCTCCAAAGGATTAGCAAAAAGCATCAGTTCATACACACAAAAATCATACATAATTCATCAGATTTCCTGAGAAGGGCAGTCTTATGGTAATGAGTTCCCAGAGTTCATAATCTTCCTCACCTGTCCACTAGTTGAATCCTCCTTCTTGAGCACAAGCCAGGGCCCCTTTTCTGATGTAAACTTTTGTAACAATCATTTGTGTACTAGAGGTGTCTCCTTGATGTCTGGAGCTTTGTCTCCTTAATGTCTGGCAAGATGTTCTCTATTTATCAGCTTTGCTCGGCAAATAGCTAAAACCATCCTTGCAGGGGAAGAAAAACTCAGGAAAAACGCAAGTAAAGTTTTTATGTATCTTAGTCAGGGGTTGTCAGGGGTTTAGCTCTTTCATATGTGAGCGTTAGAGAAAATAACACAGCTTTTGATTCTAAGGGCATGAGAAAATTGTATCTCTGTCCTGAGAATTTAACAGCATAGATCCTAAAAGGAGGTAGTAATCTGTAATACAGGAGGGTACTAGCATAGCCTAATGATAAACTGGACAGAGCAGTGGTCATTCATTCCTACATAAGCAAGAAAGGCACAAAGTGTGTTGTTATTCTACTGCAGCAGTAGCAGGGCAAAAGTGAACTTGAGTGTCACCCACAACTTCTCCTCTGCATACCTTTTGTCCTCATGTAAAAGTAACTTCCCCATTATTGCACAGTTCCTGGCTCCTCGGCTAGCTTCCAGACAGATACACTGGGCAACAAGGAGTTAGAGGGGGACCCGACTTTACTCCTTGCATCAAGGTATAGGGAAGTGCTCCCTGCTGTAGATGCACACAGTGGGACTAAGCAGCAGGGGGCAAGCAGGCTCCTCTGTGCTGCTCAGGGAAGAACAGCCTAACCCTGAGACAGATGAAGTGAAATATCACAGCAGTGTTATTAGACCTTAAGCATCAAATGTCATGCAAAAGAAATGTGACCAGAGTGGCCTGGGAGCAGTAGTTGACCGTCACAATGCAGATATACTGGCCCACCTGAGAGTTGCAGCCTGAAAGAACTGCTAATTTAAAGAGTATTATGGGAAGTTCTCACAGGCTAGAACTGAAGCTGCAAGCTTTGACCAAGCATGCTTAAAGAAGGAAGATGATCAGACAAACTCCTGTGTGCCTCCTATGATTGCTGAGAGGAACTGGTGAAGAGAAAAGCCATTCAGGAGGAATAAAAGCTCATGGAGAGCTGTTTTTCCTTTGTTTCTCCATAAAAAAACCGCCATCTGCATGCAGTAGAAGGTCACTTAGACAACTAAACGGAGTGAGGAAGAATTTGCCTCTATCCATAGGAAAATGGAGAAATAATGGGGAAAAATTGTGAAGCAGAAGTATGTCACCCTAGGAGCTAAAACAAGAGTGCTGTCTGCCCATTGCCACACAAACTGGATGCTTACTGGGGGGTTGTCTGGCCCCATTTTCCTGTGATATCTCTTGCTTCCCATGCTGATTAATCTCAAAAGGAAACAGTTGTTAGTAATTTTTCAGAGATTCTGTTTCCTATTCTCAGTTTTCTGTGGATCCCCGTTTGTCATTATTCTCAGTAGTAGCCTTAGACTTTTCTAAAGATGCTTTTTCTTCATTTCTGTGTCCTTCAGACTTGGTGGGGGAGCTGGCATTGTTCAGAATTTCTGTTATGAAGTGCCTGGTCCTGGGTGGCCCCACCATGGTCAAAGCTTTTCAAGGACAGAGGAGAAGATGGTGTGCTTCAATAAAATAGTATTTTTGGTAGACGAGACAAAGGATGGGAAATCTGTGTGTTACTCCTCCTGTTTTGTCAATCAGGAGCTATGTTGTTAAATTTGCTGAGAATTGACTGCAGGTGCTCTCATTTCACATGCAAATTGGTGACTGTAGGGCCATCGTTCCTAGGATCCCCTCAGATCCACCTTAGGCAAAAAAAAAAGCCCCCAAAACTATCACAACCTTCAAAGAAGTCTCTTCATTTCACCCCACCAGCAGGAAGCTCTGTCCCTGTAGGATGGGGGAAGACCATAACAGGATATCATAAGATTAACAGCCTTAAAAAAAAAAAAAAAATTGAAACACTGAAAAACAAAACGTGGAAAATATGTTAAAAATTTCTCAGGATGCATCCCAAGTGGGACTGATAGCACTGGTTTCATTTTGAGCACCCATTTCTTTATTTTGAATTTACTGCAAAAAGGTAACAGCTGAGGTGCAGTTACTGCATGGTGTGCACATAGATCCCATCTGATTACACTTACGATGAACTTGCTTTAAATTTTCAGTGAGAGAAAACAGAAAAACTTCAGTTTCCATGATGGCAAAAGTGGCTGTTGGTGGTGCTGCCTTTAAGTATTAATCAAGCTCTCAGTCTTTGTTATCATATTGTTCTGTCCTAAGAAGTATAAAGCCAGCGAGCGCACGTCTCGTCTTTTTTGCGGCTAATTCAGATATTGAGTGGGATATTTATGAGCTGAAGGACTCCATGTTACTCTTGTGAGACTTCAAAGGAGTGAGCTGGAACAGAAGCACTCTTTCAGTTCTCTTTACCTAGCTTCTGGAAGTTTTTGTACTAAGTGAAAGACCATTGTTTCCCTTCCCAATGATTTAGAAACAGAAATGCTTGCACTCCCTTAAATCAAAGCATATCCCCAACAATATTGCTTGCTTTCATGGCATTATACATATCATGAAGTGGGTGGTACTGAAACAAAATTTGGAGCTTCCAAACCCCCTTGCTTTCTAACGCTCTTCACCGAGGTGGAAGGCTTGGTGCAGCTGGGTAAGGATTCCAAGATGAAAACTCAATAACAACAGAGCATTATTTAGAAGGCATTCTTTATTGCAGCACTGGGGATCGCTCCACCACAAATGCTCTGTGGGACTGGTCTCACAAAGAAGCTTAAGTACAGTTTAACTTGTGCATATTCATAACATTTCTCAGAACTAATTATAATATTCAGTACTTTCCTAGAACTCATTACTGTATGCTAATGATTTTGCAACATGCGTAGTTAAATTATGGTGGGGTCTCTTCTCCCTCTGGTGGTCATCCACAGTCTTCCTCACGTTGTCCTTTCTTTAATCCCAACCTGCGCGCATGCTCAGTTGTCCTTTGAACATTTTTTTGTGTCCCCTGGTCTCGTGCTTTACTTGGGTGTTATTCCAAGTTCCTGTTATTTACATGTGTCGGTATGTCTATATCTTCCAGACACCAAAGATCACACAAACTGTTCTTCCTTGACACACACATATGATTATGTTCCCTCTATCTTAACTGGTAAAAATGTTATTCTCTAACAAACAATGTAAACTACAGACAGAGGATATAAGATCAAATAGTTCTAAAAGACTAAACTACATAGTTTAAAACAACCAGGCTTACATGGTAAATACAAGAAAATCGTAGCCCTATCATCAGGGCAAGAGAAAGAAGAAATATTTCATGTCAAAATAGCTGACCCAAGATAACTGCTTTAATGCAAAAACCCAGCAAGAAGCATGCTTTTACCTGGGTTTAAATCTTAGCCCTGTCAGTACCGAGCAGAAATGGAGCTGCTTGAGAAATAGACACGAGGTCCTGAACAGCTACCTGGAAAAAGCCATGTCAGTCCCTTTGGAAGGGCATAAAAGGCTGGACTTTCTTGCACCAAGAGTGTCTGTAGATGGGATTTGGCAATTAGCTGATGAACTGGCACAGCTGGCAAATGTACTCTGACCAGTCCGGAGCTACTGGGAAAAGTGTCCTTAGCATTACTGATCATTGATAATGAGCAAATCATGGCCTTTGGAGCACTGGCAAGCCTCTGGCTCCGCTCTTGCCATGCAGGAAAAAAAAAAATAACAAAAAAAAACCCCAAAACATCCTTTGCTTGATCCAGAGGGTGCTAACAGGTCTACTGATACAAAAAGTTTGAAGGCTGTTCACTGCTCTCCATCATGATGCCTGTACAGTGTGAAATGAGTACACTGCCACCTGGGTTAACTCTTGAGATGTTACTATGTGTGGATAACTTGGGCTAATGTTGTGTTGTTAAAATACCTTTAAGGACTAATAAATGCTATTGGGCAGTGTCTTTATATTGGTGTTTGTGAATAGCCCCTTACATGCAAACTTTCGGAGTATATCATTAAATGACACCTTTGGGTTTTTTGCCTCTGAGATATGTCTGGTGAATCCTGAAAACCCCTCATTTCACAAACGTTTTGACACAGCTTCTCAGTGATGTGCTCAAATGTGCTCAACTCATTACAAGCCAGGTGAGCTTTACAATACCTTGTGTCATATTTGAATTGGCATGGTTAGGAAAGTATGTTTTGTGTTTAAGACTTTCAAGGGTAGGTAGTTAGCCTTAGTAGTATAGTAGTACTTAAGGTAGTGATGCTTTCATTAACCCTGTTAGCATGAAGATGAGCCGGTGGTGAGTGCTCTTGAAGATCCCATTTCAGAAGTTGTGTTGATCCCCTGTTGCCTACTGGATTTTTTAACAATTTCAGCCACTTCGGCTAAATCTCAACAGAGGAGACTGCATGACATAGAATCATAGAATAGTTTGGATTGGAAGGGACCTTTAAAGGTCATCTAGTCCACACATCTTCAACTAGATCAGGTTCCTCAAAGCCTTGTCCAACCTGACCTTGAATGTTTCCAGGGATGGGGCATCTACCACCTCTCTGGGCAACCTGTTCCAGTGTTGTTACACCTTCATTGTAAAAAACTTCTTCCTTGTGTCTACTCTGAATCTACCCTCTTCACTTTAAAACCATTACACCTTGTCCTATCATAACAGGCCCTACTAAAAAGTCTGTCCCCACCTTTCTTATAAGCTCCTTTTAAGTATTGGAAGGCTGCAACAAGGACTTCCCAGGGCCTTCTCTTCTCCAGGCTGAACAACCCCACTCTCCCACCTCACAGGAGAGGTATTCCATTCCCCTGATCATTTTGTGGCGCTCTGGACCTGCTCCAAAAGGTATGTGTCTTTCCTGTACTGAGGACTCCAGAGTTGGCTGCACTACTTCAGATGGGGTCTCACCAGAGTGGAGTAGAGGACACAATCACCTCTCTCAACCTGCTGGCTGTGATTCTGTTGATGCAGCCCAGGTTACAGTTGGCTTTCTGGCCTGCAAGCATACATTGCCAGCTCATGTCCAACTTTTCATCCACTGGTACCCCCAAGTTCTTCTCTACAGGACTGCTGTCAATCCCTTCATCTCCAAGCCTGTATTGATACTGGAGGTTGTCCTGACCCAAGTGCAGGACCTTGTACTTAACCCTGTTGAACCTCATGAGGTTCACATGGGCCCATTTCTCGAGCTTTTCCAGGTCCCTCTGGATAGCATCCCATCCCTCAGGTATGTCAACCACACCACATAGCTTGGTGTCATCTGCAAACTTGCTGAGGGTGCGCTTGATCACACCATCTATGTCATTGATGAAGATATTAAACAGTACTAGTCACAAACAGACCCTGAGGCACACCACTCATCACTGATCTCCATCTGGACATTAAGTCATTGACCACTGCAACCATCCAGCCAGTTCCTCATCCACTGAACAGTCCACCCATCAAATCCGTATCTCTCCAATTTAGAGAGAAGGATGCTGTGGGGACCATGTCAAAGGCCTTACGGAAGTCCAGATAGATGACATCTGTAGTTCTTCCCTTGTCCACTGATTTAGTCATTGAAGTCCACTAGGTCAGGAAAGACTCGCCCTTGGTGAAGCCATACTTTTTAAAAACGCATTTTAAAAAAGGGGGAAATTTTTCCCTTTTTCTAGTCACCAGGGACTACACCTGACTGCTATGACTTTTCAAATACCAGGGAGAGTGGCTTGGCAACTACATGAGCCAGTTCCCTCAGGACTCTGGGATGCATCTCATCAGGTCCCATAGACTTATGTATGTTCAGTTTTCTCAGGTAGTTGTGAACCTAATCTTCTCTTACAGTGGGAATGACTTTGCTCCCCCAGTCCCCACCTTGCAGTCCATCCATTCAAGAGGTGTGGGAAGAGAGGTTGCCAGTGAAGGCTGAGTCAAAAAAGTTGTCAAGTACCTCAGCCTTCTCTTCATCCATTGTTACTAGTTTGCCAGTCGTATTCATCAAGGAGGATATGCTTTCTTTGACCTTCCTTCTCTGGCTGACATACCTATAGAATCCCTTCTTATTATTCTTTGTATCCCTTGCCAATTTCAGCTCCAGCTTCCCCTTGGTCTTCCTGACCCCATGCCTCTGTAACTGGACAGCATCCTTATACTCTTCTCAGGATACCTGTCCCTGCCTCAACTGCCTGTGCATTTCCTTCATGCCCTTTAGTTTGACCAGCAGGTCTTGATTCAGTCATGCTGGTCTCTTGCCTTCCTTTCCTCATTTCTTGCAGCTGGGGATCAAGAGCTCTTGCGCTCTATGGAAACTGTCCTTGAAGATCTGCCAGCTCTGTTCTGCTTCCTTGTCCCTGAGTGCAGTTTCCCAGTGGGTCCTATTGACTAACTCCTTCAAGAGCTGTAAGTTTGCTTTCCTAAAATTCAGGATCCTGACTTTACTCTTCACCTGACCTGCCGGGGATAACCTGACTGAGGAAGATGAAGTTGGCCTTGACAGCATTCCAGTATACCCTTGAGAATATGAAAGAAGAAGTGGATGAAGAATGTTGTAAATAGGTTTGAGGAAGTGATAAGAGACTGAACAAGTAAATACCGCAGAGCAGAAACTTGGCAAGAGAACAGTAGATAAAGTGGGAAATACAGTAGGAGCTCCAGCCAATCAGTATGTGAATAGAGGCGAATGGACAGAGCTATTGAGCAAATAATTTTAGCAGCCTTAGTGCATGAACAGGTGGACAGTTAAGAAAGGTTATAAAAGTGTATGGTTTTTTCTGCTGTAGCATCTCGGCCATCTTGGCTTTTGCAACTTAATAAAGACTGCCTTCTTACATATATTTTTGTCGTTATCCGTCCCTACTGTGACACTGACCCGTATCCCTCAGGACTGCAAACTCCACCAGTGCGTGATCTCTACAACCCAGGTTGCCTCCAATATTGATGTCACTGATTAGCTCACTTGCATTGGTGAGTACAGTATACAGGTCCAGTATCTCACCCTTTCTGGTAGGGCTTTCTGTTACCTGGCTGAAGAAGTTATCCTCAATGCACTCTAGGAGTCTCCTGGATTGCCTACAGCTCACTGTGCTACTTTTCCAGTAGATGTCAGGGTGACTGAAGTCCCCTAGCAGTATGAGGGCCTGCAAATGCAATGTCTCCTGTAGCTGCAGTAAGAAGGCTTCATCGATAGACTGCCCTTGATCAGGCAGCCTGTAGTAAACATCAGCCACAAGGTTCCCTTTGTTGCCTTGGTCCCTAATGCTTACCTGCAAGCTTTCAACCTGCTTGTGGCTGTTCTTCAGACAGCTCTTCATGATCTATCAATTTCTCGATGTAGAGGGCAGCGCCTTCATCCCTCCTTCCTCGCCTGTCCCTTCTGAACAGTCTTCAGCTGTCAAAAGCCACACTCCAGTCATGGGATTCATCCCACTGAGTTTCAATAATGGCAACTAGGTCGTACCTTTCTAGAAGCACAGTGGCTTCCAACTCCTATTTGTTGCCCATGCTGTGTGAATAGGTGTAGAGGCACTACAGCTGGGCTGTTGGCCATATCACCGTCTTAGAGGAACACACCTTCCTTCCTTTGAGGTATTTCACTGGTGTTTCCCTGCTAGCTCCTATTACCTTAGGAGCCCCTGGCTCAACTCTGTAAGACTTCAAGTGTGCTCCAATGTATCCAGCACATCTCAGAGCAACAGGCTGAGGGCCTTCGCTAGCACCCCGTCCCTCTAACCTTGGCGTGTCATCCCATAGCTTGTTACGGAGAAGCCTGATGTTATTCTCTTCCTTCTTCAAGTTAGTTTAAAACTCTGTCAATGAGCCCCACTACCTAGATGATGAGCGAAGATCCTCTTTCCCCTTTGAGAAAGGTGAATTCTACACCAGCAGGTCTGGTGCCACGTAGACCATCCCATTGTCAAAAAACCCAAAACTGGGGTGGTGACACCAGCCATGGAGCCATGTATTAGTAGACTGAGTCCGTCCATTTCTTCTAATGTTGCTGCCCACAACTGGAAGGAGAAAATTATCTGTGGGCCAGATTCCCTTACCAACTGCCCCAAGGCCCTGAAATCTCTTCTGATTGCCCTTGGACTATGCTTTGCAACTTCATCATCACCCACATGGAAGAATAATAATGGGTAATAGTACAAGGGCCATACCAGTCTAGGAAGTTTCCTAGTGATGTCCTTAACAGGGGCCCCAGGGAGGCAGTATATTCGAGCCTCTGTTCCCCTCAGAAAAGGGAGTCAACTACAACTATAACACATCTTTTCTTCCTCATGGAGGTGGTCTTGATACAGGAGGTAGGCATTTCTGACCCTGCCAACTCCTCTGGTGTAGATGGACCATCATCCACATCATCCGTTGACTGGCCTTCCACATCCAAAGCCTCATATCTGTTGTACAGAGGCATCTGGGAAGGTGAGGTAGGCAAGTAGGGGGTTTGCCTGCTGCCCGTAACATGTGAGTGACTCTGTTTGCCAGTAGTTCTTTTCTTGGGAAGTTCTTCTTGTGACTTACAGTTCATTTACCCTTATAAGTAACGTGTTTTCATCCCAATTTTTAATTGATGATATAAGCTACAGAGATAAAGGTCTTTGAGTACTGTCTTTGATGTTATTCTTCAATGTACAGCAGATGACATAAAATGAAAAATTATTTCCTGGTGAGAAGAATCATCCAGGCCTTTTGCCCCTGAAAATACTGGAGTGAACTCACTCTGATGAACTTGCTGATCACTGGACTGATCTGGGTCTACTGAAGAACAAAAATATGGACAGCAAGGGACTGTATAGATAGAGAAGCTCTCTGATGATAGTAGTAATGCAATGAATGTCAGCATGAAAGTGATGGGAAAAAGATAAAAATATCCCTGTGGTAAGGATGCAGAATGTGATTTTTTATGAGTTATATAACTTGGTTTATTTGGGAGTTTAGATGACTCAATTTTGATGAAATTTAATTTTCTGATAAACTTTCCATTATTTACAATGTGTTCAGTGGTCTCTGCCTGGAGGCAAGAAAACCAAATCTCTTGTCTCTTTTCCTTCCAAAGGCAAAGGAAAAGAGGTACCCATCTTTGGAACAATATATAAAGACTACCTGACCGGCAGTTGTGCTAGGAAGGAAAGACTGGGGACCACTAAGTATAGCAGGAATGAGAACTAAAGAAGGCTCTTTCTAGACTGGATATTTTTAATTTGATCACTGGATTTACATGCCTGTAAGCCAGATGGATCTGACAGGATTGGATAGTCTGTAAGTCTGAGTTTCATTCATCAGGTTGTGCTTTCCCAGTTTGAAACGCTTCCTTGGAAGGTGAAGATCAGTAATCCAATTGCCATCAGCTCACACATCATGCCAAGATTTATGAAGCCTCCTCAGACACTTATGTGCACTTTTCGTAAATTCAGTTAGCTGTCATAGTTGAACTCTGAAAAATAAGGTGAGGAGTAAAGAGTGTGAGAAGTTGTTGTACTTCAATCCTAAACAGCATTGGAGAGTTTTCGATGTACACAAAGCAGTCAACTCCTGAATTTACTCTTTAAATTTCTGGAAGCCTTATTACATCTCAAGAGTCCTAGGAGTAGATGGAGCTACACCAACTCCAAAATAGCAGCTCTAGTCTGCACCACAGTAGTTACTGTCATGACTGTAGTTACAGTACAAAACAAATGGAACTTGGGAGTTGGCACACATAGGTTTCCCTATAGTGTCTGACTAGACATAGCTACAAGAATGAGGTCTGCAAATCCCACTGAATTCTTTGAAGCCCATATGTTACCTGAAGGGGCATTAGAAAGAAGCACCTGTTCCTAGGTGGAGAACTAGCTAAAGCACCTTAAGTCTACATGTGACAATCTGTATCCAAGGCATACGTTGGCAGATGTAGCTTTAAGCTCACAGGGGGAAATGAGGTTGTTGAGCAAGGGGAGGTTTCTTTGCCCAGTAAAATTTTGAAAGTTCCCTTTGTGCTGTCTAGCAAATTTTTCCATCGCTTTCTACAGAGTAAGTGTATGTTGTAATCAGTGTGCTAGTTCATCAGTTCCTCTTTCTGCTGTGAATAGCAGTGGCAGTTACATGTGGTCATGTGGTGAAGGCAGCTGGCGTGGGACTTACCGGGGTTATTGGGAGGCAATCACTGATTGAAGACTGGAGAGAAACTGAGCAGGTACCTCAGGGGAAAGCACAGTTCACCTTGGTGCTGACATATGCGCACTGTCACTAACAAAGCAGCTTGCGATGTCTGCCCTCAAATCGGGCTGGAAGGTGCTGAGACTGAGCAAAACAGAACCCCTCAGAGCTCACAGGTCTGGTCATGACTGCTACAAAAGTGGGTTCATCTCCCAGGTGTTGTTCCATTTCCTGCATGTCCAGATTGTCCCTTTGGCATTACCAAAGAAACCAGCCTTTGCTAAAGGATAGTAGTCATGCCCGAGGTTGGGTGTAAAATCTATAAAGCGTTAACAATGGGACTTAGCCATTAAGCCCCATCATCTCTCTCATCCTGGGAGCCAAGAAATGTTGCAGCATCACAGTGGCAAAGAGAATGTGCTGTTCTGTCTGGATTTGGGCTGCAAGAATAAAACTTTCCCTTTGCCCAGAAAAAAAAGAGTTTGCGAACTTTTAACTGAAGGAGGTAAGCAATGGAGAGGGAGACAGGCTTTCAAAAGAAGTGTGTGGTGGGATGGTAAAACTTAAGCAAAGCAAGTATGTGATATCCAGAAGGGATCCGAACACTGATTGGTTCACATGTCACAACGAAGAGTAAGAGAAATAAATCTGCTTAAATGTGGGCAGATTAAGCAGTGGCATTAGGGAGACCCAGCATGTGTTTCACACAGATCCCCATCCCTCAGATGCAGGAATTCAGCTCCATCTCTCTAGAAGCTCCCTCTTACCGCTCTGAAGCCTTCATATAATCCCTTAGCCAGAAGCCTTCCCCAGTGTGTTCTGCAGACAACAGGTCATTTTATTTGGGGAGAGATAACTGATTGTCACAGAATGTAAACACCTCACTTCTAGTCAGGACTCAGCTCCTTGTTGCTTTTCCTTGCTTTTTCTCTCTCATTACTTCTGCAGGGCTACACATGTTCCCAGGAAATGGCTGGGGAGCATGATCTCATTAGAAGCAGAGAAATCACTTTTTCTGTTCCGTGGTACACTTTTAGACAGGAATTCCAGAGTTCCCTTCTGGCACATCAGAGATAGTTGTATGTGAAGGACTCAGCATTCTGTTGCGGTGTACCCTATAGTTTTATAAGGTGATGTAACTTTTTGCGGTATCTCTAGAACTCTCATCCACAGTTTTTTGTGCTTAAGGAATGGTTTCTCTGTCTGCTTTGCAAAGGCAGTAATGATTTTGCAAGGCATGAGGCAGAGGAGGGTTGAGACTTTGGTTTCACTGTGGAGCTTTCTCAGAAAAATTCTACCTAACTCTCTTTGCTGATACTTAGTGCAGTAGCAGCCAAATTTTATGTTGTTAGTGTATATTAATGAAAAACATATCCCAAAGAATACGGCATTTTACGAGCCTCTGCACCTCTCTCTGCCTAATTGAATATGTCACAGAAAAGTGGTTAGCTCCATTTAGAGCTACTGAGAAGTACCACATAGTAAAAGATTTCAATTTTTGAAGGTGCTTCTATTAGCCTTGAACAATTTGAATAGTATTATTTGGATCAAGTGCTGCATGATTTTTTTAACTCAGAAACATCTATACAACTTGAAATTTCATTGTTCTTATTACCATTTTCACAAAAAAAAATGCTGCAAATGAAGATGTTTATACATATAGTCAATTAAAGAAAGTTTTGAAAAACCCCAGCCAGCAAGTTATTTTTAAAAAATTGCTTTTGAATAAGCTATTTGTGTTTCAATGAAAATAACACCATAGGAAGTCCACCACATGTAGTTCTATATATTTTCTGCAGAATAACAAGGTTTTTCTTGTTTCTGAAACAGTAGCTGAATGACCGCTAATGTTCTAAAAATCAGAAACACTGACATCAGTAAAATAATAATCATCAATATTAAGCTGAATCTCTTACCAGTATAGCTAGTCTAGACTTAACAAATGGTAAAATGCCAATTAAAAGGATGTTTTCTTTTCCTGTGGTGTTTTCTATATCCCAGCATGGCCAACTTCTTTAGATTTGGGGTGTTGAAAGCACTTTGAGGGATGACAAATTTACACGTTTATTGTTCAGTATCTCAGTATTAAAACTAAGTCATTGTTACAGCAATGCCACAAACAGGAGGGAGAGAAAGCAATCTCGTAATTGTAGCAAGCCTTGTCTGAATATGTGTCTTCTTGAATTTGAATGCTGGCATAAGCAGGAGTAAATTGTTCTCCACGGGTTACAAATCTCTCCTATTAAAAAGGTAAAGGAGAACCATGGAGGAAAGGGTGGTTTGGGAGAGCAAAACAAAACCACTCTTATCTTCCGGACCCTCTGTATTCCAGCAACACATCTTCCGGGCAGAAGTCAGCTCTCAGCTAGTAAACTCATCTGAGCAACTTTTTTGGTCTGCCAGCTACTGAATTGAAAACTAAGAGCTCTCCTGTTGTGTTGCATCATTTTTCTTTCTGCTTCAGTTGCACTTCCCTATAGAACAATGAAACGCCAGGGAAGTGATTTTCAGAAATGCATTGGTAGCTATTTCACGGACATTAATACCACACGGTGGTGAGGGAAGAAGGGACAGGGAAGTGTATGGAGAGAATCACATTACCCAAGGCAATGTGGTAAACCCACATACTGGGCACAAGCCAGATTTGAAAATGTGCACATGAGGCAGAAGGAAAACTCCCGGGAGTTTCGCCTGCCTTCTGTGAGTAATAAGTTACTTATTATCAGGTGGTCTTGTAGCAACTCACAGTCCTTGTCCTGAGCTAGACTATCATGTTCAGCAGTTTGTGGTCTGTGACCTTCTTTGTCTCTGGAAGGGAAGATGACCTTGTCATTAGCAAGTCAATCTCAGCATTAGAAGACCAGAGCTTAAAAATGCTTAAATGATTCACAGGTAGGTGTTTTCCTGATACAGTCACCTAGTTCTGAGAGCTCCAGCTAATAGAGCGTCTTAACTGAGCAATGATCTCTTGAGCAGTGTGTTTCTGAGGAAGTGACTGCTGCTTCCAAGACCCAGCTGTCCACCCCTGAAGCAGAAGAGTGTGGGAACCATGGGCTTCATTCCCGCCTATGGATTATTAGTTTCTGACTGTGTTAATAGTAAATTGTAATCTCAAAAGAGTTTTTGGGGAGGTGAGCTGGTTAACATGCTGATTTAAAGTTTAATTCAACTTTATCACCTATTTTTCATTGCCAATTTGAGAAATTATGCCCTTCTGCTTCAGCTGGGTATTTTTATCTCTCCTTTAAAGCAGATCAATTTGACAACTTCAAGAGGGGTTTGTAAGGCCTTGACCAGAAAGGAAATATTTTCATACCTCAATATGACATGATTTTTATATTCGCCAGTAAAGATTTGTGCTTACTGTTGAGTAAAAATTTTGAACATTTTTAAGACATCAATATGAGCAGCAGTGCCCCTTTGAGCATTTTATTCCTTTGGGTGAATGAAGCAAAACCCCTAAAGCTTTCTGGGTTGCTTCTGCTGGTTCTGATCATAATGTTTAAAGCCCATTGCTGCCTGATTATACAGAGAGCAGAGCAGATCAGAATGATGCTCCTGAGCTGTAGGTGATGGAAAAGCCATCTCTGTAATGGGTGGTGATGAGAGCCTTTCCTTGTTCAGTTTAGTTAAAATCAGGCACAGCTCTTTTGATGAGATGTGGAGTATGTTTTTGGTTTTTCTGCCCTCCATAGAATGTCCAAGAAGTCTCATGGCAGCTAGGACCAGCTGCTGAAGTCATGAGTTTTTATGAAGGCCTTTCTGGCAGCCACATTAAATAATGCCTTTAGTCCACATACCAGCTCTTTGAAGTAATTTTTATATCAACACTGTAGATGGGTGATTCATTGCAGCACTGGCTGCCATTTAAAGGCTCCTACAACAAAAGGCTCTTCTACTTGTCAGTGGTTTTGAGTTTGCAGTTTCTTTTCTGCACAAGCTGATGCTAGTGTGTAGGAGAATTACAGAAGAGAGAGAAGGAGGGAATATTCTTTCACTCCCTAGGACTCGGTCATAATATGTTTTAACACCAATTTAATTTCTTTACATCTTACTACTGGTTCTAGCTTCCAGGCTATTAGAATTCTCCACACCTGTGGCTTCTTTGAAATGACCTCTAAAAATTAGTGTCACCAAGAATTCATCCTTCAATGACTGATATCTCAGTCCAAATGGGCCCATATTATGTCATTCAGCAACGCAGAAGGACAAATTCTGTTCCCTTTTATGTGCATCACCTGCATGCCTTCAAGACATGGTGGGAAAGCTGTAAGTGTAGCAGAGGATGTGTGCAGGTAAATGAAAGAATCTATTCTGTAGAGTGCGGAGAAGGTCTGTTGGTAAACATTTCTGGAAAGAAATCCCATAAGGCTCAAGCAAGGAGGTTCGTTTTATTATAGTCATGCTATATTCTTCTCCATGATGTTTATTAAAATACAAATTCTGTGGTTTTCACCTCAAACTCCATGGTATTGTAGAATACCAGAATCCAGAGTAAGTTCCTTCTCTAATGTTAATTAATTAAAACTATTGGGATGATCATTCACTGCTCCACTTTGCTAGCATTGTTTTTATTTCAAGAAGCTGTGTCCTACTGGTACTCTGCAGCTCGTCTTGATGCTATGAAGTCTGGTGGTTGCAGTTGTAAAGGATGCTCATAAACACTCTCCTAACTGTTAGAAACTGTTTCAGGAAGTGTTTTTCATTTCTGGTTCTATCTTTTGAAAGCACACTGAACTCTGTGCACATGATGATGCCCTTACTTTGGAGCTGTGGATTGTCTAACAACTACATAGAAATAAGCTGGTTTTGCACTGAAGGGCTTATCCTGTAGGAAACTGAAAAAGGAAAATGGGGGCATAGAAGGGAAATTATGGACATACAGCTACAGAAAGCATCAGTGACAGAACCAGGAAAAGAATTCATTAGTTCATTAGTACTTTAGAGCTATTATTAGCTCAATAGCTCTTTAGAGCTATCATTAGTAGAACCTTCGTTAGTACATTAGAGCTATCAATACCCATCAGCAACATTAACTCCAAGGTTTCAGGAAACATCTTTCCTTTGTGTTTCCTGACACATATTATTCAGTTATGTCTTTCTGCAGTTCTGTTTTATATCCTCCGCAGGGTGGAAAAGGCCCGTGATGTTTATAAAACCAGAGTCCACTATTCTGTCATATACTGTAGGAAAACAGTGTGTACTCACCTACCTGCCTTTGCTTTTGGAGCTGCTCAATATAGGCTTGGGGTTTTTCTATGTGGGCGACCCAGAGACTTTTAGCAGACTTTCATGCATAAGGATTTCACACTGCTCCTTGCTGGCATTCTTCCTGTTTGCTTACAGCACAGCTGTACAGAGCTTAAACTGCAATAAAACAGTTTAGTGGAAACTGTACATAATAACGTCTGATTTCCTCTCAGGAACTGCAACCCTCTTAATTATCTGCTGCAGACTGGAGTTTTGTTGTTGCTTTTGTGGTTGGACTTTTTTTTACCCAGTCCACCCTTGTTTATCCAAATGCCCTCTCTCCTTCCCTTTCCTAAAGCATAATATTTGAGGACATTTCTTAAGAATTGGGAACCTTCTTAGAGCTTTGTGCTGCGTTAGTCAGAATACTTTTAATCTATGTGAGCAAGTAACACAAAACAAGACCCATATGTCCCTGCCCATACACAGACAGAGGAAGAAAGGGAAGGAGACCTTGGAAATGGGAGCCAGTGTCAACTGTTCAGTGAAAACTAAATCCCTTTTGGCTTTGATCACATCAAATGTTTATGTTTGCCAAGGGAGGCAGAAATTTCTGCATGGCTATGTAGAATGCCACCTGCTTATTTGGCATCATGAATTGTGTCTAAGCCTACTGTTAAATTAATCCTGCCCTCCAAGAATGGTAATTAATTTTGCAGGAGGAAGTACTCTCCTACACAGATTATCCTGAGCAATCTTCACATATTTCTCAATTTCTTATTTCTTAATCTGAATTTAGGGAAATTCTCCCCTATGCTGGAAAAAAAGAAGGTATAGGCCAGGCTCTTAATCAATACGATAATTCACGCTCACTCATCAGAAATAGAGAGCTATGCTGTTATATAGTTGACTTTGACTAATGGGTAAAAGTCTATGTTGTATTGAAATTCTCTAGCTGGAAGCAAATAGAAATTATTTTGTGAAAATATTTTATTTACCTTGAAATATGAAAGATAAATCAATTTAATAAAAAATAATAAAATCTTTTTTTCCACATGATGCAAAACAAACCAGAGTAGATGTGTTTTGCCAGCTGCACTTTCCTGTGCCTAAAACAAGGCCTACTACATAGGCTGGGAGAGATATGAGGGTGCCATGGATAACACCTAGAAACTTCCTTTCTGCCTCTTCCTTCTCCCAGACAACTGACAGATGAGCTGGAATACCTTGATGTAAGAACAGGGTTATTTTTGCATGCTTTTTTTGAGCCTTAAAAGTGCACTTGAGTCATATATATATGTGGTGCTTCTTATAGCCATGAAACAGGTAAAACCAGATTAAGGAAACCTTAGATTTTTTTTACAAAATTTCTTTCAACAAAAGGAAACAAATGTTTTGATGCTATAACATTTCTGTTAAAATCTTTGGAGCTGGCAAATTGAACTGAATTGCTGAAAAATGGCAGGACAATTCTGGCTTTTGTTGCAATATGAAAGGTGAGTACAGTGTTACTCTAATAACCTAGATGACTGGAAATTGTGGCACCGCTGATTTCTAGAAACTTGTTTTCAGATCCTTTCATAATAACTTCTGTGTTTAACTATTGTTGAGTTTCTGAATTCTGACACTGTGGCTGTAGCATTGTTTTAAGTACAAGAAAGAGGCAGGAACTAATTAAAAAAAAAAAAATTATATTCAAGCCTCTTTTTTTAAAATTAGCCTTCTGATGAACTTCTCCTAACTGCCTCTCATGCAGTAGTGTTCATCCCAGCATTAAAGTCAGAGGTGACGAGAAACACCTTACTTTGCTGAGGTTATGCTCTGATAAAGTACTACAGCTCTGCTAAGTAGATGACAGTAAAGCAATAACGTCTAAAAACTATTGTAAATCTGAGGAAGAAATTGCACTCTTTAGCGTAAACATCCTTCCTTTCAGCCTGTGTCTTACAAACCTGTACTCACGTGCACCATCTGTGTAAATGTTTAATGAAAGTCTCTCTTGGCTCAGCTGCTAATAGTGTTCAGTGCATGCATAACAGTTTGCAGAATCTGAATGTTGTTTTCTGGCCAAGTGCTTTTTCTTTCTATTATGCTATAAGAGTGGGAAAAAGCAAACTGCCATTGAAAGCTAGTGATCTGACAGAGCAGACGAAAGTTGCAGCCTATTGTGTGTGTAAAAGTATGCCTACAAAACCATATTTAGACAAAAAAATTAAGTATTCACTATTTATTCTGTTTCAAGAATGGCTGTTTTGTAGCCATTTCTGTTGCATGAAGTAACATTTAAAGATTTCAAATTACTGTTACTTAATAGAATGAAACACTGAAGAGTCAAACGGTGTCAGTATAACCTACTAAGCCTGCACTGTTTCCTTTGAGATTTTTGTGTGTTCATTTTCTGTCCATCAAAAATATTTACTCAATGGCAAGTGTTTGCAGTCACAGAGAATAAAGGCAGAAAAAATACAAAATCAAAATATCAGTTTCTATCCTCTACCTTACCTTTTTTTTTTTTTCGAGAAAGGAAAGTCTTAGCAGATTTGTGCAGGGACAGATGCCTATCTAAATAGACAGTACATAGCCAGGGCTTCTACCTGTAGCTGGAGAAGGTTCTGTTTTGCATAGTTGTGTTTTCTGCCTTCTATGTTCTGCCTGGTGGACAGTACCTCCTGCAGTCTATGAGCTCAGGACCTGTTGTTCCAAGCTATCTGGGAGACATACACCATGCTAAAAAAGGGGTTGAAGGCTGAGTGACAGCTATTTTTCTTGCTTCAGGTGTAGTAGCTGCTCCATTATGTGTGTGCATGTGGGGGTAAGGGCTCCAGGAAGGTTTTATTCTGCAGAGCTTTGTAATTCTCACCTCCACTGGAAGCTGGAAGGGGACAGCTGGAGACACAGCAGGCAACCTTCCAATTAAGTGGAGAGAGTAGGAAATTTTCCAGTGACACTTTTTTCCCCTCTTGATCTAACAAATTTGCAAAACTGAAAACTGTTACTAAAAAGGGTAGTTTCTGCAAAAACAATCTGATAACCTTCTTCCAGGGAGAGAATTGAAAAATATTTGAGATTTTCTACTTAGTTATTGCTGAATTTAAAAATAAATAAATAAATAAATTAAGCCAACCTTTGTTCTCACACGGTTAATTTATTAAATAAGGTTTTTTTATAATACATAATTTTGAATTTTAAATTTAAGCTTTTAAAAACTATATAAATAAAATTTTCAGTCTGAAATATGTTTGGGACTGTTGGTTCATGAACATGGATTTTTTTGGTGTGGTTTCAAATCTGTGTTCTGGTTTGGGAGGGATTTTCGACATCTTACAAATACTTGCAGAATAGGAAAGCCATTCCCTATGCAGTTGCTGTGGCGACAGTTTTGAAAATGTGGATCCATACCCTGAAACTTGACAGAGGTCACCCACCAAATCCCTTTCACATATGCTGTCAAACTGCTTTCATTCATAATAAATCTTCATTTTTCTTCGCTGACCTGCAACTGAACTAACACCTTAAAGGGATAAAGGCATTACTTTCTTAGTTTTCTGGACTTCTCTCCATTTTCTTTGTCTTTTCTGTTCAACTGTAAGCCTACTTTGCAGCACGTAATGGTGGAAAATATACCAGCTCCCTTGCCAAAATAGCAAGCACAGAGAAATGTGTGTGCATACTCTGTCCATACATCAAAACAAAAGCTGTTGTTTGTGAAGTCTTTGAATCCTTTGTGCACTGGTTGTGGGTAGAGATATCTGAACTCTAGGCAAATATTTTGAGACGGCACTGTCAAGTTTATTAAAAATCTAGGAGGTATACCAGGTTTCCTGCAAGTCATCTAGTACAGAAGCTTCTTACTATAACCAGTGCTTTGAGGTTTGTTTAAGAGCCATCAGTGTTGCAGGTTAAAAGGATTCATTTCCTCCATGATGTGGTCGGTATGGTTGGAAGTGACAGAAGAGAATGTCTTCCAAGCTAATAGATCATCCATTATACTAGAGTCTCAGACTGTTTACATGCTAGGCACACGCACACAAGAGAAATAAACCAGGTGATACAAAATTTGGAGCTTCCAAGCCCCCTTGCTTTCTAACACTCCTCACCGAGGTGGGAGGCTCGGTGCGGCTGGGTAAGGATTCCAAGATGAAAACTCAACAACAACAGGGTGTTACTAAGCAGGCATTCTTTATTGCAGCGCCGGGCAGCACTGGGGTTCGTTCCACCATGAGTGCTCCTATGGGTTAGCAAAACACATCAGTTCATATACACAAAAATCATACATATTCATCAGATTTCCTGAGAAGGGCAGTCTTACGGTGATGAGTTCCTGGATATCATTTACATAGTCCAAGCATGTGCAGTAGGCTTAGGGTTAGGGTCTTTTCACCCTCCAGTGGTCATTCATAGTCTTCCTCATGCTGTCCGCTAGTTGAACTTTGGGCTTCCTTTGTCCATATATAGTCATTGAATGAGCTCATCAGTCCTTCGGCCTTGGAATATTACAAGGGGTTGGTTTAAACTATATCCTTGGGTGCTTATCTTGGCTGAGTTCATGTTATCAGTGACTTACACAGCAAGCCTGATGAACTTACTCAAAGTCTGTTTAATCTTGTCAGGTAAGATGTTACCTGTTTATCAACTCTGCTCAGCAAATAGCTAAAACCATCCTTGTGAGGGAAGGAAAACTCAGGAAAACAAAGACGCAACTAAAGCTTTTATGTATCACAGTGAGGCCTTAGTCAGAGATTGTCAGGATTTAGCTCTTTCACAGGTGCTAGTATAAACATTAAGCAAACGTGATAGGATCATTTTCTCATTTTGATAACCGATTAAAATGGAGACTGTTTTGTCCTTGTGATACCTGAGTACAAGACTCTGCAGTCCAAGGGCAGTTCAAAGCTCTCCAATTCCAGTTCAGCAGTTCAGGGAGGGTTTATGAACATTCCAAAATTCAGAAGGATTGGTTTATTTGTTTTAATACGGGACTTTGTTTTGTTGTTTTGTTTGGGGTTTTTTTTCTGAAGATTTTCTTTGTTTCTGTTTGCTCTTTCCTGTTATTTCTCAAAACAGTGAGTCTGTTTCTTGTGGCCCAGATCCCAATTGTACTGCAGTACAGGGAAAGATGTTCAAAGCTTCACTGATCAGAGATCAGGCCTCTTTGTCTGGAATAGCAAAAGGTAATCTGTGGCTGCAGTCAGCCCTCCAGCAACCTTTCCGAGCTCCAAGGATGGCAAAGTTTAATGCATAAGGGTTTTTTTTGGCGGCCTGTGTGAGTGTAGTGAGTCCACAGAACATTATTATTCAAACCCTTAAACCTGTGCCAGACTGTTAGTGTCTTAATACTTATTCAAGTGTCAGGGAGTGCTGGTAGATACTAGGGTAAACAGGAGGCTGTCAAAAAGGAAATTAAATTACCATTCACAGGGTGATTGTGCAGTCTGTCAGGCAGCACTGGAGAGGATGTCAGGCTGAAAGAAGAAAGGGTGGTGAAGCAGGAGAAGTTGTAAATATTTCCTTGTCTTGAGGGAGTGAGAGAGAATTCTCCAGCAATAGCAACCTTAAATCAATAACTACACAGAAATAAAGTTCCCAACATCCAGATTTGGTATAATGCTACTAAAGGAGGGGTTTGGGGCTTTTAAAGCTTAAGGCATGTGGCATTGACACAGTCTGAAGCATTTGCAGTTATCCACTAGGAGCAGAAGCCAGATCACGTTCATCAGCACTCCCATTTGTCCTGTATTTGTACATCACATGTTTATCACCAGACAAGGTCCTAAATGGGAGGTTTTACCCATAGTTAAAGATAGTAATTGTGCAAGGTATGTTATTTCTTCTCTGTCTGCTTTGCAGTTATGCACGCTTCCCTATTGAAGTGAAGTTTTCTACTTTTGTATGAATTTTGGGTTTGCTAACATTTGAATTAAGGGTTGTGAAACCATGCCAAACTTTGGGCAGTGAAACTCTGCATAGCCTGTTTGCTGATGAAAGAGGAATGTACAGAAACTGCAGGAACTCAAAACAGCAGGAGCTCCCTCAAAGCTATACATACCAGATAGACATCAAGGAGACAAAGCTCCAGATATCAAGGAGACATTAGGGAGACATCGAGGCAAAGCTATCTACACATGCCAGATGTTAAGGAGATGCCTTGCAAACATCTACGGGATGGATTGTTACAAGGGGTTGCATCAGAAAAGGGGCCCTGGCTTGTGCTCAAGAAGGAGGATTCAACTAGAGGACACCATGAGGAAGACTATGGACAACTGCTAGAGACCCTCGAAAGACCACCGACCCATTTAGTTCTGCTTGATAGAGCATGCACAAGTGGGAAGGAACCTATGTAAAACATTTCTGGGAAATCATGAGAATAACACCGCCTTTTTGGGGAAAGATAATGAATGTATAATGTCTACAAAATCTGTAACCATGAGACCAAAAAGCGCAGTCACCTTTGTGAAATGACTTGTATGTGTGCCCAGCTGTGTAATGAAGAATGCCTTGCTTTCTAATGCCTACAAATTGGTTTTGGAGAGTTATTGATCCGGTATTTCAGTAACATCCCAATCCACAATGTTCTGACCTCCCAAGCCACAGAGGACTTGGGGTTCAGGATTCAGTTCTGTTCTTGATGTTAGATGTTCACGTGCTACATCATCTGCCTCTGAAAATGCCTCAGTTTCTTTATCTTTAAGACAATGTGGAATACTTTTCAAATTTTCAGGTAGCTGTAAAGATTTATTAGCTAAGACACATTGGGGAAGTTTTATGTAAATGAAGAGGAAACTTAACTACTTCAGTCTGGACATTTTATTCCTTCAGGATTCAGTGAGACTCTCAGGTAAGAAGCAGCCTATAAAATGCCCTAAATGAAAGACTTGCTGCTTGTCCTTGAGAGCTTGAATATGCTTTTCCAACATAATTTCAGACTTATCTGGCTTAGTTTACAGATACCTCACTCTCACACTGGCCAGACAAGGGGAAAGGTCAAGATAATCCACAGTTAGATGTGATGAAAGAGAAAGTGAAGCTGATTGTCCTCCTTAGACCAAGACAAGCCATTGGTATTTTCATCTTCACTGCTTGCTTCACGCAGAGTTTTCATAGGAAAGAAAGCAGGACTGTGTGATACCTTACAAGGGACAGCCTCAGGACCCATGACCAATGCTTCAGATTGGCTTGCTTTGTCATTTGGGAGAGAAAATAATGCTCTTTGAGGATGTCAGTCTTTCCCTTATGTTCACCATCCATGTCAGTGCTTAGCCTTGTCATTCTCAAAGATGAATGGCTTTAAAGATTTTATTTCCATTTTCACACATTGATTGTCACCCACTTAAACAACAGAAGTACAATGTCAAGCTCAAGTGTGTGAAATGACGGAATGGAGTCCTCCTTTCAGATTTCTCTGTCTCTGAAGCACTGGCTCGTGGACTGCGATTCAGGAGTTGCATGTTCCTCTCTCTAGCCTGCCAGAATTAGATACTTAACGCACCCTGCTTTGCTCATCTGGGCTGTGCGTAACTCCTTTGCAAATGGCACTGAGCTCCAAAGGAGATACCTCCATTTGAGAGAGTTCACCTGCTGCAGAAAGCACCAGATGTAAGATTTTAGGATAGTGCTTAGAAATCCCCTTACTTTTCCCATCTTGATTTAAATATCAAGAATTCTAATTAGTGAATAATAATAGGAGAAACTAATGATTATATTGGGAAAATAAGTCTCAAATGGAATAAATGATCAAATATAAAATCTGTATTGCCAATGCTGCTAACATACTCCTGTAAAATTCCAGACCTAAGGTAGTCATTAACCAATAATCGGTTAGTGGTTAGAAACAAGGACAGTCTGTTGTAGTCCAAGATGTCTGCAAGACAGGATTATGGTACCCATTGTGTATAATCTTTGAATCATGACCAAAGTAGGTACGAGCCAAGAGCCTACGCGCCAAGGACATGTTCCTTGACCAAACAAGGAGTGGTCGAGACCTCCGACTCACGGACCATCTACCCAAATTATACCACCTACTCAAAAGAGAACAATAGAAGACTGCAGCAGAGGCTGAGCGCTAATTTACATCAGAAGCGAGAGAAGAAGAACCAATCTTCAAGAGGATGAAATTAAATATGCATTGTATAGACTAAATATGCAAGAATTTAATATATAAATATTTGTTGATTGCAATGTGCAGGCAGACATCTTTGGGAAGGATCCCATGTCCACAGTGTGCACAATGCACATCGTTAATAAAGGATGTCTCTACTTATCTAACTTTGTGTAGATAAGTTTTTCTTACCCACTGCAACCCACCTACAGTTTAATTTTTGCTGTAAGGTAGGGCCACGAAGATGATCAGGGGGCTGGAGCACCTTTCCTATGAGGACAGGCTGAGAGACTTGGGGTTCCAGCTTCAGCCTGGAGAAGAGAAGGCTCCAGTGAGACCTTACAGAGGCCTTCCAGTATTTAAAGGGGGCCCTTATCCCCTCTTGTTTCAAATATATATAGTATTTGAACCTTGCACATTTTTGTCAACTTTTTTCCTCCTTTTCACACTGTGTGTTGTGTTTGTTTCTGGCATGGTTTTGGTAGTGGGGGAGGGGGCTACAGAGGTGGCTCCTGTAAGAGGCTTCGAGAAGCTCCCCTGGCTCCAATTTCAGACCCACCTCTGGCCATGGCCAGGCCAATGGTGCCTCTGCAAATAACTCCATTTAAGAAAGGAAAACCTATTGGGCAAGGTTCTTTGTGAGTTTTTGTTTGAGAGTGGGGGAGAGGAGGGGGATGTGAGAGAACAACCATGCAGGCATCCAGGTCAGTGAGGAAGGAGAGGGGGATGTCTGCTGGCGCAAAGATTCCCCTATGGCCCCTGGTGGGGTGGTGGGCTGAGCCCCTGCAGCCCATGGAGATCAACGGTGGCCCAGAGGTTGACCTGCAGCCTGGGGAGGACCCCACACAGGAGCAGGTGGCTGTGCCTGAAGAAGGCTGTGATTCTGAGGAAGCCTGCACTGGAGCAGCCCATCACTGGGAGGACAGCAGCCTGTGATAGGAGCCTGTGCTGGAGCAGGGGAGGACTGCAAGGGCCCCTCTCCCAGAGGAGGAAGGAGCCGCAGAGGTACCTTGTGATGAACTGACTGCAACCCCCATTCCCTGCCCTGTGCAGGTGTCTCAGTGATTTCAGGAGGAGTTCTGTGCACAGGTTTTAAATGTATGCTGACATTGACAGACTAATGCTTACTTTTGAATTACAGACAACTGTCTTCAAACTTTAAATCCTTCCCTTTCACGCATTTGTACTGAGAACTGTATATGTATGGGATTCTACTGAGTACCTTTTGAAATGCCAGATATGTTGTGCACTTTTTGTATAACACAACTTCTCTACAGTGAGTTAAATAGTACTTTTCATTTACCTTGACTTTCCTTTTATCTAAAACCACTGGTTAATTTTGGCAAGCATTAATAGCTCTTAAATGATTTGTAACCTGGTTTTAATATTATTCTAGTTGAAGTTCAAAATGAATAAACATAGGATTTAAATGAAATCTGATGTCTTTCTGCTTCATGCGGGGAAGTGCTACAAACTACAGGGTAAGGGTTGATGTATTTGCAGAGCAACAAGTTTTAAAATGAAAAAAAGAACAGGTATTGGCTGTTTTCATTCTTCTTTGATGATCCTTCGGAGTTACAGAAGGCAGAAAGCAGCTAGTTTAGCCAATTGTTTCACATTGCTCTGATGGAGAACTGTCCAGACAATTACTTGCTGAAACAAGAGAAAGTGTTCTCTCTTTATGTTTAATATTCAGCATCATTTAACTCTTTTACAGACCGTACTTGCATGATCTAGCCAGTAAAATATTACTGGATAAACTGAGGGAAGTGGTTTCTGATTTATCACTTGAAAATTATGAATATTTGGCTGGGGCACATAGCACAACCAGCACTGCATGGGATCAGTATAAACCCAGAGATGGGCAGGTAGGTTATTTTGTGAGTAGATAGATTTTCAACCACATAATGGAAATTAGTCCACAATAGAAGTTGCATAGAGTTAACCAGCCTATTCTCAGTATTCCCAGGCATGGTGATTTTTCTAAAGCTTTGTTTCTTCAAGTTATCTGGTGCCGTTAAATGAGCTTTTTTCCCCAGTTCTTTATAACTTCCAAGTCTCGTGTCTTGGAAAAACACTGGATAGTAAGAATATGTTGATTTGAAGCTTATCGGCTCAGCTACTAGTCACCAGAAAAGTAAACAGAAGTATCTTTAAAAAATATATTCTTATTCTATGTAAGTATTGAAATTTGGGGAGTTAATCCTGCTTCTTCAGCAATGGGTATTGGCACTGCTGTTTCAACCTGCCTTTTCTGGAGTGGGTCTGAAAGCCCAGGAACCTGAATACAATTAGCCTGAACTGTAGTTTGTTTGCATGCATGGGCTCAGAGATTTCCAGTGTCTACTAGACACGAAAATCTCCTCTCTCCTAGAATCCAGTTTGTTTTGAAGTAACACATTCAGTTTTAACGTTCAGACAAAAAATATGTTTTTATAGTAATAATGGAAATGAGGGGCTGTGGATGAAATTTTCCACAACTCATCCAGACAAAGCAGAGGCAGTCCAAGTCTGTAGTCTGCATTTCTACTACAGCAGATGGCCGCATGTAAAAGCCCAGCCTAGATGCTAGGTTTCATGCCAGCAGATCCAGCCATGGGACCCAGGCCTCAATTTTAGAACACTTCCTGCACAAAACTTGTTTAGAGAGCACTGGTCTAATTGGTTTAATCAGCCTCCATATAGATTTTTGTTTGTGCTTAATTCCTTTAATCTGCACTGCTGCTGTGAGCACTACCATATCAAAAACGCAAAGAATAAGTAACCAAAGATTCTGAGCAATGCAGACTGGGCATGTTTTGCATTTGAAACGTTGACTCCTAACTGTACTTCTTACCTCCTTAAAATTTTTGATCTCCTCTCAACTCTTGCCAAGTTATTCATAACCACTTGCACTACTGCAAATGAGGCCCGAGCAATGCCAAGAACAGCAGACAAATTACCTCGCTTGCTTAACGTGATACTTGACTACAGCGCATTAAGCTGTAGCATTTGCAAGTCTTGCAGCAGCTCAGCGTTGCTGATTCATGCACAATGTGTCATTTACTCCACCATCCATCACTCCTCTGAGGTAGTCTGCTCTGCTAGGGACCCCACAGGCTGCCTTTGCTCTTCTCAGCTTGCACCAAAACAAACCAGGATAAATGTGTCTGTACATGCAGTTACTTCAGTAAAATATTTCTGCTTTAATCACAGCTCGTGTCTGAGAGTACAGGAGACAAGGGGAGGGAAAAACAAATGTTTGTCCTCAAGTCTGAGAGGGATGAAAGGAAAAAGGGAAAACCCTTTATCTGGATGAAGTCTAAATCTTTTTCTAGTAGATCTCTTGTAGGCACAGCAACGAGAGTTGAAGAGAATTGTAGGGGTAAACAGGAATCAAGAAAGTTAAATAGGTTTTTTGCACTGGGAAACCCATCATAGAGAGGAAACGGAGGTAGAAACATCACAGAGCAGATCCTGAGGAAGATATGTAACACCATCCTCTGACATACTCACCAAAGTGGGAAAAGGACCAGGATACATGGGTAAGTGCTGTGACCTCTGACTTGGCATTGTGTCGTCTTCCTTCAGAAATAACATTGCAATGTCATTTTGTTAATCTTCACATTATATGTGACATTGTGCAAAGGCACAGAGAGGGTGTTTCTGTGAATCCAAAACTCAAAGACTTGCAAGTAATTTCTAGACTCCACAGTGATATCACATGTGGTTTAAGTCCAAATTCCAGAAAGGGAGTTGTGTGGGCAAAGGCCCTTTGTGTTGGGGTCCCTTTTAGTATTAGTAATCTTGCCAGCTCAATTATTTTAAAAATAGATTTTTAAAGTTTTTTTTTCTAGAGACTGAATTTAAAGAAATGGAAATGCAGGTAAACAGAATTTTGTGACTGCCTCCAAAGTCATCCTAGCCAAAGGAACTCTGGATTATGTGCTCCTTCTATGCTTCTGTGCAGACAGTAGCCAGAGGCACCTGTCTTTTGAGCGTTTAACTACCGGGGACAGTTTTTCTCCAATTAGTGAAAGATCTGATGCATGTAGCTAGCTTCACATGTAACATATAGGCTCTGACCTTGCTGCTGCCAATTCGTTGGAAGATCTTGGCTGGCTGTTCTGAGGGGTGGCTCCAGCTCAATGCCCAGTCACAGTCAAAAAAGGAAATGGAGCATAGATTGGGAATTGCTAGGAGTGGATGCAGAGCAGGGAAACTTGGTGTACTGCTCTGTAAATCTGAGGTTCAAATGCGCCTTGAATCGTGCATGTGCAGCTCTGTTTCCCGCATCTCAGAAGCTTTAGAAGCACTGCAAAAAGGCTGGTGAAGGATAACAAGGATCATCAGAAATTTGGACCCTGTTCATAGAGTGGGTAGAGCTGGACTTCTCAGACTGGAGAACTGGTGACTCAGAATGCTATGCAAGAAGTAGAGAAAACTCAGAGTGCTCTGGAGAGACTGCATAGGAGCAAAATGTTTGTCACTCCATGCAAGAGCAAGGGGACATTAGATGGAAGCTCGTAAGCTGAATTCAAGAGAAACAAAGGACAGTGGCTCTCTGAGGAGTTGTAGTGGGTCTGCACAAGTCCTTTTTGAAGACTATTGTGGATGGGCTGCAGGGGGAACTGGATGAAAGAGAGATCTGCTGAGGGTCAATGAACAGACAAACAGCACTGGGCTCAGGAAATCCCCTGTGATGAAAATACAAGCCGGGAGACTGCTTGGAAGTATCATGTATGCGTGTCCTGTTCTTACCCGTCAGTAAGCATTCCCTTTAGGACCGCTGCCAGCGGCAAGATGCAGAGACAACCAGTGCCTGCGACATCTGCCCGCTGGCGGTACACGGAGCGGGTTTGGCTAAGCCGCTCCAGCAGCCTCTCCAGGAGCCGGCTCTGCAGCCGGGACTGGCCGTGCCCACACTCCGCCTCCGCAGGCACCGGCGCTGCAGCGCGGGCGCCCCTCGCCCTTCCCGCGGCCCCGGGGAGCGGGCGGGGGCGGAGCGGGGGAGCTGCGGCTCCCGGGGCTCCTCCTGCCGCCCGGGGAGTCCCGGAGAGGGAAACGGCGGCGTGGGGAGCCGAGCCGTGCCATACCGTGGACGTGCGTGTCTGTGGGCGGTAAAGCAGCGGCTGGGACCGGGAGCGCCTGCGGCCACTTTCCAGGTACGGTCCCGAGCGTCTGCGGTGCTCGAGTGTGCGTCTGTCCATCCATCCGTCCATCCATCCGTCTTCTTGCTAGCACCGGCAGGATGGTCTCTTTCCTCCTGGTGTTTATCTCCTTACCAGCTACACAGTCCTGTACAGCCAGAGCTGCTCGTTTCTGGGATATCAGGATAGTGGGGAGGGGAGAGAGATTTCAGCCCAGCAGAAAAAGCTCTTGGCAGTGCGGTGGTTGGGTCCTTCTCCCTGTCCCCTTCCCTGTATTAAGATGGCACAGGGTCCTAAAACTGCTCGATGTGATCTTTCTGTGGCTATAACACTCAGAGAAGCTTTCCCTGTTTTTCCTTAAGCCCATTGTTTCAGGTGATGGCTGCTTTTTTGGATGGGAGGGGTGAAAAAGCACTGATTTGCCAGATTGTGGTTGTAGGGCTGTGAAAATTTGGTGTATGGGAAGGACGGGGCGGGGGGGGGGGGGTGTCACCCAAGTGTGTTTATGGACTTCTCTTTTGCTGGGCATCGGCTCTGTGTGATTGTGGTAAAACTTGAGGCCCCTGTGCTGAGTAGGGTGGGAACAGTTCAGCAGCAGCAGGACAGTAACGGCTGTTAAATGACCCAAGACCAATGTTTTGCTCATCAGCTATGTCTACTTTGTTGTGCTTAGGCCAGACTGTAAACTAAAGCAGCCTAACAACAAGCAGTGCCTCCCTGTCTGCCTGTGTATAGAGCTAAACGTAGCACGGAGGGATGAGGAAAGCTCTTTCAGAGGAGTTTCCCTTAACAGAGAGGAGGAGGACTGACCCCTCTCAATGGGGAAGAAGGGCCTGAAAAATCAAGAGCCATGAATAAAAAGGTACTCTGTACCTCAGAGAGACCGCTATCCATCTAAGCCAAGAGTGTTGAGGGGGTTGTTTTCAGTGAGATTACAGCTGCGGTGTGCTCAGATAATGTGCTATCTGTGGTAAACTGGGACTTGGGAAGGCAGGACTGGGTCTCTAGTCTGTCTGTTTTGAAAGCCAAGAACAAGTGTTTGAGGGATGGATCCCTCAGGCTTATCTTACAGCTTCCAAATGAGATGTCTTGCAGAGAAGCTGGTAATGAGCTGAAAATCAATGCTAAATATACCCAAGACAAGTAGCTAACCGGTGAGCTGTGCTGGAGAGACCTAATAGGTAAGACACAGCTCTGATTTTGGATTAGTGATGGGGCTATCACTCCTTGAAACAGGCAGGGCAGAAATGAGCCACTGTAGGTTTTGTTAACTCTTTGTAAAAGAGGAAAGAAGGTACCAGTTTATCAGGAGTTAAGCTCACAGCGGTGCCACACACTGAGTTAACTGCTTTTTTTATATGGTACAAGGAGTCCCCATGTTCTTCATGGTTTCTTTCTGCTGAGGTTTTTGGGAACAGCACAGTGTGTTGTTACCTATGCTCCAATTGTATGAGTTATCTAAACAGTCCTTGGGGGATGCAGTGAGTCACAGTAGCTGCTCATGGTCTGCAGGGTGAGCTGCTGTCCACTGTGTCAGAAATTACAGCCACAGTTCAACACTGGAGCCCTATCAGTGAAGGAATGTGAACTGAAAAAGCTGAAAACATGAGAGTTTACTTTTGTAACTCAGAGTACTTAACAAGTGAGTTTTTCTTGGGGTAAAGTTAGGAAGGACCTGTGTGTGGATCACATTGTCAGTTTGTGCTACACCGCTGTAAGGGTTTGGTGCTATGACATCTACTAGAGCTGACAAAATTGTTGGGCGGGATCTTTCTTGGTTACCTTTGACTACATTGCTACCTGGGCATTGCTGTTACCCTTGGAAAAGTACTACAGAGCTAAATGGTTAAAACTCAGTAGAACTGGCACTCTCAAGCGCCTCTGAAATGACCATTTGTGAAAGGGTTAAGTGATGTTTGGGGCCAAATATGCTTAACACTCCTGATAACAGAGATGCGTGGTGGCTCTAAGCTTTTCTGAGTGTCAAGCTCTGGGGGTCTTGTGCAAAGAGAGGAGGTGTAAGAAGTATTGCATGGTTCGCATTCCAAAGATTTGGCAAAGGGCAAGCTTGTGCTCAAGTCACTCGTGCACATCCTTGATGTGGGTGTGTCATCCTTTGCAAGGTGTCCCTGCTCAGTTTGTAAAGCTCCTTCTCTGTGATCATTCTCACCCATTTGGAGAGATGAGTGTCCAGCATTGAGCAGGGTAGCTGTCATAGGAGATTAAATTAAAAGTATAGTCTTTAGAAGACAGCCCTCGACTTTTGGAGACAGAGAATCCAAATCACTTATTTCCTTGTATCTTTATGCAGCATTTCTAAATGAAAACCTAATTTTGCCTTTGTCTTACTTTTCTTCAGCTATTTGAGCACTGTTCTGCTGTTCAATAGATGGTTGGGCAGTACAGGAAAAAGCTGTTGGTTGGAATAGGTTGCCTGTGTTTCAATGAAGGAGGCAGAATTTGTGGTTCCTCATACTTAAGCATCTTTTCCCAAATGTTAGTAGATACACAGGTGTACTCTGCAAGCACTGTCAAACGCCCTTTGCTTGGCGTGGGTTTGTAGGACAAGGCCATGTCATCTCATAAACACTTTACTAGAAAATGAGCTTACAAACAAAAGTTCCAGAGTGCATTTTGCAGCTGCAGCAAGGGTAATACATAGTTTACAAACATGAGGCAAAGACAAAAGCTATTACTAATTTCTCCTCTGTTACAGCTGCTGTGAGAAATAGTACTAAAAAACCCGAATCACTGGAGTGAGGAACATGAATGTGTGGTATTCAGTATGGCTGCAGAATTAGAAAACAAGAAGGATCATGGAAACAAAACAACTCAGTCTTCCTAGGTGGCTCTAGAATAGCATTGCATAACTCAGATCCACATATTCTATTTCATTTTTGATTCATTAAAATGCATCTTCTCCCCAGAGTAAAATATTCCCCAGGTCACCTGACTCTCCCATGGGGTCAGGTACTCTGCTTTGCATCTTGTCACATCTGGAAATAGGGACAGAAATACCAGGTTACACACCAGCAGAGAGATAAGAAGCCTGGGAAGCTGTCAGTGTGCATCAGCCAGCACGATGAGACATTTAGATTCATAAGCAGTAAGAGAGGATAGATATACTTGAGTCAGATTGGAGAGTGGGATATTTTCTGAGGTAATTGCTGTCATTGATACAAGGCCATGTGCTTTCCGTATGAAAGCAGTGTGCTGACCTGACAGTACCTGCCCATCAGGAATGCAACATGATCCTCCCTTAAACATCCTGCAGGGATTCAGACACTATTAGCCCGTGTTTACAATGATCCTTTCACAACCGAAGTTGGTATATGTTTGCTCAATACCATACCTACTGTGTGTTGACTTAATAGGTGTAATTGTTTCAAGGCAAAGGAGACTTTGACCCATCGATTGCAGACCCCAAGGCTTCACCTTCAGTAGAGCATGGGAACTGCTGCTGGGTCTTAAAGGCTGACACAAACCAGCAAATGCAGAGTGTGAGTGTTTTCTGCTATTGCCCTGCCTAGACTAGGGAAAAAGCTCTTTTTAGTCAGTTTGGCTAGACTGTTCTTCTCCTTGATTTCCCAAGGAGCCAGTCAAGCTGATTGGAGCCAGCTGTTTTACAAGTCACCAATACCTCACTCCCAGCTCTGGTATAGAAACCACTGATATTCAGCTCAGGTACAAAAAGGGTGTGTGGAAGGTATAACTGATCCAGATACAGATCTGTATTTGCTTTCTTAACTGCTAAAGTGGGACCATCCCTTTTTATCTTCAACCTAAACATTGGAAGGTGTATTTTTTTGTTGTTGTGATTTTTTAACTGAAGTATTTCTACTGCAGAAACTCTAAATATACTGCTTTCAACCTGCTGTACGTCTGTGTCAGTAAAAATTCAGTACTGTTCATGGAAACATAAGGTCTTAGTAAATGGAAAAACAGAGATTATGTGAACTGTTTGCCTTAAATCGGCATTTTTTTCTGCATCATCTAATTGGAAAAGAAGTATTTGGCAATTAGGTTTTAGGTAGAACCAGTTAAATGAAATTAAATATTGTTATTTAACACTATTACAGCTTGCTGTTGTAAACTATAACATGGCTGTCTATTATGATTACAAAAGGGAATGGTGCTTTCTTCTGAAATGTATTGTAGGTTTCACCAAAAAGGCCAAGCATGGATGTCTGCAAAGAGCAACAGCTTTTGGATTTGGAAGGTGTCTTGCTTTGATGAGGTTGAAGAAGGAACCATGACAAGAGAGCTTCATGCTTAAGGCTAGTACTGTGCTTCTGGCATTAATACAGTGTGATATACCTCCCGTACACCTTTTGAAAAAAAGAACCTGGAACTTAATGAAAGAAAATAACCCCACACTAATCCCTCTTTGTACTGTCAAGGAGAGGAATGCAGTAATGAGAAACTGAATGACTTCACTAAAGCCACTAAAGCCATGTGAGGAGCTTGTAGCAGAGTCAGAAGCAGATCCAAGCTCACAGCTGCCAGGTATAAGCACTGAAATGATGCTTTTTCTGTTGACTGTGAACAGATGTGTCAACAGTTCTTGATGAAGCGAGTTATCACTATGAACTAGTTTGGACCCACACTTATCTACTGACCCTGCAGATAGAGAAGATGTATCTTTTGGCCTTGGTCACCTGAGGTGGGTTAGGATTACAGAGGTTCACAACCTCATCACGTAAAATGGATCATGTTCACCAAGGTCAGTGGGAGTCTAATACCACATTGAAATCAGTGATGCTCTTCTGATGATAGTGTAGGAAAAACTGCTCCCATCTCTATTGACATCATCGGTTTTCTATTTCTTCAGTTTGAAGCACGCAGGAGGCACAAAGCATGCTATGGAAATGAGAGAGTGTCAGGGTTCTGATTCACTAGTGGGGATGGTGAAGTACAGATGACATCGCAGGTCCCAGCTTTCCACCCCTCCCCCCTTTCCTAGACAGCTGAGCCACTGTGAATCAGCTGCTGAATCACTCAGTTTACAGAGTGATGTTTTTAAGTTATTAACGCTGCTGTTCACTTGCCTTAAAACCCCTGACTGCAAACTGCAGCAATTCATCAGATGGTTGATGCACAGCAGCTCAGCTGTCTACTCAACAGCGCAGGAGGCTGGGATGGCAGCCTTTTCAGGTCTGTAGAGTTCTGCGCCTTGCTGGTGGATGGGAGGCCTGATGGAGCCAGTCTGCACCTGGCTGAATAGAGAGGTGGGATTTTAGTGGTTTATGACTGTAATATTTAAGATCCCTCTGTTCCCCACAGAGCAAATTGCAAACCTCTTCTATACTTCAATGGATGCAAATAGGGGAATGCTGTGTACTTCTAAAAACCCCACCCTGCTTCAGTAAGTTAAAAAAGCATAAGGCTTTTGTAGCTTGCTTGTGTTTTCTTTGCATTTAATATGCTTGTACTCTTAATTTCGAAGTTCTCAGTTTTACCATCAGCAGTTCTAGCCAATTTCTTAACACTTTGTGCTGGCCAGTCAGTAGTCTGTCTGCTGTTCCTGATGGTATTTGATTTTGAACAAAATTTGACACATAGGACTGAGGAGATCATACTCAGCTTGTGCATTGGTTTGGTTTAAACAAAGTGCTTGGAGGATAGTCCATTGATGAATTTTTCTAGAGGAAATAGACTTGGGGAGTAAGTTGTTTCTTAATATGATCCCAGTATTGGTTGCTATCAAAACTTCTTTGCTTTCAGTCTGGCTGGCTGCATATAAATTTTGGTAGAAAAGTGTAGCTACGTGCGTTGCCAGTTGTTTAAGTACACCATTGCATGTTTTGGCTGGTCTGAGGCCTTTGTGCATCCTTTTGCATTTCATTCATTCTGTAAATCATTCAATCTTTACAGAAGTCACTATGGAGCGTGCAATGAATCTAACTTTTCTAGAATCTCTGATGGCTTGTGACATATAATTACTGCTGTGCTAATCCATCATGTCACTTATAACAGAGGCTTATCCTGTGTGGCTCATGTTTTTAACTTCTCCTCTGAAACTGGAAAAAAAATAAAAAGATATGGGATTATCAAAGAGATTTACAAAGTTAAACCCCCCTACATTCATGGGAGAACAGCCTTATTTGAACTAAAAATTAAATTAAAATGTTAAAAGGGCATCATCCAGATGAAGAAATTGTCCATAAATTAAAAAACAACTTCCAAATGAACTTAACTAAAAGATTAATCAGTCTGTGATGGGGCACACTTCATATAGTGTCTTTTTCAATAATTGTGGCCTCCTAAGTTTTAACCTACAGATAGAAATCTCAGCTGCATTGCAATCATGGTAAGATACAAGTGTGTTGAGAAAGCTGCTATGTTATACATGTGGTCTTCTTTTCATGTTCTGTGTTTCAAGGCTGCCGCTTTTGTGTGTCCAGCAGTACAGACAAATTCTTTCATGTGTTTTCCTTGGGAGGAACATAGGTCTTGTTCTCTCCCTTGGCCTGAATAATTTTCCTGCAATTGGGATTTTTCCCATGATATAGTTTGCCTGCGTGTGCTTGTCTGGCACTGCAGCAATGCTGTGGCACAGCCACCCTCAGCATCATTAAACTCGCATCGCTTTTCCTGCCCCACAGAAGAGGAGCATGGGGAAAGGGTAGAAGGTGGGGTTGGTTCTTAGGGCTTAAGCAGGGGACATGGATTTACAGCACATTGGCATCAAGAGGAACTTGTTTTCTTCCCGTTTTCCACCCTTACAGATTTTGAGAAATTCAAGGCATTCTTAACCCCCCCTGCACTTTTCCTAATGCTACCAAGCATATACACAAATGCATTCATATCCGTCACAGTTTTGCAGTTCAGTACCCAAGGACTTTAGTTTTGAGTAATTCAGAATCCACTTGATTACTGTGCCAAAGTTCTCACACATGAGTGATCGGTCAGCAGCACTGCATCTGACCTTCCCGCATCATCAGCTGTGTCTATTTCTAGGTCCAAGAAAGAGTTCCTTTGCACATTCATGCAATGCCTTTCATTGAAATTCAGTTCCTGGTCTGTTCTTTGCTTACTGGGGTTTTTCTTTTTCCTTCGCAGCCTGTTGTTGCCTGGGTAGTTTTTTTATAACTTTACAGAATTGTTCATCCTCTGCTGTTTTAGTGGAAGTACCTCAAGGCTTAGTCAGGTTTGTTGTGCTCTGCCTCAGGTTGCCCTGCCAGAGACTGCAATTTGCTGGTCTCTGCTGTGTGCAAGATGTATTTCTACTGTTATGTCACTGTCCACCAGTATGACCTACAGATAGTTTTAGTCCTCCTGTTAACTCTGTGGTGGATTCCTCCTTAACCTTGCTCTCTATTTCAGGAAAAAGTCCATGTCGCTCCTCTTTCCATCTCCTATGTGGGTATGAAGTACTGTTCTATACTCTGCCTCTTACAAGATACTGTAAGAAGTATTTCTAGGAAGGACAATATATAGGGAGGAACTGTAAGTCAAAGTTGGTGTTGAAGTCACACTGCCAGAATTGTATGGCAGATTCTTCATGGAAGAATGGAAGCAAGAAACTTGAGCTGGGATAGTTCTGTGATCTTAGTTTCTGCAAGTAAGGCATATGAAATGCCAATCTGGGAGTTTCAGGTTTCTTATCTTCTCAATAGCTTGAGCTAATTTCACTTTACCTTTCAGTGCAAAAAATAAATGCTTTGTAAGCAAAGCAAACACACCCAGCTGTATGGAATGCAACCAGTGGCCTCTGTGTCTGGTATGCTTTTGTTTTGGGTAGCCTGGGTCATAGTCTAAAATACCCCACACTTTTCAAAAACACTTCAGAGAAAGGTCGATGTTGCTGGCAAGCACCAAGTCCTTACTTCCTTTATGTTACAGCTGAGGCTTATCCTGACTTGCTCAGACTCTCCCAGGTTGGTGCAAGATGTTAGGATTCATAGACCTTTTCCCAGCAGTCTTTTGTTTTGCCATACCTCAATTTTATAATGTCATCCTTAAGAACAATGGGGGATGGTAATCACCTGCTAAATGTGGTTTGGGGTTTCTGACTGTATGGTGAAGCAGCTCTGAGGGGATGTAATTGCACAAGGTTTTCATCTTCTATGAGGAGGTGTGACTTGGGACTCATAACAAATTCAGTCACAATTCCTCTGTTTGAGGGATGTTGTATAGGAGATACCTATACATAACAGAGGAGCTGAAAATGTTTGGCAGTAGCATTAAAGGCACCTTTCGTGGCTACTACTGAACCCCTCAGTGGGTGATTCTATAAAGGATATGAGCTGTCCATATTTTTCATTTTGTTTTATACACCTGCCATGCAGACTGATCTCTTTAATGTAAATGAAAATAAAAAAAAAAAACAACAACACAACCTTCCACTGTTGCTAGTAAACCACAATTTTTTTCTGTTGCTGAACACAGAGGTTCGGACAAGCAATTTGCAGCCTGCAAGCTACATCAGATTGCTTTAGATTTGCCAAACTGTAAACACTCAGCTTCTGCAGGAAATGGTGGGAGTTTGAGCACGTTGTCTTTGGCTCTGGCTTGCAATTTACACTGCTATTACTGGGGAGGTTGAGACTTCTTTCTTTTCAGAGGCTACTCAAAGTCAGAATTTGGACCTTAATGCCCAAGATCTCATGTTCTCCATAATGGTACTAAATGCAGAAAAAAAATTTTATTCTGCTTTCCACAAAGCAAACAGTTATCAACTTCTCTCTGTCACAGGAGAATATCACTGGTAAAGCCAGGAAATTATTTCATTGCTCTTTCCTTCAAGTCGGATCTTTAACAAACAGGGAAAAAAAAGCCACTCTTTTCCTTCTTAAGGGGGGGAAAAAAAAAAAACGAAAGGAAAAAAGAGAGGAGACAAATGTTTTCCATGTTAGTGACAGCCAAATGTTTCCAAATCCCAGTTAAGTAGTTCCAGTTTTAACTCTCAGGATGTTTTTCTCTAGAGTCATATTTCCTGTCTTTTTTATCTAATTCCTGCTTGTCTGACATTGTATTGCTGTGGTTTATCAATATTTTTAGGTCCCAAGATAGCTCTGCTCTATTTGCCAAGGCCTTATGAACCAGGTTCTCCTCTGTGACCAAATTTCAATTCCAGTCAAGTTATTCTGAAGACAGGGTTTGGTGTTACATATTTATCTCCTGAGCTAATTAGAAGTAAGCGTGCTGCTTTGTGTCTCTACCTCCATATAAAACACAGCAGAAGAGTCCAGGTCAAGGTAATGAAGGAGTCCTGCTGGAAAAGCACGTATTGTATGAATCATCCTGTTGACTACACTATATTTATCTCTGTCACACTTTGATATCATCCCTTTTCGTTGCATGGAGAACGTGTCCCAAGTCTTGTTCACTTACAAGTGAAATCCTGAGTGTCTGAATGTGGAGCATACAGAACATCTAGCTCATACAACTTGATGTCTCACTGGAGCAGAACTGAAATATCTCTATCAAGCGGCTTCCAGAAATAGATAGCAAACGAGTGAGCCACTATGTTCCTTTTGGAGTCAGATTTTGGGGCATTTTATTTTATTGTTGCGGATCAATATATCTGTTAATGACCTGATGCCTTTTTTCTTTCCTCTTGATGAGGCACTAAGAGGCTCTGTGTGTCTCAAATTTAGTTTTGTCTGAAGAAAGATCCACGCGGTCCTGCGAGTAATTGTTGTGTTGAGAGGGGACTGCAAGCTTCCAAAAGGTCTCGTTCCCTTTGGGAATTAGTTATTAGAATTTAAGCGCTGCCTGCTGACCTTCTACAAAGCCTTGTCCTGTAAGGGGCAGTAGTATATAGTGTGCATGTGCAAAATATGTTGGAGAAAAACCCTTCTGTGTTTCAGTTCTTACCATCATAGAAGTTAGCAGTATGGTGGAAGTGGAGGTTTTTCCCCAAACATTTTATCAGTGATGAAATGAGATGCTGCCTGAGTCTGCTTTAAGTGGTGAAGGTTATATGAAATTACTAATTGCTGGCTAGGCTGGCGAAAACCTCTGCAGATTCCAATCTCACCCTGAATTGGTCTGTTTTGGTTAATACAAGATCTGGATTGAAACAACTACTGTCCTTGTTTTTTCATAGAGCCAATGTTGATGTCAAGCTGTTTTGCAAGCACAAACTAGCCTTTCTCACTTTCCTTGTGAGGTATTACCTTGGAGCCACAGGGCTACAAATATTTGGTGGGTAGTTGTGTTTACACAATGTCCACTAGCACTTGCCTTTTTGCTGAATAAACTTTGCTGCAGTAGCTGAAAGACTCCTGAATTTGGTGCAAACGGGACATCTTTCAGTGCCAGTGGGCTGCAGAATATTTTGCATTTGTTCGGTCTGTGGTTTGCGATTGAAACATGGTGAGCTTGACGCAGTATGAAAGCCTAGGAAATGCTGCAGGTTTCTGTCAGCTTCTTAGTAACATTTTGTTTCTTAAACTTTGCCAGCCTTGCGAAGAGCCGGACAGACCAAGAGTCTTTATGCATCACAATGCTTTATTGTTGCAGAGCATGGTTGGGTTGCACCTGACCTGCCCAATGATTTGATCTCTCTTGTATGGGAACCTCGTTTTCTTCAGTCCTGCATCTCATGCTCCTATGCTGCAGCACATGTGTTTACTTTATTCTTTTCTCCCAGTTCATTGGGCTAGATGGAATTTAATTGCTGGTTGAACACCTGCACAGAGTGATTAATATCACTTTTCAGACATGGAGACTCCTCACTCTTCCCCATTTTGATGCAGATATCTTTTGGCATCTCACAAGGTGGGATTAGCACGGGTCATGTAGTCTGGGAGTCTCTCTTCACTGTCCCTCTCTGTCTTTGAAACCGTTTTTGGCTTTCTGTTACTGATTACTTACTGAATCCCTCAGTCTTGTGCTGGTTTGAATGCCTCCGTTGTCCGGACATGCTGCCAGCAGAAGCAAGTCTGTGGCTCTGTGTGGTGCTTCAGGTCCCCAGGAATCTAGCTAATAACTTAATAGTGTCTCATCTTGACTGAGCTCACTCTGAGAAGTGCTTTGTTGTGAGTTAGGGAGCACACAGATGGCAGCATGCTATTTATCTCTGGGCTGTCATCATTGCTAGTTTTTCTCAAAATGGGGTGCCTTCACAGACCGGCACTTCACTGAGGTCTGCAGCTTTAAAGAGCCTTTTCCCAAATAGGATTTGATGCAATGGAGAGAAAAGCGACGGCATCCACACTTACAATGATGGCTCAGAGATGTTTATGCTTTTCTCAGGCACACACACATACTCTGTCAATACAAGAGCACTGCAGCCTGTGGATATTATCTTCTCTATTTGATCTCCCTTGCCTCCCAGTTGTGGGGAGGATGGAAAACTATGTGAAATACCTTTTTGCATTTAATCTATCTGCTCCCTGAATGTGGCTGGCCCATTAGCACTCACAGCCCAGTGACTACTGTAGTAGAGTTAAAACCAGCACATATTTGTGGTTAAAACTGAGCACTAACTTATCTTGCAGTCAAGGCTATAAAACCCAGGTTCCTTAAACTGACAAGAACTGCTACTCTCAGAAGGCAGGGGAGGGGGAAGGAGGGTATAACTCAACTCTCAAGTAATCAGAAATATTTTATCTTTTGTCATTGTCACATACTGGGTCACCAAAAGAGCTCTTGGGTGGTCATAGCCCCCTTGCTGCCCACCCACTACTCTGGATAACTGAATAGCCTGAAGCATTGGCTGATTTTTTCCTTGGTAAGACATTTTTATTCCACAGGCACTGAGAGGCAGACTGATGAGTAATTGCTTTATTTTTCCTTAAATATTAAGAAATTCTAAAGCTGGAAAACAGAGGGCTGGATTTTTCACATGGTCACAGAGTTTGGAGAGAAGGTTTAACAGATCTCTGACTCTGCTATATCTTTGATATCATTGGTGAACTTGGACAACGTTGGTAAGCGACTACTCACGGGCGTATTTTTCCAAATTTCTGTGGAGCCACTTAGGGAGCAGTTGGAGACAGATGTGCTGAAGTGTCAGGCTGTAGCCTGGGTCACACCTGTCATACAGTGTGATTGGAAAAACCCAGCACTGATTTACCAGGGGGGAGTTGGGAAATTGGAGCTTTTAATTGCAGTTACATGGATTTTGTGTCACATAAGGAGACTGTCCTCACACATAACCTCTTCAGGGCTTCACTTCAGTCTCTCTCCCTCTGCACAGACTGGGTCTGTGTCAGCCTGTGACAGCCTGAACACGCTAGCTATGGACAGGACTTGCCCAAAGTTGTCAATGACCAATGCCACATCTCCAAAAGCTTTACAGAAAGTTTGAATTCCCAAAACCTGTCAGGATTCTTGTACACTCCTAACTCTTAACCTTGACCCCTTATCTGTCATTTAATGAAGAAACAGCAAGATATAAAAGAAGTGTCTGGCAATTCTGACAGACAGGCAGTGATGAGAGCCTGTGCTGGCCCTTTCCTGAGAAATCTGCATGGGCTGGAAGACAGTACAAGTTTCACTGCTGTGTGCAGGCAACCCAGTGTGTGACACTGGTTTTTATTCCTAGTGCAGTACTATCTCTGGAGTGTAGGAAGCCTCTTACGTTGCACCTTCTGGTAATTATCCCATATCTCTTTTGTGTGTCTCCTCAGGAAAGGATGCCACAGACCCATCCCTTTGCAGCTATGTTTGACAGCAGTGGCTACAACAGGAACCTGTATCTGTCAAAAGAGGACAACTGTGGAGGGCTTTATTACCATGATAACAACCTCCTTTCGGGGTCTTTGGAAGCTCTGATCCAGCACTTGGTACCCAATGTAGATTACTATCCTGATGTAAGTCTCTACACCCAGCTAACTATATGGCTAGGCCTGATGCATCTCGTAAAGGGGAACTTTAACATGTGCAAAAGCAGAATGTGTCACATCAAATTGCCTAGGAGGGTGTCCAAGTGACTGATTAGCAATGATAGGATAAACATGTGCCTCATGAGTGCAGCGTGCAGCAACTCACTTAACGTAGGAAGTCTAATTTATTACTCCTGTTGTGAGGTGCACAACCCTGGTGACTCATTTATAAAGTAAGTACATCGTGTGGCTTACTGTTTGATGGACTGTATGTATATTGGCCCTTGAAAATCTGTCAAACAAGCTGAGGAGAAAGGCACGACAACTGGCATGACAGGATGAATGTATGTAGTTTAAAAACAGTTTTTAATGCATATTTCCCATTGCTTATCTGAGGCTCACGTGTACCTTGCAATTAGCAACTGAAGTATTGAACTAGTACCACGCTGTTTGGAATCAGCAGAGGCCGGATATTAGAGCAGGACATTTGTCATCTGAAAATTTCTGGCCTGTCTAGATGCATCCGTGCATTGAGACATTTTATATAATACTTAGAAAAGAAGACTGAATGCTTGTTGAAAGGCTTCTGTTGAAGACATAACTTCACTTATATTCAGCTTCTGTTATTGTCATAGATCTATTCACGTTTCCAGGGTAGGACCTTTTTTAACTTGGGGCAGAGTTAACGGCAGTACAGGACTGTGCTTAAGCTACTGCTCATCCATTAACGCTTAATGTAAAATTTAAACATGTAGCAATTTAGACACCAGTTGGTCAGACGTGATGATTTATTCCAAGTCCCTAGAACTGGAACATTGTAGAATCTTTCTTGTGGGTGCCATAGATACTTAACTATTGGCAATGTGGGGAGTGGAGTGGATATTTTGAATATACGTCTCACAATGAGTTCAAATCATGATATATGGAAAATTAAAGCAAAATAAGGAGCCTGTTCTTGTAACCTCGGAATGAGTTACTAATTTTTATTCTGTAAAACTAAGCTATGTAGTTGCCTCTGCTTTCAGCCAGGAGACAAGCAATGCTATGAGAAATGAGCAGTATTTGAGGATTCTTAAAGGAAGTACAAGGTCATAGTATGTAGTTTACTGAGGTCAGACAGGCAAACACAGCGTATTAAAGATAGTGCATGTGGTAAAATTGAATCAACTCAACAATCTGGTCAACTGGCATTTTATTTTGTTCTTTTTCTGAAGACTATTTACTTTCACTAGCAATGTGGAAGCAGACAGGTTTTCTCTGTTGATATTCTATGTGGTTTGGACTTGCAGCATGAATTTTATTCCATTGTTGAGCTAGAAGGAGTTATGTAATCTGGTAATGGCTCTCACAAAGGTTTACTGTAGAGCAAGAGAAGATTGAAATTTTACTCTGAGTAGTTTCAGGAACTGAGCTTGTGCAGGAACAGGCTGTGTGCAATAGGAGAGCGAAACCAGCCCTGCCCTGCCTTGTTTTGGTTAAATCTTGCATAACTTGGCACAAGCACGAATTTATAATATTGATTCTGTAGCAATGACAAGTGTTAAATTAAATGCTTACTGCTGTAGTAATAGCTCTTGGCACAGCCACATCCAGAGTTTCCTTCTGCAGATAGTAAAGTATTAGAACCAGTTTCTTAGGAACGCAGTTTTAGAAAATATAAAACTGGTGGTAATTTATCCCTTTCTCTGTCTTCCTCTTGTTTGCAGAGGACATACATCTTCACCTTCCTTCTCAGTTCACGCCTGTTCATGCATCCATATGAGCTCATGGCCAAAGTCTGCCATCTGTGCATTGAGCAGCAGAGACTAAGTGAGCCTGGTCTGGACAAGGTAAAATCCTTCATTCTCAGGGACTCCTGTTAGTTCCAGTCAAATGTCTCTACCCTGCCCATAGCATAATGTTCCCACTCAAGAGAGCCCTCAATGGGATTAAACAGACTGAAAACCCGATATAAGCAACTAGAATTTGACCCTTTATTCCCTGACAGTCATAGTAAATTTCCACACTTCTCAACCTGTTCTCTGTGAAGACTGTTGCTGCTGCTGCACTGTTTGTTTTACCAATACATGGGCCAGAAACAAACGTGCTTGCTGTTAATGACATATCCTGCACTGCCCTGCAGTGGTTGCTTTTGTTTCAGGGTTTCGAACATCTTGAGGTATAATGCCAAAATGTTGGAAAGACATAACGATGAATTAAGAACGTCAGTGGCAATTACACAGACCTGTTGCCATGCTTAAGCTACACTCTCAACTACAGTCTTTGCAGAGTGGTTTAGGTTGTTGGCCACTTTGCATGAGAATACATGATTTTTTTATGTATCATGCTTAGAGTTGAAAGAGGGAGAATGTGGACATTTAGATAGAACCTCCACCCCAGTAGAAAATGACACAAATTAAATTAAGATACTTGAATAATTCCACTGCTTTCTCACTGTAAGGTATAGTGCGTGCATAAGTCTTGGCAGAACTGGAGTTTATCACTTTCATTGCTGAAAGTTAGCCGTAAGTTATGGAAACGCTAATAGATGTCTTGCACTGAGGCACTTGTGATAATGAGCGGAATCATTCTAAGATTTCCACCTACCTGGGACCTAATTTCCAGGTCAGTTAAGCTAATGAGAGTCTCTTTTTGGCATCAATGCGTATTGGCTCTGGCCTGTAATCCAATGCTGAATTAAATTAAGCTTAAAAATTAAACTGACATTCATACAGTTATGCTCCACAGTATCCTACAGAAGAGAGTTCTGTTTCCTTTGGGTTAGATATGTGCTGTATTGCTGTTAGATATAACATTCCTTTTTACCATTTTCAAATAGAACCGGATACAAAAAATTGCACCCAAAATCCTGCAGTTGTTGACTGAATGGACAGAGACGTTTCTTTATGATTTCCGAGATGAAAGAATGATGAGGAACTTAAAGGAGTTGTCACAAAGAGTAGCCAGTGGTGATGAGGTAAGATGTCTGTACACAAAGTTATTGGATAAAAAAGCATTGCTTTAATGCTTTGATATTGCAAGTTAGTTGTTGTTAATAACATGGTACGGCTCTGGGTGGCTAAGCTAACATTACTAAGGTGCTGGTAGGCCAAAAGTTCTGTCTGGCACCTAGGCCTAGGAAGAAACATGCAGCATAAGCAGATCCTTTTCAAAGTGCAGGCAATGTTCGCTCCATCCCTAAACCCGTAACATAATTGCATATTGTGCAGACAGACACAACTTGGTGGTGGTAGTATTTTTCATTTTAGTGATTCTGCTTGGAAGAAGCTAGATAAGACACTGGGAAGCCTTGCATATCTGAGAAATTCCTACCAATGTTGATGATTTCTTCTATTTCTGTGAGTAAGATGTGTTGGAATCAGGCCTCTGTATGTCAATGGAAAAATTATAGCAGGTTTTGGAAAAAGTTTCTGAAAGAAAACTGGACCAGGAAGAATTATCTTGAGCTTAAAGCATCAGATATGGACTCAGAGGAAGTCTGTCATATTCCTTCCTCTGGATGGAGCACATGAGGAAATGACTTGACCTTTTTCTAAGTCCTAGTTCTCAGATGGAAGTAAAGTTTCATGGAGATATTATGAAATATTTTGATGCTTAACTCATGCTTGTCTTGTAAGTATTGAAATAAACTCATCAAAAAGCCAAGGCTTATACACAATTAGTGGAAAGGCAATTAACAAGGTTTCAATAAGCAGATCCTGCGTAACTGGCATAATACTAAGATTACAAAAGACACTGGCGTGGCATTTGGAAGAACTATAAATGCAAAGAGAAATTGCTAAATGGCATCATGCTTCTAACGTTCCTTGAGGGCTGGTGTTCCTTATGTAAGCTTTTGAATAATGATATGGATGAGGTAGCAAACGACATGTTAACAAGCATGTAGGTAAGCTTTACTGGGAGGAGTTGCAAGTGCTGACAAAGGCCTGGAAAGATCTTGAGAGACTGTAAACAAGGATGGAAGAGAACAAACCTAAGCCGAATTTGAAAGCTGAAATAAACATTTTGATGTCGTGAAAGTGGGGAGGGACTAAAATGGATGGGACAAGAGAGTGAGATGCAGTATGGAATACAAATGAAAATGATACCAAATTTGATGAGCAAGCTTAGAGCTGCTGCAAGATAACTACAGGAGGCTTTAGACTGTGGAGAGGCCATAGGTTTGCCTTCCTTGTGGGGATGCCAGGAGGCACCTTTCCCTGTACAGTGCTCCTGCACTGTTGCTTTGTTTCTCTGTACTCTTAATAGGAAGATAGGAAACTGAAGTTCAGTTCAAGGAAAAGTGGTAAGATTGAGGACTCACACCCACCCGCACAAAAAGAGAGAATGAGCTGTTTAGCCTGGGGGAAGTTGAGTTGGATGCAAAAGTGAAATGGCAACAGGGAAGGGTTGTCTACAGTGAAGTTTCTGGAAATACAGATGGTTTAAACAGTGAAATCATCTATTGAGGGGAAAGGCAGATGTAGAAACTGATAGAAAATGAGTTGTAGGGAACCATCTTACTCTGTCAGTGAGCTATAAATCTTTTCTAGCTCTAGCTTTTAGCTTTTTTTTGACTTTGAGGTTTCCTTTAGAAAGAAAAAGGGAAAGCAAGCACTGAAGTAAGTTGACTTGTGTTACTGTGAACTGCTTCGAACAATAAATGGCAACTTCCTTGACCTTGCTTGTCTACAGATTGTGTGAGTCATTACCTTGAAGGATACAAAAGAAGCAATGCTTCCTATTCCTGTTCACTACAGCTCTTCTACTTGTAGCTTCATATTTCACTTCCCAAATTATTATGCGCCAGTACTGTTAAGAGCTATCAGTAAGAGTGCCAACTAAAATTGTTCACCACGCTAACATATTGCTCCATCAAAAAAGGTCTTTGGAAAAACTTTGGTAGGTTTATTCCCCCCCTCCTTCTCCCTCAATTTAATTCCATTCCTTCCACTTATTCCCCCTCTGTGTCCTGAGAGGTCATCATACTCATAAGATACTTCTAGATTGTCCTGGTCCCTTTTACCACTTAACTGACCTTCATATCAAGATACGTCTTTTGAAACCTTTGCCTCCCATTTACTGTTTAGTTCCATATAAACATTTATTAGAGGCTTTTTCTGTGAAACGATGAGTGTATGCAGTCAGACCAAAGCCATGTCCTGTATCCTGATGTCTTTTCATGTGCATCCCAGCATTGCACTGACTTTTTTTTTTTTCTTTTTTTTTGCACGATTGTCCTGGGTTTCGCTAGGTGTGGTGATCTGGTGTCTGGCGGGGTTTTCCCGCGGTTTTGGTATCGGGGGAGTGGGCTACGGAGGGAGCTCCTGTAAGAGGCTTCCAGAAGCTCCCCCGGCTCCAATTTCGGACCCGCCTCTGGCCAAGGCCAGGCCAATGGCGCCTCTGCGAATAACTATTTAAGAGTGAAAGAACCTGTGGATTGTCTGCTGTCGTTTTGTCTGTCTGGGTTGGTGAGCGGCAGAGAGAAGGGGGGTGGGAGAGAGACATCCCTGCGGACACCCCGGTCAGTGAGGCAGGAGAGGGGGAGCTGTGCCGGGGCAGGGGTTCCCCTGCGGCCCGCGGGGGGGTGGCGGCTGAGCCCCTGCAGCCCCTGGAGCCCAGCGGTGGCCCAGAGGTCGCCCTGCAGCCCGCGGAGGGCCCCGGGCCGGAGGAGCAGGGACCGGGCCCGGAGCAGCCGCGACTGCGGCCGCGCTGGAGCCGCCCGTCGGTGGGAGGGCGGCAGCCCCGGGAGGGACCCGCGCTGGGGGGTTCTGGGGAGCTGCGGCCCCGCGGGAAGGACTCGCGTTGGGGCAGCGGGAGGAGGAATGTCTGCCGGGAGAGGGACCCCGCGGTGGGGCAGGGGAGGGCTGCGAGGGCCCCTCTCCCTGAGGGGGAAGGAGCAGCGGGGACACCTTGTGCCGGCCGGGCTGTGACCCCCATTCCCTGCCCCCTGCGCTGGTGGGGGGGAAGAGGGAGCAGAGCTGAGCCCGGGAAGACCGGAGGGGTTGGGGGTGGGGAGGTGTGTTGTATTTAAGACCTGGTTGTATCTCTCATTGTCCTTAATGGTGGTGGTTGTTTTTTATTAAATGTGTGTTGTTATCCCCAAGTTGAGTTTGTCTTTTGCTGAGTTCACTGGTGTGTTGTTAAATACGTATCTATATATATGGTATTAAAAAAATGCATGAGATTAAATAATGGTCCAGCAGCAAATAAATAACTGTTATAGTGCAAAGTACAGTACGTACTTATTCTCACACAAAATGCCTCTTTGCTCAAGAGGAGACTGAGGCTCAAAAGAGCAGAGGGATGTTGGTTTTGTTGGCTCACGTACATCTGTGAGGTGTGAGAAGAAACTCATTTCCTTTTGCTTTGCTGCCTTTTTGCCTCATGACTGGACAGAGGGATGTTTGTTACGTTGAACTGCTGTTATATCAGATGTTGTCTTATTACCCTGATTTCTTGTTCTGGTTTAGAGGTTTTCTGTGCCAGTTTGCCTTTTCTTTGGGGTTTTCCAGCTACAGAAACAAATTGACCAGCATTAGGTTGTTCAGCTTTGTGTCTTCACCAGTTTTCCCCCAGATTTTGTTGTCAGTTCTGAGTTGACATGAACCCAAATTTAGGCAAGGTTTATTTTTTTGCTTTGAAGCTTAACCCACTGATTATTACGTGATTTCCATCAGTAGTCAGAATTCATCCTGAGTATTTTAGATGTTTTTTTCATTCTCAGTTGATTACCAGTTGAGCAAGAAAAATGTTCTCTTACATGAAATTTTAAAGAATTTGGAAGGGAATGGGTAAGTGAAGCAAGTCTGTATGTGTGTCACCTAACACCTCTTTATGGAAGCACAGCACTTGAAGTAATACTTCTGTTTCTTCCTGAGGAAAATGTAGATCCTTTTCTTTAAAAGCTTGAAATCCCCCTGTTCTCTCCCCACCCTAGTGAAAAATTATGGTGTATTTGTCTAGATAATCAAAATACATCTAAGCAGAAAGCAATTATTTACCAAGGTACAAGACAAATTCAGCCTTGATTGAACACAGCCGACTTCAAGAATCAATCTGACTCAAGACAGTGCTGTTGCATTTGAGTAAATTTGGAAATCCATATAAATGGTAGCTTTGGAGGGAATGACAAATTCATTAGAGTAAAGGAAACATTCCTGCCTTGGACTGATCACACTATACTGTGCTGCCCATAGGTTTTGGATGATCCCTTTTTCAGACACTTAGGTTTCACTCTAATGGCTTTAGCATCCCAGATTTGGAAGAGTAACCACCTTGGGGTCAGTTACACAGATCTATGTACTCAAGAGTCAAGTCCTACTCCTAACTTAACTTTGTCACTCCAGTTAGCTTAAAATTGCCACATGGAAAGGCCTACAAGGTGAAAGAAAAGAAAGATGGTTTTATTGTCTTCTCCTTTTTCTCAGATTTACTGCAAGTTTTAACTCTGACTTCAGTGAAACTTGTCTTGATTTACTCAAAGGAAAAACATGTCCTTTTTCCATCGCTGAATGGCCATATATTGTTTTTTCTGTGGTCTTAAGCAGGAGAAGATGGAGTATTTTCCTTTCTTGTGTTTTGTTCTGTAATTGGTGGTACTTTTCATGCAGTGGATTGTGCACGTCTTTTCTGCTGTTCATTGCGCTAACCAGGTCAGTCCTGAATCTGTGAGACAATCAGTGTTTAAGTCCTTGACTGCATTCCTTTTGGGCTGATGAAATACCAATATTAGAAATTCGCCTATTAGAGGGTATCTTAGGTCAACAACAAATACAGGTATCAGCATCAATCTATTTTGGTGTCATGCAGACTTTAATACTATCTTCTCACATTTTGAAAATGTCTCCCAATTGTTTCATGTCATGACAGATGTATCGGAAGAATGTACAACAGCTCCTCCAGAACCTGATTTGGAAGCTCGCCACTGTTAGCCAGTATGAGGAAGTACTTGCAAAAATTAATGCCACGTCCACAGATTGCCTCACAGTTCTAAAGACCAAGCCCCAGTCTATCCAGAGGGACATAATCACAGTCTGCAATGATCCCTACATGTTAGCTCAGCAGTTGACTCGCATAGAGCTTGTGAGTTGTTATACTTCAAGTATGATTTCATCCTTCCCCTCTTTTTAAATGCAGGTTAACATAGGATATGACTTGTCTGCTTATGTGCTTTATTTAGGAGAGACTCAGTCATATTGGACCAGAAGAATTTGTCCAGGCATTTGTGCAAAAGGATCCTTTGGATAATGACAAGGTAATTGGAGCAGATCTGGAGCAGCTTTGAAATGCAGCATTTAACAGCCTGGAGCTCAGGTGCCCCATGAGCTGGAAGTGAGGTCCAGGTATAAATGAGGACCAGCAGAAAGAAGCTTTATAGTGAAAATGTTTTGATATTCCTCTTAAAAATTTTGTTGGTGTTTTTTCTTACTGCAGGACAACTCCTGGAGCTCCAGAACTCAGACAAGAAATTTGACTTAAAAACACATTTGCTGTATTTTCTATTTAAGCTAAGGGAGAACTTAATCCTTTGAGTGTTTTCTCCAAGCCACCTATGTGGTCTACAGCTGGAAAAACTTGAGATTAACTTTGGCTTTTTGTTACTCATTTTCAACATCTGTTCTTCCTTCTAGTAAACTGAATTCTTTGCAGCAAACTGGCAAGTGGGGAAATTTGCAGGTAAAGCACACATCACAAAAAGGGGCCAGTGAGCTCATGCAGTGTTTTTAGCTAACCGTGCCAGAGTTGTAGTCTCCTTGAGTGCTGCTTTCAAGATTACTTACGCTCTGTAAATAAACTGTGCCAAAGTCAGGCAGTTAAAACTTTAATTACTGTCCTCCCTAAAACTGACAAACGGAATAGAATGACTCAAGTTTACAATTTGATGTTCAGATGGTCTCTTTTTTTTTTTTCCTAGGTAGAGATCGCTAAAACTGCTGTCTACTCCTTTTTAGACAACCCTGAGATATGGTGTGGGAATTGTTCCAAGACACCACAGAACAAATAGCACTGGTTAGGAAAGGGAGGATCCAATCAAAATGGTAGAGCTGATGTCCCACGTTTAGGATGAAGTATATTAATTTGGAGTCAACAACTGAACATAATGTGCCAGTTGAGTGGGCTGGTTTCTGTTTTCCTTCTGGACTTGCAGAGGGCATAATGTTGTCTCTACTATGTTAGTGGGACAAGAATGAATACTGAAACAGTGCTCATATTCAAGGAAGCTTTAAACAGATACTTAGCTTTGATTGTTTGCATAAGTCTATACTAAGTCCTTAAAGCATCCTGGTGGGACTTACAGCAGGCAATGGATTCCACATGCCTGCTTGAGTGCTTTACTGAGCCAACAGCTCAGAAAGAAGTTATGCACACTCAAATACTATCACTTCTGCTTTCTCTCTAAGCTTTTTGTCTCTTTGGGTGGTTGAGTTTATTCCTGGTTACTCAACAGTGTTTGGAGATGGCAAGGCAGAAAGTCAAAAGGTCTCTCTCAGGGAAAAGATGAAGAAAGTAGACAACTATAAGTTACTATTTTTCTTTTGTCTGCAGAGCTGCTATGGAGATCAAAAGAAGACCCGGAATCTGGAAGCCTATGTGGAATGGTTTAACAGGCTCAGTTATTTGGTTGCAACAGAAATCTGTGTGGTGAGCAAGGACTTTTTCTGTTAAAATGTTTTGTTTAGTCTAGTTTTCTAAAACTGTGAAGGCTTTTCATGTTTGGTGCCCTTCAGTATGCCTTTTTCATGTGTGAATGAAGACAGTGCAGGGCTGAAGAGGAAGTTAGTTCTGTCTTTTCAGCATCGTACTTATGCCTCAGCCTTGTTCATGTGACACAATGATGATGTTTTGCTGGGTTAGCCCTTCTTGGCACAGGAGCGCCTGCCCTTCTGTCCTGTGAATGCCCCTTGTGAATGGAGGCATATTTTCTCTCCTCTGTGCTGACCATCATGACCCCGCTTCTCTGCCTTACTGTTCTTTGTACCCTTCTTCCTGGCAGAGCCTCTTTACCTATTGCCCTTGCTCTCTACCTGCCTGGTATCTGGGTTGTCTGTGCTGTCCTGAGGACTTTTGAACTTAATAGTGTGGCTTGCTCTACATGTAAAGCATAGTGTGAAATTGCAGTACAGTTATAAAAGACTTTTAACAAGCGTGTTGTTTCTTTTGGGGATGGGTCAGTGTGTTCTGTTTCCTGCTGAGCGTAACACTCCAATGGCATCTTTTGCAGCCTCTGAAGAAGAAGCACAGAGCAAGAGTGATAGAATATTTTGTTGATGTGGCACGGGAATGTTTTAACATTGGCAACTTTAACTCCTTAATGGCTATTATTTGTAAGTATGTGTCCTGAGACTTTTTGTCACCCTTTGAATCCAGATAAAGGAAGGACGATGGTTTATACAAAAGTCTGCTGCTTAGCACGCACAGCAATGTGAAGTTAGGAGGGGAAGTGATGGAGAATTGCTCAAAATTATTGTAGTGTTATGTGTGTAAGAAATTATTTGCTGCCATACTGTAAGTTACGGAAAAACAAAGTGTTCATTGCAACTGTTCAGAGATCTGAAACCCCACTTTAAAACCAACTTCAGTGCTAAATTGGAATAAAAACACTCCTGTAATATGGAGGATTGATATCTTCCATTGTTTCTAGCACACTGTAAGTATCCTAGTGGTTTAAAAATTCCACACCTTTTTATATCTGATAGGAAAATATTTGGAATATATTTTAATTTTAAATGTGGAAAATTCATAGATAAGTGTAGTTTTCAATGAAATATGTAAGATACAGTGTTGAGAACTTATTTGCACTTTTCTACTGTATATTCATTCAAAAACACATTAAATAATGTCAGAGCATTTTTTTAGAGTTTTCGTTGTGTGAGATGTGGATTTTTGTTTCCAAAGTTGTTTTCAATGTTGGAATTTCAAGAAAGTGATGAGTCTGATTTCTGAGTAGCTTTGTGGAATATATTTCTTGCTGTTAATAGCACCTTTGCTTTAGAAATACTAGCCTTAGCTACTTGAAAGACTTTTTTTTTTAAATACTCCAACAATTTCTCCCTTATATCAAGCCGGCATGAACATGAGTCCTGTTTCTCGGTTGAAGAAAACTTGGGCAAAAGTGAAGACAGCCAAATTTGATATTCTTGAGGTAAGTTTGACCAATATTTGGACACAGGGCTGTTAATAGCACTTTACTTCTTAATTTAACTGCTCTAAAATGTGATTTCGGCTTCATTATGACATGTTCAATTTAGTATGTTTGTGCTCTTAATGGAAACTCTAGCAGATGTAATAAGAGTTGTTCAGCTCACTTGTGCTCTTTTTATTTGGAAGAAGGAAATGAAGTAATTTTTTTTAAATTTCCAAACCCACCTCCTAAGAATATTAAAAAAAAATAATAAAAATGTAGGCAATTTCTTGAATTTGAGAGGGATGGTGTGGATTGACCTAATGCAGTTCTGCCTTTGAAAATCAAGTTGAACTGTAAGGTTGCTGCCTTGCTCTTTCAGAGAAGTTTGTCTTGAACTAATTGATTGCCGATTACCTTCAGGTAGTAGAGACCTTTGTCAAAGATCATGTAGGTGCAGCAGTGTATGAGTTTGTGATCTACCCAACAGATAATTTACCAACAAATTAATTATTCTGCTGTAAATGGCAATAAGTTAATTCAGTTATTTATTAATAAGTTAAAGATAATGTAATGTTTTATGCCTGATGCAAGCATGAAATGTTTATTATTAACATCAGAAGATTTGACTTGTGTTATGACAACAAATTAAAACTGGGTGGCTGTAGCCACCTCACTCTTCCTCCACTTTTGGGTGGGAAATACCCTTCTTTGTGTCAAATGTGGCTGCACAGCTCAGGAAATTGCTCTTGAGATTACAGCACTATTTCATTCAACTTTATTATGCAGGCTGGGCTTTGTTGGTTAAGGATGTGCTTTGGGAGCCATGCAGTCATCTTAGTCATTGAGGTGCAGCAGTCAGTCTTGGAGCAGTGAGGTGGGGGCACTAACAGCTTTAGGTGTCTAATCTCACTTTGTCATCGCAACTGAATCAGCTCTGAAAAACCTGCATAATAGGAAGAGCAGAATATTAGTGCCCAGACTCATTGTTGTCTTAGTTTCCTCGTTTTGGCTTTTGAATTAAAGCTGAGCTACCTTTGTGGAGAGAGAAAGAAGATCCATGAAGCCTGCCTTTGCTTTCCTGCCCCTGACTTGTATAGGATCCCTTGTGGTGCTGAATGAACATTTTTTAAAACAAGGTTCTCTTCTGATTAAATAAATAGATAAAGAGATACTTCAGTCCTCTAAAAGTCCGTAGTTGTGGTGCTGTTCAGCAGACCTCTTGCTTTTTAAAATAGTTACTCAAGTGAAAAGGAGTTGCCTGTGGTGATGACACTGGCTCATTATTTACATTTTCCCATGCCTTGTAGCATCAGATGGACCCTTCTAGCAATTTTTATAATTACCGAACTGCTCTGCGTGGAGCTGCTCAGAGGTCCTTGACAGCTCATAGCAACAGAGAGAAGGTATGTTTACAAATGGCTTGGCAGTGGGCAAAAATGAAATGTGTTTGTTAAGTTATATGGTAAACTTTTGTTTTGGGATTCTGATTCTCAGCAACTCTACCCCTGATGGGCTTTTAACAAGAATAAAAAGCCTCAAAACTGAATCCCTCTTTACTGGGAATGTCTACGTATTGCCTGTAAGCTACCAAGAAAGTAAATGGAATATTTGAAGAAACCGGGTGGCTCAATGAAAATTACCATCTTAGGGCTGCCAGTTCAATTTGGTGCTGACTGAAAGCTGAAAGCATTAAGTGATTGCTTTGATTATTTAAATAAAATAGATATATTGCTTCAGCTGATTTCTTTTTTGACAGAGAATTTTATCTTGCAAACCAGTAATAGAGATGGAAAGGTGTTGCGGTAGGGACCGACACTGACAAAAATATATGTAAGAAGGCAGCCTTTATTAAGTTACAAAAAGCCAAGATGGCCGAGCTGGCGCAGCAGAAAAAGCATTCCCCTTTATAACCTTTCTTATCTGTCCACCGGTTCATGAACTAAGGCTGTTATAATGATTCGCTCAATAGCTCTGTCCATTCGCCTCTATTCACATACTGACCGGCTGGAGCTCCAACTGTACTTCCCACTTCATCTACTGTTCTCTTTCCAAATTTCTGCTCTGTGGTATTCACTTGTTCAGTCTCTCCTTGCTCAGTCTTTTATCACCTCCTCAAACCTGTTTACAACATTCTTCATCTACTTCTTTCATCTTCTCACGGGTATACTAGGACGCTGTTGAGGCCGATTTCATCTTCCTCAGCCAGGCTATCCCCGACAGAAAGGCTAAGGACTGGCATGCCGTTGCTAGTAATTTCTTATCATACCTGCTACTTGTGCTCAAGTGGTTTATGGTTTAGGGTGGAAAAGCTTTAAAATTTACTCAGAAAAGGTATTGTAAAAGTCAAATTTAGACAAAGCTTCTGTCGAGACTATTTGGAGTCCCCTTCCTGTGTGTAGTCTTCAGATGAGCTTCAAATATACTCTGGAGTTTTTTAGTGGAAATAGTGACATGAATCAGGTGTTTCTGTAATGGAGTGGGTTAAAATCCACCTTCCAAAATCAAGAGTGCTATGAACTATGCGTTAATAGAGGTGGCATCTTTCTTTACTCTTTAAAGTAAATTAGCTTTTGAGAAATAAACTGGATTTAGTCATGCATTAATGCAGAGTCTCAGTTGTAGTTCTTGTGGAAAGGAGCCAAATACCTTGTTAGCTGCTCCCCACTTAGAAGCAGTTGCTCATCAGGACTTCATGCTGTGTTTAATAAACCTGGTCTTGGTTCTCAGAATGAACTACCAGGCGGGATGAAGCAAATCCATGTGAAGTCTGCTGGTCTATACTGTTGTTATATACTTGTAAATAAAAACAGGGATTTTTTCCTGAGTCGTAAGGATCTGTTCACATACTATTCAAAGTACCAGAAGTTTAAATGTAAGTTGCTTACTTCTTTTCAGAGAAAAGTGAGTTTTAAGACTTCAAATGGTGAGTTTAAGACTTCCATGGAAATAATATTGATTTTATCCCCAGTTGCAACAAGGATATGCAGCTGTGAAAATTTTTGTAGGATGCAAATTAAAATAGAGTAATTTTAAGAATGTTCCAGCGTTCTCCAAAGAAAAATACTTTGATTTGTTCAGTTGACAGGAAATGCTTTGTTTTGAGCCAGTCAGTGACAAGGTTCAATTTCTTGCATGAGCTCAGGAATTTGTAGTTCAAAGGCCATTTGTGCTGCTAGACCCAAATTTTCCATGCTGTGCTTTATCATGTATCTCCCCTCATTTACCAAGCAAGTCCCTGTCAAGAGGGAGAGCTGCGTTAGGAGATAGCCTGCAGGAATTAAATGTAAGAAGCAGACACCTCTGAGCTCTTATGTTCTGGAATCTGCAAGGAAGAATGAGAAAGTGAAAACAAGAGGGATATGACATAGAAATGATATTGGTTAGAAATATTGTTGTTCTAAACAAGCCTGTCACGGGTTGAGGCTGAGCTGTCCACTAACGAATGACAGACACTCTCTATTAACCCCTCTCACCTCCCAAAAAGGGAAGAGGAGAGAGAACAAGGGAGAGAGACTTTACGGTTTGGAAAACAAAACTAAAACAACTTTAATGAAACAATAACAATAAAAGAAAAGATAAGAATAAGGAAATAATGAAAGATATACAATATGTACAAATATATACAACTAGATCCAAAACCAATACCAAACCCAACTCCCCCCACCCTGATGATGATACATCACCACCACGCTGCAGGGCTGGCACTGGGGCAGTCCCAGGCTGGACTCAGCAGCAGACAGGGATGGGATGCAGGAGCTGGACTCCGGCACTGGATTCAGGGATGCACGGATCGGGATCGACACCAGAAGAACAGACAGAGTCCTCCTCAGATGTCGGCCATCGAAGAAGAGAGACCGACCCTCGTGATCTCTCAGCTTTGTACTGAATATGATGTATATGGGATGGAATACTCTGTTGGTCAGGTTTGGGTCACCTGTCCAGTTCCCTCCTCCCTGCAGGTGCGACCTTTTTTGTGCTTGCGACCCTTTTCACTCCTGGCACCCCAGCATGGAGTACAAGATTTAGCAGTGACCTTGGTCGCTATAAGAACAAGTATAAGCAAGGGCCTCTCTGCATCCCATTCCTTGGTACGAACTGTAAACACCAGGCCTTATCACTGCTGGGAGCAGTCACTGTCTGGAAAAACAGGCTGCTGTTTCAGAAAGTGCCGCCGTTAGTTAGAGGAGACTTAACTGAAAAGTTAAAGCACTAAAACAGAATTAGTTCTGGTTTAGCCCAAACCAGGACACAAGCCTCATAGCCACAGTTGACAAGCACTGGAGTGCCAACAGGTACTTTAATTGTGACTTTGAGGGAGCTACATGCCAAGAAGTGTTCAGGGTAATGGAAACAGTTTGGCACAAAGCTGGCAATAAAACTACAGGGATTAGCTTACCATCCAAGGGAGGACTTTCTTAACAGAGAAACATCATGTGTTTTAAAATGTAGTGGATGCAAAAATTTTATGTAGTGAGAGAGATATCATACAGATCTTAGTCCTTTGGTGTTTTGCTCACCTTTTCTACCGCTTGATTTCCTTTCATTTTTCTTTGTAGGGTGCTATGTTTTGATTGAGGACCAGACTGAAAATAATGTTTTATTAATGAATTTTAATAATGACATAATTATGAATAATGAAATAAATAATAATGAATATAAATATAATAATGAAAGAAAAATCATTTTAATAGTGAAATAATTCTTTCCTTAGATCGTAATACCTTTCTTCAGCCTCTTGATCAAAGATATTTACTTCCTCAATGAGGGTTGTGCCAGTCGTCTTCCGAATGGTCATGTCAATTTTGAAGTAAGTAGAGCACTGAGTAGGGTATTGATACAGTGTCAGCTCCTTTAACAGAAAACGGAAACAGATTGTGGTTCAGCTTCCATTGGATTCTGGGAGCGGAAAATTAGACTGGAATCTGAGTGTGTCTGTTACTTCTGTTACAGGAGCTGGGAGGCATTCAGGAAAAAGCAGTTTTATTGAAGATGGAATGTTTATAGAAACCCTTCCGATATTCACAAATTTTAGTGGGCAAAAACATCAGAACTTTTTCCCAGTGCTCAAATTCATCTAAACATTTCAACTCAAATTGAGGTTCCGTATTAACATAAGGGAAAACTTTTTCACTGTGAGGGTGGCAGAGCCCTGGAACAGGCTGCCCAGAGAGTTTGTGGAGTCTCCTTCTGTGGAGACATTCAAAGCCCACCTGGATGCGTTTCTGTGTGATCTAATCTAGGTGGTCCTGCTCTGGCAGCGGGGTTGGGCTAGATGATTGTGCAAGGTCCCTCCCAACCCCTAACATTCTGTCATTCTGTAACTCACAGGTTTATTATACTTAACAACAAAATCATTCAAATCAGTCTTTAAGAGCTTCTTTTTGAATTCCACATGTAAAAGGCGAATTCATCCTTTGTCAAGATATATGTGCAGTATTTTCATACATGTAAGTCACAGATTGTCTCTGAAGAAACGTGACAGAGCAGCAGTGAAGGAGTTTTGAGTCCCTTGTCTTTCAGTAGTTCTGCCTCCGATTTCACACTTGTTATCTGACAGTGTGGATTACCCAATGATTTGTTTTCTGGTGCTTTCAGCTTTCAAGAAGCCTGGGTTACTCACAGAAAATTGCAGTACATTTCCTTTGTAGTCATTGGCCTGAATTAGCCTGGATCTAAAGCTAGACAATGTCATGACCTGGAATGTCGTTTTACTCAAGGAATCCACGTGCACTTGAGGCATGTTAAATTTTAATTGAAAGAGTTTACCAATGAATGGCATCAACACACTAATGGAGAATATTTTCAGCATAGATTTCCAGCAAGAAAATTGAGCATTTCAGATTAACTAACTGAAATGGAACATCTGGATTTGGAAATGTTAGTATTAAGCATCTAGGGACTTTTGATGTGAAAATTACTAAACATTTCACTGTGAAACAAACTAGCATGAGCGTCATCAAAGTGAAAAGTTGGGCATAAGTAGTGTTATCAGCTCCTTGAAAAGAAACTGAGCACAGATAATGATCTACTAGTTATATTCATAAATAACAACAATTTTACCAGGGTGAAGGAGCAGGAAGTCATCCCAGTTCGAAACAAATGCAAAAGTTAGAAGCTGAGTCGTTGAGTCAGATCACGTTCAATTCTAGCTTAAAAGCCAGGGAGAATCCAAGCCTTGTATTTGAAACCGAGATCTCTCTATCTCTTTCTAAAAAAAAGTCAGGGTAAATAGTAATGTTCAGTATATAGCACGTCTTCTGTTTCTTTTCTATTCTGACAGAAATTTTGGGAATTGGCAAAACAAGTCAGTGAATTTATGATGTGGAAGCAAGTGGAGTGTCCTTTTGAAAGGGATCAGAAGATTCTGCAATACTTGCTCACTGTCCCAGTCTTCAGTGATGATGGTAAGGAGCTCTAGACTTCCTGCAGGTCTGGTGTCACTGACGACAGCTTAGTCTCCCTCCATGTTGAGTTGTTGCTTCCTCACAGTAAAGAAAGACTTTGTCCTGAGACATCTCTGTCTGGCAAGTAAAAAATTCTTTCCCCTTACAAATGAGAAAATAAACATTTTTTCTTTTTATGTGCACATGGTCTGTGAGAATTGACATTACCCTTTTCTCTGAAATGGAATTTAAAAAATGATTTGGTATGTGATCCCTGTAAATATCTGAAGTGTACTTACATGGACTTTCAGGATGCTTTACATTAAGGGTGCTGCTTGAGAAAGAAAATGGGAACTGTGCTGGTTGCCTACAAAGCACCATGTCCCTGGGCTCAGTCTTTTCTTTAGAGTGTTTTCTTCTACTCTTGTTCTTTTTAGGTTTTCCTAGTTGGTTCCCCGCCCACCCCCACCCCCCCCAGGGTAGTCTTTGTTCTCCTGCACTGTTAGTATTGTTTGGATGTAATTATAAGCAAGGCTATACTTCCTAATGGGATTCTGGAGCCCTAATCCGAAGGATAGATAATGTAAGTCTGCTTCATTTAACTTCAGTGCACTTTGCAGGGAGAACAAATTTTAAAATGCCAGTAGGCCTAACATATTGTATTTGCTTCTGATTGCAGCACTTTTCTTGGCTTCCTATGAGAGTGAAAGTCCTGAGAATCACATTGAAAAGGATAGATGGAAGACATTAAGGTTTGTGTCAGAGGTACCCACATCAATAAATAAAGAGAATGGGATACACAGAAAGCATCAAACAGTTAAAACTAAATGGCCCACTACATGTTTCAATAGATGGGGCACAGCATCAGTGTAAATCACCTCTCTAATCTGGGACTCTTGGAAAAACAAGAACAATCAGTCTTTATCTTAAACACTCTCAAGCCTTCTCTCCCTTAGGGGACTAGAATTAAAATAAGTAATTTTGTATCTTAATTTCTTGTGTTATTCAGTGTAGGAAAAAATACTTTCTGAACTTCAAATAAATATCTACTTCCTCACAAGTACTATACAGAGCACTCTGATTTCCAAGCAGATGTTTCTGCAGCTATTGCATTGCTTTATGGACTCAGCCTTTCAAACAGGGATGAGGTTTCCACCAACATCATGCATTCACGAAACCAGCAGAGTCCAGGCTAGGAAGATTTAAGCAAAATCTTGTTTTGGCTTTTCTTCTACTGCTGGTTGAATATAGCCTCAACAACTCTTTCATTTTACTAATTGTGGAAGGATACAAAAAACATTATGACAGTGTTTTAGCTTGTGCTTTGCTAATCAACTTTTTTTAAGTTGGCAGCAGAGAAAACTAATCAGGTGAATAGATGGAGGCACAGAATTAAGCAGGTGTATGAATAGTCTGTGTTATCACCCCTAAGCCATACTTCCACTTCAGTCTTAAAATGACTGACATACCAGGGCACTGACCGTTAGTCAGGTGTTCTTGTCACTGTTGCAGGTAGCTGGTACATTAACACTTAAAGGTACCCATGGATATAACATCCCAACTCTTCTGATCTGCTCTGCAGCACCACAGAGAGACAACCGTACACCACAACCCTAAGGATTATCCTCAGGCCTTGTTGGTTTTTCCTGGGATATCACAAGGGGATGTAACAATTCCATCTGATTAATCACAGTTAATTTGGGGAGAGGACAGAAAGGGAGAGTTACTCATATCGGTGCACAGACACTCCCTGTTACACAGGGTGGCAAGATGGACAGACAAAGACTCTGAGCTTGAAAATCTGTAGTAACACAAACCTGTTTCACAGGATCCTTATCCGAGGCAGTCTGAAGCTGTGAGAAGATTTACATGATTCTAATGATTGTCTTTACTTATTTACATTTCCCTCTTCCTTTCAGGTCAGCGCTTCTGGGCAGAGTCTAGTGTACAAGATGGCTGCTGTTTCTGCCATTGCTACACCCTGTGGATTACCAAGGGGCATGGCTTGGTTTATTTTTCTGTACACTGAGTGGCATTCAAAGTGATCAAAAATGTGCAGTCAGTTGCGATATTGTGTCAGCAAAGATGAAACAGGTTAACTCAAGAACAAACAGCCAGCTTCTCACATCTGACAGATGAGATAAAATCACAGCCCACTCGGCTATGATTCAGGCTTAAGTATTGATTGAGGACAGCGCTGACAGAATCCTTTGAAGAGCTCAGGTGCCGCCTATGAATCATTTCACACCTGGATGGAGTATTTTTCCGCTTCCTTTTGCTGCAGCTTGATGCTACAAGGACTCTGCAGAGTGGATAGATTACGAAGGGGAAAAAAATCACCACTTTTTTTTCAGTGAAACCCAAGTCTGCATTGGAGAACTTCCATTCCTAATGAGCTGAATATAGCCAGGAACTTTGCCTGATTGGGATCGCTAAGAAGGAGAAGGACCAAACACAACAAATTGGCTGCTGCGGAGAGTTTCTCCGCACCACTGTAATGGTGGCTGTGGGTGCTTTTCTTTTTCCATATGTTTTTGAGTTGGCTGCTGGTAGGCTACTCATTATTATTCTAAGTTATTTTGAAAATACAAAGTAGTAAGAATCAAGGCTGTGGTAGAAAACACATCTGCTACAAAAATATAGTAGCTAGGACTAGCTTGGACTATTATATAACTTCTAGGGAGTTTTTTTCTTTCTTTCAGTTGTTTACAACTAACCACTACATGCTACAGACATTCTTATTTTTACAATACAGTTTTGTTACTCTTAATTTTCCATACTTGACCTTCTTCTTATATGAGGTTGAACAAGCTGACTTTTCTAGAACAGTCTTTGAGAAACTGGTGTACAAACTGTGTTGAAATATGAAAGTATGTTTTATTAAGTCACTTTTATAATTGCTCTTTTTGAAAGGGTAACAGAGAACACACTCCACTTTGAAATAGCAAGATGCCAAAAAGAAAAACAATGAGGCTTCTCCTCAACTACAGCTGTAAACAAAACAGTCTTCCTGTGTGTTTGGTTTATGGATTATGTTTATGACTGTGAAGCAGTTCACTGTGTTATACACCTAATAAGTTTGTAGTAGCTATGAATACTTAGTCACTCTATCCTAGGAAGAATCTGATGGGGCAAAAAAGAAACTGTAGCTGTGGACCACCCTGGACACAAAATCACTAAGCAAAAGCACATACTTGGTAAAAAAAGTGTTTGCAATTATTCTGCCATTGTTATTTAAAATAGAAGAGAGGTAAGAAAAAATAAATCTATTTGTTGCACTGGATCTCTTGAATTTTCAGGTAAGATAGTTTTATGTTCTGTCCATGCCTTTTCAGACAAGTATTTAATTTCTGAATTCTTAAGAGCATGCTGAAGTAACCTTCATCAATGGCGATACTGTCCTTAACTACAGCCTGTTTGCTGGTACAAGGTGCTGGAAGTCACAGAGTTACGTGTTCCATGAACACCAGGGCCTCAAGCCATGACTGTAGAGGAGGATTCCTCTCCTCTCCCATTCACTGAGTTAGGGTGAAGGAGAAAGAAGAGGCTAACTGTTTGAAAGGAGGAGACTGCTTCTGTAGTTCATAGACTTACCTCCCAGCTTTCATCACATGAGGTCTTTCCGATCTTTCCCTCTACATCCTTTCCCCATTGTCGAGGCTTAGGCAGGACCTAGTTTGTGTAAAAAGCTAGGGAAAATAGCGTGTTCCTCTTCCACATCCTCTGGAAGTACAATGATATGATAATAAGGTGCATAAATGAACTTCCATGATGCAGTATTTGCTATCCTCATTAACCTGCTTTTTTTACATTTTTAGTTCTAGGGAGAGCCAGAGGGTTGAACAAAGGGTTAGCTTACCTGTAAAAATAACTTCTCCTTCCTCCACTGTAACACAGTTTGACTACTAGCCTGGTTTAGAAATGGATTTCTTATTTATGCAGTTGGAATGAAGCCTTTGTAAATAAAGGGAGAAATAGCATTACACAGCCTCTATTCAGAGTGCAGGCTCTGTGTGTTGTCTTGTGTGCCTGCTTCTTGCTGAGAAAAGACAGCACATACCAGAGGCTTTGCTATGGAGGAGGCAGCTGCTGCCTTGGCACAGAAGCTGGGCAGCAGGTGCAGGAACCTGTGACTGGTGCTTGAAAGGGCAATGCAAATTCCTTAGCCCTGGGCAAGCCAGAGGCTGCTCCTGTAGCTATTGATGAATTTGAACTTGATGAGTCTCATCATGCACTGTACCCTCTGCCCCATCATTTGGTACAGCCACTGTGCTGAGCTTTAATTTTGAACACGCTGAGCTACTGTCAGATTGTTGAACCGTTGGCTTGGAAACAGCCATTCACACCTCTCTGTAGCAAATGAGAGAGAAAATTACTGACTCTTCTATGGCTAACAAGCTCCTAAGGGAAACATCACAAACTCTCTGAAACGAGGAGTTAGCAGAAATCATTAACTCAACAAGTTGAGTGTTCAGCCAGGATTGAAAATCCCAGCTCAGTGCTGACAGATGCTCAGATGCTCAATGCTTAATGGAGACAGAAGCAACATTGAAGTCTCCTGTATAAACGGCTCAAACGTTACTTATTTCTTTATGGTGCGGAGACAAAAACTGTGGGCCTCATGAACCAACTTGTTCAAAACAGTCTAGATGTCTGGCAAAGCAAACAAGAAAAATACCTGTCCTTATCATCCAAATATTTCCCTTTTCTCCTACTTCCATACAGCTCCATGACATCGTCATGATGGCTTTGAGCAACCTCATCTAGTGGAAGGTGTCCCTGCCCATGGCAGGGGCGTTGGAACTAGATAATCTTTTAAGGTCCTTCCAACCCAAGCCATTCTATGAATCATGAAAAGAATAGTCAGTTGCACGCAATAATTCACAAAAGCCTGTTTACAGCTGTCATTTCTAAAAGAGCAAACAAAAACCTATACCTCCACATGGGTGTTTTAGGGTTTGGGGTTTTTTTTCAGCCTTCCTAGACAGCATGTTCTTGACAGAGCTGAAACTAGTACTTGATCTAGCACTAAAAAAACCTTTTTTGAATAATAGGCAAAATGTGATTCATTTTCCAAGACTTCTGTTCTTCTGGGGAATTTTCCCTGTCATTTCGGGTGGCTTTCCTTGTGCTAGCTAGTTGTGTGCGGCAGGACTGTGCACTTCTTGCAGTATTTCAGCTGGAAAAGTCCTTTAGTAGCGCACCAGTGTCTGCTTTTTGTCTCAGCTCCTCTCTGTCTCTTCTTGGTCATGCTGAGCAGATTTTCCCCACGCAATGGGAGAGGCTAATCCCTAGAGATGCATTCCATCACAGCTACACCTGTCCTGCTGACAGTCAGATCCAGATAGTCCGCATCTACTAAGCAACTGTATCCTAACCTGCGCATTATGGTTATATAGTCCTGTGTCATCAGCTGGTTTTTAGCTTGAGAACACAGCTAGTAAGAATTTTCAAGGGAACTAGTCTATTTACAAGGTTACTGTTGTTAGGCATCTGCTAAGCCAACACTTCACACTCAAAATTGTTAAAGTTCAGTGAGTTTATAAGCAGGAGTTTAGTGCCAGAAAGTATATCATTTGATACCAACAGATGTTCGCCATTATTCTACTGTGCTGCATTAAGTTCTGGATTATTTTTTTTTTCTTTCTCCTTTATTAGAAAATTTTAGCTATAGCATGACCCAAAAGGATGTGTCATTATAAGCTAAGTAAATACAATGTCCTTCTTTCATGGAGATTACTTTTCAGGAAGAAAAATGTGAAATATAATGTGAATAAAGCAGCTGTTTTTCATGAGTTGTTTATGTAACCAAAACAATTTGAGTGCCAATTCTGCTTTCTGTAGTGCCTTTCTCCCCTGCCCTGTGAAGCCCAGAGGTTGGAAGGGGAAGTGGTTCTTAGGTGGTGCAGTGGAAAGCAGCATCTGGAGACAGTCCATTCCAGAGCAACAAACAAAACAAAGCATCTGTCTTGGTGTTACAGCAGGATCCTCTGTAAGCCCTGAAGATTGGTCTAGTGGTCAAAAGATTAAATAACTTTCTTTAGAAAGAACCAGTAGGTCATAAACCAGCCCTGGGAGCTCTAATGCACGCTAGTGGGAAGGGAAATAAAAAAGAGTGCCTTGGCCTTTCAACTTATTTTCTTTGTTGTCTGATAACTCAATAGCATTTACATTTGGGACGCCTCACTGCTTTTTAAATGTGTTTTTCCTGGGAGAAAAGTGTAGATAGAAGACCATCCCAAAGAGCTGTGGTTGAAAGTTCAAGGCTGGTGATTCAGAATGGCATGGAATGATGCAGGCAAAGTTGTTCAATCTGGGGCAAAGCTTTTTTCTCTGTTTGTGCAACTGCGGTAGAGGGTTTACTGTTTCTCTAGTAATACAGAAACACACTAACATTTTCTTTGCTGTGTCTTTCAGAACGGGCCATCTTCCACATTTCTAATCTTGCCAACCTACTCAAAAGTATGAGAACAAGACAGAATACACGTGAAAAGCTATGCTTTTTGATGATTTTAATATACACAGGAGGACTGTTTTTTACTAGAGGTTGGTAGAAAGTCAGAAATAATTAGGGCTGGGAGCAAGTCAGTCATTTCAGAAGTTACACTTTCCTTAGACCTCCTCTTCCCTGGATAGTTCAGGCAGTTTCTGTTCTCCTTTTCCATAAAATAGGTTAGAGGAAGATCTATGGAGTAATAGAAAAGAGGATTGTAGGAAAACAATTAGCATCCCTTTCCTGAGGGATCACACCACGCACATCACCTAATTGTGGCCAGCAGTATTGAACAGAAAGAAGTGCAAGCAAGAAAAGTTGAGGTTACAATATTTTGTTTTGCTGGCAAAAACAGCTCCACTCATACTTAGAAATACCATAGCAACTCTCTTATAAAGGGAGTTAAAGATATTGTATATCTGCTAAACCAGGCAATAGTGATCTTTTGCTTTAGAAGGAAATAACATAAAATTCCAATAAGAGTAACCCGGTAATATGACAGCAGAAGTTGATATGAAATCAGAGCAATTAGTAAAGAATATACTTAGCAGTGTGGTTAAGCAATAGTTTAGAAAATCAGCACGTGAAACACGAGAAAAAAACAAAGGATATGTTTATTGGGGTGCATACAACATGATGTTTCTTGCTACTGCTGCTGTCAGGATAACAGTCTACTCTGATGCTAACAATGGAGAATGTTACCATTTCCCCTTAATTTCTGTTTGAGCAAATGTATTACTTTTTTGGTACTCATTTCTGTATGGCAGTTCAGAATTAGGCCTAGAGGAAATAGAAGGTGCTGTTCCTCGATCTCTGTGTAAGCCCAGCCGATTTGATAATCGACAGAACTAGCATTCAGAGGCTGTTCACCCCCCCCCCCCATAAAAAAGTGCTTGCAGCATTACATATTCTCAAGCAGCATCGCAGAGAACAAATCTCATTTGAAGATCCAACTTGAATTCTGGGGGCTGAGCATTAAGGAGATCTGATCTGTGAATCTGTTTCAACAGGTTTACAGTGAAAACTTGAAACTGCAATACATATTGAGCTGCTTTCACAAAAGACTGTAATGAAAATACATTCTGGAGCAATATTCACAGGGTATGTCATTATTAGATTAGCATTCAAAGAAAAAGAAAGGTAAATGTATGAGAGCAGTGCATCACAGTGTTAATTTTTTAACAGACAAAGTTTTCCTTACAGTTTGTACAAAATCAAATATTTACATCCCAGCAGGTTGCTTTTATAACAGAGAGTTCTAGGACACAGTATACCTTTTGTTGATGTGCTGTTAGATACTTGTTATACTTAAGAAATGGCTAGTCACCTTCTTCAGAAGCAAAGCATGCATTTATGTGAGTCCATATATTTCTGTCTATACAAAATTTCCATTTATATAATAGAAGCAAATTTCATTGGATTATTTAATTGCTGCTTTTCTTCACCAAGAATAAAATTCTTTCCTTTTTATTAACTGCCTTTCAAAATACTACTAGTTGCATAATGTCTTGGAAAGAGTAGCAGTTGTATATTTAGCTGGTTTTCAGTAATTATTTGTGAAGATGTTGGCTAGTAGTGAAATTAATGTATCAGGGGCTTGGCTTGTTTTAAACAGCTCCTTGGCCAAAAGAGAGAAAACTAACCAAGGGGAAATGACCAAAATAACATAACCTGAGGGATCTAGACCAATTGATGCTGATAACTGGGGGTACATAAAAAAGGTTTCTGTTCACAAAGGTTTTGGACAGTTGGTCTGGGAATTTATTCCGAAAAAAAAAAATAGGTTTGTAGCTATACATCTTCAAATGCTTCAGAGCATAAAGGGCTCAGTAAACTACCCAGGCAGGGACCTTTTCCTGTGAATAGTGTGAAAGGCTGTGTGCACTATTAAAAAGAAGAGGTCAGCACTCGTCAGCTTGAGGAACGGAGGATTCATGACACTTAGCTATGGTATTGTGTTGAACGGGTCAACGTTGGTAAAACTGTTAGCAGGAATGTTAGTGAGGGGGTAAACCCGATGAGACACTGCTCCAGATTTCAACCAAAATTCACAGCTGTATAAGAGGAAGGAGGTATTGCTGCATTTGCGTCGATGGGCTGGTGGTTTAAAAGAACTTTCCATTACAATATAGGGGTGGGACTTGGCTCACAGGTGGAGGTATCTAAATGCAGGTGCCAGCATCTGAGGTGAATATGTAAACTCTCATTACTAGCAATGGACATATAGTCAAGAAAAGCTATTGAGTGTTTAGTGATGTCTAAAGTCGGCACCCCAGGGGTGTACTTCAGATGCCTACAGGCAGGCCAGGAGTTCAGGTGCCCTGGAGTATCAGATACTCTTCACCTGCGACTGGCAGGCTTGGCTAAGGGAGACTGAGATGCTTGCAGAGAAAATGCAGGGAGGGGCTGTGAGATACTTTCAGCATGTCTTGAACAGTACTAGAGGCCTAAGGAGCCTAGAGGGCAAAGTCACCTCCTTCTCTGGCTGCGGGCCATTACAGGCATGTGCTTTGCAGCAGAGTATTTCAGGCATGATTCTCACCACCAGCCTGAGACCTCATTGCCAGGAGAGAAAGCCAATCAACTGATGGCCAAAATGGTGCTTTGTGCATAACCTGGCATAATAGTTTTAAATTGCTTTGGCAGTTGGGTTGCTTGGAGGTCTGAACAGCTAACAGTGAAGGAAAGAAAGGAAGAGTTCTTTTCAGTTAGCTTCAACATGACTTGAGAGAGCATTTTCAGCGTGAAATGTTATACAGTTGTTTTGTTTAAATGCCTTATTTTTTTTTAGTCTGCTACTTTTGAATTACGTTTTTAAAATTGCAGGAGTCATCTCACTGCAGGGATCATGCAGAGGAGCGTGAATATTTATCATGCCCAGCCGAGGAGAGGTCACTGTCACTGCAGGTATAACTGGCTGTTTCCCAGTGGCTCTTCCTTCGGTGCCCCTCTCCCTGTAAGGCCAGCCTTTCAAGCTGTGGATGGGAAACTTACTGTAGTATCAGGCAAAGAGTGCCCTCTTGTGATATAAATTAAACAAATACAGAGATATAGGTGGGAGGGGATGAGGAAATAAGAGTGAAGGTTCACAGGAAGAAACGTGTTTAGATTGTGCCCATAGCCAGCAGCTTTATTTACATATTCTCCAGCTTCTGCCAACACGTTTTAACTTAGCCCATATTGCAGCTAGTTTCACTGAAGAGATAGGGGACTGGCATACGACAGGAGGAGTTTCTGGGTGTCTTCCACAGGATAGAGAAGTCCTCAGCTAGTTACAGACAGGGTGAGAGCTGGTACAACTTGGACATTATGTCATGATTGCCCCAGGGAAAGTCAGGAGCTGACAAGGGAGCTGTGGAGTAAGCAGGAAGACCATGCCACAGAAGTGATTTCCTGGCAGGTAGGAAGGCTAACTGAAGGAAAATTGGATGACATGGCATCAAAAGACAGATAGTCATTTCCAGCTGACAAGTTTCGGTTTCCTGGGAAGGCTGTATGAGGGATTTTGTGAGAAAATGCAGCTTTTCTTTCTGGTGTAGTGAGAACCTCCACAGGATGCAACTAGCATCTCGGAGCTCCATAAGGAATGCCAGCGGAGAGTGCTGGCAGTGGCCGCCGTGGCTGGCGCTTGGGGATGCTTGCTCACAGGGACATTGGGCATGTGGAGGGCTCGCGCGTTGCTGTTAGAACCAGTGGCAGACTGTTGGCAGCTGCCCCCTCAGCAGCGATGGTAGCGGGAGCCATTCTCCTCAGTCCTCAGGGGCGCCACGAGGTTTCACCGTGCTCCAGCTCCGCCTGTTGCAGCAGCCTCAGAGAGCAGCATCAACACAGTCCTAGACTGAAACTGCCCATGAGTGAGTGCCAGCCCTGGGGTGGTGGGCCCAAGAGTGGGGTGTAGCTGCAGCACCCATTGTGTGAGGCTGCCCCTCACCTCACATAAAGGTGAATGGGAGGGCATCATTTTGTTCCTGTGGAGAGTGATGGGGAGTGGGTGGGAGAATGGACTGGTTCCAGCCTGTGGAATTTGGAGCTGACAGTGGGAGATGTATTTCATCTGAGTCCCACAGAAGACATGGCATTTTGGCCAGCTGGCAGTCCTGGACAGCTGCTTGGCAGAGCAGTGTGGCGCACACACTGACACAGGTAAGCACAGGGCAGGTCAGAGGTCTGTGGTCCCATCAGAGAAGCCCTGGTCAGGAATCATTCACTTTCCCAAACAACTGATGAATCCAGGTCTCTCCCTGATCATTTTCAGTTTATGGTGCTTCTGACTACTTGAAAACCTTCTGGCCAAGTGCATTTCATGTGGAGAGATGGCAGATGTGTAATCCAAAAGATCTTGAGGGTAAAAAACTGCCCACCTCATGTGTCACATCATGTTACCATGTGACACGTCACTTGACTATGGTGAATGGCTCAGTCCATCATTTTCTGGTACATAATTTCTGAAAGCATGTGTGTGTGTGTAGGAATGGAGAGGCTTGTGCAGGGTTACAAAAAGCCCCTTTTGCCTTAGTATTAATGTATAACTGATCTAGGTCTCTTGTGTTTGAAAGCCTTTGCTTGGCGTGGGGTTGCATCTATATAACCAACGCTTTAGCTCCTGATGTGTTCTACATGCACTGTGAATTTCTTCATAGGTCGTTTGACTGTTTCTGTTTGCCTGTGTAAACCTAGCCTGTTATCTTCTGCATGATAGTGGAGCAGAACAAATGTGGGGTGAATAGGTCTTTCCAAGTAGATGAGGGCAAAGGGAAAGAAAAGTACTGGGGTTGTGCAAGGGAACACCTTTACCCCCAGGGCCGTAAGGTTACTCAGCAATTCAGCCAGAGCACTACAGCCTGTTTTGCACCAACTGGAAAGTTGCCTTCTTCAGAGTAAAGGAAATGCGGTTCAGCACATGACAGATGTTATTTTGCTTAATGTTATCTTGCTTAGTGCCCCACTGAAAAGTGCTCAGATATTCTGGAGATGGGGACAAAGTAAAATGCAAAACTAAAGAAATGAAAGCATCAAGAACATGAGCAGAACTTTCTTCCTGTAATTTTACATCCTACTGAGTCAAAATTGAACTCATTGAAATGTTTTGCTCAGGATTGACCAAATGGGGCATATGATTTAACATAAATTTTCTCTTGTATTTCCTTTTTTCCTCTAACTGCAGAGGGAGAGGTGGGCTTTGAAAACCCCAAACAGAGCTCTTAACTTTGTGTAGGGAAAAAATCAACAAGCCTGCAATCACCCACATACTTAATTTTTTGAAACAAATGCTCAAATAGTTGGGGAATGAACCCAATGAGCATATAAAAATGTTTTTAGATAAATTCATTCTCCCTCTGCCCTCCCTCCTGCCCCCCCCGCCACCCCATTTACCAGCATTGGTCAAAATGGAAAAACATTTTCTAAGTGCTGTCTCTCACCATGTTGCTTCAAATCACATTCTTGCTACTGATACGTCCATTCACATATCAGTGTAATATCACATTGCATCCTGTAAGCTGGTAAGTCACCAAACTCACAATTTGGAATTTACTTGGTTATAGAACAAATTATATTATGTAAGTAAGCTCATGACAACAGGCTGGCCAACTCTGCTCCTGCTTTTCCAGGTACCAACACCTGGAAACAAAATGGCATTTAAAAAGTCATCTGAAGTTGAGGAAATGACTTGTCTCTGAAATTGTCATTGCCCACCCAGCTGGCAACAAAGCACCACGCACCCGCTCCTATGCCCATCCAGGGGAATGGGGAGGAGAAAATATAAACAAAGGCTTGAGGGTCGAGACAAAGGACAGGGAGGGCTCACTCACCACTTATGGTCATGGGCAAAAAGCAGACTCGACTTGGGGAAACACCACCAATTTAATTTAAACACCACTACCAACAATTTAACAATCAAATCAGAGTAGGATAATGAGAAATACAAAATCTTAAAAATACCTTCCCCCCAACCATCCCTTCTTCCTGGGCTCAGCTCTGCTCCTGATTTCTCTGCCTCCTCCTGCCCTGCAGCACAGGGGGGCAGGGAATGGAGGTTGCAGCCAGTTCGTCACAAGGTGTCTCTTCTGCTCCTTCCTCCTTAGGAAGAGGCATCCTCACAGTGCTCCCCTGCTCCAGCGCGGGTCTCTTCCATGGAGGGCAGTCCTCCCAGAGATGGACTGCTCTAGTGCAGTCTTCCCTTGGAGTCACGGCCTTCTTTGGGTGCAGTCACCTGCTCCTGCATGGGGTCCTCCACGGGCTGCAGGTGGGCATCTGCTCCACCGTTAACCTCCACGGGCTGCAGGGGGTCAGCCTGCCATCTCACCATGGGCTGCAGGGGAATCTCTGCTCTGGTACATCTCCCCTCTCCTTCAGTGACCTAGGTGTCCGTATGGCTGTTTCTCTCACATCCCCCTCCTCTCCTCTGCTCCCAAAACAGAGCCTTATCCAACAGGTTTTCCACTCTTAAAAATGTTTATTCTCAGAGGCGCTGATTGGCTCAGCCTTGGCCAGAGGCAGGTCTGAATTGGAGCTGGGGGAGCTTCTAGAAGCCTCTTACAGGAGCCACTTCTGTAGCCCCCTCCCCCACTGCCAAAACCCCACCAGACACAAACCCAACACAGAAACACACTAAGTGTATGAAGAAACACTGAACAGAGATAAGAGACAGAAAGCAGCTAGAGGTTGGGATTATCCGCCCATTCCTGAGATTAGTTTAGTCTCTTGTGTCAAATCACAGTTGTGTTTGGCTTTTCAGGCAAAAGAGCCTTGTATACTGAGAGATTCACCTGATGTCACACTTACAAGCCAGGGTGTTGCAAATGTAGTTTAAGACACTGGAAGGCACCTGCAGAACTTGATTCATCTCAAGTGAAGCGAAAAGGCATCTCACTCTTTACTGCACTTCCTGGAAAAAGTAAAAAGGGTTGATGACCTTTAGCAGACAGACTATGGAGTAGTTCTTGTCCCTATAAATTTCTTTCAGTTTATAGACTACTACTGATTTCAGTGGGAGAGCTTGAAGACTCTTCCAGATGCGTAATACATTGAAGGATCTGTGTCTTGCATAAGCAGTTCTTCTTCAGCATAAACCAGAATTACTAAAAACGAAGTGATGTGTTAACTCTTTTCTCCTCTTGCTAGAAATAATGGGCTCTATCTTGCAGCAGAATTCCAGTTTCCACATTGCACAGCTGAAGCAAAGCTAGAGGAGCTGCAAATGTTACAAATAACTAGTGGATATTGTGAACAAATTATTTCCCCCTGTTCTCATTTATACTATAGTTACTGCATTCACTGAGCCAAAGCAGACAGTGACAACAAAGAAAGAAATAGATTTTTCTGTTCTTCTGTGGTTATCTTTCATTTCCTGGCAGTATTTTATCTGTCTCAAAGGCAATTCAGAAGGAGAAACACAAGGAGCAGGCTGACCAGGTGGCCTGACCTGAACACAGAGATTTGGAATGGGAGCATAATGAAGAACCAGTTGTGGCCAGGTGGGCCCACAAAACTGCTGGGCAGGCTGTGAGGGGTTGAATTTCTTACTGGGACAGAGAACAGAGATTAGACCTGTCTTCGGAAGCCGTAATGCAAGTAGTTAGGCAGTGTGAGATCTGTGCAATAATATGACATGCCCACAAAGTGTGAGAGATGAAACAGCACACATGATGGGAGAAATGCATGTTTGGAGAAGCCTGGCCAGCAGGTTACATGTCTACTTTATTCCAGCAAGACCAGTGGGCACTGCAGTCTCATGGTGGCACAGCTATCACCATGGTGACTAGAAGCTTTCTGCAGGCAAATAGGAGTAGCATTCTAGAAGGAATAAATAAGAATATCTGTCACCATGAAGTGCCACTTGAGCTAGAGTTAGATGATGAAATGTCTTTTGAAAATAAAACTATCCAAGAATGGGCCACAGATCATGGAGCAGACTGGGTACATCGCATTCCCTATCACCCCTGGCAATCTGGAAAGATAGAATGGTACAATGGCTTACTTAAAGCCATGCCTAAGTGCCCTGGAGAAAGAGAATCTCCAGGGGTGGGAACCTCCCCTCCAGAAAACTATGTTACTAATCAGCACAAAGCCAGGAAACTGTCATCATGAGTGTCATCATTTTCTGCCCTGCCGAAAACCTTATATCCCCAGGTGAAAAAGTACCAGTCAGGTGTGCAAACACTTGGATTGGGAAGTGAGTTTGTGTTTCTCACCCTGCAGCTGTTGAAATCCCTTAGAAAAAGATGAGGTTTTAGCCTCTAATTCCAAATGGGGAGATTTCCTTAGCACATAAACATATTCTTGTTTTCAGTAGCAGCATGTACTTTGTATGAGTAGGTACATGTTTAATCTTTTCAGTGTGTATGTAATAAATAGCTGAAATGTGACCAAATGTTGACAAATAGGTTATAAAATGTGTAAAACTCCTGTTGCCTCGGAAGTGGGTTAACTGCTGTCTGCTGAGGAGTTAGAAACTGCATTGTCACAAAGTTCATATTGAAGTTAAAAATATCTTTTTCTACTTTGTCACTATTTCATATGGGATCCATTATTTTTGGGAGTAGTCTACATATGCTATATACTCAATTTTGCTATTTCTTGTGTCCTGGCTTGACCAGGTCATGGTTTCTTTTAACACAGTAGGTTGGCAAAATATATGTACAGTAACACTGCTAAGGGGAAAAGCACTAAACTTTGCAATACCAAATGTCTAAATAGATCCAAATACAGAGGGATTTGTTCAACTTGATCATGTTTTGGAGAAAACAAGGGAAAATACAGGAGTTCTTTAAGATCCTTCTGAATTTCTAGGAACTGAGCACAAGGTGAGTTTGGGACAACACATGTCCATTGCCTGCTGAGATACTGTAGTGCTTATGTAGATGTACAACTCTGAGTATACTCTTTTAGAGAGCTGTCAGTTCATCCCTATGCAGATAGTTCTAAAAGTTGTGTTCCTCTTTGGGAAATAGCTCACCTGTCATAAAGATTTCCTAAAGTTAATAATCTGAGTTAACATTCTCAGATTAGGCTTCCTACAAGTAACCCATGTAAGACTTTGTTCTAGTTCTGGTAATATTCCAAATGTTGTATTTACTCATCCATGAGACTGTAATTTCTTAGAAGAACTGGAGGTATCAAGAAAATCAATTTTCAGTTTGAACATAACTGAATGTGGGGTGGATGGTATCAACAGAAAACATGAAACATGAGCAGAATGAGAAAGACCCAGAAACATTTACTGAATTAAACAGCAGCACAGGTATCTTCTGGGGTAAATGAGTGCACCAAGTGGAAGCCCTTGTGCTTTCCAGAATTGACATAGCTTTTGTTTTCCTTATAAAATAGACAGTGCCACATTTTTGCCTTATATTATCTGCTCTGGCTGCAGACTAGATTGGAATTATGAAGAACGCTGGAAAACAAGTAGCTCATCTGAAGCTGAATATTGTAAAACAGGATTGAATAATCAAACGCAAATTTTCTTAAGTCCAGAGCAGCGTACTGCTGCAATTAATGGGAGACAGAGGTGTCATTATTAGGTGGAAGTCCAGTGAAGTCAGAGTGCAGCTGTAAGAAAATTCAGTTTCCGTAGAAATGTTCTGTCCTGTAAATGTACATGGTGAAAAGGGGAGAGGCAGCAACAATACTGGGAGTGGTTTTTGAAAGATGTACCTTCCTCTGGTTTTCTAGCTTGATTCTAAAATAGAACTCAAATTATCTATCACCTTCATACCTCACCTGGATGATCAAAACTGTCATTGTGCAGAAGGGCCTCTTATTTCTGTCTGTAGCACTAGTTAACGAAATACAATTATGTTCCAGAAAAGGGGATTCTGAGGAGGCTTATGTGGGAGGAGCTATGCTGTGGCTGCAGGTTCAGAATTCATCGCTTGGTTTGCATGGGGTCTTAAACCCAAGCCAAACCACCTTACAGATGTTTATAAATAAGCATCAGGTACAGAGATGTCCCCAAAGTCCTCTAAATTGAAAATAATCGTACAGGTACATCTAAACAACAGATGTACAATGAGCTTCTGGAGCAACAAAGGTGTTCTGCACAGCAGTGAGACACCTGCAACCAATCTTCTCCCTGAAGTATATGAAACGTGGTCTTTGCCTTTCCCTCTGTACAGCAGAGCCTACACAGAAAAACTGGCAGAGCCTGAGTTGTTTCAGCACCTTTTTTGGTGATATTCAGATATTTTAGCATTGATGCTGTTGTGGTTTGAGCTTACCCAGCTGGCAACAAAAGCACCACGCAGCCACTCGCTCAACCCTACCCTGTCCCCTGAGGGGAGGAGAAAATAAAACTAAAAAGGCTTGAGAACAGAGATAAAGGACAGGGAGGGCTCACTCACCAGTTATGGTCATGGGCAAAAGACAAACTCAACTTGGGCATAACAACATACATTTAATACAAACAACCACCACCATCAAGGATAACGAAAAATACAACCAGGTCTTAAATACAACACACCTCCCCACCCCCAACCCCTCCGGTCTTCCCGGGCTCAGCTCTGCTCCCTCTTCCCCCCCAGCAGCGCAGGGGCAGGGAATGGGGGTCACAGCCCGGCCGGCACAAGGGGTCTCCGCTGCTCCTTCCCCCTCAGGGAGAGGGGCCCTCGCAGCCCTCCCCTGCCCCACCGCGGGGTCCCTCTCCCGGCAGACATTCCTCCTCCCGCTGCCCCAACGCGAGTCCTTCCCGCGGGGCCGCAGCTCCCCAGAACCCCCCAGCGCGGGTCCCTCCCGGGGCTGCCGCCCTCCCACCGACGGGCGGCTCCAGCGCGGCCGCAGTCGCGGCTGCTCCGGGCCCGGTCCCTGCTCCTCCGGCCCGGGGCCCTCCGCGGGCTGCAGGGCGACCTCTGGGCCACCGCTGGGCTCCAGGGGCTGCAGGGGCTCAGCCGCCACCCCCCCGCGGGCCGCAGGGGAACCCCTGCCCCGGCACAGCTCCCCCTCTCCTGCCTCACTGACCGGGGTGTCCGCAGGGATGCCTCTCTCCCACCCCTCTTCTCTCTGCCGCTCACCAACCCAGACAGACAAAACGACAGCAGACAATCCACAGGTTCTTTCACTCTTAAATAGTTATTTGCGGAGGCGCCATTGGCCTGGCCTTGGCCAGAGGCGGGTCCGAAATTGGAGCCGGGGGAGCTTCTCGAAGCCTCTTACAGGAGCCCCATCCCCCACTACAAAAAACACCAAACCAGCACAGCTTTATATCAGAAATGTGGGGAAATGGGCAAGGTAAAAAAAAAAGTCATTTTACAACCGGCCAGACCCATTTCAGAGCACATATCTGGCCAAGTGCAGGATGTAGGGTTGTTTGCAAAATGCATCTATGAGATGCTTAGTGCCCTGTGCTGCTTTTCAAACAGGGTGAAGTTGAGAGCATCATTGAAATACTCCGCATTTGCTAAACAGTGTGGCTGTAAAACACAGCAAAACCAAGAAAAGAAGAAAGTTCATGCCAACTTTGGCAAAAATCTGCATTTTTTTCAGACTACAGTTTGTTTTCTTACACATCCATACGAGTGACACAATTTGCCATTGGTTCTAAGCCTGTTCTGCCATTACAAATTTACTGTTTGCTCATTGCTCATTGTTTCTGGGTTTTGCTGCGTAGCTGCGCTATGAGTGTGGTGTGATGTGGGGATGATGGAGTAAGCAATCAGGAAACCTAATTTCCCCCTATGGTGTGCGGAGAATCTCACCTCAGCTCAGGTAGATCTGCATGGTGCTGGCACTGTTGTGCTGTTGCTAAAGATAAGAGTTTTATCTTCTAGAGTTTTCCAGATATCTCCTTCTGTAAATGTTATAGGAAGTGAAATAAGTTACTAGCTCTCAGCAGTGAGAACATGCCTTCCAGCTTGCCTCTCTTGAGAATTCCCAAAAGAGTCTGGTTTGATTACAAAGGTTGGAGCTGAAACTCACAATTTCTTCAGCAAGGAACAGGGCAGTTTTGCTGAGATGGTCTCATATGCAGTTGTGCAGGGCATTTTCTATGGCGCTTTCCTCAGGCTCCTCAAACTCCGTCTTTAAATAAGATATTGGACGATACCCCCTGCAGATGAGAAGTGTCCTGATTTATTGTCACAGTTGTCCTCTGATAAAGCAGCTGTAAAAATTTTTGTTAAGGAGGTTGGTCATGTAAGTGCCACAGAAAAAGCCTGCTTAGGAATAGCCTGTCTGCAGAAGCAGTGAGTACTTGACATCTTGATTGGTAATTTAATAGGTTTTGCTTAGAGCACTGTTGGGTACACAGCCTGCCCTTTCCTCTAAACACCTGGGAGCAGCAGGTCCCTGAGGCTTGAGGGCAGCAATATAGAGGGGGAACAAAAAGGAAAATAGGTCCTTGATGCATAGCAGTTTGGTTTTCCTACCACTAGGCCAAGGTGTAAGAAAAAAGACCCTGTGTCCCATGTTCAGCTTTCCTTGTTCAGCTGCCATCACTGGCTCAACAAACAGATGTCCGCACTGAATAGAGAAATGAAATGTAGCCCTGTGAAGATCAGCTGAGAAAAGGAAAGGAGACCAAAGTCATACGGAGGAGAAGTGCAAACGGACCTGGAAGGGCTTATTGCCAGGCTTGGACACCCCTGAGGCAGGGATGATCCTCAGGCCTCTCTTGTCGAGCTTTTGTTTCAAAGTCCAGGACTATGTTCCCACCACCAGGGATGCTGAACTGAGGTTAATCTCTTTGGAGGGTGGGAGGAAAAATGTAGGTTCTGCCAGTTGTAGTTGGTGTAGGATATGGTGGTGGTGGTACATATTTGGCATCAGTGTCAGGGAGCACTGCTATGGTTACTTAACCTGGCCACTCAAAGGTGGCTGCCTTTCTTGTCTGGTTAGATTGGCAAAGTGCAGAGGAGAGAAGTGTTCTGGAGATGCTCAGGTTCTGTGGTGGGATAGAAAGCTGCTAAGGACCTGGACTGACACAGCCTTGCCAGGTCCACACAGAAAATGTGGCCTGTGCAGTTTCAGCAGTGTGGTGCCCAGGCTGGGGTGTAGCTGGTGCAGGTGTCTTTGCACTGTGCTCCCCTTGTCTTCTAGTTCTGGAGTTAACCTCCACCTCCAAGCTCTTGTGCATGTGCACACACACGTATGCATATGTGTTTAACAAATCTTCTAAATAAACTGCCTGAAGAGATAGATAAAAAGTAATTTAATAACAATCTTATATATTCTTCCACTGTAGTGTTGTAAGAAATGCGGTTGTCTGACGAATTAAAGAAGCAGACAATTCCCTCACACTTTATCACTTAGAAACTTCCAGTTAAAATGTATTTTTTCTGTTTGTGCTGTCTCTGCTTACGTGACCTCCTGTAGGACACAGATAGCCAGCTATGTATCCCCATGGGTCAAACAAGACACTTTCAGTTTATGTTCCTCTCACTTTTTACTGTTTTTTCTTTCTTTTAGGCTAACAGAGGGCTGTCACACCGCAGAGGAAGAAAAACCATGCATGGTCATAAGCAAGAGTCAGTTTTGCTGGATCAAAGGAAATGAGCTGGGCAGCAGGAAAGAAAGCTGACATGGTGAGTACACAATCATAAAGAAGCCATAGAAGGAACTATACATGTAATTAAAGACAGAAAAATGTGTGCCTGCACAGCACCCTTAGATTTGTGATCTTACAGTCTGAGGAAACTCTGCAATCTCCCTAAATTCTGCTGGTCTTTTCTTCAGATGTAGTACCATCATATTCCTTATGAGCCAGAACCTCTCGCTTTTAGGTACCTCTGTCTCACTCACAGACATCTCAAATGCTCCTTTGTCATGTGAAAGACCTGCCTCCAATTCTTGCACCCCTTTATTTTGGTCCCTATAATTAAATTTTACCTTTCCATGCCGTCTTATTAGGCTTGGGATTTTTTCTTTCCTTTAGGGTGCCATCCTGCAGTGCCCTTGTCACATTAACCACATCAGAGAACCAAGCTACATGTGTCAGATTGTATGCTGAGTTCAGAGCACCATGTGCTCCATTACCTTGCTGGACCAAGTGAGGGCAGATCCGCTCACAGAGCTCAGCAGCCTCCCAATTTTTTTCATTTTAGCATATTCTTCAGCTTCCTTTACGAATCTCAGAAATGTTCCTCACACAACATGGAAATAAAACTAGTGTTCTTGAGGCACTATGTCTTGTTTACTGTTGCTTATAAATGCTTCAGGGCAGGCAATGAATGGTGTATGGTCTCTCTGCTCTGTACTGAGCGACCTGATTACATATAGTTTGTCTCCATTTATTTTCTTAGAAATGTTAATACAAAAGAGACTGTGTGCCACTCAGGGGAGTATGGAAAAGCTGAATGAAGAATTTGAACAGGAAACAGTGTACTGTAGAATATTTTCTGAGATAGAGAAGTGATAGTCATTGTGTACTTATTCAAAAGCAAAAAGTAATTGTTCCCAAGGTCTTCGTAATGCATTAACATGAAAGCAGTGTGGAGCAAACAGCTTCTATAGTAGTGTGTGGTGTAGCTGCTGGCTCTGTTCCTATTTGGAGCCTCAGTGAGCCAGTAAAAAGTGCTTAAACTGATGTACAGCCTGAAGTATCTGACTGATTAGGACCGTAGGAAAGCTCATAACCATGGTCACAAGATTTAGAAATTGAGTAACCGCTTGTCTCTGTATCCATCTCAGTGTGACATTTGCTGTATGCTGTCAATCTGATTTTGTTTAAAGGGTTTAGTAGAATCAAGATATGTTCTCTGCTACAGCAAATGGTCATGAGTGGTGATGTCTCATGTTACAAAACTAATAGCTAAATAGTTGCCTTGAACATGTTCTTGTAGCTTTTTAATTAGATTGCTATTGTTTAGGCCACACAGTATTTAGACAGGCTACAGCTGTATTATTATAAAGATGTATCTTCCAGGTTGCTATAGGAGAAATGGCACAGGCAGTTGTAACTGAGTCCATGTTAAAGAGTTTCTGATGAAGTAGTTTGATTAAAATTTATAATATGTCTATAACTGAAAAGCATTGGCAAGATACAACCCCCCTGGGAAGTTTTGACTTGGGCTGTAAGTGCTGGGTCAAATCTTGACGTTGATGAAGTCATCAAGACAATATTTCTTCCATAATATTAATCTTCTGTTTAAATCATAATTTTGTTTTTACAATGCAGTTTTGATGTATCTTAAAACTGGTATTAAAATATTTTCAATACTGACATTTCAATTTTGAAAGGCTGGTCAGGGACAGAAATTAGTAATTTTTGCCTCTTGAAGGACATTAACAACATAAAAAATGCCATCTCTCATAGCACTGCAGGAGAATTTTTAGTTCAGTGTCCCTGTTGATGATAGATGTTTAATGGGAACGTAAAACTTGCCCAGTGAGCTAAACAGCGCATGGCAGTAGCACCATGGGCTATGCCAACCCTCCTGATCACAACTGGATGATCAGCTTGCCTATGCAGCTATGAGAACTTGGACCCTTTCTTCAGCTTGCCTTAACGCTGAACAAGCAGTTGAGGTCCATGGCTCTTTTGTTGGTTTTGTTACTTTTTAACTTAGTCATTTGTCTCAAATGCATGACTTGACAGAGAGTCCCCCATGAGAACTTGATTTGATGTAAAAATGAGACTCAGGTCAAAACTAGAAAAGGTATGCATGTAAAAAGTAATAAAAGCAGGATGCTTCAGAATGTCATGAGCTAGAAAAAATGTGAGCTTTTTCAGGTGTGCTAAATCTTGATTGCATCCTAATACCAGAGTAAAATAGCTACTGTATCTCAAACTCAAAGGCCTTTTGAGTTTGCCTGACTCTTGCTCCCATGAGTATGGAAGTGATGGCCACATGGGAGGAATATAAGACTGTTGTCAGAGGATATAGGGAGGCAACTAGGAAAGCTAAGGCCTCCTTGGAGTTAAGCCTTGCAAGGGAGGTCGAGGACAACAGAAAGGGCTTCTTCAAATACATTGTAGACAAAACTAACACTAGAGGCAATGTAGGCCCACTGCTGAATGAGGCGGGTGCCCTGGTGACAGAGGATATAAAGAAGGTGGATCTACTGAATGCCTTCTTTGCCTCTGTCTATACTGCTGGAGACTGTCCTCAGGAGCCCCAGACCCCTGAGGCCGCAGAGGAAGTCAGGATAAAGGAGGAGTTTGACTTGGTTGATGAGGGCTGGGTTAGGGATCAATTAAGCAATCTGGACATACATAAATCCATGGGCCCCGATGGCATGCACCCACGGGTGCTGAAGGAGCTGGCAGAAGTCATTGCTAGGCCACTCTCCATCATCTTTGGTAAGTCGTGGGGAACAGGAGAGGTGCCTGAGGACTGGAGGAAAGCAAGTGTCACTCCAGTTTTCAAAAAGGGCAAGAAGGAGCACCCGAGTAACTACAGACCGGTCAGCCTCACCTCCATCCCTGGAAAAGTGATGGAACAACTTATCCTCGGCGCTGTCTCTAGGCATATCAAGGATAAGAGGGTCATTAGGAGCAGTCAATGTGGCTTTATCAAGGGGAAGTCATGTTTGACCGACCTGATGGCCTTTTATGAAGACATAACCAGGTGGATAGATGACGGTAGTGCAGTGGATGTGGTTTATCTTGATTTCAGTAAAGCATTTGACACCATCTCCCATAACATCCTCGCAGCTAAACTAAGGAAGTATGGTCTGGATGATCGAGTGGTGAGGTGAATTGTGAATTGGTTGAAGGAAAGAGAGCTGTGGTCAATGGGACAGAGTCTAGTTGGAGGCCTGTACCTAGTGAAGTTCCTCAGGGGTCGGTATTGGGACCAGCACTGTTCAATATATTCATCAATGACCTGGACAAAGGGACAGAGTGCACCCTCAGCAAGTTTGCTGATGACACGAAACTGGGAGGAGTAGCTGACACACCAGAAGGCTGTGCTGCCATTCAGAGAGACCTAGACAGGCTGGAGAGCTGGGCGGGGAGAAATTTAATGAAATACAAGGGCGAGTGGGGCATCTGGGAAAGAACAATGTGATGTACCAGTATAGGTTGGGGAGTGAGCTGTTAGAGGGTAGCGTAGGGGAAAGGGACCTGGGGGTCCTGGTGGACAGCAGGATGACCATGAGCCAGCAATGTGCCCTTGTAGCCAAGAAGGACAATGGCATCCCCGGGTGTATTAGAAGGGGTGTGGTCAGTAGGTCAGGGGAGGTTCTCCTCCCCCTCTACTCTGCCCTGGTGAGACCCCATCTGGAATGTTGTGTCCAGTTCTGGGCCCCTCAGTTCAGGAAGGACAGGGAACTGCTTGAAAGAGTCCAGCACAGAGCCACAAAGATGGTTAAGGGGGTGGAACATCTACCTTATGATGAAAGGCTGAGGGAGCTGGGTCTCTAGATTGGAGAAGAGGAGACTGAGGGGTGACCTCTTTAATGTTTATAAATATGTAAAGGGCGAGTGTCAGGAGGATGGAGCCAGGCTCTTCTCGGTGTTGTCTAATGATAGGACAAGGGGTCAACGGGTGCAAGCTGGAGCATAGGAGGTTCCACATTAACATAAGGAAAAACTTTTTCCCTGTGAGAGTGACAGAGCACTGGAACAGGCTGCCCAGAGAGGTGGTGGAGTCTCCTTCTCTGGAGACATTCAAAACCCACCTGGATGTCTTCCTGTGTGATCTGCTCTAGGTGGTCCTGCTCTGGCAGGAGGCTTGGACTAGATGATCTTTCGAGGTCCCTTCCAACTCCTAACATTCTGTGATTCTATGTGATTCTACATAATATGCTTTTTGAGTTCTTCATCTGTGCAGGGGGAGGACAGCAAGTGGGAACTGATCTAGATCTAGACTTAGCATATAGGCCAGCTCAAACAGCTCTACACATATTACACATATATACATATAAATGGTTCAGATCAAAGTGGGTGGTGATGTTCCTGACAACTAATAGCACTGTTTTCAGCCTAAATGGTTGCATATGGCCCAGACAGACAGAAGCTCTTTAACTTACCAGCACAGGCCCTTTAGGTGCCCTCTATTGCTTTGTGCAGGGTGCCCACATTCACAGTCCATACCTGAGGGGGTAGCAGCTGACTTTGGGCTGATTCTCACTGTCCTGTGAAGATAAGCAAAGAGCAGCTCAAGAGTTTGGTTCTGGCTCTCAATGCAAGGAAAAAAAAAGTGGAAGAGCCAGCAAAGGTGACAAAACTGTCTGTGTCAGGTGGAGCTCTGTTGCAGTTCACTTCTTTCTTGGATCTTGCACTGCCCCAGCTTGCAGTATTCATCCTACATTAGTCAAACTGAGTGAGAGTGGTAGAACTAGAGGGCTTGGGGGAAGAATTTTCCTATGCAGAAATCCTAGCAAACTGCTGCCAGACATGCCTTTGCGGTGCTTTTGTTTCCAAGGGCTAGAGTATTCTTGACTAGAGGAAGTTACGGCCAAGTAGAAGCTAGCCTGACGAGTGAACTGACAGGGAATGAGGCAGACTTCAAATGATTATTTATTGTTTGGGGGAAAGATGGCAAATAAATATCCGTTATTTCATGTAATTGAATGACTGTTTGGGAATTAAGAAACAATGCCATTTACCTTGTACAGTCCCTCTTTTATATGCCATAAACTTTATTATCATATGTGTAGAAGGAGACTGCTCAAGATGACTAGCATCATTCAGTCTGTTGATTAATTGTAAAGAGCGGCATAAAATGTGGTGAGCTTTGCCTGGTGATCTGCTGGACAGCCGTGGCTATTTTTCTGCCTTTCCCTTTGTCCCCACCAGTGCTGGTGTGTCCTGGTTGCAAGACTGCAGGGTCCTTGGAGAGGAGGCATCTCTTTTGAATTTTTGTACACAGATAAAACTTTCGGCATATTTACAAAGCTCTGAGCAGAAATGAGGCTGTAAATGCTCTAGGGCTTGTGGGAAGCTATTATAAAAGAGATTAAATTTAGTATCAATCGCCTTTTCAGGACTCCAGCCCTGCTTATGTCTTCCAGCTTAGAATGATCCCTGTAACAGAATTCATGTATTTTTTGCTCCTCTTGGCTGAATTTGGTTGAAGGGTGGACATGGCTGAAGTGGAGAAAGCACACGTGCATTAGGTTGTGTCCCTTCTGCTTGCTTTCTTGCTGCTCTTTGTGCATCTCCTCTCTTTCAGCACATGGAATTTAATGGAGCAGATGCAGTACGACCAACCCCTTCAGGCATACCACACAGTCCGGGGGGCCCAGCAGCCCGAGGGCTCCCGATTACATGGGGGGCAGTGTCTTGCAGTGTATCTGTGGTGACAAATCACTGGTGTCGAGTGGTGTCTGCTTGTAGGTACTTTGCTGAAAGTCAGCACTGGGGCTTCTAAATAAAAACGTGCAGTATTTATTTACTACAAATCTTGCTGTTGCCCATTTGGGCTATTTGCTATTGAAAGAGCTAAACCCTGACAATCCCTGACTAAGGCCTCACTTTGATACATAAAAGTTTTACTCGCGCATTTTTTTTTAGTTTCACTTGCATCTTTGTTTTCCTGAGTTTTCCTTCCCTCACAAGGATGGTTTTAGCTATTTGATGAGCAAAGTTGATAAATAGATAACATCTTGCCTGACTTCGAGGAGACAAAGCTCCAGATATCAAGGAGACATCAAGGAGACAAAGCTCCAGACTTTAAGAAGTACAGTCCCAAGCTATGTAGATCAGAGGTGTTCATTAACCGATTGTCTGTTCATGGTTAAGAACAAAGATAATATGGTATTGTTTAAGGATGTCTGCTAGATAAGATTTATTATTCTAATCTTTTGTTAACAGTCTTTTAATCGTGACCAAAGTATAGTTTGAGTCAAAGTCCTTGACTCAAGGACTTTGGAGGGTCACATCTTTTGAGTCTGGGGTCTATGGGTGGTCACAGAAGAGCCCTTCAACTCAGTTAAAGAATCTACTGCTCATAACTGGATGAAGGTGGAGAAATGATAATGAGTTATGGGAATGAACATGTTTATGTATGAAAACCTGTTTATTATGTATTATGTATCCAATATAATCAGTAACTGTTACAGGTTAGGGGTGTGTTGTTGGTGCGAGAACTCCCCTGCACACCCGGCCATCAATAAAGAATTGCCTGCTTCTTAATACTACATTGGTGTTGAGAAGTTTTATTCCAGGTTTCGGTGACAGTCTCAAAAGGAGAGGCTAAGTGTGGAGGACAAAACTGGAGAGCCAGTGTCCTGGAGGCTATAGGTTGGGGTTAGATCAAGTCTGCTTGACAGCATCGGTAGGAGAGTTGTGCATGCAGCTCTGGCTGTTGTAAAATCCTTTCACAGGTGTTTTGGCAGGCTGTTTGGGTCTAACAATCCTTGATTTGAAGACAGCTGCTTTGAATCACCATAAAAATACATGCCAGGAGAGAACAGCCCTTGTGAAACCTCTACTGTACCAAGAGTTAATGTTGAACACAGAATTAATGCTCCATGAGCTATGGTGCTCCAGCCTGAGTGAGGACAGACCCTGGGCCATGAGCAGGTGCCTTGCAGGAGGACTGTGCAGTGGTGCCTGGCGGTCAGTTTCAGAGAGCAAGGGCTGCAGGATCTCTGCTGCAGCTCAGTTGTGTGCCCAATAGTCATGCCGGGACCTCTCCAAAGGGCAGGGGAAAACAAGCAGGACAAACACTTGTCATCATGGCCCGATCTGGGCCCTGCACTTGCGTCTCTGCGAAGTGGAATGGGCTGAGGAGCCCGACTTGTCCCTGCGGCTCCTGATCCTGCCCGCCTGCGACAGGGCATCCGCTTCCCCGACGAGGCCGGACACCGCACCGGAGGCTCCTCACGCCCTGCAAACCCCTGCCTTTCCCTGGGCGAGCGACAGCCCCGCGCCGCCGCCGCCGCAGCTCCCGTACAGCCGAGGGAGCGATGGGCGGGCACCGCAGCGGCCGCTCCCCCTCCTGTCCCCGCCGCACCTCCAGGCCGCCCATGACGGGCAGCGAACGAGGCGGGCAGCGGTGTTTCCGCCCGCCCCGGCTCTGCAGCAAGCGCGGGAGCACCAGTCTGTCCCTGCCAGCACCCGGCCCCGTCCCGTCTCAGGGCCCCGGGCCCAGCCGAGCGCGAAGGTGAGGGCAGCCTAGCGGGACCGGGACCGAGGAGGAGGAGGCACCGAACGGCGCCAGCGGGTGCTTGCGGGGGCCTGGGGAGGCTGGGACCGCGCCGCGGAGCCTGGAGGAGCTGCAGCCTCCCCGGCGTGACGCCGAGCTCCGGCGCGGCGGGGGTCTGGGCGGTGGTGCTGGGCTGGCGGCACCGGCATCCCGCGGTCCTGGGCTGCACCTGGTTTCTGAGGAGCGCAGCCTGGGCACTCGGCGCCGACTTACGCTGAACCCTAGGCGCCGGGCCGGGTGGGAGCATCCTCTTCTCTCCTGGGTGAGTTTTGAGTCTTCCCGGTTCCTGGCTGCGTCTCTACCAGTGGCAGACCCTTCGAAAGAGCATGCGAGGTGCCCTGTAGTAAACATAGAGCATGTTCTGGTTTTGCTTTTTGTCTCATGGGTAAAGGTTGGTCAGACCTTGGAGGCATAAGGTTTTAAGTTTTCTGTTAGTATTAACTACTGTAATGCTGAATTTCCTGTCAGTCTTTTTTTGATCAATTCCTGCTTGGCCATGAGTTTCCATAAAGGGCACCGTGTGGAAACAGGGATCTGTCAGATCTGACTGCTTGTTCCATTGTACACTGACAATTAATTGTGCATATACAATGGGAAGACAGAAGTTCGTAACATTTTCATTCTAGTGCAGTTGTTATATTATGAACTTTAATCATTATCTCTTTATACGGTAAACATGTTCTATTTCTGGATACAATCTAAATAGTAGGTTTTTCTGTGCTCTGGGGCACCAAACCTATCCTTTTGTAAATGTAATTTTAAAATGTTTGCAATATTCTTTTTTTTGAAATGCAGTGACTGCCACTGCATTTAGTAGCAGAGGCTGCCACTGGTTGTGTGTGATGACATATTTCCTGTAATCTCCATTTTTACTTTCTGTATTGCAACACTTAATTTAGGTTGGTTGTTTTGTTGGTTGGTTTGGTGGGATTTTTTTAAAATATGGTTGCATGCTGAGCTAAGATCTTTGGTTAAGCCATATGCAGTGACACACAGGTCCTTCTTCAGAATTATTTGATTTGGTACGTTGATGTGCAATTTGTTAAATTCTCCTGTGCAGTACAGATTTACCTTTATTTCTTCATTATTTCCCTCTTATCAAGCTGAAGCACCAGCTGTCAAAATGCATCCAGGAAATTGGGGCAAAAGAAAAATATTGTGCGAAGTCACAATAAGCAAGACAGAGTTGAGAAGAAAGACTGTTTTAAGGAAAACTAGATTTGCAATGTGAGCTATCTTGTCAAGTATTTACATTCCAACCCACTGAAGGCTGAAAACCAGAACATCTGTTAAAAGTATCATTATGCTAGCCAGTAAAAGCAATTTGCTAAAGCTTCCCAATTTACTTCTTGTTGTCTGATCAGTGTACCTTGTCAGGGCCATGTTCTTGCCCAGTCCCAATGAAATGGTAAAACAGATTACCTTAAACCACATCACTTAGATTTCAACCTGAAAAAGTTGTACTTCATTCATGAGACAGACCAACAGCTACTTTGGGCCTACTGATAACTGACCACAATAGCAGCATGATTGCCTGGTTAGTGCACCAGTACTTTTAAAAAAATTACTAAAATAGCGTATTGATGAGGCAAAAATCAGAGTCCAAGGAAAGAAATTTTTGTTTCATTCAAGCCATGTATTTCCTGTGTTGTGGATACAACTGAACAAGATTTATCAAGAGCTGAGCAGGGGTTTTGGGAAAAGCTCTATGTGGTGCTAAGGCCCAGACAATACAGCCCTAAGCTCATTCCTTCTCCCCTGGTGGAGGTCTCCTTAGGATTGAACTAAACCAAACTGTAGCCTGGTACTGTTGTGGCCCACAGATGGGATTTATAGACAGGCATTGCTCGCCAAGACTAGTTCTGGGGTACAGTGAGTTAGAGATTGTTGAACACTAGACTCCCAAAAGCAACGCGTTGGGTTTTTTCCTCCTCAGCTTGTGCATTTAATACAGTCTGACCTGAGCAGCAGGCACTTTTTCCTTGCTCCTCTTAAATGATACAATAAAATATGCTACAGATAGTGTCCGGGAAAGAAAGTGGGTCACTGCGAATCTACTGAAGGCTGCTAGTTGCAGCAAGTGCTTGGAGCATAGGTGTTCTGACAGGAGTCCCAAGCTCTTTTTTTTTTCCTAGTCACTTTTCGTGAGTAAACAATGGAAAGGGGTAATTCTTCATAAAAGGTAATTGCTCCTTGACAGCAGTAGCTGCTGTCACACTAACAAATGTGAGGAGGTTTAATGATTGAGAGCTGCAGAAACAGTGCCAGCTGCCTGCTCTTGGTAGGAGTAAATTAGGTCTAAGTCTGTGCTGCCCTGAGTTTGTCGTCAGCAAAAGACAGCAAAGTTGGTCAAATTTTTGGAGTGATGTCTCCCTGAGGAAGGACTGAGTAGGCTAGGACTTGTTCTGTGAAAGAAAAAGGTTAATAGAGATAAGTCTTTCTGAAACTAGCTTTTCCTAACTTTGATATCCCTGGTTTTGTACTGGAAGAAACAAATAAAAGGAGGTAGTTCTTCATGCAAGCAGACCTGTGCAACTCCTCGCTAGGGTCCTGCCAGGGTCTGCAGATATGAAGTTTACAGGGATTAGAAGGGAAGTGGGACAAGGACTAAGATTAGAGATCCACTGAGGTTTAAATAAAGCGTATCAGGCTCAGGAAATCTGAAATTTCAGACAGTGTTTCAGTCAAGCAGCCTATATGCTCATCCTGTTGATACTCTTTCCTGGCCATCTACTTATGGCCATGATTGGAGCCAGTTTACAAGCTAGCCAGACCCTTCTTCTAATCGGTATGACTGTTCTTTTATGGTCATAACCCTTAAAGTTTTTTTCTTTAGATTATTATTAACACATATGCTTAATAATCACGTATCCTTTATGCCAGGCAGATATGCACCCAGTGGTTAAATTAGCCCATGTACTCAATAATTATTCCTCAATGGGGAAATGACCCAACTTTTTTTTCTTTTGCTTCTAACAATTTTCTTGCTCCAGCAGTAGAGTGCAAGCTTTTCTCCTTCCTGCTGTTTGTTTTGTCTTTGTTAGGCTATGAGCTTACACATCTCTTCTTCAATTCACAAAAAAAAAAGTGGTAACCATCAAATCTTTTGCTTTGTATCCACCAATCTACCTACCTCTTCTCTTTGCCCTTTAGACCTTTGACTTTCAGGACTGGAAAGGATGAATACAATCGACTGTTTGCTACAGTTGTATATCTCAAATTCATCTGCCCATTAAATACTAAATTCATTACTTAAGCATTCCATGTTTGTTTTTTTTTCTTCTTGTTGGGGAATGAAATTAATCTGTAAATTTATTTTCTCACCTAGTCTCTGGACAAAATGGGGAATGGATCAGTGAAACCCAAGCATCTGAGGCGTCCAGGTAGACAGGCAGTGAACGTGTCTATTGGCTGTGCTGGCAACCACAAGTTTTTGAAGGACCCACATCTAGGCATCAATGTGATCAGTGGGCAAGCTGATGTTCTTTGCAGCAGGGTGCTTGAACTGGAAAAGGAGCTGAAGAGAAAAGATCAAGAGTTGCAAGAGGGTCAAAGTCGTGTTGCTGAGCTTCAGGAACAACTGGATATGCAGACTAAGGTCATAGCAGAACTCACCAAGGAACTTCAGAGCAAGTGTATACAGTTGAACAAGTTGCAGGATGTTGTTAGCACTCAAGGAGAGCACTCTCTTCAGCCTTTTCCGTATAAAGTGGCTTCAAGGTTTCAAGTCTCTGCCAACAGGAGGAAAAGAGCCAAGGAAGGTGTATCTGCAGAGCCAACGACATGGCTGTATGATTTGAACAGGCAAGCTACATTTTCCTTTGAAAAAGCGAAGGTCCGAAAGGATTCCAGGTGAGCTCATTTCAGGGGGGTTATATGCTTGTGTTACAAGGGTATTACTTTTATCACAATGATATCCTCTTCTCATGATAAATCAAGATTAAGGTATCCTTTTTTTTTAATATAGGCTTTTTCACTGTGGTAGTTAGATGCTGGTTGAGTTTGTGTGTAACTTTAACAAAAATCATCTGTATCCCACAGATTTCAGATGAAGAGTGGTGGGTAGCCTCTGTATTTTGGTTCAGGAGATTTTTGTAGTCTGGGATTTATCTTTACTGCCAGCTAAGCAGAATCTAAACTTCTCAGGTCTAGGTTTGCCTAGCGCTCTCAGCTGAAGCACTGATGAGCAGAAGGCTGGATGTCTTCACATGGGTTCAGATTCTTATTTTGATAGCATGGATGGATTTGTAAGGTGCAAGTGGCCCCAGCTCAGCTCTCCCAAGTGCAATATGGACACTGAACTGATTCTGAACTGTGTACAAAGTTTGTCAGACCAGTTTCAACTCAGTCTGGTGCAAAATACAATGTATGGTGTGATTATCCTCTCAGCAGCTCCCTCCTGCCCTCCAGCTTCTGACAGTCGTGGTGTAGCAACTTAATTTTACTTGTTCCTCTTTGAGTACAACTATACTTCTAGCCTCTGGAAGAGCCAGAAATATCTGTGGTTGCAGATGACCTTGTGGAATTAGTATCAGTACAGAGTAGCAGACTGTATCCTTAAACATACCTTAGGCCCTCTTTTACCTTGCAGTGTAGACATAACCTGAGTATCTGTTTTAACAGCAGCTTAAGGGCCTCAGATTTGTGGGGAGCTTTATTACTTTGTTAAGAAATCATGGCACATTTGAGTCTGTACTAGTAGACCTGAGAGTTATCAGACTTTATTTCTCATCCATCATGTCTAGCATTGCACGTTAGAGGCTGTCTTGTGAACAAGAAAAGGCAGCCTGAGTCACAATAAGGAGCTGAAATCTTTGGCTAGCAGTGTTTTTCTGGAGTAAGGGAACTGTATTAACATTTTGTCACAAGTACTTGGGCAGTTTAAATAACTTTTGGTTTAGGATTATTCTGTTTGTCTACTTGTCTTCTCTTTGGTATGATCCTTGTACTGTAGTCCACCAAATGGTTTTCTAGGGTGCTTTCGGAGACAGAATTGTAACAGCACTGAGTGAAGCAAAGAGCCAGTTGATTAGCTAAGTGCAGCACAGGCTTTGCCATTCAGAACAAAACCAAATATTGCAGCTTAAGTAATCTAGAGGTAATGCTGATCATGCAACAGAAACAGAGCTGGAAATTTTCCTTCTTGATTCAGTGACTCAGCACTTCTAAAAACGTTTTCTTTTTTGTTGTATGCCATCTCTGTTTTCTTGTCCTTCTAAAAGATTTAGTGTAACATAACAGGATAAAGGAGCAATTCTCTTCCCTCCTTTCATCTCTTACAATCTGGTCCAGAGGTTGTCATTACTGCTAAGGCTCCCATAGATTGATAACAATGTAGAACACATCATTCCTAAATTTATTCTGATATTTACTCCTTTGGAAAAACTGACTGCTTAAATATGCACTGCATTGGCAGTAAAAGCGCACCATCTGCCCCTCTCCTCCCTACCATTTCCAGCTTTTCTATGATTCTGTTTGTGCCTTTGTTTTCTTCTCCTCAGTACTTGCACATTCTTGAATTTTCATTTACATTCTTGTCTTCCACGATGGCCATTAAGCTTGGATTTGCCTGCTAATTATTGTCCTTAGAGTAAGTAATTTGAGAGTGAAGTGGAACTTGGTAGATTCTGCTTTATTCTTATCTTTAAAGTGTTAGTTAGTCGGCAATGGATATATGCACAAGTGTTAGTACAAATTGGCCTTTCTTCCTATCTCTAAAAGCTGGTTAGCAATTCTTTATTACAGTATTAGATGATCTTTCAAGGTCCCTTCCAACCCAAATCATGCCGTTCCCTCATCCTTTTCTCCATCGTCTTAAAGTTGATCTCTTGAATAGTAAATCATCAGAGATGCTAGAATTAAGAAAAAGTGTTTTCTAGGGTATCCTAAGTATTCAACAGATCATTACAGACATTAAAAATCAATTGTCTTAGAATATTAAACTTATCTTCATATTTTACCCAGTGTTTTTAAACTTAATTTTATGCAATTAACCATTTTCCAACTTTAGATCTTGGTAGAAAATAAAGTGGCAGTCTTCCCATGTTTTACATGTAGGTCCAAGACCATGATCAGGAAGACAATTAAATAGCAGAATACGGTCTTGTATTATTGGCATTACAGCAGGTGGGTTCTGTTGCTGTTGTTGTTGGAATTTTTTAGTGATGCTTTGTATTAATGTTCTTTTTAGCCAAAGTAGTCATGTAAAGGATAGGTCAGATTAGTTTTGGTCTCCAAGAGTTTATATCTTTGAAGCTTTGGCTAACATTCTGAAACTTAAATCTGTCTTATTAATGGGTACTTGTCATCTGCTTTGCAGTTCAACTTTATTCAAATATCTTAGGCTTTGAAATACTAAACATCTTAGACTGCAGTACAGCAAGTATGAGTGATTTGAGTTAATAAATATGCAAGATACTAATGAAACCTCAATTCCTGTGGCATAATCAAATTTTTAAAAATCTTGAAGATCAAACACAAAGTATTTGTCATCTGCAAGTTAACATTTTTTTCCTGGCACAGCCAGGCTAAGATTAAATTCTGCTCTGTGACAACTCTGAGACCTGGACAGAATGCTTTTTAAAATTGCACTTATAGAACATGTATTTTATATACCATCATACTTTATAGTCACAGAGGGAAGAATTTATGCTTTCTCTAACAAATTGAGTAATAGTGAAAGATCTTGCTCAGACTTCTGCCGTGAGGGCAGATACATCTTCGATGCATTTGTGACCAAAGTGTCATTTCATCTTCCAAATACTTCAGAAGCAAACAGATGCGAAAGAACACCACGGAACTGTTTTAGACATAGCACTATTATGTCTCTCAGTTAGATAAGCCTGTGATACACAAGCACTTGTTTAAGCCACCATCACCTTGCTAGTGAGACAACCAAATGCTGGAAGGTGCAAACATTTAGTTTCCTTTCCTGGACTGTAAATACTGGAGTAGATCAAATTCAGACAGTTGGCATACATGTAAGCACAAGTCTAACCTTCACTGTCTACAGAATTCTGTCCACTGTAGTTAAAAAATACTGATCCTTTAGCTTAACAGTGTCTATAGAAGTGTTTAGAGTTGCTGATATAAGTACTGCCTCCCCTTACAGAGAGACAACTTCATGCAGCCCCACTTCTGCATAAGACAATTGTACAGTATTGCTACACTGTTGTGAAAGGAGCTGTTTCAGAAGAAAGGCAAACTCCATGCTATGTTATTGAATTTGCATTGAGTTCAGAGTGTTACCAGTCCCTTTTAGAAACATCTGTAAAACAAATGGCACAATTTTGTGCTATTCATTTAGCAGGGTTTTAAGTGCCATACTTTTGTTTGGAGTATCTCAGCATGAATTATTTTAATGAAAGTTTTAGAAGTTTTCAATGGTTCTTGATCTATCCTGTATAAGTGGATGTTTTCTCATGTGTATGTTTAATCTCTTGACTTAGTTGGATAAATCCATGTCAGTTTCCAAAAATAAGAGTTTTTTCCTTAATGGGAGTTTAAGAATTGAAAATTTAACTAAAGCCTGAAGATTTTAGAGTTTGAACATGGTGTATGAGAGCTGATCTCTTAAACAACTCTTTGAAAAGGAAAATGTTTAAATCAGTTAACCTTTGCAGTGTTAAGAATCTAGGTGTCTCAGTATCTGTAGGACTTGGTTCTTCATTTTTCTGTGTCCTTCCAGGGCATGCTATCACCGTCAGTAGCATTTAAGCTGCCTTTATCAATCCCTTCCCATTGTGGGCTCAGGATCATGACCCAGTTCTATTTTCAGCCATTATTGGTTGGGGAAGAACCATCTTGACATTTGACATTGATGTCTTTTACCAGGCAATGTCAGCAGATAACCAAAACTCTCTCCTTAGTAGCAGAAAGGTGTATTGAGAGAAAGCATCGTTCTGCAAAGTGTAAGATGTACCATTGTGCATGTCAGATGGCATCTATCTTGTGATTGGAATAAATTACCAATCCTGTTCACAAAAAGCCCTTCCTAGATTGTCAAGTGCTATTTCTAGTGGTTAATTGGGAATGTTTTGAAAGAGGCAGGGGGAACATTTCCCCAGGAGCTTACAGCAGGGAGGGGGCAAAGCCTGGAGAAGAATGCTGTGGCAAAGCTGCCCCCAGGCAGTGAAGAAAAGTCCTACTAGCAGTGGGACCAAGAAATATTTCAAGACCAGAACAGTTGTGTGGAGCTGTGCACCCCCTTTTTAGCCTTTTAGTAGTATTCATCAGGACAGTGACTGGCACAAGTGTGGGATTAAGTATCTTCTGTCCTTGCAGGACATCTGGTTATTTCCAGCAGCAGTTCTCAAAAGTGGGACAGATAGAGGAGAGGCTGAGGAAAACAACAGAGGGAAAACTGTTAGATAGGTACTGTACTGGATGCCCATGAAATGAACAAGCAACTGATTCAAGAACCTGAGCCATGGTTATGATACTCATGTGTCCTTCACTCTGTGGCCAGCTGCATTTTCCAAAAACAGCATAGCCTCCTATTCTGTAGTTCTGGAAGCTTTAGTGCTCATTTTAAGTATCAGTTTATGAGCCGTTGCTGTATTTTATTGCAGTATTATATGCATGATGCAGGCCAGGGTGAATTAAATAACCAAGGTTTGTTTTTAGCAGAAAACGAAGTTAGGTCTTAGATACTAATAACCTTGTTGCTTTCAGCAGGAACTAAGTCATGATTTCGAGTTCTAAACACAGTCCTCACCATAGCCACTTGATTTTATTATTCTTGCTTCATCTCATTACCTTTACTTATTTTCAGTCATTATGTGGCTAGTAACATTGTAAGTCTACTTGCCTTAACTGATTGTTCGTTCCTGGATGTTCCTCAGGAGATTTCCCCAGGAGATTTTCCCAAGTAATCTAGTTTTGATTATAACCTTGCATTGTTTTATAAATACAAGCAAGAGAGAGCCTTAAATGCCTCAGAAAGCTGTTGGGGTGTTTCTTTTGTTATGCAGCTTCCTTACACATGCATATTAGGAACATGGAGACTTAAAGGCAGAATTTATCTTTCACTTCAGAGTAAAGGAAAACTACTTAGTATGTCCATAAAAGCTCCATAAAAGTGCAGCGGTTGTTTAATTGCATTCATTTCTGGCATGGATTCAAGGCACTGCTTTATAGGAAGCCCTTGACCCAGAACGTACACAATTAATCGGAACTCAGAGATTGTCCAGTATGTATATATAGCCAGCTTTGTCTCAGTTGGTTAGTCATTATTAGTGGATTCACCCACTGTTGATTTTTTTACATTTTCTTCTTAAAATCCAACCACTGGGTTCTTCCACCTGCAGCTCAAACAGACAGTTCTTATCTTTACAACTCACCCGTTTATATGTATTTACTATGAAATGATGCAGAGGCTGTGTCTCGGGGAGCAGCAAAAACAAGGTTGCTCCACAACAGTAAGTGAACTGGGGCTGACTACAGCACAGACAATGCCCTCACTAACCAGGGCACCATCCCACAAGGTCTGGACAGGTTAGGCAGAGCAGAGTGTTGATAACAGAGTCCACAAGGAGTCTCACAGAAGACAACATCACTCAGATGCAAGCTCTAACCAAGAGACAGAAACAAAGGCCTTAGAATATTGGGCCAATACCCGTCCAGAAGACAAAACCAAAATCAATTAACATAGCTCAGGCAAGATTTGAATGCCCAGATCTGAGCTTATATAAAGTGTTCAGGCCAATGGGCAGAGGATGCATGGGTGGCGGTCTCAAGTGATGCTGAAGGGTAGTTAAGACCTATTACTGCCCTCAGGACCCTGACAGGCTAGTCCTTAATCACTAACGTGCCTACTTTACCTGCCTTTTCTCTGACTTTTGTGGATACCCTGAAGCTTTTCCAAAGACTTTTTAACAAAACAACTCAAGAGTGGCTGTAGTTTGCTATGGTATCACCAAAGTGCGTTATAAGTTTATTTCCCTGAATGCTGAATTTCAGAAAGCAAAGAGGTTCAGATGCATTAATGGCTGCATACCTGTATCCACAAGCCCTTGTGTTATATTTTTACTTCTGAATATATAGAGTAGAGAGAAAAGGGCCGGCTTTGTGAAGATTCTCTCATGTGTGGTCGTTCTTAAAGAGACAGAGTATATTTGGCATCCCACATGAGCAGACTACTCAGAGGGTTTTTACTCAAGTAGGAGCGTGTAAGTTGTTTGTTGTCATCTGTGCAAAGGAAGTGGGCACAGCAGAGGTAGGAAGTTTTGCAGGGAGGTGGATTGAGGGCAAAAAGCAGCGCAGGAGGGATCAGCATTAACCCTCAACCTGCAAACACACCTCTCCTGGATCCTGGACTTATTTTGTGAATTCTGGGACAATGTTCAACAGGTACTTTGCAAGTTGATCTTGTGATCGTGTCCTGATCATAAATTTGCTTAGTAACTATGAACAGGGAACACTGCAGGATGAATGTTATTTTACAGGTGCAAGGGAAGTTCTCTGTAGTTATGTTTTAAATCACTTTCATTTATAACTTGCTTAATTTTTCCCGCCACCAATGTCTTCTAACATTCTCCTAAGAAACATGAGCACCTGTTAATCATGTTTTTGCATAATTTTCTTTCCTTGCATTTTTCCTTGCCACAAGGGAGAAACTTTTGGTGAGGTCTAGTACCATCAGTGTTGACTTTAACCGTATCAGTATCACCAGTGTTATGTTTTTGCAGGATATTAAAAAAATGTAGAAAAAGTGGACCTGATTTTATAACAAGTTGCCATTCCTGTACAGAAAGCAGTATGTTAAGACATACCTTTCACATGTCTTTCCTTCAGATAAGCAAGGCTATATATCTTAGTCATGCAATGGGGAAAGAATATGGTGAGAAGCAGTGCAAAACTTTCTGGGGAGTATGTCTTCTACTGGGAGCCTTTTACATCTAACCTGGTGCTTTCTGCAGGCAGGGACAGACAGGAGGGGAGAGGCCATAGGGTGGCACAGCTAATGGGATGCATATCAATTGCAAGGAATGTAACGTTTGTCAGTGGTACTGGTCATGTGAGTATTAGAAATGAGAGGAAATATCTTGAGAGGAATGAATGCCTGGTGAATTATATACCTCAACAATGCTGAATCTTTTAAACTTTGTTTTTTTGTTTGAAACCAGTGAGAAGAAGCTTATCATGGATGCCATGAATAAAAATCAGTTCTTGAAGAGACTGGATCTTCACCAGATCCAAGATATGGTGGAATGTATGTATGAAAGGACTTTCCAGCAAGGGAGCTACATCATCAAACAGGGAGAGCCGGGCAATCAAATCTTTGTGCTCAAAGGTGAATACTGCTTACTTGTACAATGCACAAGTGCAAAAAACAGGAAAGTAATTTAGAAGTCTTTGCAAGAAACCACAATGATGATGTTTGTGCTCTTAAACCATTTATGCTGGCTGTGCTGAGGGCAATGCAAGTTTTACCTGTGACTTTTATGAAACAAGAGTGAGAGCAACAAAAGCAACTTAGCAACTTGAACCTTGTTTTAATGCTATTTCATGACCTTCATTTCTGAAAGCCTAGAGGCCAACAAATCCTTTATGTTGTAGGTACAGGCAACCCTTTCTTCCTTAAAGGAAGGGCAGGTATGATTAAAATACAGAAAACTGCTCAATGGTGAAGCCACTTCTGAAATAAACTTACTTTTCAACATTCATGAGAGCTTATACCAGGTTTCTGTATAAGGGAAATTGAGAGATGAAGTCTGAGTTTACTGTTCTCAAAGCTTAGAGTTTTTTTTAAAAACAGCTGCTTGTTTTTTCAGGGGGAAAAAAAAAAAACACAAAGCAAAAAACAAGTTTTGGGATAAGAAGACTTTCCTAAAATAATGTCAACAGGTCTGAAGTGATCTCACTGCAGTCATCTGTGCTGACTGCTGCTGTGCTTACACTCAAATCTTAAATTACAGGTCAGTCATAGTGAAACCAAAGTTTAACATCTGCAAGTTGCTCCTAGAGGCAACACTCTTTCGTCATCTCACCAAAAAATAAAAATATCAGTATTTGTGGTTAATTTGCATACTTCATCAGTTCTGGACTACTAGAAGGCCCAGAAGCTCATATGAATTAAAATTCATGCTGTAAGGAATATATTCTGTTGAGGCAGGAATACATAAGCCAGGAGCATACTGGTATATGTTGGAAAGCACATCTTCTGTTTTCATATGGGTTGGTTAGTTTGAAAAATTGATGGTAGCTGTGTTAGGATAACACAGATGGTGCAGGGAGAAAGAGGAAATAGGATCTGTAATGGGGTAGTCATATTCTTGATAGACTAAATGATAACATTTTGAAAAATAGATGAAATATGAGGAAGTTGTTGTGCACCTCAAAATTTTTCTGGCACATTAAACCATTTAGACCTTTTTTGAGGAGTCACTGGGTGTCTTAGAGAGAAGAGGACCAAACTTTCAGAAAATGTTTAAGGGAAGGGGTTTTTGGGCCATAAGGTACGAAGAAATTTAGAACAGATAAACCTTATGAGTAATTTGTGCTGTGACTTGTTTGTCTATACCTCACTAGGCTATCTGAACCAGTACTGACTGTTTTGTTGTAGCAAAGGTTTATTGCATCAGGATTTAGAATGGCCCTTTTCTGTGGCCTTTTTAGCATTGAAAAGTTTCTCTCAGCTTTCCCTGCCTTCTAGAGCAGATTTGTAGATTGGCAATACATTAAAAAAAAACCAACCAAACAAAAACAAACAAAAAAACTCTACTGGTTTGTACATGCGTTTCAAACCACTGTTTGCATCATTGTTCCCATTCCTGTGTTCCAGGGAGTGGCAAAGCCAGAAATATATTGATTTGCTTTCCCTTCACTCTGTGCAGTCGAGCTCAGTTTTAATACCTATTATCTCTATGGTTTTTGACAGAGGGCAGTCTGGAAGTCTTTCAGCAGAATAAACTACTCTCCTCAATACCCGTGTGGACAGCATTTGGTGAACTAGCCATTTTATATAACTGCACACGGACAGCCTCTGTGAAAGGTACCTAAGGTTTATTATAAAAGCTTTGCTCAAAATGAAAATCATGCACTTTTGTGTGGTCCCTGTTATATCCAGATTTTCTTTGAAGTTTTCATTTAGTAGATGTCTGCATATCCTGATTAGCTACAGTAAGATCACGTTTCCTTCCTTGAGTTCTTTCTGCTTGGGAACTCTAATAACACTGTGCCATGAATATAATTCCATCTCTAGCATGATCTTTGATAAACAATTAGGCATCTCCAATGTATGCTGGTTAGCCAGATCTGTACCAAACTAACTGCTAAGGAATGTGTCCTTCTGTGGTGGACAGAGAATGAGGCACCTTGGACCCTCGTGACCCACAAAAACAGGCCTCTGCTTCAGTCTACACCGTCCAGCATTACAACTGAAGCCAGATAAGAAGTTTTAACAGCTGTAGACACCCACGAGCAAGGTCTGCAAGGAGAAACTGTACCAGCAGCACACAATGGATACTGCAAAAGGAAGCAATGAATGCTCGTAGTGGGTGACTCTCTGTTGAGGGGCACTGAGGCACCCATCTGCTGGCCTGACAGGGAGTCACAACAGTTATGCTGCCTTCTGGGAGATAAAGTCCAAGATGTTGCCAGAGGGTGCCACAACTTGTCAAGAGCAGAGACTACTATCCATTGCTACTCTTTCATGGGAGCACAAGTGATACTGCAATTCAGAACCTGGGCAGAATCAAGGAAGACTATAAAGCCCTGGCAGTGCAAGAGGAAAGTATTGATGCCCAAGTTATCTTTCCTTCCATTTTGCGCTGCCAGAAATAGACGTATAATGCCAACTTCTAGCTTCATTGCTGCTGCCATCATGAGGGTTTTTGGCTTTTGTGGCAACAGGACATTCTTCAATGACTATACCCTGCTAGGGAGGGATGGGATCCACGTGTCTAGAAGAGGCAAGGGAATCTTTGGCAGCAGGCTGGTCAACTTGGTGATGCAGGCTTTAAACTGAAGGACTCAGGGGATGGAGACCAAAGTGGCAATGCTCACACCATTGCAACCAACTGGGGAATAAGCCAGGGCAACTACAGCAGTGACAGATGTTTCTTAGCTGCCTCCCAGGATGTGAACCGAAGACCAACCACCTCAAGTGTATGTATACCAATGTACACAGCCTGGGGAACAAAGAGGAGGAACTGGAGCTCTGCACCCAATCAGAAAATTATATCAGAGTAATAACTGAAACATGGTGGAACAACTCACATGACTGGAGGATCGCGATGGATAGCTATAGGCTCTTTTGTAAAGACAGGAAGGGAAGAAGAGGTGGAGGAGTCATGCTCTATATTAAGGAGAACCTTGAATGTATTGAGGTCAACTATGGCAATCATGGAAGCCCTATTGAATGCCTCTGGGTCAAGATCAGGGGGGTCATCTCCAAGGGGGATCTTACAGTAGGCATCTGCTACCAACCTCCAAACCAAGACGATGAGGCCAATGAAGCAATATTTGAGTCACTTAAGGAAGCTGTGGGTCAACAGAATCTGGTTCTTATGGGTGACTTCAACTACACAGGCATTTGTTGGAAGAACAGTGCAGCAGCTCACAGGTCATCTATCAAGCTCCTGGAAAGCGTAGAGGACTGCTTCCTCATACAAATACTAGATGGGCCAACCAAGAATGAGGCACTGCTGGACTTGCTACTTACAAACTAAGAAAACCAGCTTTGTAATATCTCAGTTAGTGATAGCCTTGGTTGCAGTGATCACAATATTGTGGAGTTTGGGATCCTGCTGAGCACACAGAAGGTTAGTACTAAAACGAAGGTTTTAGATTTTAGAAGATCAAACTTCAGCTTGCTCAGAGGGACTCCTTGGGAAGCTTCCATGGAGGACAAGAGCACTCTCCTGGAAGCGCAATAACAGTTCATCCCCTTTAAAGGTAAGGGAAGTAGGCGGAGCAAGATACCCACTTGGCTTAATTGTGAGCTTCTGAGCCTGCTCAAAACCAAGAGAAGCATACCAGAGGTGGAAAAGCAGTAGAATACCCAATGAGAACTACAAGGGCATTGCCAGGTTGTGCAGAGATGCAGTTAGAAAAGCAAAAGCTCAGCTCAAATTTAAATTTGGCCAGAGGTGTCAAAAACTACAAGAAAGGGTTCTTCAGGTACGTAAAAAACAAGCAGAAACAAGAGGAAAATAATGGCCTGCTGCTAAACAGGAGAGGTGAGCTAGTCACCAACAACGCTGAAAAGGCAGAAGTTCTCAACACTTTCTTCACCTCTGTGTTTACCAGTTCTGTTGGGCCCCAGGCCTTGGGAACAAAAATTCAGGTCAATGCAAATATAGATCCACTGTCAGTGAAGGAGGAGATGGTATGTGAACTATCACGGGAGCTTGACCCCCACAAATCGATGGGCCCTGACAATATCCACCCACGAGTGTTAAGATAGCTGGTGGTCATCTTGTGAGGCCTCTCCATAATCTTTGAGAAGTCATGGAGATTGGGAAACTTCCCAGAAGACTGGAAGAAGGCTGTTGTCGTCCCCATCTACAAGAAGGGCTTAAAGGAGGACCCAGGAAATTATAGGCTCATCAGTCTTAATTAAATCCATGGGAAAATTATGGACTAAATCTTCCTGGGGCCTATCACAAGTCAAATGAAGCACTTGATTCGGAAAAGCTAGCACGGATTCATGAAGGGCAAATAGGGCTTGACAAACCTAATTGACTTCTGTGACAAAGTAACCTGCCTGGTTGATGTGGGGCGAGTGGTGGACGTTGTCTACCTGGATTTCCCCAAGGCTTTTGATACGGTTCTCGATAGCCTCCTCCTAGAGAAACTGATGCATTACAAGTGGTCCGTGTGGTGGGTGGGGAACACTCTGACAGGCTGCACCCACAGGGTGGTGGTATATAGCTCCTTTTCAAAGTGGCAACCTGTCACAAGTGGGGTCCCACAGGGATCAGTATTGGGGCCCAATGCTGTTTAATATCTTCGTAAGTGATCTGGGTGATAGGATCAAGTGTACCCTGATGAAGTTTGCCAATGATACCAAACTGGGTGGGGAAGTGGACACTTCGGAAGGGAGAGCCACTCTGCAGGAAGACCTGGATAGAATGGAAAAGCGGGCTAACAAGAACCTTATGAAGTTCAACAAAGACAAGTGTAAGGCCTTGCACCTGGGAAAACATAATCCAGGAGTGCAGCACAGTCTGGGATCTACAGAGCTGGAGAGCAGCTCTGTGGAAAGAGACCCAGGGGTCCTGGTGGACAACAAGCTTAATATGAGTGAACAGTGTGCTGCAGTGGCAAAGAAAGCCAACAGGATGCTGAGTTGCATCAACAAGGGCATCATCAGCAGAGACAAAGTCATTATCCCACTCTACTCGGTACTTGTCACGCCACACCTGGAATACTGTGTTCAGTTTTGGTGTCCGCTGTACAAAATAGATGTGGACATGCTGGAGAGGGTCCAGAGAAGGACCACAAAAACGGTCAAAGGACTGGGAAGTCTGCCATATGAGGAAAGGCTAAGAGAACTCAATTTGTTCGGCCTTGAGAAAAGAAGGCTTAAGGGAGACCTTATCACCACATTCCAGTATTTAAAGTGTGGCTACAAAGAAGATGGAGACTCCCTCTTTAGAGGACTCACATGGAAAAGATGAGGGGTAATGGGTACCAGTTACTCCTGGGGAGATTCCAATAGGATACAAGAGGAAAATTTTTCACAAGAACAATCAGCCATTAGAATAATCTCCCTAGCGAAGTGGTGGATTCCCCAATGTTGGACACTTTTAAGATAAAGCTGGACAGGGTGCTGGGTCATCTTGTCTAGTCCATAATTTTCCCAAGAAAGGTTGGACCAGATGATCCTTGAGTTTTCTTCCAACCTGGTATTCTGTAATTCTATGATTCTGTGATTATGTTTTAATGTTGAATGATTTAGTAGCAGTGATGGTCTTTGGCTCTTATGTTCTTGTGTCAAGTGCAACTCTGAAGCTGAAGTTACAGTGAGTTTGAAAAGGTATTAGAACCATGGCAGAAGAAGCTTAATTCAAGAGGAAATAAAATATGTAGGAATTTTTTGCTTTTGTGCTTATTTTAGTTCTGTATCATGAAGTTACTGAGTCTTGTCAAGACCCATTTGCACCTGGCATTTGCGACTGGCACTCAGGAGAAGATCTGAGTAGTGGGAGAGATGAAACTTCTAGGTGAGATGTGTTGCTTCTTTGAGGCAAATACTGGCTCTTGCTTTGTGTTTACTGGCTAACCAGGATGGAGTTGTTAAGTGTTGCTCTGATACAAATATCCCTTCTCCTGAATAAGGCTGGGTACTCATCCATGAAGTACCCCTTGATTCCTTTTCTAACCTGCCGTAATTATTCTGTGACAGGTCAGTCAGTGACCAAAAATGATTAAATTCATCATTCTTCCACTCCCCACCATTCCATAAATATTACTTGTGTTTGATGGCTAATTTCTGTTCTTGTCTAAGTCTGCAGGAACTTTGAACCGCCAGTAAGTATGAAGAGTTCATGTTGACTTAAAAATGAGCAAATGAAATAAAACAAGAAGTTGTTTGCTTTAAAAGCTTCTGGTCTTTCTTCCTGCACCCAGTTTAAGCACTTAATCGTTGCTGGCTGTGCAGATGGAAGTTATGACACATAATCTCTTTTTGTTGCTGCCTGATAAACAGAACAGCATCAATAATGTGGTTATTTTTCTTACTAGCACTCTGTTCTACTTGAATATGTTCCCTATTTTTCTTTTTTGCATGCTGTATAGTATTAGTATTATAAAGTAGTGTTCCTGCATAGTAAGATATGCTGCTTTATACCTTTGTTAACATTAATTGGTTTTGAGGTAGGACAAGAATTGCCCAATTATTGACAAGAAAGGGTGTTTGAATACTTAAAATCACTGCAGAAACCCACCCTTCCCCAATAGCTTTGTTCTGGAGGAAGAGCAGTTACAATGCCATAACTGAGCATGACTAGTAAATACATATGTGAAAACCGTTTCTTGATGCTGGATCTAGTGACATCCTTTACCTACAGTCTTTGAAAACTGACAAGTGAAGGACTTTAGCCAGACAGCATTTCAATGGCTGCTGCTACCCAGCAGCATCTTTACATGTAGTAGCTGTATTTGAAACTGGGAATGTGATTCACTCCTATGTTTCTGAATTTCTCTTTCTCTATCTCATCTTTGAGATTATAGGCTTTTTTTTCTAGCTATACAATTGCTTTATTTAGTTAAGGTGCAAGATAGAGGAAATACATTTGCGATAGCTTGGATACTTGCCATATTTTCTTCATGGAAAGTAAACTGAAAGATGTTGTTTAGGAGAAAAACGAAACCAAAGCAATACCTTTGTTCTCCCTTCTAGCATCCAAAAATATTTTTGAGCTGTTTTGATAAGTGGCAGTTAAGAGCATCTGTGTATACGAAGGTTAAGTACAAAGACCGATGGCTGCGCCTCATTTTAAACCTGACATTTTTCTTTCTTGTAAAAATGATTCTACATTTATGATAAATTGAAGAAATCAATTGCTCTAGTTTTTTCTGTAGCTTTCCTTTATCGCAGAGAAAACAGCTTTGTTCCTTCTTATGGCAGAAGGAAAACTGCTGAATATGGTGTAGCATCCTTTAAAAGAAGAGATTAAATTAAATAGAATCACTTTATTTTGCTTAAAAAAGTAAGAAGTACAATGTGTTCTTTCTATCAATGATTCAACACAGAGGCCACTTCGTGGTTTGCATCTTTGATATTGGATCTTATGTGTGCTTACTGTATTAATATTTTGATTGCCTTTTGAAAGATAATGTTTTGATTACCCTTTATTCCCTTATAAAATGGCTACATTAGAGGAAAACTGTGCGAGGATCACAGGATTAAATTCAACGAAAATTATTTCTTGACCTCTTGTTATTTCTAGCTTTTGCATATCTCTCAAACATTTGCATGTAATCTGAATTAGAGATCGATCCAAGCCATAGTATTTAACATTTACCTCGTAAGTTTTGAAAAACTTCAGCTAAGTTTTTGTTTCTTTCAAATTAGCTCCTTTGCAGATTACATTGCAGGTTTTGAGTGCAATGACTATCTGTGCTTAGGAGCAGATCTTCACAAGCATTCAGCCTGTTTGTGCTCATAGTGAACGGCTAGGTTTTCAAGGTTACTCAGCCTGTGGAGGTGCATGGAAACTGCTCCATAGAAGAACCATTTGGAAATCTATGCCTTACTTGAGTGAACATTGTTTAAGTGGGAGCTGAATTTTAAAAGTCTGATTGCAGTAGGTGCTGGATATTTTAAAATTTGGCTTTGGGCATTTTGAAAGAGCTAGTCTGTGTTGTACCGTGACCTGATACTGTAGTATCGTCCATCAAATCATTGTTGATTTTGTTGTTGGTTTTTGTTTTCTTAAAGCAATCACTGACGTTAAAACATGGGCATTGGACAGAGAAGTGTTTCAAAATATCATGAGAGTGACAGCACAAACAAGACAAGAGCAATATAGAAACTTCCTTAGAAGGTAAATATACTGAATTTCTCTTTCTAATACTGGTTTGGGCCACTTCCTAAGATGCGCAACAATACTGTGCTTGTCTTATAAAAAGAGAGTGAAAGAGGTGCTCTTAATGCGAAGGGCCTCAAAAGCCTGAGTATTTACTTCTCTTGCTGTTTTTTTGATTTAAAAAATAATTTTTCTCTAGATGAACCTGCTTTATCAGGGGAGTTGGACTAGATGATCTCCAGAGGTCCCTTCCAACCCCTGCCAGTCTGTGATTTTTCTTGGTTTGATTTTTTTTCTCTGGTATTACATTAGGAAACAGCAATAGATACTTGAATGTTTTTAAGTAATGGAACAACTGTACAGGAAGGTTATATGGATAGAAGTTAAACCAATATATTAAATAAATAGAGTTAAATAAATCCTCCAACTAGAAGTTAGCTTGCTGCTGGAGTAGATTACGGCATATTCCTTATCACTTGTAGAATATGAGAACTACATGTCTCTCAATTTATGAACTAATTCCAACATAAATTACTAGGAAATCTGGAGAGAGTAGACTAATTCTCTCTCCTGCAAGGAACACTGAGAGTTGTACAGTGCTTTTCCTTAGGAAGAATGTCAAACTAGAGGTTCCGAACCATAATTAGCTGATTTCATATTTTCTTTCTTTAACAAAGAATGACCATTCTGTTACGTCTTCAAATCAAGATCTCAAGCCTGGCCATGCATAGAATGTTTTGTGTATTTTTGCATCCATCCCCATCTTTGATTTCTATAAACAGTTCTTTGCTGGGCCTGAGTAGCTAGAGCTCTGTGATTTCCTAACTTTTACAATTCCAAGTGCTCAGGATGGGAAGTTTTTCCATTCTTACCAGCAGGTCCACTAACTCATCACTGTAGTTGGATTCTCTTTTAATAGTTTTGCAAGTAATACTGAAGTTGTTACCTTTGTCTGATTTTGCAGCCTCTGCAATACATTTGAAAACATATTATTGGATTACTAGAATGTGGTTTTGCAGTTAATGGGTTCTGTATGACTGAATTTTGAAATTAGTCCATGTGTCCACTAGAGTTTTTTCCCATACTGAAATACAAACTTGATTTACAAACTGACCAACATTTGCCACATTTCTAAGTTGTAAGTTATGTGAGTTCTGTTTAGCTAAAAAACAGGATGAGAATGCTTGAACCTTCAAAATTAAGATATAGTTGTATATTATGTGTTTTGTATAGCACCACCAGTTTAGCTAGTATTAAAATGTGGTTGTATAAATTGTATAGATGAGAAGGGATCATGAAAACTACTTTTGGGTTTTTTTGTTTTGCATTTCTGTTTTCTGGAAGTGTGTCCCTGCTGAAAAACTTACCTGAAGATAAATTAACCAAGATTATGGATTGCCTGGAGGTGGTAAGAAACTGTTAGATTTTCCTAAATAGTATTCAGTAAGCTTTCGAAATTACAAAGAGTAAAGAATATGTAAAAGCAAAAAAAAAACAACCAAGAATTTTTAATATGACAGTGTTTTTGGAGTGGTCAGATTGGAATTCCAGGTTGACAGCAAATAATAATATTTAGTGGCATAAAAGTAAGTTATATCTTTGTCATTGAAGGAGTTGAGCAAGTAGATAAGAGAATCTATAATCTAGCCTTTATTAAGGTTAAGCACAAAGTTGCCATCCAGGTCTCCAGCTCTTTTTTGATAATCACACTTTACCTGTTTGCAACATGGATATGAATACTTTCACATGCCTTAGACCACATACACTGCAAAATATAAAGGGAAAAAGGCCTTAGGACTTCAACACGTGAAACCAGACAAATATTTCTGTGTCTTAGGGCTGCCAACAGCCTTTGGAGGTAAAAACTTGATATATAGTCATAGCTGTGATGTTTTCCAAAAGCATTTGATTTTTGTATAGGGGAAGTCTGTAGGAGCTCCAGTCTTGGAACAGTTCTGCAGATGGGAAACAAAAGTTCCTCAGAAAACTAAAAGCCTCAGTCCCAAGAAGTCAGAGGAGGCAGACAGAGTGATGCATGGCCATAGCAAAAGGGGATAAGGAGATCATGGTTTTAATTGTGTGAAACGACAAATGGTCTTAGCACAGCAGTATCCTAAGCAGTGACTTTTGTTTTTGTGGGATTCCTACCAAGGGAGAACTTTTAGGAAACACTCAGAAGAGAAAAAAATCAGATGATTGTTTATGAGGAACAGATCATAAAGCTGAAAAGTAACATGGAAAAAATGCTTGATTGAAAGTCAAACAATTAGGTAATGAAGGCAGGGTTCCTTAGCAGACACAGAAAAGTTGGTGCTTTGGTAGCTTGCAATAGATGATTTAGGCATTCCCACTGAAGTGTCAAGCCTAAAATTACATTTGGAAATAGGATTTTAATTTAGAACTCTTCTAAGAGCTTTTGATGTTTTTTCTTCCTTGTTTTCCCTCACTACATAAGGATGATACCAGTGTTAATTTTTTTTATAGATAGGTAATGTGCTGCTGCTTTAAGATATGTTACAGATTGGCCACTATGATTTATACAGTGGAATGTTTGCATATTGTTATGGGATGCAACATATGCAGGAGATAGGAAGTTAAACATCAATGGAACATCCAGATATATTAAGAACTCTGCATAGTAATCAGAATTTTCAAAGAGGCTAACAATATAGTGGACCATATTGTCTCTCTCTTCCCCCCCAACAGGAACATTATGACAAGGGAGATTATGTTATTCGGGAAGGAGAAGAAGGAAATACCTTCTTTATAATAGCAAAAGGAAAGGTAAGATAAAATAAACCTGACTTACAAAGTAACATATACAAACACCTATATTTCCAAAGCTACTTTGAGGGATGTGGTCTTCAGTAAAATCTGTGCATAGAGTTTTTGAGGATGCTGTTAAGTTCACAGTACTGTGATAAAAGCCTGGAGCAGCATTTCAGAGATTCAGGGAGCCTAATTTTCATTCACAATGAACCCATGTTATACTGTTCTGACTATAATGTAATTAAAGTATGTCCTTAAGCCTCCTGACACCGTTAACAGAGATGTAAAGTAATTTTTTTGTCAATGAGATTTAATCCTATATATTCTTCTAGATGTTTCAATATCTGATGGGCAAAACATAGACTTGTGAAATATCTAAGAAATAATGGAGTCCTAGATTTAATGGAGAATGGCCTTCTAGATAACTCAGGGTCTATTCCTTTCATTTGTTAGTCCCAGGGGAGTAAGGCAGCAACCTTTATCCGTCAGCTGTTACATTGGAGGCTGACACAGCACTCTAAAGAATTAAATCATGAGAATTTTCATCAATAAACTTTCAGTAAGGATTTCCAAAATGTCTCGGTATCTGCAAATATTTTTGGTTTTTGCTAATGGATAAGGGCATTAGGAGAATGTGTGCTGCTGTGAAAGAGGAGTTTCATGAGGGACAAAATGTTAGTTAATGTTTCTGGAGGCTGTTTAGCTGAGAAGACAAAAAGCTCATATGATGCCTGCCCACTGTGGGAATGGAAGTATTTTTCAGTTTTTCGTTAAAATGTGATTTATTTTGCTCTGTTTTAAAAGGTATGAGGAGTAAATGTTGTGGGGTGAGCAATAATGAATGTATTCATTTTTCCATCTTTCAGTAAAATCAGAGAGGTGTCAGGGAATGTTTGATGGTGTTAATTTTTGAGAGAAGCAAGTAATTATATACATTTGTAGCTCTTTCTGCAGCATTACTGAGTTTAAGGCATTTATTAAATACACAGAAAAGAAGGGGAAAACATGCAACACTTTGAAACTTACCTTGCTAAATTTTTGATCCTGTACTTTCCAGGTGATAGTCACCCAGAGTACTGCAGATCATTCACAGCCTCAGCTGATTAAAAATCTACATAAAGGAGATTACTTTGGAGAAAAGGCACTCATTAGGTTAGTTCACATCATCTGATTCACAATGTATAGTATTTCAATTGACCTATCACTATCTGTTGGATTATACAACTCATGGCTGTTTTGTATATATTCTTTGTTGTGATGTTAAAGTCAGCAGATAAAGGCAATGGCTGAGTCTGTGCCTCTTAATGTTTTGGTTTTTGCAGAGAGAACTTGAAACTATACACTATCATCTGCCTTTGGTTTTCCCTGAAAAAGTCAAATACTGGCCCTCTCTGCATTGCTGCTTATTGTTTATATTTCAGTAAAAGCTGTGATGAAAACTTATGCCAGGCTCTATATGACTCCTAGCATGAATAAATTCCATCATTACTGGAGTGACCTGTTGTTTCTGTGCTGGTGCCCATGATATTAAAAAACAGAGAAAAGGAGTACAGGGAGGATAGGACCTATGAACCAAATAGCTCATATAGCACATATTTATGTGGGTGATTAAGTAGGGATAGTTTCATCTCTGGAATGTTTTTTATCTGAGTATCATTTCAGAAATGAGTAGTAAACCTTGATGTAATGCGAATTACATCTCATCCTAATTTCTTGGAAGGTTGCTAAAGGAAGTCACGATCCAAATCCTATTGAAACTGGAAAAAGTACTGTGCTACACAATAATAATGACTAGTAAAATGCTATAGCTGTGTATTTGTTTCAGCAACATTAATCCAGATATAGGCTGCATAGGCCTTCAAGGAGTTTCACCTATAGCAGTTGTTACCCTCCATGAGTACACTGTGAGGTACTCAGAGAATTTTGATATACTTCTGAATTCTTGTGATCTCTTTCAATTCTTAGTGATGATGTCAGATCAGCAAACGTTATTGCAGATGAATACAACGTGGAGTGCCTCGTTATAGATAGAGAGTAAGTATGATACAGTTTAATGAAAGACTTGCATCCTCTTTCAGTAGGTTAACAATAAGGTGTGACTTCACTGTAGGCACAATCACAATGTTTTCTTAAGTGAATACTGAATGAATAGTTATGCTTTCAGAATACTGAGCTGTGGCTATGCTTTAGACAAAGACCTATTGAAGACGGGCTGACAGAAGCTGCAGGAGCACAGAAGTTTAAGAGTAGTTCAGAGTTATTCTTTCTCTCCTTGTGGTGATGATGTTTCACATTTGTTAAGTGCTATTCATTGACTCAGGAAACAACATATCCCTGGATGTCATTTTGTCAAGGGGGACATGCAGCCAAATTTCTGGTTTTGTCAGGTAGAGGCCAATATTACACTTCCTAAAGTGGTTAAGAGTGGAAAAGATGGAAGATAAAAGAAAGCACGCTCCCAGTGAGTGGAAAGAGAAACAAACCTGCATTTCTCAGGGCTAGCTGTACGGATGCTTGCTTGGAATGTGGACAGCCACCATCCTTTTCCTTGCTGAATCCCAAAAGGTCTCCTACTGAGGGCTAAGATTCTACCCCAACCCAGGAAATGACATCTTGGGCTGTGAATGCATTTTTCCTCTTCTCTTCTTTAGCTTGTTTAAGTAGGTTGCAGAGAAGCATGCCAAAGCTGGTGCATTATAGGCGAAGGGGGTACCAACAGGATTGCAGTAGGTAAGCCAAGGGTTGGTGTGGCACTGCTGGAGGATGTTGATGCTAGTGGGAACATTTACACTGCCCCTGGGAGCATGGAGGGCTCAGGAATATATCTGAAATGCTTGTACAACAACACACACAGTATGAGACACAAAACAGGAAGCATTGGTCAGCCCTCAGAGCTACGATAATATTGGTATTAGTGAGACTTGGTGGAATGAGTCTCACAGTTGGAGTCCTGAGGTGGAGGTCTACAGGCTGTTCAGGAAGGATAGGCAGGGCAGGCAAGGTGGAGGTATCGCACTATACGTAAAGGAGAGGTTTTATTGTACAGCCCTTACAGTTAGTGATGATGTGGTTGAGAGCCCCTGGATGAGGATTAGGGGGATGGAAAACAAAGGAGATGTTGCGGTGGGTGTCTACTACTGATCACCCAGCCAGGATGTAAATGCTGATGAATTATTCTATAGACGATTAGGAGAAATTTCTGGATCAGTAGCCCTTGTCCTTATGGGAGATTTCAACTTCACAGACATCAACTGAGAATATCATACTGCTGTGACAAGCGGGTCTTAGAAATTCTTGAAGTTTGTAGGAGAGCACTTCTTGTCACAGGTACGCAGTGAGCCAGCTAGGAAAGATGTCCTCTTAGACTTGCTACTTGTGAATAGAGGAGGACTTGTGGGGGATGGTAGGTGGCTGTCTTGGCCACAGTGACCATGAAGCAGTTGAGTTTACAATTTTTGGTGTAATGAGAAAAAAGGACAGCAGGGTTGCTAGGCTGGATTTCAAGAAAGGAAACCTTAAACTGTTCAGGGAGCTATTTAGAGGAGTACTCTGGGAATCTGCTTTTGAGGGCTTAGGAGTCCACAAGTGCTGGTCAGTTTTTAAGAACCGCCTTTTAAAAGCACAGGAGCAGGCAATCCCACTGTGTCATAAGTCAAGCAAACGGGACAGAAGACCAGCTTGGCTGAACAGGGAACTCCTCATGGCGCTCAAGAGGAAAAAGAAGTTGTATGATCTTTGGAAGCAAGGTGATGTTTTGCAGCAAGAGCTGTGGTTGGTATATGCAGGGAGAATACATGAAAGGCCAAAGCTCAATTAGAGTTGAAACTGGCCAGTGTTGTTTTAGGTAACAAGAAGGGATGTTTTAGGTACGTTGAATAGCAAGGGGTCTAAAGAAAACATTGGACTGATACTTGCTGAAGATGATCATCTGACTAATAGTGTTGAAGAAAAAGCGGAGGCATTCGATGCTTTTTTGCCCCAGTCTTTAGTAATACTGATAGACCTTGGGCTGCCTGGTCCCTGGAGTCGGAGGACCGTGAGTGTGGCAACAGTGACTTTCCATTTGTGGACACTGAAATTGTAAGGGAGCAGCTGTGTCTGCTGTATGTTCACAGAAGCGTGGGGCCTGATGGGATTCACCCCAGAGCACTGAAGGAGGTAGCAGATGTTATGGCAGGACCCCGCTCAATCATCTACCAAAGGTCTTGGGAGTCTAGGGAGGTCCCTGCTGACTGGAAGCTAGCCAGTGTTATTCCAGTCTACAAAAAGGGCACGAGGGAAGACCCAGGGAACAACAGGCGTGTTAGTCCGACCTCATTTCCTGGAAAAATTATGGAGGTCATCCTACTGGGTACTATTGAAAGGCATTTAAAGAATAATGTAGTCATCAGGCACAGTCAAGATGGGTTCACAAAGGGAAAGTCCTGTTTACTAATTCAATATCTTTCTGTGATGAGGTCACCCTCCCAGTGGATGAAGGGAAGGCGTTGGATGTCGTTTTTCTGGATTTTAGTAAGGCTTTTGATACTGTCCCTCACAGCATCCTTCTGGACAAGTTGTCCAACTGTGGGATGAGTGGATTCATGGTACTCTGGGTGAAGAGCTGTCTGAAAGGCACGGCTCAAATGGTTGTCGTTCAAGGGCAGGTTGGATGGGGCTTTGAGCAACCTGGCCTAGTGGGAGATGTCCCTGCCCGTGGCAGGGAGGTTGGAACTAGATGATCTTTAAGATCCCGTCCAACCTAAACCGTTCTATGATTCTATGGATGGGGCTACACATGTCTGTCAACCGGTCACCAGCGCTGTTCCTCAAGGTTCAGTTCTAGGGCCAGTTCTGTTCAGTATATTTATCAGCAATCTGGATGCAGGAGTTGAATGCACCATTAGCAAGTTTGTTGATGATACAACAAACTTGGGGGAGCTGTTGACTCTTGAGGGATGAGAGGCCTTGCAGAGGGATCTAGATTGATTTGAGCATCAGGCAATCATTAATAACATGAAATCGAGTAAGGCTAAGTGCTGAATTCTGCCCCTAGGACAGAGTAACACCAGACACAAGTATAAACTGGGAGAGGAGCGTCTGGAGAGCAGTCCTGCAGAAAGGGATCTGGGGGTGCTGGTTGACAGCAGGCTCAATATGTGTCAGCCATGTGCTTTGGCAGCCACAAGGGCAAATCACATCCTGGGGTGCATCAAACAGTATAACCAGTCACTCGAAAGAGGTGATTATCCCTACGTATTCAGTGTTGGTGCCGTGTCACCTCGAGTACTGTGTGCAGTTCTGGGCCCCACCATTTAAGAAGGATGTTAAGGTCCTTGAATGTGTCCAGAGGAGGGCAACAAAGCTGGTGGCGACAAACATGGCTGGAAGACATGTCCTATGAGGAGCAGCTAAGGACTTTGGGCTTGTCTAGTTTGGAGAAAAGAAGGCTGAGGGGTGACCTCATGGCTCTCTACAGCTTTCTGCGGAGGGGAAGTGGAGAGGGAGGTGCTGATCTCCTCTCCCTGGTGTCCAGTGATAGGACACGTGGAAATGATTCAAAGCTGCCTCAGAGGAGGTTTAGACTAGACATGAGGAAGGATTCCTTTACTGAGGGGCTGGTCAAACACTGGAACAGGCTTCCTAGAGAGGTGCCTAGAGAGATGCCCCAAGCCTTTCAGTGTTTGAGGGGCATTTGGACAATGCCCTTAATAATTTGCTTGATCAGCCCTGAGTTGGTCAGGCAGTTGGATTAGATGATTGTTGTGGGTCCCTTCCAACTGAATAGTCTATTCTAAGTCTATTCTTCCCACAGTGCTGTTGCTCACCTGTGAGGTAGGAGAGGTGATCTCAATCGCTTTGGCACTGTGTACCAAGGGCTCTATCTATTGAGACAGAAGAACTGATAGCCTGGTCTCATGCCAAGCTCATTCCTGTGGTAGGGATGGTGGAGCCACACTTAATAACCGTAGTGTATGTGGGAAGCAAGGTACACCCAGCCTGCTCCAAATTATTTAAACACAACATGAAACAACCTGAAGAGATCAGGCATTCTGTCCCCCTACTCTGTGGTGAACCGAATTTGGTACTTCAACGGGTTACCACCCCTTCAAAGCTCTTAAGATTTGTGCCGTCAGAGTGATTATGTAAAGCTCGGTCTGGGTCATGACTTAGAGGCAATGTAAAGCCTTGGTGCAGCAGCACAGATACTGCTTTCTTTCTCTTATCACTGTATGTTTATACTGTTTCATTTGTGGTTTTAGGACATTTAATCAAACTGTTGGAACTTACGAGGAGCTTCAAACTTACCTTGAAGGCTACGTGGCTAATCTGGCCCAGGCTGATGAAAAGCGACATGCAAAGTAAGTCAGGTCATTTGTTAGGCACATCTTTAGTAGGTAATCATAAAAAAGAGTAATGGATATTTAAGTAGAATCGCGGATGGTAGCTGACGGAGATGGAACCCTAGGAATGACAGCAGTCACTGTAATAAAACTGGATATGCTTATAGAGTCTCAAGAAATTTTTTCTGAAACAAAAATTACATAGAATCTCAGTATATTGACTTCCAACCAAGAATTCACTCTATCCCAAGAAAACTGAGTGCAGAAAAGAAGTGAAAGCGTGCTCAAATAATTTTTTGCATTCTGACGGTAAAGTCTTTAGCTGGTAAAACCCCTAAAGGTCAACTTTAACTCACAACTGAGTTAATGAAACTGTATTACTGTACAAAAGACTAATTGCCATTTCAAATAGAAATAAGCAGACATAAAAGAAACAGTTTGTTTTTAATGTTTCAGTGTAGCACTGGTGCTATTAAAGAGTTTGCTTTTAGTTGTGAACCACACTTTTAGTTTATCTGCCTCTAATTTGAACCTGAGCACTATTGGAAGAGTAGCAGAGTATGTTTTTCTTCTGTTTAGAACTATACCTGCATTTTTATTTCTGATAATTCCACTGGAACTGGTACACAGTCCTTTAGAGATTCGTTCTCCAACTTGGAGTCCCCAGTTTCACAGCTGACTGCATAATTGGGAACATCACCATGGATCAGCTCTTGGTGAAAACACTGTTGATTGTACTCAGTGAACTTCAGTAGCATTTCACTTCTAATTTACTTCCATGGGATGTCCAGAAATAAAGTGCTTCCGCATAAAATAAAATTAAGATTCTATTAGGAAATAAGGCAGCTTTTCTTTTGTTTTCTTTTATAGGAGTATTAAAGTACTGTGATGCAGGTTGCTGGCAAGGAAAGCACTAACCTATATTAATTTTTTTTAATGCAGAGGAAGATCCTTCTGTGGACAGTTGACCAAAGAGGTGTCTTTGGAGATGATAGAGCTCAAGGAGAAAGTAGCCCAGTTCCCTCCTTCCCCATTTCAGAATTTAGAAGTTGTCACAACTCTGGGTGTTGGTGGGTTCGGAAGGGTTGAGCTTGTAAGAGTTTGTTTTAAACATATGCAAGTATTTCTCTGTCTTAGATGATTGATTTAACTGCTGAAAAATGTGAAGGATTTTTATATTCTGCATGCTTGTGCCTCTCAGGCAGAGGCAAGTCTATATGAAGCAATGCATAATGAAAAAATATTTTCAAGACTTTGACGTTCAAAGAAACAAATCCGTTCTTGTGTGCCTTCATCTCCTGCTGTTAAAAATATCTTCCTAGTCACTAGATATACATTCATCAGTTTGTGCATTTGGAGTTTACAGAAGTGCCAACCTTCATTGTGTTCCCTGAATTGCAGGCCTTTTCCCAAGATTCTGCCTGGACCCGAAGTAATCTCCAGCATCACATAGCCTGTGTTGTTAGAATTGCTTCGGTATGCCCCACAGCAACTATAATCAGTGTGATCTAGCTCTGAGCTGTGTTGACTTTGAAATTTCCAACAATATGTAATGACTCTTCTGAGTCATATTCAGTAGCATGAACAGCTGTGTTTCTGAGATGTGAAGAGCCTCATTAGACTAAAGTCTTAAATTCCACTGCCCTCTGTCTGAGTAGCAAAAAAATGGAAAAAATGTGAATGCTTCTTGTGCAGGCTGCAGAATGTAATGGTCAATTAAAGGACACTATGTGATTTTAGTGAAGTCAATAATCCTTTACAGTAGTTAGACCATCAATTGTTTTATTCAAATTCATGCTTCCCAAAACAAATTTCCACACTGGTTGACTACCAGCTTGAGAATTCTACAGCATCACGTGAATAATAAGCTAAAAATTGAATTATCAGCCAGCTGTAGAACACTGATAGCTGCTTCCCTGGTTTTCTGGAAGCTTTGTTTTAGCTTCCATCTTTTTATTGCATATTGGATAGTATTTCAGTGTAATGCAAAATCACTTGTAAGCACTCTTCATAAACTCCCTCTGCTTTTTTTGTTTTGTATTATGCTAGTATTTAGAAATCTTAAATTGAAATTAGGACCCATTGTGGTTTAAACTCATTGTAAAATGTAGTACCTATCCAAACTGCTCCTATTTTGTATACATAAAATGAACACAGTAAATATTTCTTTTCGTTCTAGAAGTGGAGACTGGGACACTAAAAAGTTACAGTTCTGCAGAAAATATGGAATTTGTCTCTCATTACAGTCATCAATTGCAGTCCTGTGCTGTGTTGAAAAAGATGGATATCAGTGTACCTATTGAGAGAAATTGTGGAGTCTCCTCTGGAGACATTCAAAACCCACCTGGATGCGTTCCCTTGTGACCTACTCTAGGTGGTCCTGCTCTGGCAGGGGGGTTGGACTAGATGATCTCCAGAGGTCCCTTCCAACCCCTAACATTATGTGAAAACATCCTTTCTTTGCCTCACCTGTACTCATCATTTTTATTCACAGGTTAAAGTGAAAAATGAGAATGTGGCTTTTGCTATGAAGTGTATAAAGAAGAAGCACATAGTGGACACCAAACAACAAGAGCATGTCTATTCTGAGAAGAAAATCCTTGAGCAGATATGTTCTCCATTCATTGTAAAGTAAGTTGACCATAAGGTTTCCTTGAAAGTTGACTCCCAGTTGACCCACTGGACAGCATTATTAAGAACGAGGTTTGGCCTATATGAGTTCTGGAGAAAAGACATTGCAAACCTCACGTTTTATTTTGCTTTTCCTAAATTGCTGCCATTTGTCTCCACAGACTATATCGCACATTCAAAGATAGTAAGTATGTATACATGCTACTGGAGGCTTGCCTTGGAGGGGAGTTGTGGAGCTTACTGAGAGACAGGTAACAGCAAACAAAGTAGAACCTTGTCCTTTAAAATCACCAGTCAGCTCCATCTGTCTGCTGTCAGTTCTCTGTTCAAGGGCTGTCCAATGAAAAGGTGTTTGGTTCAGTTTCAGACCACAAGTGTTGTACTGAATGTCAGTGAAAAAAATTGTTAATATTCTGGGTGTTATATGTTACCTGGCTAATAAAAGGCATTTTTAGAAGTTAATTGTCTGCAAGGATAGTGATTATTTTTGTTCCAGAGGCAGCTTTGATGAAGCCACTACCAAGTTCTGTGTTGGGTGTGTGACGGAGGCTTTTGACTATCTACATTGCATTGGAATTGTCTACAGAGACCTGAAGCCAGAAAATTTAATTTTGGATGCAGAAGGATATATAAAACTGGTAAGATGTGATCCTTTCGTAGTGTTACCCTTTTGTGCCTGTATCCTGTTTCCTTACAGGGGGTATATAAATAAACAGCATGCAATTATAGTAACAGGATCCTGGAGTTTTTACACTTCAGTAGAACAGAGGGCAGGCTACTCATTGCACAGTAAGAAACAAAGGCATCACAAAGCCGTTGCAAGCCACAGACAAACTGGAGGTTTGTAGCCTCTAAGAACTCTTGCCACAGCATAAACAGCAAAAATAATTTCTCCCAGCAGTCAATCTTAATGTAAAGGCAGGAACCACATTTCTCAGGTGCAGAATTACCTCCCTGTCCAGCCTCACGCAATCATAGGTTCTACATTATCTCTGTAGAGAGGGAACACAGTAAAGAGCTCCTGCCATACTTGACTGGAACCATGAAATGTGCAAACAGAATACGCTCCAAAGAGCTTGAAACAGCCATTCTTGAGGACAATGAGCAGCCTGCCATTTTCCATGGGCTGTAAATCTGTGTCCTCAAGGAAAACATGAGTTGTTCTATCCAAAAGGAAAATAATTGAGGAAATTACTTGTGAGAATAAATGGATCTGTTCTACAATATTTGGTAATCCAGTGGAATTATTTCTTTCTCCTTCACAACAACATTGTGTAATCGTTTTAGCTGTACACTGGCAACTCTGAGATCTTTGCAAGAGGTGAGGAAGCAATTAAGACCTTAAGGCTTCCCAGTCCAAAACACCTCTGCATTATGCAGCATATGTTGATTTTGATCAGGTTGATTTTGGATTTGCAAAGAAGATCGGATCAGGGCAGAAAACCTGGACATTTTGTGGAACCCCTGAGTATGTTGCCCCTGAAGTCATTCTGAGTAAAGGCCATGACTTCAGTGTGGATTTTTGGTCACTTGGGATTCTTGTGTATGAACTCCTTACGGGCAGGTAAGTGCCTCCTACTCCAAGTTCTTACCTTGTTTGTTTTTGAAACATTTTCAAGTTGTTGGGTTTTTTTTTAAATAAACAGTTTAGGTTTTTTTCCCATCAGTAAACAGTGATGACTTGCAAAATGATACCTCTTTTTGCCTCTTATGCATGTCTTACCTTCCATCATTTCAGAAATGCCATAGACAAAGTGTAGGACATATTCTCAGTTCTGGTTTACCTCTCCAAGAAAAGGGCCAGACACCGGCTGTAAGTGGCTGGTGTAGAGCTACTTTAACTGATTATGTTTCCTGTGAGGAACAGCTGACAACAGACTGTTCTTTTCTTCTTTAGTGGGTGATAGGGTACAGTTGGGTGGGTGAACTGTAAGCAGGGCTTGTTCTTTGCCTCCATGCACACTTCCGTGACAACGCTTTGTGAATGCTTAATGGTAGTACAACATAGAAGCTTCTCTGAGTTAGGCTAGAAGCAGAGCTAGCTTAGAGGGACACAAAGGATTATGGTACCTACAGGCAGCTTCTCAGCTTCAAACCTTTCTAATATCTTAGACTGAAAGCCTGAAGTTTGTAAAACTAGAAAGGTGGGGTCTTTTCTATATTCTCAAATATTTACTTTGATGAGAAATGGAGACATCTGCTCTTGACAGCCATTCCGTTTATCAGTGTTGCTTTCTTTTGCTAGTCCACCGTTCTCTGGAGCTGATCAAATGATGACATATAATTTGATTCTCAAAGGCATTGAAAAGCTGGATTTTCCTAAAATAATAACAAGGCGGCCTGAGGATTTGATCCGCAGACTCTGCAGGTAGGAGGGATAGTTTGTGGCAGAGCCTGGTTGTAGATAGATTGAGCTATTCAAGATCCAGACTAGAGTGTTGAACTCCTGATAAGTTCATTTAAAATTGTTATGCCTAGCATGGTCTATTCTGATTATATTCAGTACGCATGCATGCCTCTGAATGTGTGTGTCACACCTCTTAGTCTGCAGAGGTGTCGTCTACAAATGCAAGCTCTGGGCTTTCTCTATAGCTGTGAATTTTTTCTGAAACACATCTTAAGGAAAACTTACTAAGTGTGGGCTGAGGAAAGAGCTGAAAAATTTAATTTTATTATCAAAAGCAGTGTTTTAAATAAACTTCTAAAATTACTTAGGCATATAGCTCCTACAGAAAACAGGGCACTTAAACACTAACTTACGTCCACTTAAAAATATGCAAAAAGGTGGTATTTCAAAGGGGCCAACATAACTTAGAAGCATTAGTGCATAGTGGCATGCACAACCTGGGGCTGCTGACCCTGCTGACTGTGAACTCCCAGCCCAGTGGGATATCATCCATGGCACTATGAACAGTAGGCACCATGTCTTTGCAGCAGGATTGAAAGGATCTTTGTAGCTGCAAATTTTGGTCTGCGTCCTTTCGTAAGTCATGACCAGACCTGCTGGCCAAGAAAAAAAAGGTGTGCAACTAAAATTCAACCAGCTGATTTCCTTCTGCTGCTTCTCATAGCGGAGTGATACTGTTTTGGCTTCCTGGAAGGTTTCTCCATCCTCAAAAGAAAGGAGCAGTGAGCAATACCTTATTGTATCTCCTTATGAGACCACATGTTGTATGCAAGCTCCATCGCTGTGTAACCGTTAAATGCAAGCAGTTAGGACTTCTAAATGATCTTTTAAGAAAATAAGAATATTTTTAAAATTCTTATCCTTAATCTTTTTCTCTTTTTTTAAGGCAAAACCCTACAGAAAGGTTAGGCAATCTGAGGAATGGAATTAATGACGTCAAGAAGCACAGGTAAATGAAGCAAATGGCTAAGAAGAAAATTTGGGGTTTAATTTGAAAATATTTTTAATATTTTAGAACCCCGTCCAGTAAACACATAAAGCTCCAGGCACTTCCAGGCAGATTGTGTAAGGCAGGTATCTGTTGTTACAGAGTGTATTTGCAACTACAGCAAGCAGCAATATAAACAAATTCTCAGCATGATTATACAGAAACATCATGTTGTTTACTGGTTTTATCACAGGTTGCTAATGTAGGAGTTAAATTCAGTTCTCAGAGAAATCGATTCAGCATCTGCCTTTCAGACCTCCTGACCCTTAAACAGGTGCTTTTTAAGAATGGTAGTTAAGAGCTCCAGAGCAGTATTAGGTTTTTCTGCTCTTTCTTCGCATGATGAAAGTCCTCTGTGGATTAAACATTTCCTGCTTTTTCTTTTTATCTGAGTTGTTTCTAAGTCCTGCAGTTTGTACTTGGGAAAAGAAGTGCTTTGACTTTTCTGCTTGTCTCCCTGCCCTGGTTTTAGCTGGGATAGAGTTAATTTTCTTCATAGTAGCTGGTATAGTGCTGTTTTGGATTGAGAGTGGGAATAATGTTGATAACACACTGATATTTTAGTTGTTGCTGAGCAGTGCTTATACTAAGTCAGGGACTTTTCAGGTTTTCATGCTGCCCTGCCAGCGAGGAGGCTGGAGGTGCACAAGAAGCTGGGAGGGGTCATAGGCAGGACAGCTGACCCAAACTGCCCAAAGAGATATTCCATATCATATGATGCCATGCTCGGCATATAAACCGGGGGAAAGCTGGCTGGGGGTGGGGGCACTGCTTAGGAACAGGATGGGCATTGGTTGGTGGTGAGCAGTTGTTTTTCATTTGAATCACTTGTTTTTCTTGCATTTTACTTCTCTCTTTTTTTGTTATTTTACTTTTCATTCCAAATTAGTATTATTTTTATTTTATTTCAACTATCAAACTGTTATTGCAACCCACAAGTTTTCTTACTCTTATCCTTCTGATTCTCTCCCCCGTCCCACCACAGGGCAGAGTGAGCAAGCGGCTGTGTGGTGCTTAGTTGCCGGCTGTAGTTAAACCACGACATTTCCTCCTCTCATGCTGTTAAGAGGGTGGCACTCCAAGGGGATGCGTAGGTCTTTGCATGGCTGTGCTTATGCATATATTAACCTGCCTGTCACTTTGGCACTTCTATACAGAGGAGATGCAATGTATCTGGTGGTCCTGAAGATCCCCCTTCTACCACTCTCTTGTATGGCAATGACACTGATCAAGTTTCCTCCTGACAACTGTGTTGTCACATGGACAGAAGCTGGTGTGAAAAAATGTCTTGTAGCCCTTGTTCACATTTTTTTCAGCTGTTAATAATACAATGATAGAAAACAATCTGTCTTTTTCTCTTGGTCTCTCCCTGTCTGTCTCTTTTTTTTTAATCAGATGGTTGAGTGGTTTTAACTGGGATGGTCTGAAAGTGAGGAAATTAACATCACCTTTAAAAAGAGAGGTATTGGCTTTGGCTTTCAATATCACAATGCTTTACTAATACGAAGGTGCTTGGCTACAAAGAAACAACTGATGGCAAGAGTGAAATTTCCAAAAGATGCATTTGAATTATTATAGCTCACCATTTTTAGTGAAAATCAAATGAAAGAAAGAGAGACAGTAAGCGATACATAACTTAAATTCAGTTAAATAAGGGTAATATTATTATGACCATGTACTTTGCATTAGATTTTCGCCACTACTAGAATAAATGGTGTTTGGTCAGAAACAAATACCAAAAAACCATATTGTCCTCAGTAATGGGCACATTATTAAGATGCAATGTTCACATTACTGTGCAGAGTACAAATTCCTGTATTCTCTTACTATTGAATTACAGCACACCCTTGAATAAGCTTCTTGTTTCAAATGGCCCATTTCTCTTTGCCCTAAAATGAAAAAGATTGAGGGTAAAGACCTTGAAACTCACTTTGAACTCAGTTTGAAACAAAAAATAATTCTGAGATCTGCTTTGAGTAGCTATCCCGTGAGTGCAGATTTGGTCTTAAACAAATTTGAATAAAATTGTACACAGAGTGGCCCAGTTTTCTTACTGACTTTATAGGGCTTTGGGTGAAATCTAGGATTTGATAGTACTTGGAGAGGCTAATGCCATTGTTCTGTTGTACAATTTAATTACTGGAGGTTTGTCTTTTAAAGAATGAGAAATTGCATCCATTAAAAGAAGTCATTCATATCATGCTAGCCTTTCATTCCTCCACTGGTAGCAATAAAGATGATGCATAATCAATGGAGAGTATTTTCAAAAGTTACCTTCTGAAAAAACTGTTTGTGTTTTTAATGTCCTAGTTATCTGGACCAACTGATTACAGCTACTTTGACACCTATCCACCTGAAGAGGGAATCCCTCCAGATGAACTTTCAGGCTGGGACAAGGATTTCTGATATTTTTTTCTTCCAAGACATTTATAGAGACTCATAGGCATCAGTTCTAAACCTGCTCTCTTGTTTCTTGTTTAAAATCAAATTACACAAGGTTTGTGGCAAACACAATGTTCCCTGAAGGACAGAAGACAGCGTAGCAACCAGAACTTGTTTGGATAACGCACCAAACTCATGCATTCAGTCAGCAGATGTAACCTGAAGGTTTTTTGAAACGCTATGGATCATTTTGCTATTGGAAATATCACTAGCTGATATTTTGCTATTAACAAGGTTACCATATGTCTTTATTTTGAATGGACAGGATGAGTACTGGAAGCCAATAACTGTGGCATTTGTCAACAGCTGACACTATAGGTGTCTATTTTTCATTTTATCTTAAGTCTTCTGTGTGTTTCACTTTTTCCCATAATGGCCAGTATTGCATTGATCCAGAAGCGTGTATAAAAGAGACTTTTACTAAAAGGTTGATTTGATCCAATGCTGCAGCTACAAGGGTATCACTGTGGAAACTGCCTTTCTGTCAGTCTAGTTTTGCAACAGGTTGAATATGTGAGACAGTGTATAACAGATCAAATGAAAATCCAGTAGGAAACAATACAGAATAGAAGTTGCCTGAAGAAGCAGACTGTGGTATATATTTCCTTTACTGCTTCAAGGAGCCATGTCCATTTCTTAAAATGTTTTACTTTTATGTAGTTTGAAGATAAAATAGGTGGACAAAAAACATTCACCTTGCAGGAAAAAGTATGTAAGTATAGAATCATATTTTTTCCTTCAAATATATTTTCAGATTGTTTTCATTGATATTTTGCTGAAATGCTACATTTGTTCACATAAGTGATAAAACTCACCCATTTCAATGTTCCAGTTGGTATCACTAGAAGTGAACTACCATTTAAAATTATATTTCATCAGACATCTTATTAACATATAATTATTCTGAGTTCTACTTTTATAGGAGGGGAGAATAAGAGAGCAAAAACTTGATTTTTTTTTTTTCTCTTGTAAGGAATTCTATTCACAAATCAGTTTAAATACTCTTGTTTTCTTTTGACTGCCTTCCCTTCTCTCTGATGGCTGCTAATGAGGTTTAGAAAGGCAATAAATTCCAAGCTCCTCTCAAAAACAGTACAAAAATATAATTGTGATTTGTAGCCTGGTTTTTCAAGCTCTATCCTCACCTACTTTGATACAAGTAAACAAATTGCTAACTAGAACCATCAAACAACCTAAGCAAGGGAGTCCAACAAACAGCTAAGATAGTCAGGAGGCTGGAGCACGTACCCTGTTTGGAAAGGCTGAGGGAGCTGGGCTTGTTCAGCCTGGAGGAGGGAATGCTTTGCAGGGACCTTACAGCAGCCCACCAGTGCCTACATGGAGGTTGTTGAGAAGACAGAGCCAGGCCCTTTATGGAGCTGCGCAGGAAGGAGTCATCATAAATTGGAACAGGAGATGCTGACCTGACAAAAGGAAAAAAGTGTTTCCCCAGTGAAGCAGGATCCCAGTCAGGTTTTGCAATCTCCTTCCTTTTAAGTTTTCAAGACAGGATCAGACAGAGCCTCAAGCAATCCAGTCTGGATTCAGTGTTGACCCTTCTTTCCAGGAGGTTGGACTAGAGACCTCCCAAAGTCCCTTCCAGCCTGGGTGATTCTACATTTCTAGGAATTAGTTTTATTTTTCAGCCATTTGTATAATCAGAGTATAGCACAATGCATATTCCCCTCTGAGTTTATATATGCATGGGCTTTGCCACTTAACCTTAAATTGTTAGAACATGAGAATTAGTTTGAGATGTTGATTGGATAATAAATGCAGTTGGATGTTGTGCAAAATTCTGTTCCTCTCTGTTAGGAACCACAAATGCTGTAGAAACAGGGATGTTCCTGGATGTCATGCTGGGCTTATGGGATTGATGCATCTGCAACCCATGCTAGGATTTGTTTCAGCTCCCCCTGAGACCAATCTAAATTTCAATATTGAAGCTGCCACAGCACACTGAATTTCACATGCTGAATGGAAAGCCTCACAGGGAACATGGAATGTGTGCTCAGGGTTTAGTTACCCACGAATGCTGGCTAGACTTCCTAGCTGCTGGTCATGACTTATCCCAACTGAGGAGGGAGGGACTGCCATAGGGGCTGTTCCATTGTTTGTTCCATGGTCACAATTGTTTTTTACTGCTGGGTGGCCATTGTTTTGACAGCAAATCAATTTAAATATTTTGTACAACATTCAGTCCAAATAAAGGCAGTAGAATATTTTCCACTGAATTTAATGAAGGTTGACTGAGCCCTTGGAGGAAGACACTACATGTTTAGCTGGTTTTGTTTCCCTGCCTGGTTGTAAACTGTTGTGGAAATCTGCAGTCAGCAAAGCCTGAGCAAAACAGTGATAAGTATATCCAGACAGAGAGGGTAGAGCAAAGGCTGTAAGCTGGGACTGTAGATGCTTTAGACACTTGCAACTAACTCTTTAGCATCACCAAAGACCAGATTTTCTTTTCACGATTTGGACAAGCACTAGACATTACGTATGTCTGTTTCTCTGTGTGTCTGTTTGTCTTTATCTCATAAATATTCTTATTACAGTCAAAATAGTACTGTGCCAAGTTTTATAAAAAGGTCTTAAATGTATTTTTCTGTTGCATTATAGGTGGTTATATATATTTTTTTAAACAAAGCATATATATATATGTGTGTGTATGTGTGTTTTTAAAGTGAAGAAATAGCCGTATGATAAGTGCAGTTAGCGTTAAGTCTGTGCAGCTGTAGAATATATTTTCTTTATAAAGCTCGTCTAATTTGCAGTGTATGAAAATAAAGTAAGCTTACAGTGCAATGGGCAGGACATTCATTTTTTTACAATCACATTCCATACAGCAGTCTGGAATCTTATCCCTGAATTATACTTCTTGTCCACATGATTCAGAAGAGACTGAGGCAGAAAAGAATACCCTGGAGAGAGTCACTGATGTAATTTCTTGCAGCATGTCCCCCGTTCAGACTATGTTTTCCCTAATGGATGTAGAGAAAATGAATGCATAAGAAGCCACAATAAATGAGGTCACAGATCATTTTGTATTTATGTAGAGTTCCCAGGTACATTTCATTTATTTTATTTCTGGTATGTATGCAGTTGACTGAGCTGAAGTTTTCCAGAAATAGAAGCGCAAGCTGATACGGTACAGGCTAAACATTACTTGAACTAACCCAAACTGTCTTTAACAGACAGATGTACTTATGCTGTTGTAAAACAAAAGGATAAATAAGCGATTCATGCTTAGGTAGTTTCAAAGTGCAGGAGATCATGGCAGAATTGAATGTACAGTTAAGATGATGATCAAATTATGGTTGTTGTTGCATTTTCTAAATTAAGGTAAGCGAAAAACAGCTTTTGACATTCAGGTTTTGGGCATGCTGTGGATATGTTAGTAATTGTCTGGAGTTCTGTCCTTGGTGTTCTTATCTGTATTTTGCCTTTCTGTCTTGTCAGCTTTGCTTTTATTGTGTGGCTCCCTGAGAAATCCAGCTATAGCTATGCTTTTTTCCCTGTACTTCTGCCATAAGAGAACATGACGATTCTTCCTGACAGAGGACAGAGATAAGGAGCAGTTAGCCTGGGCTGGGCAGATGGAAGCACCTTTCCCCAACTACCATATCAGAGTAGAGATGCAGGTGAGTGCTTCAGAGAGACATGTAGGCAGGAGCAGCAGCAGAGTGAAAGAGAAAATTCCCAGGTGTGTGATAATTCCATCCAGTTTCTAGTGCAAGTGATGAACTTTCACCGTATCCTCACAGCTGCCCCTTCAAGGCTTTAAGGAGGGTGAGGATGGCCACCCCAATGCCTGAAAGCATCATCTGTTAACAGAAAGGGGAAGAAGTAACCTCAGTGCCTCAGATGTTTGAATTCATCCATAAAGGGGTGTGGGGTGGATGTTACAGAGTGTCAGCCTGTAAGATTTTTGCATTGAATGAGAGGAAACGGTTGTCAGGGCATTTAGAGAATGTCTGTGATTTCAGGCAGGATTTAACAGGTCTCACTTGCAATGAAAAGCATCCGAGATGCCTTTCTCCTTACACTACTCAACAAGCTATCTCTGAACAGACACAGCTTTCCCCTGCTGTGGTCCCCAAGGACCTTGCCAGTGTAGTGGGAAGAAAAATTTTTGTCTATTTGACAAAGTGGAAGCTGAAGCCCTGAGAGATTTAAGCCGCTTGGTGATTTTTCAAGGTCCTCTAGACAGCTGTGTGTAGCTTTGGGGTTTAGACAGCTTTGACAGTTTGACAATTTGGCTTCCTCAAGATTATGTAGAAAGTGTGGGAATGAAGAGACAATCAAAGCCAGCATTCTCACCTGTAGCATAGCACACTGCTCTAAATTCATTCTCCCTTCCCATTTTTTGCAAGGCAGCACAAGGCTGGTGCTCTGTATCTCTTTGAGTTCCTTGTGCTTGAATGCTGTAGCACAGTTTATTTTGTTTCCTGACATGGGTTTGAGCATTTCTGATTTACTTCTTTACTTCTTCATCTAGGGCTAAACAACCAGGTGTAAATCAAAAGATTCAAACAGGCGCACACACCTGAATATGCCCGTTACAGAACATTGTTTCCCAGTTTCATGTCTCACTGCTTAAGTGTCTGCATGTCCACACTCAGATAACTGATTCCTGTGGATATGGTGCTCTTCAAGTACATAAGATCTGTTGAGGCGAAAGGCCTAGGAAAATGAATTTGCACCACATTATGATTAACTATTTTGCGTGTGGTGCCGTTTTAGGGAGAGATGGAAGGCAGTGCTAGAGGCAGAATGCAGTGTCAGTAAAACCAGATAAGTCCTCCCAAAGGTAGAAAGCAAGGAGGAGGTTGTGCAGAGAGCAGACGTGAAGATGTGAAATTAAATGCATCAGCTGCGACCTGTCGTCCTTGAACCTTTATGTCCCAACCCTGTGGCTTGGGAACCTGGATCACCTCCAGGCAAGAGGGCAGGGTGTTATTCTGGGACCCAAGTTTACTTGCTAGGTTGGGCCAGTGGGGAACTGAGCAGTCAGAAGCATCTTTTCCCTTCAGGGGTCAGAGTCTCCACTCTTGTCACCTTCCTGTAATCAGAGGCAAGAGATGAGGGCCTGGTTCTTCTGTAAATTGTAAGCAAGATGATGCTAGACTGGGAGTTACAGGTTCAAAGCAAATTGATTTGCACAACAGCCACAGAAAAGGTGGGTAATTATTTTCTCACAAATCCGTGATCCATTGTTTCCTGCACAAATATTGCCTGGTGGTCTATTCTGGGGATAGCAGCAAGATTTGCACCAGTGTTTCAGTGCATCCTTTGGCCAAACTCCCAAACGCGAGGTCGTCATGACTCTTGATATGCTGTGGCTCGTCACTGGTTGGTGGGAGTTGGGACAAAGCTACTGAATTAAGGTGAATTCCTGATCCACAGAAGTCAGGGCTATACTGTGGCTGACCTCCACTAGCCAGAGTTTCATTGATGTGCGGGAGCTGAGAAGTGGCAAATATAATTTCAAAGCTCATCTGATGTGCTTGCAGAGTCAAAAGCCATTACCCATACCAAGCTGCAGGCCAGCAATGGCAAAAGACAGAATGAATGTTCCAATTAAATTATGAGACTAATAGCAAGAGGCATGGCTGCTGAATAGTCTAGCTAGCTGCTAGGGTAGCAAAGTCCATGCCCAGGTGGATTGTTTTCCATGCTGTCTTGCTAAGCAAAAAGCATTCCAGAAAAAGAAGGCTGAAACCCACCCTAATGGGATTCAAAAGGGCACCCAGCAACACGTACAGTTACGCTGCTGTAGTGCCTGGCTGCTGAGAGCTTACATTAGAGGTGTTTCTGGTCAGCTTCCCTGACGGAGAGGAAGAGCAAAGGAAACACACCAGATCTTATCTTGAACTATGTCCTCTGTTGTTCACCATCCTGCTGGGGACAAAGCGAGAGGTACCTGTGTCCTAGTCCCTTTACAAGTCCCTTGTGCATTGCCCATCACTCAGTGAGCATTGTACTTGGGTGCCAGAAGCAGGTATTTTCCTGGGGTACTGGCTGCCCTCCCCTGAGGTAGCAGTCTTGTTTGCAGTGTGATGATCCAAAGAATTCCCATGGGGAGCTAGAAAGGTGTAAAATACTTTATCCTCTGCACTGTATTCAGGAAGATGTAGTCTGGTGCTATTCTAAGAAAGGCACGTGCTGTAATCCTAACAGAATGCAATGTGGGGAGAAATCCAGCCTTCAAGGGCTACTGAACAGCTCCTGCCTTTCTACTGAGGCTGAGGTGTGGACCTCAAGAGCATCAAAAATACTGTAAAGGAAATTATTTTGGTGATGGAGTGTTACTCATCACCAGCCAGCTCACCTTGAACAAAGAAATAGGATGTATCGGCACAGAGCTGATGTTGCCTTGTCAAGCTCTATAAAATCTATTTTGCAAAAGCTTTCCACAAATTGAAGATTAGCTTTAGTTAGGTTAATCATTTGAGCTTGTGTGTTTCTTAACAGTAGCCATTGTCACACCGAATTTTGTAAACTATGGATTTATTTGTGCAGCTGTTACAAAAAAAGAACTATTGGAAACCACTGCATCTGTTTTTGCTTGCAGGGCCTGTTGTCTGTTGAAGATCCAAGCCTGCTTCCAGCTTAGCAGGTGTCCTAATGTCCTAATGACACTGGGCCCAGGAGTGGACCAGTGGATTAAAAGTTGACCCCTACAGTACAGTCAGCCTGTGTACATCACTACTTCTGACTATTCTGTAAGTCAAGATAGGAGCCCACACAGCTCCACACTAGAGACACAGGCTCTTTTTCATTACCAAGACACAGCAGTGAAAAGCTCTTTGTTGTCTGCAACTGTCTGTCTTTTCATGCAGGAGAAAAGCACAACTCTCGTCTTCCAGTTTTTAAAGTCCATTAGATTTGCACACAGAATGTGTGACTTCTCCTGCCCATTTACCTTAGAGAAGGCTTGCAGATTTGGGCCCAGCCTGCCCAAATAATAGCTTAACTGTTTTCAAGCTCCTTCTGCCTAAAAACTATCAGGATGATGCTGTCTGCATTTTATTTATAGAGGTACAGAAAAACAAAACAAAACAAAACAAAAAACACCCACATTCTCACCATTTCTGGCCTGAAATGTTTTTAAAGTTTTCATTACAGAAGATGCTTAATGCTACTAGAGCTCAAAGAAGCTAGAATTTGTCTGTACTGGTTTTCACAGGCTGATGGCAGCCAGTGACTTGCTGGTTTCCTTGTCACTACTTCAATTCCCCTATTTGCGTGGGCATTTCATACCACAACAAAGGGAACAAAGGCATTTTGAAAAGGAAGAGAACGTAGCTCTTAACCCACGAGAATTGGCCCAGGGGCAAGTGTAATACCTAAAATTACTTTAAATTCAATCAATAAAAGAGAGTTTAAAGTAATTTCTGACTGTATAGCTTTACTATAACATCATTAGAGGGACCCTCCAATGAAAAAATTTTAAATTACTCATTTGTAAGACATGTTCCTTTAGCAATGCTATGATTGAAAGTTCTTTCCAAAGCAAGCTGGAAGTCTGGCATTCGAGGCTTTTATCTTCTCAGTCTTTTATTTATTCCAGCTTGTAGCTTTTATCCAGATCCTGAGCCTCAGAAGCTGCAGATTAGCACACCTCTATGGGGAACAGTGAAGGTAAGTAGGTTTGTATCAGCTGGAGGTCTGGTCATTCAGCAGTTTCACTAACTGGCAGTAGAAAAGAACGGCTGTGTGCAGAAACTGATGCACAGACTCAGGCGTAGTTTAAGAGTACACTTGCCAGAATTGTCAGTGTTCATCTGTAACTCTTGTATCATCTGACCTTCCTCCTAGCTTTCTTTTTAGAGTCACAAGGGATGGAAAACCACTCACTGTTGTGGTACTGGCTGGCAAAGAAACAGAAAAGGCTCTGCTTAGGATTTTTATTGAAGCAGAACTCACTGTGCGGCGTGGCTTAAGCAAGACACAGGCTGCTAGTGTCATCCCAGAAACGTCCCACAACAATGACACGGCTGTCACAGAAATGATGGACTGAACATCCTTTGACTTGAATATGTAGAAATGAGTTAGGGTGGTTAAGTCAATGAGGGAGAACAGCGCTGTAACATAACTACTTAAATATATGGTTAAACCGCAAGTGAAATCACTAAACATTTCCTTCAAGGCCTCTTGGTGTAGATGCAGGAGAAATGGACAGATTCTCAGGGAAGTTCTGCTCATCACAGACAAAAAGCTGTCTCCTGAAGGGACTGGCAGCAGGGATGGTATAATGTGCTAAAAGAGTAAGAGAAACATAATTGATTAATTTAACTGACGCAGACACATTAAGGACAAGAGGAAGACTGTGGGAGACTGAAATTTGCAGCCAAGAAGTGCAACAGTCAGAGCAGAGAATCTGGAAACAAATCACATCAAAAGGCAAATACTGTGGATGTGCTGTTTCCATCGCAGGGCTGGCCAGTCAGTCAGGCACCAGGAAAAAGTCAGAAAGCAGAAAGCCTTTTCCCTCCCCCCACCACTCTGAGGAACACTTGATCTAAGAGTTTTATGGAAATGCACTTTTCTGCCATCAAGAGGAGCGAAGAACAACAGCTAACTGGTTAAAAATTTTGCATAAATACTTGTAAGAGTGTCAAAAACTGGTAACCACTTCTAATTTATTGCTTTGGCACTTGAACTGTGAAAATACTGGAGGAGGAGGAGGAAGGGGATTAGTGAATAGTGTGTTTATAGGACTGCTGCCACCCAAGGTCAAGTGAGAGTATAAATATGATTAGAAAGACCACAGAGATGGGATTTCATCCAAAGGCTTAGAACAATAGGTTTAGAACACTAAGTATCTTTAATCAGATACACTTATAAGAGCAAATATCACTCTGCTGGGATTGTACCTTCTCCTCTTTCAGTGAAGGCACTGCTTGTTTCAGAACAAAGCAACGTATATTTGTCATCAGAGCTTATGATCTGAAGAGGGTAACAGCAGCAGGTCTCAGCCATGACCTGCTGACTTGTGTCTCTGCATAGGTGCCTGAAGTTCTGGGCTGGGGCTGTCTGCAGTTCCACACACACCCCTCAGCCTTCCCTACTCCCTGGCCGGAGCAGGAAGATGTGGAGTGAGGCCCTGAGGTGATCCCTGCAGCCATTTGGACCCTATGCAGGAGCTGTAGGTCTGCACTTGCACATTGCGGCTCTCACCTGGCACCTTCCCGTTCCCTGCTCTGGCAGGGGCATGTGCCAGGCAGGACAGGAAATCCTCCCCTCAGGGCCAGGGAAGCTCAGAACCCTGCAGAGCAACTCCTATTTTTTCTGTGGCAGAATCAGTGGCACTGTTACAATGCACGTTACCAGACAAAGGAGGCAAGAGACCACTACCCAGCATTTACTGTCCTAGGGTAGTCTCAGCAGTGAACAGCTGGGTTTGTTACAAGCTGTACTAAACAACTGGCCTGGCTGTCTACCTTATGGATATTAAAAGTTTCCTCTATGATGTGAAAAAGCTATGTTTTAAATCATGTCAGAATTTATTTCCCCTTAAACCATTTGAGGTATACCCATGCTGATCCTACTGGAAGTAGACGGGTCAGTTCAGGCAAGGTCAAGATTATTTCTCTCCCACATCAGGCAAGAGACTGTGAGATCAGAAATGTTGGGAACGTACCACTGACCATGGCAACACAAATATTCTGACTTGTGATTTTGCCTCTAATCCTCATGCAAGGAAGCGGATGCACTCATGTTCATAATCACAAGGGATAACAGGAGGCTCATCATCCCACATAAAAAGTTTTTACCTGTAATATGTTCACCGGTTAATTTGCTTTACACATAATTTTCTCTTGTTTTTACCTTAACACTTCAGCCATGGTAATTCACTCATAAAACACTTTTTTTTTTTTAACAAGGACAAGGGGTTCTGTCTTTCATGTACATGGTCATGAAAAGAAAACAGATGAATCAAACATAAGCAACATATAGCTAAAAATACCCTTTGTACTGCAAGGGATCACGGAAACTTTTGTGCTACTGAGGGAACACAATAGACCTGCTATACCATCTCTCTTGGTAGGTGCTTAGATACTTCAGCTGATGTTAAGGGCCATATTAGCTGCTTTCTGGATGCTGAGCCGCAGTCCAGTGTCAACTCCCTGTTTGCCACGGTGTGGGCCAGGCACCGTGGCCAGTGGCATCCTCCCAGCTGCAGCACCATGGCAACTTCCTCACAAGCAATATTTGCAGCAGATATTTTCAGCGCAGACAGTGGTGCAAGGGAGTAGCTGAGCAGCAGGAAGGCTCAGCCTGGGCAAGGAGCAGAGCCCCAACACGGGCAGCGCCAAAGGACACCAACATGGTAGTAAGTGTCAGGCGGGTGCTCTGAAGCAGGCGCGCCGGTGTGCCATGCTCCAGGGGCGTCCAGCAGGGTCAGGCACATGGGAACACCCCAACCGCGCGTGAGCTGAGGAAGCTGTGCCTGGCTGTGATTGAAGAGACAAACATGCCTTGCTTGTGGCTTCTGGTGCTGGTGCCAGTCCTGGTCCTGTTGCCGGGGGGGGCTGGGTCTGGCACCACTGCCAGGAAGGGGCCTCAGCTGCAGCAGGCAGGGTCAGGGTCATGGCCATGGCTGCACCTGACATCTCTGTGGTGTCTGGCTGTTGCTTGGGAGGAAAATGGTTTTGCTTGTGGCTTCTGGTTGCGTTGCATGTCCTGCTGTGGGGTGGTTTGGGGCTGCACTGGCAGCACTCCTGGGCAGGAGTCCAAGCTGCAGTGGGGCCAGGCCAGGGGTTGGGGCTGTCCCCCCCAGTTCTGTGACTGGTCGCTGTGAGGGAAGCTCTGGTGACAGCTGTTCCAGGGCAGCTTCTGCCCACACGATAAATGACCATCCAGCCTGCCCCTGGCAAGTGCTAGTGTGGCTTCTTAGCCACAGCTGGTCTGGGGATAGCCCTGTCCTTCCCCGTGGGGCTCTTGGTTGTTCTGGGCCCCTCCTGAAACACATTTGAATTGGTTCAGTTTTATTTGATGTTTAGCCCTTGGCTTGGTAATGACATTTAGCAGGATGCGAAGCACAGCCTGTGGCTCCCAAAGTCCTGCTCCTGGGCAGGGTCAGGGTGAGGCTGGCAGCCAGGGCAGGCGAAGTGCTGTGCCAGGCCAAGCCCTGGATGGGAACAGCCCCTCAGCCCCTGTGTTACCCTGTGTCGCTTTGTGCCTGAAATGCCCCTCACTGAGCAGGAGGGTTTAGCACAGTTCTTGCCTGAGATGTGTTTTTTCAGGCTGAGCCCCAAGCTCTCCCATTATCATTTTAAACTCCCTGTTTACTGTGTGTGGCACTGGGCAGCCTCTGCTGAAAGAGAGGGACAGGCAGGAGGGAAGCGTTGCCCTTGGCTGGGACAGGGACAGGTATCTCCAGTGGGTTATGCAGGGTTGTGCAGGGCCATGTTGTGCACCCCGGGAGCTCTGACCAACCGATTTCTCAGGTACAGAGGAGACACCGCTGCCTCATGCCTCTGCCTCTGCCTCGCCTGCCCCCTGCGGCCTGCACTCCCTTGCAGCACAGCTGCCCTGGGAGAGCTAGGGGAAAGAGGCCGAGCTTCCCACTTGCAGAAGGACAACTTGCCTTCTTGCTGCTCCTGGCTGGGAAGAGCTCTTTGTTGAGGACAGCCCTGCCTGCACCCACTTCAGAGTATGGATCTGGTTGATGGACACCCTGGCTGATGGATGCTCTAGCTCCAGGTAATTTCAGCTCCAGCCAGGAGACGTTCCTGCTCATAGGTTCTCATTCCTGTTACAGCTGCAGGTTCTCTCAGCTCTGGCTAACAGAGGCTATGGATAAGGTACTCCTCTGTTCAGCCACGCTGGAGTGCAGCCCTGGCTGACGGACACCACAGCTTGTTACAGCTACAGCTAATGGACACTCCAGCTGTACAGCAGCTCCAGCAACTGGACACTCCAGATAAGGGATGCTCCTGCTTCTTACAGCTCTTGCTGACAGACAATCCAGCATGTAACTACTCATGAAACCTCAGCTAATTTCAGTTCCTGCTTCTTGCAGCGCTGGCTATATATTGCAGCTCCGGCTCCTGCACAGTTGCAGTGGGAGATGCTGCTGCTGCTGGTTTCAGGTTCAGGTAATTTCAATTCCAGCTCCTGGACACTCCAGTTTCTTATAGCTCTGGCTTGTTTCAGTTCAGTAATTCCAGGTCCAGCTTATTGAAGCTCCAGCTTCTGCACAAAAGTTCCATCTTCTTACAGCTCCAGCTGATGGATGCTTGGGCTTGTTTCAGTTTCAGCTCCAGCTCATTCCAGCTCCAGCTACTGGACCCTCCAGCTGAAAAATGCTCCTGCTTCATACTGCTCTGGCTGATGAACGCTACAGCTTGTTTCAGTTTCAGGTAGTTTCAGCTCCAGTTCCAGCTTGTTGAAGCTCCAGCTGTATATAGCAGCTCTGGCCACAAGATGCTCCAGCTTGGTCCAGCTCAAGTTATTTGAAGCTCCAAGTTATTTCAGCTTCAGCTTCTTACAGCTCCATCTTCTTGAAGCTCCAGCTCTACATTGCAGCTTGGCAATTGTGTAAGCTGTTGTTTTATAACCTCCAGCTTGGAGATTTGGTCTGCACCATTTCCATGAGTTGGCAGATTCAGCACAGTGAGATAAGTGATAAACACAGATATACAAGCATACTAATGACACAGCTGGTGAGTGAGCCAACAAGGGAAGGCACCCTACTGGACCTGTTGCTTGTGATCAGAGGGCTTGTGGGTGATGTGATGGTTGGAGGCCATCTTGGGCACAACTATCATAAAATGATAGTTTTCAGTTCTCAGAGAAATAATGAGGGTGGTTAGCAGAACTTCGACTTTGGAATTCTGGAGGGCAGAGCCTGTTTAGGAGCTGCATTGACAGAGTCACTTAGGAGACAGTCCTTAAAGGCAAGAGTCCAGGAAGACTGGACATTCTTCAAGAAGGAAATCTTAAAGGTGCAGGAGTGGGCCATCCCATTGTGCCAAAAGACAAGCCAGAAGGAAAGAAGACCAGCCTGGCTGAACCCCAGCTTTGGCTGGAACTTATGGAAAAAAAGGTTGTTTGTGACCTTTGAAAGCAGAAGCAGGTAACTCAAGAGGACTACAAGGATGTCATGGGGTTATGCAGGGAGGACATAGCAGCTGGAGGCAGTCTAGGGAACAGTGACCATGAAATCATTAAGTTCTCTTCGAAGGGCAGACTTTGACTTGTTTAGGAGGTTACTGGAGAGAAAACCTTGGGAGTCAGTTTTGGAAGGTATAGGAGTCCAGGAAGGCCAGACACGTTTTAAGAAGGAAATCTTAAAGGCACAGGAGCAGGCCATCCCCACATGCCATAAGACGAGCCAGTGGCCAAGAAGACCAGCCTGGCTGAATAGGGAGATTTGGCTTAAAATCGGGGAAAAAAGGAGAGTCTATGGCCTCTGGAAGAAGGGGCAGACCACTCATAACGATTACAAGAATGCTGTTAGGTTATGCAGAGAGACAATTAGAAGGTCCAAAGCCCATCTAGAAGTTAATCTGGCTTTGGAGGTAAAGGGCAACAAGAAAAGTTTCTATAACTACATTAACAACAAAAGAAAGACCAGGGAGAGCCTCCATCCCCTACTAGTATTCCAGGAGGAAATATGGTAATAAGAGGCGAGGATAAGGCTGGGGTGCTTAATGCCTTCTTTGCCTCAGTCTTTAGTAATAGGAACACTTGTACTGGGGAAAGTCACCCCCTCAAGCCAAGAGACAGGGCTCAGGAGCAAAATGTCCCCCACACAATCTGGAGGAGATGGTCAGTGACCTGCTGCTCCACATCAATGTGAATAAATCTATGAGGCCAGACGGGGTACATCCTAGAGTGCTGAGAGAACTGGAAGGGATGCTCACTGTCCATCATTTATCAGCAGTCCTGGCTGACTAGGGAGGTGCCAGCAGATTGGAAGTCAGTCAATGTAACGCCCATATATAAGAAGGGACGGAAGGATGATCTGGGAAATTACAGGCCTGTCAGTTTGACATTAGTGCCAGGGAAGCTGATAGAGCAGATCATCCTGAGTTCCATTATGCAGCACATACAGGACAATCAGGTGATCGGGCCCAGTCAGCATGGGTTTATGAAGGGCAGGTCCTGTTTAACAAACCTGATCTCCTTCTATGACAGGGTGACACACTTGTTGGATGAGGGAAACGCTGTGGATGTCATCTACCTCGACTTTAGTAAGGCATTTGACACTGTTTCCCACAGCATTCTCCTAAAGAAAATGACTGCTCTTGGTTTGGATGGGCATCCGCTTTGCTGGATGAAAACCTGGCTGGATGGCCGAGTCCAGAGAGTTGTGGTCAATGGAGTTAAATCCAGTTGGCAGCCAGTCACGAGTGGTGTCCCCCAGGGCTCAGCACTGGGCCACTCCTGTTTAACACCTTTATCAATGAGGGGACGGAGTGCACCCTTGGTAAGTTTGCAGATGACACCAAGCTGGGTGGAAGTGTCGATCTGCTTGAGGGTAGGGAAGATCTACAGAGGGATCTGGATAGGCTGGATTGCTGGGCCAAGGCCAATTCCATGAGTTTCAGTAAGGCCAAGGGCCGGGTCCTGCACTTTGGCCACAACAACCCCCAGCAGTGTTACAGGCTTGGGGAGGAGTGGCTGGAGAGCTGCCTGGCAGAGAGGGATCTGGGAGTGTTGATTGACAGCCGCCTGAACATGAGCCAGCAGTGTGCTCAGGTGGCCAAGAAGGCCAATGGCATCCTGGCCTGTATCAGGAATAGTGTTGTCAGCAGGAGTAGGGAGGTGATTGTGCCCCTGTACTTGGCTTTGGTGAGGCCACATCTCGAGTACTGTGTCCAGATTTGGGCCCCTCTCTACAAGAAGGACGTTGAGGTGCTGGAGAGGGTACAGAGGCGGGCTGCCAAGCTAGTAAAGGATTTGGAGCATGTCTCGTATGAGGAACAGCTGAGGGATCTGGGGCTGTTTAACCTGGAGAAGAGGAGGCTGAGGGGAGACCTTATCACTCTCTACAACTACCTGAAAGGAGGTTGTAGTGAGGCAGGAGTCGGTCTCGTCTCCCAAGTAACAAGCGATAGAACAAGAGGAAATGGCCTCAAGTTGTGCCAGGGGAGGTTTAGGTTGGACATTAGGAAAAATTTCTTTACCAAAAAAATAGTCAAACATTGGAACAGGCTGCCCAGGGAAGTGGTGGAGTCACCATCCCTGGAGGTGTCCAAAAAACATGTAGATATGGCACTTCAGGACATGGATTAGTCAGCATGGTGGTATTAGGTCAACGATTGGACTTGATGATCTGAGAGGTCTATTCCAACCTAATGATTCTATGATTCTATAATTCTATGAAAGTGTTTTATACCCTTTACATGCAAAAGTATTGTCCCGTATTGTGCAGGACCAGGAAGCTATCGCTGTTCGGCAGCAGTGTCCTAGGTGTGTTTAGAAACCCAAGTTCTGAAGAACCCCCTCTTCTCTGCCCTTCCTGTCAATAAAATGTGGAAAAAAAGATTGGTGCTCTCCCATTCCAGCCCTGCCTCTGACCCTGCGCCCTGCCCCTCCCTGTGCCTGGGCTGTGCCTGTCATTGCTGTGGTTGTCCTGGCTGCACAGCCCGGCCAGCCCGACGGCCACCGTGCCCCCCGGGACGGCCAGAGCCCGCCCCTCCGCGGCACCGCGGGGCAGGAGGCGCCGCGCCGGTAGGGCAGTCCCGCCCCGCGCCCGCCAGGCGGCGCCAGTGAGCCCCCCCGCCCCGCCTGCTCGCCCCGCCCAGTCCCGCCCCGCTCCGCCCCACCCTCTGACCTGTCTCCACCCATCCCCTCCCCCCCCCCCTCCGGCCGTTCCCGCCCCTCTGGCTCCGCCCCACACCGCCCCTCCCCACTCCTATCCCCATCCCCACTTTTTCGCTCTGCCCCCGCCCCTCACATCGCCCTTCCGCGACCCCCGACCCCTGTCCCCACCCCCTCACTCCGCCTGTCCCCACCCCTTGCCCCGCCTACCCTCACCCTACCCCTTGCCGCCGTTATTTGAGCACCCCCGCCCGCCGCGGTGAGCTCAGGCCATAACGTCCTGGTGCTAGTGCTGTTGTGCTGTTCCTACCCCAAAAATCTTTCTCCTTGTTCCTGTGCCCTGCAATGTCCGGGGGGCAGTGGGATGTGGGGAATCTTCCCCAGGCCTAGAGGGCTACGTGCTGCCTGAAGGTGTGTGTCCTTGGGGCTGGGGATGCATATCGAGGGGGTGTGGGCTGAGGAGGTACAAGAGGCAGGGGTAGGAGGCTGGGGAAGATGTCCAAGGGGTGACCAGCCCAGGTGTCCCCTGGGATGGGCTTCCTGTGGGTGGGGTGTGCTGGGCCCCTGCTGCTGCTTCTGCTCTGCTGTCACTGGTGCTGCTGAAGCCCCCAGCACTGTCCTGCTGCTGCAAGGCCACTGGAGACACCAGACAGTGCTGCAGGTGTAGAGGTGGTGGTGACGCTGCCTGGGCTCCAGGTGATGAGACCATCCTGGGAAGCATTGGTGGTGAATGATGCCAGCATATGCATGGCTGCTGGCTGGGATGCCCCCGGCTCTGGCATGGGGCAAGCAGGGCTGCCCAGGGCACTGGGCTGCCTCCTCGGCGGGTTGGAGGAGGAGGATGCATACAGCCATCCCATGCTGGTCCTGGTGCAGGCTGTCTCTGCCAGACGTTCCCTGTGTGGGCAGTCACTGGCACAGGGCTCAGGGAAACATTCTGGGTATTTCACCCTCTTCGCAACAACAAGAGACATGACAAGCTTGTTTTTCCTCACAGATCTTGTTTCTTCCATGGGATACCTGCACACTGGGGCAACAGACAGCGACAGCTGCTGTTTCCAGTGCTGCATGCCAGGACTTGGCAACATGGCCCTTGGGCTGAGCACCATAGGGACTCATCAGGGCAGCAGCATGTCCCAGGGAGGTAGAGGAACATGGATGTGCCTCATGGGCACCCCCAGGTGAGGCACCCTAGTGGCAGGAAGCCCCTGTCAGAGCTAGTCCTGCCCCAAGAGCAGTCCCTGTGCCCTGCAGCTGTGCGCAGCATAAGTGACGGCCAGGACAGGAGCCCTGTCCTGTGGCCTTTAGGGTGATGTTAACAGCCTGTGGTAACTGAATTGTTGTTTCCTTAAGTTGATGCAATCTTTTAGCTTAGATACTGTGGATAACTCTTCACCAGTCCTCTGTCTGTGCTTGTTACCTACCAGGTCTAGTTTTTCTTTTAAAACAAACCAAAGATTTTTATTTTAACTGAAATCAATAGTTTCTACCTTTATGTATAGGTTTATACTACTCTTCTTCTTCTCCCCCCCGCCCCACATTGGGGAGCTGCCCCTTGGGCCACCCCGTCCCCGTCTGATGGGTGTCTCTGTCCCCCAAGCCCTGTGGGCAGCTGGGGATGCTGTGGGGACCAGTCAGGCTGCATGCAGGGCAGGGATGGACCTCAAGCTGGGGGTTTCTGCACTAGGGAAATCTTTCTGGTGCTGAACTGAGTCCTTGTTGCTGCAGCTTTGCCCTCATGTCACCACAGGGCTCTTGTCCATGCAGGTGACGCTGCAGCAGTGCAGCTCCCCCTGAGCCTGGATGAAGGGCGCCACTGCCCACCTTGTCCAAGGAGCACCAGAGGACACAGGAGCTGCAGGCAATGCCCAGTGAGGGCCTGAAGCAGCAGCCAAACAGCTCCACGCCCATCCGTGCCATCAGGACTGAGCTGGGGGCCATGGGTCCCTTGCTGCTGGCTAGGGTCAGAGATGCCCAGTGCAACCCAGGGCATGGGGGGTCTCAGGGGACACACCACAGGAGATGTACACCCCTGTGCTGTAGGGGTTAGAGGTTGGCGGTGCTGCACCCAGAGCAGAGCCTGGTGGGGTTGGGTGCACTGAGGCTGTGTCTGGCTGTTGCTCAGGAAAACCCTGCTGTAGGTGGTGGTGGTGGTTGTTGCTGCTTACCTGGCCAGGGAGCAGTACAAGTGTTGCTGGGCACTGTGGTGGCTGTCCCAGGGCTGGGGGCTGTATGGGGTGGTCGAAGTGGCATGGGATGTCACTATAGTGGTCTGCATGTCTCCCCCTAGGCTGGCTGGTGCTGAGCATCATATGGAGCTGCCCGGGGCAGGTTCACCCTTTTCTGGGGGCAGTTTCTGGGCACAAGGCTGGCCCCACTGGGGAGCCCATCCTCTGTGCAAGGGCTGTGGGTTGCACACAGCTGGGCCAGACCAAGCTGGGTGATGCCAGCCTGGGGCATGTGTCCCTGTCCCCACTGCTCAGGTTTTGCAGGTGTCACTACACATAAGTATGAGGGTGACATAATCTGCAGGTGTGTGAAGGTCACAACAGCAGGTTTGTAGGGTGCTATAGTACACAAGGACGCGGAGGCTTTGTTTCTGTTAATTTCTTTATTAAAAGTTACTATAAATGACCGCTATTACGATCACTTACCTATATGCACACTTGAATGTATTATTTGATGTGTTATTGGCATGAAACTCACTGAATGGCTGCCAGAGGTGGAAACAATGTCACAGATGATCCACATCATGGAGTTGGGAGTCAGACAGGCATCCCCAGCAAGGGTCCATCTGTCTAGGAGATTTCCTGCAGAGAAGCTGCTACTTTTAAAGGACACCACTTTCCAGAGCGGTTGGTGCTGGAAGGTCAGCTGTGGTTTCTGTGCTGGCTCACAAGGCATCTCAGCTCCCTGCTGAGCTCATCTAGGATGCTTGGGGCCCCCAGTTCAGCAGCTGTCCCTTTTGGCCAGTCCATTACAAGATTGCCTCTGTGGCCACTCACACAGCTGAGCTGAGGGTCCCTCTCTCCTGTGGCCTGGGACTCAAGGTAAAGCAAGAGCTGTTGGTCGCTTTATTTGACTATTTCAGGCTTTATTTCCCCAGCACCACCATCACCACATCCCAAGCACTCTAAACCCCTTCCGGGGCGCAGCAGCTGCGGCCCCCGCAGGGAGCCGTGCCCGGACATCCAGGGAGCAACAGCCCGGCCGGGCAGGGAAGGCACCGACCCCTCTCCACGGACGCCCTCAGGGGAAACGCCCGCCCCCCCCTCTTCAGGGACACATCTCCTTCTCCAGAACCCCACACTCCAAGGGACCTGCTCCAGGGACCCGCCCCCCTAACTCCTCCAGGGACCCTGGGCCGCGGTCGGCAGCAGCCAGGGCCCTTCCCTGCCAGTACCCGTCCGGCACCGCCGGAGCCCCTGGGGCTGCCACTGCCCGACCCGCACCTGGAGCAGCGCGGGCTGCCTGGCCCCAATGGGGAGCAAGCGAGGGCGGGAAGGGGCTCCCTGCTCGCCCCGGCCGGCAGCTCCGCGCTGCCGCAGCACGGCTTACCTGCGGGCACGGCGCGGCACCACCCGCGGCGGGGCAGTGCTCCCAAGCGGCGGGAGCGAGGAGGAAGCCGGAGCCTCGCCGGGCTCTGGAGCACCCACACAGCCGCCCTTCGCCCAGTCCGGTCCGGTTCCCAGCGCGCCGGCCCCGCAGGGACGAGCTGGGCCACAGGCCGCAGGAGCACAACGACCCCTACTGCCGCCGCGCCGCGGCAGGACTGACCGTAAGGCGGCGGCGGCGGCGGCGGAACTGCCGCTGCCATCCCCCCGTGGGACCTGACCGGGGAGGAATCGAGGGGCAGCCGGCGGCCGTCCGCGGGCTGCTGGTGAGTTGCCGGGGTGCCCCGCGTCAGGCCCACGCGTGGGCAGGGCCGGCATCGTGCCTCGCGAGGGCAAGAACTACCCGGGGAAAGTGTCCCCACCGCAGCCCGGGGCGAGGCAGCTCCACTGCAGCAAGTGTGGGGGCGCAGGGGTGGTCTTTGTCCCCGCCCAGTCCTCAAAGGGAGCTCCCCTAGGGACCAGCACTGCAGAAACCCCGACAGAAACCAAAGCCTCCATTACATCGGCACCAACAAAAGAGGAAATAAAACCAACCAGAAAAACCTGAACCCAAATATACCAAACCCAGGGGAAAACCCAAATCTCCCCAAGCAGGCACAGAGCAAACAAGTCAATTTTGGCACTGTGGAAATGCCCCCTTCTGCTTACTGATGTAGAAGTGGAAACAAGGCAGAGGGAAGATAAGAGGCAGAGGAAAAACACCTGGGACCTTTCCCCGCCGGGTGTCTTGAGTGCCCCAGAGAAGGGTTTGCCATTCACATCAGCCCCAGACTCCTTGACTGTGTCCAAGGCAGAGTCAGCGTGAGCGGCTCTTGGCATGTTGCTTTTCTGACCCTCCTGCCACTCCATTCCCCAACACTCGTTCAGAAGCTCCTGGGGCTCCGGGAAGCAGAAGCCAGAGGCAGAGCCGAAGTGTGGGATCCCCATTCAGCCCCTGCCACAGTGGCCTAGCACAAGTCAGCTGCCCCAGGCACAGGTCTGCTGCAGAACGAAGGGTCACTCAGCAGGTACCCAAGTCTCATCTCCCCCATACAGGGAGCCCCAAGGGACCAGCCCCATTTCACACAGGTGTCCTGCAGCCATCACACTGAGTTCAGTGCATCCTATAGACAGGGGCAAGAGGCAGCCATGAAATCCCATTCTCTTTCCCTTTCCCTATTTTCTGTTTACTCAGGGAGCGGAGAGTTGTGGGAGATATTTCTTGGATGATTTCAAGGGCAGCCTGCCAGCCTTCACATGGCCATTTTCCAGTTATAGTGGGTCATTGCCCATGTTCCCACAGAGCAGGTCACAAAAGTGTAAATGTGTTAACACAGCTGGGCCACCTCCTTCCATTTTCTCTCTTGGGAGCCAGGGGACGTAGGTCTGTCTCAGTCAGGCTACTGCCTTGCCACCAGCTCACCAGGCTCTGTCCTGAGGGAAAGGTTTCTCTGCCAGCCACTGCAGCGCTGGCCCTTCACAAAGCCTGCTCTGAGCACATCCAGGGTGCCCCCCGCAGACCTGAGAGCAGGATGGATCCTGCGGCAGCAGCCAGCCAGCGTGTCCCTGTAGGCAAGCAGACTGGGCAGAGTGAGTCCACTGGGGCAGAGGCTGTGCAGGAGGCCAGAGTAGGGGGTCCTTCCAGAGGATGGGAGCAAGCAGGGGTACTGCAGGAATGGGGAAGAAGGAGGAAGGCAGTGAGAAAAATTACGGGCTGGAAGGAGTGGGTTTGCTTTCCAAAGTGTAATAGGTGGCAGCTGGAGCAGGGCCAGCACCTGGTGGGAGGAAGGCGCCTCAGAGAGGCAGAAGTGGTCATACAGGCTCCAGAGTGTGTGGCACAGTCAGGTCAGGACCTTCTGCCTCCCTGGGGAGTGATGGGCTGCGGATGGGCACAGCAGCACCTTGCCTCTGTGAGAGGCTCCAGCTGAGCTCCCACGCCTGGGCTGATCCTCTCCTTTGGGGCAGAAGGAAATCTTGCATGAGCTGACATGTGCCAGGTCCTGCAGCCAGGTGCCTGTGGACTCCAACTCCTGGGGCGCTGACCTTCACACACATCCCAAGAGCAGAAAATGCCAGGGGGCAGAGTGGGCTGCTGGCCCTGTGAGGGGCGTCAGCCAGAGTGTCAAGCAGAGGGAGGTTGGGGGTTTTATTCATACAAAAATAACATAAACTGCCTAGAAATGTCCAAGGGTCCTGCAGGTACTGGCTCTTTCCTGCAGTAATTTGGATAAAAAGGCTCCGCTTTACAAAGAGGGGTGCAGAGGTTTATAAATGAGGCCCCAGCAACGACACTGCACCAAAAGGCTTGGAGAAATCCAGATGAGTAGGGGGCTGGCTCTGGGGTGGGGGTCTGTGGCTGGACTCGCAGCCAGGGGCTGCCAGAAGCCCCCCCGCCCTGGGGTGCACCCTTGCTCCTGGCAGAGCACTGAGCCCAAGGGCCGTGAGATTTCCCAAACTGAATCTGTCCCCACTTTGGGCACCAGCAGAAAGGCACTGAAGCAGTGCTGGGATTTGTCACCAGTGGCTTTGGCCACACCTGCCAGGCACTGCTGCTCTTAGGTGGAAAGCAGGGCATGCAGTCACATTAGCTCAGCAGCAGCAGCACTGATAGGACAAGGGGTTTGCTGGAGGGCAGAGGTAACTTTGGGAAACTAGAGGCACTCTCATCCACGTACCTGCTGTCCTCCCAAAAGGAGGCTGCTGCAGGTCTCCTGGACATCAGGAGTTATCAGGGTCTGGGGCTGTAGTGACTTGTGCAAATGCTTGATTCATTTAACGGACTCTAAAAGCCAGGCTGGCACACCATCGGCCCCACAGATCTCGTCATGAGCTTTTCATTAATGCTGGCTGCAAATGTGTGCTCTGTTGCCACAGGCAGTCAAGAACATCAACATCTTTTCCAACATAGCACTATCAATTCATTTGCACACAGCAGGATAAAAGCTCACGTTGGATGGCTTGTCACACAACTGTCATCTCCTGACTGGAGGTTTGTTTGGGTTTGGATTTGTTCTAGGCCAGTTCTTGAAGAAAATACTGGTCTGTGCTTGCTGGCCAGCCAGGGCTGAAGGCAAAGGGAGATGTGTGAATGAATGCTCACCTGTGCCCAGCTGGTGGTGAGCAGAAAGCTGTTATCTGCCTAACCAGCATGTGAGCGTGACCTCCTCTGCTGGGCAGAAAGAAATTGCAGGATTAATGACATGCATGCTTGAGCACCTGATAGTTGTATGCGTGAATACCCCATGAAATTACGTATAAGCATTCAATTATTTCATATGCAAGTGCCCTAAAACTTCATGCATTTGTGCCCAATAAGCTCACACATGAGTGCCCAACTAATTTATACCTAAGCGTCCAATTACTTCATGCACAAGTACCCAATTTATTTATGCATGAGCATTGAGGTAGCTCACATGAGCATCCAATTAATTCATGCCTGAGCGCTCAGTCAGCTCACACATGAGCAGCCATTTTTCATGTGTGCCCCAGCAGCTCATATATGAGCACCTATTTAGTATGTACACGAGTGCTGTGGTGGACAGAAATTGCAGGGTTCAGGTTGCTCGGGGCATCACGTGCCAAAGTGTCACCTAGCAAGAGAATCCCAAGGACCATGCTCGGACAGAGTTAAGGAAGAGGGGGAGCTGTGAGACGAGCTGCCACATAAGAAGCTGTGCAATGACCTATCTGAGGCGGCATTGGGAAGGAAAGATCCCTGGCAACACATGCAGCTTAAGACATGCTCCTGGATGGAGATGGTCCACATGCTGGAGGGGTTCACCTCTGGGGGGGTCTGCAGCTGATGGAGGACCCATGCTGGAGCAGTGATGGCAGCATGCAGCCCCAACCTGCTGTGCTGTTGACATCTCCCTGAAGGAATGGGGATGTGCTGAGAGTAACCTACAGCATTTTTGCTGTAGGAAGTGGATACTAAGGAGGAGGGGAGGAGAGATGTGTGGCTGGAGTTGAACCCAGCAACGGGGGAGGAAAAGTCCTTACTGAAATATTTAATTGCTTATGTTTTCTTTTTTATCTCAACACCTGGAATCCGTGATTAGAAGTCTGTGTTAATTGGCAATTAAGTATCATGTTAAGAAAAATTCAGCAAGTTGAGACTGTTGTGCCCACAACACCTTGCTGTTCACGTTGCTGGGCCTGAACATCATGTCCCTTCCCCATGCCTCATCTTCCCAAGAGCTGCGAGAACTAAATGCCTCTGCTGCCCTGGAAGGACCGAGCTGGCATCTGCCTAGGGAGCTGGCAGCAGTGCCTTGGTGCCACAGTAATGCTCCTGCCCCAGCTGACTGGAGGACTGAGACAGGCAGGAAGAGAGGAAAGAAACCAAGCCCTTCTTTCCTGCAGCCTGAAAACTGATTGCCAGCGAGTGAGACATATCTCTGATGCCACATTCCCATCCTTGCTGCAGGGTCATCTCGGGTGCTTCTCCACTGAGAATTGGTTCTTCTCAGTAGCATTAAAACTACTTTCAAGGTCTCTGTTCTAGCAGAACAGTCCACAAATGCCCCTCCTGGCTCCCCAGAGCACCAAGGGGCTGAGAAGCATGGTCTGTCAGGGGGGTCTCTGCATCTGCTTAGCCCCTGAGAAGAGGCCGAAGTGCCTTTCCCTGCCCATGCACACAGTACCTGACTTCACCTGTCAAGAGTTCAGCACTGACCCTATCTCTTGCCATTGCCTATTCAAGGGTTACACTAGAAGGTGGTTTCTTTATTCCTGCCCACATGAGCTAGGGAGGTCTCCAGCATGTGCAGCTTCTCTTGCAGCATGGGGCTGGGCCAGGTGACAACAGGTATTTCTAGGAGGTGACAGGCTTTCACGTCCATAGCTTGAAAAACCTTTGCCTCTGCTGATCCAAACGAATAAGGTGCTCACGCTCTTCTGACTGACTATGCCCTGGGTATTTCCTACATCTCAAGTGATGGTATACTACGCAAGTTTTAAACTGGTTGCAAGCCAAAACTCCCAGGTAAACAGATTGACACAAACTGTGTATTACACAACTACTGGCATGACAAACGTAGGCTCCGGCTTCACTGTAAGCAGCCACCTCACTCTTGCCATGTCCCTTCCTGCCATATTTATGCCTCCCAGCTTACACACAGGGAGGGGATGTGCACTGTGGAGCATCATGGAGGATATAGATGTATATAAAAATACAGGTATGTGTTTACATCACGTCAGCTACTCCATAAAAACCAACCCAAAAAACCTCTGGCTTTAATTATATACAAAACAAGCTTTTCCCTCTTCCAGAGAGTGAAACACTGTCTTGACTCTTGGTGTTTACCAGGAGGCAGGAACACGCAGGCAGGCAGCGACTATGCTTCCAAGGGGATCTGGTTCTTGGTTGGACAAACATTCTTTGAGCAGAGACAAGGAAGGAGAGCTCCATCCAGCTGCTCACCTAGCCATGCTTGCAGCACCCTGGGCATCCGTAATACCTGCAGTGCAGGGGCCGAAATTACATGGGGCATGCAGGAAACCCCAGGTCTTCTTGGGCAGTAGTCAAGGGCTAGGTGGGATACCCTCAACACCAACACCAGGCAATTGCTAGACACATTGAATAGCTGAATACCAAGTGCCTCAGAGAGCTGGGTGTAGGGTTTTCCAGTACTCACTTCACTTGATTACTGGTGAAGCTAAGACATCTCCCCCACTGGCTTAAGTAGGATCAGTTCCAGGTCATCACTAAATTCCTGAATATAATGTCAAGGGGAAAAAAAATACACAAGTCTGTTCAAAATATAAAATGAAATGAGCGTACCAGAGTCCCGCATAATTTCTCACTACTGGGTAAAAGAGGGTTAATCAGCCTGAGCCAGGTACCCTTACTGCGCTGGGCAGAACACACCTTTAGGTCGAAACACACTGTATTTTTACTGTTCCAGGCCCAAAAGGGTGATTTAGATAAAAGAACAAATCCACATATAGTATTATATTTCCAATACACACACCGTTCTTTTGCTTCACTTAATCTCTGGCTGCACCCCTCGTGGGATCACAGAAATGCAGATCAAAGCTCCGTACTTGCTTCGTAGCTCAGCTACGTCTCATTCAAACCACAATTAACAAGGGCCCATTATCATTCACACAACATACACAATAAATCATCAACAAAGACGGTACTATCAAAGTAACAATTAAAATAGCAGCTTTATGATGGTATTATATTAAGGTACCTTTACCAGAACTCCAAATGGGGACTCAAACCCCTTTACCAGATGGGGACTCAAACCCCTTTCCCAATGCCAACCCTGCGATACTTTTGTATTTGTCTTACCAGGCGGTGCCTAGGCTTACACAGACGGGAATTCCCTAGCTCCAACCATGCGGAACTTTTGCTCCATCTGACAGGCAGGCTAACCTAGAACCAGATAGGACGTGTCTAAATTCTCACCCGATCCAGAGGATCATTGCGAGGAACCTTTTGGGGAAAGGAGGATGTTTCTCCCCAAGAAGCTCTCAGTGCCGGCTGGAGTTCGATCCAATCCTGATCCCGTTCGGCCCCCTTGCAAGGCTCCTGGCTGGCTTGCCAAAACTGTTGCAAACCTGCAGTGGTAAGAAAAGCTTATCTGCACAAAGTTAGATAAGTAGAGATGTCCTTTATTAATGATGCGCACCGTGCGCACCAGGAACATGGGATCCTTCCCAAAGGACTGCACATCGCAGTCAACAAATATTTCTATATTAAACCCATACATATTCAGTCTATACAATGCATATTCATTTTCATTCTCTTGATGACTGGTTCTTCTTTTCTCGCTTCTGATGCAACTTAGCGCGCAGCCTCTGTCTAGTCTTCTATTGTTCTCTTTTGAGTAGGTGGTATAATATGGGTAGGTGGTCCATGAGTCAGAGGTCTTGACCACTCCTCGAATTGACCATGTTTGGTCAAGGATCATGTCCTTGGCTCGTAGGCTCTTGGCTCGTACCTGCTTTGGTCACAATTCAAAGATTATACACAATGGGTACCATAGTAAATCCTGTCTTGCAGACATCTTGGACTACAACATATTATCTTTGTTTCTAACCACTAATAGATTACTGGTTAATAAATACCTTGGGTCTGGGACTTTACAGGGGTGTGCTAGCAGCATTGGCAATACAAATTTTATTTTATATTTGATCACTTATTCCATTTGAGACTTATCTTCCCAAAATAATCATTAGTCTCTCATATCCACTAATCAGAATTCTTGATATTCAAATCAAGATGGGTAAAGTAAGGGAATTTCTAAGCAGTATCACTGGAGCATAGCAGGTTTCAAGTTTCTCTAGTTTTTAAACTGTAACCGCCTGGTGAGGTTTCTATGATTACGAGTTTCAAAACACACACTTCTAACATCCTAAATCTGGTGATTTCTGCAACATTAAGACATCCTATGAATGGGGTGGTTACATTGTATTCTTTGACTACTGATCAATTGTTAGTTACTAAGCACACATGACTAGCATTAACCTCTACAAATATTTCAAACACATGGGGAGATGGGATTGTCCATTTACAATTGTTAAGAGAACGTTCTAATAAGCAATGTTCATTTAACTGGGATTGTTGTCCACACAAGGCGCCTTCAGAGGTGGTTTCACAAAGATCTAAATCGTATGTTTTATTATAATTTCCAATATACTTCCCTTGGAATTCTGGTAACCAGTATTCTAGGTTTCCCTGACTCGAAAAAAGCATTGGCAGGATTAAAAATTTACACATTACTTCAGAGTCAGCTACATTATAGAATATTAATTTTCCTGCACACCATCTATCGTAACACTGCACAGATTGTGAATAGGCTTTTATTCAGTGTTTAGGATGGACCCATTGTCCAAATAATTTCCTCCACATCTCATTTCATCATTTGCAGTGGAGGCCCTATCCCTTTAACTGTGCAATATTTTAAGGTGACATTCATTTTTACGGTGATTTTTGTCAAATTCGAACATGATGCATCTGTTTTTACCAGTTTCCGTAATATAGTAAAGGGAACTATTATTCTATTATCTTTTAATTTTGCCCAAACTGATGATTCAATCTCTGCCTCCAAGTCTTTAATTTATCTAAGATCCTTTTCATCATAATCAACCAACTCTGGTAGTGGCAAAGTTTTTTCAGGAATTAAACTTAATACCTCACCTTGTTCCACCGCTCTTTTTGCCTCATAATCTGCCAATTTATTCCTCATTTCCTGAGCAGTGTTACTCTTTTGGTGCCCCTTGCAGTGCATAATTGCAGCCTTTGAAGGCAATTGTACTGCGTTCAAAAGTCTTAAGATCAATGTTTTCCCTGGCCATCAAAAGCCCACGTTCTTTCCAGATAACTCCATGGGCATGAATTACACCAAAGGCATATTTTGAGTCTGTCCAGATATTTATCCTCAATCCTTCAGCAAGCTCTAATGCTCTTACTAGAGCGATTATTTCGGCTCATTGTGCAGATGTGCCCTTAGGGAACGACTTCGCTTCTACCACTTGGTCTGTGGTCGTCACAGCATACCCCGCCAACCGAACTCCATTATTTCTCAAACTACTCCCAGTGTGGTCAGTTTCCTCCAGCAGCTCCTCCTTCAAATCAGGTCTGCTTGCATACACGATCTCAATGGTCTCTATGTAGTCATGCACAACAGTCTCCACCTCCACTTAGGAAAGAAGCAGGGTTGATAATGGTAGATGTGACAATTTCTACATCATCTTGCTCCATCAGGACTGCTTGATATTTCAGGTACCTTGATGGTGAGAGCTAGTGTCCTCCTTTTTGTTCCAAAGCGGAAGTTACAGCATAGGAAGTGTGCACAATCATCTTCTGTCCCAAGGTAAATTTTAGGGCTTCTTGAATGATCCAAACGATGGCAGCCACTGCCCGAAGGCACCCTGGCCATCCTTTCCTGACTTCATAATTCTTTGAATGCCCTCTTGGTTTCGTCAGTCCATGTTAATTGTGTCTGACCATTTTTCAAAAGTTCATACAAGGGTTTAACTAGAAGTCCATAATTGTAATTCCATAAACAGCACCAACTGGTCATTCCCAGAAGGGTTTGCAGCTTTTTTACCATGGTCAGTTCTGGGGTCCCGCAGACGGTCATTCCTGAGCTGTCTCTATCCTTTAGAAATCAGAAATCCCAAGTAGATTACTTCTTTCTTCACGAGCTGGGCTTTCTGCAACGATACTCGATAACCACTTAGTCCAAGAAAATTTAACAAACTCACAGTCCATTCTTTACATTCTTCGTCCTTCTCTGCAGCTAGCAAAATATCATCCACATACTGCAAAAGGATGCCATTTCCTGGAGGTCTTTCCCAGGCCTCTAATTCTTTACCTCGTTGACTTCCAAAAATCATGAGGGTATTTTTAAATCCTTGAGGTAACACTGTCCAGGTTAGTTGTTTTTTTCATCCTGAGTCAGGGTTCTCCCATTCAAAAGCAAGTAAACTGCGGCTTTTGGGGGCCAAGGTAAGGCAAAAGAATGCATCTTTCAGATCTAATACTGCAAACCATTCATAGGTTTCTTTTAAATTAGTCAATAAGGTGTATGGGTTTGCCACTACCGGGTGCAAATCTTCAGCTATCTGATTTATTGCCCGCAGGTCTTGCAGCAATCGATAGGTTTTGCCATCTGGCTTCTTGACAGGCAGAATAGGAGTGTTATACTCTGAGGAGCATTCAATTAATAATCCAAATTTTACAAATTCTCCTATAATACTTTTCACACCTCGTCTGTGTTCCAGTTTCAAAGGATATTGTTTTACCCTGATGGGTCATGCTCCTTCTTTCAGTTTAACAACAACCAATTCTGCATTTTTAGCCTTTCCAGGTATTCCCGAGGCCCACACTCCTGGGTATACCTGGTCTTTTATTTCTTGTCTAGTTTCTTCTTCTCTAATTTGGGGTGTAGTGAGGGCCAAACTTAAGATTTCAATGTGGTTTTCTTCTGGTATTTTAAATTCAATTTCTCCATTGTTAAATTTTATTTCAGCATTTAATTGCTCTAGTAAGTCCCTTCCCAAAAGTGGTTTAGGGGCTTCAGGCAGGTAGAGGAATTTATGAACCCTACACTTTTCCCAGTTTTGAATTTTAATGGTTTCAGAAAGAAAACCTTCTCAACCTGCCCGGTTGCTCCCACAATATTAACAGTTTGCCTACTCACAGCTAATAAGGTCTGATTTAATTCTCAAAATGTGGCACCTGTATCTATTAAAAATTCTACAGGTTTCTCTTCTTTCCCTAGCTGAACTTTTACCAAGGGTTCCGCTAGGGAGGATTCCCCTGGTCCCAGTCAATCTTCTTCCATGTTGTCAGCTGTCACTGATTTGCCCAATCTCGGGCGTTCCTTTTTCCAATGTCCCATTTGCTTACAATAAGTGCCCTGTTCCTTTAAGAGAAGTTGACTTCCTTTAGGTGGGGGCACTTGCACCACTTCTTATAACTCTTAGCGTTATTCAAAGCGGGTTTCTGACCTCCTGCAGTGCGCAAAGCAGCTACTGTAGCATTAGCAATTGTTTTGCCGATTATTCTCTCTTTCTGACTATCTCTATTCCAATATACTTGCCAAGGAGTCTCCAGCAGTTTCTCTAAATTTCTCGCATATATTCCTTGCACTTTCTGTAACTTTCTCCTGAAATCATCTGCCGACTGTCCCAAAAACAGAAGTCTCAAGTGACCTTTGCCCTCTTGAGAGGTAGGGTACCAATTTACTGATTTGGGGACAGCATTTCTTATTCCATAGGCAATCCATTCCCTGTACTGCACTAATAAATTCCTAGCTCCTGTTTGGTTGGGGTCCCAGCCAGGATTGGTAACTGGAACATGATTATCCACTGTTCCCGGCAGAGTCCCTGCCAAGATTAGAGCCCGTACTTGAGCTCTAGCTGCCCTCACAACCATCTGTTTCTCTGATTCACTAAACAACACATACAACATCGCATCCACATCCTCCCAGTCAGGAACCTGAGTTTTTACAATCTCTTCTCTGACCTCTGCCTTTGGTTCTTCACCTCCTACAGTGCCAGCATCTCCTTACCTATCACCTTCTTTTTCTATCGGAGGCAAATAATCCTCCAGCCTTTCATTCTGCAAGCTAACTTTTAAACATCTCTGTCCAATGCTACATATCAAACAACACCTGTTTAATTTCCCTTTTTGCTTATTTTTCTCTTTTTCTGTCACCAGAACCATAGGATCCTGGGGTGCTAGATTGATTCCACATTCCTTTTCAGTGTAGAAATAACATGAGTTGCAACAAAGTATTATATTTGCAAGTTCGTTAAAAGGCCATTTTTCTCCATCATCTAGCTTATATAAAGGCCACCACTGATCACAATATTTTATCAAGGTTTTACAATCCACACTCCTTCCAGGTGGTCCCCCAATATCTTTCCAGTAAGCTGAAATGCAGCCCACAGGACTCTTTTTCAAAACCCTTCCTTGTTGGCTCCCCATTCTAAAATTTGTACAACACAAGGACAGGGACTGGGGCACCAACACCATGCACAGCCAACAATTACTACTACAGATACAATAACAACTACTATCCCCTCAGATAACAAACGTCGATGTAAGATGATCAAAGATTTTCAAATACACGTATACCAGACACATGAGTACATCATGCACGCAAATGTAAACCAAAATCAGATACAAATGCACAAACGAACAACTGCACTAATCAAATGATCAATACAACCATGCAACATAGTGACCAAATGACCAATACAAATCGTACGTGCAAGCGTATGCCAGCCGGTAGGGTTCACACGAACCACGACTTATGAGCAGCTTCAAATGACTGGTCCCAAAACCCAAAAAGAATGCCTTTCTTACCAGTGGTCCTTGTCTGCCCCCACATGGAACCACCAAATCAGGGAGTCCCTCCAGAGAAGTCTCTGGGGCCAGCCAAGGGAGTCTCCAACTCAGGGGTTCCTGCAGCCGGACAGAGAGTGTCCCACCTGGGTCACCAAAACTGAGACAAAATTTGGAGCTTCCAAGCCCCCTTGCTTTCTAACACTCCTCACCGAGATGGGAGGCTCGGTGCGGCTGGGTAAGGATTCCAAGACGAAAACTCAATAACAACAGGGTGTTACTAAGCAGGCATTCTTTATTGCAGCGCTGGGCAGCGCTGGGGATCGTTCCACCATGAGTGCTCCTATGGGTTAGCAAAACACATCAGTTCATATACACAAAAATCATACATATTCATCAGATTTCCTGAGAAGGGCAGTCTTATGGTGATGAGTTCCCAGCATTCATAGTCTTCCTCATGCTGTCCTCTAGTTGAATCCTCCTACTTGAGCACAAGCCAGGGCCCCTTTTCTGATGCAACCCTTTGTAACAATCAGTGGTGCACTAGACGGGTCTCCTTGATATCTCCTTGGTATCTGGAGCTTTGTCTCCTCGATGTCAGGCAGATGTTATCTATTTATCAACTTTGCTCAGCAAATAGCTAAAATCATCCTTGTGGGGGAAGGAAAACTCAGGAAAACAAAGATGCAAAACTAAACAAAAATATGTGAATAAAGCTTTCATGTATCACAGTGAGGCCTCAGTCAGGAATTGTCAGGGTTTAGCTCTTTCAAAAGTAAAAGTCGTTGTCTTCCAGTTGCTGTAGTTCTCTGTCAAAAGAGAAACTTTGGGCCAGCTGGTGATGCTGACCCGATTCAAAACCAGCTAGGTCATAGAGAAACTCAGAAATCATACACATTTGTCCTCAAACGTCCTTAGGGAAGTCCTCCTTTTTTAGATACTTCTGCTCCTTATCACTTCATTTTCAGCTTTGATATCACACTATTGGAAGGGACACACACAAAAAAATATCGTTTATTAGAATATCACCTCAAAGAAAAATGACATCTATGAGAAACAAATTTGTACAGCTCTTTCTCAGCTACGCATGCTTGAGCTGCCAGTTGTTTCCCTGTCTCTTTGCTTTTCACCAGTGATTTGCAGCAACCAAGGCAGAGATTTGCTGTACCTACAAGACAATTACCTCCACCAGATAATGACAGACATTGCTTCCAGTTAAAAAGTAAACACTCTGGAGACACACAGGGTCCTGTTTTGTAATTATTTGCCATTACCTGGCTGTAGGAAGCGGCTTGCTGGAAGACCTCAGCAAGCAGAAGGTTAACAGCCAGTGCAGCCTCCTTGCACCCATCCCAATCCCATTATTTCAAAGGAGCTCTAAAATCAGCAGTGAGAGGAATACCCTGCGCTTTGTTCAGTAAGGAATGTTGAGATTCTTCCACCAAGTATGCCTTCTTGATGATATATTCATCTTAATAATTCAAATCTCAAAATCAAGTCTGACTTGCTGAGCCTAAGAGAATGCAACCCCCCTGCTTCTCCCTCCATGAAGTTGCCCGTTGTGTACTTTCTCCCACTAAGGAGCACACTGTAGACTCAAGTCCCCCGGTAACTGAACAAATCCTCTGCCAGTTACAGTCAAAACTCATTACAAAAAAAAAAAAAAGCTGCTACCAGTTTCTGGGTAACTGAAACAGCCAGACCTGTCCATGGAAACATCCTACCTGCTTGTTTTATTTTAAACTGAGACCACCAGCCTGCCCAACAGATGATGCATGTTGGTACCCACTGAAGTGCTCTTATCCCTCCAGGAAGAAAAGATGCAAGTTCTGTCTCTTAACTACAAACTGCTGGCTCTTTTTGAAGAACTACACTGACAATGTCACCTTACAAAAGACGCGCAGGGAACCTTGACATCTCTAACTTCAAGCACAAAGTTTAAGAGTTTAGGTGATAGATATTTGAAGCAAAAACTAGCCCTGGGCTTCCACAGATGTAGTACAGAGCACGGACAAATCCAGCTGAACTACCTTTTTCTGCTGTTCCTAAGCAAGGGAGCACGCTGAGAACATCATTTGCCACAGGTGACTCCTGTCTGAGAAATTCCAAATTCCAATTTACAAGACTGAAACCCTGAGGTCGCTATAAAACATTCCTCCTCATTGTTCACAAGAGACAAAAGAGAGGGCCATTTGCGCTGAACTTCCCATACACCTGGAAACCAAACCGTTCAGCCATTCACTTCATTGCTTACACAGTGAGAAAGCAAAGCTGTGTAGCCATAGCACTGCACTGAAAGCCAATAGCTCTTCTATCGCATTTGTCAGGGAAGAATTCAGGTGCCTGCTTTTGTGAGACTCCAAACAAAGCTTCATTTTTCTAAGACAAAAAGATAATCAAGTTCAACACTTGCATGTTACTCCCTCTCCTTACTAACCTGGGGACACCCGAGCCGAAGTTGCTGTTGTACAACCTACCCCTACCCCCACAATCAAGCTGAAGTCAGTATTCCGGGTGTTACCCAGCTGCAGCCTGAGAAACAACAAGTTACCTAGGGAAGTTCCTTCAGTAAGTCTACGCAGCAAAGCTGAGCCTCTTTCCCCAAGAAGTTTATGCACAGCACAAGGTGTTCAGGGATACAGCAAGTAATCAAGAACTGGAGTTGCTTTCACAACCCAGTGTTACATACACGTGTCATTAGTTCTTACTCAGTGTGTGCTGGACATGCCTAGCACGAAAGGGAAGCTGGACAAACTATCAGCTTCACATGTCACGGGTGAAGGAACAGAGACTAGGGACAAAAATTACATTCCTATGGTCAAGTGCATTTGAGAACTAGGAAATGACCAAAAAATACAAGGGCTTAATACATTTATTAACTGCTGGCATGTAATGTAGAATGTGCTACAAACATCATATACAAAGAATTCATAGCAATTACTGGCCAAGCATTGCAAAGCACAGGTTAAATGGAAGCTGAGGCAGCATATGCACTGCCTCCCCATGCTTATTAAACCGTGCTGAGCATGTCCAACCAACCCATTTTCAGTCCTATTTAAGTGTTACAAGGACCAAGCTTAAGGATTTAGTTAAAGACTGGAGACTGGCAGCTGTTTGCAAGTGGTAGGAAGCAACTCCAAGTGACAATTATCTCCCTGCTCAGGGCTGAAGTCCACAAGCAAGCAACCTAGTTTTCATCTCTTACTGCATAGGAAATACATCTGCAGATGCATAGGCAGATGCACACAGAACAAGTCATACTTCTGACTCCCCTTTTTTTCTGAAGGGGCCATAAAGGCAAATGAATAATCTTCTGTGATCCATTTGGTTACGGCATTCCCTGCATCTTCACTTTCTCATAGAATCGCTGTGCTAATAACAAAACACCAGTTCATTCTTAAGCCAGCTGGCCAGTAACCTTCCCTTCCAGGTTGTGGTTTTATTACCTCTCATTTTTTTCCTATCTCTACCTTACCTTTCACAGCATCAGCAGGCACTACTACTACAACAGGGTGTTGCATACCCCAAGAGGTACAACCAGGCCCTTAGACCACATGATGACACTCCCTACAGGTTTGAGTGCATAATGTCTGTTCTCGGCTGGAAATCTTTCGCATCCGATTCCAGCTCAGAAGGACCATCAGGAGATTATTACAACCTATGTCAACTTGACTAGAAGCAAACCTTAAGTAGGGTAAACCCCCTTCTTAATCTGTTTGATACTAGGCAGACTGTGCTCAGTTCCACATCCACTGTAACACAGAAATGCAGCTACACTTACAGTTCTACTCTGGACTAATCATGAGTCAGTACTGTGAAGAGCGAACCTTCAATGTGCACAGAGATGAAGCGCAGAAACTTTCATTCAGATATAAGGAATTTTAAACGTTACTCTGCAGTAAGCCAGCCTGTAAAACCAGCTCCTAGCAGTTTTGCTGCAGAGACAGAATGGCAGTTTAAATGGAGATCTGCCATCTGGAAAAATGCAAAGGTACAGACCCAAGCTCAGGTGCAGCACCTTGCCTACAAGGTATCTTTTTACAGCATTTGCTACTGCTACTTCAACACCTAAGTGATCAACAAGTTCCAAATGTAATGAAACCAGTAATCATAC